>NW_026521812.1:22560000-23810000 GCF_021234435.1 Artibeus jamaicensis
AATAATGTGACAACCTGAAAAATAAAAAGATTAAATGCACTTTAATCGCATGGACTAACAATGGAAATATTTGGGTTTTTAAACTCTTTGTGGTTATGTTGGCCGATTTCTGGTAATATATCACCATATTTTTTTAATATTGCAGTATAATTCACATACCACAAAATTCACCCTCTTAAAGCATAGAATTCAATGGGTTTTAGAAATATTACTATTTCTATTTTCTATTAGTATTACTATTTCCTATTACTATTACTATTTTTTCATTTTTTAGAAATCTGGATGACTTTTGAGGCAGTTCTGAGCAGAAGAGGAATGTTCTTTCACAGGGCTAAGAAGTCTCATTAAAGTGAGCTGATTGTACTAATAAATCCCTCAGCACACCCAACCTCAGGACTGTCCCTGGCTGCAGGGCACAGCTGCCGCCGGTGCACACTACAGCCCGCTGGGCCGAGGGTCTTACCCAGTGTGGCGAGGAGCAGGCCCACGATGTACGGGTTGGCAGCCATGGCCGGCCCAATGCCTGGGTGAATGGCCAAGTTGGCGAGCAGGCGGGTCAGCTTGATGAGCACGTCCTCCACCTGAGCCTGTGGCTCCTGTGCCTTGGGCTGCTCATCTCCTTCACCAACTCGCCTCTTGGGATGCAGATCCAGTTTGTAGAACGTGCGGAATAATGACAACAGAGTGGGGATGCTCCCTTCCTCTCTGAAAAACTGCTCACGAGCCTGGTTATTTTTCGCTGTCAGGTTGCCAAGAATGAAAACAATACGAACGACTAAGTCCTGAAATAAGTGAAAGACAACGAGTTACAGTTGCACAGCGGCTGGGACAAATTGTTGGAAAGAGCACAGTATTTATTCATGATTTAATTAATAGTAACATTGGAACATGTCTGGCTTCAACTAACTTGTACAGGATTTGATTCCCGAGGTTGGGGCAAGTCGACAGAGGCACTAAAGCGTTTGGCGGCATTGAAAGCAGACAAACTGATGATGCCGTTAGAAGGTCTATTAACTCCAGATCCTTTATTTGAAATTCTGGCTAGCATTTTCCTTTTTTTTTTTCCCTTTGGAGACCAACTAATGGAGTGGGATATCAATATTAAGAATAATGTATTACATAAATCTAAGTTTTCATGCTAACAGGTTTCTGGAGCATCTGAATCTTTTCCTGAAAGTTCACCTCTTGCAGAAGCACTGTGTTCCTAAACATCAGGCAATAAATGATGGCCAGTCCGATTGTAGTGACAGCAAGTTTCTCAGCCTGGGCACTACTGATGTTAGGGGCTGGATAACTCTTTGCTGGGGGCATGGTTCCTTGCATTTAATAGCATTCCTGGCCTCTTCTGCTAGATGCCAGTAGCACCTCCCCAGATGCCACAGCCAAACAAACATGTTTAAATGACCCGTTAGGGCAACCCTCCCCCCCACCCCAGTTGAGAACTACTGCCTGGTGTCTGTCTGTACAGCACTTTAATGTAGAACTGTGCTTATCTTTCTTGACCTGGGTAGTAGTTACATGCATGACACCTTTATAACTATTTGCTACCTGGTACCTATGTGTGCTATGAACTTTTCTGTATATATGATATAGTTCACAACCAGTAAGTAAATATTTCGAAAAACCCTAAAGTGTGAACATTTTACAACCAAACCAGACACAAAATCAATTATGTTCTTAATTCAACAACAGACATGTGAGTAACTGTAGGCCTTATAAGCAGTGGAGGAGGAAGTCCTGGGAGGGGGAAACTTTGAAGGAAAACTTGCACCTGGCTAACAACCAGCATGGGTGCTAACACTTGTGGCTGGTGTTGTGCTATTTTGCAGAAAGGAACAGGCTTGGAGAAGTGCTGGGTCCCACAGCCTGTGAGGGTGGAGTCAGGATTTGAACCTAGGATTACCCCGGCCTGGAGTCCTTTCTACACCCATGCCCTACTTTCCACAGGTTTGTCATTCAATAATCTCCTCCTTGAACTTCAGAACAGTTCGGAATTATCTCCTTTTAAAATGCAAATATGGCACCAGGAGGGATTCCAGAAAACCTTTGTTTATCAGACTGGTAATTACTGGCAGCCTTCAGAAAAGGGGACAAAGGCAGAGGGCTGGGCTTGTTTTTCTCAAGGAGGCAGGTTCAGGTGGGACCCCGGGGGCAGGAGCAGCCCAGAGACTGTGTGTGTGGCAAAGATGGGGAAGATCTAGGACAAAGTGTAAGACTTTTGAATTTGCTGAGGGCTACTCTGCCAATTCCAGTCTGTTCCTGCTTGTTCGTGAAGAAAAAAAAAAAAAAGAGTTTTTCCTGGCTCTGGCTGCAAAGCAACTGGCTGCTGCTTGTGCAGCTGGAAACTATTTGCCAACATCAGAAAAGGACAGAGGCTGGGAGCCTGACAGTGGCGAGAACCACCACTGGTCCCGGGCGGCTCACTGGGAAGAACCCTGCTCAGCTCGGTGTGCAACCAACTGTGGTGGCAGTCCAGTCAGGGGAGACCCACTGGGGGACCCCTCCACCCTGGAAGGGCTGGATGCTGGTCCTTACAGAATTCTTGAATGTGGGGGCTCTGGGGGAATACATTCTAAGGAAAGAGTGAAGATATGGAATACATAAAATGGAGTCACTTTATGTAAAATGATAAAATTATTAACATTATGAAGGTTGACTTCATTCTTGTTCTAAGTAGCCTGGGAACTTAAACTTTAAAAAAAATTTCAGTCCTGTGTCTATGTGTATGTCTGGAGAATTAGTACACATATACACACACATATCTGGAGATTATATATAATCTCCAGATTATCTTCAAATGTCCCCTGAAAGACTCATACATCTAGGCCACTGGGCATTCATTATCCAGACTGATAACCATCTGATGATAGTCATCCTGGACCAACCCTAGGGCTCAGAATGTAGGACTGTCCTCAAGAATGAACTTTTTACTTCGGGACACTTTCCTTCTTCTTTGGAACACTCACAGGTTTTGCCTAGCTATGTTCCCAGTTTGCAAACTCCAAGACGCTTTAATAAATTTTCATCATTTACTCCTAGCCAAAGCTTCCAGATTGTTTGTTCGACAACACGACAAACGAGTTTAAGACAAGAGCTCTGAAGAGCCTCTAACCTACTTGAGAAGACAGGACTGAGGAAGAAGCCAGACACCAGCTTGAGGGCCAGGCAGTCCAGTTCATGTTTGTTACTTTGCTTAGCTTCTCTGTGCTTCCATTAACTCATTGGGAAAATGGAGAAAATAATGTATTTTGAGATTGAAGCAAAACATATAAAGCACAAATTGTAGTGAATAACCATTCAGGCATTGTTGTAAACCTTTTTCATGCACTATCAAAAAATTGTTAGCAGCATTAAACTAGGTGGGACGGGCCCAGTGGTCCTAGAAGAGTTTAGTTAAGAGGATGCTCAGTGAACAGTGTGTGTGTGTGTGGGCGGAGGGGGGGAGCAAAGTTACCACAAATGGATTTGAGTTCAACTTTGGAAGTATGTGAAATGCACATATGTAGGGGTGGGAAGAGGGTTTGCAGGAGGAAAGAATACCCTGGGACAGTTCCTTTCCTGGTGCCGGGGGTCACCTTTTCTGTCCCTGATCACCAGAGAGTTCCCTAAAGAAGCTGAAGCCCGTGGGTCAAAAATCTAAAACAAGCACATCCAATCTCATTATAATACTTGAATTTCACTTCATGTAAAACCAGTGACTGCTCCAAGTAACGTGGGACAGCTGAGGCTCCGCCCCGGGCTCTGGAAGGAAAGCACGTCTCCAGCTTGGCTGTACCCAGCAGAAAAGCAGACCATTTTCCAACTAGTACAGGGATATTTCTGAGAATTAGGCTCCACAAAGGAAAATTCCGTTTTATATTTGCTAAGCTGAAGAATAGAAACTTTTTGCATAAACGGTGATATGTGATTTCTGATTAAAGACGTTCTAAAAAAGTTCCACCCTGAAAACTCAAGTCGACTTCAGTTTTATGAATAATACTAGCAGTAGTAGCAACTAATGCATGGTGCCTTACAATGCACCAAGCACCGATATGTATATCAACTGATTGACTAAAAGTGATAACTTCCAGTTCTTTACACCGAACAAAGCTGTTCCCACTCTACTCAACAGTAGTTATGTCGAACATTTTTGAACTTCACACTGTTCCCTGGATTGTGCTCTTCTCCCACTTCCACAAAACACTTTAAGTGATTTTACATGACTTCTTAAAGAATTGTAAATAGTTGTACTCTATTCACTAAATCACTGACGGAACTAATCAATATACCTCCTAAAATGTCTCTGCCATCTTTTGAAGAATGCTAGACTATTTTTAATCCATATATATATATATATATATATATATATATTCCTGTATATGTATTAAATTACAGCTGGCATTCCACATTAGAGTAGCTTCAGGTGTCCAGCACAGTGCTTAGACATTTCTGGAACTTAGAAGGTTCCCCCGTGTTTGTTTTTTCTGGCATCTGAGGGCCTGTACCACCTCCACCTCCTGACATGTCAGGAGTATTTAGACCCTGGCTCTAGGTGAAAGCAGATTTCCTTAGAGATCATCATTCTTCAAAAAACAAATGACCTCTACCCACTGTCACATGTGGTCTAATCTAGGAAGAGGAAGTGCTGCTTTTCTTTGAACAATTTTCTCGGCCCCCTCCCACTGCTAAGATCCTTTCATTTTAACATGTCTGTGAGTCCTGACGTGGCCAAATAAATGTGTCTGATGCAGGGAGACTTTAAGGCAGGAAGAGTTAACACTGCTAGAAAGCCTCTTTCCCTGCCTTCAGAGGGAAAAAGGAGGGGGTGGTTCCTGGCAGCGTTCATGCCAACTGCAGGATGGCACGCGAGATCCACGGATGGGGATGGCAGATTGCGCCGTCTGCAGCAACAAACTTCCAGCAACTGCCATGCTCCCTGCTTCTGTCCTCTTTCTCAGGGTTGGCTAAGGTTTGCTTTCTCCCTCCCCCTTCTCAAATATATTTCCCAAGAATCAAGGGAGCACAGACTAGGCCAAAATAGAAGCAATCCCAAGGAGGTTGGCAGAAGTGGTGTTTCCTCACTCCCAAGCCAGCACTTGTCTCGACTCATCTGGAGTCCCAGCAGCTGAGGCTGAGGGGGTCCCGCTGCAGAGCCCCCTCAGCTCCCCGTCAGTGGCCTCTGCACTGTGCAGACGTGCGCTGGGACAGTATTATGGAGAGGTTACTTATTGTTCCACAGCCACAGTTCATCTCAAGTCTACAGAATATCATTTAATTAAAATCCTCTAAAGAGTTGAAAAATTGGACAAAGGCCAAAATGACCGATTTGCAGAGACTAATTCCACAGCAGAAAACTCTTTCAATATGCTATTCTCCTTTGAGGTATAGATTCTCTCCTTCATTCTTAGACAAAATCTGAGAACCACATATAAATCAACACTGCACTTTAATAGCATTTCTATTAAATTTAACACCAAGTTGCATATTCCTACCACAGCTCAGAAACAGCAAAATGAAGATGAATCGGGAGAGATAATGTTTTTTTAAAGGCAGTCTTGCCCTGACCAGTGTAACTCGGCTGGTTGGGCGTTGTTCCGCAGAGCGCAAGAAAGGTCACCAGTTCCATTCCCAGTCGGGGCACATGCCTACATGCCTGGGCTGCAGGCCCAGGCCCTCCCCACAGGCCCTCCCAGGTTGGGGTGTGTGCAGGAGGCAACCAATCATTGTTTCTCCATCGATGTTTCTCTCCCTCTCTTTCTCCCTCCCTTCCCCTCTCTCTAAGAATAAATAAATAAAATCTTTTAAAAAAAGAAGGCAGTCTAGTATAACCAGTTCCTATTGACTTTCTAATTTTGCTTTAAATGCAATCGGCCTAGCAACAGCAATGGCCAATCAGAGCCCAAACAGGTAAACCTACTCTAAGAAGACTGACCTCAACTGTGAGTTCCAGTTACAGCCTGTGGGACATTCTCTTTGGTTTCCCATATGTTTTGCCCTAGTGAGTAAGCATGTCCCTCAGTCTGAATGAGCTCCTCATACTGTAAATAAAATACTTTAACTGGAACAAAACAAGGAGGACACTGCTGAGCAGAATGGTCTAGGGAAGTCCAACCTGTGGCTCACAGGCTGCGTGCAGCTCAGGATGGCTATGAATGCAGCCCACCTCAAAATTGTAAACTTACTTAAAATATTGTGCGGTTTTTTTGTGATTACATGTCGCAATGTATTTAATGTGTGGCCCAGAGCTGCCAAAAGGTTGGGTAACCCTGGCACAGCAGCAGTGGTAGGAGTTGTCAAATGTTACTTTCCATATAAGAGACTGGCCAAAAAGTCAATGAAAGAGATTTCTCCCTACTCCAAATTCGGGAACTGAGGCTTCAAGAGGTTCACTGACCCCATTAGCCCATCTCCTCATTCCCAGTGACCCTCACCTTCCAAATCTGCCAGACTCAGCCCTCGGGACACCTTTGATTCCTCCCTATCTCATTCCCCTCACCACCCAGTCATCAAGTTCCCTCCACTCTATCATTCCCAAATCTCCCCCCGCTACCCCCTTCCCGTGCTTGCTCTGGTTAATCTGTCCAGAGACTCTCATCAGAGACCCTCGACAGGCTCTTCCCTGTGCAATAAGCATTAACGCCACGTCTTGAACTAGTTCTTACATCATCCCCTTGCTCAAAACACCCACTGCACGTTAAATGTGAAACCCAGTACCTAATGCACCACTGGCCCCACAGGAGCACTTCTGCATGACCTCACACTACTGCCCAGCCGCAGTGAATATATTCCTCCCTGACTCTTACACACTCCCTATTGTACCTTAAAATAACTTATGTGCAAACCGTTGACCATGGGGAGGGAACCACCTCATGCTGTCACCAAAAGAATAAACTATATTTGCCAGACATCACTTAGTAGAGAACTACTTCTAAGTAAAGGAAAACATTTTAGAAAGATTTTCAAGAATGGGTTGAAATTGAAGGGGTTGTAAATGTGCTTAAAATTGGAACCTTCTATTAACCAGAAAATTAAATTAATCATCATACCCTCTATAAAACTTGGCTAAAAACTTCTTGTACAGTCTGGATTTGAGAGCTGAATCAAAGTTTGCAGTTTACAAAGTTTACCCAACTTCCCACCCTCGATCAAAACCCCAATATAAATTGAGCTTATAGGAGGCTAGAACACCAGATAAATTTTACCAGTCAGGAAGACAGACTGCACTACTGTAAAAGTGCTAATTAACCCCAGGGTACTGAAAGTGGGTCAACAGTTTGCATGAGTGCTGAGCCACATACAAGCATCTGAGACATTGGAGACTCAAAACCCAGAGTCTAATAAGAAAATCATTTAAATCCAGAGGAGATTATGCTTGACACCTCCATCCCTCTATCCATTCCACTGGCACTTATTCACTGAGCATCCACTGTATGCCTCTGAATGTGGTTATCACTCAAAGCACCAAGGCAATGCTAGAATTTCACTGTGTTCCATTCTTTAAGTCAGCAGACATAAATCAGGCATTGGGGATCTGTGCTGAGTGGGGGAAGAGCCAGTGCCACAAGGGCAAAGCAGCAGGAGCTAGAAAGAACGAACAAGCTGAGGGCTTATTGTGCTGCCCGCCCACCCGGTCAGGGGTGCAGACCAAGGCCAGCACTGAAAAACAAGGAGCAAGCTCAGCCAAATGCTTTCGGCACCCACTGGGAATGTGCCTGCAGAGGGGCTGGGAAGAGAGCCACAGGGCACACTCCTGCCAGGCAGGAGGCAGAGGGCAAACCGGGAGCCAAGTTGCCATATAAAGGCGCCAGGGTGAGGGGTGGAGGGGCCTCCTTAACCAATCCTCACTGGCCCCAAAGAGGATGGAGGGGAGAGAGAGGTCATGTTATCTCTGGGCAGCTGCAAGGCTGCGCTTGCATTCGACATGCACGGTTAGAAAAATGGCAGATGTTTGTGTGCGTTCGGCCTGTTCTGTCCAGACATTCCAGGTCTCATTTTCAACACCACGGATGCCTAAGCACTCCGGATCAGATGGTGTTCACATGGTCAGGGACAGCCACTTAAGAGGAAGTCTGAATGGAATGAGAGAGGCATGACTTTCAAAGCAGTACAAGCAAGGACATGTCCAGTGATTCCCAGACAGGGTTTGTGAAGGCTCTGATTATGGTTCTACATCTGGAAGTTATATGTCAATGTCCCTCCCCCAAAACTGACCATTCCTAATAGTGGAAATGTTATTTAGACAGTTACTCAATGCATACAAATGATGAGAATATAGATAAGGGTTATTAACTTTTTTGGACAATGACCTTTGCAAAATATTGCCAGCCTTAAAAGTCACATTTGAGGCCTTTTACCAGATATCCTGCCCAGTACATATTTACAGAAGAAATGGGAAAAACCCTTTTATGTTCTTTCAAAACAGAAACCCAAACGTATTTTGCTGAGATGCTAAATGCAGCAACGCTGACGTCAGAGGCACCTCCTGAGGCAGGCTCTGCTTTGCAAGGCTGCTATCCACCCTGCTCATTCCTTCGTTACTAGGCCCATCTGTTTCACATTTGGTTTGTAACAAATGTTTCCAACACAAAGTACACAATATGTGCATATTTCTGAAGTGAAATGTGTCACTGAATTGAAATTTGGTCAGCATTTTTAATAGATAGTTTACTTAATGCTAAAGTTTAGTTTTCAAACTATGTTAAGCCAACTGAAATGTTGTGCTTCTGTCTCGCTTTTTGTGTGTATGGAAACTGGAGTTATTAGCCGCACTGTGGATCTTGGACAAATTAACCTCATAGACATGAGCCAAAGACGTTCCCCTCGTCCTCCCTGAGGAAGCCCTTTGTTAGAGCTGGGAGGAGTGGATTCCTTTTCTCTGAGACTGTTGAAGAACCAGACACCACTGGCTCATCCCAGGACAGTCCTATACAGACAGGGCCACACCACTGTGCACAGCAGGGGATGTAAACCTGACCATGTTTTATTTTAAATAAACTAATGTTCCTCAGATTTACTTCTTACATACTTACAAAGTCCAAGCTTTCTCAAAGCAGGTTATCTGAAGGGATATTTCATGCTTATTTTAAAATAAAAGCTGGTGGTTGTTTAACAAATGAACAACTTGTGGCTTGTAACTCAACAAGCCGAGTTAATGAGTTCTCCCTTCAGCAGGCAGTTCTTAGGGTCCCAGAGGGGAGGCCCTGTGCTCACCCACAGGGGAAATGGAGTCAGTCAGGCTCCTCCCCAAGGTGGAGAAGCAGTGTTTCCATAGCCTTGAGGATGGGCCCGCATGCGCAGAATCATGCTTTGTCATATAAATCTTGGCATCCTGCTGGCTTTGTGTGCATTTAGTATATAGGGAGTTGGGACTTCCCGAGACGTAGTACTCGGCTTGCGGTGTACGTGCATTGCTCCGCCTATGCATAAAGGCGTGTCTGGTATCCCATGGCTCTGTGAATTTTCTTCCATCTGCCTGAATCCCAAGTGAACCTGCCCACCCTTGAAAGGCTGCAGGACATCACCATTCCTGCATGGTCCACTCTGGCCTGTGCCTGAAGCCTCGTCATTACAATGGCTATCAATCTGTTATCAATGTTCTCAGTGGGTTTGGTCCCAGGACCACGTGTTCTGACAGAAGTCTGGAGGAGAAAATTCATAGATGAGTCTGTGGCACCATCCCATTTTCTCTAGCTAAGAAAGTGCCCCTCAGCTGCTGCTGGTGCAAAAGGCAGAAGGCATGTGGTTGTCACCACTTACTGGGGAAACTTACACCAACCCTTGGCTTGGCTTAGTTGGTTTCTACTTTGTGAGATTCACTTTCAGCCACACGCCTGTAGAGAAGGACGACCCTGTGTGGCTGCTTCAGTTAATCACTTTCAAATCTCTTGAGGTTTTGTGGAAAACCCTCTGCTATTCATATTGAAGAAACATTGTTTTAAGGAACCACCTTGGTTCCCAAACCTGCTGTTCATTTGAATCCCCTGAGGAGCCTCTTAAAAAATAGGTTCTTGGGCCCCATCCCAGACCTGAATCAGAATCTCCAGGGAGAGTCCTGAGAACCTGTATTCTTAAAGCTCCCTAGGTGATTGCAGTGATGAGTCACTGATTTAAATCAGGAATTAGAAATCTTATCACCTTAATAGTGACTGTTTTTTAATGATATCACTATATAAGAATAATCTAAATCTATGATCCTTCTAAATAATTCTCATAATACAGATTATGTAGAAAATAAGTGAAAATCTCATAGACACGGATTTAAAAGACCCATTCTATATGCTGAAGTCAGACTTTACCCTGACAAAAGATAAATATGCAAAATGTCAAAAAATGGGAAAAATTTTTACATGCTTACTTGGTTCCAAGCAAGATATCCGAATTGGTGGGCTGTGGAAGCAGCTGGCCACAGCTTCCTGCAAAACTCCACACCCAGTACATGTAAGATACTTTATTTATTATTAGAGAGGGTGTCTTTCTCTCTTCCTTCCTTTCTTCTTTCCTTTTTTTCTTTCTTTAAGATTTTTGTTTCTGTTCTTTGAAAATATAGTTAGCTATAACATGATTTAATTGAAAAATTAATCTCTGCTGGTTCCAACAATGATCTTCAGGCTTTTACAACAGAGACAACGCTAACTTCTCAGAACACAAATAAGGTGGAGAGACTCTTTCTGACTGTCAATCACTTGGTGGTTGCTGTGTATGTTAAGAGAAAACAAAGCTTCTAAAGTCTATGTCTACAACGCATGGTTAGTGTTGCAGAAACATTTCCTGAAGCTGGAATAAAAAGAGTTATAAGAAGTGATCATTCTATTTAAAAAGTTACTGGAGAACTGATGTACATTTTTCAAAGGTCAGTTCCAAGCCTCAACTGCTCAAGTAAATCTCAGGTGTAAGAAAGTTTTTAACCATGGCAGATTAATGCACTCACATCAGATCAGGGTGTGGAATTTCTGGAAATTCCTTTTCTTTCTAGGAAAGAGAGAAAAACAAAGGACCAGGGGGAATGAAAGAATTTAAATTGATCACTTCTGTTTTGCTCTTGTGGAAGGCAGCCCACCAATGTGAAAAGTGTGGGGAAAAATTCTTTTTTTTCCTCCTCCAAACTAGGAAGAAAGTAAATGTTTATGGAAGTACTAGGGTACTAGAAAAATATTTTATAATACTTTACAGACTTCAAAACATTTCACATACTTAAGATTCATTCTTTAAACACTTATCATGAGCCTACCATGTCAGTTACCATCTCAGGTTCATCAAGACAGGGCTGTGCCTCCGAGGAACCCCAGGGGTGGACGAGGCAGCTAGACAAGTGGTAACCATTTGTAGAATCACGAAAGAAATATGTACTTATAAAGGCCTAGGGGAACTTTGGGTCAATGATTCTAGGAAGTAGTTTGAACACATAACAACTTCCTCGTCTGAACAATTTCCCTGCTCTCCTAAAGTTTGGTTTTGAGGAAAATATAAACTGTGTATCTATTTCTCTTACTAAAAAAACATCAAAGATGGTTCAATATTTTTTAATATACGTAGAAGACAGTAATTTTAGGAAAGTCAACAACATGACCCTCATACAAATATAAAATAACATATTTTAAATTATTGATTTCATTAATGAAGAATGCAATGATAAAGTTGGTTCCAAGAACAATTAGAGAACTGGGTGTTTACTAGCATTAAAAAGAATGGTTTTTTACTGGTAATGGTTGGATAAGATTAATAGATTAGATACACGCCTGGCTGATAGCCTAGAGTAGGATTTTCAACTGGTGGTCTGCAAGAATTTTTAAAACATGTACTACACCTGACTACTTAGTGGGGGGCACTGACCTCTTTTTATTTAGATGTAAAATTAAAAATGACAAGAGCCAATACAATAATAGCTGTCCAGTGTGAATAAATCAAAATTATACCTATTTTTTGTCAGATTGGCAAAAAATGTATTTTGTGTGTGTGGCATAGAATTTTAGTAATTAGTTTATGCATGCCGTGAGATGTAAAAAGTTGAAAATTGTTGACCTATGGGGCAATAAAATCATAACTTTTGAAGTTATCTTGTCTACCAGAGAGAAATCTACAAACTAATGTGTAACTTAGAGTCTGGGTTCCAACTGAGTAGTAAGTAGCAAGTTTAAACACAGATGCACTCTCCTAGAGAATTAAGCCCTGCCCATCAAACAGTGCCCCAGCTTGACTTTGTCAGGACATGCACCTCCCACACCACACCTTATTTCTAAATTTTAGATAGTAATTCTTTTCTTTTTTTTTTAAATCCTCACCTGAGGATATATTTATTGATTTTTTTTTGAGAGAGAGAGAGAGAGAAAGGGAGAGAGAGACATTGATAAGAGAGGGAAACATGACCAGTTGCCTCCCAGGTCAGTAGCCTGCCCAGGGCTGGAGCCCACAGCCTTCTGGTGCACAGGACAGTGCTCCAACCGACTGTGCCGCCTGGTCAGGGCTGGAGATCACAGACACACTGCTTGGATTTCTCGCGCTGGGCATATTAGCTAGGTGTACTAGCTACATTAAAGTCTTTAAAATCATGTACTGATGAGGGAGGAATTGACTGGTCCTGAAAGGTTTCACAGAGAAGTGACATGAGAGGTACATCTGGAAACATAAACTGGCTTCTGAGGATGAGAAGTGACAAGAGAAATTTCATCCAAGTCCCCTAGGCCCTTCTCACTAAGGGCCTATTCATATTCAATTTTATTTTAGACTTTTTAGGTGCTACTTTTAACAAGCTTGGTTATGATCTTTCCCTGCTAATTGCAAGCAAAGACAAAATTGCCAAAGGCAGGTAACCATTACCAAAGGCAGAGGTAACAACCATGAGAAAGGGAAGAGAGGAGTGTACAAAAAGGAGACAAACATTTAAAGAACCTCATCAATAGACCCATGCTGCCAGTGTGGACAACAGTCCTTTAGAGCATCAAGATGAGGCTAAATCATTTTTAATATCTTTTGTAATGTATTTATAATATGGTTGAATATGTTTTCACCACAATGATTGAAATAAGTTTGGTAATTAAGGGGGTACATTATACATTTTCTTGATGGTTTTGAATAAACAGCATATTACTATATATAGTTTGCAAGGTGCACTTTATTCTTTGGACCAAAATAATTTCAATAGAAACACAAAATTGTAATGTAAGTCAATAGAGAAAAATATGGCTCTTAAACACCAATTTTGCTTTATAGATAACTGTTGGACCAATAGTTATTTGCAGTAGATAACTAAGGTGAAAAGTAGTTCAATGGGGAGTGTGATAAAAATGTATGCCAATTAGATTTGAGGTCACTTAGCCTCTGGAACCAGAAAAAGCATACCTCTACCACACTGATATCTCACATGTCTTGTCTTGGCAAGGTGCCAGACTTTGGGTGTGTTTATTAAACATGGCTGTCACCTAAGCTACAATCAGAGAAACAAACAGTGTCTGTTAGTGATGCCATACGGCTACTTGTCAGTACTCAGCTGATGGGTCTTCTTTCTTTTTAAAAAATCATAGGTTATGACAACTTGAAATCAAACTGTTAAAAATGAGGGCTTTCTTTCATCCACACTGGAAAATCCTGGTGCAGAGCGGAGAGGCCCTCTCCAGCTGCAGGCATGAAGCCAGGCACGATCAGAATGTCAGGGCAAAAAAGAATAATAATACTAAAACAAAATTACAATGACAACCCAGGCAGCAAATCCATAAAATAAAATTACAAAATAGAATCCACAACTAAATCACTTCTATGTAACCTAAAATAATTCTTTTAGTGCCATGCTACACTATCTTTTCTACCATTTTAATTTTTCCCTTAAAAGAGAAAACCAGTGGACATGCCTGAGCTCTTCCTGGGGTTAGTTCACTTGTCCAGAGATTTTGGTTCTGACAATATATCACACCAAAACCTAAATTAGGAAATGCTTAACAGACACTTACATTAGTAGCAGACCATGAATCCTTTAAGGTAGGTTAATCAAAATTCATTTTTTTGACATGGAAATTCTTACACCTTGAAATCTTTCAAAGTATGTAATTTAGAGAAAATATAAAATGCATAAAGTCTTTGTAAGCCAAAAACTCAATATCAGAAACTCAAGTGCATATTTAAAAATCCATGTTTAACAACTACATAAAAACTTAAGCCGTTAAGCAAGGTTTTATCTTTAAAATGTAGTAATAATATAATAAGAACACAGGATTTTCCTTGTCATCTATATAACCAAAAAGAGACCTGTAACCTTTTAAAACACAGCTACTAATAATGGAAAATCTGATGAACTTTGTCATTCTCAGCAGAAGCACTTGGCTGGGTACAAATAAGCTCAATGTTCTTTGTGGCAAACAGGGTTATGTCTTGAGGTGGCTTTGATGTTGTTAATATAATAACAACAAAGATTCTTAGTATGCACATAACTTATTTGTCAACTGATGAAACTTACTACATGATTTTGAAAGTTTGCCACATTTGAAATATATATATATATATATATATATATGTATAAAATCTTTGTCTATAAAATATCTCCTCTAAAGAGTGGATGTCATTTTAATAATTTATAAAGGTAAATGAAGTTAGACTGCATTTAATGACTATTTAAAAACTTATAATAAAAATTTGTATTTGTACTAAGTATTATAGTTGTATTAAGGGGAAGTCTTTGTGAGTTCTCTCACCACCCCTTTTTTAAAACAACTACAGAGGTTTTTGCCCAATCCATTATAACCAACTTATTTCCTTTAAATACTTACCTAGAAATTTTATTTTCTAAATAAAATGTTGAAGAACTCAAGAATTTCAGCACTAGAAGAATCTCGAGGGCATATCAGTGTACAGGTGTTCCAAAGCAGTCTGTGTGAAGAGTCCCTACAACCTTTGCTTTTTGAAGTGTGCATGGCCAGGCTCTGCCTTACCCATCTGACTGAGAAGGTGTGGGGTGTGGTCTGGAAATATCCAGGGTACCCCCACCTCACCCCAAAGTGGTTCTTGCAAAGAGGTCTACAGATCACTGCGAAGAACAACACTGTGGTGGTCCCCCACAGCCTCCCTAAATCAGGAATCCCCCTACCATGGAGACATTTTACTGAGGTCTTTTTGGCCTCAAACAGCCCCTTCCCCAACTCCTTCAGGTAACTCTGCCTCCTGGGGCAGCCCACTACTCATCTAATGAAGCTTCTAATGGAAACCTTTACATTTAAAACATAAAGTCATTCAACATGGGCTTGTGTGAACACACCAATGAAAAGCCACACTGAAAAATCGAATGCATGAAGAACTGACCTGCTTCTTCTGGTATTTGTTTATCAGATTCAAAAACAAGGCATAACATCTGGGGCAGTTGGCCAAGGCAGCACAGCAGTCGTGGTAAGTAGTGAGTTTGCTGTAGAAATGCCAAATGGGAAAATAAAAATACACTTTGATCTTCTACAAAATTCAAGTACACATTGTTTTACCTTAAATGTGGATCTTCAAAGCATTGCCCAGTGCATGAAAAGGAGTCCAGAAATACTCCACATGCCAGTGCAGAGAAGCCTCAGGGAGGTTTGCTGTCTACTGTCGACTCTCAGGGCATGGAGTGAGGGAATAGAAAATGGTCTTTGAAAAATAGAAACCTGAAGCCTGCAACACATGCATATGGTGTGAATTTTTGCAATCTACAAAACACACATGATTCAGAATATGCAAACCAAGAAATTTACACAAAACCTGGTTGGACACCAATCAGCAAGTCCCCAGGACCCCTCAGCAGCAAAGGCTCCAGGGGAAGATAGTGGCCTGGCAGTTGTCTTGCAAACAAACACCAGGCAAAATAGGCCTTGAGGCAAAAAGCCTTGAAAGTAGCTTCCCAACTTCCAAAGCAAGCCAGCCAGCAGGAAAACAAAACGAATATGGCAAACTTACACCAAATTAGAAGATATTCACAGATATCTCATTAATTGATAAATCAATAGGTAAAATATTAATATTTGAAAGATGTGACCATCTACCAGGCCACTCATGAGTCTCAGTAAATAAATGTTCAGAGAACTGGCATCTTGTAGATCACATTCTCTGGTCAATGAAATTAAATTAGAAATTAATTTTTTAAAATACCTTAAAAACATACTTTTGAAAATTTAAAAACACATGATTTGTGGGTCAAATAATCATGAAAATAAAAAAGCACTTTGATATACTACTACAAACAATACAAAATGCTACCAGTCAAAATTTGTAGGATATAACTAAAGCAGTCTCTACAGAAAAATTATAGCCTTAAGAAAGTTGAAAAGACAGTAATTAAGTTTCTAACTAAAACAGTTAGAAGAAAATATATCAAGGACAGTAGGTGAAAGGGATTAATAAGGATAAGAATAAAAGGAATAAAAAAGAAAACATAAAATAAGGTAGATCAATAAATATATTGGTTCTGCAAAAATAGGTAAAAAAATATTGGCAAGACTGATAAAGAAAAAAGAAAAACATTATGAATAATAAAAATTTGGAGTCAATATGAACAATGAAGAGGTGGTAGAAATCGTGATTCAATGTATGAATTCTAGAGCCGGACTAGTTGGTGTAAATTACAGCTCAGTGATTTGCTATCTCTGTGACCGTGGGAGAACTACCAAACCTCTCTGTGCCTCAGTTTCCTCATATGTAAAATGGAGATAATAACGATAGAACCTATATTTTAAATTTGTTATAAGGAGTAAATGAGTTAGTATTTAGCAAGTGCTTAGTCTAGTGCCTGGCACATAGTGGGCACCATAAAATATTTATTAAGTAAGTAAAATAAATAAAAGGGGTCATAATTAGAGATATAACAGATTAAAGGAATAACAAAAGAAGATTTAACACAACATTATATTGTTTGAAAACTTGGATAAAGTGGATAGATTCATATAAAAATATAACTTTTTGAAACTGACACAAATGCAATCAGGAAATGTGGTTACGTATTCAAACATTAGAGAAGGTACTCAATAGTCAACAATATTCACCCCTACATGCACCAGGATACAAATAGCTTTTCAAGCAAATTCTATAAGTGTTTCAAGAAAAAGATAAGTTTAATTTTTACAAATTCTTCTAGAAAAGATAAGAACTTTTCAACACATTTTATGAGGCTTATATACACCCCCAGACAAGGAAACCAGACAAGGCCAATATGACACAGGACAAGTAAGGTCCATCTAACTCATGACCAGGGTGAAACATCCTACACTAAAATGTCTGTGAACCAAGCCTAACAAAATATAATGGTTTGCCATGAGAACATCTATTATATATAATCTACTACATTAATGACTTAAAAAAGAAAAACCACATAATGTAAATAGATTCAGGACAAGCATTTAAGAAAATCTAACAGCCATTAGTAGGGAAAATTTTTCCTTAACCTTCTAAAGGGAATCTATAAAAACCTACAACAAATATTATTTTCAACTGGTAAAGCCATAGCAGCATTTCCTTTAAAGTCAGGATAGAGGTAGCAGGCAAACACTCTCTCTGCTTTTTGTTGGACATCCTAAGCAATGTGAAAAGAAAGAGGTAGGGACATGGTAGAATAGTTATAGTAACCGGGAGAAAGTTGTTCTCTAAGAGAATCTATAGGTAAGCTCTTAGACCTAATACAGGGTCCAGCACAAATTAACACCCCTGTTTTATGAGTTGGTAATCTATACTGAATATTTTATTACAAAGTCATAAGCATGTAATTCTGTAACATAACAATTCACACTCAAGGACACCATCTGACATTTTAGGTGAAATGTTCAAATTGCTGTCCATCTCGTTTGAGACCCTACCAACCACACACAACGGCATTAGTTCTGCCAGACCCTGTATTCATCAAGATGCCTGGATACTTAATAAGCAAACATCAATGCTATATTAATAATCACAGCAAAAGCCATGAAGAAACGAATCTCAGAAAAGATGTGCAAAATACTTTTGGAGAAAATTGTAAAGTGTTACTGAAAGATTTAAAAGACGACATAATAAAAAAAGAAGACTTCATCTATGGATGAAGAATTCTGTATCCTAGAGAAGTCAACCTCCCCACTCCCATACCAGTTACTCTGCATACTCAGTGCCGGTCCATGAAAAACCCTGAAGTTCTTATCATGGACCTTAGCTGATTCTCCAACTCAGAAGGAAGAGAAAAGGAGAATTTGGATTTTAAAGGAGAAAAGAAGTGACGGATTCATCTTCTCTTCTAACAAGACAAAGTAAATCTGTAATAGTAACACAGCATGGTGCTGGTCTGAGAATGGACCGCACTCGCTCAGAAACAGACGCACGAGTGTACGGAATTTTGTGTTTGATTGACGAGGCATTTCACATCAGTGAACAAAGGGTGGTGTGGTCAGGAGAAGGTCCTGGGACAATGGACCATTCATGTGGGAAAATACCCAGTTGGATCCCTACATGCTACCATACTCAAAAATAAACTTTACACTTTACAGTGCTTCAAAATGGGAGTTATTAAGTACCCAGCACAAAGCTCAGTAAAGTGCATTCTCAAATGGGGGTCAATCACCAATTCAGGCTTCAGGAAATTTTCTATTTCTTTAAACAACTACAGTAGTATATAGTTCAAGCAAGGGCCAGGTCTCTCTTGAGAAGGGTCATTACAGAAAAACACTGGCAAACAGCATGAAGAAGGAAATGTAGAGGCATAATTTAAAGACAGTTGTTAAATTTGGCATCTTGCTTTGAGGCAACCTGGCTTCAGATGAACATTATTTCTGCAGTCAAGTAAGGGCAAACACAACTAGTTAATGAGTGAAAATAAAATTCTCTTACAAACAATCAGATCAGACTTTCTAAGCAACAGTCCCCTTTGTGAGTTAAAACCCATTAAGTATTGTTTCCAAGTGTATCGGACAGTTTGTCACATTTTGTGACAGAGTCCATCATCTCCAAGAAACCACAGAATTCGTTTTTGTTTGTTTTGTAAGAACGCTAGGATAACTCACAACTCACCAAAGAACTAAAGCAATTTATAATCGACGACTTTAAAATTACATGAGAAATACATAGGAAATGGAGTCATTAGCTTAAATCATTCATTTTAAACTTGGGCTGTTAGAGTTACCCTTGCTGCCAGGTGAAGTAAGAAGAAAATAGGATTCCTCGCCCGTCACACACACAAATATTAAAGATGCCCTGAAGTCCAAGCACTGGCATTTTTGTAAGGTACTCTGTTTTCTTAGTCTACCTACCTGAATATTCTAGCGATATTGGTGCAGACGTCCTTGTCACTCACGTACTGTCCCATGACCGTGCAGAGCTGGGCAAGGGCACCAACACTCAGCAGCTTACTTCTCACCAGTGGCGAATCAACCAGGTTTCTCAATGCAGCCGTCGTCTAGGACAAAAGCATGTTGGGGCCATTTTTTTAAACTGGAGGTTATAACAACACCGACCAGCACAGCACCATTCACCCCTCAAGTTTCATGGTATCTGTTATGTGTCTCCCACCAGAGACCACAGGCGTAGGCACAGATGGAATAAAAGGAAAACCAAGAAATGAACACAAAGAAAACCTACATGGATTCAAAGGTAAAGAGTGAAATGTCCATGCTAATAATCAGTTAGTAGACCAACCCCGAGGGTTACAGAAATCGCTATCTGTGTTCGTCACATACACACAATCTTCCTGACTCTGCAGCATGCAACGTCGGTTCCACAGACCAGAAACATCTCATTCCAAAGGATGCTGTGGCCAAAGGATACTATTTAAGACCACTAGTTTCATTTATTTTCTTCTAAGTGGCAATTGTTGATTTCTTACAAATTTGTCTTACTTTGTAAAAAAAAAAAAGTTTGGGAAAGCTCTCTACTGTGGCCTTTGTCTAAAAGTGGAGAAGAGAACAAGTCAGTAAGTCCATGAGATTAATATTGCTGTTACCTAATAACTGTATAATACGCACTGTGCTCTTTCCTCACAGGACAGCACAGGCAGGCTATTGGTTAAGAGTCACTCAGGGGTTGGACGGCCTGCTCAAGTCCCAGCCCCTCGTGCGCTGGCTTGAGTTAGTGCGTTAACCTCCCAGAGCACGTTCTCCCTTACCAGTAAAGTGGAGGTGGTGATAACTGCCGTGGAGTGGTGAGGATTCCAGGAGGTGAGAGGTGGGAATGGCTTTGCCAGTGCCGATGACCGAACAACGGCTCAGAAATCCTGGGAGTCATCCCCACCTTTGTTGTGTGACTTTGCCTCCAAAATGCAGGAGAGAGATCACTAGCTATAGAGTCAAATGATGGCGATTCAAGTCCAAAATCCCTTCCTAGTCATGTGACTGAAGCACTCAGTTTTTCTCAACTTCCCCATTTTGTCCTCTGCGAAAAGGGTGTTACAATCCCCGCTCACTTCTAGGGTGGCTGTGTACCTCCAATGGAAAACACGTGACACTAATTTTGTACACTGTGAGCATTATACCAGCATAAAACAGCTATTTTCAACCTTTTTCATCTCATGGCACACATAAACTAATTACTAAAATTCTGTAAAGCACTGTAATGTATTGAATTTTCCCCCCACCTGACAAAAAAAAATAAGTATAATTTTGATACATCCACACTGGACGGCTATTGTTTTGTTAGCTTTTGTCATTTTTTTAATTTGATAATCTGAGGGAAAATGAGGTCAGTACAGTGCCCATGGCTAAATGGTCAGATATTGCACGTTTTAAAAATTCTCACCTATAAGTGGAACTAATCAACAAAACAAATCAGCAAGCAAAATGTATCCAGAGACACTGAAATTAAGAACAAACTCACAGTAACCAGAGGGGAGGTGGGAAGGGATAATGGAGGGAAAAAGGGGGAAGGGTCATCAAGGACACATGTATAAAGGACACATGGACAAAGCCAACGTGGTGGTGGGGAATGGATGGCGGGGAGAGGGGAAGGGGGAACATGGCAACAACTGTATTTGAACAACAATCAAATAAATAAATAAAAATCTTTTAAAAATTTCTTGTGTCACACTAGTTGAAAATTGCTGATATAAAGCATCATTATAGCCAGTTAATGAACTTTACAATCAATTATTAAAATGATATACTTCTTTGATTAATTTTTCATTGTAACAACAGTAACAATGAAAAAGTATACTTTAATAAAAGTATAACTTGTTATAACTATCTTGAAAGCTGGAAAGAATAAATACAATGTTTCAAATAAATGTGTGCAAGTCTTTTGCAGTCAATTGCACAATTCGGTAAAATGGTAAAACGCTTCCCTGAAAGTTTCAGTATCCAAAACACTGGAGGGGAAGCAAACAAGGAGAGCATTCCACTTGACCATGAATTGACAGTGTGGTCTCCTAAGCTAAGGAATGGGTCTTTTGTGAAAGCTAATAAGCCATTTCAGGCTTCCCGGGCCAGCACCACCATACGGTGGAAAATTCTCATCATCCGAGCCTGGCTCTACCTGTTCTCCTTCTCCGGAGACAGCCCAGACAGTCCAGCAAGCGCTGCTGGTTTCTGTCACTCCAAGGAATGACTCACCAGCTTTCCACTCAGACATCAAAGAGCTCAGATGCCCGTATGAATCCTGACCTAATCTAAGTGCTCAGAGACCGTGGAGACTGTGGGACACTCATTCTCACCTGGCACACAGGGGCAGTTCCTTTGCCCTGGTCCCCAAGTCTTCACAGGTTGCTACCTTGATCCACTAGAGTGATCTTGCTCCCCACACCTACCCTCCAGTGGAACACACTGTCAGCCGAAAGGACGGCAGCTTTCTTAGGAGCTTTTATTTCCTTGTTCCAACCTCAGTTTTTTTCTCCCTCAATTTTATTTTTCACCACACTGGAAAAGGTTAAGAAGCTCAAGGTTCTTTGCCTCCAAAACTCGACTTTTAAAAATGGCCCTACACAGGAGTGAAAGCACACACTTGAACGGAACACACCATCTGATTTTAGATCCCTGCACATTTATTTGCTGCAACATCACACTATGTGGAATGCCCTTAGTTCAGTCAGATACTATACCTTGGATACTTCCACACTGGCAGTTGTGATGCTGGTAGAACAACATGTGAAGCATATACCACACACTTGAAAAATACACAGTAATACCTCCATGTATGATGCCACCAACAACTCAGTTGCTCAAGGTCCAAGCCTCGGAAACATCTCAGAACTCTGCCTTTCTGCTTTCGGTCACCCTGAGCCCCACTGGCTTTTTGTTCATTGCTCCGAGGATAAGATTCTGTCTCCTGCCCGTGGTTTACAGGGCCCAGTACAATCTGACTCTTATCAGCCCCTCAGATTTCCTCTCATACCACAGACATGCTATTTAGTATTAACTTATTTAACATTAAGTCTTATCGTCTGTCTACTCCTCTATACTGGAAACACCAGGGGGGCACAGATCTGTCTGTCATTCCACCATTTGCCCCCAGACCCGTGTCCAGTGCCTGGCACACACTGGGTCCTCAATAAATATTTGTGGATGGAATAAATGGAGAGGTGAATGCCTACAAAGAAAAAACCTGGTGTGAACAAAAAGGTTAGGATATCAGAAAACCATGGATTAACCAATATTTCTGAAGTAGATGCATTTTCAGATGATTTTAAAGGAGAGAAGGAATAAAAAATAATGGATAAAAGAAAAATGGACTTTCTAGAGGGGGACTTGTCCTCCGTGTATTCCCCATTTTATCTCATTCACGATAGCAGCTTTCTATCTAGGTACCTAACTCCCTTCCCCTTTACTTTTGTCACACCCAGTTAGTCAACTGGTCTACCTCTTCTTTCCATCACCAGGTTGCTGGTTTCAGTGTAAGCCTGTTTCATCTCTTCCACAAACTCTACGGCTCACTGATGGGGCTCCACCCACAGTCTCTCTCTTGTCAGGTTCATCTCCCCACAGGGTCTCCCTGCTGCCAGAGGGAGCATCTCAAGACCCAACCTTTCCTATTCAAAGACATCCTCTGACTTCGGGGGGCCTATTGGGCCAAGTCCATATCCTAAAGGTGCTTTGCTTTCTCGAGTACAATTTGACCCTCCATGCTCATCTCCTCCTCCTTCTCCCCGTCTTTCAGATTCTGCACCACACCCAATGTCCTCATCCTTCCCCAGTCCCAAGCCTTTGAATAGACCATTGCCTCTGTCCAGAATGTCTTCCTCCATCAACTCCTGTTCCCTTTCTCTAACCTGCTCACCTTCTGCTCATTTTTCTGCACCAATCTCAGGCTCACTTCTGTATGTAGAGATTTCAGCAGTTGATGACATCCTTTTCCAAGTTAACAAAGCACCCTGTCTCTGTCTGCACCACACCCAGCACAGAGTCACAACTACTTGTTTCATGGATCTTCTCTCTCATGATTAACTCCTCTGGGGTACAAACCATTTCTTGCTCCTCTTTAAACTCAGGGGACAATAAATATGCGCATGAAAAGTTGGCTGATGAAACACAGAAGCAGAAGGGGGAGAAAGAGAAGAGGAGGAGAAAGACAGGAAAGGAAGGGGAGTGAGGAGATAAAGGGATAAGGGAGCCGGAAAGGGAGGCGGTTCCCCTTTAAGGAGCCTCTGGCAAGAAAGCCCCGGGATTAGCAGAGACCTGGTGGTAAACTGGAGTTTAAACCCCTGAGGGAGGAAGGTCAGGAGGAGGTCACCAGGCAGATGGGGTCACGAAGGCCCCCCATTTTGAGATGCCCGCTGTGAGCCGCCACTCTCACTGCAGGGGTGGTGTGAGGTGAATGCTGAGCACAATCAAGTGGCTTTTTCTGGGAAAAATGTAAAAAGATCAGTGGGGGGAGAGTCTAGCTAAATACTGTGATAACAGGAGAGGCGAATTCCAAGTCAACCCAACATCGTTCCAACTTTTAAGAGATAAATTTGTGGAAATCGTTATTAATGAGTCCTGTGCTCTGTAGCAGTCTTTGTTCCTAGCCCCCAGGAAAGTCCATCCCCTGGGCCTGCGGGAGGTCACCAAGCCCGGGGTTTATGCTCAGAAAAATGTATCCATTTCTTCCTTAACTCTTTATTCTAATTTATAATGTTGCTAACTCCACTTA
Organism: Artibeus jamaicensis; assembly: GCF_021234435.1. NCBI lineage: Eukaryota > Metazoa > Chordata > Mammalia > Chiroptera > Phyllostomidae > Artibeus > Artibeus jamaicensis. The sequence goes on from NW_026521812.1 coordinate 22,583,995, forward strand.
GTTATGTACTTTTATATTTTATGTAACTTTTAAGCCATCTCAAATAGTTTATGACAAAAAAAAAAGAAGTACAAGATGTCTACATGGATTAGAAGCTTGATTAGCTTCTAAAGGACTTACTGGAATGATTCCCAATCTCTTAACTCATCTCGTGAAGAATGGCAAACTGAAGAACAGGAATATCAGTTTTTATTTTTCCTATCTCCTAATCTGCAACCCCTCAGGACAGCTGTCCTGAGTCAGAGGGCAACCAGTGGCAAGAAGAAAAAGGAGAATGTGAAACTGATAATTCACAACAAGGATCAATAAAATTTTAAGTGTCCCTGTTTGCTAGCAGTTGTTAGATGATGTCTAAATCAAAAGGGGACCTAAATTTTTGGTACATGTCAAGGAAGAAACATTCCAGTGTGATTCTGGTTACTTATCTGTTGAAAAATGACTGAGCTGGCCTCTACTATTTTATGGTATTCACTTCGAGGCAGCTCTTTCTTTCTGTATTTCCCCAGATTTCTTGACGTAAGAGGAGGTATTACTAATTCTTTCCCCCAGGCAGAATGTGCAAGTAAAATGCCTGGTGAAGTTCGGCCGAGCTGTCCTATCGCACATTGAATTCATTGAGCCTCAAAGTTCTCACTGTGCACTCCATATTAGGAGAACCCATTTTAAAGGGGAAATTAAATTAAGAAGTGATTAGATAATTTATAAAGGCTAAAACAGTGTTTTAAGACACCAAAATTAGAAGGCAAAAGATTTAGCATCTATTTTTTCCAATCGACTATAAGTACTTGATTTTCAATTTTGATTAGTTTTCAAGTATTAATTGAAAAACCTTAGTGAACATGAGAAATCTTCAAATATGAAGCCCTTCTGATTCAGAACAGTGGACTGACTGATGAATGACGACACAGACCCAGCAGGTGTGGCTCCGTCCCCAGCATTCTCTACGCACTGGGGTGGGCACCGGTGGGGAGGGCTGGTTGGCCCACCTGAGCCCCCACGTACTGCTCATTTCCCCAGTGGGTGACCCTCTCTCTTTCTTTCGCACTATTCCTCCATCAGAGTTCCTGGTCTCCAGAGAACTCACCAGATTCTTCCCCAGAAGACATTCAGCCATCAGAGCTGCCCCAGAGCAGAGGAGCCTGTAGCTCACAGGCCCCCACAGAGCTCCTGCTTAGGTACATCAGAAATTAAAAAGGCTTTTTGGCTAGTCTGAAAACTTCACCATCCATCATTACATTGTTTGTTGGAGAAATGTTTTCCCAGTTTCCAAAAACCAGCTTTCAAAGAAATCTTTGAACATAATACAATTGAAAACTGTGCCATTAACAGTTTGAAAGTTGTTTTCCTTCCTCTACCAAAATCAGCATCAAGATTTAGTTTTATTTATTTTTATACATTGAATGTTATATGAAAAGGATTTGAGCAACCACTTCATGGTTCATAAAGCTATCTCATGTGCTTGATCTCATTTGCTCCCTAAACCAACCCTAGGAGGCAGAAAAAATGGTATTATGAGCCTCACTTTAAAAATATATACATTTATTTATTTTTAGAGAGAGGGGAAGGGAGGGAAAAAGTGTGAAACATCGATGTACGAGAGATACATCAATCAGTTGCCTCTCGCACTCCCCCAACGGGGACCTGGCCTGCAACCCAGGCATGTGCCTTGACTGGGAATGGAACTGGTGACCCCTTGGTTTGCGGGCCAGCACTCAATCCACTGAGCCACACCAGCCAGGGTGAGCCCCATTTTTCAGGTGAGAAAGCCCAGAGAGTTTACCAGCACCCAGGAAGGTGAGTATCCGGGGCCCCAACTCCTTGTCTGTTGTCTCCCCCACCCTTTTGGCTGTCTCTAACAGCATTTTATTCCTTGATCATCTGGAGTAACTATAACCCAAACCCCTTGAGCCTTATCTGAACTTAACTGCTAACTGCAAAATGGTTCACTTCCCACTGATGTGAAAGAATAAACACAGCAGCCAGAGACCACAAACAGTGTCAAATGATTTAAGACCAAAGCCACACCATTCTCCAACCTCAACAAAATCATGTCCCTCTATTAATAAAAGCACATTCACTTTTTGGATTTGTGCCTAGCTGAGACCACATATATGCCAAACCAGAGCCTATGTGGTAACCCAAGAAGTTTCGTATTGTCTCATATATGATTATACAGTTCTGGCTGACAAAAAAGAAACCAGTGACAAGATGCTACTATACACATGAAACCACTAGCACCCAAAATTCCTAAGCGTTTCACCGGAGTTAAGATACATGCATGTGGAAGTAAAAGCACCTCAGAATCTTCTATAACGTTTGGTGCCCGGCTACAGAGCCTGTTTGGCGCATTCCTTCCGTGGGTTGTCCTGCGTCGGCAGGAAGTGCTTCTCTCCTCCTCAAACCCTCCGTGTCCTACTTTGAGACTCTGTTTAATGTCTGCCCATGTTTATTATTATTTCTCCACTTACTGCCCCTAGGTCAGTTATGTTGGAAAAGTGAGGAGGTAGCTGATTTTCCTAGTTGTGGCTATTAAATGTATCAGTGTAGCTGAAAATTTGAATGTCATATAAACTGTATTGAAGGCCAATGCAGGAAAATGAGTCTGAAAGTCACACATAAGAATGACCAAGTAATAACACTGATTTTCACAATCACATGTTAAAGGTAGTGATGTTTCTCTATTGCCACACTAATATGTCTACAAGGAAGAGATGAGGCTGTAGCTGATATGGCAGCAACTGACTGCAATGGCTCTCCCCAGAAACTGCAGGAGTAGGAATATGTATTTCCCACTCTCCGTTCTTTCCTTGTGAGGAGACTTTCTGCAGCACAATCCTCTTGGCCACTACAGGTGTCCCCTGCCCCTCCAGGGGTGGCAGTGGCCTGTGACTGCATGGACAAATCTGATTTGGGGGCTCAGGGGAAGAAGGCATGCCTGCTGCAGCTGAAGCTACAATGCTCCAGCCATGGTGACAGCTTTCTCCCCTTCCTCTTCCGCATTAGTTTTTCCTCTTATTTCCCAGTTCAAAACCTCATGCATTCTACGTTTGGGGCCTCTGGGTCTCCCCGAGTCTTCAGACATGCTGTCTCTGGAGAATCTGAAGTAAAGGGAGTTGCCGACAGGTAGCCCCTCCCCAAGAAAGGGTGAGGCTCCAACTGCTTCCCCTCCTATTCGGGGGAGAGGCTGCTGGGTGCCCTTTACAGGCATGTGGGAAACTTCGTAGGTAGTAAACAGCTGTCCTGTTCCCACTGACAAGTACATCATTAGAACATTGGCAAGCCTAATAAACAATACCAAAAATTGTGACCAAAAAAAAATTGTTCATCTAATCTCAACATATATGCTAATGAGCAAAATAAGCCAAAATAATCATGTTGCAGCCATCACTTTTATCCTTATTTTAGTAACATGCTATAATTACGGCAGAAGCTGGGTGATGGGTACACAGGACTGCTCTACACTATTTTTGCAACATGTTGTGAATCTATATTTAGTTTAAAATGGAAGTTAAAAAAAGGCAGACATGAAAAAGTACATGCTGTACATTCCATTTATATGAAATTCTAGAGCAGCAGAGCTTATCTATGGTGAAAGGGATCCGAAAAATGGTTCCCTCTGGTGGGGGCAGGGAGTGGGAGAATGGGAATTAACCGGCAAGAGGTGGGAGGAAGGTTTTGAGAAACCTTCTGCATCTCGATAGGCGTGTGGATTACATGGCTGTATGCTTTTGTCAAAACTCATCAAACATATCAGATCTGAGCATTTCATTGCATTGTAATAAATTATATGCCTCAAGTACAGCAATCAGAAAATACATGGCCTCATCCGCTGCTTGCTATTCAAGCCAAATCTTCAAAAGAGATGCTTTAGATTTTTTTTCTGTTTAATGATCAAATCTCCAATAAGATTATCTGTATGAATTTAAGAAATATAATCATGAGAATATTTGCTCCCACTTTACAGGTGTACAGTTTATTTCCTCCACACACCAGAGCTGGGCTCCATCAGGTGGAAGTTACTGCTGTGGTTCTGATCTCATGGTCTGAAGCGAGGCAGGCTTCCCAGGGGCAGGTTAAGCCAGAAAATGAGAATTAACATACTTTCCGGCTTATTTGTGTATACTCATAATATTTAATTAACGAAACACACATTTGTTAATCTTTACATTTTGAAACTATTAAATATAAATAAAGCATGATTTAAAAGACCCAAATCACCTTGGTGCAATTCTTAATTAGTAATATTTAAATCACTGTTTAACTGAGTCCCCAGACTTCGGTCAAAGGCCTCACTTAAGTCCCCCAAATCCATACAGCAGAGAATAACTACCCAGAATTCCGTCTTGCTGACGTAACACTCCCCTCCCAGTAAAATCTCAGACATTTCTCTGAGTATCAGAGAAGTATCAGCAATGTTTTTACTGACCAGTCTCCTTGGGCAAGGGAAACAGAAGAAAACGTAAACACGCGGGACCACGTCAGAGGAAAACCTTATTGCCCAGCAAAGGAAACCATCAACCAAATGAAAAGACAACCTCCTGAATGGGAGACCATATTTGCTGATACATCTCAGGGTTTAATACCCAAAATTTGTACAGAACTTATACAACTCAACATCAGGAAGACAAACAATCCAATTAAAAAATGGGCAAAGGACCTAAATCGACATACAGATGGCCAATAGATATATGAAGAGATGTTTGAAGTCACTAATCATCAGAGAAATGCAAATTAAAACCACAGTGAGAGATCACCTCACATCTGTCAGAATGGTCACCATCATTAAATCAACAAACAACAAGTGCTGGGGAGGATGTGGAACCCTTGTGCTCTGCTGGTGGGGATGCAGACTGGTGCAGCCACTGTGGAAAGCAGTATGGAGTTACCTCAGATAATTAAAAAAGTAACTGCCATGTGACCCAGTGATTCCACTTCTGGGGACATATCTGAAGGAACCCAAAATACTGATTCAGAAGAATATATGTTCCCCTGTATTCACTGCAGTGGTATTTACAATAGCCAGGCTATGGAAGCAGCCTAAGTGCCCACGGAGAGATGAGTAGATAAAGAAGTTAGAGTACACATAAACAATGGAATATTACTCCGCCATAAAAAGAGAATAAAATTTTACCATTTGCAACAGCATGATTAGACCTAGACGGTAATATGCTAAGTGAAATAAGTTAGTCAGAGAAGTAAAAATACCATATGGTTTCACTTACATGTGGACTCTAAAGAACAAAATAAAAAAAAAATAGAAACAGACTCATAGATACAAAGAACAGATTGATGGTTGCCAGATGGGAGGAGTGTAAGGGGACCGGGTAAAAAGGTGAAGGGGTTGAGGAGCACAAAGTGGCAGCCGCAGAACAGTCATGGGATGTAAAGTGCAGCATAGGGAATAGAGTTGACAGTATTGCAATAACTGTGTATGGTGCCAGATGGGTATGGGAAATATTGGGGCGAATACTTGCAAAGTATATGATTGTCTAATCAATATATTATATACCTGAAGCTAATACAAACTACTTATTAATGTAAACTGTAATTTTAAAAAATAAAAAAAGTAAAGAATTCATCCTCTGTGTGCTCTCCACAGTATTTGCCAAGGCTGACCAATCCTTGCTTTTAAAACCTCTACTCTCTCAAACATCATCATCCTTTCTTAATTTTCTGATCACTTCTTCTTCTTCTTCCCAATCCACAAATTCGGACGCTTTGCAGAGTCTGTTCCTGGCCCTCTCTATTCTTTTTACATACTCTCCCCTGGGACAATCTCATTGTCTTGCTGGACTTCAACTCCTACCTCCACACTGATGACCCTGCAGTCTCCTCCAGCCTCACTTTCTCTGCTAAGCGTCAAATCACACCTCAAACTGCCTACCAGACAGTCCCACTTGGCTATTCTGTGGGCACATTAAAGTTTTATGTTGAGACTAACTGCATTATTTCCTTCTCTCCTCTCACCAAATAACTTCCTTGTATAACTCTTTAATTTTTAACAATTATATTACTTTCTAAAAGACCCAGGCTCAAAGTCACCTCTCTTTGTTTAATTCACTTTTCTTGTGCCTAAACTCAAGCCAAAGCAAAGGAATGGAAGGGGGCTTGACAAACGTCTGAGGACTGGCCTTCCAAGAAATTCCCACTTAGGGAACAGGAGAAGATGATGGAGACATGCTGAACAATGGGGGGAAAGATCCAGATCTGAAGGGCCCTCTGCAGGCTTAGAGGCCAGAGAAGTGAGACAGATACAAGAGGAGGAAAAGCAAACAATGCTGAGTGGGGAGCTACGGAATGGTTTTAACTTAAAAAAAAACACGTATTTGGAGCAGGGAAAGAATGTATGTCTCTAAGGATTGAACTTGAAATCATATGAGTCAGACTGTTAAGAAAAGAAGATTGGAAATACAAAAGAATAATAAAAAATAGGAATGTTCTAGTCAATCTGGGTTTTAATAGTTACATTATATAAATTATCCAACTATAAGTGTAAGTACCTTGAGATTTTCTACAATTACAGTAAAGCAACTTTATACATAATGTTCTCAAGAGGCAAATGAAGTACAAATGAAGTACCAGGGGAATTGGGATTGGCTGCAATTATAATACATACAGAAGGCTGTTCTCTACTCCCCAGAAAGGGGGCTGGGCGGAGCCCACAGACTTCCTGATGGAGGTACCTCCAGCAAATGTCCTCGCTCCTGTTATGCCTTCTGACTGTCAGCCTTTCCAGGTCGGAAAGGAACCCCAACACTTCAGGATAATCCATTCTAGATCAATGAAGACAAATCTCTATTCCCATCAGTCACCTCTTTGGGTTTAACTTACTACTGGCACTTTGGGGGGCTTGCTTTTCTCCTGGCTTGTGTTTCTCTTTTTCCAAGTTTCAGAGAGCTCTCCCAAAATTCTAGAATGCTGAAATTCTGTGAACCTGCACAGTTTAATCTTTACTCTCTTTACAGATATACTCATGTCTCAGGACTTGCCAGACTGGGGGTGTTAATGCTTCCACTTGGGTCACAGGTGGTGGCCCCTCAGTTCCTCTGAGCATCAACAATGATCCTTTCAACCATCTCAAAATACTATTAGGTATCTGACAGGCAGAACTGAATGCAGCATTGGACATGTGGAAGTACCATGGCTTGGTAGAAGAATAAGGCATCAGAATACTGTTACCTAGACATGAAGATCACCAAAAAGTCAGCACCTACTGGCAGCTGCCTTGTCCTCCATTATCCTGTTCAGCACCCAGAACACACCTGGCACAGAGCAGCCACTCCACAAACACTTCTGTTACCAATGTCTCTTGATGGCAGCCAAGTGGTGACAAACATATATATGAGTAAACATATATAAACATATGTATATATGGTGTACAAACATATATACATATGCATAAACATAACAACATGAAGAAAACCTTTAAAATCACAACACATCAGTCTTATTTCCTCTAAGCAATATCTGCCCATAGACTGAGGAGAAACTTTCCTTTCGCACACATTCCTTGATCTCTCTCCTTTAAGCTCCAGTACAATCAGTCTAAAATCTAACAACTGCAGCCATGCATCTTAATTGGGGCTTCTGCCTGTGAGATCTTAACTCTCCCATCTGTTCACACCACTAACACATCCTCCTTCTGTCACTTTTCAGCTTTTGGTCTTTATCATTTAATATCTTGTACACATTCATCTTTCTGCCACTCTGATCTCGCTTTCTCCTTCCCACAAATGGACCTCCAGTTGCTCCCTGTTGCTCTGACATACTCTGCAGCTGCTCTTTGAGACACAGGACCATAGCCTCTGAATCACATCTGCATGCCTCACCCACAGAATCCCTCTGGACCGACCCACTTAACCTTTTCAGTATCCCCCCAAAACACCTTGTCCCATTCCCTTTCCCTTTCTCTAAATCCTACACAACCTGCGTGGTCCAGCTTAAGATGTTTTCCATTCATTCAATTGCCCCCAGTGGGACTGCTTTAGGGAAATAGGATGACTCTAGCACTCTGCCAGATGCTAGAATGCACAAAGTTTTACAATAGGAGGTCCCTAGAAAGGAGGCTAAAGCTTCTGAGGTTCTCTGGGTTGAAAGTCATAAAGGTCAAGAAGTCCCGGCTGTCCAAAGTTGCCTGCCTTTCTTTATCTTTTCTGCCTTGCCATGTTCTCCCTGGCTTACATATATTGTTCCATTAGTACGGCTACAAATAACTTATTTTTTCAATTAAAGTTGCCTTTTAAAAAAATGCCTCAGGAGCTAGAATTACTAGGTTCTGAAAGTTGGTGTAAGCAAACAATTCTGTGCATGGATCTGGTTGAATCTGCACATGAGCAGGCTGGTCAAAACCCAGTCAGTATTCCACACTCACAGAGTAGAGATTTCCATCTGCACTTGTAGTGAAGTCCTGTTGCTTACTTCTTTTATTTTTTTAATTGTTGTTCAAGTACAGTTTTCTGTTTTTTACTCCCATCCCTTACTTCTTATTCGTGTAATACAAACGTTTTTCTTTGTTTTAATTATACATATATGATGGAATGTCCAGTTCAGGGGATTCTGCAAATGAAACACCCTTAAACAACACCCCCTCCCTGTCCAAATCTGTAGACAAACACACATAGTGACATTGTAGAGTTGATGCAAAGGGCAGTTGGTGGCCATGGGCCAGGCTCCACTCTCTTCTGCTGGATGCAGAGGTGGGGTGCTGACTGTGCCTCTGAGACAGTGTTGTAGACCGCTCTGCCTGGTTCTAGGAATTGTATCTCGATCCCTAGTGGCTAAGGGCGAGGGACGACCTTTGGAATGCGAGCTGCAGGACACAAAGCCTGTCTCTGGTAGCAAATGCTGCCTCAGTTCCTCGCCCTGCCCCCAAAGCTTGGTAAGAAGTCAATGACGGGTAAGACCCCTCACAGTGGGGCGCAACCTAAGCCAGACTTGATCACTTGGGAGGCCTTCATGGAAGGACTGGGGGGGCTGCAACAGAGGAAGCAATGGAGTCTCTTGCCACCCCCCCCCCCCCCATTCAGGCTCAGAACTTGAGCCTGAGTCCTCATGTTCTCTGGGAGAAGCACTTCCTGGCTCTAATCCCCTTAAGCCTGAATACCTGTTGGGAGAGGTGCGGCTTCTTGCCTTGCTAGAGCATGTCCTGGGGAAAAATCTGGTATCACAAAGACTTCCTGATAAACCTGTGAAATCTGCTCTGCTAAGAGTGCTTTCATTCATATGTTAAGGGTTCGAGCAGGAAACCTGAAAACTCTGTTCCTGACAGACTCTGACTCATTTCTTCGAAATGAGATTTCAGATTTCTTCGAAATGTTATCTACTGTCTGATCCTTGCTGTCCTGCATTCCTTTGTATTACAACCCAATAAAAGGCCCTAGAGGAGTGGGCTCCACGCCTTTTTCTCCTGACAAACTGGCCACTGCTCACAGCCTTTTTCCTCTGGGAAAATGGCCACCTCTCCTCCCCAAGCAGATCACATTATGTCCCAGTCATATTTACTTTCATCCATGGTGGCCAGGGGGACTTGTGAGGAAAGTGGCCCCCACAGGACAGTACTCAGTCACGTGGGCAGCAGATGCCGGGCAGGTTCAGAGAAAGTTTTTGAGGCAATGACAGTGCCTGGTGAGATCTGGTGGGCAGTGAGGAAGACATTACTGCAGGGCACCACGCCACAGTGCCCTAGAAGGGTGCACGCATATGAGGAAAGGAAAGGGGCATCTGATCTAATGAGTTAGTGTGCACTGGATGATGCCGAGGTGAGAGAAGAAGGAAAGAAAAAAGGAACGCGGGGAGAAGAACGCTGTACTTGCTAGTTTACCAGAGGTCCTAGCTCTTGATTTGATATACTCAATGCTCCTATATATTATATAGTTATATATTTTATTATGTACAGATAAATAATAAACACAAATTTAAATAAATTTATATATTTAAATGTATAAATTATGCAAATATATTTATATAAATACAAAATATATAACTTTATATGATTATAAATAAAATACACAATAGTATATATAAAAATAGGTTGAAAAGAGCTCTTTTTAAACCAGGTTATCTATCTATCCACAGATATATAGAGGTATAGACACACAGTCTACTTTATATATATTATAGACACAGATATATAGTCTATTATATATTTGTGTACACACATATATAGAGAGAGTCTGATTTTAAAAAGCTCTTTCCAAAGATGGAGGCATAGGCAGACACAGTGTGCCTCATCACACAAACGGAAGGACAACAAATTTAAAAACAAACAACAACCAGAACTGCCATAAAAATCAAACTGTATAGAAGTCTGACAATCAAGGAGTTAAAGAAGAAACATTCATCCAGACCTGTAGGAGAGGTGGCGATGAGCAGCCGGGCGGAGAGGACTCGTGGCAAGGCAGCGGCTGGTGGACTGGGCTGTCCCACATTCCCTTGCGGCTAAACCAGGAGGAGCAACTGGGCAGCGAGACAGACCGCGCAACCCAGGGACCCAGCACTGGGAAATAAAGCCTCAAAAACTCTGACTAAAAACATCCATGGGAATTGTGGTGTTAGGAGTAACTCTCAGCCCCACAGGAGAGGTCATTGGAGAGACCCACAGGGTCCTAGAACACACACAAACCCACCCACCTGGGAATCAGCGCCAGAAGGGCCCATCTTGCTTGTGCGTAGCCCCGGAAGTGACTGAAATCCAGCAGAGAGCGGAACAAGCCGTTGTGTTCCCTCCCGGACCCCTCCCCAACGCACAGCGTCACAAACGCAGGGACGTGGGGGCTGGCCCGCCCCACCGAACACCTCAGGCTCCACCCCTTACTACCTAACATCACGCCAAGACCAAAAAAATTGCCCCAATGAAAGAACAGATCAAAGCTCCAGAAAAAAATACGACTAAGCAACAAAGAGATAGCCAACCTATCAGATACCCAGTTCAAAACACTGGCAATCGGGATACTCACAGTATAGTGTAGTCAGACTATACAGGAAAAAACACATTTTTCCTAAAACTTTTGTGACTAACACTCTTGAGTCTAGCCACAAAATAGAGGAAAAAAATGAAGGCTATGAAAAGGAAAGTGTTACAGGGAACCAACAGTGATGGGAAGGAAACCAGGACTCAAATCAATGGTTTGGACCAGAAGGAAGAAATAAACATTCAATCAGAACAGAATGGAGAAATAAAAATTCAAATAAATGAGGAGAGGCTTAGGAACCTGTAGGACAACTTTAAATGTTTCAACATCCAAACCATAGTGGTGCCAGAAGGAGAAGAGAAAAAGCAAGAAATTGAAAACTTATTTGAGCAAATAATGAAGGAGAATTTCTCTAATCTGGCAAAGAAAATAGACTTCTAGGAAGTCCAGGAAGCTCAGAGAGTCTCAAATAAGTTGGACCCAAGGAAGCACACACCTAGGCTCATCATCATTACATAAACCAAGATTAAAGATAAGGAGAGAATCTTAAAAGCAGCAGGAGAAAAGGAGACAGTTACCTACAAAGGAGTGCCCATAAGACTGTGAGCTGATTTCTCAAAAAAACCTTGCAGGCTAGAAGGGGCTGGAAAGAAGTATTCCAAGTCATGAAATCCAAAGACCTACATCCAAGATTACTCTATCCAGCAAAGCTATTATTTACAATGGAAAGGCAGATAAAGTGCTTCTTGGATAATGTAAGGTTAAAGGAGTTCATCATCACCAAGCCCTTAGCATATGAAATGTTAAAGGGACTTATCTGAGAAAAAGAAGATCAAAATATGAACAGTAAAATGACAACAAACTCACAACTATTAACAACCAAACCTAAAATTAAAAAAAAAACAACTAAGGAAACAACTAGAACAAGAACAGAATCACAGAAATGGAGATCACATGGAGGGTCATCAGCAGGGGAGTGGTAGGCAGATAGAAGAGGGAAAGGTAGGGAATAAGTAGCATAAATGGTCAGTACAAAATAGACAGAGGGAGGTTAAGAATAGTATATGAAAATTTAGAAATCAAGGAACTTATATTTACAACCCATGGACATGAACTAAAGGGAGGGGGTGTGGGTGGGAGGGGGTGTGCAGGGTGGAGGGGAATGAAGGGGGGGAAATGGGTCAACTGTAATGGCATAATCAATAAAATATATTTTTAAAAAAGCTATTTCCAATGCATTATGTATGTGAATGTATAAACATTTATATTTAATTATATAAACATTTATATTTTACTATTTATGATTTTATAATTCATTTTATTACAAAATATAAATACATAAATAAGTTGAAAAAAGATGTTTTAAATTAGACAAGAATCCCAGGAGTTATTGAATCAAAACTAAAAACAGAGTGAATATCTCAACAGGAGAATGGTTAATTATTTGAGGTATGGCCTAGTCACAGAATATTATGCTACCATCAAAAAGAATAAAGTAAATCTATGGAATTGACTCAAAGGGGTTTTACTATTGCTGAGTGAGAAAGACAAGGGCATTTCTACACTGTTTTTGAAAAACCTATGAGTATAACAAAAGGTGCTGAGGGCATCAGTGTGAACAGAGATGGCTAACTGGGTGGGCCGGAGGAGAAATGAGGAGGGAAAAAAATGATGGAAAACAAGCAAGCACAACTATTAAAAAACAGGTTCTATGATAAAAAGCAAGAATTACATATAAATACACATGTAAGCATATACGTGCATAGAAATGCTTCAAAGAATGGATACTAAAATGTTGGAGGTATGTTGTTATCTCAGGGAGCAAATAAAAGCTGTTTTATTTTTATGCTTTTCCATATACTTTTTTTGCATTTTAACAAAAAGGATAACTATATAACCAAAATAATATTCACTGAGGAAAAATCTGAATAACTAAATAGTAACATTGGCAGTGTGAATATGATGTTTCTTAAGCCTTCCTAGCCAAAAGATGGCACATCCAGCAGAATTTTGAATCATTTGTGACAAAGAGGTTTCTACAATCTTCAAAATGGAGACAAACTGCAAGTCCAAAATTAATAATCATCATAAACACTTTAAGCATCTTTATACCAGGGCCGAGATCTAATTTTTAACACATTTCCCCAAGGACTTTGAGGGCTCTGAGCACTTAATCAATCCTCATTAATTGACAAGCACATTTCAAATCTCATTAATTATGACATCAAAGATGCTATTATCTGACATACAAACGCTATTAAAGAGTAAAATCTCATCTAAAAAAGAATATGAGAGCTGAAGCAGCTCCAATGAAAATAATTTAACCATGAAATTTAATCTGCCACAGGAGAAGTAAGAAAACTAACACACAACGCATTTCTTCTCCCTGCCCTGGTCCCATTGCATGTGTTCGGTTTCCTCCCCTGCGTTCCTGTGCTCTCAGGCCTGCATGCCATCGACACGTGCCCTCGACAGCTATCCACTCCATCTCGTTAACTTTCTGTTTTTCATTGTGGATATGAGATTCATGACATTTACCACCCATCGTCACGAACAATCTCCATATAATTATAATTCTGATTATAACATGCAATTGTTTTCCAAAGAGGTGCTGCTTTTTCATGCTTCCAGCCCTTCTTTCTCTGCAGGGTAGTGGAAAATTTGTCTGCAAGCTGCGTGGACAGCTGCTCCATGAACAGGCCTGGAAGAGCCTTTCCAGGGGAAATGGGCCTACGAGGGGAGGAGGTGGGGCACCGGCTGCTGCCCTTGGTCCCCCAGACCAGGCACCCCGCCTGGCTGTAGGCAGCAGCCCACCTGTTACCTGTTACAGTCACCTGGCAGGTAACTGTTACTAGGTGACATGAAAACTAATTTTACACATTTCACCTCTTGAAGTAAAATACTTACTTGGACTAACAAGTGGCCTGAATTAGGCAAACATGTACTGTGTTTCTCGGTGTTCTCATTTATTTGCTTTATCAAATTCATCAATATTTCCACAGCACCTTTGCTGACCATTTCATTAAGAAATCCTGGATTTCCAGAAATGAATTTGATAGCCCCCATACAGTATAAAAAAGCTTCAGTGTTAGTTGGCAAGTCTTCCCTTCTCAGGACCTCCAATAATGATTCTGTCAAAAAGATGGATTATTACAAATGTGTAATTCTATCAGCTGGACAGAGGTATATTAAAGTGTTTGTATGTGAACATCAAATACAATTTGTAGAACGTTAGTCAGAACCTAGAGTTAAATGCTTGTTAGGGCTTATTGATTAGTATAAAGAGGAAAACCTACTTTTAGCTAAATCTTCATAATAGCAATGGCAGTAAAAGGATGGGCCATAATATATAAATAAGAAAGTATTCTTCAAATGCTAACCCTTGTCTCTTACTAACATTTACCAACCTTCATTTTGATTACGCACATTTTGAATTATTATAGAATAACTAATTATTAAAGCAATTTAAGAGTTACATTTCAACAAACCATTAAGAGTATACCAGTTGCTGTATGAATGGAAAATTAATCGAGATGGGACCTTTTAACAAATCTTGATCACAGTAGAAAGGAATTCTTCAGATATAATATCCACCCTTTCCCAAAACGACTTAAGAACATCCATCCAAAAACTATTACCAGGTTTTAGGAGTAATCCAAGCAACTCTGATAAGGTTTTTATGCCTCTCTCATATTTTACTTTATTAATGTCAGTATGATCATTTATCAGAATCTTTGTTTTTAGTGTACAACTTTCAAAGAGCTGATTCAGTGTTTGACTGGGTCTATCCCTGTTTATTGGGGTAGAAAAAAGTGGAAGACCATCTGCCCTGCGTTTCAAAAAGAGGACTCGAAGTATTGCCCTGCTGCCTTCCTTCAGATCAGCAATGCTGTTTCATAAAAGACTTCTATTTAGGTAACAATTTAAGCATCTCAGTTATCTAAGGACATATCAAGAATTAGATCTCATTAGCTAGGTAGTTACAATATAGTAAAATTTCTCTATCTACATATTTGAAACACATTTGAGACACTTTGATGTCAAATTTCTACAACAGTTATAGAAGTCTTCCAAGTTTTAGTCATTCTTACTATATCAAGAGATACAAATTTCAATTATGTTAAATGCTATTATATGTGGTGTGTTTATTTTTCTAATAGTAAAACCAAGACCAGGAAACGAATTTTTAAACAAGGAACACTTTGCAAAGTCACATATACTACAAGCATCACAAAAAATAGCAGACTGTCCTCCTAGCTTCCAAAGGATACATTAAATGAAATGTGGAAAACACAGAGAAGGACAGAGTAAAAATATCATATAACTTCCACTTAATACTAGGAAATAAAATATTCCACATATCCTTAATTTTAACTTTGCACTCAAGTGCAACATTTGGTCAGTGGGAGTGCTGAATGATACTCACCCAGAATGCTGTCATTTTGAATCAGAGAATCATTCTTCTCATTTCTGCTAATTTTAAATATAAGTTTGCAGACATTAAGGAGATTCTTTCTACTCACTTTAAACTGCAGAGAAAAAGACATTTCTGTCATGGAGGGAAGTAAAGGTATGCCATAATTTTTAAACACAAACATTATTTTAAAAGTGGAGCAAGAGTATTTTTAAAACATAAAGAAAAGCTCTACATAAATTAACTTTCAAAAGTTTTGGCCACTTATTTGCCAATTATCTAATATAAATGATATTTAGAATTAGCACAGTTTAATAATGTTTATTTTTTTACTTTATAAAGCTCATGCTTATATGTGAGATTACTACTTACTTTTTAAAGAGTATATGAGGAAAAAGGGAGGGTAATGTTGATAAATTTAATTAAATGGAGTAATTGCTTTAAAACACAAAAGTAAGGAAAGATGGATACCAAAATTTCAGATTAAACTACCTTAAAAAACATAGTGGAGGTGAAAGATAGAAAAGAAAGGAGGAAAGTATGATTTTTTTATCATTTGTATAAAAGAAAATTAAAAACTCATTCTCTCATCAGGTAATATATATATACATTTATTTATTTTTAAGGTTATTTCTGGAATGCTTTGAGATAATGACAATTAATGTCCAAAGTTTAAAATTACCTTCTAAATCACAGAAAAAAATTCAAGTAGATTAAACATAGGGGCAATAAGGAAGTATACGAGGTCTGTCTAGAAAGTATCCAGCCATGGCATATTAGATACAAGAGATGGAAACACTGTACATAGGACAAAAATGCCTCAGTCCCCTTCAAAGTAGGCACCTTGGAACCTTACACAGTTCTCCCAGTCACCATCAGCTGCCCCATCATATTTTCCCAAATTTCATTGATGGTCTGAAATCTCTTCCCTTTCAAAGGTAATTTTAGTTTGGGGAAAAGCCAGAAGTCCCAGGGACCAAATCTGGGCTATAGGGGGGCTGAGTCACCTGGGTGATTTGATGGTTCACAAAAAACTCTGTGTGAAATATGTATTGTTGTGATGAAGCTGCCAATCACCAGTTGCCCATAGCTGTGGCCTTCTGCATCATCAAATAGTTTCTGCAGAGGAATGTTCAAGCTTAACACAAAATTTGATGCAGATTCATTGCTCTACTCACTTGGTCATTTTGAATGTGATGGCCACACAGTACACATGCTCACTCAATGGCATCCACCACCCCCACTGACTAGTACAGTGAAGTCATCATTGTTCACATGTGTGCATTCCAGTCCCTTATTTCTTGGCTACCAAGTTATACCAACGTCCTGCAAAGTGTTCTCATTATATTAACAATGAGTAGACTTTTTCTGGACAGACCTCATACATTTTTTAAAGGCACAGTATAGGAGGACTGACTGAATCATCTTAATTAGCTGTTTTTTAAAAAAAAATTAAAGTACTAAAAACTAAAAAGAAAATCCTAAATATCCAATATCCTAAAAATCTGAAAAATCCCAATGTTAGGAAATAATTTGATAAATAGTGGAACATCAGTACTATTCATAATAAGCATTCACAAAAACTATAACTGTGAACACTATGTTTTAAAAAAGACATTTATAAACTATTTATATTTCTATTATAAAATAGAAATATTACATTCCCTCATTGCAAGAATATAAAATAGGTTTGTAGGATTAAGGTCATCGGAGCAAATAAATCTACCTGTTTGAAAAGGAAGGCATAAGTCATTATTTTATCATTTAAAAATATCTTTCAAATTATCTTTAATATTGTTTATTAATGAGTTTCAGTTAGTTTAAAAAAGAGAATGGAATTTGTCAGCCATATTTTTTTAAAGACTCGTCTTGTGTTTGATTCATAAATATTACCAACCGCCCATTGTGCACCGGGCACTGTGCGTCTGCTCCAGGAGATTCAGTGATGAATACAATCAGCCCCACCTGGAGGGGGGAGGGAGGAGGGCGTTCTCCATGGAGCAGCTTCCATCTGGCCCCTGCCTGGGCCCTTTACCTGTTACGCCAGAGCCACCCTGCACATTAGGTGTTGTCATTCCCATTTTGCAACTGAGGAGTCCGCTTCTCAGACAAGTCATTCAGCTCCTCTTGGCATCACCCGATCAATATTAGAAACACAGAAGCCCCACCCAGCAGGACTGAATCGGAACCTGCACTTTAACAAGCTCCCAGGGGATCACGTGCACATTCCCATCTGAAGCTCGGAAACGATCACGTGAGGCAGAATGGAAAGTCCTGCTGTTCTCAGGAGGAAAAACGAAAACGGGAACTTAAACACATTTTTAATGATTGGGTGCTTAAAAAATATTGTGTGAGCACCCAGAAAATAAATGAAAGAAAAATAAAAAAAATCTACATCAGTGGGAAATATAATGTTCTTAACGTTCGTACGAATATATTTTAATTAGTCAACAATCTTCCACGATGTTGCGAGACACTGAGGTCAAAATCATAATTTATTACTCTTTCAATGGTAGTGCACGGCGTGTGCTGCATACGTAATAAAACTTGTTGAATAAATGAATGAATACAACTAACCCCACCCCCACACACCCAAGTCTTATATTTTTAGTGAAAAGTAGCAAAGGGGGAAAAAAGTGTCAGAGTTTTCATTAAAGAAAACAACAAATAACTCACAATTTCCAGGTCTGCTATAAGGTCAGTTTACATTCAGAGCAAATTGTTATAACTTATCTTTGATAACTGTAAAATTATGACTTTGAGACATGAAAAGTTAATAAAATATTAAATTATATGCAAAGCATATAGACTACCTTACATAAAACAGCCCCCCCCACTGTCCATTTTCTTTCCTCCGGTTTATTTTCTCCCCACAGCACAGAGCAGCCCACTGGGCATTTCATGTGTTTACTGTCTGTCCCTCTGGCCCCGGTGCCAGCCCTGAGGGCAGGGGCTCCGCTATTCACTCGTATTCCAGTGACAAGCGTCCCTGGCACAAAGTGGGTTCCTTTAGTGGGGTATTTTTCTTATGCTAAAAATAGTAGTCTTTTTTATTTAAAGCAAATTTGAAAAATTAAAGAGAAGTTTTAAAATCACTCATAATACTACCACTATATATAATCACTGTTGACATACCGGTGTTTCTTTTCTGTTTTTTTTACCTCTGTACAGGGTGCTAAATGTTTTCCCCTCCTGAGTATAGTTACATTCACAGTGCACATATCCTTATACTCTAAAAAAAAAAACCTGAATATAGACTGATGTATTTTTGTAGGATTTTTCAACATAAAGAGTAAAATTAAAGTGATAGGACAGACCTCTACTAAACTAAATGAACAACTAACATTGTGCTCAATGAATTTTTTAACTACAAATAATTTTAAATGCCTGAATTATTACATTAAATTGATAGATTAAATGTTGGCAGAAAGAAGTTATTAAAAACTTCCTAGTCCTATATACCTTTAGTTTTTTTGCTGATTGTTTTCAGCAGCACTTCATATGGTCTTTGAAAAATTTACGTAGAACCCTATCATCAAGGCTGAAGGGAAACAACATCTTGCCTGGAATGTTACAGGACATTCAGGAGGCAAATGGGAAGCTGAACCTGATGGACTGGCCTGATGGGTTTATAGTTAATCAGCAGGGACAGCCGACCGTCTCTGCGCTCTGGAGTGGAGCCTGGAGAGTCTCGCCCTGATACAGCAAGGCAGTCAATGTCTCAGAGAAGGCTTCACCCAAATGTATGTTTCATCCAGAACATATTCACTGCCTCGCAGACCACTTAGCCTCTTGCCTTAAAATAGTTAAATTGTGCCATGTATATAATTCATTTAAATGGCACCTTTAATAACCAAGATAATACTTTCTCTGCAATGCATTAACAAATTCATACCATTTTCCTTCTTTCTCTCACTCTTTGATTTACTGATTTTTTTGGCTTTGTATGGACAGGATGTCTAGGATCTGGATGGAAAATCAAAGGCAGTCCCTGGGCAGCTGGCAGCTACACCGGCAGAGCCCTCCAGCCTCACACCGAGGCTCTCTTGGGCCAGAAGGCACCTCAAGTTCAGGGCCAGAAAGGGAACTGGGCAAGCATGCTGACATCCTGCTATCTCTACTTACAACTTTGGACTTGAAGTCCTCCCTGTGGTTTATGCTCAGTTTCACCAAAAGCAATTGATCAATTATCATCAAGGAAGGGGATTTAAATAATAATGAACACACTATTTCAAAGAAATATTGCTTTCTGAGTCATATATCATACCACAATTTTTACAAGCGGATAGTGGTGAATAGTTTAGGATGACAGCTAAATAAGCATGTAGCTGCTCCAAAGACCTGTGTAAGGTATACAGTCAGAATGTTCTTCCATGTGAAAGGTACCAGAGTAAGAGACAGCGGACACTCACTACGCTGTCGGCAAGTATGCCAGTGCTTACTTTCACTGTGCACTTTAAGATTTCAAATTACAAGTTATGGGTTGTTAACATAATAGCTTTTACTTCTATGAAACTGGGTAAACAAAGCTTCATTTGTTTCAGCGGCTCTCTTACAACGTTCTATAATCGCTGCGTCTTATCTTTAGGTTCCAACGGTTTATGGCTATGACAACAAAGTTCTCCCCTTGAACAAATGATATCATGTTGTTTGAGACAGAGTTTCTACACTTCCATTTGGTGTCTGGCCTTTTCTCCCAACACCTCACAGGAGCCTTCTATAACCACCTTCCCACGCCCGCACGCAGCTGTTTCCCTGCTTCACGCTGCTTCATAAAGCACCTGGCCATTGTGTCCATTGCCCAAGTTATGTTATTTATTAAATCACACGGCAAAATCAAGCATCTACCAGTAACCACAGAGCAGAAACCACAGCCTGCACTCTCCGCTACTGCTCTCCAGTCAAGTTATTTGAGCAACCGTTTTGAATGTATTTGCCTATTGTCACATTTTTAAACCTAGCCAGAGTCCACCTGTAAGAGTTTTTTGAACATTTTCTGTGTCCCCAGCCTTAGTCCCTTAGATATTACACTCTAGTCAAATTCTGGGATATCAGTTTAATACCTTATTTTTTTTTAAGATTCTAAACAAGTATACTGCATTTCTGATCATCTTTGTAATATTTAAAAATAAAACGTTAAACAAAACTCTTATGTGTTACCATCTACTAGACCAGAGGAAAGAAGAACTTACCGCTAGAATAATTTTTGCCAGTTTAAGGCTGAGTGGGTCTGAACCAGCATCGACTAGTCTATACAGAGTCTTCAGGAGAACACTTCTTCCCTTGAATTTATTTCCAAGCATGTGTCCTTCCTGTAAAGCATGATGCAGTTGTGTGCAAGCAGCGCACATCATTTCAGTGTTTTCCTCTGTCAGGGCAAAGAGAGGGAGGCAGCACTTACTAATTAAGGTCAAGTTCTCAAGTGTGTCAAACACGGACAGTGTAAGTAAAAACCCATAATTATTTCCCTGGACATCTTCAAATTCCTGAACTATGTTTTCCTCTTTTCTTATCATTTTTATTAACCTGCTTTCTTTTTAACTTTGCCGATCCATCTCCTACCAAGTTGACTTACTTACTACTAATCAGTCAGCTTATCAAGCACACATGGCCTTTTCAGGAGCATTTAGAATGGAACTGTACCTATTTCCGCTGGTCTCCTTTATTCTGAAAGCCCCCCACCTCAGCCAGGGCTCTGTTCGGGCTCATGGAAGCAGACTGCTTGGCCCTCCGTCGTCAGCCCTTTGGGGCACAGTTCTACTGGTCTAGAATGTTCTTCTCCTCGTTCCTACTGATTTGGGTCCTTTGAGGCTCTCTCGAGGTCCTGGCTCATCCAGAAAAGGCGCACTAGTCCACATACAACAAATGTCATTTTGTACTATTACTTCTCACATGTGTGTACATGTATGTTGTGCTGCGTGCCAAGGGCCCTCAAACACATGTCATGCTTCATGAGCGGGAATCCTGTCTGACACACGTTTGCATCCATTGTGTGTGGTGCAGTGACAGGGCTGCACCGACAACCTGCAACACAGACTAATGCGTTTCTGTTTTCTAATACATTGTTGATTGAATCCATGATCAATACTTGTCTGAGAAGAATGCTCATCATTTGAGAACAGAGGGCTCACACGGAACAAAATCTCAAAATGGCACCACACCAATCATGACTGAGAGGTGGGTTATTAGAAAAGAGGAGAATAAAAAAGAGGACTTCTGTTACAATTCTGAGGAAAGCAATTTTTTTTAAGTGGCAGCCATTCCAATAGGCACACAAGGAAGAAAAGCAGCAGACATGAAATGGGAGGAGAAATATAAGAATCCAAGGTCTAAGGCCTTCGGTTGAAAAATATTATCTTTGATAGATTCCATCACGAAATTTAAAAGTAGGAAACCAATCTTAAATAAATACCATAATGTGCTCTTAAAAGCCCACATAGAGGAAGTGTGTGCCTGCAGAAGGAAATGACTCAGGCCATTTTTAGCTCTTTTCAACAATAACATCTAAGAAAAAGTTTTCAACCTCAATGGGTAAGTAACCTTCCATGCCTTTCAGTTATGCACTGAAATAAATGAATTGATGGGAAATGACTTGGACTAACTTTAAATAAAGGGAAAAACCTGAGCTATTGTAAAAAAAACATTTTTGTTGTTTTATTCTTCTGTGACTGGCAGTTTCTTCAAGAACCGGAGGCCAGGCCACTTTCTGGCAGTGGGTGTAGACTTCAACCCATTTTCCTAATACTTCCCTTCACCAAATCTTCAGCCTGGTGGGCTCTACCCAAGAGTCTCTGTGTTAGCTTAAAAGAAATTTAAAAGGAAGGCTCAAGGACCAAGTGTTAAACTATTGATCAGATTAACACTTCACACTATTCAGTTCATTACAAATACCATATAGCCTCAGAGACAACTTGAACCCAAGAGCTAACAAGGCTGTCAAGGGGCTAAAGCCAGTGGGGGAAAGTTGATGAGTAGTAAAAACAACATCATCTCAAACATTCCCCCGTAAGATACTGATTAATTAGAGGGGGGGGGGGGAATAGTGATTTTACAGTGGAAAAACCTGGCAGACACCACCTTCCTCAAGTGACCCAAGTTCACATCACAATCAATCACAGACCAAGTCAGCTTCGCACGCCTCCTGGGGGGAGGCGCTGGGGCACAGCACTGCTCATTCCATGCACCTGCCTCAGGTGTCCAACCTCCATCTATCAGTAACTGTGGGAAAGTATCAGACAGACCCAATTTGCAAGGTGGCCTATAAACTCCTCAAATGTGTCAAGATCATGAAAGAGACGTGACAAATAATTGGAACTTGTGATCTAGGATTTTTTTTTCCTCTATAAGGGAAATTATTAGGATAAGTGGCAAAAATCTGGATTGGATTCACATAGTCCTGTATGGTAATTTCCAGGTAGGTAACAGAATGCCCTTGTTTCTAGAAATACACACCCCAGTACTTAGTTAGGGCTGTGGGATATCATGTGGACAACTTGTTCTCAAAGGGTTTTAAAAAAGGAAAAGAACAACGGGCATGTGTGTTGAGGGGTGCAATGCAGGGAAAAAGTGCAAGGAGGGGAGGGAGAGAATGATGAAGCAAATGTAGTAAAATATTAATATCTGGAAAGCTGGGGGAAGAACATACAAGATTTCTTTGTAGTATTCTTGCAACTTTTCTCAAGGCCTAAAATTACATCAAAATAAAAAGTTAAAGAAAAAAAAGAATCTCGAAGGGTCAGGTAACCCAGACTTGCCTCCTTTTGCTGTACTTAAAGTTGCCCACATTCCTTCTGAGGAGGGAGATTTGTCCACGTTTCCAGCCCCACGCTCCTGTTGGCCTGTTGGCGTCCGTGGTGGCAGAGCCCTCGGACCCATCTTGAAATCCTTCAGGCTGAAGACTTGCTCCACGATGGGCCTCTGCACAGCGGCCGTTGTGCCTGCTGCTGCGTTCTTCCTAGCACGCTTTCTTTCAAACTCTTACCCACACTGACTACTCTCCTCACCAGTCTTTGCACACGTCTCCTAAAACAAGGGCTGCCGTTGACTCGGCCCACTAACAAGAGGCTGACAATGAGTACCTCCAGATGGGACAAAGTCATCACATTCTCACCCTCAGGGATCTGAGCTGCAGGAGACTGTGGTAACGATCTAGTTTTGCTCACTGCTCACCTGGCAGGCGAGAGCCCTACAGAGCACAGATTGGCTGATTCCCCGAGGCCATCTGTCCAGGGCTCCCACGTTCGCCATGAACACAACCAGGTGCCTACAGGGAGCCAAGGTCATTGGAACCTTTTAGGAAGTAGGTCTTCTGCATGACTTTCCTGTTCGGCTTGGCTGTTGGGGGGCACTCATTTACCCTGCTTCTCCCAGGGTTCCTTCCTGTGGCTACCATGCTACTTTGCTTATCCAAGAGACACTCAAGCCACGATTCCCAATGAAGGCCTGTTGGGCACTAAGTGGTAGGTGCTGAGCTCAGCCCTTGGGCCATCACTGCGGCTTCCCCAGAGTCTGTTCCAACTTCAGAAACGGGCTCCCCAGCAGCGGCAAAGAGGGAGAAGGGGGCGGGGGGACATTCTGACAAGATTCCCACAGGTCACTCTTGCAGAGACCTGCTGATCGCGGGCCTCCCCTGCTGGGCACCCCAGAGTGCCAAGGCACTTCCTGCTTTGAGTGGCTTCTCTAATGGGTGTGCTTGACCTAAGGAGAGTAGGACATGTACGTTTGGATCTAGAAAACCAAGGGCACGCCTGCTGGGGATGCCAATCTATGAGACTTAGCCAGACTTTCAAAGACCTGAAAAGTTTTAATCTTTCACTTTCTTGCTTAACTGCCACTCTAAAGAGTTCAAATGAGCATTTCCTCAGGCAGAATGGGTGATAGTTCACGTATATGCCAAGGGGAATTTTAGAACTAGGTTCTCTTGCTGCATGTAAGGTATAATTTTACTCACTAAAAATTAGGTTTACAGCCCTGGCTGGTGTAGCTCAGTGGATTGAGCACAGGCCTGTGAACCAAAGGATTGTGGTTTAATTCCCAGTCAGGGCACATGCCTGGGTTGCAGGCCGGTTCCCAGCAAGGGATGCACTAGAGGCAACCATACACTGATATTTCTCTCCCTCTCCCCTTCCCTTCTCCTCTAAAGATAAATAAATTTCTAAAAAAATCTTTAAAAAAATTAGGTTTACATGTAATATTTAATACACACAATCCTGGGTAAATAAGTAGATGACTTCAGCTGTTTTTGAACATGTTCACAGAAGGGATAGTCGAAGTATACTAAAAATACCAGGACAAGGGGACATATAAATAACCACAGATAGTTTTGATTTAAAACAAAAACTGATTTCTATTACCTTTTCCTAATTTATGCAAAATTGGCACTATCCTTGTATTCCAAAAGACATCGTCTACTTCCATTTCCATATCCTTTTCTTGCGAGTCAGCTTTTGAAACTGCAAAAGAAACCCAGAGCAGGAGAAAGAGCATTGAAACAAGAGCTATGACTGGAGCACCATCAAAAGTCTTTGCTATTTATCACTAAAACTAATAAACTCTAGAATTAAATTATACTTGGCTCCCAAGCTCAACCAACACTAATTAGGACTATATGTCTTCTGATCAAATCACCCCAAATTAAACTCATATAAGATAATGTAAAGACATCAGAACTTAAAACTCTGATTGGGAGACTTTGTAAAAGCTTCAGCTTTGTAAATGTTGAAATTATCATCAATAAGGCAAATGGTTTTGAGTTATTTTTACTTAAATGTATCCCTCTATAATATAGAATAAATAGAAAACCATAGATATGTAAAGAATAAAAATCTTGAGCATGTTGAATGAAAAGTTTTCTGAAAGGGAGGCCTGCAGGGATTTTCTGTCCTACATGGAATAAAGTGTCCACATCACCGGGGACTGATTTTGTAGCAGATAGTGGGACAAACCTAGGCTTTGGGTGCTGACAAATCTCACTCAGATTCCAACTCAGTATTAACGCATTGGTGACCGAGGGCTGATTTCTCACTCTTTCTGAGCTTCGTCAGCAAAACAGAGACCAGAATATTTGCTTTCAGGGTTATATGAATAATCTCCGACCCCAGTGCCCAGCATCTAATAACACTCAATAAATAGGAATTTCTTTCCTTGACTAAAAAACAAACAGGCCATCACTGTCTGAAGAGTATCAGGCATATGATATGCCAAATTCTCAGGGGCACGTCTCCCCAGGGAATGTGGCTGTAGAGAAGTGACAGCTATCAGTCACCGTGGACTTCAGATGCAGCAGGCCTGTCTTCAGGTTTTGTGAGGTCTCCAAACTGTCCCCATTTTCCAGGTAATGAAAGTATTAAGTTACCTGCCCAAGGTCAAGTAGCTCCATAGTTTTTACACTTGACCTCTATGCTGTTCTGCCCTGCAGCAAATCAGCAAACTAAAAGGTAACTTTGAAGGGAAATGTAAATCATATTAGAAGCTGTAAATCATGATTACATCTCACATGGGAAATATCTCAAGATCCAATACACAGTCTAGCTGGAGACAGCCCTTGGGTTGAGTGTGTGGCCCTTGGGGGTGGTGCTGGAGGCACAGTCTCAGCTCCCTTCTCAGAAGTGGCACCCAGTCTGTACTGGATCAGGAATAGGGTGGACCTGATACCAATTAAGTGACCACACAGCGGGTGCCTGGCTCCTTAAAATGTCACGTGATGAGTTACAAATCATAGGGACAATCAGAGGGTTCCCCAGAGAGGGAAAGAGAGAGCACTGAAAGGGTGTGTGGCCTGTATACATTTAGGTTATTTTACCCAGAAAAAGGGCAGGGAGGCCTGTGAAGAGCACAGGTGCACAGTCACCATCTGGGCTTGAGTCCCAGCTCTGCCACCCAGTAGCTGGTTGACTTTGGGTGGGTTGTTTCGCTTTTTTCCTCTGTAAAATGAGATGGCAATGGTCATCTCAAGTATTGAGATTATGGGTTATCTCAATTTCTTTTCTGTGCTTTTTTGTATTTTCCAAAACTTCTAATACACGTGTATTACTGTTGAACAGAAAATACACAATGCATACTAAACTTTCCGAGCATGCAGGAATGACGTGGAGAAGCAGTTACCACCCAGCACACAGGCCTCCCCTGGTGCACTCCCTGCTGCAAACAGCCACTCCCATTGCAGCAGGCTTAGGCTTGCCTTTTATTAAACCTTCCTAATACCAGGAGGGGCTGGTGTACACTAGGCAGGAAGAGCACTAGAGAAGCAAAGTAGACAAAAGGCATTGTCAAAAAAGCTGTAACTAAACAGTATAGGTGCTGTTTTAATTGCAAGGTTTCACATAGTCTGTCTAACCCATAAGCAAGAATTCACCATAAATCACAGAGTTGAACTGGACAAAATCAGTCCAGATCTTTGGACAATCCCTTATCCAAAGCCTTTGGGTCCAGATGTGGTTTGGAATTCAGAACATTTTTAATTTTCATAAGGCAATAGGGTGCATATACTGCATATTACATACCATGCCAAGTAGGGTCCTTGGAGCAGGCCCCTGTAGCAAAACATGTCAATATTCACACTAGTGAGTCAAAGACTACATTGGCCTCAGATTGGTACAGGTCAGGCATTGTCACTGAATGAGTTTGAAAAAGAGTTCAGCTTTCAGAGCTTTTGGTATTTTGGAATGTCAGATAAAGGATTGCAGACCACCACTGCAGTCTTTTGGATCATTACTTTTATGAGTCTGCACTAACTTTGATAAATTGCAAATATGGATCTAAAAGTAAGCATGAATAATCAAACAGTATAAAAAACATAGTTGTTCATATTCTCAGGTATGTGACATCTTCAAAGTCCAAAGTATATAAATAAAACCAACCTATATCAAAGGAAAAGCCAAAAGACAATGTCATAAAAATAATTTAACAAATATTTATGATGTACTTAAATTTACTAGAAATACAAATTTGAAGTCCAGTAAATTCAAATCAGCCCTTTTACCTTCTATGCCATATACTCCTCAACAGAACAGCGCTGTGAGAAAACAGGGTTATCGACTCTTCGCTCGGGGCAAACAGAATTGGGAACATGCTCACCCCAGGAAGAGTTAATTTACAGGCTGAGCCAGAAATCACAGAACAGTTTATTTAACCTTCAGAAAGGAAAGTCCCTCACAGGCCCTTCTGAATGTTTCTAAGATTTGGTTCTTCTCAGAACAGAAGTTAGCCAGACACGACAGCATAAGGGTTTGCTTTCAACTCTCTCCTAGGCACCCCTGCGTGGTGGGGTCTCCAGCCCCAGCCTCTCCCCATCTCCGCCCTCACACGCCTCCTCCAACTCTGCTCTCCACACAAATCCCATGTTACGTACTACACGAAGTCAGTTTCTATTCAAGAAACTGAAGCCTGGAATCCTACAATTACTTTTTAGGAGCCACAAAAAATAAAGTTTGTCTCAGTTTTAGGCAACCACCTAGCATTATAGAAAGCACTTTTATCTAGGTTTGCTAAATATAAAAATTATGATTCAACAGGAAATTGGGTAAGTCAAGCAGAAATTTCAGCATGTTTTTTAAGATTTTGCTGTCTCAGTGGTTATAGTTCTTAACCACAGCTTTGTGCTCTGGACACAAAAACTTGACACAATGTTTATTGGCTGCTGTTTTTAGCAAGTAGATGTACAACGCTCAGCAACAGTGCTGATACGGAAACCAGTCCACCCAGGATTTCTCATTGGCCACAGAAGTCATTTTATCTCTAAGAAATTAGTGTTGAAGATAATAAAATATTTTTTGAACCTAATATTAGTTTGGTTTTGTTAAATTTCATCTCTGCAATAACAGTACAAAGAATATAACAAACACCTGTATATCCAAAACTACTTTGGTCAAATATTAACTCTATTTTCATTCTCCTTGTTTTAAAGAACTGAAACGTTACAGATACACTTGGTGCCTGTTGGGTGATACAAATCACCTGTCCCCCACCTGTCCCCTCCTCCCTCTCCCTCCAACAGTTGCTACCATTCTAAATCAGGTGCTTATTTTTATTTTTATCATGCTTGACTTTACATGTTTACAACATAAATCTGGATCCATAAAACCATATATTATTTTTGCAACTTAATTTTCATGTAAGGTTATGTTTATACTCATTCCATTCAGTACTATAAATATAGCTAAGTTCATTTTTATAATTGCTATATTCCATGGCATGATACATTTTGTATCATTTCTAGTCTGTGATATATAGTATTAAATATTTTTTCAATTAGTTTAAACACCTAGAGGGCTGTTATCATACGGTCAATATAGTTTCATGTAAGTGAGTAATTATTTTAAACTAAAGTTTTGAACTCAGTAACCATGTTGAAGTCAAGTTTTGAAACTTTCCAAACACTATCACAAAATAATTTCATTAAGATTGTTATCTACAGATATTTGAGCTGGGATAATGGTAAGAACAGTAAGACCATTGTGAAGATAATAAAAAGTTATAAAAGTAAATGTTGGCATGTGACCAAATTCGACAAATTGCCTGGAGTTCTCAAACAGTGAGCCGACATCAGATATTTTCAGTGCAAATGTTTTTTCTATGAACAGAGATGCTGAAGGTGAAGGCATGATGGTGACCTCTGAGAACACAAGCACCTCACCTGCCTTAGTGTCCAGCCTGCTCAGGTCCGAGCTGTTTGGGCACAATGGGGCCCTTGAATGCCTCCTCGCCTGGTCCCTAGGAGGAAGAGGAATACACACAGCACTCAGCACAAAAACCAACGTGTTTCTCTTTCTGTGAGTGTTAAGAGTTGGCTATATACAGTTTCCAAAGAAACCACAGAGTACTGTTTATAGAGCGGAGTTTGGTAATCTATATCCTATTTTAATCAACGTCTAATTTTTAACTAAGATTTGTGTTTTGAAAACAAGTCATATTTGTTTAACAATATGAAATATAGTGACTAGAAACAACAAAAATAATTCCAAAATTTACTTTGCAAATCAAGAAAATTGATTAAGGATATATGCCACAAGAGGTCACTGTTAGAAAAAGAAAGAACTCTGTGCTTAAATCACAAAAGCCTGGTATTTATGAGTTGGAAGCAATCCTCCCCTCCCCTCCCCTCCCCTCCCCTCCCCTCCCCTCCCCTCCCCTCCCCTCCCCTCCCCTCCCCTCCCTCTCCCATCCCTCTCCTCTCCTCCCCTCCCTTCTCCCCTCTTCTCTCTCTCTCTCTCTCCAGACCCCTCCCCTCCAAAAAAAGTTCTCAAATTTGTCAGATGTGCCCAAGGTCACAGAGCAAGGTCAGATCTGGAACCCAGGTCTCATAATTTTCAGTTCACTGCACTTCCTACTACATCACAGAGTGTACTGTTTCCAGTTGAAAAGTAAATGTATATTCTCTGAAAACGTTGAATTTTTAGAAATAATTTAAATGTTAAAAAAATGGAAGATACATTCAAGCAGTCTGAGATGACCAGTATTTTGTGTACCAAACAAAAGTGTAATGGATAGCCCATAGCAGGATTATATACCTGTTTTTTTTAAAGTTTACATTCAATATAGAAATGGTCCACGAAGGATATAATTTCTCCTTAGCTAGAGCCAATACTTAAAAGTACTTACTTTGAAATATCTACATAAAATTCCAAGGCAAAAAACAAAAAACAAACACTGAGAGAATAGTGAAAGTTTTAAAGCAAACTTTTATTTGTAAAATATGACATTTGCTATGAAAGTCATAAGGAACGCATATACACGTGGCCGGGGCTACCCGTGGACATCCACACGCAGCCCGCCGCCCCTCTGCGCCGTGGCATGGTGCCCAGTGGGCGCTCAGCGCCGGTCTTGCTCGACCTTTACTGCTGACCTTTACTTTGATCTTCTCCAAAGATCATTTTTCCATAGATATGTCCTTTTTCTTTAACACTTGATTTAATACTTCTTTTTATCCTACAAGAGAAAAGATCAAGCTAACCTTCTAAAAAACATCTAATTAGTTAATACTCCGAAACAATTACTTTATTTTTATACATATAAAAACAGATCTGGTAGCGAGGTGTTCCTAGCCAATGAAGCAAAGAAATGGGGATGAGATCTTTTTTGTGAACACTCTCAAAGCTGAGATGTAAATGAAGCAGCTCTCAAATAATATAGAAATAAAGGAAATCGATCCTTTGAAAAGATAAAATGCCAAAAGTTTGGCAGGTGTGAAGCTGGAAGTTTCCATATTTATCATCCCTAGAAATAACAAGAAAGTGTGAGGATGAGAGGAGCAAGTCCTTCTTTTCATTATTGTCCCCGACAACTGTTGGAATCAAGCAAGATCGGTTTCAGCTAATGGCCTTTCAAAGTCACTCGTCTACCCTCCCTGAGGACACTGCCACTGATGAGGCTGCCTTCCTAAACGCCACATTTGTGTACCCCCATTTCCTAGGGGAACAAACGAGGGTTCTTTTACCATACACAGAGGTTTGACAGTGCTGGGTTCCACTGGTCCTGAAGAACAGCGCAGGACTAGAATTCACCGGGATGGCGCAGTACTGTGCCCGACCGCCACGGCGCCACGACTGAAGCGCAGGCTCTGGGCCCAGCCCACCCAGGTCCAAATTCTGGGTCCAACACTTAACAGCTACGTGGACTTGAGCACGTTATTTAACCTCCTGGCCTTGGTTTTCGTATCTTAAAATGAGGGCAATGCCTCTGTTTGGTGCAGTAATTGGTACACTTGAAGAACTTAATAAATCTCCAATATTTTTTTTTTCTTTATCATGAGTCAACAAGCACCTGTCCGAGTGGCCTAGTGCTGGATGTCAGTGCGATACAGGACATACAAGGAGTTGCCCAAAAGAATTTTAAATCTACTGTGAAGAACTAAGGAAGTTTTTAAATGTAAAATTCCAATGGAGTCTCTACGCAAGTACTAGAATGTTAAATTGAGCCGGTTACAAGAACCAGAGGGATGTTGAGAAGGAAGCAAACGCTGAAAGGAAGAAGTGAACCACAGTGTGGGCCTTAAAAGAATACAAGCTGAACCAGCAAATGACAGGTCTACCCTCAAGAGGAGAGTAGTGTGAATGAAGGTAGAAAGGGGCCAGTGGAGCCTGGTGCTCAGGGCCAGGGTAAATGCACTGGGCCAGCAAGACAGGAATGGAAGGGTTCTGCTGGGAGCTACTGGAAACAGCTGCCTGAAACCTGGGGTTGAATCAATGGACCTAATTCAATGGGCAGTGAGGAGCTGTCACTGGTTCTTACACAAGCAAGTGAAGATGGGATTTAGAATGTGCAGTGACAAGAGTATTCAGGAGAGCTGCAGAGAAGTTAACAAGGACTAATCCTTTGAGGGTGAGAGGGGGACTCTTGAAGAAAGAACAAATTCAAGAGATCCTATAAAGAAGTTCATAGGATCTAGTGGTTTATTTCAGGCAGAAGAACAAACAGAAGGTGGACTAGGAGGAATGGGATAGTAGGGTTGCTACCAACAAAAATGGGGATGTTAGCCCTGGCTGGTGTGGCTGAATGGATTGAATGGCAGTCTGCAAAGGGATGCTGGTTTGATTCCCAGTCAGGGCACGTGCCTGGGTTGTGAGCCAGGTCCCCAGTAGGGGATGCACAAGAGGCAACCAACACATTGATATTTCTCTCCCTTTCTCCCTTCCTTCCTCCCTTCTTTTTTCTCTAAAAACAAATAAGTAAAACCTTTTAAAAATGGGGAGATTAGGGTGTAGAACAGTTAGATGGGTAAAGTAAGTTTAAGTTTTGCCCCACTGAGTTTCTGATGAAAAATGGAACATCTACAAAGGAGATGTGGTGATCAGAAAAAGAGCTCTGTCAACAATCAAAGCAGCACACACAGATCAGGGTCATCAGAGGGCTGGCTCAAAGACTGCACTCCCTGAACAAGACTGTCAGAAGCTCATGGGAACAGGGTGGAAAGGGGAAATGGGGTCCAAAGGAAGAACAGAAATAAAACATGCTCTCGTGTAGGCCAAGCAACATGTTGTGAAAACAGGCATGATTATAGGTCCAAGAAGATGAAGACTGAGGAAGAATTGTTCAGTCTGGCCAGGGTAGACCAGAAATTTTGGGTTCAGTCAATGGTCTTCAAAAAGAAAATCTCCTCTTGACTAAAAAAGAAGAGACTAGATGGTCTTATATTCCATGGAAATCTTCCTGTAACTTCTATCCATTGGTCTTGGTTCTGCTAAATCAGAGCCACGTGAAACAAATCTTTATCCTTCCTGAAAATCCAAATATCTAAAGGTGTTGCATTCACCTCTTAAAGCCATCTCCTATAACTCAACAAATCCCATGGCTCTACCACTTATCAGCTGCGTGACCTCGGCTAAGTTTCTTTTACTTAAGCTTTGGTTTCCTCATCTGTGGATGGATGTGGACGGATGAGGGGTGGTAAATAATGATATGCCTCAACGTAAGGTGGTTGCGAGGATAAAGAATATAATGTGGAATTGCTTAGCGTAGTTCCAGGCACATTAGTGAGTATTTAAGTGTTTACTATTATCACAGCTGCTATCACTGGTGTCGTTCACAGACTTCTCCAGTCCCTTCAGCTCTTCCTCATCTGATATGGTTTTAAATGTTCTCGCCAGCCTGTTTAGCCACTCTGAGTGCCAGTTTGCCTGGATCCCTTTTAAAGTCTGGGACCCAGCACTGAGCTAAAGGCATGAGGAGCAAAGAGGAGACATTCTAAATAATGCAGCCTAAAAATGTATTAGTGGTTTTGGTGGTCACATCACAGTGTTGGCCAGTCCTTGTCTTTTCTTACACATGCAGCTCATTCTTATTCATATTCTTAAACTCATTCTTACTGAATTTCAGTGTTGTACTTGGTAAAGTGTTTCTGCCTATCAGATGTTTTTAGATCTTGATGCAGTCATCCAGTATAATTGCTCCTCTTCCCAGCTTCTTGGTCCATGTTGTTAAAGACCATAAATTTTTTTTACAATGATTCTGATGTACCAAGGATAAAACAATTTCAGAAATTATTCCTTAAAGGTATTCTGTAAAACTCTTCTTAGAGGTAGAACACTGCCATTTTGTTAGTAAAGATAGCTTTATCTATAAATAACAAAACCTAATTCTAATGCAAACTATAAATGAAATTTATTGGCTCATCTAATAAATAGCTATCTACTTAACCCAAAATTCAGGTGTTAGTGTGGGTTTCGGGTATAGTGTGATCAGGGCTTTGGCTCCATTTCTGCACTCTCAGGTCTGCCCTTCCTGTGGTTCCATCTCTAGTCAGGTTGGAGTCCTGAGGAAAGCAGCCCACATGTTTTGGTGCAAAAGCAAGGCCTTCATATCACAATTATTCACAAATGTCCTATGTTTCACTCCGAAAAATCAGAATCAAAATAAAATTTTGTAGCCACAGCAATGCCCTGTGCAAACTAAGTTACAAATGCTCATCCATGAACCAGTCACACTAGCAACATCTACTGGACCAAATATATACCAAAGATAAAAATATGTTTCTTTAAAACTATTCTCAAATTCAGATTTTGTTACAATTCAGAGAGTTCTTCCACTTATTAAGACTAAGGTTTTTTAGTCAGGGGTCAGCAAACTTTTTCTGAAAGACCCAGACAGCATGTATTTTACACTTAGTGGGGCAAGTGGAGAAATGAAGGCTACTATGTAGGTACTTTTGTAACCATTGAAAAGGTAATGATTGAAAATGTATAAATAATTTTTGTCTCAAGGGCTGTGACAACAACAACGACAAAAATAGATGAATGGCCAAATTTGGCTCCCAGAGTCCTACTTCAGAGCAGTAACTAGATATTGAGAAATAAACTGTAAACTAAGTGGAATAATTTGGAATTAAGGGGAAAACAAAGGAGAAATTTATTTCTATTTGGGAAGAAACTTACATGTTCAAATGGAAAAGGAAATTTTAAAGGACGATTATGGTAAAAAGAAAACTTGGCAAAATTTTGAGCTAAGATTTCCTTGCACAAAGAAGATGGCACTTCATTTTTAGAATTAGACTTGAGTGTATAGATTTAAGTCAGGCTTAAATATTTAGTCAATATCTCAGGCTTTGAGGCCACACAGTGTTTATCACAACCACTCAAACTCTGCCAGGGTAGTGTAAAAGCAGCCATAGATAATAGGTCAATCAGTGTGGCTATGTTCCAATAAAACTTTATTTAAAAAACAGACAATGAGCTGGATTTAGTTCATGGGCCTTAGTTTGCTGACCCCTGCTTTATAGTCTCTTAGATTCTTTGACTGCAATTTGGAAATGCCACCAAGGGGTGGTGGTTCCTTCATCATGTCTTTATAGCCTGAAGCACCAGATACATCGTTTCCAGCACTCTGTCTTACTAACATTAAAAACAGAATTCTACTTCACAGTTACATACAAACAAGAAAATTAAAGAACATGTTTTTAAAGGAATGTTCATAAGATCAAAATTTTAAGAAAGTCCTCCAACGTATCTACAGCATTCATTAGTTTATGGCCCAAGATTTAAAATATATACATTTAAAGGTTATACCCATATTTTAAGTGTCTTTTTCAGTCGTCACTAACTGGTTATTATTCAAGTTCTATACATATATACTTGATTAGACATCGCGTGGTAGCTAACCATGTTAGCTTAGCTTAGTTTGGCTTAAATTTCCTTAGCTTAGAGTAAAAGCCCACAGTGTCATGCTTCCCTTGATCTTGAGAGCTCCACAGTTTGAAGGAACCTCATGGGAAAAGCCCTTGTAGCTTCTAGTGAGCCACTGCACACTCCGAGAACTTCAGCACAGTTGCCGTGGCTGCCCTCTCCCACGGTGCACGGTGCTGTGCAAACTCATTGACATCACCATCTCCCACCAGACCTGCTGCAAATGTTTCCCAGTGGTCACCTCAGTCCCAGGCCCTCCCTTCTCCAAACATCATCCACACTGCTGCCAGAGTCACTCCTCTGCTGGAGCCTCTCCACCGGCCCCTGCAGTCTGTAGCCTCAGGCCCTGGCTCCTGCTCTGCCAGGCCACCTGCCTTTCTTTGAACTTGTTGATGAGTCAAATCCTCTCCCGCCAGCAAAGTACACAACACTTTCCCCCTATTGAAACTCAGGCTTGGGAGGCACCCCACACCCTCAGACCCCAGGAAACCTTCCCTGATCTTCAGTCAGAATCAGGTGCTCCCACCTCTACACGCCCAGGACCTTTCTTCCAATTCTTTCCTTCCTCTGGCATTAGAGAAATCACTGGGTGCATACAAATCACCTGGGTATCTTATAAAAATGCAGACACTAATTCAGCATACCTGGAATGGGGCCTGAGACCCTGCATTTCTAACCAGCTCCCGGGTGATGCTGCCCTCCAGGGCCCACACCTGAGCAGCCCAGCCAGGTGCATTTGTGAACTCCTCGTGAAAAGGGGTCGTTTCTACATCTCCCGACCCCCCAGCACAGGGCTTTGCTCACCAAGAAACGTTCACTGCGTGAAACTGTTGAAAAAGGTGGGGCTCCACCAAATCTTCCTGGCCAATGACTGTCTTTTCCAAATTAAAACAGCTTCTCAGCCACATTCCCTTCCATTATTTCTTAAAAGAATAATGACTTCATTATTTTTTGAAAAATGATATATTTATTATTAATTTTTAAGGCTAGGCAGTGTAAGAAAGTACAAAGGAAATGATAAAAAATCACCCAGGATCCCACCATTCAGAAATAAATATTGTCAATATGTAGTAAACATCATTCCAGACACATTTTGTGTAAATTCAGATAAAAAGGCAAAAGAATGAAAGAACAGAAGGGGACCTTGCCAGAGGAAGTGCAGGTAAAGGATACATATCAGTGGGGTGGCGGTACATGTCATTGTAATTTATAACTATTAAGTACAAATTTTACTTGAGTTTAACAGAGAAATGGAAATGAAGTGGGCTGAAGGAATTGTAGAACTTCAGATGAATGGGTCTTCCCCAAAGATTTTAGTTTCTAAAAGATTTCTCTAAAGTTAAGAAAAAAATAATGAAAAACATTAGGATGCTGAAACCATTCTTTTTTTAAGCAGTATATTTCAATTTCAGACTGTAGCTGCTGAAAAACCTACTCCCTGCTATGAAGTGAAGCAGCTGGCACTCACACTCCCTCCCGAGTGCTGGCTCTGCTCATGGATGTGACTATGATGTCACCGAGGATCCCGTCCCATGGCCATGTTTTCCAGGGTTGTTTAGTTTGGGTTCAATGTGAAAACAAAGTCGATACTCACCACGAAGGCTCTTACCATAGCTTCTTCATTTCTGAGCTTTGAATTTTGACTCACCATTTTGTTGTCTAAGGGTTTTTCTACAAAGTGCATGAGTATTGTAGTGCCCAAGTTCATTCACATTTGAAAATGTCTGACGCCTTTTTTACTGAAGGTCAGCAATGCCATTGTTGGGTTATGGCTCTTACACTTAGGACTTCCTAGACATCACTGTCTTCTAGCCCTGGGCAATGCTTAGTAAAGCCAGAAGCAGCCTGCCTTTTTCTCCTTTTATGTAACGGCTTGCTCAGCCTGTGTGGCCAGAGATGTCTTGCATTTATCCCCCCAGTCGACAATTAATTGAGTGTGTGCGCCTACTGGGTAGTGTTCCGGTGCTGAGCACTGTGGGAAACGGCTCCGTGTGGACTACTGCACATCGGATTCTGTTGTGACACAATGTGTCCATGTGAGCTCCAGATTCAAATTTTTATCTCGGGAAGTTGTCTTCTGCTTTATGTCTTAATATTTTTCCAGTTTTCTCAGTGGGTTGTTGCAAATATCAAATGAGTTAATGTATGGAAATCACTTGGAAGAGTGCCTGGCACTTATTTCAAAGTAAGATAGTGCTGGGAGCATGAGCAGCCGGAGGAAGAGGATTCTCCCCTCAGGAAAACGTGCCACGCTGCCCATAATCATCGCAGTCTCGCTAGTCGTTTTCCTCTCTTCATGTTCATTTCTTTGGGAATGATTTCCTCTAGCCTGTCCACTGGACCTCATTGCATTTCCAACTGTTTTTATTCTCATTTTTCATCTCTAATGTGGCTTTCTCCTCCACATTTATACATTTTCTTTCATCTCTGAAAATTGCAAGCATGCTTCTAATCTCTTGATGTAAAATTATAATCTCTAATTTGAATTTTTATAATCCAAAAAAGAGCTCTTTTTTCCCCGTTTTAAAAAAACAGATCAATAACATTGTCTTTAATTTCTCTGAGGCTATGAAAAATTGTCTTAACTCTCCATTTTCTTCATCTTTTCATTAGGCTCTTTCCATACCTGTGCTCCAGTCCCATGATAACTCCTGTCCTAACACTATTTATCTTTAAACAGAGCCATATATTTGTTGAATAATGAAAAGGGTCCACAGATGGAGAGAACCAGAATATGTGTACCTTCATTCACCAAGTCTGTTATTTCTCTCGATTTGGAGTGTGTGTTCCCTTGGTTTGTGTGTAGCAGGTTGCCGTGGCTCACAGAAAAGCTCTGTTATGCTCCCTGAGTTCTGACCATCAAACTACTCCCTTCCACACACACACACACACACACACACACACTCTCTCTATGGCCCATGGGGCCCACAGAGCATGTCACCCTCAGGTTCACCCTCCCCCGTTGCTTCATGATCTGGATCTCTGAGGGGGTCTTTACAGTGGCTTCCTCCCTTCTCCAGTGGTCTGCCCACACCTTAGATCTTGTTTCTTTCATTAAAGACTATTGGATACAGCTTTCTGAGCTGACTGACTCGGTTTTACTGAAACCTGTTTCTTGCTCAAGATCTGAGGAGGTATCTGCTCTCAAATTACCTCTTGTTTTCATCTGCAGTTCATCGAGTCTGACAGGTGAACTAGACTCTTTTGGTTGCAATATTCCAAATAACAAATACCTAATCTGAAGTACCACAAGCTGTCTCGGTCAAAAGAAGTAAATAAAAGAAAGAAGAAAGGTAAGAAAAGAAAGAGGAAGGAAGGAAAGAAAGGAGGGAGGGAGAAAGGGAGAGAGGGAGAATGGAAGGAAGGAAGGAGAGAGAGAGAGAAAGGAAAAGCAGTCTAGAGTATGGATGTTGTGGCCTCAGGCACAGCTGGATCTAGGGGTTTACATGGCATCCTTGAACTTGGTCACTATCTCCATCCTGTTTTGTTTATACATTGGCCACTGTTGGCTCCAAGACAACATCATCTTCATAGCTTATAAACTTGGAGAAAGAGCACTTTCCCTAAAGGCTTCAGCAAAAGTACCAGGAAATAAGTCCATTGGCCTTGCCTGGATCACGTGCCCACCTCTGATCCAAGTGTTACGGCCGGTGGGTTGGACAATTCTGAGTATCCAGCTCTGGGTCACTTAACCACCTCTAGGAAGAGGAGTAGGAAAGACATAGACAGACCTCCTCCACAGATGGACTGAGCAGGATTTAATATACAACGCAAGACAGCCTACTTTCCAAAGTGGGAGGGGTGGGATGAAGGCCGTTATGCAACGTGGTTTGCTTCATGTTTTGTAGTTTGGGGTTGGAACCATTTTTGTTTGTTTGTTTTTTTCACTGATGACATTTACTTCTCTGTTTCTTATTCCTTGTTGCCTTGATTGGGTTTCTGCAGAATACCTTTGCTTTGCCATCTTTAACCAAAAGCCCTCTTTTCTTATTTTTGGCTCCAATAATACTAACAGCACTTGATGGTTCAAGGCTTATTAATTATTCTAACTCCTACAGTAAGAGCTGGGAGGATAGAGAAGTGGAGGAGCATGGTTATTTCCATAGCACAGATTAAAACATCGAGCTCCCAAAATTGTCGAGAAGAACATACAGAGAAATCACATGGCTGACAGAATAACCAAGTCCAGGGACTATGCTCCCGGCAAAGAGTTCTCGTTTCTCTACCACTGACTACTCCTGGCCTTTCCTCCTAAAAATTACATTTCCAAACCACAATAGTTTGAACAGCATTTACACACAAAACCTTACAAGGTTTTTAAGCAGATATATAAAGGATTTCATCAGATTGAGCCACTGGATGGAGAGATGAAGGGATGAATGGACAGACGAATGGAAGGAGATTTATACACCTATGGGGGTTGGCAAAATTAGGTTTATAGTTTTGAGTACAAAACACAGAGTTAATAAAGCTATTATAATAATCATAACCTGCATGCCTTTTTCCATACAATCAGCCATAAACCTACTTTTGCCCACCCCCGTACATATAGTTTAACGAAAGCTGTTTTCAATCCATACAGCAGAGAGAAAATGGAGTGCCACTGAAGAGCAAGCCTGCCAAACTTTAAATGAATCCTTAAAGGAACACACAGAGACTGTTGTAATTGGCACACTGTTTTAAGATGATAATTTGTTAAGTGCTTGAGAGTGTGTTCTCTTTTGGAAAGTTAAATAGTTCCCCAAGATTTTGTTTGCAATAATACCTTGCTTAGCAAATCCTTTTCCATCACAACCAGCTCAAAGTTAAACTCTAGTCCACCCCATGCCTGTGTCATGGATATTCTGAGTTAGGGGCACGCAAGTCAATGCTGTTGCACCGAAATAACGCGCTCTGTTCTCCCGCAGCGCAAGCTCCCAGCACGGAGTGTAAGGACCCTGCACGGGGCGCACGTCCACACTTCCGTCCCCTCTGCACTGTCTGCTCCTGCTCCTCTCCACCCGCTGTCATCTCACGCCTCCCCCTGCTCTAGTTACATATTCCCTTCCCTCCCTTTTTCTGACAGCCCAGCTCACTGACAAGACT
Source organism: Artibeus jamaicensis (assembly GCF_021234435.1). Lineage (NCBI taxonomy): Eukaryota > Metazoa > Chordata > Mammalia > Chiroptera > Phyllostomidae > Artibeus > Artibeus jamaicensis. Next base: position 22,624,017 of record NW_026521812.1, read on the forward strand.
TCATTTTCCAGTTTATGGGCTAAAGATGAAAAAAAAAACCCACGTTAATGGAGGATAAAGCTTTAACATCAAAACTGGGAATACTTCATTGCAAAGCAAAGATCATTTCTTGGAATTATTCGCTTAAATGTTTACAAGAAATAATTATCAAGTGTCCCAGATTGATTCACAAATGTAATTAATGAAACAATTGCTAATAGTTTCCATTTGCTGGTTGGTTTTAATTTTACTGTCTAAAAATTTTTTTTGGCACCTCAACAAAATCCCATCCCATGATTAAAGGAGGTAATACAGGTCCGTAAGGCAAAAATGTTATTGGAAGTTAACCTTGCCAGGGTGCACTGCAAACCCAACTCAGACACAATCATTACACGATGCAAAAGTCATGCTAACAAAACAAAGGGAAAACAATGAGCAATTAGTGCCAATGCCGCATAATTTGGGACAGTCAGGAAGAAGTGCATCCAGTCCTGACCGATTTCTCCTTTGCTGTTTGTCGGATAAAATAAGTAACTAAAAATGCCTTTGCTGCCTAAGACTAGGGGAGACATAATGAACTCTGGCTTGCCAGATTATTCTACAACATCTGAAGGTTTGCAAAAAACAAAACAAAACAAAACAGCTCTTGTCTGGTCTTCCTAGTCAACTTTAATTACTGTAAGGACGGGTGCAGCAGGATAAATGTTTCCTTTTCACTTCAATGCGGAAAGAAACACAAGTGCTCTGGCTGCCTTTCATGTTAAAGCTCTGAGGTCTGCAGTCTGTTCTTACTCACCAACTGGAAAAGATTTGTTGCAATGGCCAGTGCGATGTTTTGTGCTCAACTCCCAAAGTCCCAATTTGAAGTTTGTTCTCTTCCACTTAAGGAGACATTTCATTTTTCCTTTCATTTAAAAAATGTTCTGAATGCAAAGTGACATTACAAGGACTGCCAGGTTGCCTAATATAAATCTGGCATGTGGGACACTCTTCGGGCCGTGTCAGCAGACAAGGTCAGTTCAGCTAAACTAATCAGTGACCCAGCAGCCAGTTTGGGGAACAGTTTGAAGAACGTAATGTGTATATAAAAACCAAAGTCAGGCCTGAAATCTAAAGTGAGGGTAACAAGCTCTTGGTCTTAAAATGGCCCGTGGAATGTAATCTTGTTAGGCAAATTTGAACTGGGCAGTTGTCCATAATGACCCAATGGAAAGTCAGAGAAAAATATCTTTGAGTGACCCTGTCCGGTCCAAGACCTTCCGCCTTTCTTAGCATCATCAGTGACTGGGACTAGAAAACGAGCCTGCTCGCACCCTGGTGCCCGGTTACTCAAGGCTACCTTGGGAAAACGCCAGGTAAGAATCCAGGTGGCCCGTGCAATAAACATTTCTTACAAATTCCTAATGTGGTAGGATATTTGCTCCCAATTTTCTGGGCAAAGCCCTAGAAAGCCCAATCTAGGATCACAGGATGAACTGAGGGGTTTCCAGATAGGCAGGGGGAGGGGGAGGGGGAGGGTGGATGAAGGTGTCAGTGAGAACTGGGGTAAAAAAGTAAGTTCTATCTAGGAACATCGGATGAAATAAAGTTAATTCCTAATCATTCATTTTATGTGGGATTAGTGGAGGGATTGTCTCATAACCCAAATCCACAGGACTCTCCTTTTTTAGCTATTAGTTTGCAAAATAAATATTCTATTGGAGAAAAAATAAATTAAATGTCTACTCTTTTGTGTAGTTAACAATAGTAAGCTAACCGAAAGGGAGCTAATGAGATGCCAGCCCAGGCAAGAATCCCAAATAACATAAACAGAATCATCAGTCGTCACTCCACAGTCACTCCACAGCGGGCTGGAGCAATCCCACTGGAGCAAAGCCTTTCTCCTGACAATCCTATCAAAGCAGCATATTGGCAAGCATGAATAGATGTTTTCCTAAGGATTAAATGGAGAATGATGTAAAACCAACTCCCCTTAGCTGGGAGGAGAAAGCTTTCCTGCTCATATATCATTAACTCAACATTTGCTGTCCACAAAAGAGACAATGCAAGCCAGCCATCTACACAAGATAGAAAACAAACTGGTAAATGGCACTGTTATCCTCACCAGGAAATGCAACAGGAAGAATACTGACCCTCCGCTTCTGAGATGAGAGGGCGAGGATGCTGCCCCCGTGAACAGCCCTTGCTCCGCGACTTCGCTGAAGCCTCCGTCCTCAGTTGGCTGAAGTGCCGGGCTCTCCATGAGGCCGACAGCCTTCGATTCCGTTACATGAATCCCATTGATTGTCATCAGAGAGCCTCCCATCCTGACTGTTTCCTTGGGTTCCACTGTCTTCTTTCCTGTAATAACCAAGGAAATGTTTTGTTAAAGCATTTCTTCTTTTAGGAATCACCATCTTTCAATATTTTTTCAATGTAAGAATTTACACAATTTAAAAATTATATTACTTTTAATCAAGTCTGCAACTCTGTGGATAAAACTTCCCTGGACATATGAGAGCACACCCCTATTTTAGGCTTGATATCATCAATTCAGCAGGTGAAAATGAATGAAATCTTCTTTCTATTAGTTTGCAGTCTACCTAAGGCAACACTTGAATTTAGGTTTATGACCTACCTAAGTCCACATATATACTCTGCATCCTATACAATAACCCCTGTTCATAAATTTGCTCATAAGAGTTAGTCATTTTTGATTCAAAAAGTATTTATTGAGTACCCTCCTGATGTCAGGCACTGTCCTTGGGATGCGTCAGTGACAAAACAAAAATCCTGACCTCGTAGGGTTTACAACCTAATAGGAATATAACAGACTATAAATAATATGCCATAATAAATAAGGTATATAAGAGAATAAGTGCAATGGAAAAGAGCAAAAGTAGAACAGTGGAGAAGGGTAAAGGTGCCTGGGAATGGGGGCCAGTAACAATTTTGAACAGGGTGGACATGGTGGGCGGACCCTTAAAGGAGGGGAGGGGCCTAGCCGGCAGATGAAGAGGCACGGCGTTTCCAGCAGAGGGAAGAGCAGTTCGGAGGCCCCAGAGCAGGAGCGTGCCTGACATGCTCAAGGGCTGTGGGAGTGGAGGGTGTGAGGTGGAGAAGGGGGGGAGGTAACCAGAGGGGCAAGGCTGGGTCCTGGAGGCCAGCAGACCATGACGTGAACGGAGGGGTGCACTAAAAGCCCTATAAGGCTGGCTAAAAGGAAATAAGATAGAGTTGCAAAAAGATGTCCAGTCACTGAACAGAAACATGTATCTTTATGACTACAGTTTATGACTGTAGAATCTTAGACGTATAACACTGTTTCTTCATCAGCCATTGACATCACGCTGCTACTATCCTCTAGTCTCTGATAATTTTTTTTTTCAAAGGTACAGGGGGAATGAGCTTCACATAAAAAAATACCTTTTGCGAGCTTTTCCAAAATGACTCAAGACTTCCTTTTCTGCACTTGAATTGACAAAACAATGAAAACCAACAACAAAACCACCTAGTCTACTGCCATGACCAAGCACCTTGCTTTCAAAACACAGAATTTTAAAGCTGAAAGAAACCATAGAGATTGGCTAGTCTAACCTTCACTTTTTCTGATGAGAATTGAGAATCCAAAAGGTTCAGTGACTAGCTTAAAGTCACAGAGGAAGTTCAGGACTTCACAGAGAGCAGGTCACAGAGAGCAGTCACAGAAAGCAGGACTGACTATACAGTGGGAACAGTGTAGGCTTCACGTTTCATTAGACTTGGGGTCAAGTACAGGCTGTGTGACTTGGGAAGGCCCCTCAACTTTTCTCTCACCTTCCTCAGTGGTCCCCACCCCTTGGGAATGTGGTGAGAATAAAATGATATGGCCTAGTGACTTACATGGCACTAGCACACTGAAAACCTAGACGCTATCCTCATTATTATTAATGGAACTCAAGAATCCTGACTCCTGGTCCGGCCTCTCCCCATAGCGCCATGCCACCTTAAATATCTTTACTACCGAATCACAAAGCATGTGTTTTGTTTTAGATTACAAGGCGTCTTTAGCCCATGCCTATATTTTAGCATTTGTTTCTTTTATTCATTTACTCCATAAATATTTATTCAGCACCCATGGCTGTGGGCCACATGCTGTTCCAGGTGCTGCTGGTCCAGTGGTGCCCCAGTGTCATGGGGCCAGTGTTCTAGGGGGGAAACACCAGCCTCACAGGTGAAGGGGCTGCATGCAGCCCCTGTATCTTCACAATCTGCGAGGTGAGCTGCTAGTCACAGGGAAGAGGTGTCCTGGGGTTCGCTGCACTTTTGCAGGATCTCTGCCATTAAAGTGAGTGTGAGTGAGGATGCTGTGTGTCTGCCTGGCAAATGTCTGCAGCATACTTTAATGCAATAATTTTGTAATGGAGCACCGGTAAACTTCAAAAGTATTCTACTTCCAGTAGTGTTACCCAGCAGACACAGGTCTGTTTCACAGACCTTTCTTTAGCACCTACTATATATTAGATCCTGTGTTAGGCTCTTGGGCTACATACACAGAGGAAATCTCTTTACCTGCTGAAGTTGCTCAGTCTAGTAAGGGAGGCAGAGAAGCAGGCACATGTAAGAAGAGAAATGCAATAGTCTGAGCCAGGTAAGGAGGACAGAGAGATCAGGCGAGTTCTTGAGGGGTTAAGATTTGGTCAGGTAAAGATTCATAGAGGAGGTGGAGCCTGCAAAGCATTTTGAAAGGTTAGCAGGCGACAGAAAGGAGTTTTGACAAGAAGGAACAAAAGCCTCAAGTCAGAGCCAGCCTCGCACCTGCACAAGCTAGAGAGTCAAGCGGGCCCCATGCTTAGAAGGGCCCCCGTGCTGGTTTGATGCTGCGCTGTGGCCGTCTGGAGATTCTGAACAATTTTTGAACAGAGTGCTGCATTCTCATTTTGCACTAGGTCCAACAAGTTACACAGCAGGTCCTGCAGGAAGCTTGAAACAGCAGGATAGGAGGGTGTGGGGAACTGCGAGGAGTTCCACATTGCTGGTGCACAGATGATGGAGAGTTGTAGGCAAGGGGAGGGGAGAGAAGGGCCTGGGAAGATAGGCTGGGGCCAAGTCACATCATAGCTGTGCACACAAGGAGTCAGCAAACTGCTACCGAGTCTGGCCTGCCTCCTGTTCTGGTGCAGCCTGCAAGCTAAGAATGGGTTTTACATTTTTCAGTGGTCCCTGGGTAAAGATCAAAAGAGAGAAATATTTTGTAACATATAATTATATGAAATTCAAATTTCAGTGGCCATATGTCAGTCCCTGGTTGATTTCCTACTAGAATGGCACAGCTGAGTAGGTTGAACCAAGACTGTATGGCCTTCAAGATCTAATATTTACTATCTGACCTTCTGTAGAACAAGTCTGCTGACTTCTGTGTGAGGTCGGTGATTCCCAAGCTGTGCTCCCCAAAAGACAGATTCCACAGTCATGAAGATTTTTGAAATGCTGGGTTGAATTAAAGTGAAACAGGTTTCTTTACCAGATGGCTTCACCAACCCTTTAAATATGCTCATGTGGATTGCAACTCTCGCAAGAGGGACAGAAAGTAGACAGCCTTATTTCAGCACTGAACACTTTTTCCAAGGAAAAGCTATTAATATTTTGCTACAACGTTCCCTGGAACTCAGTCTGGCAAACATTCCTTCAGCACAGTGAGGTTTTCAGCAAGATGATGCAATCTGATTTCTGTTTGCTTGCTGACCTCTTGTCCCTACGGCACGCACAGAAAATGATTTTTCACGGCCCATTAAGATAAAGGGATAAGGCCATTGCTCACAGCCACATCTGGTTGGGAGGTCGGCTTCCCTGGGCTCTGCTGGCTGTTCTGAGGGCTGAGGGTCCTTGGGCTGACCCACTTGCAGGTTCCAGCTGGGAGCAAGACAGGAGGGCTGGAAGACCAGGGACAAGGCAAGAAATGATAAAGGCAGTAAGGCAGTGGCGGGAAAGGAGAATGCAGACACAAGAAGTACTTGTAAGCCCATTTACTAAGCCCATTGGCAGGGCATGGCAGGTGGGGGGCAGGTGCAGGGGGCAGAGGGGTGCTGGTGATGGCAAAGATGTCAGGGATGGGTGAGAAGGCAGAGGCTGCACTGAGGTCCCTGTCTGGCTTGAATAACCAGGGAGGTGTTAGCAACACTGTCCCCCTCCAGGCAAAAGCCCTAACTAGAATGCAGAGCAATGAGACCTGTGAGGGTGATTACACACATCTCCTCCCCTCTCACGTCCTTAAATCAGAAATTCTGAACCTGGCACCACACCTGTAGCCTGCCTGTGGCAGAGTTGCTGCAACGGGCTTCACACCAGAGAGAGGGATGCACCCCTGTCTGCACGGGCGCCTCTACAATGACCCAATAAAAGATGCCTTTTCTGAACGACAGAGGCTTGGAAACAAGCCCAGGGAGCTCCTATACGAGTGACAATAATCCCAGTGCTAGAACACTAAAATATAATTTTTAATTGGGCTTTTAAAATGACAGTGACTTTTTAGTGCCATTGTCTCCGGAGCGCTGACACCACGGGGGTGAAGGCAATGGTGAAGCTGGCCCGCAAACAGGGCGGTTGGAGGAACCCAGCGAACAGGTGCTTCAGGGCACTTGGAGGCGCGAAGGTGGCCTCGGTGCTGGGATGTAACACTGCAGAGGGCATTTCCCAGAGCACAACTGGGGCACTGTGGCCAAGGGCCAGGTGGCCCTGGAGGGGCGGCGCTAAGCCACAAGGGAAGCCCAGAAGAGGAGACTAGAGGGTGAAACATTGATCTCTTCAGTCACTGCCACAAACATTTGACCAGATCGGCAAGCAGCAGGGCTCTCAGGGCGAGCTACCAAGAGTTAAATGCCTTAAACATGGATGTGGCATTCAGGCTCAGAAGCAAAACCATCCAGTAACAACTGTTTGGTAACTCAGCTCTGCATCCTGTTTACAGGAAGTGACCCTGCTCCTCTCTGCGTCTGGCCTCACCCCCAGCCTTCAGCTGCAGACCCCATCCCCTCTCATTTCGTGGAGACTCGGCTCCTGCAGCCACCAAGCTTTTCTGGGTTAACTGGTCTGGCACGCCCCACCACACCCTGTGTGGGACATTTGACAAGTCCCTCAGGTGACTGTAATGTGCAGCTACAGTTGAGAAACATAAACTGGATGATGTTTCTCCCTTGCTTAAGCCCTGCTTTCCACTGCCAGCAGAATAGGCCCGGGGCCACTCCCCAGCACCCTGGCCCTGTACTTCCCTTGGCCTCAGCTCCCTCCAACTTCCCTGGGGTCAGTGACCTTCCAGCCACACTGGCCTTCAGGTCCTCCGCCACCCAAGATTGCTCCCATCTCCAGCCTTGCTGTCCCTTGAGTGTGACACGTGTCCGCAGATGTCTGCATGGCTGCCTTCCTCTCAGCACGCACACTTCGGCCCAGGTGCCCCCTCCTCCAGACGCTTCCAGAGCCGCGAGCAAGCCCAGATTCCTCCTCCCACGGTTACTCTTCGCCATCCTGTGGTCTTGCTTATCTTCTTCATAGCACTTGTTGGACCCCAAATTATCCTGTTTCTTTGTGTTGCTGTTTATTGTCTGTCTCCCCTCACTGGATTGTGAATTCTTTGAGGACAGGACTCTGGTGGCCTAGAATGGTGCCTGGCACTTCATAGGGGCTCAGTAAATTTCTGATTGACCGACTGTTAGAATAGAAACAAATTGGAACCTCAAGGTAAAGTGAGTTGCATAATTGCAAACAGCCATCCCTCCATATCTGTGGGTTCTGTAATGGCACATTCAACAAATCTCGGATCCAAAGCAGTCAGAAAAGAATGGTACAGTGTTGCTGATGTGTACTATGTTATTAGGCCTAAGATGGTTACATTTACAGACTTTCTTCTTGTCATTATTTCCTAAACAATACAGGAAAACAAGTATTTGCATAGCATTTACATTGTATTAGCTATTAGAAATCATCTAGAGATAACTTGAAGTACCCAAGAAGACCACATAGCTTACATGCAAATACTACACCCCTTTATATACGAGACTCAAGCACCTGCAAATTTTGGTATCTGCAGGGTTCCTAGAATTAATGCCCCATCAATACTGAGGGACAACTATCCTCCAGGACAGCATCACCCTGTAACACACACACACACACACACACACACACACACACACACACACACTCTGTGATGCCTGTCTTTTCCTTTCTCCTTGATTCTACCTCTTCAGCTGTGTCAGGGATCACCAGGGGCCACAGGATCCAGGCAGAGAAATGAGTGAAGTGGGCCAGGGGACGTGGGGCACAGCAGATCATGTCCTGGGCCAGTGGGGGTGCACACACTCTGCTCCAATCATTCTCATGGCGGCTCCATAGAAAGGGGGCCCAGAACTGCCAGATCTCTTGATTTTTCATAAGCCATGAAACCACACTCCTCTAGGAGATCTACACCGAAATGTCGGTGACTAAAAGATAACACCTGTGTGTGAAACCAGCAAGGGCCTCAGGTGGCGACTTGCGACCTTGGGCGTCCCTGCTCACATCCCCTCCTCTCTGAGGCCGCTGACCCATGCCTGTTCAGCAGTCCTCACCCTGAAGGAGGGCCAGTTTCATCAGCCCCCGGGAAGGTGGTTGTCCAACTTTTTGTCACATAGAATAATCATAAGTTTATTATATGATTCAATATAAATGTACTAGATAATAAATTTATAATATGGCTCTAAACACCCATGTATGTGTCTGAAGTAAAGTCTCTTGAAGCAAAACTTACCTTTATTGTCTGCAGTGTACCCTGATATTTTCCATCATGTGCAAATGTACTTCATTTTTTAAAAAATGCTGGTGTGACCCACTAAATTGATTGTCGTCCCACTAACGGGGACGTTGCCTACAGGCTGGACAACTCTTAGCACGCCTTGGACGGCAATTGTTGGGGACACTCCTTAGAATTTCAGGTTCTCGGCCTCTCTGTTCCCAGGTGTAGATACCTGCCAGCAATTCTGCGACAGCAGGAAAAGCCCCATTCAACTTTTGCTCAGTTTTTCCACAGGATCATGGGCATTTTCAAAGACCTAAGCTTGGAGAGTATTGTATGAATCTTAAATATGTCTAACAAAGTTAACAACTTCTTAAACTCTAATTTAAAAGTCATTTCTCCAGTATAGATAATAAGCCCATTCATTAGAAAATACTTAACCTAATACTCTTTTTCTACCAAGTAATGACTTTTTGAAAACAGTGATATTTAGGTATTCTTGGTAAGCACCCAGAAAAATATATGAACAATATTTCTTACCCAGCTTTTGTGCAAAATTAAGTCTTAGTTAACGTAAATAAAAATCGTGTGAGGTTTGAAAAACTATGTAAAAATAGCTTTTGTGTGCAAATTCAAGAGACACGCCTGCCCCCAGGTTTTAAACATTGTTCCTTGGCCTTACGCTCAGCAGGAAGAAGGGTCCTGTCTGGCAGAAGAGCCCCCTGAGAGGCCGCCCTGAATAAGCGCGCCCGGGCACTGCTTATTCTTCTGATCTTCGCAGGATCCACCGGGGGTTTAGGGAAAGCAAGGCAGGGATCCTCCTCTGTGCTGGGAAATGCTGGGGCTTTCGGTTTCTGGAAAGAGAGTTTTCAAATGGCTGGCATGAGTTTCTGCATCTCAAATCAGTCCGCCACCCTGGCGCTGGCTCTGACCCGCCCGCCCCCCCCCCCCCATGTGCGCAGACAGGGCTTCCTGCCTGGCTGCACCTGGACCCCCGGAATCCCAAACCCTGCGTCTCACTGGCCCGTCGGACTCCATATGTTCTATAATAACCCATTTTCATTGTTTTTGTCAAATGCATTGTATTAAATACTCTACTGTCCTGCCTTGTGAATTAAAAAAAAAATGCTAGCAAACAGTTATCTGTATAAGAAACTAAACATTTTGGGGGAGTATATTCAATATGCTTTGCAAATTTGGGGTTCAGTTCAGCTCAGACAACATTTGTCAGACACCTATATGTGTCAAGAACTATATGGAATATAAATACTACTTTTACACATTTTGAACTCCAGAAAAGTAGTTTTCAATGATATAAAAAATTTTAAATAATCTACAGTTACAAAACATAAGAGCAAAAAGTTGTCTTGGACTTAGGACATAAACGTGTTTTATCTTTCATATCTCCAGAATTCTATGCTGATATCCTTAGAAAAGAAACATTGCTTGGCAAAGTTCCAGCACCTTAAAGACTTTTAGACACACCTGCGCCGAGCCCTGTGCCTCCCCGAGTAACCCCGGGTCTACCTTCCAGGCAGCGGCATGAGACAGGGCCACGGCTGCACAGAGACCCAGACCCTCACTTCCTGTGTTGCCTGCCGGTCCACCCTTGTGCTCTCCAACCTGACCACGACCGTCTGTGTGTGCAAGAGCGATCCTATGGCAGCCAGAGCTTTCTAGCTCCCTAACTAAAAATAATCAAGTTCGAGCTCCTCAAGTTACTTATATAATATGTGAAATGAGTGACTCTCAATCCAGCAGGTTAGTCAACAAATTGTTTAAATTTCAGATATGAAATTCAAGTCAGATAACTGGGAAAACTGGGTGAAGTCATGTATTATACATGACACATAGTTTTAAACACATTTTCTCAAATACATTAAGAGAACAATGGCATCTATATTAGAGTTCTATTTCCAAGAAGTGGCTTATTTCAATAATGATGACACTTTTCAAAATATTATTGTTTTGTTTTTCAGGTATACTCAAGATATTTTTTATACCCTTGTGTTTATTTGCATCTGAAATTGGTTCATGAACCATAAGAAATCAGTTATGACATTAGAGACACATTCTTCTAAACATGGGAAAATGATAAATAAAATAACACAATATAGAGGAAGAGAAAATGACTTTGGACCAGATGGATCTGAAGTGCAATTCACTTACTGGTTACATGAGCCTGGGCAGGCCATTTACTTCTCCGAACTTGCCCACCTACCAGAGACGGTGGTCCGTTCTCACAGGGATGCTGCCGCATATGCAGCTCCTGCCATGGAGACTCCAGAAATGCTGGCTCCCTTCCCCTTGCAGGTTACTCACCTTTTATTTACTGAATTTGGTTCTAAGTTACTCTGAAGTCTCACAGCCAAGGCCCGAGCCTCTGACACGACCTTGCTGGAAAAAGATCCTAAATTCAGAGGGCTCTATTCTGAAGGAGATAACACTCTTCCTCTGTATAAATTCTGCTATATTTGTTGGATAAATACTCTTTACTTTTCATCCTCACTAATTTGTTGTGAAAGATTTATTAGAATGTGACTTAAGCCATGAAGCTAATAGTAACAAAAAAGCTAAGAGTATAAAAGCTAAGAGTATAAAACAGGAAAATAAGTGTTTTAGGTATAATTACAAAAGATAAGATATGTAAGGATAGTCTCAACACTGAATGTAGATACAAGGTTTTCTTATCTGAAAACATCTGTATTCTGCAGGTGCCTTAAATAGGAAGCAAAGATGAAGAAGGCTGCCAAATAACAATAATGTGGAGAAGTAAACATTTTCTTTTACAGAGGCCTTAACTGTTACAAACATTTTGTGTAGTAAATAAAATATCTTATAAAAAGGGAAAATATAGTTTTGCAAAGGTAATTTTTACCCGGAGAGAAGAACTAAGGTACCGTTGGACAGCAAGACAAAGCCCTTTAGCTGCTCCGTGATAAACTGCATTATTTTCCTTGTGTGAAATCAGTCACTGTTTGCGTAACGAGAAATTAGGTCCATTGTTTCTACAGACCTCTACTAAATTATTTATCGCATTTAAACACATATCTCACTGGACTACTTACAATGTAAACTGATACACATAAAGCATTTTTAATTCTTCAAGGAAAAACTACAGAACAAGCCATCGATTTCTCTCATGCCAGGTTCTACAAAATGGTCTTTTGCTTTGTAGAGCAAAATGGCTTTTATAAAGCAAAACAGTAAAAAAAAATTTTTTCTTACACAATTCACATCACTTTAGAATTCAGAGAATGTTGCAAGCAACTTGAAATCTTCCCTTGAGGACCTCACCGCCCTCATGTCTCCCATCAGGGCACTAACCAGGGACTTGAGTACAATCGAGGACGCTGGGAAGTCAGACGTGAAGATTTATTCTGGTTGATAAAACCACTAGAGTCCATTGAAAACTGAAAGACTATTTTCACAGAACAACCTAATCAAAGAAGACAAAATTCCTAGAACATTTAAGAGGTCCGTCTGGCTTCAACATTCCCCCAAGCACCTGGGCCTTGGCGGTTCCTGATGTGGCTCCTTGGGAAGGTGGGGTCTCCTTTATTCTACGTGAAGGCTGGAAAAGGGGGTCGATGACATCCCACCCCAGAAAGCTGCTATGATTTAATCTGTAAAGTGACAGAACACACACACACACACCCCTCTTGGAAGTTAGAAAGCGAATATTAACAATTCTCCCAAGCACATAACCCTGGATTGTGGCAATTGTATATCCACTTCCCCACAGGTGCTCTGGGATCTACTGTCTCTCTTGGTGTGTGACTCACCACAGTAATGTCACCCCTCCTTTCAGAACTAGTGAAGAAAAGCCACCGCTTTGACAGTTTTATTCTGCTTTTTCTTGCCCTGGATTCTCCTCTATTCTCAAGTTATAGATGGGCTCCTACGTCCCTTTCTTTTTAAATGCATTAAATTGTGTTTTACTTGTCAAATACTCGGAGCTTCCTATGAAAGGTAAAAAGAATGGCTCAGTCTCCGTCGTGAGGGGTCAAGTCTGCCGTCACCGTGGGGAGGTGGGGTCTGGGCGCCGGTGACGACCTATTTGCTCTTTTTGAATGCTGGTTACCGGGTGTGCTGGTTTTGTGTACATTTGTCAAGCTGCACTCTTAGGATCTGTGTCTTTTCTGTATGTCAATAAAAGGTTCAATAAAAATACCTGGAGCTTAAATGACAAGGCTTCGCGTAAGAAGACACAGGGAGAATTCTGTTGACAAGGATAATGAAGAAATATGACATTTCCTATTATTCACATGGTCACATAGCTTGTCCTACATACAGTCCAAAGCATGAGAGTGGCTGCTCCTGAGTGGATCAAGCTGAGTACCAGCTAACCGGAGCCACAGAATGAAAGTAGAAGTAACAACCACTACACAAATAGCTCCAGGCTCAAAGCTGTGGTGGGGGGTTGGGGCAGCTAAGAAGGACAAAAGATTTACCTGAGCATTCCTACAAAGCAGGTATAAACGTTTGTGGAAGACTGTACATTGCAGGGCTTTCCTGTCTTAAAGGTTATAGGTGCTAACCCTGGGGAGCCAGTCAGACCAGCCAGCCGAGGCCTGAGTGGTCAGGACCAGGAGCACCAGCTTTTCCATCACTCTCTGAAGCCCGGGTCATTTCCCACTGCCAGATATGGGGGGCTAGACAGGGAGAAGAATGGTAGGTGTGCAAGCGCAGTGTTGAGCTGATTTGATAAGTGTTGGACCTGAAATGCCCTCTGGGTCCCTGTTCCCTGTCTGACTGCCAGCAGAGGAAATCTGAAAAGGTAAACTAGCCCGACAAGGTGTCCTAGACCCACAAAGTGCTGAAATTCAACTGGTTAGGTCCTCACCAATTCTTTCAGCTAGGGGCCCCTAACCATTAGACACCCCACCTCCACCCCACAGCTGTATCACGTCTCCTTTAGCCCCACCCTCCCCTCCCGTTCTCAGTTCCCCTGTCTCCTCCCTCTGTCAATCAGCGCTTACCAGAGTCAAGGGGACCATTAAAGGGTGAAGTGAAAGGAGGAAAGAACATGGGAAGGCAGGTGGTATGAGGCCACTTTCAGAATTTTTTGACTGGGAGCTCCAAACTTTAATTATTGTATAAAATAAAATATACTTGAGACCCTTACATAATCTACTACAACAGAAACATTTCAAACTAAAGGGGTTATTTAGCTTAACATGGAGATTTCTTAGCCCATGTTTACTTTGCAGATAGTACACAACCATCCTGCAGGAAAGAAATTGAATAGCAATGTCACTAAACGGAGACAAACACCATCTTATCTTTGCTGAATACCTAACCCCGCAGTCTTAGAACTGTACCAGCTTGATGAGGACCAGGTTAACTCTACACATGAAGATTTTCAGGAAAGAGCGGGTGAAAACTGAGTGAGTCCCCAAAACTACAGAAACATTAAAAATGACTTATGGCAGTCAAAAGGCAGAATCATAGAATAGAGAGTCATTCTACAGCCAGGTCGGCCCACTGGGCTGGCAAACTGAGGGGCCTCTCACTGCTGCCGACTCAAAACCCAAGTGGGTTCTCAGGCTGTGCGCACAAAGAGCTGCAAAACAACAGTGGCTGGCAAAATGTTTATTGTGCATTGGTTCGTAAGTACCATTTTGGAATCTTATTTTTGTCATCTGCCGCATAAGAACAAGTATAATCTTCCTCACAGAGGCATTTTGATGAGTACTTTAAGAATATAAGATACCTTTTGAGACAATTAGGGGCATTTAGAGATAGACTGTACACTAAATGACTATACATTAAATCTGAGATGTAATAATAGCACTGTAGTCATGTAGGAGACTATGCTTGTTCACATGAGATACACTTACATTTTTACGGACCAAGTCTTATAACATCTGCAACCTGCTTTCAAAGAGTCCATCAAACCCTCTCTCTCTCTCTCTCTCTCTCTCTCTCTCTCTCTCTCACACACACACACACACACACACACCCAGTAGTAAAAGTTGAGAAGCAGCTTCAGTGCCCCTCCAACTCCATCAAAGTCTAAGGAATTGGTGTCACTGGCACTTGCAGTTGCAGGGGCCCAGGGGAGGGGCACCTAAAACAAGAAGGACTAGCTGCCCGTCTGTGTGACCCCATCCCACCCCCATCCCACCCCCAGCTCTATGTAATCAGGCTACTGAACTCAGGACTAGACGGGAGGTTTGTTCTTTCAACAGGGTGAAACAGAGATATCTCTGAATCAGGCTAACCAGGCATGGGGTGGGGGGGTACTTTTTGTAGCATAGATACTGACAGGACTTTCAAATACTGAATGTTAGGCACTCCTACCTTCTTCCTTTAGCTGGCTGCTGGCAGTTAGCAACCAGCCTTTATCCTCCAGACAAGAGTTTTGAAGATACCTCTATAGAAAATTAACTAGCCCACAAGGAAAGCACTAAAGATACTGTCATTGGGAGTTTCATAAACAGCACAGCTCAGCCAGACCCCTTCCTGGAGAATGCAGGTGCAGGAGGTAGCACCTGTGGGTTCCACAGACTCCACTCTAAAGTGAGGGCAGCCAAATGAGCAGCACAAGCTGTCCAAGGAAGAGCCTCTGATATGAAAAACAGAGGCCCAAACAAACAGAAAAATGCAACAAGATAGAGGAAAGACCATGGGCAGACAGAGAGAAAAGATGGCCATTCATCAAGCAGAAAGTCCTCAGCAGTAATCAACCCAGCTGCCACCTTGATCTTGGACTTCAAATCTTCAGAACTATGAGAAAAAAAATTGAAAAATCAAAACTATCATTAATGTATGCAGATAAGAGGCTGCAACCATTAAATACGAATTGAATACTAGATATACATATATACACATTATGTATATATAGTATACATATACATATATAAAAAAGATAATTTTAAGAGGGGTTAGAAATTGAAAATAGCAGAAATAAAAAGAACTCAGAAAAAGGATTAGAAGATAAAATCTCTTCTTAACAAATGATGAGAAACAGAAAAGAGAAAACAAGAAAATTAAAACACCAGTCCAGGGGATTCCACATCCAAATAATAAATTCCAGAAAGAGTAAACAGAACAAGAAAGAGAGAAAGACATATCAAAATAACTCAAGGGCATTTCCAAGACCTGAAATCAGGTACGAGATTTCTCACTGAAAGTTCCCAGCAGGATGGATGAAAATGGACTAAAACAAAGGCCCATTATCATAAAATCCCAGAACAGTGTGAACAAAGAAAAATCCTACATACTCCAGAGGGAAAACACAGAAATCAAGTTCTCAAATAATTCACTTCCCATACACTCTTTCTCAAGAAATCGTTGGATGGAGTGCTCCACCAAAGCAAGAGTAAATCAAGAACGAGAAGGACTTTGGATCCAGGAAAGAGGGAAAAGCCAGCTGTGTGCCAGATGCCCAGGGCGAGTGGTCCCAGACACAGGGTGGAACATTCTCCGTGGAGGCGAATCAGCAGGATACCTCATGTGTCTGAATGCACGAAACAGATCTAGAGCCCGGGGGAAGAGCTTGAAATCTCTTCCCCAGTTGAAACAGTATTAATACCAAACTAAAAAAGCAGGCAATTATTAATGCCAGAGGGAAGAAGTAATCATCATTAACCATTGCTAGTTCAAGGTTCAGCTGTAAACAGGGTTTCTATAATCAGAGGAAAGAGATCTAACCAAAATCATGATGTATCTCTACTGGGAGTAGCAGCAGGGACTGAAAGGGTAAATGTGTTGTGAGGAGGCTGGGAGGACAGACCAGAGTTAAATCTCCTCCTTCCTCCAAGGAAAGTCAGTCATAAGATAATTCTTAAAGCCCATAGGCCACAGAGCAGCAACACACTGTTGCCCTAAATAACAAGAAATAACAAGAAGAAGTGCCCAAAGAGTTTTAACTCATGCAGGGGTGTCCAGCCTTTTGGCATTTCTGGGCCACACTGGAAGAAGAGTTGTCTTGGGCCACATGTTAAATACACTGTGACCTGTAATTGCAAAAAAACCCTCAATGTTTTAAGTAAATTTACTATTTTATGTTGGGCTGCATTCACAGCCATCCTGGACCACATGTGCCCATGAGATGTAGGTTGGACACCCCTGCGAGTGCCCCTGGGGAGGGGAGAATGGAGAACAAAAGGACAAGGGACTGCTGGAGGTGTCTGGGTAGCAAATAGTTGTCTCTTTATGTACATGTATTTATTTGTATACAACTATTAAAAATAAAATAATATATGTGCATAACTTTTTTAAATTAAAAAATACTGTGACACGTTTTGTTTGCCAGGTTACTCTGCATTTCTAAAATTATTTATTATTAAACTATAGGTAACTAGAAATGTTTTATTAGGTACTAACCATTACATTTGAAAAAGTATAAAAGGACTTGCTTTCATCCTCAGTTATTAGCATTATGTGTAGGTCTGTGTGATCATTTTCTTAGCATCTGTAAGTACTAATTCCAAGTATTTGTGACCAATTTTATTTCACAGCACTCATGATATTATAAAGTACTCACAAGCTCTAGTGGGCTGAGACGTGCACCAGAGATGGGCCTGGAATCCGGTGACTCAAAACTGGACGCATGGAGGCTAGCACAGGAGACAGAAGTATTAGTCTGTGAAGAATCATTTCTTTTATTTCTACTGTATATTAGTTAACACGAGCCCCAAACCAACATATTCAATGCATGAATCTTGAGGAAGAAGAAATCTTAAAAAAATCATGGTACTTAAAATATTTTATTAATAACTCTTTCTATTCCTTTTAGAAGAATTAAAAATATTGAATAATGAAGAGAAGAAATCCACATAATGATTTTTTAAACCTTTGTTTGTATTGCTTTATAAAGTAGATATGACACCAGTATTAACCATTGCAGACCAAATTCTTGGGCCCCAGGTCTAGAATTATCTTTGGGAATCCTGAACAGAGAGACACGAGAGGTATAACTGAAATAAGGAGCAGAAGTCAAGGGGAAATGTCATCTGGTGGCTTACATATCAGAACTCAGAGGCAAGAGAAAGGTCATACACCTGAAGGAGGAAGGAGGTCTGTTTTCTGGTGTCCTTGAAGATGCAGGCCCAAATAGTTTCCTTTGGTCTTCCTGTGGCGTAAATGGTCTTTGGGTCCTCACTGTTCTTAATGCATTTCGGGCTTCACTTATAATTTCTGCACTGGTCTTCTGCTTGGCCAGTGAAGGCCGATAAAATGGATCCAGCTTTTGTAACTTTTTATCATTTGGAGACAGCATCTTTCCTTTTAAAGTAAATGTCCTTCAGTGAGTCGGCACACCCTAGAAATATATGATACAAAATATCAAATATTTTCATCCAGTAGTTTAGAAAGTAGTGCTTAAACCCACCCATATAGGCATAAACCATCCCTCTATATTAAAGTTGAAAAAGGATAAATCATTTGAATTAAAAATCTACTAGTCAGTCACAGTTAGAAGATTGGATGGGAGAAGAGCTTTCAAAGATACAGGTTGATGGGCATTGTTATGTGTATGGGAAGATGCGTGATTAAGGAAAGTGATATTCAGGGAGGAGACCCAGAATGAAAACTAAAACCTGGAGAGAAAGAGGCCAAGTCATGAAAAAAGAAGGACTAAGAAGAGAAAATCATCTCATCTCCTCCGCCCCCTTCCCTACAAAATATTGGGGCTTCTGTTAAAACTCCAGACTAAATATTCCTTTTCTTTCCTGCTGTCCTCCACGCAAAATGCTAGCATAAGTTTAAATTTAAATAGATGGGGTCCATTTCCAAATTATATTTGCTTTTATAAATGTAACTTGTAAACTCAGAGAAAGGTTCAATTCCTATTTGCCCATATATCTGAAAGAATGATTTCAAATCACCTTCAATGTGAGATAGTGTCCTAGATGAACAAATGCCAAATATCAGTATCAAATGATCCCTTCCCGGGCCACCTAAGCCCAGCCTGAGACATCGGGTCACACACGAGGGTCCTGAGAACACAGATCCTTCTGGAATGCCCATGTGCCCCACAGAGACCTGGTTAACTTGGCAAGGCACCTCTGACTGCTCTGAACTTCAAGTCGTCAAGATTTTAAAAACTTAATTCTTTTTTTTTCTTTTTACCAAGGCCTCTACCCCTACCACACACACAATTTTCTTTTTTTAAATTTAATTATTTTTCAAGTACAGTTTTCTGTCTTTCTCCCATCCCAGCCCACCCCGCCCCATGCTCCCCACCTCCCTCCCATTTCCACCCCCCTTAGTTATTGTCCCTGTGTCCTTTATACTTGTTCCTCTTAAAAACTTAATTATAATTAGTATATTATATTAGGTGTTCATTTAAAAAAACTCTCTAATTCCCTGAAAATGTTATAATTCTAGGGAGACAGAGGTCTGGAAATTATTCACATGTTTCAGCTGCCCAATTTTAGAATAATCTGCCAAAAAGAAAAAAGCTGGTGACATGCCAAAGGAAGCTAAAAAGACTATATTTCCATATGTAGAATCAACAGGTGATTTCTCAGACAAATAAAGATTGACTACATCATGGTTTTACATATGAAGTTGTTACATAACAACACACAACTAGAACATCTGTTTAGCTGTACCCAGGCCTCACAGTTTTTGAGGAAAAGAGTCTGACGGAAAGTGCAAACAGCATGCCGTTCCTCTCATCTGGGAAGGCCAGGCATCGAGGTAAAACAGTACAAAAATCACTAGGTAAACAATACTATTCTAGTAATTTTTGATGTAGGAGGTTAAGTTAAAGAAAGGTCTCAAAATCACTATGCAAATTAAAACAACTAACAACATACGACAGGCCTGATACATTTTACTTCTCATAGACTATGGTATGATGGGCTCTTAACTTAAAAATATTCAATGATAAGTATTAAAAATGTGTATACAGCATGGTAAATGTGCATAAAGATTATTTTTCGGTGCATAATAATATAAATTCATCCCCACAATGTCTGACTTGAGTGGCCGTGACAGGTCTGTGTGTGTTCAGAAGGGCCACCACAGTGAGGAGTTATGCTGCTTCGTGAAAGAAGCTTCAGTGCGGGGAACTAGTTTCTTCCAGGACCCAAATCAGGTTTGCAACGCTCTTGGCCCCACGTGTTGCTAATAAGTCTAGCAATGTCCACAGGTGATCTGAGGAACCTGATAAAGATGAGAGAAAGGGCTTTGGGTAAGTAATAATGGACCACCGTTCCTGACTAAGGTTTTCCCTGGCTATGTTAGTTTGCACTGGAAACTCTACTCTGTCATAGAGTAATGGAGCAGCGACATTGACTCAAGTCAAATTCTAGGGAGTCAGTAAATTAGTTGGGCATATGGGCGTTTAGACTGATCAAATACTGGTGGAAATGCAGATAATGGCTTTAAAATTTTTTTTTTGTCTCTAAATTCTTATCCCAAATTCTAATATAACTTTCTCACCTTTCCTCTTTCTTCCCCTCAAATCTCACATTAACGATTATATTGTGAAGAACCATTTTAATAATGTAATATATGCAGAGTTAATCTATTAGTATATTAATATTAATATATTATTAACGAAACCAAACATGGAAATGTTTAATAACACAAGTGAACTGAGTTAGAAGTGGGGTTTTTTGAGGTGGAGATTTTTAATTTGTTAAATTAAAAGTTTTTGTTATAGATGTTTTTTACCAACTTAAAAAACTATCACTCAGAACTTGCAAGCTTGCCTCTTAACAGTAAAGTATTACACAACAGTGTAACAGATATTTTAACTTCAAAAAATCCTCCTGACAACTGGGACATATTCATCGGCTAGAACTGATGGGCTGTTTCCTGTGTGCAAAGGCCAGTGTTTGTTTGGATCTCTGGGAATGCAGACAGGAATACATTCTATCTTCACTCTTGGGCAAGAAGGACCACTGATGCTAGTTACCGTGTATACCAAGCACTGTGCTAAGTACTACTCTTGAGTACATCATCTCAATTAATCCCCACAACAATTCAGAGGTTGACAGGGTCTTAAGCAATAGCACACACACACACACACAAAAGCTATGATGTATACCCAGAGATGATATTCAAATTATTCCCCGTAGATGGGGTGGTAGGAGGTGGGGTACTCAGAGGCCTGGGGCTACAGCTATTTACACACCAATATAGAGACATGCTGTATTTTCACAACTAGAGTGTCCTTGCTGTGTATCAGCCCTATTTGTACCCAGATGATTTTAATACAAGGTAGAAACTGATAGGGACAATTAAAAAAATAATAAACCACCATGTGGTTACAAAAGAGGAGAGAACTTCTGACTGGAAGAGGGTGTCGTGTAGACTTCCTGGAGGAGGTGATGCTTGATCTGAGTTCTGAAAAAACGGGCTGAATTTGAGCAAGTGGCAATGGCTGACATTGGGACTGGAGTAGAGAAGGAATTTCCAGTGAAGTCAATGAGTGAGCCAAGGCAGAGTGTCAAGGACGTATGGGGTGTGCACTGGATAGAAAGGAGCTCTGGAAACACAGACTGCAGTGAGAACAGAGAGAAAACCGAATGGCAGGTCAAGATAGTAAATAAAAGCTGATGATAAAATTAAAAGATTTTTGAGGCATGATGTGATCTGGCAGGGATTGGCAGAATGGAAAGAAGGGAAAAGACTAGGAAGAACAGAAACAGTTCTTATACAATAAAATCACCCAGCATTCCCCTAGAGGTCCTCACGAAAGCTTCCCTGGACATGCCTCTCATCCCCCCAGCCTGCTAGGTGTCTGTCCTCCACTCTCCACAAGGCCCCCAGCTGGTCTTTGCCAGTACACCTTCCCACTGTGCCTGCGTAACTAGTGTTGCCCCACCAGACTCTGAGCCCCAGCTCTCTGTGCGAGGCACAGCTGAAGGTCAACGACTGTATATACTGGGCTGGCCAAAACATTTGTTGTTTAGTTTTTTCCTGTATGATGGCTCTAGTGGTGTTTGTCTTTCACTGTTCAAAACAGTTCGGTTAGACTGTATTGTGACAGCTGTCATATCAACATGCATTTAAAAAAACATCAAAATTGGTGAACCTTTGTGCAGCCATTTTAATATTTTAGATGGGAGAAGATATGCAACACTTTTGGCATATTATGCTTTTTTATTTAAAGAAAGGTAAAAATGCAACTGAAACACACACACACACACAAAAGATTTGTTCAGTGTATGGAGAAGGTACTGTGACTGACCGAATGTGTTGAAAGTGGTTTGTGAAGTTTCTTGGTACCACTAGCATTTTGGCCAAATAATTATTTGCTGTGGGGCTGTCTTATGCATAGTAACATATGATGTTTAGTAGCACCCCTGGCCTCTACCCACTAGAATTCAATAGTGAGTATGTATAGCCAACATACTCAAAATATATAGATCAATAAAGTTATTGGTGAAAGCAAAACAACTGTCTTTTATTTTACAGACAAAACTAAATGGAATTTTTGGCCAACCCAACACCTAATTGTGAAGACCCATCTTCACCTTTGCTGCCAATAGCCACCTGAATCAGCACCTTCCTGCTAAATGCAGCACTACGACTATCAAGATGTTTGCAACAGGGGAAAGACTGGCCACCTCCATACTCCTTTCCCTGCAAACCAAATACTCAGGACACTTACCTGATTGTGAATTACTTTTGTGTTAATATGAACATCCAAAAAGGCAGTGGTTACATGCTTAGACGCTGGAGGAAGTGTTCAAATACTCTGACAATTCACAGCTATGTAACCGAGGGCAGGGCTTCTAACATCTCTGTTTCCTCATCTATAAAATAATAGTAATTGCCTCATAGAATTATTTCGAGAATTAAATAACATAATTCATGTGAAGCGCTTTAGTATGGTGCCTGACCTTTAAAAAGCATCAGCTATTGTTCAAGTGCTGTGTCATAAAAGAATACAACAGAAATTCTTTCCATGAATGAAAAACTGCATTTAAAAAAACAAATTGCAAAAGAAAATAAATGACATTTGTTCAGTGTTTTCATTCATGTGTTTTACAAGTTTTAAATTTAAATGAGAGGTATTTTCCTTTATGAACACACTTTTTATTAAGTATTTCCTTTATGAACACACTTTTTATTAAGTATTTTATTTGATATCATCTATGCTAAGTCAATAACTAATCAGAATGTAATAAATTCACAACACAGGGTACAAGTGGAGCGGCACTTGCTTTTCTACTAAGTGAAAGTAATTTCAAATCAGAGGGAGATGAGAGACCTGCTGTAATACCTGGGGGGAATGGATGATGAAATGCGGTTTATGTACATATGATATATTTTAATGTATATTGTTACACATACATTTACTTATCGAGAGGCTCTGTTACATAGAAGAGCCCGGGTACAACTTGTGTGACCTCGGCCAGGTCACTGTCTGTCTAGACAAAGCCCCTTAGTCTACCATTCTCACATTCAACGAATTTTAATGAGTATGTACCAAGTACCGCGCACTTGGCTAAATGCTCAGTGTATAGACATAAAGACGGCCGGGCCCAACCCTGAAAACATGCACAGCACACTCATCACCTCTTTTCCCCATCGGGAAACAGAAGGGGGGGCGGCAGTAGGAGGGGGGACCCCAGTGAACGGGCGATGGACGTCTCAGCCCTCGTCGCGGGGCCAGCGGCTACTCCACTCCCAGCAATGCCCCCTCCTCCACCAGTCCAGGTGGAGCAGCATCTTCACCTACGGGTCTGCCCCACCCGCAGGCCAACGTCTCCTTGGCAACCGTACACAAACTCCCTACCTGGGACGACTGCGGCAGAGACAGGTCACTGTTGGGTTATCACGAGGATCGGGCTGGAGAATGAGCTGGGAGTGGGTGCGGGGAAGGGGGCTTCTGGCCAGACCCAAAACACCTGTGCGATTAGCGCTGGAGACAGCAACAGCGGCGGGACTTCAGTTCATTTTCCAATTTTCCCAAGACAGCTACAGCTGCGATGGAGAAGGCGGGGCCGGGGCGGGGCGAGGCAGGGCGGGGCGGGGCGGGGCGGGGCAGACTCGGCGAGGAGGGTGGGGCAGGGAGGTCCCGTGGGCTGGCGTCCTCCCCTCGACGCATGCGTAGAAATGCCGAGGTGTCGGGGTGGGAGCAGCCTAGGCAAAGGCAGAAGGCGGGGAGTGTGAGGATCCCCTCGGGAGAGAGGCAGAAAAAGCCTCCGCTTGGACCAACCAGGGTGGGAAGGCGTCTACTTTTATTTAGCAATTTACCGATTCGCATTTGTTGAACCCCTCTGAGATTTCAACGACTCTATTAAATAACAGCAAGAAGGAAGGCTGCTTAGTGCTAAAGGGTAAGAGGATTTTACTGGTTCAAGTTGTGGCGCGGTGTAATGTTGAACTAGTTGCTTAACCTTTCCATCTGGAAAAAAAGGAGGGAAATAATAGTACCTAGCCAGGTCTTGTGGTGCCGAAGACTGAGAAAATAGATTTAAAACGTTATGCAGGTGGCAATCAACGAAATGTCAAACGGTTGCTGTTACTGAGCCCTTGCGTTTGTGCTGGACTTCACAGATTACAAAAGATGTTATTACACTCTCTTTTTGAGCGTCCCTGCTATTCTGAGCTAGCCAGCTTGTCGTCCCCATTGCACTAGAGACAAAATAGGGGCCAGAGGCCTGATGAATGACAACCTAGATCCTATTCTAGGCCTCCCATGGGCAATCATTTTTGTTTTTACTGCATCATCACAGTTGAGTGGCAAAAAGAACCCCACACATATTTCTGGTTTAAATTCTGCTCTCTCCTCTTAGACCATTCAGCAACACTTTCCAGTGTTAAATACAAGTGAGACCATAATCACTCTCCATTCAGGTTTGCACCACATTTTACTAATATGGAGATTTTTCAGCTGAAGTGTTGCTGTCAACATTGGAAAAATGCCACATCCCTTGGTGCTAAGTATATGGCAAAGAATAATTAAATGGAAAATATTTTTGAGCACGTACTATGTGTTAAGTCATTGTGCTAGGTGGGAAATGATACTACCCTGAACTAAGAGAATGTCATTGTTCTTCAAAGTACTGAACAGGATTTCAAACATAACAGACAATAAATATTATTTATTAGTTGATTGGATAATTTGAGGACCTGAAACAAAGTATTTGTGTTTTTTTAGGGTTGGAACCTTTTTTCCAGTGATTTAATATGGGTTATCACATCAAGTCCTTGTTATTCATCACTGGATTCCAAATGGCCTTTGCCCATTTAAAATAAAACCAAAACAAGTATTTTGAATTCACAGCTTGTGGTGTGATCGAATTGCAACTTCAACTTCATGTCTGTCTTTCACTGTCATTTAAAAATCTATTCAATGTTGTTATCTTCTGCGGCCCCTGGATGGAAAGTTGGGTAGAGTCCTTGTATATTCTACTCATTTTTAGAAAACTGACAGTCCTATATAGTAACTACATCTCAACCATAGCTTCATTTAAAAATCACAATGTTGTGTTCAAGACACAGATAAATGCAGCAAACTTCACTTGAAAGTAAGGCTTCTGTTGCCTCTCCGAGATTCCAGCTTAAGGTCTGTACTTGACTTTCCTAGCAGGGATGCAGTGGCTTAGGCTCACCACTCCCCCATTCACTAGGGCCTTCTTACGGCCCCACCTGGGTGGAGGTGGGTAGAGATGTGTGGGGAGGGAGAAGTCAGGAGAAGTTCCTTCTGGAGTTCATTGGCTTTGAGCTTGCTGTACCTGGCCTCTGATTAAAGGAACTCACATGGATCTTGCCTGGGTCTTCCAGAAGTTTCCCATTAATCTCTCCCTGGGACTCTGGGGTGGATGCATTGCTCTTCCACAGTTGCTTACAACTTCTTCCCCCCCGCCGCCCCCCGGAAAGCCAGGATTCACTCCAGCCCCTTTAAATGGGCCCCAAGATGACCCCGTGTTGTATCCAAGGGAACCCCCCTGCATCTCTTGTCCCAGTGACTCTAAGAGTGCAGGCCCACCCCTGAGCAGGCTGCTTCCTGCTGTCATGTGGAGCTTCGGCTTTCCCAGGAGTGAGTCCTGCTCCAGTTCTTGGGACCTTCTAACTGCAGACTCTGGCAGGTCCCTCTGGGCAGCCCCTCTCACTGGGTTTGACATGATTGAGGGGGCATTCTCACACTTTGTTCCAAAGATACGTCCTCACACATTTCTCCCACTTTGTTCTCCAACTCCTTATTTTTGGTTTCAGCCTGGACCCTTGGGGCCAGGGAGTCTGAATGTTTCTTTATAACTTGCTCTGTGGAGACTTTGCCTCACCTTCACTTTGGAACTGATGGTTATATGATCACCACTGCAACTGAAACTTCAGTTTAAACACCTGGTGAACAGCCAGTTGCTAACTATGCTCTTGCAACCTAGAATCTTGGTCTAAAATAGACTTTGTACGCACTACTGGAACCTGAAGCTAGCTAGCCAGCTCAGTTGGCCAGGAAATATCTGCCAGGCAAGTTAGAGCAACTGAAAAGAATGACAAGGGCAGAATTCTAGGAAGCAATCATTTAAAGCAATAAAGCTGCCCAGTTTACTTCACTGAAGGACACGATATGGGGAAATATGAAGGCTATCATAGAAGTGGCCTATTCTATTAACCTGGCTATTTATTACCTAATTCTATTAACCTGGCATCATTACCTAATGACTAACAGGATTTGACACAGTTAAGCTATGTGAAGTAGTGGAATTATTTTAGAAACAAAATTGTTAACTTCTTTTTATACCTTAGAGAGATTAAAGAGGAAAATAAACTATGAATTCTAAGTATGACACTTTGTTTTCAAGTTGCTTCCATTTGGAGCATTTTATTTTTATTGTTTTGTTTGGAGCGCATAATAAGCCTGAGCAGGAGGCAGTTCAGGGATTATTATCCCAGTCTGAGAGTGGTGAAAACTGACATTCAAAGAGGGGAAGCAATCTGCCCACAGTCACACAGGTAGGAGAGTGACCCGAGACCTGGTATTTTTGATGGCCAAGTGCAACTGTCATCTGCTATCAGACGCCTGTGCATACAGTTTCATCAGGCTGAGGCCTCTCATTCACAGCATTGAGAGAGACAGTAGAACCTCCGTTCTGAAACTCAATTCATTCTGGAAAACTGTTCGAGAAGCAATTTGTTTGAAAACCCAATCTCCTTTGTCGCCCGAGAGGCACGTGACTGATCATATGTGTATTGGCATGAAAGGGTTGTCGGGTAGAGAATCAAGACCCAAGGTTTTGTTAAGACAACCTAGACATTTTTGCCATGAACAGCTTGGTCAAGAACCAAATTGTTCGAAAACCAAGACAGTCGGGAACTGAGGTTGGCCTTACCTCCTAGGCTGCTAAACCTGCCAAAGTACTCTTTTAACTTTCTCCCCTCACTTGTCTCAGAGCAGGTCCTGGCCCTGTGGGGGGTGATTGGCCTGCTGGATTTCTGGATTTTGAGTTAAGGTGAGAATTATATAGATGGTAGGATGGGTAATAAATAATCTCACACAATTTTGAGATACAAACATGGAACAAAATGATGAACTCATAGATACTTTTATCCACACAATTTGCCAGTATATTTTATAGTTTATATTATACTTTATATCACACACATCTCATATTTAATATGTATAGCTTATTTTGATTTATGTTAGCTATACTCTTAAAAATGTACAGTTTAAATAAATACTTCTTTAATGCTTATAATTTCCCCAATGATTTTTATGACCATAATAGAGCTGTGATTCACAAAGGGGAAAAAAAATAACTCTGACATAGAATAAAAACCACCAATTTAGATTTCTAATATTCACTTCAAGATACTGTCTGCTTATATAAATAGGGAATCTCAGTGCTTTAATTATATTTATCACATCATTTCTGTGAAGAGTCAAAGAGGCTATCAAACTGATAGCCTATGCAATCTTTCCCTACAAATTTAAAGGTGTGAATACATTAAAATTCAACTTGGTAGAAATTTACAGTGCAAGGAAAATTAACTAACTTCATGGAACTGGATAGGCACAAGACTGTGGAATGGTCCTAAAACTTATTAGCCAAAAAAGATTACATGAAAATTCTCTATTTAATGGGGCTCAACTGTTACCTGTGCAGCTTAAGTATTACTTGGTGTTTGAACACATTATCCCTCCTGCAGCATCTCCACCACCCCAGGCCACATTCTCCCTGAGCAGTCAGGTGTTGCTAGAGATGCTAATGAATGAGAGTCCACTTAATTACCAGTTGATTACAAAGTCTCTAACTACCTAGTATTTCACTGGAGGGAAGAGGGTCCTACTCCACAGGGATTGAGTTGGTAGTCTTAACTATGAATCCCTTTGTCTGAAAGAACTGCTCAAGTACCACCTGTATAGTGAAGAGACCATCAGAAACCCCCGTTCCTTGTCAAGCTCCTCTGTGAGACACTATGAAGTGAGCATGCCTGTATCTTTTGAATGCTTTGGGCTACAAATAACAAAATATCCCATCAAAAGTAGCTTAAGTCTCAAGGAGACTTCTTATTTTGTTTAAGAGTAAGTTCCCGGTGGGGTGCTTCTAATTTGGCCCTGCAGCTCAGAGATGGCCTAAGAGTGTCTGCCATGACTGACATGCCTTGTGGCAGCGCTGACCAGAGCATTCTTATGTGATCGTGTTTCAAGGCAGGGAACAGAGAGATGGGGCAGGGCCCTCTTCCTATAATACCGTGCTTTGCTTAGAGAAGGAAAACATTTCCCAGAAGCCCTTTAGCTCTCTTCTCCTTACCTCTCATTGGACAGAACTGTGTCACATGCCCAGTACCTACCAAAGATTAATGGAATTACTATTGCTGTGACTAACTTTGATCAGTCAAATTTCACCCCCTGGAGTTTGAGGGAGAAGCCCATCTTCTCTGAGTACAACCTGAACCCAAATGGAGTCTGTTTAGCAGGAAGAAGGAGCCATGGCTGTTGGGTAGACGCTAGTGATGTCTGCCACAGTGGTCTGGGTGTCTCCTGATAAGCAAGAGAGTTTGAAGGTTGCTTGTTCTGTCTGGAACAAGAGAACCGAAAGAGTAAGGCTCTATGAGGTAGGGTGCTCTAGCTTGGGGCTCCCTGCCTCACTGCTGCTCACTCCGGCCTGCCATGAGAATCCTGTGGAGAGCCTCGAAAACCGTCTCTGACCAGCACCTACCCTGCTGTTCTGACTCGGTTGCCAGGGACACAGGGTGATGTTGGGTTTGCTGTTTTTGGAGTTAGGAGGAAGCTGTAATGTGCAGCGGCCAGTGTGGAGAACCCCAGCCCCAGTGACGGCCAGACCTGCCCTGTCCGAGGGCCTCGGTCAGGACCCAACAGGAGGCAGAGATGTGAAAAGAATCCTTGGCTTTCTGAGTAGAGGGAATATAGAGGACTCTCTGCACGACCCAGAGGTGACTACCACAGACTCATGATGCCCTCCTGGATGTCCCCCACTCCTGTTCACATGCCATCATGGCCACTTTTTATATCTTCTCTCCAACTGGCCCCTCTGACTCCTCTGATTCTCCTCCTACTCCAGTCCATCCTGCACTCAACAATCAAAGTGACTGTCACAGGCCACAGCCCTGGACGTGCCCATCCCTGCTCACAGGCTCTCCTTGTCTGCCCGTGGACTACCAAACCAGACCCTCTGCAATCCTGCTACCTTATGGTAATAACTAGGATTCACTGGGGGGTTGTAACAGGCCCTCTGCTAAAGTGCTGTGATGACTTTAAATCAGCAAATCTTTAAACCCTAAAGTCCTACTGTTATTCTCATTTTACATGTGAGAAAATTGAGGTTTAGCTCTTCACTTGCCCAGGTCACACAGTTGGTACAAATGGTGAATCTAGGGTTCAAGACCAGCTAGTCTGATTCCGAAGGCCACACTCCTACACACTATGCATGTGCTGAGCCAAACCGACTGCATCTCCCTTTGCACCTTGACTTTGGATAGTCCCTCCCCTTTAAAAAGCCTGAGCACTCAGCAAAGATGTTTATGCAGCACTGGGAGGATTGCAGGGAGGAATTTACCGTGGAACAGTCCACATGAGAAACAAAGAAGATGAAATATGCCTGCTGTTTTCCTTTGGTCAAGTTCATAGTGGATCTAGTTGAGACACTTCCATAGCTTCCTATACAATGTCCCACGACCCAGTAAGAACAGCAGAAATAGAGTGAATGGGGATGATCAGGACTGGGATTGGCCCAGAGGATGAAGATCTATGATGTTAGAGGGGGCACCTAGGCCACTTACTTTGCCACATC
Organism: Artibeus jamaicensis; assembly: GCF_021234435.1. Taxonomy (NCBI): domain Eukaryota; kingdom Metazoa; phylum Chordata; class Mammalia; order Chiroptera; family Phyllostomidae; genus Artibeus; species Artibeus jamaicensis. The sequence goes on from NW_026521812.1 coordinate 22,653,894, forward strand.
TCGGGGCTCTCAAATTTAGTTTTTTCCTTGATGATATATTTATGTACTATTGAAGGGTCAGGAAATATAGAGTTCAGATTTAGGTTTAAATATTCAAACAAAAGGAATCCAAGCAGGTCCCAAATCTAGTTGAGAGCACCTGGGCTGCAAAACCAGTATCTTTAAGGGCTAAAGATGTCCGGCGCACATGTTCATTGGGATGAGAACAGTCATACTGCTCTTTGTGCTCCTCAGATAGAAGGTCCCACTAGATAGAGTATATGATATTTTCTACCAACACTGCAAAAGTAGGAGCCACAGAAAATTAAAACCTCGTGATAATCCCTTGTCCACTTGCAAAGCACTTTCTTCATTGGAGGCTCAGAATCACATTCCTACATGCACGACGGAGCATATTGATGTCATTCTCCTCGCTGTGACACTGTGCTAGATGGCTCTGCAATGTGTCAGCGTCACGGAAACTGGGTAGAGGGTACTTGGGGCTTCTCGGGACCCCTCTAGATTATTTTTTACAACTGCATGTGATTCAACAATGACCTCAAAATGAAAAGATTAAAATAAACTGCTCTCTGGCCTCCTATTTCATTTCTGCAAGGCTCATAGATAAAGCACAGTGATGCAAACATAGAGGAAATACCAGCCGGGATGTAAACAGGATGGTTATCCCATGATGCCATCTGAATAAAACAATTTCTGTCTGAAACTTGAAAAACAGTGGGCCAAGAAAAGTAAATTTTAGCATTGAAAGTCTCAGTGAAATTATTCTTTCCTGGCTTTTTCTAAGTTCACAGTCAGAGATTGCTAAAATAAACAGGTTGTCCATCACAGTCCTTTTAAATTTTTTATTTTGTTTTTAAAAGTTTAGCTTTACTGAGCTATAATTGACTTTCGATTTAAAAAAAAATTCATGTCACGGTTCTTATTAGGGCATGGAAAGAAACAGAAACTTTTCAAGTTTATGACCCTTTTGATTTTGAGAGCTCAAACCCAAGAGAAAGGATTGTTGGGCTTAGACAGCAGTGTTCAAAGCAGCTTGTTTTCCATCAGGGGTGGTGACCCCTGGCTGCTCCAGGCCCCTGCTGCTCTCTGGCTGCTGGCTGCAGCTGCTCCGGGCCCCCCACCGACCCCACCTCCCCTGCCCTCTAGTTAAGCTGCAGGGGCCAAGCGCTCAGCCAGCCCTGATACATCACCTCCTAGTCTGGCCTAGCACCCACATTATAAAGCTCTGCCAGGCCTTGCACTAAGTGGCTTAAGTTCTTAAGAAGCCATGTGACTGCATCTTGTATCAGCTGGTCTCCTAGAACAGCTCCAGACAGAGCAGTTGTCCCACCAGGACCCACCCTGAGGTCACGACCAGCTGTGAGGAAAGCACACCCCAAATGGAACAGCATCATCTCATGGTCGAGAAGCCCTCAGTGCAGGAGTCCTGTGCTGAGACACAGCCCTTGCTTATCTTACCAAGAAGAGGGGTTTAAGGGCTCTGTAGGAAGTTTTAAAAGTTGCCCCAAATCACCTCTCCCTCTCTTCTTTTTTCTCCGCTGTATAGTATACTTCTTGGTCATTTTGGTGACAGGCAGGAGAACCCTAAAAAGAGAATGGAAACATGAAGCTAAACAGAATGGTGAGCTCCTGGGATCGGAGATCTTGTTTCTCTTTCTCTCCTTTGGGTGTGCTCGGTACAGGAATGGTAGCCGGAACACATAGATAGATGTCAATAAGTATTTGTTAAATAAACGAACAAATGAACATGGGCTTGAGAGCATGGTATTCAGGGCCAGAGGGTCATGAGGGAGTACCCCTACAAGGCAGGATGTCCTTCTGTTGACAGTGCCCCCAGACCCCGGAGCCTTCCGCAGCCCCGTCTGGTGCCAGTTATTTCTGGGAGCGCCTACAGCAGCCGTGCCACCTCCCCTGTGCTTGGGAGCGAGTCAGCGTGCCTCACCCTCTCCCACCATCTCCAGGGCCCCTCGCTGCCCAGCTGTGGGAGCTCTTCCTTTGGGAGCTTGTGGTTCTGTCATCCTCCCCTCTGGTGCCGCCCTGGCTGGAGCAGGCTGTCCTGATTCTGTCTGCGTTTTGCCCCTGGACCCTGGGGCAGCACTGTTTCTGCCCCAAGTCTCACACCACCATTCACAAACAGAGTACCCTGGGCTTCTCACTCGAACCCCTCTCAAGGGGGCGTAAAACCAGTCCACAGGCCTGGCCAAGAGTCGGCCCCTCCAGCACCCCTCTCATTCTCCTGTCTCTCCACTCTCTTCCTCTCGCACCAACACGCTTCCCCTTCCTGTCAGCACAAGCCAAAAGCTCCTCTGTGGAGGAGCTCCTGCAAACAGGCACCTGCAGGGGTCAGCAGCCTCCCAGATCTACAGTCAGCGGAGGCCTGGTATGGACTCTCTAGGACAGAGCCCTGGGCTCAAGGCCCAGAGTCCGAGGTCAAGCCACTCATTGTTCCCCAACCACTCGGTGGTGTGGGAGAAGTCATGGGGGCTCTTTGGACCTCAGTTTTGGGGTCTGTGAAATGCAGTGGTTCTAGCAGTCCAGGAACCACGCGAGAGAAGAAAGCGAAGACACGAGGCAGAGGAAGGAGACAGAGGGCGGGAAATCAACGGTCGGCCAGGAAAGGCATGTCAGGGCGCAGTCCCCTGGGCATTGGGAGAAACAGCCGCCCCAGAAGTTGACAAGGGGAGCTCGTGTGGCAAGTGCGGAGGGAAAAGTCACCTCTTAGGGCAGCGTCACCTCTTCAGTTCCCCGAGCACCTGTGGATTCAGGTAGGACGGCTGGCCACACTCCCAGTGCAGACCCACACTGTGTTTCCTTTTCTTGCTTGTGACTTTGGTGTCTTCTCTAAGAATCCATTGCCAAACCCAAGGTCATAAAGATTTTCTCCTGTTTTCTTCTCTGAGTGTTATAGTTTTAGTCCTTACATGTAGGAGTCTCTGATCCATTTTGAGTAAAATCTTGCCTGTGGTGTAGGGAACAGTCATTCTTCATTCTCATGCGCGTGGCTATCCAGCTGTCCCAGCTACTGAAGAAAGTGGAGAGACAACCTTTTAGGCACAATACCTGCTGTCACTTCGGTGTCCTTTGACCCAGGCTGATCAGAGTAGAGTTTTTCAGGAAGTGGGGCTGTAAGTCCCTGAGGGAGTGAGCTGATCAGAGAGTGACCGTGAGGTTCGGAGGAAACAAGCCCACTCCTCCTCAGCCAGACCAGCCTGGGGACACACCTTCTGCAGGCCGTGGGGGCACTCCTCAGAGACAATAGGGCAGAAAGGTGATTTGGGGGCAGGAACAAGTCCAATGATGTGGAGGCAGCAGCAAGGGTAGCTTTGAGACCACCAGGGGGCAGAGCAGAGGGTACCGAGTGGGGGCCCATTAAATGGCCACCACCCAGCAGGTTTCACCCAGAGGGACGGGTGTTGGGGAAAGAAAGGATTTCAAAGACATGGCTTACAGCGTTTCCACCGGCCGGCTCTGGGAGCCCAAAACTATTTTTGTTACTTTGTGCTTGTCCTCCCCCAAGAGTTACAATGAATTCCCCTTTTCAAAATGCAGTTCAAAAAAGAATATTCTGTCTTCCAGGACCCTGGCTTTCTGTGAGATATTCTATACTAGCATTTAAAATTAAGCCACATTCGCTAAAATGTAAAGTTCTTGTACGGGCTATTTTTTTTAAGTGACTGCTTAAGAGAAAAAAAGGAGGAGTAATTCATCCAAAAAACAGCAGTTTTATTTTTGGGAAAGGATGTCACAGAGAACCAATGTATTTCTGTAATACTAATCTATTTCAAAATTTTTAAATGTCAAAAACACAGTTTACATTTACAGCCACAAATTCAGCAGACACTTCTCATTATGTGCTAAACAGAAACTTTGGAACCAAATGTGCAGCAGTGTCCAGACAGAGGGAGGACCCCTACCCGGGCCCCCTGAGACAGAACCAGGACAGTCCGATACAACAGCCCTTGGAGAGGATTAATGATGCCGGAAAAAACACACATGGCAGTTTCCGAAGCATTCTTGATCATGTGTGCATCTTTTTTCCCTGTGGTCATGTTATTGAATTTCTTGGGGTAACATTGGTTAATAAAATTGTATAGGTTCAAAGTATGCAATTCTATAATTCATTATCTGTGTATCATATTATGTTCTCCTGCCCCCAGGTCCTGTCTCCTTCCATCACCATTTATCCCCCCTTCACCCACTCCTGCCTCCCCCCACCCCACTTCCCCCTGGTGGTGACCAAGCTGTTCTCTATCTATGAGGTTTTTGCTGGGGGTTTTTTGGCTTAATCCCTTCACCTTTTCCACCCTGCCCCTACCCCTTCACCTCTGACAGCTGTGAGTCTGTTTCTATTTTGTTCATTAGTTTATTTTGTTCACTAGAGTCCACAGATAAGTGAAATTATATGGTACTTGTCTTGCTCTGACTGGCATATTTCACTTACAGGATACTCTCCAGGTCCATCCATACTGTCACAAAAGGTAAGATTTGCTTCTTTTTAATGGCTGAGTAGTGTTCTGTTGTAAATGTACCACAGCTTTTTTATCTGCTCATGTATTGACGGCCACGAGGAAACCCGAAACACTAACCCCAAAGATAATGTGCACATCTTTATGACATCTACATCCATAAGTCTGGTGCTAACTGTCTTGGAACATTCCATGGCAATGTTGAATGAGGGAGTCTTCACAACTGGAATTGCAGGAAACCCTCAGTGATGACCAACATATACAGAATAAAAGAGCAAAAAGGTTCCATGTTGCTCCTATTAAATAATGAAATATTGCAACACACTCACTGCTGGCGACGGTGGCGAAACTAGTGTCCACATGTGTATTGCTGATGACGGTGTAAAGCTGCCATGCAGGGCACACCATTCTAAATATTTATGATTCAGTGATTTTCATTACGCACACAGAAAACAATGTTTCATGTCTGCTTTATACAAAATTAATATAAGAACATTGGTAAGCTGGAAGCCTCCTAAATATCTCGTGGGGGTGATGGGTGGTTAAGTCAAATACGTTGTACCCACTTACCGAATACAAAGGCACAGCCGACACTCTGAGATACGCAGATAACAGAACGTGAAGAGGCGCAAGGAGCTGGCTGTCAAGCCAGGGAGAAGGGAAGAATCATAAGTGTCATTGTTCCTTCTGTTACTGAAAGTTTCATTAATGTTGCCATAATTCTTTTGTTTAATAAAAATGTTAAGTCAATTGCAAGGGAGGTACGTGGTGAGAGGGCAGAAAATCGAGCATATGTAGCACCTCAATTTTTTAAAATATATTTTATTAATTATGCCATTACATTTGTTCTATTCCCCCTTTCATTCCCCTCCACCCTGTACACCCCTCCACCACCATTCCTCCCTTTAGTTTATGACCACGTGTCTCAAGTTCTTTAGATTTTATATTTCCCATACTATTCTTGCCCTCCCCCCATCTATTTTCTATCTACCATCTATGCTACTTATTCTCTGTACCTTCTCCCCCCTTCTCCTCCTCCCACTCCCCTGTTGCTAACCCTCCATGTGATCTTCATTTCTATGGTCCTGCTCCAGATCTAGCTGTCCTCTTAGTTTGCTTTTGTTTTAGGTGTGGTTGCTAATAAATGAGAGTTTATTATTTTTTATCTTAGCACCTCAATTTTTTTTAACCTTCTTATTTATGCTTGGCTTAGCGAGGCTGGTCTGCGATTTCTTCTACCCGGTATCAAGTTGCACACACCCGTTAGGCTAGGAGGGGAGATTCTTGGGGTGGGAAGCTCCGAAGGAGAGAGAGCAGATTTGCATCCCAAGGAAAGTAGTGTAGAAAGAAAGCTAAGTTCACCGGCAGGGCACAACTTCTGGGGCACTGCTGGTATTTTATTCTCCATAAGTGGGGTGCGCCCCACAGGATACAGCACCCTGGTGTTTTGCAGAGCCACATACCTACTGTTGTAGACACAGTTGCCTACCCAGCAACCATTCTTCACTTCTTCCTTGCAGAGTTTCTGGTAATAAACAGCATGGCCCACACGCAAGCTAGTTACTTTAAGCCAGAAAGGAATTTATTAGGGAGCTCATAGAACCCCCAGGGGGGGATGGGAGATCAGACTTGAGGTCTACATAACCTGGAACAATACCCAAATTATACCCCCAAACTGCTTCACGGGAGCCCCGGGGCCCTTGCCGCCTGCAACACTGATGTTGTAATACGGTGGCAGCACAGGGTGTTCCCATCAGCTGTCTCTGGCCTAGACGGCCTTTCTGCGGTGGTCCTCCACCTTCACTGGGAGATGGATTGATTCCGGCACCTAATTCCTCTGTTCTGAATTCAGGTCAGGCAGGTGCTTCTGACTGGTGGTGTTCCGATAACACAGCTGCTGCCTGGGAAGGGCATCCTGCCCCTCTCTTGAACAGGTAGGACTCATAATATGGGATATTTCTCAAATATAGGGAGCCACCAATATGGCTAAGGCCCACAAAACTTCACCAGCTTTGTCCAGTTGCTGTTTACTCTTTGTGACCACAAGCTTTTGGGAAGGCTGGCTCCATTCACAGCCATCGTGGTTGAGCCAGTTGGGGAAATTCCATTTTCCTTGGTGGTAACTGGCCATAGAAGGCACATGACCCAGTTCTGACCAATGAGGTACAAAGAGACATCTGTTGAGGGACTTCTGAGAAAGGTTTCTTAAAAAGCCAAACTAGGATATAATGATCCTTTTGTTCTGCCTCTGAAGAGTGGGGTGTGGGAACTTGAAGCTTGGAGCTGTGGCAGCCAACCAGTGGCTGACACACTTAAAATGACAGAGCAAACAAATGAAATTAACCTGGGTCCTTGACAACATTGCTTCGCCACTGGCTCCACCAACCATCTGATCTCAGGATTAGTTGTTAAATGAAATAATAATTTTCTGTAATGTTTGAGCCAATTGAGTAGAGCAGGGGTGTCAAACTCATTTTCACCAGGGGCCACATCAGCCTCGCAGTTGCCTTCAAAGGGCTGAATGTAATTATAGGACTGTATAAATGTAACTACTCCCTAACTAGGGGCAAGGAGCTTGGCCCTGTTGCCAGGTAGAAACAAGATGCTGGGCCGGATAAAACAAGGTGGAGGGCCAGATTTGGCCCACGGGCCTTGTGTTTGCCACCTGTAAAGTAGAGGTTTTCCTTGCAGCCCAGAGTATCCTGAGCTACCAACTCTGTGTCCAGTGTTTCAAGGGTTGTGAAGATAAACAGGAGCATAAGACATGGTCATCTCTTTGGTCTGAAGGAGGCTGAGAATGCATCAGTGGAAATAAAGTGGATGTGGCCATATTAGGAAAGTGCCTCCTGAACCACTTCCCCCGCCCCCCTGAAGCGGACCAGCCTCCACTCTCCCTCTCTGCAACGGTGCCCTATTCTTTCATGCACTTTTATTTCTTCCACCATGGTCAGCATCTGGAGACACCTGCCCTATCACAGAGAAGTCCAGAGGTCCTAGAGGTTCTTTCAGGCAGAAACATCCTGTCATGCCCCCCACACGCCCCCAAATAGCCAGGGGAAGGCTCAAGACCTAAATTCAATTGGACTCTTTCTCTTAAGACCTCACGTCTCCAACCCTGTGACTCAAGGACAGAAAATAGAAGTGGCTGTTCATTCATTCCAGAAAACTCCCACTTCACCTGGCTGGCACTGCTGAGTCGTTCCCACCACCTGGTTGCCCAAAGTCGCTCTGGAGGAATATCTGTTCTGATTCTACACCCACCATGTTCCCAGGAACCAGAGATTTCAAAACCCCGCCCAGTAGCACAGCCAGACACGTTACAGTGGGAAAGCTTTCTTACCTGAAGAAAATCCAATTTGGGGCCGTGAAAATCAGTTCTACGATTCTACCTCTTTCTCTAAGGATTGCTTCAGTGAATTTCTAGTGAGATGCTCTTTATACAAGAAATCCATCCTATTTCTTCTTCTAGCCATCAACCCCCAAACTGGGGTTTTTAAATTGTAAAATAAAGGGTCTGATATAAAATAAGCTGCTAAAATTAAACAAACTCATCAAGAAATTTACAGATGACTCAACTGTTCATGAAACATCTGTGTTTACATATTTCAAGGAATATTGGTGTCCCAGATCCTTGCTTGTTGAGTACCGGAGGGCAATTATTTGAAATATTTTAGAAATCATGTTATTCCTCAAACTATAATAGTATCATGTGACCTCCAAGGGCAAGAGAAATAATTATTGAGTATGTGGAGGAAAAACAAAACCACTTCATCTCTTCATTTAGAATTCTTTTATTTACATAAAAAATTTAAAGTTGTGCTGAAATACACATAAAACTGAACACCCTAAGCATTTTTAAGTGTATCGTTCAAAGGAATATTTTCTAAAAAACAGACCATTTAATGTCTTGAGTTTATCAAATCTATTCTTATATAATTTTCTAACATGGAGACTTGTGAATTTTCTGGCAAAATCAGAACTCTTTAATATGGTCTCTGAGGAACTGTTAGTTAAGCTCATTACCGAGGCAGCGTGACAGGGGTGGCCTACCTTCTGTTTTTGAACATTGAAACAAATGAAAATGATGCAAGAAATAAAGAGAAACACATTTATGACACAAGCCACTTAATTTTCCCTTTTTAACCTCTAGCTAATTAAAAGTAGTAGGTAATGTTTAGTGGGTCTTGCTATGTTCAAAAGGAATTATGTGTCACCTGTTACATTTTTAGAACTTTTACTATGGAATGATCCCCACGCATACAAAGTGAACAGAACAGTAGAATGAGTCCCCAACTTTAACAATTATTAATATTCTACCATTCTTGTTTTATCTGTATCTCTCCTCCCCTACCCAATTATTATAATTTTTACTGTTAGTCACTTTGTGTAACTTCTACATATTAAAATATACAAATGTCAACTGTACAATTTAGACAAATGAATACTTCCAAGTAAACTATATTCCTATCACAATACAGACATTTTCATCTCCCCAGAAAGTTCCCTTGTGTCTCTTCCTAGTTGTCCCCCATTCAGAGACATGCACTGTTCTGTGGTTTTTTTCACTTTTATTTTGGCCTGTCCTAAAAATTAACATAAACAGAACCATAGTTTTTTGAACCTGTCTTCTTTCACTCTACCTAATGTTTGTGAGGTTCGTCCATGTTGCTGAGTAATTCCTTCTTCATTACTGCTGAGCAGTGGCCCATCGCGGTGACACCAGTTCTCACAGGGGGAGGACCATTGCCAAACGGCTCTTACTGTCTGGTTCATGGACACTGAGTTGTTTCCTGCTCCCCTACAACCCCCTGCCCAGGTTTCAGCTGTTGTGTGTGTGTGTGGGGGGGAAGCTGCTATGAACATTCTTGTATAAGCATTTTTTTAAATGGATATGTGCTTTCACTTTTTTTGGAATGGAACCGCTGAGTGAAAGTGCAGCTCTCCATGAATTGTATGGCATGGTCGAGCCATTTTCCAGCGTGGCCGTACCACTCTGTGGTCAACGAACAGCACAGGGGAGCCCCAGGTGCCCCGTGTCCTTGCTAACATTCCGCTTTATCAGTCTTCTACATTTTAGTCCTTCTGGTGCCTCTTTGTGGTTTTAATTTTCATTTCCTTGAGGGCTAATGAGGTTGAGCTCGTTTGTTCAAATGTGTTGCCTTTTGAAACAAATTTGGTTATTCATTTTTTATTGTGAAGTTGGAGGAGTTATTTTATATATTCTGACACAAGATCTTTGTCAGATACACATTTCGTGAATATTTTCTAGTCTGCACTTTGTCTGCTCATTTTACTAATAATGTCTTTTGACAAGCAGAATATTTAATGAAGGCTAATGTGATAATTATTTTCTTTTATGGTTATTACTTTCTGTGACCTGAGCAGTTTTTGTCAAATCCAAGGATGTAAAATATTATCCTGTGTTTACTTGTACATGCTTTGTGGTTTTAGCTTTGGTTTATATCTATAGTCCATCTCAAAGTAATTTTTGTGTATTATGTGAGGTCAAGGTCTGTTTTTAAAATGTGCACATCCAGTTATGCCAGCACCATTTTAAAAATTCTTTCCAGTTCTCATTGAATTACTGCAGCATCTTTGTGAAAAATTAGGAGACTGTACCTGTGGAGCTCTATTTCTGGATTCTGTTTTAATTGTTATGTCTGCCTTTATGCGAATACCATGCTGTTTTTATTACTGTAGCTTTACAGTGTATGTTTTTTACAGTGGCTACAGGAGATTCCTAAAGCTACCACAAGCTACCATAGCAAATTGCCACAAACTTAATGGCTTAAAAGCAACACACTTACTCACTGAGTTTTCTGCAGATGAGAAGTCTGAGGCAAGTGTTAAGGGGCTAAAATCAGAGTGTTGTCAGGACTGCTTCCGCCGGAGGCTCCAAAGGAGAATCCATTTCTTGCTCTTGCAGCTTTTAAAGGCTGTGGGCATTCATGGGCTATGGCACTGTGCTCTCTGCTTCTGACATCACATCAGCTTCTCTGACTCTAACCCTACTGCCCCTCCTGTAAGGACCCTCATATTCACCCTGCCAGCGGATTGTTGAGTTAAAATTTCTTCTGTCTTATAATCATGAAATATATTGATCTTCAGCTTTCTTTTCTGCTAGTGCCTTTGTCAAATTTTGGTATCAGGGTTAATGTTGTCCGCCTGAACGAAGATTTGAAGTAGTATTTCTTTTTCCTCTTTTTCATAAAGGATTTTGTCTAAGGTTGGTGCTAATCTCCAGAAACTATGTATATGTTCCCTTATTTGGCCAAAGAGACTTTGCAAGTAAATTTAGGGTCTTGAGATGGGAGAATATCCTGGGTTACTCTGGCAGGATTTCAGCCACCCCTGAGCAGCGCGCAGGCTGGGAAGTTATCTAAAGCAAAACGCTGCTGCAAATAGCAGGCCTCACCAGGGTAGATTCTTGTCTAGTTTCTCTTGGCCTTTGCTTATTCTTCAGTGCTTTCTAATAGCCACTTCTATTAAATTTTTTTTCTCTAGATAGCATAGTTATTATTTGGGAAAGCTTGTCCAACCAAAGTATTCTCTTGCTGTTGGCTATTATTTTAACATACTTTCAAGAGATTGGGAATTATATATCGAGAAACTCAACATCACCTGGATGCTCATATCTGGAAACTAGCTGTGCACAGGACAACGTACAGCACCCTTTGGCTTCAGCACAAAAATGGTGCATGGAGTCTATGCACCTTCACAAGGGGCCCCCCTTCACAGCTGCGGCTGACACTTCACTCCCATCCACAAGTGACACAGGACAAAGCAGTCTGTGGCAGGTGGCGTGGGCCATAGAACTTTGGAGGGGTGAGCAGTGTGTTCCCCACATCTAACCCCTTGGCACGGCCAGCCAGCCACCAGCTCAGAGCCTCCATGAGGAGACAACACATTCAGGAGTGATGTCCGTGGTGGCTGGGTTGGGAATGATACATGCGCATACACCAGAAGCAGGCGGGGTGGGCAGAGCAGTGCTTTTAAGGACATAGAATTCCAAGCACGAAACCAGTGTTAACCAAGTTTACATTTGACATAAGAGGGAGGGTGAGTGATAGAAACAGAGGGAAGAGGAAGTATTCCTATTACTTTCATGTCCAAATTTCCTAAAATAACTTCTATTGTTAGTCCCCTTTATGAATTAAGATTCAGGCTTAGAGAGGCAACTGGCTTAAGTAACTCCAGCATGTTTCATGTACCACCACGATGATATTATAAATCACAGGTGGCAAACACAAGGCCCGAGGGCCGAGTCCAGCCCTCCACCTTGTTTTATCCCTACGGCTCCTTGTTTCCACCTTGCAGCAGTGCCGAGCTCCTTGCCCCTAGTTAAGGAGTAGTTACATTTATACAGTCCTAAAATTGTATTTGGCCCTTTGAAGGCAACCGCAAAGCTGATGTGGCCTCTGGTGAAAATGAGTTTGCCACCCCTGTTATACATTTTCAGAAGTGAGAGGTCAGGTAGTTAAACCCTTTGCCTTTGATGGATGATAAAGTCGTCACTGAAGACATACAAGGGACACAGAGAAGCTGCCGTTGTTTGAAAACTCTAACTCTCCTCTACACGCTCACTCAGAATCTATTAATCAATCAATCCTCCAGTCAGTTAATTAGAGTTTTAAGTGGGTTAAAAAGCCACTCTTAAAAAAATAAAGCCTATTTCTGGGAGGCTTATATATCAGTCATGCACATCATTGTATTAATTATTTTACTTCCATGGCTTTCCTCCTAATGGCTATTTGAGAGAGAAATGTGTCATATTGTTTCTTTCTTCGGAAAGGGAAGAGAGGCGCCTGTAGAGCCAGGGGACTCGGCCGAGGACCCTGGGGGAGGCAGGGTGGGCTTTAGGAACCTGAGAATATCATGGTTTCTGGAAGGCAGGAAGAGGAAAGATGCCAATTTTCAAGAATATATCAAAGCCTCTTTTGCCTGTTGGGACCTTCCAAGGTCCTCTGTGGGGGGCACCTCTGACCACTGTGACCGCCTCTGCCTGGCCCGCCGGGGGCGCTGCTGCCGCGGAGGACTTCTCTGCTGGGCCTGCCTTCCTGCCAAAGCTATGGGTCCACTGAGGAGAATAACTCGGTTTGCAATACATACGAATATCAAATCAATATGTTGTATGCCTGAAACTAACATAATATGTCAATGATACTTCAGTGAAAAGTCACTATAAAAAAAGAGGAAGAGTGGGCATTGTGCTTGCAGACAGCTGAGCCACAGCCCTGACCTTGGGTTCTCTGGTGTGCTAGGCTTCGAACACGGGCGGCTACCCCAGCAGGCGCAGGGCTAATCCTAAACAGAGAGAGCGACGGAGATGCGGGGCTCAATATCTGGGATGCGACACTAAGGGACTAGGTTTTGATGTCAAACGCGCTGGGAAATTGGCAGGCAATTGTGTTCCCTTCTTAGCTTGGGTCCCCAGGAAGCTCACATCCAAACTCAGAAGTTCAAGACTTTCTGCCATGCATTTCTGTGCGCTGACTTTATCCTCGTCCTTATCGTACTGCCCCACCCATGTTTTTGCCCTGTCAGTGTTTGTGTTTTGTTTGCTACATTGTGTAGATTTCTACAAAGCCAACTCAAACCCCTCTGGGAGTACGGTAGTGAAATAAATAAGCAAGGCCCCTTTCAGATTATCTTTCAATAACAGCCTGAGTGTGCCTCAATATTTGGCCAGCCCTGGAGCTGTTTGCTGACCTTTTCAAATGAGTTATGGAGAAGTCACAGCCGGGCTTTTAAGAAGGAAAATACAGTTTTTAAATGTGCCCAGTGGTCGAGTCTCCTTTCTTTCTTTCTTTCTTTTTTTTTTTTTTCTTCGCTCCCTCCTATCCAGGCCAGACTGGTCTGCTAGACTTTTTACAAATTCTGATTTAATAACTCTCCAAGTTTATAAATAGTGTCAACTAGCTTCTAACTTTATGAAAGTTAAAATTGGAGAAAATAAGGAAAATTGATGAAACATTGTACCCCAGTTTGACAAAATAATTAAGGCTGAAAACAAAAAAGAAGTGATGAGATTAAAAAGTGGGCTTATCTGTTAGGTGGTGGAATTCTGATCTCCGTGGCTTACACAAGTACACAGACAACTTCCACAAACATTTTTGGCATAATTCTCTTATCATTGTCATTACAAAAAATTTGACCCACCATCAAGTAACAAATTTATCAAGTGCTCAAGATGTTATTCTTCACACCCGAGAGATTGCAGAGATAAGGAACCCCAGTTCTTGCCCGCCAAGAGCCCACTAAGAGACTAGGAGGTGGTGTGTGTGGAGGCATAGACAGCCAGTGAGTAAATACATGTTCTGTGAGATAATGAATGGACACCACGAAGAGGGACGAACATTTATGAATGCAGAAGAGGGTCTGGTGTGGGGGCCAAGATGAGTGCTGGCTTCCCAGAAGAAGGTTGTTTCCAAATGGGGAACCATGAGAAAGGGCAAGGGAGGCCCCCCGAGAGCTGCCATAGTGATCCTTGTAGTCAGGGTAGAGCTGTTTCTTCTCAGTTTTGCAGGAAGGGAGGAGAGGACCGAAGATCTGCTACTGGAGAGCGGTATGTTTAATCTGACAGCAGAGAAATCTCTATTTCATTTTATTCAGACACCAGATTGGGTTTTGTGACAAAACCATAAAACTACTAAAAAAAAAAGTGGAATGAAAAGTGTAAGTCCTGACTTTATACTCCTGCCAACTGATAATGAACCACTTTCTCCCTGAGCTATCACAACCTTGTTTTGATTTTACAAGGTACATAAATAGCTTGAATCACAGAGAGAAGTAACCAGAAGTCAAATAGCATGCTCGGGAGGGCAGTTCCTCTGAGCCAGGCACCGTGACATTTTAACCTCCCTTCTTTCATTTGGATCGCCTTGGGTCCGCCTCCAAGATGGGTGCTGACATTTTAATAGGATCCTTACACAACAAGCTTCCTTTGATTTTGCCGAATTTTCCCTCTGACTTGCAGCTTCCCTGGCAAGACCAAATTCCCTGTCAGGAACAGCCCTTGAACTGACTTGCTTCCTTCACTTCTCCAGCTCCTAAAGTTGAAGAAATGAGATACCTCTAGTTTCTCTTTTTGGTTTTCATTCTCGAGTTAAATCTTCTGCTCTTGTCATATTACTGATGCAGCATTTTATGTCCCCCAAATGCCTGCATGGCTTGCTCGTAAAATAATGCCTCTATTAGCAAAAAGGGTCATTTCAAGGACAGTTTCCTCAGCAGACGTTTTATTAGGAAAGGGAAAAATAACAGAGAGGTAGAGGGGAGATAAGCTATGGAACTAAGGCCAGGAAGCTTGGTGGAGAGAAATCATTAAATGAGATCTAAAATGTTGTCACTTGTATAATAATATATATATCCAGGAGTCTCAAGGTCAAAGACAGGCAAGGCAGGGACAGATGTGAGGAGGAAAAGGAGGTGGTCTGCCTGTGGCTCCGGAAGTGAGAGCCTGAAAAAGAGGCACAAGTTCTTCCTCTCATTTCTCTGGCTCTTTCGGGCCAGGCCCAGTCCTGCTGGACCACCCTGATTGCAGGAGCAGAGGACTCCTGGGCTGGGGCTCCCTGTCCCAGGGTTTCCAACGGGCCAACCTCAGCACAGGCCTAGACTCTGGAACGGGAACAACTGCTCCCTTACCTACTGAGACCTACAACCCTGTGAAGGAGAGAAAAGCCTTTCATTCTGGGTAATGATAGGAGGCGTACAATACAAAGCGTGGCACGGAAACATTTTTGGTGAAGACTGGTGAATATGCCTTCCTACAGCCAAAGGGGGCTTCAGGGAACTGGAGACTCATAGAGGTGGGCTATTATTGAGTGAGAGGGGGAGAGAGAGGGTGAAGGGGGAGGAAAGAGAGCGAGCGAAGGAGCACTTGGAAACTGGAGAGTCTACAGCAGAAGAGAGACCTGGAAGGCTTCGTGACTTTGGGGAGTCACCCTGTTACCTTCAGTGACACCAAGACAGAGCAAGCTATACCTGGACTAGCCCGAGAAAGGCAGTGCTGGGTCACATGGCCCCTCTTTGCTTTGTCACATGAGGTCACCCATTTATTACAGCTGGCAGTGTTTCAGCGGGGGAGGTTCCACTGGTCTTTCAATCCTCCAGTGCTCTGAGGGCTGACCACTGTGCTGGTGGAAATGAGGATGTCGGCCCGGGCACCATCGACCGCTCTTTCATGCGGGTTTCCCCACGCCAGAGCCCACATCTTGTCTCTTCACCTTGATTTTGCCACAGAAGAATCGAGTGTACTTGACATGCAAGCAGAGTTCAGATTTCTTCACCATTTTTCTGAGAGAGGCACCATAACCAGTCCCAAATCTGCTGGCCATCCAGATCTTCTGGTGTGTTCAGCCACATCCCTGCAAGCAGACTCCAAGCCCAGAGGAAGTGACCCCCTTCATTGTAATGTTGACCGATTATTGTATAAATTGACTTCATCGCCGGGAGATTAATTAAGCTAACATACAATTTGTTATTTTTTAAATCACTTATCGGCCAGAGAGTGATATTTCAATCATTGAAATAATATCAAACTGGGTATGAAAAGGCAGAAACTGGGCACATGTCCATTTCAGGGTACTGAATGTGGGCAGGGTCAGGATGAGAATTCTCACTTCTATTCAAGATGCAGGCATAGGTAAACACAGCTTGCCTCCTCACACAACCACATCAGAATTACAACTAAAGTATAGAACAACCATCACTCAGAACCATCAGAAATAAAATTGAATGGAAGTCTCACAACTATGGAATTAAAGGAACCACATCCATTCAGACTGGTAGGAGGGGCAGAGATGTGGAATGGGTTGGTCCCACATCCATGTATGGTAGACACAAATTTGGAAGGGATGTCCTGAGAGCTAGGAGTCCCAGCCCCACACCAGGACTCCCCACCCAGGATTCCAGTACCAGGAAGATAAGTCCCCTTATGGTCTGGCTGCAAAACACAGTAGGGATTGAGTCAGCAGAAGAAACTTCTGGAGTCCCAAGCAGTTCCTCTTAAAAAACCTACACATGGACTTATTCAGACTCACTCCCTCTGAGCTCCAGCACCAAGGTAGCAGCTTGAAAGCCACCAGTGGCATCCAGGGAAGAACTGAAGTCTCTGGCATCAAGGCCAGAGCTGGGGGACAGCTTTCTCTCAGACAGAAAGGCAGGCAGATGCCATTGTCCCTTTGTTGAACCCTCCCCCACACAGTGCCAGCAGGTGGGTGCCATATCTTAAATTCCATCAGCTTGGCTAACATTGTTTGCCTCACCCTAGAGATCCCCTGAGGCTCCATCCCACCCAACATACAGGTCCACCCAGCTGTTAACAGTGGCTTTTCCAGCTGTATGAATGGCTGGTCTTGGCTCATGCTTCACAACTTCCTAAATCCTATCAAACAAGCAACAGCCAGCCTCACTGAGTCTCCAGCACCTGTACCTCCTGTTAAGTGATCCAGCCCTGGCACTAGCAGTAGCCAGCCTAGGTTCACAGCATGGATTTGCCTGTGTATCTCCAAGCCCAGCACCAGTAGAAGCCATCTCAGATTGCTTTATAACTCATGCAGGGGGACTCAGGAAAAACATGGGTGGGGACTGACCTTGGCCTGCACCACTTGGGAAACCCAGAGCCTATGTACCCAGTGGACAGCTATAGACCACAGGGGAGCACCACCAATCTGGCCCTGCCAGCTGATCCTCCATGGAAGAAAAGGGCAGAGGTTGGTGGTCAGTGGTCACAGGCAGTCCTTGCAGCTGACTGGCCTGGGTAAATCCCTCCCATTGATCTGCCAACAGCAATCAAGGCTCAGCTAGTAAAGGAGGGTGTGCTCATCCCACATGAAGGAGGCTCCCCAAGTACCCAGTGTGGGTGATAGGGGAAGCTGTTCCACAGGACCCTATAGGACACCTACTACATTAGGACACACTACCAAGACAGGAAGTTCTAGAAGTTCTACCTAATACACAGAAACAAACACAGGGAGGCTGCCAAAAGGAGGAGACAAAGAAACATGGCCCAAATGAAAGAACAGATCAAAACTCCAGAAAAGAACTAAACAAAATGGAGACAAGCAGTCTATCAGGTGCAGAGTTCAAAACACTGGTTATAAGGATGCTTAAGGAACTTAGTGAGGACCTCAGCAGCATGAAAGAGACCCGGTCGGAAACGAAGGATGCACAGTTGAAATAAAGAACAATTTACAGGGAAACGACAGAAGAGTGGACAAAGCCGAGAATCAAATCTATGATTTGGAACATAAGGAAGCAAAAAACAACCAGTCAGAACAACAAGAAGATGAAAGAATCCAAAAAAAAAAAACACCAAGGATAAGCAGCTTCTGGGACTACTTCAAACATTCCAACATTCACATCACTGGGGTGCCTGAAGGAGAAGAGAAAGAACAAGAAACTGGAAATCTACTTGAAAAAATAATGAAAGAGAACTTCCCTAATTTGGTGAAGGAAATAGACATGCGAGTCCAGGAAGCACAGAGAGTTCCAAACAAGATGGGTACAAAGAGGCCCACTCCAAGACACATCATAATTATAATGCCAAAGATTAAAAATAAAGAGAGGATCTTAAAAGCAGCAAGAGTAGTTACTTACCTACAGGGGAGTTCCCATAAGACTGTCAGCTGATTTCTCAAAGGAAACTTTGTAGGCTAGAAGAGATTGGCAAGAAATATTCAAAGTCATGAAAAGCAGAGACCTACAGCCAAGCTTGCTCTGCCCAGGGAAGATATCATTTAGAATGGAGGGGCAGATAGAAAGCTTCTTGGACAAGGAAAAACTAAAGGAGTTCATCATCACCAAACCATTATTATATGAAACGTTAAAGGGACTTACTTAAGAAAAGGATAAAAACTATGAACAATGAAATGGCAATAAATACATATTTATCAAATGAATCTAAAAAACAAACCAAGCAAACAAGAACAGAGACAGAATCATGGATACTGAGAGCATTTTGATATTTGCCAGACAGGAGGGGTGTTGGGGGGATGAAGAGGTGAAGGGATTAAGAAGTACAAATAGGTGGTCACAAAATAGCCCTGGGGACGTAAACTGCAGTATGGAAATGGAGTAGCCAAAGAACTTACGTGCATGACTGGTGGATATGAACAATGGTGTCTGGATTGCCTGAGGGAGTGGGGGGTGCTGGGTGGAAGGGGGAATTGGGGGAATTGGGGGAAACGGGGGAAATGGGGAAAATGAGGAAAAATGGAACAATGATAATCAGTAAAATATAATTTTTTAAAAAGACGAGAATTCTCAAGGAGCAATCCCTGCACCTTCTGTTTCATCAGCCCAAAATCCTGCTTTCTTCTACATACCAGCTTTCCTGCCTCAAAGTAGGAGTCTTGCACTTTTCGGGAAATCTCACTCACTCTCACGGCATCTCTGCGCGGTGTGTGTTGTCCTGGTTAGGCAGAGGTCAAGACCCTGGCCTGAAGCCACACCACCGTTGAGTACAGGGCTGGGGATGGAGCTGGGCCTGTAAGACTGGGGAGACCACACTTCTGACCACAGTACACACCCCAGGACCTCCCCTGTTCCTCCAGGGCCTGAAGAGCAGCATAGCCATCTCTGGGAGAAGTCTACCCCACCCCACAACACTCCCAGCAAGTTTAAGGCACCAGCAGAGAGAGGGTCAGGCTTGCATCTTGAATATCATTTGTTTCCCTGAGCTGAGAGATTTCCCAAAATCCTCATGTGTCTGAGGGCAAAGTAGCCCTGCAGCCAAGCCTGTAGTGGGAACAGGCTGGCTGGGGCTGAGAGGGAGATGGGGCAGGCACTCAGAGATGTCTGTGATGAGAGAGGCAAAGGGGAGCTCAGATACACAGGGAGGTGCAGTGGGCCCCCAAATAGGCTAAGAAAGAGGACATGAGGAGTCCATAGGCATCTGAGAACAGCTGAACACCAAACCAGCCCAACCATTGCTTGGGGGTTGAGAAGAGCATTCACACACACACAGACCAGCATGAGGCTCGGGGCCCTTTCCCCCTCCCGCCTGCCATGACATCCTGCCACCCCATCCACTGGACACCTTCTAAGAGAGAAGGGAGCAGGGACCTCTGAAAGACTGAGCAACTGAACCATGGAAACTGAAGTCACTTCTGTCATAAACTGGCTGGACTCATTCTGGCTTCTTTTTATCACCATCCAGTGGATTGGGGACCGTGACAGGCATTTAGTTTGCACCTGTGAGTGTACTTAGTAAATCAAAAGTCCTGCTACTCATTGCATTTGCTCCTTGGGCACCACTGAAGCTACACTTGGCAACCTTGGGTCTTGTTTATTTTCCATAAACTATGTCACATGCCTCTCCTAAAGGGGGCCAAGCTGACATCTGGGATACTGTGTGGGTTATCAGGTCTTCCTTGGTGCCATCTTCAGGATTGGGGTGGATGCCAAATTCTCTCAGGGTCCTTATGCTTCCCCTTTACCAGATTATATTTTCAACATGTGGCCTCATCTGAGGCACTAAGGCTGCTCAGTTTACCCACCACCTGGGTTTCAACAGGGCTAGAGTGGAGGGTGGAGAACAACTCCAGGTTTCAAGGCAATTAGCTGTAGGAGGCACAGAGCACCAAGAATTCCAGACCTGGAGACCTGCAGACTGAGAACTCATCTAGTCCAACCCCCACGGTCTGAGGAAACAGGAAACGAAATCAAATCCCGAAGCCCATGTTGGAGACTCCCTGTCCTCTGCAGCTCTCCTGGGGTACAAGACGGAGCAAGGGTGGTGGCCCCTGAGGGGGGTCACGTGGAGGAGACTAATTCTTCTCAACTTTCACTTTCCTTCAGGTCATCCTTGACAGTGAGACTCACTCAACTGTTTCCATTTTGTTCATTTGTTAAATTGAGTTCATGAGGGTGACATTGTTTTAAAAAATCATATAAGTTTCAGGGATAGAATTCTGAAACACATCGTCTGGGTACTGTATTGTGTCTTCACCACCCCAAGTCAAGTTTCCTCCCATCACCATTTATCCCCTTTACCCTCTTCTTCCTACCCGCCCACCCCTTTTTTTTTTTGGTAATCACCATCCTGTTGTCTGTATCCATGATGGGTTTTTTGTTTGGGGTTTTTTTTTTTGCTTAATCCCTTCACCTTGTTCACCCAGCCTCTCAACCTCCCTCCCTGCTGACAGCTGTCAGTCTCTTCTCTGTATCTATGAGTCCATTTCTGTTATGTTTGTTAGTATATTTTGTTCATTAGATTCCACATATAAGTGAAATCATAGTGTATTTGTCTTTCTCTGACTGGCTTATTTCACTAAGCATAACATTCTTCAGGTCTATCCATGTTGTCCCAAAATTTAAGGTTTCCTTCTCTTTTTCACAGCTGACTAGTTATTCCATTGTCCACAGCTTTTTTTTTTTTAATCTACTCATCTACTGGTGGCACTTGGGCTGCTTCCAGATCTTAGATTTTGTAAATAACACAGCAATGAACATAAGGGTGTTTATATTCTTTCAAATCAGTGTTTTTGGTTCCTTCAGATATATTCCCAGAAGTGGAATCTTCGGGTCATAAGGCAGCTTCATTTTTAATTTTTTGAGGAAACTCTGTCCTATTTTCCACAGTGGCTGCACCAGTCTGCATTCCTACCAACAGTGTACAAGGGTTCCCTTTTCTCCACAGCCTCACCAACATTGTTGATTTATTGATGGCGGCCATTCTGACAGGTGTGAGGTGATATCTCATTGTGGTTTTAATTTGCATTTCCTTGACGGTTAATGACATTGGGTATCTTTTCATATATCTATTGGACATCTGTATGTCCTCTTTGCAGAAGTGTCTATTCAGGTCCTCCATCCATTTTTTAATTAAATTGATTTTTTTTGGTGTTGAGTTGTGTAAGTTATTTATAAATTTTGGATATTAACCCCTTATCAAATGTATAATTGTCAAATGTTCTCATACTCAGTGGGTTGTATTTTTCTTTTGTTGACAGTTTCCTTTGATAAGTAAAACTTTTTACTTCGATGTATTCCTATTCTTTTATTTTTTCTTTGTTTCCTTTGCTTGAGGAAATATATCAGAAAAAATACTACTATGAGTAATGTCCAAGATTTTACTGCCTATCTTTTCTTCCATGATTTTTATGGTTTTGAGTCTTAAATTTAAGTCTTTAATCCATTTTGAGTTTATTCTTGCATATGGTATTAAAAAGTGATCTAATTTCATTTTTTTGCATGTATCTGTCCAATTTTTCCAAAACCATTTATTAAAGAGACTACCTTTATCCCATTGTATGTTTTTGCCTCCTTTGTCAAAAGAATGTATACTATGCTGCTTTGGGGTGAAATGCTCTGAAAATATCAATTAAATTCATCTGATCTAATGTGTTCTTCAAGGCCATGTTTTCCTTGTTGATTTTCTATCTGGAAGATCTATACGCTGATATCAATGGGCTGTTAAAACCCCTGCTATGACTGTATTACTGTCAATCTCTCCCTTTACCTCCATTAAGATTTGCTTCATATATTTAGGTGCCCCTATGTTTACTGCAGAAATGTTTATAAGGGTTATATACTCTTGTTGAATTACTCCCTGTATCATTATGTAGTGTTTTTCTGTGTCTCTTACTAAGCCTTTGTTTTAAAATCTATTTAGTCAGATATGAGTACTACTACCCCAATCTTTTTCATTTCATTTGCACGAAATCTATTTTTCCATCCCTTTCTAGTCTGTGTATCTTTTGTTCTGAGGTGGGTGTCTTATAGACAGCATATATATGGGCCTTGTTTTCTTATCCATTCTGCTACTCTGTGTGCTTTGATTGCAGCATTTAAGCCATTTGCATTTAAAGTGATTATTGATAGGTATGCATTTATTGCCATAGTATTCTTTATAACTATGTTATTGCTGTTGTTGTTCTTCTTCTCCTTTTTCTCCTCCTACACCTCCTATTCCTCCTCCCCCTCCTCCTCTTCCTCCTTCTCCTCCTCCTCCACCTCCTCCTCCTTCTTCTTCTTCAAGATGACCTTTTAGCATTCTTTGTAATACTGGTTTGGTGGCAATGTACTCCGTTAGTTTCTTATTGTCTAGGGAGCTTTTTACTTGTCCTTCAATTTTAAATGATAGCCTTACTGGGTAAAGTGGTTTTGCTTGGTTTTCATCACTGAATATTTCATGCCAATCCCTTCTAGCCTGCAAAGTTTCTTTTGAAAAATCAGCTGACAGTCTTGTGGGAGCCTCCTTGTAGGTAACTGACTCCTGTAGCTTTTAAGATTCTCTCTTTTTTTTCCCCTGCTAAGATGGAGGCGTAGGTGGAAACACTTTGCATCCTCGCACAACCAAATCTAAAAACAATAAAGTTTTAACAACAATAAACGCAACCAAACCACACAGAAAATTGAACAATACAGAGTCCAAAAACAAGGAACCACTCAGCTAAACCGGTGAGAGGAGTGAAGCCAGCAGCGGAGCGGGTCAGGCAAAAAAGATCCCCGACCCGGACCCAGGCGGTGTGCAGGCAGCCAAGGGCGAGGATCCCAGGTGCGGGCTAGCTACAGGCGGAACCCAAGGAAGAGGCGTGGCTAGCTGTCTGCGGTTGGTCGGTCGTGCATTTGCGCACAGATAAACCAGTGAAGAGGCGAGCATTGAGACAGATCATGCAGGCTCCGGTGGTGCAGGGCAGCGGGCTCGCACATTTGCGCTCAGATAAACAGGTGGGGGCAAGTGGTGAGGCGGACTGGGCAAGCAGACAGGACCGCCATTGCTCCCTCTCTGACCTCGCACCCACATACAGCATCACGAACAGCAACCTGGGTGGTTCCGCCCTGGCGAACATCTAAGGCACCTCTCCTCATACGTAACAGGCACAAACAGATCAAAACATGGCTCAAGAATAACTCAGAGCCCCAGAGCCAATGAATCTAAGCGATGAAGAAATAGCCAAACTTTCAGATGCACAGTTCAAAACACTGGTGATCAGAATGCTCACAGAACTGGTTGATTTTAGTCACAAATTAGAGGAACATATAAAGGCTAAACTAATTGCAATGAAGGGAAATGCACAGGAAACCAATAGTAATGGAAAGGAAACTGGGACTCAAATCAAGGGAGCAGACCAGAAGGAAGGAAAAAAATGACCAAACAGAAAAATATGAAGAAACAAGAATTCAAAAACATGAGGAGAGGCTTAGGAACATCCAGGACATCTTTAAATACTCTAACATCTGAATTATAGGGGTACCAGAAGGGGAAGAGGAACAGTCACTAGTGGAAACCTTATTTGAACAAATAATAAAAGAGAACTTCCCCATTCTGGCAAAGGAAATAGACTTCCAGGAAATCCAGGAAGCTCAGAGAGTCCCAAAGAAGTTGGACCCAAGAAGGAACACACCAAGGTACATCATCATTATATTACCCAAGATTAAAATGAAGGAGAGAATCCTAGAAGCAGCAAGAGATAAGGGGACAGTCACCTACAAAGGAGTTCCCATCAGACTGTCAGCGGATTTCTCAAAAGAGACCTTACAGGCAAGAAGGGGCTGGAAAGAGGTATTCCAAGTCATGAAATCCAAAGACCTACAACCAAGATTGCTCCATCCAGCAAAGTTTTCATTTAGAATGGAAGGACAGATAAAGTGCTTCTCAGATAAGACCAAATTCAAGGAGTTCATCATTACCAAGCCCTTCTTCTATGAAATGTTAAATGGATTTACCTAAGAAAAAGAAGATAAAAAAGATGAACAGTGAAAGGACAGCAAACACACAGTTATCAACAACCACACCTAAAACAAAAGCAAATTAAGAGGACAGCTAGATCAGGAGTGAACCATAGAGATGAAGATCACGTGGAGGATTAGCAACAGGGGAGTGGGAGAAGGATAAGGGGGGAGAAGGTACAGAAAATAAGTAGCATAGACAGTAGATAGAAAATAGATAGGGGGAGGGAAAGAATAGTAGGGGAAATACAGAATCTAAAGAACTTGAGACACATGTTCATGAACTAAAGGGAGGGAATGATGGGGGAGGGGTGTGCAGGGTGTAGGAGAATGGAGGGGGGAATAGAACAAATGTAATGGCATAATCAATAAAATAAAAATATATATATTAAAAAAAGAAGAAGAAGATACAAATAAATGAAAGGTTATAACTTGAAAAAAAAGATTCTACTCTTTTTCTTGAACCTTTGACATTTTAATTATGGTATGACTTGTTGTGGGCCTATTTTGGTTCATCTTGTTGGGGGCTCTCTGCACTTCCCGAGCTTGTGTCTTTTTTTCTTTCACTAGGTTAGGGCAGTTTTCAGTTATTACTTCTTCAAATAGGTTCTTGATTCCTTTCTCTCCTCTCCATCTAGTACCCCTAATATGTGGATATTGTTACATTGTATGTTGTTCTAAAGGTCCCTTAAACTATCCTCATTTTTAAAAATCCTTTTTACTTTATGCTGCTCTAATTCGGTGTTTTCTGCTACCTTGTTTTCCAAATCATTGATGATTCAATCCTCTGCTTCATCCAACCAAGTGTTTTTTCCTTGAAGTGTATCATTTCAGATATTGTATTTTTCATTTCTAATTGGTTTTCACTTATGGTTTCTATGTCCATTTCTATGCTTGCTGGCTCTTTGTTGAAATTCTAAGTTCCTTGATGTTCTTTTTTATTTAAGGAAAACTTAAAATGAACTTTACAATGCTAATTAACCTTTTCCAGTGTTTGGCATCATCCTAGTTCCTATGCTCTGTATTTCCCTTACGACAGTTCATTCTGTTTGCCTATTGATCGCCTGTAAATCAAACCTTTTACAGCTTATTAAATCATACCAGATCGACAAGGTTGTTTCCACAAAGTCAGCATTTTGGACAAACATTGTTTTTCCTTCTTGTCCGTCAGCCTCAGAGAGGGGAAAGATTTCCCCATGGAGGGTTGTGGACATCAGAGATGACCATGTTTAAGGTTCCAGGCTAAATTTAGCCCTCCAAGCTAGTTGTTATTCCAGAACTAAGTGTGGGCTTACCCAGCTGAATTTTAAGCTGAGCCCCAAATTTCCCTCTGTTTGGTTTTATGTTCAGAAGGATTTGGTTCAGTCACCAAAATTATAAAGAATTTTCTTGTGGTCTTTCAAGTAAGTATGTTTTAACCAGTGAGGGTGAGGACAAACTGCCTTGCGTGGATGAACATGGGAATTTGTGATTTGAAGGGACCTGCTTGGCTAGTAGAGGACATCCTCTGACCACCCAAGTTAATCTTCTGAGACCAAGAAAGAAGGAAGGCCATTACTACTTTGCATTTAGAAAGCTTATTACTGTTTTATGTCATTTATTCTTCAATAAAACTAAATTTTTAAAAAAGCCTACAGTTCAGAAGCACTTTCAAAATTTGCAAAACTCTGTGCTTAAGTACAAAACAGTATACGTAGTATGCTACCATCTATGTGGGAAAATAGAAAATATGTTTGTATTTGCAATTATATTTCCAGAAACATTTACAAGGACTGGCAATGCTAATTGCCTCTGGAGAGAAAAACTGAAGGGCTGAAGGCCAAAGGATCATGCTAGAGTTTGTTCCTTTGTACTGGGATTACTTACAATTTTTATGTTTTAAAAATGTTTTATTTGGACAGTGCATCTTGTACATTGACATGTAAAATCATGGCTTCATTATTCCATTATTACCAGAGCAGTTTGTAATGTAATACCTTCCTACTCAGAAACACCAGGGAAGAACAATCAAAGAGCCCCAAATGCATGAGAAGTTATCCACAGTGAGTTCACAGTGTGCACATGTGCACACACTGACACACTTCATATTTTTAGCATAGAAGTGCACCAGTTTAGTTTTAAAAACAGAGTATTAAGTTAAAAGGCTGGAAGCAAATAAGCCAAAATATTAATAGAACTTAATTTTACACTGTGGGAATAGGTGTCATTGCGGTTTTCTTTTATATATTCATGTGGAATTAAAAAATTTGAGTTTGAAGTTTTCTCTTAAAAGTAGATTCTAACCATGCATTTTTAAAAGAAGTATCTTGAGACTTCTGGTCAAAATGGCAGCATAGGTAAATACAGCTAACTTCCTCATACAACCACATCAAAATTACAACTAAAGTATAGAACAACCATCACTCAGAACCATCAGAAATAAAATTGAATGGAAGTCTCACAACTATGGAATTAAAGGAACCACATCCATTCAGACTGGTAGGAGGGGCAGAGATGTGGAATGGGTTGGTCCCACATCCATGTGTGGTAGACACAAATTTGGAAGGGATGTCCTGAGAGCTAGGAGTCCCAGCCCCACACCAGGACTCCCCACCCAGGATTCCAGTACCAGGAAGATAAGTCCCCTTATGGTCTGGCTGCAAAACACAGTAGGGATTGAGTCAGTAGAAGAAACTTCTGGAGTCCCAAGCAGTTCCTCTTAAAAAACCTACACATGGACTTATTCAGACTCACTCCCTCTGAGCTCCAGCACCAAGGTAGCAGCTTGAAAGCCACCAGTGGCATCCAGGGAAGAACTGAAGTCTCTGGCATCAAGGCCAGAGCTGGGGGACAGCTTTCTCTCAGACAGAAAGGCAGGCAGATGCCATTGTCCCTTTGTTGAACCCTCCCCCACACAGTGCCAGCAGGTGGGTGCCATATCTTAAATTCCATCAGCTTGGCTAACATTGTTTGCCTCACCCTAGAGATCCCCTGAGGCTCCATCCCACCCAACATACAGGTCTACCCAGCTGTTAACAGTGGCTTTTCCAGCTGTATGAATGGCTGGTCTTGGCTCATGCTTCACAACTTCCTAAATCCTATCAAACAAGCAACAGCCAGCCTCATTGAGTCTCCAGCACCTGTACCTCCTGTTAAGTGATCCAGCCCTGGCACTAGCAGTATCCAGCCTAGGTTCACAGCATGGATTTGCCTGTGTATCTCCAAGCCCAGCACCAGTAGAAGCCATCTCAGATTGCTTTATAACTCATGCAGGGGGACTCAGGAAAAACATGGGTGGGGACTGACCTTGGCCTGCACCACTTGGGAAACCCAGAGCCTATGTACCCAGTGGACAGCTATAGACCACAGGGGAGCACCACCAATCTGGCCCTGCCAGCTGATCCTCCATGGAAGAAAAGGGCAGAGGTTGGTGGTCAGTGGCCACAGGCAGTCCTTGCAGCTGACTGGCCTGGGTAAATTCCTCCCATTGATCTGCCAACAGCAATCAAGGCTCAGCTAGTAAAGGAGGGTGTGCTCATCCCACATGAAGGAGGCTCCCTGAGTACCCAGTGTGGGTGATAGGGGAAGCTGTTCCACAGGACCCTATAGGACACCTACTACATTAGGACACACTACCAAGACAGGAAGTTCTAGAAGTTCTACCTAATACACAGAAACAAACACAGGGAGGCTGCCAAAAGGAGGAGACAAAGAAACATGGCCCAAATGAAAGAACAGATCAAAACTCCAGAAAAGAACTAAACAAAATGGAGACAAGCAGTCTATCAGGTGCA
This sequence comes from Artibeus jamaicensis, assembly GCF_021234435.1. Classification (NCBI taxonomy): domain Eukaryota; kingdom Metazoa; phylum Chordata; class Mammalia; order Chiroptera; family Phyllostomidae; genus Artibeus; species Artibeus jamaicensis. The sequence goes on from NW_026521812.1 coordinate 22,681,810, forward strand.
GAGTTCAAAACACTGGTTATAAGGATGCTTAAGGAACTTAGTGAGGACCTCGGCAGCATGAAAGAGACCCGGTCGGAAACGAAGGATACACAGTTGAAATAAAGAACAATTTACAGGGAAACAACAGAAGAGTGGACGAAGCCGAGAATCAAATCTATGATTTGGAACATAAGGAAGCAAAAAACAACCAGTCAGAACACCAAGAAGAAGAATCCAAAAAAAAAAAAAAAACCACCAAGGACAGGATAAGCAGCTTCTGGGACTACTTCAAACATTCCAACATTCACATCACTGGGGTGCCTGAAGGAGAAGAGAAAGAACAAGAAACTGGAAATCTACTTGAAAAAATAATGAAAGAGAACTTCCCTAATTTGGTGAAGGAAATAGACATGCAAGTCCAGGAAGCACATAGAGTTCCAAACAAGATGGGTGCAAAGAGGCCCACTCCAAGACACATCATAATTATAACGCCAAAGATTAAAAATAAAGAGAGGATCTTAAAAGCAGCAAGAGAAAAGAAGTTACTTACCTACAGGGGAGTTCCCATAAGACTGTCAGCTGATTTCTCAAAGGAAACTTTGTAGGCTAGAAGAGATTGGCAAGAAATATTTAAAGTCATGAAAAGCAGAGACCTACAGCCAAGCTTGCTCTGGCCAGGGAAGATATCATTTAGAATGGAAGGGCAGATAGAAAGCTTCTTGGACAAGGAAAAACTAAAGGAGTTCATCATCACCAAACCATTATTATATGAAATGTTAAAGGAACTTACTTAAGAAAAAAAAGATCAAAACTATAAACAATGAAATGGCAATAAATACATATTTATCAAATGAATCTAAAAAACAAACCAAGCAAACAAGAACAGAGACAGAATCACGGATACTGCAAGTATTTTGATGGTTGCCAGATAAGAAGAGGGTGTGCAGGAATGGATGAAGAGGTGAGAGATTTAAGAAGCACAAACAGGTAATCACAGAAGAGCCTTGGGGATGTAAAGTACAGTATAGTAAATGGAGTAGCCAAAGAGCTCATACGCATGACCCTTGGACATGAATAATGGTTTTAGATTGCCTGAGGGAGTAGGGAACTGCTGAATGGAGGGGGGCAAAGTGGGGAAAACTGTAATAGCATAATCAGTAAAGTATAATTAAAAAATAAAAAGCAGTATTTAATACAGGAAGATGGTAAAGGAATAACATAGCAGCAATTCTCTGTGTTTTATATGCAGCCTCTTATAAGGAGCTTTGGGAATTCTCCTTGTTTTCACATATAGTCATGTATCCCATAGGACATTTTAGTCAGTAATGGATCACACATACAATGGTGGTCCCTTTAGGTTATAATAGAGCTGAAAAATTCTTATGTCCTAGTGAGCTCACAGTAAAATTACTGTACAATGCGTTAGCTCACGTTAACTCCTGTTTGTTGTGATGCTGGAGTTAAGAAATCCACTGTAGTGCCAGTCCTAAACAAGGACGGCACGTACCATCACGTACAGTATATGCCACTTGATGATGATAACAACCAACAGTGTTACTGGTTCATGTATTTACTCTATTGTACTTGTCATAGTTGCTTTACAGTGTGCTTTCTACTTATAAGAAAAGAACTTGCCATAAAAGAGTAGATGTACTTCATCACCAGCAACCTCATACATCTTGTGTTTTCCATGTCTCTCAACAGCATCGTTTTTCTTGTGCTTGATTTAATCTCATGTTGTTTTGTACAGCAACGCACTGTACAGGCTTGTAGCCTAGGAGTGGCTGTACCATATTCCTTCAGTGTGTAGTAGGCTGGACCATCTAGGTCTGTGTACATGCACTCTATGATGTTTCCACAACGATGAAATTGCCTAAACATTTCTCAGAACGTATTCCAGTGCTAAGAGGCACATGACTTATTTGACATCATTAAGCAATGACTCATATTTGCTCATGTCTCTTCTTTAGATAAGCTCATTTCAACTCAACAAATTCTTACTGAATGCATAGTATGGGCCTTTAATGGGCTGGGTGCCAGGGGTACCAAGATAGATGAAACCTTCATAGCTCTGTTTGTGTGGAAAATACTACCCTTTCTCCAAGAGTTTTCGGAAGCACGAAGACTTTTACATCGACTCAGTGCTTTAAATAAAATACTTCTCAGTTGTCAGCGTTTCATGCTGACTCCTTCTGAAGTCTTCCTACACAGGATTATTATTGCTGGTACCTCGCTGGAAGGAAGGCAGTTGGACAGGACAACCTTCAAAGGCCGTGAGGCCTTTCTCTTTTATTGGTCTAGCCCTATTCAACAGCATAATACCAAGACCAAGTGACGGCATGGTAAAGAAAAAGACAACCGTTAATCTAGGAGGCTGACAATCAAATTCCTTAACAAACTAAGCACAGCATTTTCTACTTCAGCATGTTAACCTCCAAGGTCAGTGCATTGACTGTCAGCAACTCACTTTAAACTGTATCTATAATGGGACTAACCAACAAAAGGAACTTGGTAAACACAGTCTGGGGTAGAGGATGGGGATAGACACAGGTGAGAGAGGAAGCGTTGATGAGAGCCATTCACAGAAAATGTTTGAAGGCAGGGAGGGGAGCTTGGGGCCTCTGTGGGGGGGATCCAGGCTTCACAGAAAGAGCTTCTGTTTCACAGTGTCCCCATTGAGGCTGTCTGGAAGCCCTGTTGGAACCTGTCCCTTCATCTTGGCAGAACGCTGGCCTTCACAGAGCCAGGCCAACTCTGACTTAGTTTGGGTAGTTGGTAAAGCAGGAATGTGGAAGTAGAAAATAGAAAAATGACTCTGAGTCACTTGAGTGGTTTTCTTTTTACCTGTACTATACAGACCCCAACCTTTAACACACCCTTTTAATGCACTCTTGACCATGACCTTTAAATACACCCAAGCCTGGGCCAATCCCTCCATCCACTGGTTCTCAGATTGAAAACAGGGCACCATCTATTGCTGGAGCAACTCATTTAACTGCCCACTGGCTCCACATCAAACCCACACTCTGCAGTCTGTCTGAGCCCTCAGGGCTGTTGAGGAGTCACCTGCTCAACCTATGAGCTCCCTCTCCTCGTGACAAACACTTTTCCCCCACATCCTCCATTTTGGCTCCTTCTCTCTCAAGGGGTGAGCCCATCTCCTTTTTCACTGGGGCAGGGGCCATCTGCTGTGTTTTGGCTCCCTCAGTTTCCCTACTTTGTATTCAGGAGTGGTCATTTCTTCCATTTCCTTTTGTCACTAGTAGATTCTAGGTTGACTTCCAGTAATTCCTGCCTCCTCGTATTCGGATCCTTGTGGAATCTTCTCTCCTTGGGTGTGAGAGGGGCCTGTGACTTGTTTCTAACCCACATAATATGGCAAAGGAGATACCAGTCCTGTGATCACATGACATGTAACTTCAGTCTTGCTAGCAGGTTTCCTTTACTGACTCTCTCCCTTTCTGGCTGATGGAATAACCCACCGCTTGGAGAGGCCTACTGGGCAAGAAACTTGGGGAAGGCTCCAGCTGACAGCTGACAGGCAGCAGGGGAGTGAGACCCTTCGTCTGATAATCCACAAGACACGAATCCTGCCAACAATAAAGGAGCGAGGCTCATCCAAGCCTCAGACGAGGCCCCAGTTCTGACCAGCTAACTCCTCGACTGCAGCCTTGGGAGAGACCGTGGAACAGAGGACTCACTAAGCCATGCCCAGATTCCTGACCCACAGAAACAGTGAGAATGAAGGTGTTTGTCTTCAGTTTCCACGTGTATGGTAATTTTTACACAGCAGAAGATAGCTAATACACTCATTCTCTCCTTCCTCCAAAATCATAAACGTCTCTCCAATCCCCTTCCAGGTCCCTATTCCCTCCACACCTGTGCTTGATCCTACTTCTTTCTCTCTTTCAGGTTATTTCTCCAGGTTCTGAGTTCTTCAAATCCACATCTCCACCCATGCTGCACACGCATGCCCACAGTGGGGACTAATACACAGCTCTGCTGATCATTTTACTTAAATGCATTACCACTGAACATAAGTGCTGGCCTGATGTTCCGAGTATGTTTTTCTAGTCTCCTTATTCTCCTAGGTCTTGTGTTCCGCATGTTTTCCTCTCTCCTTAAACCTTCAGTGTCCCTTCCCCCATTCTATCTTTGAGCTGATGTTCTTTGCTTCCTTTTTCCCCCTCTGGGAAATGAAAAATATCAGTAGAGAACATACACACATAACACCCACTGCACTCCCACCACTGCATCTGCCAACTTACCTGCACCTGTGTCCACACACTCTGTTCCCCATCTTGTTTCTCTGAGCTACGGACTGGAATGGTATCTAAGATCAGTCTCTCTCTGTGTGCAGGCGATCCTGCTTCTTTCACCTGTCCATGTCCAGAGCACCAACATCCCTGTTATTTCTCCTGTGTCATCAATTTGCCCTTCTAACGGATTCTTTCCAGCAGTATAGAAACATTATAATTTCTTCTATATTAAAAAGGTAAGATAGAAAATATTTTCTTGGACTCATATCTCTCTCTAGTTACCACTGCACGCTTCCTACTCTTTACCACAAAGTTGCTCCCAACAGTTGCTTAAACCCACTGTCTCTGATTCCTCTCACCTAATTCTCCTTCGAACCTCCTCAGCCAGGCGGTGCCACCTGCTCCCCACCCCCAGGACACTGCTCTCGTCAGGTCGCCCATGCCCTGGCTAAACCCAATGAATGATCCTCACCTCACTTGACCCTGCAGTAGCAGGTCTTCCTCCTTTGAAACACTTGCATCATCTATCTTTGGGACACTGCTCACCTCTGCTTCTCTTCCTGCTTTCTCACTGACCACTTATTCATTCTCCTGTACTGAGTGACCCTTTTCTCCCTTGCTTTAAATGTTGGGAGTTGGGGTGCACCAGAGCTCAGTCCCCAGACTCTTTTTCTCTCTGCATTTAAATTCCCATGCAATTTCCTCCTTATTCACTACTGATTTGCTGAGAATGCTCAAAGTATGCATTCAGCCTGGATCACTCCCCTGGGCTCCAAGCTTGCAATCCTAGCCAACTATGCTACATTTCCACTTGGGTATCTAAGGGCATCTTAAAGTTGTCATGTCTAAAAGTGACCTCCTAACTTCTGACTCCAAACTGCTCCTCTTGTATGGCTCCCTTTCAGCAACATCCAGTTTTTAACCCCCAAAGCCATGATGTTTCCTTGACTCCTCTCTTGCTCTCTTATATCACGTGAAATTCATGAGTACATTATGTTGGCTGCACCTGCAAAACATAGCAGGCTCCAACTTCTTCTCATCTCCTCCACTACCATCATTCCAGCCCGAATCGTCCATCCCTATTACTGAAATAACCTCCATAATGTTCTCCCAGCTTCTGCCTTTGCCTTTCATTTATCCATTATCAATATAGTAACCACATTGGTCAGTTTACATTATACCTCTAATCATTCATTTATCCATTTGTCCATTCATTTATCCATTATCAATATAGTAACCACATAGGTCAGTTTACATTACACCTCTAATCAAACTTTAGGGGCTTCCTGTGTCACTTAGAATGAAAGTCGAAGTCTGCCGATGAGGCCTTACGTGATCTGCCCACCACCCCCGTACCTCTCATTACCCCTCTGAACCTTTCTACCACTGACCCCCAACTCATTCTGCCCCGGCCGCACTGACCTCCTTGCCATTCCTCCAAACACAAGCATGTTTCTACCTCTAGGCCTCTGCTCTTTCCACTTTCTCTGTCTGGACTGTTCCTCCCCTGTAGTCACAGCTATCTCGTACCTCTTTAAGGACTTATGCTCACATGTCCTGTCCTCGGCAAGGCCTACCTTGACTTACCCTGTTGAAAATCCCAACACCCAAAGCCAAGCATTTGTTTACCTTCTTCCATGTTTTATTTTTCTCTTTATAACTATAGGATACACTCTTTATTTTACTTATTTGTTTTGTTACTTGGTTGTTGTCTGCCTCCCACCTTAAAATATAAACTACTTGAGGGCAGAGATATCTGAACACTTCTTGTTCACTCCTATACCATTAGTGCCTGGCACATAGTAAGTGCTCAATAAGTAATTGTGGAATGAATGTTATTCTTGAAAAGTACTTAGCCTTGGTTTGGAGGTGACAGTTAGGGGTGGCGGGGACAAGAGGGAACCAGAGAGCCCATGCTGCCACTCCCCACCCATAGATGGGACCAATAACCTTTATTTGAATGAGCTCCACATTTATAGCTCTGATTTCCAACTTCATATTTCTGGTGCCCAATTAATGTGTCTATGAGAAACACAGAATGCCCACATTCTGAGTTTACGTTCCATGTAGTCCTCTTTTTGTTTTTCTCATCTTCCGAACTACCGGTCGTCCAGATGAGAAACTGTGATGGATTCCACTGTGCTAACACGGGCTGAGGACCAGTCCTGTGCCGCCCAGAAGGCCAGGTGCTCATCTCTCAGGGCAAGGCATGTGGCCCCTTCCCTCCAGGAGCCAAGTTTGGTGCAACGAGCACTGTGATAGAGAAGTGCAGGGCCTGCTGTTTGGAATTTTTTTCCAAAGGGCAAATGTCTATTTTTTATGATTATTAAAATGTTATACATGTATTATAAAAATTTGATTAAGTAAATAAATGAAGTAGGAAATGAAAATTACCCATAACCTCACATTCAAGAGAGAACTGTTTTTTTGAACAAACAAAACAAAAACAGACTTGTGGAAACAGAGGCTAAAGGGATGGTTGCCAGAGGGGCGAGGTGTGGGTGAGGGGTAGGCTGGCGAAGGGGAACATAGTCATAGTGCTGTGATAAGGTCGTGTGGGAAATACTGGAATTAGTGGGGTGAGTACGCTGTGAGATATAGAAGTGTCAAATCATGATACTGCACACCTGAAACTAATAGAACCAGTAACATTCTGTACCAACTATACTTAAATTTAAAATAAAAAAAGAACTGTTTTAACAGGTTGGTGTGTATTCCTCCAGACATTTTTCTATGCAGATTTAAAGATAGCTAACATTTCTTGAACTCTATCTATCGACTAGATACCCTGCAGTGTGCTTTAAAATCAATAAATTTTAACCTTGCAGTGATCCTCTGAGGTAGGTACAATTAATATCCCTATTTTATAGACAAGGAAACTGGGGCTAAAAGAGGTCAAATAAAACCCCACTGGTTATAAGGCATCTATCATCACTCCAGGCAGGCTGACTTAGGCTACAGTGCCAACATCAGGGGCTGGCAACAACGGAGGTCTGCTTCTTGCTTGCACCAATGGACTACGTCAGCCTGCGGCTCTGCTCCACGGTGTCTGTGTTCCAGGGCCAAGCCGAAGCCCGAGGAGCAGCCTCGGTCTGGGAGCGAGCCGACCACCCAAAAACGAGGAAAAGAGAACATGGCAGAAGCCAACGATGGCTCCTGAACCATCTACTCAGAAGGGGCAAACCTTATTCCTGCTTTGGTTTTCTTAGCCAAGCAGGTCACATGAGCAGCCTGGTGTCAATGAACAGGAAAGAATAACCTTCCCTAGGAAGAGACAGTGAATATTTTCAAGAATAACACAATCCACTGGGAGTGCTAAGCTCAGATTTTTAACCCAGTCTGCATTTAGAACCTAAAAGCTCAACTACTGTGTGTGTGTGTGTGTGTGTGTGTGTGTGTGTGTGTGTGTGTGTGTATTTAAAGGTAGGAACTCTGCTTACATGGTCAAATAACCTCCTCTTAAATTATATATATACATATATATGTATATATATATACACACACACAATTTATTTATTTTTAGAGAGAAGGGAAGGGAGGAAAGAAATATCAATCAATGTAAGAGAGAGCCCCAACCAGGCACTGAACCCGCAATCCATGCAAGTCCCCCAACTGGGAATCAAACCAGCAACCTTCTGCTTTACGTGACAACATCTAATCAACTGAGCCACACCAGTCAGGGCCAAACAACCTCTTTTTAATGTAATCTACATTGGACATCTTCTTCTGTTTGTTCAAACAGACTTAGAGTCTTCTTCTTCTTCTTTTTAAGGTCACGGGCTCTCGTATGGGATATCCACCATTCCACCTGTTGAAATCCTCCTCATCCCAAAGGTCCAGCTTGGAGGCCTCACCTGGGGAAGGACTGCACCTCTCAACACTCTGGGTGCATTTGGCAGACGCCTCCCTTCTGTGCTGTACGTGCCTTGTCTCGCAAGTGCTTGTGTGCATGCCCACTTCGTTCCCAGGTTTTGAGCACCTTGCAGCAGGGATCACGTCCACCAAGAGATAAAGATTTTTGCCCTCCCATGCCTGGGCGTGCTTGACAGAGGTGAGATACTGCCTGCTGATTGGGCAATATTGTGGAATTATCCTCTTTTCTCTCTCTGTCACGTTTGTTACCTGTGCCGGTTCTTTTGTATTATTTACATTTAGTGACCCCTTCAGAATTCGTGCAGCATTTGTTGGTTAAAGGGGTCCTCAAATGGTTCTGCCTTCTCACACTTGTTAAAATTCCAGCAGCAATAACAACGTTAAGGAAACAAAATGGCAAATAGATGTTCATACTGCCCTTCTTCTTCATTAAAGGAAAACTATTAGAGTAGAAACACAACCCAAATATAATAATTGTTCCAAATTCTTATCATCACCAAATTTTCCCCTCTGCTCTCTACAGCAAAAGTTACTGAATGAATGGCAGTCTTTAAAAGGGAGCTGTCGAAACCATGCTGGGCGCAGGCCGAAAGCAGCGCCCAGGTGCCAGGGGCATTTGCTCATTATCAGAGAAGAGGGTCTTGCCATATGTACAAACATGCACGGCACTCTCTGGGTTGAAAGGCTCCCTTTCTGGTGCCCAGAATGTTTATTTTTTAAGAGTGGCAAGTCAAAACAGATTCCTAATCTGCATGGCAAACAGGGGGCACCAGACTTTGAAGGAGGGCCCTTCCCTGAGACAAAGGCCATGGCCATCTGGAAGAAAAGCCACCCTGCGAAGCAGATCCGCCGCGGGTTCTACCACACTGGAGTGGATTTGCCCGGAAACAGGCATCTTGCCATTATTAACTTACTCTGTCATTAGCAGTAATCAGTGTGTCCTCTTCATCTAATTCTTATTGAGCACCTGTGTAAGTGGCACTGCACAGCCTCTCCACGAGAGAGCCTAAGGACAAACTGCAGCCCTTCCCGTCCCCAAGCCAGCTTTGTCTACGGGAGGTGCTTTGGAGAGGGTGTGAGCAGAGCCCCAAAAAAACAAGACTGACACAATTTTTAAAAACATGATAAGAGTTCAGGTGGACTGCCAAGTCCTTCGTGGTAAGAAGGTGCTCTCGGGGGCCTCACCCACCTTCCTCATGGTCTGTCCCCTCCCCAGGCCCCTCAAAGGCATGACCAGATTTCCGTTGTCACCCTGCATTCTGTAAGGCTCCCCAGCCTCGGTGCTCAGAGGCTCCTACCCCAGGGACTCAGGCTCGGCTGTGACAAGCTCTCTGCCCGGCCTCAGGGGCCCTTATCACCACTCGGCATGCCACTTCCTGTCACGCATCCTGTGCCAGTGCTGTGTCAAGCCCATCGGACATTTTTCAAAATGTCTTTAGCATCATTTCCTGAGTCTGAACATTTGCTCGTGCTGCAAAACGGCATCCAAGCTGAGAACGCTCTGTACAAGTTTCCCGCAGGGTTATTGGAACCCCAGACTTACAGAGGCAGAAGCTAACGCTTTTCTCTTATCAGTGGGAGAGAGACCGCCCAGCTTTCCTGTGGAACCCAGCAGTTTGCAAACCAGAGCCGGTCTGTGTGTTTTTATCTAAGTAGAAACCTACTCTTCCAGTAAAAAGAAAAAAAATCATGTAAGAATTACCCTCTCCCCACATAACTTAGCATCAGATTATTGTGCACAGCCATTCCTCCTTTCTCAAGGGCTGGGAGGGGGCAAAGTAGACGCACTAGGAGTTTGGCCCAGGGCACAGGTCGTGGGTTCATCAGTCTCTGCTTAGCCTCAGCCCAGGTCTCTGCATAATGCTGCCCGACAAGATTGCTCCTTCCTTCAGCTTTTTTCCTAACCCTTTCAAGCCTCACTTGCTTACATCATCCTGGTTGGATTTAAATAGCTAACTGTGCCATGTTCTCCTGGATACAAACCACCCATTGGCCACCGCCCCACCTGGCCTCTACCTACTGAAAGGCAGGAGGTAGAGCTTTGGGGCCAATGGCTGCCAGAGCTCAGCTGCTGCTGGAGTCCAATGGGTTTTCTGTCACTACGGAAGGGAAAAAATGCAGAGGCACGAGAGGTCTGTCCTGTGCATGGCAGGGTTTGCCTGCCTGGGCAATAAACTGCACTGTGCTAATTTTCACTATGACCTGGGCATAAAAGGAAACAATAGTGCACATCCTTTGTTCCCACTTGTTGAACTGCAAGCAAATTATAAAATCAAACTCAGTGGCTAACTAATGGAGTCATTTTAACTCAAAGAAAAAAAGAATTAAAAGACAGATATGAGATCTCTGGAAACTGCAGTCTTTCCCTTTTCATTTTAAGGGCACGTTACCTGCATCCTTGGGGCAGTGGGATGTGGTATAAATAATTAGGCTGGGTTGAGCTACATCGTGTGCAGCACCTAACACTTAATTATTCTAGTGGTTTTTTTAAAGTAATAAATTATGAGTTTAGCAGTCTGCTAGGCTGCAGTCATCTTCAATAAAAACTCTTATAAGAAAAAGGATCTAAGAGAAAACTGAGGAAGGTAAGAGTGAGACTAATGTAACCCACTGGAATCATATCATTCTAGAATTTTAAGTAAGTAAGTGCACTGGAAACCCATCTACACAAACAGCAGGCTAAAACTCACTAGGCTATGGTTAATACTAAAATCAGTGTTCAAAGGAGAACTGGAAAACCGTATGTGTGCAACCAGCAAAGAAAGGGAGCCGCTGGGAGCAGGCTCTGGAACAGAGAGAACCCTGGCTTCCTGTTCAGAAAAGCATTACCAAAATTTTTGCAGAAGGTATGAAGTCTGTGATAAAGTGCAACAGAGATTATACATACACATATCATACACACACATGCCTTTATAAAGAGATTAAGCCGCCATCAACTTAGAGTTAAGAATACAACTGAACGCTCATTCCACTGTATAAGAAACAAAACATAGCCCTGTGAAGTCACTTACTCACACGGCTGGATACTTGGGGTGGACTCCACGTGGTTTGGGCACTCGCTTTTTAGCCAGCTCACCTCTCTTTCCAGCTCTCACACCTTTTCAGGCCAGACCTGGGTACTCTCATTGTTTAGGGTCAAGCATGCCAAACAGTTACCATATTTTGCTGTGTATAATGCACACCTTTCTGGCCCCATTAAAAAAAGATTTTATTTACTTATTTTTAGAGAGAGGGTAAGAGGGAGAAAGAGAAGTAAAGAAACATTAATGTGTAGTTGCCTCTCATGCACTTCCCACTGGGGACCTGGCTCAAAACCCAGGCATGTGCCCTGACTGGGAATCGAACCCTCAACCCTTTGATTCACAAGTCGGCACTCAATCCACTGAGCCACACCAGCAGCCAGGGCAGCCCAAATTTTTTAGGGGAAAATAAGAATGCACATTATACATGGGTAGTACTAATTCTGTATCTATATGAATATTTTTTAATTCTTTTACTTATGCATTAAAAGTGTAACTCTAAAAGGCAATAACAATATCTGTATGCAAAATAATACCCTAGAATACGATAATACGAAAAACAATTATCTAAATATAAATTACTAAAACATTGAATTAAAAAATTTAAATGAAAGATTTTTTTCCCTGAAAGTTTGGACCCAAAATGTGGGTGCACATTATATGTGGCAAAATATGGTATATTCAGGAACACACAGTGAGGGGTTAGAAGAACAATCCACCTGGACCTCACTGAGCCCACTAGATACTACACCTTACAGTTCTGGCAGCATTTGAATTCAGGCTCCCATGTCTTAAAGTAAAATTAGATAACCTCCTTATTCCAGATGGTTAGTACATAGACGAATGAGCAACGTTACATGTTAATGCTTCCTAAATGAAATGATTGTCCTTGTGGAGGTGTGCTAATGCTGGGTACAGTGCTACTTACGTTATTCTTTATACTTTTGGTTTATTTAAGCTATTTCACATCTTTTTAAAAAATTATTTATTTATTTTTAGAGAGAGGGGAAGGGAAGAAGAAAGCATGGGAGAGAAACATCAATGTGTGGTTGCCTCTCATGTGTCCCCTACTGGGGACCTGGCCTGCAACCCAGGCATGTGCCCTGACTGAGAATCAAACCAGCAACCCTTTGCTTCACAGGCCCATGTTCAATCCACTGAGCTACACCAGTCAGGGCTTATTTCATATCTTTTAAAGTGTGCATACCATTTGACCCAATGATCCTACTCACGTAGAAATTTATTCTCTAGCTATGCTTCCATACAAGCATTGTTTGAAACAAAGAAGACTGCAAACAACCTGAAAGTTGTTTAAAAAGGACTGGTGTGGACAGCACGCCATGGCCACGCGGGGAAACTAGGCTGCTCATCAAGAGAAACAGGCAGCGCGGACGGGAGCAGACTTGTCTGGCTCCAAACACATCATTAGGAGACAAAGCAAGGAGCAGAGCTGAGTGTCCAAAATTCTGCCATCTCTCCTTTTTTTTTTAAGTTTATACACAGCATGCAGGAGGTTATCTCTGGACGGCTACACCCCACTCACTCCCTCATTCCGCCCTTCAAATAAAAGGCAAGGTGGTGACCTCCAGAGAGGGTCGGAGTGGCTGGAGGATGGGAATTGCTTTTAGTACCATAACCAGTGTTTTCCGGTTTAAGTCAGCTTTACTGACATACCATTTGATGAGTTTTGATAAATGGATGTTATACTCTTTGATTCTGTGCATGTATTACAAAAATAATTTAAGAAAAAATACCTTCTTGAGCAAATTCTTCAGAAGTTTATGGAGTAAAGTATTAATGTAAGATACCTCCTTTGGTCTAGGAGCCAGTAGCAGGAGGTGGCCACTTTGGGAAGATGAGTTATTCTGATCTTTCCTGAAGGTAAATGCCCCCCTTCGTAGTAAACTGCCTGGAGAGATATGAAGGCCCAGTCTGCGGGTGAGGGAGGGAAGTGACCAGGAGAAGAGAGAGCCAGGGGTCTGAATGCTTTTACTTCCAGAAGCTAAGACACCCTCATCTGTGCTATGATCTGAGTGGTTGTTTTCCAAAATTCTCCCATCAAAACCTAAGCCCCAAAGTGACGGTATCAGGAAGTGGGGCACGTAAGAGGTGATTGGGTGTCCAGGAGGTAGTGGGGGTGGAGTCCTGTGATAGGATTGGTGGCCTTATAAGAAGACACACCAGAGCTTCCTCTCTCTGTTAAGCATGAGGACACAGCAAGGAGGTGACCATCTGCAACCAGGAGGAGAGCCCTCACCGGAACCCAACCAAGCTGGCACCCAGACCTCAGATTTCCCACCCAGCAGAGCTATGAGAAATTAATTCTGTTGTTTAAGCCTCCCAGTCTATGGGACTCCGCCATGACAGCCTGAACAGACCACATCAACATTCTGAAATGCTGAAATGCTGGCTTATGGGCCAATGTTTTCAGACTCCTCCTAAGGTGTTAATTTATAAGAATTAGTGTGTGTACTTTAATGTATAACTCATGAATTAATAACATTAAAAGCCAATTTAATGTTCTGATTGTACCTCTGTCCCCCTAGGAGGTAGGTTTTCATTTCACCCCAAGTAGTGTGAAGTTTATGATGTCAACTTGGTCAGAGTACCTTGGCCCTACTCACCTAGGAGGCCTTATGAGGTACAAGCAGCAAAGTAGGGAGGACAGTGGCAGAGTCAAGGCAATGAACTGGGAAGGCCACAGAGTGGGGATGTGGTGTGTTAACTCCATCAGAGAGAGGCCGGCTAGAAGCCAACTGTGTGTGAAGAAGAGGCCAAAGACACTGAAGTGGAAGGAAAGAAGGAAGGAAGGAAGAGGGGAGGGAGGGGGAGGGCAAAACTATTGCCTAAGTGCCAGTGGGATTGTTAAAGTAAGTAAAAGGCAAGGTAAACATAAAATTTAAATTAAGCAGAGCTAACATTTATTTAATACGAGCCTTTTGACAGTATATTTAGAAGCATTACATGCTAGGCAGATGGGCAGGAGTGCTGCTCCAGGAATTAGTGAGCACAGAGAGGACAGCCCTCCGCACCTTCGGAGGTCTCCTCCCATTCACAAGGCGAAGGTCAGCGACTTTCCTGGCGAATCCAGTTCCACCACCACCTAGCTGTGCACCCGTGGGCACTTAACTCCTTCTGCTTCGTTTTCCTCAACTATAAAATAGGTCTAATCGAGTTCCTCCCTCACAGAGTTACTGTGAAAACTGAATTTCATATTTATTATATGCATGTGTTAATAATACACAGTAATATCAGGCACACAGAAACCATATAGTATATATTAACTATATTAACTATAGTAATTATTAATATCACTCAACTACCTAAGGTTTCCCTACAGCTTCCCTAAGCCTTCCCCATTTAAAGTAGGGAAACCTTAAATTGTTGAGCAATGTGAACAATGGGATCACCATTTTGCCAATGACTCCAGCATTCTCTGCTCTGGGGAGTGAAGACAGGTACGATGGTGCGTTGCAGATAATAGAGTAATTATAATAATGATGGGATTTGTTCTACATTCTGGTGGCTGTTCAGTGAAGAAGCTTATCCGTGGAAATGCCTGAATACACTACACATACAGGGATACCGGTCACTAAATGTGCTTACAGGAGAAAGTCCCATTTCCTGTCACAATTACCACTAGAGAACAGATTCGTGAGAACGTCCTGGCAAGAGCAACGCATGCCGTCACGCCCCAAGCCTGAGGCACCTCCACCCTTAGGAGACAGAGTGTCCCCACCAAAGGCAGGGTCATTCTGCATCGATGCACTAAATTCTTCCAATGAACTCATCTATCTTATGTGAATTCAATTTAGAGGATTCTGCCAGACAGAATTAAATATATTTGTTTGAAAAATTACAAGGGGCAGGGGAGGCTGGGATGGGAAAAATAGACAAAAAACTACTTGAAAAAATAACTAAATAAAATTTAAAAATAAATAAATAAATAAATAAATAAATAAATAAATAAAAATCCACCTTAAAAAAAAAAAAAAAAGAAAAATTACAGAGAGGGCGTATTTAAAACAGTTCCATTTTGGTTGAATCCATTTTCTAAGCCTTTATCTTTTAAGAGTTCTAGAGTCTGCATTACAGGATATGCCTCCCAGATATACTTTGCATTATAGTATCTGTTGCAGGAAAGGATCCCAAAATGTTTTATTTGGGACCTCTGATAGCTGTCCAAGGGGACCTCTGTGGAAGAAAAGTATGTGAAAAATCACCACAAACATTCCCGCAAGCAATTGTTCCATCCCCTACCTGGAGGATTTTTTAATCTGTGTACTCTAGGGATATCAAAGCTACAGCAAAGGGATTGTGAGGGGACCTCACCATGAAGAGACCTCAGATACTATATAGGGATAATGGACGTGATGTCTTCAGTACTGATTAAGATTCTTATGCAGGAAATGACTGTCCCTTATGAAACACCTGCCACTGGTCAGACTTTGCACAAGGCACTTCACGTACACCATATCACTGGTTCTGGCTGTCAGCGTTGAGGGGTTTACTTTTATAGGTGATGAAATTAGGATGCAGAGAGATTCAGTGAGGTTAAAGTAAGGTGCCCAGGTCATAACTGGTTAATGGCAAAGCTGACATTTGAACGCAAATCTGGTTGACCTCCAAATACATGCTTTTGTATCCTAATGACCTGTCAGTGCCAACAGGTAAAAGTGTGATGCATGTGGTCTTTACCCCACCACCTTTTTCAGAGATATTTCCTTAGCATAAATCCAATAATTAAAAAAATACTTATTTAAAAAAACCATCACCACCTTAGAGATCATCCTCTACTTTTAAAGGATATGATTAGAGAAGGCATTTTTTTGTGGAAATTTTTCCCCTAGATGAAATCTCAGTCCTCCTTTTGAGATTTAATGTTCTTTATGAGAAGAGTTAACTCCCTTACTTTATATGAGAGTAGAAGGTGAGGGTGGGTAGGGTGGGGGAGAGTAATGGGGGAAAATTGGAGATAACTGTATTTGAACAACAATAAACAAACAAAAAATAATTTTTTAAAAGAAAGAAACCCACCAGTATAAAGGAAGATGATCTGGAAACATGCAGACTGTTCTTATGTTGGATATTTGACTGATAAAATTCTCTCCATAAACTTTTACAGAATTCTTCAAGAAGAAAAAGCAATAATCGCAACAATGAACTAGACTATAGGGTGGAAGAACAGTCAAAATAAGATTTCACAATAAGATTTTTTTAATGACAGAAAATAAAGAGAATAAAAAAATAAAATAACAAAGTATAATATTTACAGAAGTTCTAGAAAAAATACTAGAGCGAATCAATATTCAACTAGGTAATAGCTGAAAATAATCTAAAATTAACAAAAAAACCCCAAATCCTCTGATTGAAGAGGCACAACAAACATCGACTAGAATAAATCAAACGAACCTCAGATATACATGATAAAACCATGTAACCTCAAAAATAAACTTTAGAACAACTTAAAAACAACCTGTAAAAAAAAGGCACATTGTCTGCAAGGAAAATTTGACTGAGAGTTGACATCTCAACTGCAAAAATTGAGGCCAAAATAAAATATAAAACTTTAGATAAGAGACTATCTTAAAAACTGCTGGCCTACAGTTATATACCCAGTTCAATGCTCATTCATCAATAAGAGTGAAATGAAGACACTTTTGGACAGGAACTGAGAGAGTTTCCCACTCACAGACCTTTATGGAAGAAGTACAAAGGGATGTACTTCAGGAAATAGGAAAAGTGAGAAAGAATTTATGAAGGAATAAATTAGCAAAGAACAATCTGAAAATAAAATTAGAAAAACAATTACATTTATTACATTTACTAGCATAAAATAATAAACTACTTAAGAATAAATTTAACAAAAGTACAGAGCTTGTACTCTAAGGATTACAAGACATTATTAAAGGAAATTAAAGAATTCCTAAATAAATAAAAAGACATCCCATGCTCATGGATTGAAAGACCTAATATTGTTAAGATGGCAATACTCCCAAAATCATCTAGATTCAGTGCAATGCCTGTCAAAATCGCAGCTGACTTTTTGTGCAGAAATTGAGAAGACAATACCAAAACTCATATGTAAATACGAGAGACCCAAAGGAGCAATCTTGAACAAGAAGGACAAAGTTGGATGGCTTACACTGCCAGATCTCAGTTTATTACACAATTACAATAATAAAGACAGTGTAATACTGGATTAAGAACAGACATATAAATCAAGGGAACAGAGCCCAAAATTAAATCCTACATTTATGTTCAATCTTTTTAAAATATTTTATTTATTTATTTTTAGAGAGAGGGAAAGGGAGGGAGAAAGGGAGAGAAATATCAATGTGTAGTTGCTCTCTCATGCCCCCTACTGGGGACCTGGCCTGCAACCCAGGCATGTGTCCTGACAAAGAATTGAACCTGCAAACACTTTGGTTCACAGGCTGGTACTCAATCCACTGAGCCACACCAAACAGGGCTAAAAATATTATGTTAAATGAAAGAAGCCAGTCACAAAAAAGTATATTATGAGACAATCTCATATCTATGAATGTCCAGAATAGATAAATCAATGGATATAAAAGCAGACTAGTGATGACCTAGGGCTGGTAGGATCGGAGGAAAACAGGGAATGATTGCTAATGGGTATGAGGTTTCTTTTGGGGGTCATGGAAACGTTCAGAAGTTGATTTGGTTAGTGGTTACACTACTCTGTAAATACATGGAAAATCATTGAGTTATAAACTTTAAATGGGTGAACTGTATAGATGTGAATTATGTCTTAATACAGGTGTTTAGAAAAGAAGCAATGGAGAGTAAAGAATTTGATAAATATATAGTCGAATTGAAACAAACATTGAATGTGTGAAATAATAGGACTAACAGGAGTTATGAAATAAGATGGAACTAAATAAAATACTAGAAATTATATGTGGCAAGAGAGAATGAATGATTACAAAGTATCCCACGGTCCTTATTCTCTTTAAAAAGAAAGCAAGGGATTGATTAATCTAGGAGACTGTTGAATGGTACGCTTACTAAATTTAAAAGTAAATATGCAAAAATAGAAAGATAATCATTTGAAGAAAGAATATTGATCAGTTCTATAAAAGGAAAAAAGAAGAAAAAAAGAGCAACATGGTGAATGGAAAGCCTAAAATAAGATTAAAGAATAAATTCACCACAGAATGTAATTACTATAATGGAAATAGACTAAATTCACCAGTTAAAAGGCTGAGACTTGGATTTAATTTAAATAAATCTAACTATATGTAGAGTTTTTTTTTAATTGCACTTTCTAACCATTTGTTCCTGGTATTTAGGATGAAATTGCACTTGAATATTTTTCATTGTCTTTTTCCTGACTTTAAATGGGATGTTTTTAGGCATTCTGTTATTATGAATAAGATTTAGGGCTTTAAATAGATACTCTTTTATAGATTATGGATTTTTTCCTTCTATTCCTAGGTCACTAAGAAAAAATATATTCAGAATGTTAAGGGAAAATAGCTGTCAACTTAGAATTCTGTACACAGTTAAACTATCATTCAAGAGTAAGGATGAAATAAAGGATACAGCATTTACTACACTATGAAAAAAAACTATATGATACTCAGAAATAAATCTAACAAAAGATGTGAAAAACTTTCATGAAGAAAATTCTAAAGCTTTATTGAAAGACATAAAAGATAACCTGAAAAAATGAAGAGATATAACATGTTCATATGTGGGAAAACAATAGCTTACCAGTAATTTTCCTACATTTATACTACACATTTCATAAATCCTATTAAAAAGCCCTGGGGAGTTTTTCACTGACTTGGATAAGCAAACCACAAAACCCATTTGGAAGAGTAAAGGGCCAAGAATAGCTAAAAACTATTTTGAAACAGAAAAAGAATTGACTGTTTCAGGTATCAAGCCTTTTCACAAAGTTATAGTAATTAAAATACTCTGGTATTGGCATTTGGTAAATAGATCAATGAGACAGATTTCCTGAAAAACCTCAAAACTCTAACCCATAAACAGAAACATAACATATGACAGAGGTGATATTACAAATCAACAGGAAAAAGTGACTACTTCATAAATGGCACTGCGGCTATTTGTCAATAATACTTTCCAAGGGAAACATTAGATTCATACCTCATAGGATGAACAAAAATAAATCTCCAACATACTAGTGGAAAGCTGTAAGCATTTAGAAAGACTATAGGAATATATATATATATATATATATATATATATATATTCATCATATATATATATGACATCCTAGAGAGCACAAAGCAAAAGATTATTATGGAAAAGCAAAAAATTGAACTGCATAATTTTGTTAAACTCCTCAATGACAAATAAAATCAATTAACAAAGTAAAAAGACGATCCATGCTTGAAGAAAATATCTGCTACCTACATTTCCAACCAAAGAAAAATCCAGAATACACAGTAAGTTCCTAAAAATAAGGGAAAAAAAAGGGGGGGGGAAGCAACCAAACAGCAAAGAATATGAAAAAGTAATTAGCAGAAGAGAACTTTTAATGGTCAATAGAAACATGAAAATGTGGCTGACTTTACAAATAGGGAGATGCGGATTAAACACAAAGATACTATTTCACACTTATTAGAGTAAAATGAAAATATTAACTCTGACAATACCAACATTTGGTGAAAAGGGAGAAATGGAAACTTTCATCTGCTGCTAAGGGGGAGTGTGAAATGATACACCCACTCAGAGAGCATTTAGCAATGCCTGGTAAAATTACTGCATAACCTACGAGCAACACTTTCTCCCTATGTGTCGAGAAGTTCCTAAGAGATACAAAAAGAATGTTCTTTCCAACACTCCCTGTAATAGCTGAAAAGTGAAAACAAGCTAGCTGAACTTAGGAGTAAAATGGGCAAAGAAAACTGTGGCTTATTTTGGATAAAATCCAAAACACATAGTGATAAGCTAAAAGGCTGCAAAGGAAATATTTATACATGTTATCTACAATATATAAAATTTAAAATAAATGAAACAATAGTACATATTATTTACTAATACTTTAAAAACACCCAGATCTTCCTAGTTATGATTACACTTCCAAGGTGTAGAGAGAGTCTCCTAATCCAGATGTCCTAATACTACAACATCTAGCGAGTTCCTTGAACTTATGTGTCATAAAGGATAACAGAATTTTCTGAGAATGATCGAGCCACTAATGAGAACTCAGAACCATTCACGTGCTGTGTACGAAGAACCCTAGACATCGGGTGTGTTCTGCTATCAGGGCCTCGCTCCTCCTCACTAAGGAACTGATGACAATGACCCTCCACCATGGAGCTAAGAGAATGGTTCTGGCCCAGCCCTCTCCTTCTGCAGGTCTCAGGTTGTCCTCCCTCACCCAGCCCTCTGTGCACTGAGAAATCCCTTTCTGCTCCAGATGTGTACATTCCTGTGCTTCCTTGGGCACTCACTGGAAGTGCGGGCTAGCACCCCAAGTTTAATCAGCTGATTTCTGTAAGAGCCTCTGCAGCCCAGCTCTGCCTCTCTGATCCATGCCCGGGGCCTGTCCTTGTGCCAATTCAGGGGGTGCTGCTGCCCTGAGTGGGCTGAGCTTTTCTCTGGGAGCCGCACTATCGGACAGGAGGCCTTCAAACTCCATCTGGCTTAGAGTTACAGAACCATAATCCTTCCACACACACACACATATGTACACAAGCACACACATTTTATATACACACATTTATATGCACATACATACACATGCACAAACTTGGACACACAGAAACACACACCTACATCGCTCTCCTTTTCTGAAATAGGAATCAGGGCTGTTTTATCACACGAAATCCAATATTGTGTGGCAGATCTGATTTTATAGTGGAAGGCAGTGGGAATAACTGAATTTGCTATGCACAAACACATAGACCTCAAACAGCAAAGGACAAGTGTGTGACACTGTTGGAACCACTATAACATAACAAACCCTCTCACCCAAGTTCAAGTCCCCTGAGTTCTTTTTCACTTTGGGAGCATGGTTGATTCCATTATCCTCTTCAGTTCTTATGCAATTACCCCTCTCTAGTTTGTTTCACTTTATTATAATAATTTCCCCCATTGTGCCTGATTCCACTCTCATTCCCCCGCCCTCCCACTGCTCACGGGCTTTCGCTGTAATGTGTTTGATATCCGCCTGATCATCATTTATCCCGCTGTGTCTTGACGAGGGTAGCACAGCAAATGGTGTTTGTCTCTGATTCATTACGCTGATTCACTCTTATTAAGCAGCCGTAATAGATTAGGTGTCATGTGGGACTGGCACCTGCTGGAGCACCTAGCAGACAAATGATGTGAACATCTGTTTGGTGGGACGGCGGGTCCAGAGGCGTCTGTCATATTACTTTCTTTGTACAAAGAACTTGGCTCATAAGATTGCACTCTAATGAGGGAAAACGTTCTGTCAGTTGGGAAAATGCTCATTTGTCATGAATGTGTTGAGTGTGTCTGTAGGTGACTGACCCACAAAGACTCCTTCAACGCCGAGACTGCGTCTGGCTGGCTGGACCCCACCTGCGGGCGCCCCTGGAACCTGGCCCATAGGTGGCAGTCTCCCTTCATCATTCCTGGACCGCAGGCCTCAGAAGGACAGCCTGTCATTTCGGTTTCTTTTGTTCTTTTCTTTAGGTTTCCTAACATCTAATGTCCACAGGCAGGGTAGAGGCCACCTTACAGGGGTGGGCGAAGGGCACAGCAAACTTTGTCTGGAGTCAGAGTCAGAGGGCCCAGATGTGCCGCCTCCAGGCTCTGTAAGTGGCCAGGAGAACAGTCTTTAACTCTAAACAGGAATAAAAGCCTTTGCAAACTGTCGTGTTTTTCAAAGGCAATGATGCAAGTATTTCTCCTCTGGTCCTGTCTTGCCCCACTCCTCTCTGCTAATGCGTACCCCCAGATTTGGGGTTGATCTCTGGGAGTGGATTGTCGTTGGACCTTCTCCCCCAGAGGTGCCCCAGCCCTCACACAGCCCCTCACACAGCCTATTCGAAAAGTCAGGCAGAGGGACGCGTGTGCATGAGACACGTGTGCGTGTGCATGTGTGCGTGTGAGAATCCTCCTGCTCGCTTCTGTGCAGAGAACTCTAGATGGGGAGTCAGAGGAAACAAGAGATCCAGAAAGGAGGCACCACCTTCCTCCCCTGCCTCCCCCTCCCCCCAGCTCCTGCACTCAAGGACAGAAGGCAGGTGGAACAGGAACTCACCCGGGCCCCTTGGGAAAGCCTGCCCAATGGGCTTCTAATCCGCCAGCGCTGCACGGCTGCCCGCCCCCCCCCCCATTTATGGAGCCAAAGGGAGCTCCACAGGGTCAGACTGCACGAGGACTCTGCTGGACTGTGATGCCAAATGGAGTGGTTCATTAGCGACTGCAAAAACCGCCTCAACCAAAACTGTCAAATCCAGTGCTCTGGGTAGGTTTTGTGTATTCCACTCGAATTAGCAAGTAGAATACCTTTCTAATCTTGTTAACTCCTGGATTCTGAAAAGCACTTCCACTAAAAAAAAAGGGGCTTCCTTGTCTGTGCTGAAAGGAGGCTTTCCCTGCTTCTACGTGCTTCTCTGTCCCAGAGCAGAGACCTAACTAGATGTCCTGTCCCTCTTATTTCTCCAGAGGTGGGTAGGGCTCAGAGCCTGTGGCTCAGGCTTCGGGACAACAAAGACAGAGGATGTCCCTCAGAGGTAACCAGTGGTCAGCCTCTTTAAGAGGGGGCCAAATTCATGTTTCTCCAAAGGACCAGAGCCTAGGGTAGACGGACTGTGAGTGTGCGAGGGGGAGGGGAGCAGCGGGTGGTAGAGGAGGGGGTGGAAAGGAGGGAATGGATGCGAAGGGGGTGGTGGGGATGGGGGCGGGGTGAGAGAGAAGAGGGAAGGTAGAAGAGACCTGGCAAACACCTGGTTCAAGCTGGAACTTTACAGAACAGTGACCCTGACGGGCAAGCCTCTGCCACCACAAGGAGACTTCTGTTGTGACACTGTCTGGGGTGTTTGCCACTCTGTGGCACACACCTGGAGCCACTGGGTGTGTTTCTGAGGAGCCACAGCTGATGTCTTCTTGCTAGGCTGACTTGAGGGGAGACAGGCCCTCCGGTCCAGCTGGGTGGTACGCAGATGCGCCTAGTGGTGGGGAGCCTGTGAGGGGGCAGGCAGCGGGGAGCACACACCCACGAGGGAGCTGAGGTCACCTCACCTTCAACCCTAGTTATTTCTGAGGTGGGAAGCCCTGGTCACTCATGAGACACACTCTACCAGAAAGGTCTCAGTGGCCATGTTAATTTAAGACCCAGGAATCATTAGTTGAAACCAATATTGTAAAGATGCTGCATTGTAAAGAAACAGGATTTCGAGTTAATTTCTGTCAAGCGGATCTTAGTTGATTAGAATTCTGGGATAATGGCCATTCTGGATCTCCCGCTGTATACCAACATGGGGGATGGATGCAGAGGGTCTGACATCTTTCTTCTCTGTAGGCCCTTTCCCTCAGAAAGCTCTACAAATTCAGATTTCCTTTTCTCATGTGGAAGAAAAAAAACAACAAAACCCTGCTTAAAAGCACCACTAGGTCCTAAAATCTAGAAAATAAAGCCTCAGCAGGACGTTTAAATTCTTCTGGAACAGGAGCCCAGCAGCCCTTCCCACTCATCTCCCACCACTGACATTTCATTAGACTCGACCCCCTTCTTCTCGAAAGACAAAGAGTCTCTGCCGTCCTTCAGCCCGCGTGTCCTCCTGTCCGGCTCCTCTTGTCCAGATCCTGCATACTCCCCACGGCCTGTCTCAGATTTCACTTCCAGAGGCCCGATCCATCTAGAATCAGTTACCCAGCCCCGCTCTGTGCCCTCAGGGCCCTGTGAACCTCCGAGGCACCTTCAGCACACACAGCCCTTCAGCGGGCTGGCCGGGCCTGGGCCTGCCTTTCTCCTCCACAGCCTTCAGCTTCCCACGAGCGTCAGCCGTGCCTCAGTGTGTCTCCTTGTGCTGCTGTGCTGCCCAATTAGTTGGTCTCAACTTCAGTTGATAGAACCTGCAGTCAACTGTCAGCTTGTAAAAATAAACACAAATGTCAGAGCTAATCCAACCCCATTCAGTGTAAGAGGTACCACAGATTTACTTTTAACAGAAAAAAAGTAGTAATTTAAAACTGGAAGTGAATTAGCTAATTAAGAGAAAGACAAAGAATGTTCAGCCTCTCTGGAATTCAAAGAGTTGTTTGTGAAAATAAGGAAACGCCAAATTTGGCAAATCAAATTAACAAATTTAGAAGAAATTACAATGGTCATTGTTGCCAGAGTCACAGTGAGACACAGTCCCTAGGGCTGCTGGCAATGCAATCAGGGTGGCCTCCCTCAAAGCAATTTCACAAAATGTCTCAGGAGCCTTAAAACCTCCATTCACTTTGATTCGGTAACTCCAGCAAAACTGCAAGGACACAAGCTGTGATGCAAATGAAGAGCTGTGCTTATTACTGCATTCATTGCAGCCGGCATGATTTCCGATGCTGCAAAGCTAATCATAACCTAAATATCTAACAACATGGAAATGGTTCAATAAATAACGGTGGATCTGTAGAACAGTTGCCATGCATAAGGATGACTTTTAAAAATATTTATTATCATGGGAAAATGCATGGTATATTAACTGAAAAATAAGTTCTAAAACTGAATATGTATTGAGATCTCAGATGTGATGTTACATACACCTGTATGTGTACACACATATATATGTATGTACCTTTATATGTGTATATGACCTGTTCTATCTAATATGACAGCCACTAACCGCATGTAGCAATTGAGTACTTGAAATGTGTGGCTTGTCCAA
Source organism: Artibeus jamaicensis (assembly GCF_021234435.1). Classification (NCBI taxonomy): domain Eukaryota; kingdom Metazoa; phylum Chordata; class Mammalia; order Chiroptera; family Phyllostomidae; genus Artibeus; species Artibeus jamaicensis. The sequence goes on from NW_026521812.1 coordinate 22,706,788, forward strand.
AGTGAAATATGCTGTAAGTGTGAAAAATACATCAGGTTTTAAAATATTGATTACATATGGAATAATATTTTAGACATATTTGGTTAAATAAATTATATTGTTAAAATTAATCTCACCCGTTTCTTTTTACTTTAAAATGTTGCTACCAGAAATTTTAAAATTGCAGATGTGACTCACATTCTATTTCTATTGGACAGTGCTGTATTAGGCAATTGTATTTAAAAAAGAAGAGGAAGAAATTGCTAGTTGAGGTTATTCCAGGGTTTTAGAATTACAGGTGATTCTAGTTTTGTTCTTCAAAGTCCTCTGTGCTCTCTGTTGTCTCAATGAGCGGATGTGTCCAGCATTTCCCTTCTTGGGGAGAGCCTGCTCCAGCTCCCGGCCTGGTGTGAGTGGTATTCATGGCTCCCTACGCTTTTCTCCATCACATGCAGAGGCTGAAACTACATGCGGTCTGCTCTTTCGATTCATGTGCGCCTGCTCAGCAGACCAGAAGGTCCATAAGTCTGGGACCAGTGACTTTATTGCTCACCTTTGTGTCTCCAGCACTTAGCTAAATACATAGTATATAACTAAGTATTTCGTAAATACTGGTTGTATGAATGAGTAAACAACTTCAGAAAAAGGACTTTTCAAACCCAGAAAAGTCCAAATCACTACAGCTATAAAAGCAAAGTAAGTCATCACGTGAGAGAAGCCGTTGCAAACTTTGCTACAGGGAGGGTCAGGAGAGATGTTGCAGTTGCTGCAGTCCACGGGATCTGAGGCAGGGAGTGCCGCTGATCTAAAGCCTCAGCAGCCTGGCTCTGAATCCTTCCAGTCGGGAGGCTGACTCTCCAGCTCTGCTGCCGCTAACCTCTGCAGAGAGAGTAAGGCACACCCATTCCCTCTGGAGGCAGGACTCTTCTGACTGGCGGCATTAGCTGGAGGACTCTTATTGGCCTTGTGCGAACTCACTTCCCTCTCTTCTTCTCAGGGGTCAATAGTCAGCAGCACCTGAGGGCTCTCCCTCCTGCCTGGGGCTCCCTCCCCATTGTCCCCAGTAAATCACTTGTTTTCCTACTCTTGTCTTGGGGCTTGCTTCTCAGGAAACCCAAACAACACATTTGCTTCCAAAATTTAAAAATATATACATTACTTACTTTTTGGAGGGGCATTGCGTGCATCCTGTACAAAATTCAAACAGGACATTTTAAAGGAGGAAGGATTATCAAAGAAGAGTTGCTCTCACATCTTTTTCCTCCAGGCATTCAATTACCTTCCAAATTCCCGTTTCTCTCCCAGAGGTCAATCTCTGTTTTGCTCTTCTATTTTATGTATATGTTGTTCTCCTACAGGGTTTTTGCTGCCTAAGAGTATGTCTTGTCTAGACTTCCACGACTATATACATTATGCCTCCTTCTTGTTACTGCTCTTAGCAGTCCTTTCTATTTGACTGCTTCTGCACTGGTGAACATTTAGGTCCTTCCGATCTTCTGCCATGGTTATTGTGCCATTGTATGTTGTCTCCTGATTCATGGACAAGTGCATCTGTCCATGAACTCCTAGAACAGGACTTACAGGGTCAAAGTGTTGCAGGAAAATGAAGCAACCAGACACCGAGGGTTTCTGGAATACGAGGTTTTATTAACGTGTATGGGCCCAGAGGAATCAGTATCCAAATTCTGAGCCCCGAAAAAAGGATTCTTGGGGGGTTATATAGCTTAGGGGTCTTCCTATCTACGTGACAAAAGCGGGATACACAAGCAGAATGTGATAATTGGTTCTATCAGCGGCGGTGCTAGTCCCAGTCCTACTGACTATCCAGCTATTTGCTTTCTCAGACGGCCTTATCATTCTCCTATGGCGCCTGGGGTCTTAGGTGAACAAAGGTTTTCCAAAGCTTCCCACATTAAAAGGGTTGAGCGATGTTAGATAGTCCTGCTGAAACAGACTTTGTAGAAGTTCAAGCTGTTTGCACCCCCACTGGTGTGACCTCACACACTTGGAAAAACAACGTCTCGTTGGTCTTTTCTTCTTTGCCTATCAATAAATTAAAAATTCATTGCTCTTATTATAAGCCAAGTCAAGAATTGTTCATACTTTTAAGAATCATTTTATTCCTTTTCTGTGAACATCCTTTGCTCATTATGCTATTGGATGCATTTGCTCTTTCCAAATTGTAAGAGTCCTCTACACTTCAGGGAACTGACCCTTTGGTTGCGATGTCGTTGTATTGATGTGTTAGAAATTTCCCACTTCCAATGTGACTTTGACCTTACTCTGTTATGGTGTTTTGTCAGAAAGAATTTTTTAATTTTAAAATTAAATTTATCATTCTTAATAGCATCTACATTTTGAGTCATTTATACAGACCTTCATTCTGAGATTTTTAAAAATACTTTCAAAGATATTTCTGAAAAATATTTTTTACTTTTTAAATATTTAAAAATATATCTCCCATATTTTCTTCTGCCTGCTGTCCTTCCTTTTTTTTTTTAAAAAAAAGTTACTCTTTCTTCTTCTATAATTAATTTTGGTGCAAGATGTGAGTCAGAAATTTGTGGGAGAGACTGACTAGTTATTAACCAAAACCACTTCTCCCTCCTCTTGGACACACAGCTGGACTGTACTTCCCTCTTTCCTGGCAGTTAGGTGTGGACATAGGATTGAGTTCTGACTGATGACATGTGATGGAGGGTAACACGACCCTCCTGGCCAATCTCTGCCAGTCTGTTCACCACGAAGAAGACTCTGGGATCTGGAGCAATGCTGTCCAATAGAAATAAATATGAGCCATAACAGCCACACATATATAAGTCATTTTAAATGTTCTAGTGGCTGTGTTAAGAAAAAGGAAAAAAAGGTGAAATTATTGGTATTAATAAACTTTAACCTGCTATATAGAAAATATTATCATTTTAACAAGTTAACACTATAAAATGTATTAATGAGATGTTTACATGCTTCATGCTATATCTGTGAAATCTGATGTGCATTTTATACTTACAGCCCAGCGTTTTTGCACTGGCCAGATTCCAGGTGCTCAGTCACCATGTGGGAACAGTGGCCAATGTATTAGACAGTACAGCTCTAGAGAATTTCAAGATGAATAGAGTTAATGTTCATCAATGAACATGAGAAAGATCGTACAACCAGTATCAGCCAATTGTATTTTTTTTACAGTTTGAACTTCCTATTTTTAAAAAATATATTTTATTGATTATGCCATTACAGTTGTCCCATTTCCCCCTCTTCATTCTCCTCCACCCTGCACACCCCCTCCCCTACCATTCCCCCCCTTTAGTTTATGTCCATGTGTCACAGGTTCTTTAGATTCTGTATTTCCCCTACTATTCTTGTCTTTCCCCCTATTTTCTACCTACCGTCTATGCTACTTATTCTCTGTACCTTCGCCCCCCTTATCCTCCTCCCACTCCCCTGTTGCTAACCCTCCATGTGATCTTCATTTCTATGGCTCTGCTCCTGATCTAGCTGTCCTCTTAGTTTGGTTTTGTTTTAGGTGTGGTTGTTAATAACTGTGAGTTTGCTGTCCTTTCACTGTTCATCTTTTCTATCTTCTTTTTCTTAAGTAAGTCCCTTTAACATTTCATATAATAAGGGCTTGGTGATGATGAACTCCTTGAATTTGACCTTTCTGAGAAGCACTTTATCTCTCCTTCCATTCTAAATGAAAGCTTTGCTAGATAGATCAATCTTGGATGTAGGTCTTTGGATTTCATGAGTTGGAATACTTCTTTCCAGCCCCTTCTTGCCTGCAAGGTCTCTTTTGAGAAATCAGCTGACAGTCTGATGGGAACTCCTTTGTAGGTGACTGTCCCCTTATCTCTTGCTGCTTCCAGAATTCTCCCCTTCATTTTAATCTTGGCTAATATAATGATGATGTGCCTTGGTGTGTTCCTTCTTGGGTGCAACTTCTTTGGGACTCTCTGAGCTTCCTGGATTTCCTGCAAATCTATTTCCTCTGCCAGATTGGGGAAATTCTCCTTTATTATTTGTTCAAATAAGTTTCACACTCGTGGCTGTTCCTTTCCCCTTCTGGTACCCCTATAATTCAGATGTTGGAGCATTTAAAAATATCCTGGATGTTCCTAAGCCTCTCCTCATTTTTTAAAATTCTTGTTTCTTCATTCTTTTCTGTTTGGTAATTTTTTTCTTCCTCTAGTAACAAAAACACAACTAAAACACAAAAAATTGAACTGCATGGAAGTCTGACAACAACAAACCATTCATCCAGACCAGTAAGAGGGGCAGAGTCAGCAGCTGGTGGAGTGGGGTCATGCAGAAAAAAGTGGCCAGACCAACCCAGGCACGCAGGCAGTGGTTGGCAGATCCCAGGTACGTGGTGGCGATGGGCAGGCCCAGTGAGGGTGCAAGGCAGCTGGCTGACCAAAGTCATACATTCGCCTACAGATAAACCAGGCAAAGGAGTGAGCAGTGAGACAGACCACACAACCCAGGGCCCTAGTGCTGGGAAATAAAGCCTAACAGCACCAGTTGGAAAAACTTTCAGGGGGTTGAGGTGCCGGGAGAGGCTCCCAGGCTCACAGAGAGTTCATTGGAGAGACCCACAAGGTCCTGGAGGGTGCACAAGCCCACACATCCGGGAACCAGCACCAGAAGGGCCAAATTTGCTTGCGGGAAGCAGCAGAGGGGACTGAAATTCAAGAGAGAGCTTGGAACAAGCGCCTTTGCCCCTCTCTGACCCTGCCCCCACATACAGAGTCACAACCCAGTGACTGGGTTGCCCCGTCCTGGTGAACACCTGAGGCTCCGCCCCTCATATGTAACAGGTGTGAACAGACCAAAACATTATGGCTCAAGAAGAAGAGCTCAAAGTCCCAGAGCCCATACTTCTAGGCGACCAAGAGATAGCCAACCTATCAGATGCACAGTTCAATACACTGGTGACCAGGATGCTCACAGGACTGGTTGATTTTAGTCACAAATTAGAGGAACAAATGAAGGCTAAACTAAGCGAAATGAAAGGAAATGCACAGGAAACCAATAGTGATGGGAAGGAAAGTGGGACTCAAATCAATGGAATGAGCAAACTGTATTTAACATACACAAGAATCAACCTTAACTGTTTTAAATCATTGAGAATTTGGGGGTTATTTGTTAGAGCATTTGGCATGACTATGTATAACAGATATAGGTTCCTACTCTACTCTTTTCAGATGGCTTTAGTCCCCTTACACCCCTCCCCCTCACCACACTGTTGTCTGTGTCCATGAGTCCTTTGTCCTTTTTGCTCCATCCCTCCTCCCCTCACCTCCCCACCTCCAGCGCTCATCCTGCTCTCCATCTATGAGTCTGTCCCCATTTTCCTTGTTAGTTCAGTTTTTTCATTAGATTCCATATATGAGTAAAATCATGTTACCTCTATATAGCAAGTTTTTAAAATAAATTTTTATTACTTATAATAGATTTTAGTTGAATCTCTTAAATTTTTCAGAAAAACAATATTATCTTAAAAAAGTAATTTTAACCTTTGAAGTTTTTATGAATCTCTAGTATTTCCAATACATTATGAAATAATATTGTTAACAATACATATTATTATCTATTTTCAGACTTTAATAGAATTGTTTCTTTTATCCTGAATTAATATATCAATATTCAGAGCTAATACTGGGCTATGATTTGACTCACTTTTGATGCCATTTTTGCTGGGTTTTAACATCAATGTTATTCTGGTTTCATAAAATAAATTCATACTTTTTTTCTTTATTCTAAGATAATTTAAATAGCATTAAAGTTACAAGTTTCTTAAAAATTTTGCAAAATTTGAGAAACTATTTAGGCCTTTTGTTACTGGGGGATTAGCTCATTAATAACATTTTCTAATTGCTTTATGTTAATCGGTCTGTTTAGATTTTCATTCTGTTCTAACCAATTTTGGCAATTTATATTTCCAAAGAAAATACGTGTTTCACCATTTATTTCCATAGGCATAAGAAAAGCAGCCATTTCTGATTCAATTTTATTTTTCTCCAAATGTGTGGCCTCATGGTGTCAGGATGGCTCCTGACATCACATCTCTGTCTCAGGGAAGGAAGAAAAGAGGAGAAAACAAAACACTAGACTCAGAACTCCCCCATAGACTTCTGTTTATATCTCACCAGTAATGACTGTGTCATGTGCCTCCCCTCCCTCCAATTACAAGGGACACAGAGAAAGTGAATGTCTAGAATTTCCTGGCCTCAAAGTAGACTTCAGAGCAGCAGGAAGAAGAGAACACCTGAGTGAGGACTTGCAGGGGTTGGAAGAGCTGCATGTGTGTCCTGGAGAGGACGGGAGTACAGCATGTGACAGTGTGAAGGGACAGGGTCACAGTGCCAGAAGCAGGGCCCCTGATGTAGCCTTGGAAGACCAGAGCAAGAACCATGCTCTTATGAGTAAGTTGGGTAGTTATTACCCAACTTACCAAGATCCGAGATTGGTGTGGCCAGGGAAGTGAACACTTATTCTTCTAGTTGTCTAGCATCTGTTCTCTTTCCTCATGGTAACCACGCCCCAACTCCCTGTTTAGGAGCTACTACTAACCCTGTTCTCCATCTGTGGATTTCCGGAGGAGCTGAATCTGCCCTGGCCCTCAGGAATCGGGAACCTGGCCTGGGCCTAAGCTAATCACTTCATTAAATTTCCCTAGGCAACGTGATTGGTTTAGGAATAGGCAGCAACCCAATTAGAGCCAATGACATTTTCCCAGGTATTCCAGGACAAAGACACTCTCTTCTTCGGGGTATGGACCTGGAAGGTATACAGTCCCGAGAGCTGCTAACAGTCATCTGAGGGTCATGAGCCTATTTAAGAATGGCTTCAAAATTCAACAACTTAAATTTCCCTTCACAGAAGAAGTAACAGAAGGCATAGCAGTTACTTTTGCAGATGGTATTGATTGGAGTAGGGGCATGAAAAAGCTCAGTGTGCTAAAAATGTTCCACGTCTTTTTCTAGGAGGTGGCTACATGGGTATAGACCATATGTAAATTTCACTGAGCTGTACACTTAAGTTTTGTGCACTTTGTTATATATGTATTATATAATAACTTATTTTTCAAAAATAAAAAGCAAATATCCATATGGAAGAAGGCTTGCATATAGGGTACTCAAAACTGTTCAGTGGGGTCTAATTTATATATATACAGGTTGGGAACAAATATTCATTGAAGCTGGATAGCCTGTAAACTAATCTGGCCCTTCTGTTAGAAAGGTACTGTTCAGTTCAATGTGGATGGTATTTTGCTGAGCATCTGCAATGCATTATGACGTTATGCGAGGTGCTAGGGATACTAAAATGACAAAGCTGCAGTTTGTGCCTCAAAGAACTTACAGTCTATCTGGGAGACAAGCTACCAAATAACATGTATGATGAGGTTAAGGGTGAGGGTACCACAGGAGCACAGATTGGGACGTCTGACCCTCTCTGGTGTGTGGTAGACTGCAACAGGTCACAGCAATCCAGTGTTCTCTTCTGCCTGCTATCCGGAAGTCTTAGCAAGGGTAGGGGCAGGAGTAGCAGGAGAATGAGATGGATTTCATTTCCTCCTCCTCATTTTCCTTTCCTCTCATTACCCCGTTAATAGGACAAGAGTCAGATGATCAGACTTAGCTTTTTAACTTGACCATGTACTGCTGTGATTTTGAAAAAGTCTCTTCACCACTCTGAGTCTCAATTTCTGCAACTGCAGATGGGGCTTACAATGCCCACCTTACCCTCTTCCAGGCAATACCTCTTTCAGAAATTGTATAAGAGAGAGAGGTGGGAGGATGGACGGCCTGGAGGCTGCATCTTTTTGGATGGCTGTTGAATGGCTGCTGAGGTTCTGCTAGAGAAATCTTAAAATGTAGGCGGGGCTGAGGGGGGCGAGTTTCCAAGCATTTCAATGATTGTGAAGGTTAAGTAAAATATTTTGGAAGTGTTTATAGAATCTGAAGCTCTCAAGAGATGCTGAATTGTATTTGGGGACCCAGACAGATCATTGTAAAGCTCTTGTTTGACTGCAAGTGTTGTTTGTATATAACATTCTTTGAGGGTTTCCACCCTAGAGAACAAAAGCACAAAAGTTTCACTGAAGTCATCTGGTTTAATCCTCTTAAGAGTTATTGAAGCCTCTTTGAATTGATCCAGAAGTACTCAAGTACCTCCTTAAAACTGGAGGCCCTTTCAAATTTTCTTTCTATTTCTTGTTCTGACAAACCCACTCAAGCATTCCTGCTACCCATCGCTACTGCCCATACGGCAGCTAGAGCCAGAGATTTTGTCCAAGATTACAGGGCCAGAAGTGGCCGGACAAGGATTTTGCCAGAATGTGCCCTAACTCCACATGGCCAGAGGGCGCTAAGACTGCACAATCACGATGAAGACAGGCTGTAAAGCACATGAAAAACACAGATTTTGATTGCATCCTGCAGAAAGAAGAGGATAGTGTCTGAGTAAGGACTAGACACATAAGAAGTGGCAGGCTCGGAAAGGGAATCGGGAAGATCAGCTCTTAGACTGGTGCTGGTGCATAACCCAGGACTGAACTCCTGAGACTGAACGCCTCGATGACCTTTGCCTATGCAGAGACCATAAGCGCATGCCTGACTTAGTGGATGTTGAGCTGGGCTGATGGTTGGGGCGGAAAGGAACAGATAGACTTAAGAGATGACCTGGATATGAGGCAAATAAAATTTGTGAGTGGTTGAATGTGAAGCATGAAGGGTAAAAAAAGAGTCAACTATGGCTTTGAGTCTGGGGAACTGGCAGACAAAGGGACATTCGGGTGGGATGATTAGGAGTTCAGTGTATAGTTTAGTTGGAAGCCATAGTAGGTCAGCCATAGAGACCCTATTAGAGATTTTATAGTGTGATGTGATTTCTTAATCAAAAATGTATGGGAAATTCTAATAGAATTTCCCCATAAAATGTAAGCCAGTAGAATGTTTCTCACAGAAACATTCCTTTAGACATAGAACATAGGCTACTACACACCTTTCCCCACTTTTTCCTTACGAATGGATCTCTAATTTCGTCCGCGGCAGCAGTGAACTAGGCTCAGTATTTCCATATTTCCACCTCCCCTGCCAGATGAGCGTGGAATGAAATCTAGCCAATGAGACATAAGTGGAAGCTGTTGGGTGGGACCCAGCTAACTGGCACGCACATTTTGCTCTTGGCCCTTCTGCTTTTCCACTTGCAGTGTCGACCTGATGGCTAGAGTTCCTACAGCCATCTGATGACCATGAGGATGGAAACCACATGCTAAGGATGGCAGATGGAAGAAACCTGGGCCCCTCGTGGCACTGTGAAGCCACCACACCAAGCCTTGGATGCCATCCTAAGATTTCTGTGCAGGATGAGAAATAAAGCTTCTAATATTTGTTTCTGTCTCTTTTCAGGCTTCTGTTATTCACAGCCAAATGCAATTCCTTGTTGATTCACCATCATCTTAAAAACTATGAAAAGACCTTCAATATCAGAATAAGTTTGAGTTTCACAAAAGAAATAGCAAGAATAAGGCATTAATCCCTGATTCAAAATAATAAGCACCAACCCTATAAGCATGTCTATCATTTAAAAACCTGAAAGGAAGCCTTTAGGAGCCTTGTGACACTCGTCACTTCTAACACAGCCCCTGGCCTGCTTGAACCTCTTTTCTAAAAGGGCAAGAGAACAGCAGGACTATCAGTTTGAACTTAAAACTACCTACACATACTTTTAGTGCCAAAAACTCTTAAGAAATTCAAAGAACATCTGGGGTTGTGGTGAAATTCTGTGAGAACACACTAATTCTTAGCAATCATATCCTAAGAAAATCATAGTTGCCGAGGGGAAGGAAGAAGGTACTAGGTGCCCATGTCTACATCAAGCTCCCTCTTAGTTCTCATAGCTGTTTGATTGAAAGCTCATGTCAGAAAATGGATGTTTCAATCCTGGCTCCACCCTCAAGCCCAGCTAGAGCCAATGACCTGACTGGCCGGGCCTAATGCCATTTTCCATGAAATAGTCTCTGATTGGTCCAGCCCAATTTCTAGGTGGGTTCTTCCCCCACCCCCTCTAAGGGATGAATCAGAGTTTTTCCTGGGGGGTGGAGGATTTTGTTTATTTTTTAAATTTTTTTTGAATGGTTCAACATATTTCTTTACTTATTTTTTCATACATTTCTTTTTGGTTCAGGAGTGCACCCCTATAGGTTTGGCGGGGACAGTAGCAATTCTTGGAGCGAAGGAGACTGGGCTGGATGAGGGGAAGGAATCAAGATGAAACCCAGCTGTGGACTATTAGGAACACATGGACCAGGTGTGTAGGCCAGAGCTATTTTCCTAACAAATTGCAAATGCACCCTTCGTGAAGGTACCTCAGTCAGAAGCCTATCTGGTTTCATCCCAGAAGATTTGGGCCTCATTTTTACACTATTCTTGGCCTAAGAGGACAGTTTCATTTGCCAATAATTTTTATTGATTACCTGACTAGTTGTTTGAAGGAGAAATTTCTTTTCTCCAGGTTAGTTCAGCTAATCTATTAGATAACTGACAAAGTGGGGAAAAAAACCTCAAAAAAGAAAAAAAGAGAGAGAAAAACCTCAACCTTTAATTCTACGGCTCCCTTGAAGAAAAAAAAAATACCATCCCCCCTCCAAAGGCAAGCTCAGAAAGCCGCAGCTCATCTGACGCCCCTGAACAGACCGCAGGCTCAAAGGTGGGCCCTTTTGGAAGCTGCCTCTGAATTTCTTCCCCACCCTAGAGTCTTTGGTACTTCCATGTCCTCAGTTGTGAAATGGAAATAAAACACACTCAAAGTCTTGGCAAAGCAACATCCTTATCTCCAGGCACATTCAGAGGGAGAGTGGAGCCTAGAGACAGACCCGAAGTCTGGTAAAGAAAGAGTGCAGACAGACAGACCCTTGTGCCCCTACCTGGGGTCGGTGGACAGTGTGTGCTGATGACATTCCTTTTACGAAGCATTTAGAGTCCACCTCACACACATTCTCTCATTTCCTAGATTGCTGGTATCGGTCAGGTGACCTGCCTCAGCTCCAGTCCCTGCCAGGAGTTCAGGCTGCTGTGCATCCAATGAGAAGTCACTCACCACCTCTCAAGGCCTCCCGTTCCCACTTCCACAACTTAATTCTGCGTCCCTTAGTCCCACTCATGGGCCGAGGCTCTGGCTTGACAGCTCTCCATGTAGGTTATGCACTTTCTTGTCCTCCTGACAATTACGTAAAGATCACCATTATGTTCCCCCACTGAGTAGTCAGTCCCCTTACAGCCCATACAAATGACTTCCCCACCACTTACCCTGGCTCCAGTTCGTCAGTGACCCTCTGAAAGAGCACCCTCGTGAGTCCAAGGCTCACATGGCCGTGCATGCAAACTCAAGGCAGGTCCCTCCAGGCCCCGCACCTCTGTCGGTAGAGCCCATTCTTGCAGTAACTTTTCTGTCAACCCCTAGACATACTGAGCCTCCAGAAAACTAAAACTCATAAATCTTTTCTGGCCCAAACATGTATCTTTAGTGTTTCCAAACTCTTTACAAGAGTAAGAAAGATGTCAATCAATAACTAGTGCTGCCACTGGTCCAATTATTGGTAAACCCAAGTCCAAGTCTGTCCACTTACCTTAGAGGTTGCATTCCAATGTTCCAACCAGTTTCAAGACCTTCTAGAAATCTGTTCTGTCATTTGTCATAATTAGCTACACTCTCCAACTTTGTGGCATCCACAGACTTAATAGGCCAGCTTTGTATTTCTTTATTCCAATCACTGCTACATTGCAATAAAAGTCAGCTGTGTATACCAGGAGTTGAGCAGATGTGATCAAATCTGTCTTATGAAGGGTTTGTTCAAGGTCACATGACAGACTTATGTAGTGGAGCTGGCACTGAAAGCCCAGTCCCCTGAAGCCCAGGGTGGAGATTTTCCCACAGTGCCGTGGGGCTGCTGCCTGGAATGCTTGCCTCCCCCAGGGCCTGCCACACCCAAATGATGTTCACTGCCCACTCCGCAGGCAGGGTCTCTACACAATTTTCAGGGTGAAAGACTGTTTATTATTTTGTGTTGACTGACACAGAGGACTGTAGTTGCTTTCCACTCATTTTCACTTCTAGACTTCAAGGGTCTTTGATTGAACCCAGCTAGATCCTCCCCCTCCACGGACCTCCCTATGCCTGCCCAGCTCACCACAATGGGACAGACCTGGTCTGACCCCGGCATTATGAGACTCAGGCCTTCATGCCCCTTCCAATATGTTTAATTCTTCCACCTGCTTTGACAAGCCATTCGGCTTCCCAGAGCCTCAGCTCTCTCACCTAAAATGCGGACGATGCCACCCTAACTTACAGGGTTGACTTTACCACCAAAGAGGAGAATGAGTATAAAGAATTTGTGAGAATTCTCCAAAGCTTAGTGGAGCACATTAGTATTATAATGGGTACAGAAAACTCCAAAATGTGTCAGTACCTAAAACTTATTTTTAAAGGAGCTCATTGTATCCTAACTTATTTATTTGTTTCTCTTTCTTTTACATAAAGTCCCAACAAAAACCAAATATTAAGAATGTTTGTAGGGAGAGCACTGAATACAAATTAACTATGCAATGTTCTTTAGTCACTTTGGCTGGGAAGTGATACACCTATTAAAACACACCAGTCAGGGCAGGCACGTACTCTGCTGATAACCCCAGCAGGCAACGACCTTGGCACCATTACAAGGGCAATATTTTCAAATGGATGAACTATTCCTGAACAAAGTGTCCAGTGTACTAGGAATAAACAGGCTTTTCATCAACCAAGCCTGTGTGTTTTCTACTTCCAACAACCTTTCCCCAAGACATTGTTGGGTGGAGCAGGGGACCAGGAAACAGCACCTCCCAGTGACCTGCCCTGTCTTGCTCATCCCTCCTTAAGAATCCTGTGACTGAACAGACCTACAAACCTCCACGAATTCTTCTAAAGATTTCTTGATTTCTTGCCTGCACTTCTTCAAAAGTAGAACCCAATGCCACCCGTTGCTGTCCTGGTCACACCTCAGGGCGTTCCTGGTAGAAGAGCCAGTGCAGGGGGGTCAGATTTTCCCACTGTGTGGAACAGAGCTCTGGGGCCTCACGAGCAAGAACCTGTGCTGGAAACTCAGGTACAACATCACCCGGTGTCTGCAAGGCCAGCTCTGTAAGAGGGTGGACGAGTGTCCTCACACAGTCCCAAATAGGGTGCATGAGAGGCTCTGAAGACAAAATTCTTTGGCAGAGCAGGAGAGGACTAGATTCACCAGAAATGAAGTGTGCATGCAAGAATCAGCGGGTGAGACCTGCTCCCTAACCAGGGCCAAGGAGCCTCAGTTGGCCCATTTAGGGAACCATTCTTTCACTCATTCTACAGATGTTTTGTTTTTTATTGAATTTATTGGGGTGACACTGGTTAACAAAACATACAGGTTTCAGGTGTGCAGTTCTACGACACCTCATCTGTACACGTCATTCCAGCGATGTTTGATTGAGCACTTGGTGTGTGCCTAACATTGTTCTATGTTCCTCAGACACAGAACAAACATGACAAAGTCCCTGCCCTCCTTACATTCTGGTAGAATTAGGCAAACAATACGCAAACAGGTAAGTAAACAGATAGCGTGCCAGCTGGTGATAAGTGCTGAGAGGCAGAGGGAGTGAAGATGCAGGTGAGGCTGGGTTTCTATTAGGGAAGGCCACACTGTGTTAAATAAGTTTGACCAGAGGTCTGAAGGAAGTATTTAAGAGGGGAAGCTACTCCTTTCTGGGCAAGTGTGCTCCAGGCAACAGCAGGCCTGAAACAGCAAAGGAGACAGTATTTGCAGGAAGGGTGCAAGCCCAGGAGAGAGTCAGAGGAGACAGAGTCAGAGAGGTATTGGGGATCCAGCTTATGTAGGGCCTGAGAGCCATTTGAAGGAGTTTGGTTCAATTCTGAATGATCTAGGAAAATACTGTGTGTTGGCAGGAACTGGGGGCCTGGAAAAATGAAGTGTTGGCAAGAAGAGCAAGATAATCTGATTTCCGTGTGTAAAGATCTGGCTGTTTACTGAGGACAGAATGTAGGCAGGAAAGAATGTGAGCAGGAAGGCTGTTGGGAGGAAAAGGCAATAATCTAAGCAGGAGACGGTAGTGTGGCTGGGACCACGGCAGTAGCCATGAAAGGGTAAGATGAGGATCTGGATATCTGCAAGGCAAGACCTATGAGTATGATAACAACAGCATGTGGGAAATAAAATACAGAGTCAATATGAGTCCATGGTTTTGACTTAAGCAATTGGAAGGATGGGAAAGATTAATACTTTTCTGAGATGGTAAAGATTACAGGTGAAGCAGAATTAAAGGCATTGGAAGTATAGTTTGGCTATACTAAGTTTGAGATGACTGTTAGATGCCAGGTGGAGGTGTCTAGTAGACGATGGACAAGCAAATCTTGGGTCCAGGCTAAAGATGTAACCTTGGGAATCACCACTGTACAGAGGCATTTAAAGCCAAGAGCGAGGATGATGTTAGCAGAGGGGTGAGTGCTAATAAGAAGGGATGCAAGGGCTGAGCCCTGGAAAGAGCTAACACAAAGGAGAATTAGCAAAGTATATTACACCAAGTTTAAGAATTAAAAAAATAAATAAAAGAAGCCTAAAGAATGTATGAAGAAGAAGAACAAACTCCCTGGGCTGGAAGTCTGGCTCTAAACTGAGCTTCAGTTTCCTCACCTGGAGCACAGCTATTCTCCAGCGATGCTTTTTTTCTCCTCCCACGGTATTCCCAGTATTTTGTGACATAAAACAGTGGTAGTTGTCATATCATGTTAACTGTGTATTGGTTAGCTGAGTGGTATGCTATGATTTGATTCTGTTTTTATATGTTTTTTATTTGCTTTTCTCAGAATTACAAATTTGATGTTAAAAAAAAAAAGAATGTGTGAAGAAAATGTCTCAAGAAGGAGCCATCAATCAACTTTGCCCAACACTGCTGTTTGGTCACATGTGGTAACAACTGAGAATTCACTACTGGGTTTAGAAATGGGGAGGTCACTGGTAGTTTAAGTAGGTAGACTTAGTTCTGTAACAACCCCCACATCACTGACTTCACACAATAAAAAGCTTGTTTCTCACTCATGCCACAGTCTAATCGAGTGTTTGGTGGACAGACTTCCATGTGGCACTGGAGGTACTCCCCCTCTTTCCATCCTCAGTGTGTGGCTGCCATGGGCACCTTGGAAAGGAAAGGGACAGTCGCCCTGAAGCACACCCGCACGCCCTTCCTCAAACGCCCAGCCTGCTGGTGGCATATTACCCCCTTCATGTTCCTATGGCAAGAACTAGCCCCATGGTCTCATTTATATGTAAAGAAATTGAGAAATGTCATAACGTTGTTTGCCCAGAAGAGGAACATCTGGTACCACCTGGCCAATTTCTGCCATGACAGAGGGAGCAAAAGACTGATTGAGGGGGTTTAAGACACAAAGGGACGGAGAAGATGGTAGCTAAAGGGAGATTTGGAATCAAGAGATTTTTTTGTTTTGTCTCCAGTTAGTTTGTATGACAATGAAAATGTTATCCAGTGGGGTGGGGGGAGTGTGATGATGCAGAAGAGTGAGGGGACAACCCCTGGAGAGGTGTCCTTGGGTTGGGGAGGGAGAGGGGATCTAGCTCAGAGCATCCTAACTTCACGGTGCATAAGAATGACTTGGAAAGCTGATTGAAACCTAGGTGCCCAGGCCCTCCCTGAGATTCCGATCCAGCAGGTCTGGAGTGGGGCTGCAGGATGTGCGTTTCTGATCATCTTCTGAGCGATATTGCTGCTGCCAGTCAGAACTGAGGACCACACTTTGAGTAGTGCTCATGGAGGCCTGGGAAATTCATCCTGCACCGAGGGAAGGAAGAATGGATAGGCATGGATGAGGGTGGGCAGTGGGTATGGTGATGGAGACACAAAACATGTCAGCTGGTTGTTCTATCATCTCAGGGAATCAGGAACCAAGATCATCGGCCGAGAGTGAGGGTGGAGGGGGAGTTGACAGTTTGAGCGGGGAGGAGGAAATAAGAAGTCATTGTCTTGGAGAGTGGGAAGGTAAGTGGAGTAGGAAAGTGAACTAAAAATGGTAGGCCCACCTGGCAGCCATGATATGAACTTGAAGTAAGAATGGGCAGCCACACCCAGCTGTGCTGGTGCAGACAGAGTGAATAGGGCATAGATGCAGCAGGGGCCACAGGGGCCAGGGAAGTGCAATGAAGGGAAGGGTCTCGGGGAGCAGTCCTAACTGGCAGGAGGATAACAAGGGGCCATAGAATCTAAGTGGGTAAGAAGTGCAGTAAGGACTTGAGGGTGGGTGGGTGAGGAACAGCGAAAAGGTGGTAGATCAGTTGACTGTAGATCTCAGTGAGGTTGACGAATCATTGGAGAGAACAGAACACTGAGCTGGAAAAAGGAATTGTGACCGAAAAGTGGGGTCTTTGAAATTGGGATTATGGAGAGAGCATGATTTTTGGTATCACAAGCAAAGTCAAGAGCATAACCATGGGTATAAATGCCCAAGATGCCATAAAGGACAAGATCACTGGAGCAGAGGAAGCTGAGGGACTGGATGGCTGCATGTGCAAAGGGTCATGTTTGTGGATGGTGAAATTACCAAGGATTATCATCAGGAGTGTTGTTGAAAGCTTACTGAGAGCTCTTGTTTCCAGACTCTCCTTATAGAATCTAATGCTCCAAGGAGGGTGAGATATTCTGAAATATAAATTCTGGCCCCCAAGCAAAAATTTCCCCACAAGTCTCCTTCTGGCACTAATTGCAAAATAAACAGATAAAGCAGCAGGGGCTGCTGGGGAAGAGGCTGAGCCAGCAGAGAGGAGCCTCACACGGGCGGCTGGTGTCAGCCTCAAAAGCGCCCAGCTCTCCCCGGCTCTTTCCCTGCCTAACTTGAGAAATTAAGTGTGACGGCGAGATGCTGAGACACCTGAGGTGACTCATCACGGCCCATGGATGCTCATGTCTCTCCACACGTTGGATATAGACTAGGAGGCTGCTAGTTTACGGTGCCTTAGATTTCATATCTAACTACTGTGAGTGTTCTAGTGCAGAAAGACTAAATACAGACTGAGAGTTAGGAAATCTAGAAAGAATACCAGAGCAGCATCAACGGTTAGGGCTGGAGGAGCCGTGAATTGGAGTGGGGGACACTGGGGCAAGAGGATGGTACCTTAGCCTGAGGACCCCACTCCGTCACGGGGGTGTGTCAAGGGAGAAAACAGCCACTTCAATACATGACTGGGAACAAATACCCTTGTTCCATCACTTGCCTGAGCAGAGTGGCGGTTCTCTGCGTCCTCGCTGTGTGGGAGCCACAGTGACTTCTACCCGCACCACGGACTGGCTCCTCTCTCCCCTGTGTCAGGCCCGCTCCTGACGCAGAAGGGGGACCAGACCCCCAGCTGTCTGCTCCCTGCTGTCTGCTCCGTTTACCCTCCAGGCCTGAGGATCCAAACACAAAATGTGACCACTTCCCGTGTGTGAGCAATCACTGCACATCAGCGTGGGGGCGGGCGCAGGGGTGGGGAGATGGGTCAATACTCTGGCCACATGAATCCCGTCTGGGACCTTCCACTGGGGTATGTAGCTGTGTATGAAACAAGAGCTAGAGAAAGAAAGGAAGGAAGAAGATTTATATCCAAAGCGGTCTGTAATTATCTCTGGGGAGTTGGGTTATGGATGACTTTTCCATATTCTATTTTCTCATCTGTATTTTCTAAAAGGAGTATGTGTGACTAATATATGTGAAAAACTCCTAATAAATGTGCTTTGTTGTTAATAACACTTAGTTGGATGGGTTTGCCTTGATGGTGGGGTGGGGCAGGGCGGGGGGCCACACAACCATACAAGACCAGTCCAGGCAAAGAGCTAGAGACTCACCCTGCACAATTAGAGTGAAAACCCAGCACTTGGGGTGCAACAATGAAAAGTTAAGAGTTTGGTGACTCATTGGTGACATCGCCTGACAGGCACGCCCTTCCACTTGCCCACTTACAGCAGCCAGAGCCCTAAAACCGAGAGGATGGAGAAGACAAAGTGTGGACAGAGGTGGTGGTATTCTCGGAGGGACAAGACACTTCATGTCCCCTCCAGTCTGTGATTCTCCATCTGGCCCAGACTGTGTGGACTGGAGCGTCCTCATGAGATTGACCTGTTTATGAGCCAAGGGCACATTCCACCGCAGCTGGCCCCAAGGGGGGACTTGGGCCACCTTGCCTGAAGCGGATTTCATTTTGCCCACCTGGTCTGGGTTGTCTAATTCCTGAGCAATACCCTGAATGCCACATTAGCTTTGACCAAAGGTTTGAGGTCAGGTTCAAAGTCCTGTGGTCTAGAATAAATACACAATGACTTCAGTTCAAGGGCAGGCCCTAGATTAAATTGTTAAATGAATAAAATGCATCTTTGGATATCTCCCTAAAAGGGAAAAGTGGCTACTTTGTACCAGGGCACCTCACTTTGTAGGGTCCCCCGGGCAGGTACCACTGCAGTCCTTCCCCACCGAGGTGCCATCCCACAGGCTCACTCCCTGGACAGGCTCCCTAGTCTGGGCGACTCACACACATGCTGAACTCAATGTGCACACACCTCTCACCATGTGGAAACTGTTTAAACTTGGGCCTCTTTCTAGAAAGGCATGGCCTTACCAAATAAACAAGATGCTAATGAGAAATTTTAGATTGGCCTGTAAGATACTAGTAGAGGAGAATTTGGGGTGTAGGATGGAGGTCAGGAGGCCCCCTTAAGTAATGATACCTTAATTATACTTTAAATGTGTATCTTTCAACAAGAGTATTGACTTACTGGAATAATAAGCTACCTTAAATCCTTTATGGAGCAACAAGAAATTTTTTAATGAAAAGAACAAAGGCAGGAAGAGAAAATAAGGAATTAGTAGAATGAAGGACTGATTCTTAGAACACATATCCATAGTCTTTCATGTGCTTTTCTTCCTTTGTCCTTTACAAGGGGGAAGATGATATTTAGCCCCACAAAAATGTGCTTCAAGTCTTAGTTTTAAAATATGATTTTCTAGGACAGCAGTTCTGAAAGTATATTCCAGGGAACCCTCAGGTTGGGAATGGGGGCTTCAAGACCATTTTAGGTGATCCTTGAGGTCAAAACTATGTTCACAGTAACAAGACACAATTTGTCTTTTCCACCCAGGTGACATGACTGTATCAAAGAAACTTCTGTGGTCTAAAAACCTTAGCAAATGCTTTTAGACTCTTAGAGAATTTATAATGCCTATTAGTATATTAAAGGATCTGGGAAATTCTGTAGTAAAAAAGAAAAGAAAAACTGTTTAACTTGGTTTAATACAACATTGCAAATTTATTTGACCATGGAATTTATTTTTGTTTTGATTAGTCTATTTAACACCTGTTGCTATCAGGTTTGGGGAAGTGTTTTTCCAGGGGTAAGATATTAAGCCAGTAATCCTCTGGCCAAGGAATTTATTGGAGATTCCTCAGCTGGACCCGAAGTAAATAGTCAAGGACAGGTGTTAGTATGCAGTATTGTGTAGCAGTCAAGAAGAGAGCCAGACTGAGTTCAAATCCTGGGCTCTGCTGTTTACTAGCTGTGACTTTAGGCAGGTTACTTAACCTCTCTGTGCCTCCTAATCCTCATGCATAACATGGGAAAGATTATACACACCCATACCATACATTGATGCCTTACACATGGTAATCACTATATAGGAATTAGTTATCATCTACTACTGTGCCGAACGTGCTGGCCAAGGGTCAGGACCTAAAGCTAGGCCACCAGCTCGTGATACAACCTGAGGCAGGTCACCTCTCTGCCGAAGACTTCAGTTTGCCCACGGCTGAAACAGAAAGTGACACGAGGCAGTCTCTGAAGCCCCTGCCTGGTAGGGCTGAGAGTCTCTGATTTCACACATCCCTGGTGGACGGTGGCACTAACCTGGAGCACAAGAGAAAAATAGGAAGGTAAAGGGCGGTGGGTCTAAGAGCCCTCCGGTTCTGGGTAATATCAACGGGGTGAAAAGACCCCCCAAACAGAACGGTTGACTGTGGAGGGCAGGGTTATCTGCTCCGGAGCTCTGCCTCCCACCGACCCAGCCTCTTACTCCTCCCGGGTGGGAAGGAGAAAGAAAGTGGGGGCTGCTGTTCATACCACCACCACCTCCAAGTGCCCCTCTCCCACTGCACTGGCTGCTTGAATGAGGGCCTGGCTACAGAGAAGCACAGGCTCCTTAAAAGAGGTTAAGAGCACATGAGGCTCTCAGCTCAATGGGCAGTTTTTTCTGCCCTCTACTTAGGACCCTCTTCATCACCCCAGCCCCAGAGAAACCTTTTGGATACCTACCCCTGATCAGGGGTAGGCTGATCACGGTGGCTGCCTCTGTAAAAATTCCTCCAATGCGACTTCACCACGGTTGGGAATGAAGAGAGTGCACAGTCTTAAAAAGCGGAAAATGTCTATACAAGAGAGAGCTTTGAATTGCTGGCAGCTGTCGGCCAAGGTAGACGCGCCCAACATACTGCTTATGAGGCTAAATTGGGAACATTTGAAGGCTTGGTTTTGTGCTTAAAAAAGCAAGTAGCAGCTCAACTGCCAGATGTTGGAGTACTTGAATACGTGGCTTGCGGACCTGGTATCAGCAATGCCTTTGCAGGTGACCGCACATCAAAGGGAGTGATGACTGGCTTTCCTAAAACTGCTTCTCCGGAGGGAGCCCAGTGACTTTCGTGTTCCACTCGCACTGAAGAAGTTAAATTTGGGAATACCAGAAAAGATCTCTCCTAACTCAGAAAAGAATGACTCTGGGGCATGTCAGCAAAAAAGAATTTCTGAGAACTGGGGTTTCATAAGAGCTTGGCTCCCTGTAACTAAGGCCTTTGAGTAATCCCTGGACTTCTTTCTAATACCTGCTTTCTAATTTGGTGTATCAGAAATTGCTTTTGGTTACTAGTCACAGAGAACTGACCATAGTGGCTTAAATGTGGAGGTTTTGTTTGTGTGTTTGTTATGAGAAATGTGCACACGGGTAAATACCAGCCTTTGTTCAGTGGCTCAAGTAGTTAATGAGAATCAAGAAAATCAGGGCCGAGTCTTTGTGATTCCTCTAGTCTTTTCTTCATGGCCTCAACATGGCTGCCGTGGCCCCAGCTATCACACACATCCATACCCCAAACCACAGAAGGCAGGCAGGGTGGAATGGCAAAGAGGGCTTTTGCAGAAGTATCATCCAACAATGTCTGCTTTTGTCTTCTGTAAGACAGGCATGGAAACATAGTCTTATCACGGGATCCATGCCACCTAGAATAACACTGGAACTCTCTTACTGAAAGACAATGGATGTCGAAGAGGAAACTAGCCCAGTCTGTTTGGGACTTTAGAGAGATGTGTTTAGACAAGAAGATGCTGCCTAGACTGGTCCTTCTGGGAGAGCTCGTTATATGAAAGAGCAGACATCTGAGGAAGCCTCTGCTGACCCCTGACACTGACTTCTGAACCTCTCTCTCAGAGGGGCAAAGCTGGCTTCCATTCCAGCAGTGCCCCTAGCTCCCAGCACAACTTCGTTAGGCAGGGAGAGCTTCAGAAAACAGGGACATCTCAAAGGCAGCAGGTTCTTTTGGGGATCAAAGGCAGTGTGCTCAGCACCGGGCACTCACACCTGAGTGTGTGCACTAACCTGGGAGGCACTCGGCCACCACTTGGTGGTGGAGTTGTGGGGGGCAGCAAATGAAGAAACATGGGAACTTGACAGTCAGAGAAGCTGCTATTTGCATTGCCCCCCAAATTCTTATGTTGAAACCTAGTCTCCTTATGTGGGGAGGTGGGGCCTCTGTGAGGCCTTGTGATTAGGTCACAAGGGTTGAGCCCTCAGGAATGAGATTAGTGCCCCTGTGAAAAAAGAGCTCTCCCTCCGCCCCTCCGCCGAGGGAGGACACAGCAGGGGGACAGCTGTCCAGGGGCCAGAAAACGGCTCTCGCCAGACGGGGATTCTGCTGGCACCCTCATCTTGGACTTTCCAGCCTCTGAAACTGTGAGAACAATTTTCTGTTGTTTGTAAGCCACCCAGTCTGTGGTGTTTTTGTTATAGCAGCCTGAACAGACTGACGCAGAGGCTTGGGGAGACAGCACCAGGCACAGAGAAGGAAGTGGTCGCCACCACCAGGACATATGGGATGTGTTGGACATTCCATAGCTGAGAACCAAAATACCAACTTCTATCACAGCAGGGGAAAACTCTCCCACCGATGTATGGGGAGAAGTTGAAGAGAGAGGGGTATTTTGCCCCGGCCTTTCTTCTCAGGCTGTCTTTAGGTGTGGGAGCCAAGTGGCTAGCAGGACAGCTGCACCCTAGAGGTTGCAGGAGAGGGAGACGCAGAGGGCGGGAGAACAACAGTGGCTTGTTTTGTCCTTAGGTCCACACGTTTGTCCTGTGCTTCCTGCAGTTACCGTGTGCTCACAGATTTTAAAATCATAATAAACACCAGGCTGAGCTGCCGTGAAAGAACACTCACTTTGCTCATTTTCCGGCGCTCCCCATCAGACTGCTCTCTCCCCTGCACGTCAAGGCCACGGCCGCTCTGCATCAGTGCAGTGAGCAGAGCCAGATTCACTCTCGTGGGAAGCTGGAAGAATTGCAGACTGACCACTGAGCTTTGGGTAGGTGGTGAAAGTTTTAGTCAGGAAAGTTACTTTTTCCAATGGTTAGATCTTTAAACTACTGCCTCTGTCTAGGGGCATCTTTTAATCATGCAGATTATCACAGGCAAACCAGAGCAAAGACCAATTCCATCCTGTCCTCAGAAGAGGCCGATAAACCTGAGAAGGGATGCGTGCAGTGAGGCTGGACGCAGGCGATCTGAGGGCAAACCCCGCTGCTGCCACTTATTCATGGTGTGAAACTGGGCATGTTGTTTAACCAGTCTGTGCCTCGATTTTCTCATTGGTGAAATGGAGCTAATAACACGGAGGTGTTATTATGAGGGGTCTACCTCAGTGTTATAACCCTGGAAGGATTCAATGAATTGACCACCGTAAACTGGTTAGTGCCAGGACCAGATGCCAATTATCATAATTAAATAACGCCGTGAACATAATCGTGTACTTGTTTGCCCATGTGGTTTTTAAGCATTGATCCTCACAGGCTAAGTCCTGCAGGGACCTGCATTGTGTTTGCCCCGTTAGCTGCTGGGCGAACAAGAGGCCTGGGGCGCCGCATACTTCTCTCTGCCCTGCGCTGGGCCTGCCCCAGTGGGCATCCTCTCCAGCACACAGAGCAGGTGTGCTGGCCAGAGCGCAGGCCCTGGCTCACCTGCGCCCAACAGGAGAGGACGAAGAGAGACCAAAGGACAGCACAGAACTGAAGGGGACAAAAGATGTGTCCTCAGCGTGGAGCTTCTCTTTTTA
The DNA here is from genome assembly GCF_021234435.1 of Artibeus jamaicensis. Classification (NCBI taxonomy): domain Eukaryota; kingdom Metazoa; phylum Chordata; class Mammalia; order Chiroptera; family Phyllostomidae; genus Artibeus; species Artibeus jamaicensis. The sequence continues at coordinate 22,730,199 of NW_026521812.1, forward strand.
CTTTTGGGCGAGCCTGGTGGGGTAACCTGACACCGCGGCAGTCTGTCCGAGTCATCCAATTATTTGTGCATCTGTTTGAAAAGCAGCCTGCTCTTGGGGACAGAGACGAGCGAGCGGGGCTGGCCCAGTTCCTCATGACACCAAACAAGCTAGCACTGCTTTTGGGAGCCCTGCCCAGCGGTCTGGCCTTGGAGGAGCTGCCAGCTACCCAGAGAGAGCTGGCTCTTTTCCATGTAATGAGATTGACCGAAAAAGAACAAAGTTGCTCTCGACACCTGCTCACCCTCTCACAGCTATGAAGGCCAAGAGGGGAATGGGTAACTGCAGACCACAGACAATGAAAGAAAAAGGGAAAAACATCAGCAGCCCTTAGTGCAGCATCTTCCCCACTGTCTTTTCACAGGAGGAGGTCAGTGCAGAGGGTCTCCCCAGTGGAGGGTGGGGCGGGGGCGGAGGGGCACCGGGAAGCAGTGGGATGGCTCAAGGGGCGGCCGGTGGGGAAGGATGGAGGGGTCTGGGAAAGCAGCCCCACAGCAATCTCCCTTTTGTCTGATCTAGCTTAAAATGGGTTGCTATGACTTGCACTCATTCTCATTGGTAATACATTTTGTGAGAAATGCAGTATGAACCCCTCTGCACAAGCAGAGTAACCTGGTCACATTTCAGAAGAGCTGCAAGGTGGCTTCAGGGCCCCCCATGGCAACTCACTGGCCTAGCTCACAGTCGATGGGGCCCTCTTTATCTACTCTGTGTGGCCTGAATGCCCAGCCAGGGCCAGCTTCCACAGAGCTGACGTGGAAGAAGTTACGGAAGCAAAAAAGACAGGGATACTGTAAAAAGAGGTTCTTATGATCACGCCTGACTCTTCATTCACTGTTGTAATCACATCACTAGAGGCTGTCATGATATTTGTAGGAGGCGCTTCTCTGGGTACCTGCCCCGCTCAGTCCCACAGGGATGGACAAAGGATGGCTGAGTTCGCCCTGTGTGCCCACCCACATTCATGACTCATCAGACCAGGGGTGACCCCTGGCCCAGGCCGAACCCATCTGATTCAGGACCGAAGAGAAAAGTCTGGGCTCCTGGCTTGAATGGAGGGATTGTAATCACAGTGGTCATGGGTGTCACGTGTGGTCCGCAAGCCAGAATGACAGAAGGCAGACTGCAGGCAGAGGGAAAATCAGAACAGGTAGATATTCAGAGAAACCCAACGGCAGCTGCTGCCCAGGGTCCCGGCTCTTCAGACACCATTTCTGGATCCAGCCTTCCTTCCTGCTCCTGGTTTCTGAGAGGTTTCAGCTCGGTGCCTTCCTCGCCGCTCACTTACTGGGTCTCTATTACAGGCATGCAGAAGAGCTTCTGCGAAGGCAGTGATTCACAGTTTACTGAACGCTTTCACATGTTTTCCCGGTCGGATTTTGTTTCTCACACCGCTCTAGGAAGAACGCGAGGGAGGTATCATCATCTACATTTTACGGCCGAAGGAGCCCAGGCGATGACCAGTGCATGACGGGTCAAGGTCTCCCAGGCAGAGAGGCAGTCTGACCTAGACCCAGCTTTGCCTCCACCCTGCCCCCTTGAATTGGAGGGGTGCTTCCAGGAAAAGGACCTCTGGCCCAGGTATAAGCACAAGCAATCTGCTGCATTCCTAAGCACAATCAGATATTTGAAGAGGAAAATAGAATTTCTGCTTGATCATTAGTTGCCACACCTTCGAGCCTCTGTTAGCAGAGCTAGCCGTGCGCCTACCTTTGAAAACAAATGACACACAGAAAGCAGAACCCAGAATGAACTTTTTGGTGGAGAATCCTCCCTGTAAAAACATATGAAGCCTGAGCTATTATATTATTTTGACATTTATTGTACTGTACTTCCTTCTCTCTTATTCTGTAAACAATGGGCAGATGCATTACGTTTCTCTTCCTTGCCCTTGTCTAGTCCTCACTCTGACGTTTTCCACCCAAAGGAGAGTAACTTGGAAACTGGCAGTATCCCCTGATGGCATGCATGTGGGCATGCAAACACACACATGCCTCATGAATGCCATTTTTAAAAACAGTTTTACTGAGCTATTCAGACACCATACAGTTCACCTGTTAAAATTTACAATTTAAACATCATGGTACTGGCATAAAAACAGACACATAGATCAATGGAACAGAACAGAAAGCCCAGGAATAAACCCAAGTCTACGCAGTCAACTAACATTTGACAAAGGAGACAAGAACACACAGTGGGAGGAGCACAGTCTATTCGATACATAATTTGGGGGGAAATCGGACAGATCTGTGCAAAAAAAGTGAAATTAGACCACCTTCTTATACCATATATAAGAATAAACTCAAAATGAGTTAAAGACTTAAATATAAGACTCAATATTATAAACATTCTAGAAGAGACCACAGGCAGTAAAATCTCAAACATTTCTCATAACTATCTTTTTTCTCCTCAGGCAAGGGGAACAAGAAAAAATTTTAAAATGGGACTATCCTGAACTGAAGTTTTTGTTCAGCAAAATAAGCCATCAACAAAATGAAAAGATAACCCACTAAATGGGAAAATATATTCACCAATGATACACCTGATAAGGAATTAATATCCAAAGTTTACAAAGGTCTCATACAACTCAACACCAAAATAACTAAACAATCCAATTGACAAATGGGCAGAGGACGTGAACAGACATTTCTCCAAAGTGGACATAGAAACGGCCAATAGACACGTGAAAAGATGCTTAACGTCACTAATCATCAGAGAAATGCAAATTAAAAGCCACAGTATCACTTCACCTGTATCAGAATGGCTATTGTCAATAAATCAACAAATGACAAGTATTGGCTAGAATGTGGAGAAAAAGGAACCCACCCCTTAGCACTGTTGGTGGGAATGCAGACTGGGGCAGCCACTGTGGAAAGCAGTGTGGAGATTCCTCAAAAAATTAATAATAGAACTGCCTTAGAACCCAGCAATTCCATTCTGAGTATATATCCAAAGAAACCCGAAACACTAATTCAGAAGAATATATGCACCCCTATGTCTATTGCAGTGTTATTTATAATCATCAAAACAGGGAAGTAGCCTAAAGTGCCCAGTGATAGACGACTAGATAAAGAAGATGTGGTGCATGTACGCACTGGAATATTACTTGGCCATAGAAAAAGAACTGAATCTCACCCATTGTGACAGCACGGATGGATCTGGAAGTCATTATACTATGTGAAATAAGTTAATCAGAGAAAGACGAACACCATATTGTTTCACTTATACATGGAATCTAATGAATAAAATTAATGAACAGACAAAACAGAAATAGCCTCATAGATACAGAAAACAGATTGATGGTTGCCAAATGGGAGGCAGGTTGTGGATCTGGTGAAAAAGGTGAGGGGATCGAGGAGCACAGATTGGCAGCTACAGAACAGTCACGGGAAGTAAAGTGCAGCGTAGGGAACACAGTCGGCCATGTTGTGGTGCCAGTTGGGTACTGGAAATATCAGGAGGGTCACCTTGTACAGTAGTTACTTGTCTAACCAATATACTGTATACCTGGAATGAATAATATTGAATGTAAACTGTAATTGGAACATTTTTTAAAAAGAATAAACAAATAAAATGTACAGTTTAGTGGTTTTTGGTACAGTATACTTTTTTAAAACTGTGGTAATATATATATATAATATAAAATTTGCCATTTACCCATCACTGCGTATAAAATTCAGTAGCCCTAAGTCCATCCACTGTGTCGTCCCATCATCACCCCTGTCTATTTTTCACGGACACCATTTTTTTAACATCCTCCCCCTCTCCCTCTCTCCCTTCTTCCTTCCCTCCCCCCTTCTTTCTTTTTTGAGTTGAAGGAGACAGGGAAGCTTCCTCCCACCGCCGCCAGCCCGGTCCTCCCCATGCAAGCAAGTCCCCTCATTGCCTCACTTCACAGCCCTGTTTAGACGACATGAGCCAAACCTCAGAGGCAAGATATTCACTTGATCACATGTGCACCTCTGCCTGCTCTCAGGTCTCCACATCACAGAGAAACATCCTCTTCTGGGAGGTTCCCCGGTTGCCAAGCTCGCCTGCTGAAAGGGGGGCTGCCTGAAGGCGGGGCTGTGTGAGCTCAGTCTGAGCCCCTGACCTGGCTGCCAGGCTCGCAGGTCCGCAGATGCCCTTGGGCCCTGCAGCTCTCCCCAGCCCTGGCCCGGGCACAAGCACTCACTCCTCCAGCCACTTCTCCTCAGCTGAAGGTTGAATTCCAAATATTTTCTTCCTTCTTGATCACTTTCGCTGCCTCCTGGTACTTCTTACTTGTCCTAACTGGCGCGAGAAGAAAACCTTCTGGAAATTCAATCTAATTGGATGTTAACATGGACTTGGCATTTTGATGCTCTCCCTTACAGCCGGGGAGGGGGTAAGGTGGGTCCTGAATGGGTGTTAAGTGCTGGATCCTTATTTCTAGGCACTGGCAGCAGGTACCCCTTCCTATAATCCACTCAGGGAAGAAGAAAAGGAGGAAGGATGGTGGGTTTCCAGAAGGGAAGACACAATTCTCAAGTGAAGCCTTAGGCTGTCTCTATGCAGGACTGACTTATGAACCTGTCTGGCAACTGCCAATAAGCCCCATCTCCTCCCTGACCAAAGCCACCCTTTGGGGATGTCATCACTGTCATTCACTGTGCTTGTGGACAAACAACAGCTGAGTCTCCTTGTGAGGATCTTTATGGAATTAAATATATAAGCCTGACAGCCCCCCGAAGGGGAGGTCATCTCCCCTGGGTGTAGAATGGCTTTTCTCCAGCTCTGAGTGATGGCAGTACTGTTGCTAGGTGCCTATTTTTTGCCTTTCAAATGCTAAGTAACAAATACGGCACATCTCATAACACATCTGCAAATATGTAGCTATTCTCATACTTCAATGGCCTTTGAAATATTATCTGCCAGCACGTGGACTATGTGCTAGTATGCAAATTAGGCAAAGTAAAGGGAGTTTTTTGCTCTTGAAAAGTTGTGTTTATAAGGTTAACGAAATGGATATATTACAGCAGGGAACCAAGGTTAGAATGCAAGACTTTCAATGTAAGACTTGGCAGCGATGAAGATTCTCTGGTGTTTTCCCCGCACGAGATCAAAACTTTCATCTGTGCTGAGGTTACTGAGATGAAAAGAATTCCCGCAAAATCAAAACAATAGAATCCAACTTCAGGAACAAGGCAGACATTGCAAGTTGAACGTTTTTGATTGGTAGCGACAAGAGCAGGAGCAATGTTTTAAAAACACTTTGCATTTAAAAAAATCAAGTTCAATTAAGTATTTCAGTGAGTTATCCATTTAAGCTAGGAAAGTGGGCACTTTTATTTGGAGGATAAGATGGAAAAGACCAGAAAAATTTACTCTAATAAAGGAAAACACACAAACAACGGGAAACACACACACACACACATGCATCTACACCCTTTCTAGAATTATGAACTACTCCATAAACAGACAGGAAAATAGTTGAACCCAGTCTGGTCAAAAACTGAGGTGTCAGGAGTTAGCAACCATTGTGATTGTAGGGTACCACCCCGATCCTATGGCGCGTGCCTATTACTAAAATAGAAGCAGAACTAAGTTTGTACTTGCTAAAGAATCAGATATCAGCAAAATATATTCAATACTAAGACACTTACAATGATTAAGCTATCAATAATGACACCAAGGGCACATTAGGATCTTGCACAACTTGGGAGCCCTGTCACAAACATGAAGTGATAACTGTCTTCATAGCCATGCACCAGTGCTGAACGGCAGAGTTCCAACGGAAAGGTTGTCTGATGAGGCAAATTTGGATGTTCTGGGGAAGTTTCAGGAGGCCGGCCTCGGAGGGCCCACCCAGCACACCGAGAAGAGGGCTGAGCCCAGGCCAGTTTGGCTTCACCCTGGGCACACCTGCGCGTGGTCCTGGGTATGAGGCACATGCTGGGGAAGTGTTTGCTGAATAAATATTGTGACTGAATAACAAAGTTAAACTGAATTTTGTCTGTTAATAACTTCTGCTGATGCCCAAAGCTGAGATGAGCAACAAGCAGTCTCGTGTTCTGAAGAAAGATGCAGCTTCCATCCCAACAAGACTTGTGGAGAACTGGTCAAATCAAGAGCTATAAATATAGATTTGGATGGATTGTATTGAATTTCTACCCAGTAGTGTGCATTTACTTTCCTTTCCTCTCACTGGGGGAGTGCTTCTCAGACCGATGGGAACGGCTCCGAGAGTACCGCTGTGGGGGGTGGGGGCGGGGGGGGGGGGGGAGGGGGAGTCGGCCGGGCCACAGGTCTTGCTGGTCTGCTTTGAGGCCGCTGCCTTGGGGAACAAAGCTCTTGGGCAAGACCTGCACTTCCGGAGCCTGCAGGACAATGGACCCACACGGCCCCTGAGGATGGGAGCTGGGCTTGGGTGTTCTTGACAGGACCAACCGAGGGCCCTGACTGCTAGGGAAAAGTGATCTTATGATAATTGCCATGGGGGTATCCCATTGGCACTGGAGCTGAAGGAGGGTCGTAAGAGTCAGCCAGAGAGGGCATCATTCCAAGTCCAGGCTCTGCAAGGCCCTGGCCTGGGTTGGGTGGGTGGGGTCCGAGGAACCCGCTGAAGCCCCTTACAAGACAAAGAACCAGTGCCTGAGCATCTGCATTCAGAGGACACTGAAGGCTAGATTCCAGCAGACCTGGCTAAGTAAAGACTTTGGCTTCTTGCTCTCTTCCATCCTGCCTTAGGGAGTCAGAAGCAGCTAGTGAAAGGCAAGAAATACAATAATAAAAGACGGTAGTTCGATCTTTTCGTGTTTGGGTCAGGCCTGAGCTGCAAGGAGTGGATTAGCTTTGCACTTGATGGGAAATAATTTTAAATGTATTTTGGAGTGAGCTTTTTTTAATACTCCAAGATGAGGACAGTCCCTGAAAGGGGCTGAATAGTTATGGGATCTGCCTGAGATGTTGACCAGCGAAAGATCGGGTAGAGCAGTGCAGAAGGGCAGTAATGAGAGAAAGGAGGAGGGAAAAATAAGCTATTTCCTGGCTAGGTTGCACCAGGCCCAGCTGAATGAGAGAACGCATGCGTGCACGAATGGATGAAGGAAATCGCTTCTGTAGAACTGGTTGGCAATGTGGCCACCGATTCAGGGCCCCCTGCTTACCCTACCTATGACAAGAGTTCAGATGACATCCTCCCCTTAGCTGCAGGCAGGTGAGACCTCTCCACCAGCTTTGGGGTGCGGCTGGGCAGGTCACTGGGTCAGTGAGTCAGGGGAGGCTGACCTGCCACTCCTGACTTCTCCCAGGTGTGCTGTGGGTTGATCATTCATCATCACCTTATCAAACACTGTAAATGCTAAATGTTACTTTGGCCCCAGTAAGTAACGACTTTCAGTGGGCAAGTGCCCAGATGTGACACCGCCCTATGTCTGGGGTGCTTTGGGCTGCTCAGGGCACTCCCTGGACGATTGGCTGAGAAGACAGTAAGAAGTATAGAATGTCTCCTCCTGGGGTTCTGTGTGTCATGGAGACCGAGCCTGTGGGGAAAGGGTGAATGGTTTCTGCTCTGACCATTTCTCCCCAGATGAGCGCAGTGCGGGTTCTTGCAGCGGGGCCAGTGAGATTCACTTGGCAAGATCCCTTAAAATCCTGCCCTCCGAGTGGAGGGCTCACAGCGCTTCCCACAGCAGCATCCCTGTTTTTCTTTTGTAACCCAATTGCATTGCCCTAGAGCTGACCCATCACTTGTCTGTCTCTTCTGCTAGGGCAGGAGTTTTCTTTTATTGGTGATTCTACCTAAGTTCTGGGCAAAAGAGACTCAACAAATGCTGGCTCGGTGAATGAACTTGATTGGCTCTGATGGTGCTTCCTACAACAGGTGGACTTAGGTAGCAGACCATTTTCCAGAGGGACCCCTGGGGTACAGACCGGTAGGGTGGCTGAGCCATGGTCCCAGGTGAAGGAGGGTGAGGGGCCTCTAGAAATAACCACGAAGCCACATATCTCTGCAAACACAACCACAAGCTAGTTGCCTGGAGGCCAGGGCAGCCTCTCAGAGCACAGGGCCCCAGACCATCATCAGGCCACCACCTCCGCTTCATGGCATTTATAGATTGCCAGATGGTTTCCCAGCCATCAGCTCTCTTACCCTTCAAGGCAAGCCAGAGGGAGGTGGAGCAGTCATTACCGTCCATATTTCACAGGTCCAGAGAAGTTAAATGACGTTCCCAAGGGTGCCCAGCTACTCAAGGGGGGTGTATGATGACTTCAGGTCATGTGACCCCCCAGCTCTGTGAGTTTCCCACCAAACCTGGTCAGACCTACCAAATAAGAGCACACAGGACCCCCTTTTAGTTGCAGTGCAGTGTGAAGAGAGATGTATCTCCATTTGCATGCATCCTGTTGAGGTTCCTTCAATTCTGCCCTGTAAGGGCTCACAGGGGTTGGCAGTGCTCTCACTCCCAGGAAGAGCCATGCCATAGTCCGTCCCGCTGAGTCCCCATGGTGGCCTGAAAGCCTGTTGCAGAATCCAGTTCCAGGTGGGCCTCCACAGCTTGTGCTGCACCTGGGCAGGACAGATTGCTGAGGGTGGAGGTGGTTCTGGAGCCAACACACTTGCCGCATGGGAGAGGCTGCTGGGCCAACACTGTCACGCTCCACGGCATCAGCTGCTAAGTGAGACCGGCTGCACTCTTCCCTTGGGCCTCTGACCCTCGGTCTATCGTTTCCACAGGCCACAGCCAATCTATTCGTTCTCTTTGGGGGTGCATCTCAGCACAAACAAACAAGGCTTGTGAAATTTGGCATGCTGGGGGTCTGATTTGCAAAGTTGGGAACAGAAGACAGAACAACGTTCAAGGATGTGTTCAGATCATTAAAAGAAATGCCACAAGACGTCTTTCTAACGTTTAGTTGGCATCACCTTTTAATGTCGACACCAGCTGGGTGCTGAAGGTAACAGGCAGCGCACTGTCAGATCTTGCCCAGTTAATTTCTGAAAGGAAATTTAGGGGCAGGGCCTGAAATTACTTTTCTTTTTAATGACAGAGCTATTTAGACAGACTAAATGTGGCAAAAAATAAGTAAATATAAGTTCAGAGACTTTGATTTACCAAAACTCATTTTCAAAGCAAGAGGAGACATGAAAGGCAAAAAAATTCTACTAAAATTCAAATAGTTTCCAAGGAAAATTCCTGTAACCTTGAAGAATAATAAAGGCCCATGGATATATTTGGAATTTCTGAATGGTAGGACTGTTTCCCGAGAGCATTTTAAACATCCCAAGTGAAAAATGAGAACAAGGCTGAAATTGTTTGGTAAAGAGCAAAGAAGCCCTTGGTTTAAGAAAAAGCAAGGGAGACACTAAGAGTCAAAAACACTGTTGGGGGCTGGAGTTTCACATGAAATATGAACAACGGTAGCTTTTTGCCAGAAAACTCTTTACTCAATGTCATACGCAAAGAATATATACTATGATCATCTATTTTTATTTTATTATATTAATCCTCACCTGAGCATATGTTTTTATTGATTTTAGAGAAAAAGGAAGGGAGAGAGAGACATCAATGGGAGAGAAAAGCATCAATCAGTTGCCTCCCATACACGCTTTCACCGGGGTTGAAACTCACAGCCCAGGTATACACCCCGATTGGGAACCAAACTTGCAACCTTTTGATTTATGGTCCGATACTCCAACCTACTGAGCAACCCAACCAGGGCTATAATCATCTATTTTTAAAATCCATTTCATGCTGTCTTGCAACCTACGAGTTTTCCCTTTGCATTTTGGACCTGCACCAGGTGTCGGGGTGGGGGTTCAGCCCGCCGGGCACGCAGAGCCCAGCGCCTCCTGAGTTCGCAGGCCTCCAGGCATCATGGTAAACAGCCCCGTCTCTGCCCAGATCCCTGCCAGTCTTGAGGCAGTTGGGTGTCTCTGCCATTATTATTAATTCCCTCTGGCATTTCCTAAACCCCCTCAGACCTCAAAACTGGACATTCCCCTGCACCCTATGGGGGAATACGTGTAGGAGTGAGGTACCTGCCTGTCCTCGAGTTGCTTAGACTCCATTGGTGTGGACAAATGTTACGTGGACAGATGTCAGGTGGAGGCACAATAATAGCCAGTACCGTCCAACAAATATAACAAAGTCCAAGCACTTTGTAAAATGCTAAGGAGAGAATGTTCACTTCTATCCGAGAGGGCTGGGGGAGACCTCATTCATACCGAGGCAGTGCAAGGGAAAGGTGAGGGCCGAACTGGGGATTGAGGGAGAGAGAAGCAGACACGAGGGACGCAGGCCCTGGAGCCCGGCGCCCAGGACCTCCCCCACCCCCACATTCTCTGCTCCTGGGACCAAATGTGCACTGCGAGAAGGGGTTGAACACCATCCTGAGGACTCAGACTTGACTCTGGAAGTGAAGGGGGAACAAACCACTGGGAGCGATGAAATTATGCAGTGTTCAGGGACCCATGGATGGGCTCGAGGGGCCCAAGAAGCCTCTGAAATTGCATATATTCCTGTGCTCTGGAACAGTATGTGTGGGCGAGCACATCTGTAGCTTTTTCTAGTTTCTCAAAAAGCCTCTTGGCTCTGAGGCCAAGTTCAGAGGCCATGCTGGAGAAGAGTTTCACTGGCGCCCTTCTCCCACCTCCCCATCTACATCCCACACACGGCACCAAAGACGCCTCGAACACTCCGTCTCCTGGACACAAACCAGCCATGAGAACAGAGACCCGGGGGTCTCAGCCTTGTGGGCCCCCTGGTGCTCTTCTGGGACCTCCTTGTGTTATTGAATTTCCAAATTATCCAGGGTTGTTTATTTATACCACATTTTAATGTCAGATGAACAGAGAATTGCCGAGAAACTGCTGCAACAAGGTTCAGATTTCGAAATCTCCCCCTTTGGCAACATCACCTCAATTGTTTAAAGCAAAGCAGCAAACTCTACTCACGGTTTTCCGGTTACGCAGGCTCCCCCAGTGGCTCTGGACCAGACCCCGGCCCTTTATCCCATGTTCTCACTCTCACCACCACCAACCAGCTATCGCGAGAACTCCACCAGACCTTCCCAATTTTGTATTTAGTGAGAGTCAATGTGGCCTCCTCCCCTTCGCCTCGCTCCTCTCACACTTTCCTTAGTGGGCCAAGCTGCAGGGCCCTTGGCTCTATAGACTGACAGCAGCGATGGAGTTTTCCAAAACAAAGCCCAGGCTCCACCTGAGCTTAATTTTACAATCCCTGCTTTATCACAACCACTATGGCTGTGGCAAGGCCCCTCGGGCTGCTCGTGAGAAGCCCTGTGCCTCTGGAGCCAGGGTGCTGGGTCTCCTCCACAGGGGCTTCTGGGAGTGGGAACCACGGAATCTGGGGGAGGAGAGGGGAGCATTTGTTGGATCCGATCCAAGCCCCTTGTGAAGACTGGAGAGAGAAGGGCCACACATAATACAGCTTCCAGAGCAGTTTGGCTAGTTTTAGAAGTATGGAGTCTAAAAAACCCAAAACACCACTCAAATGAGTCTTTCTTGGATTTAAAACACAGAAACTCTACCAACAAGCATTTCTTACTGTGCTCTGAGTGCTGGGTCAGACTCAGAGACTCAGTAATGTGTGCCATCTGTATACCTTCGTCACCTGCACCTCACTTCCGCTTGCACCCCAGTAGCTGCCTTTCCTCTCCGTCACCTGACTGTGACCTTGTGAGGCGTGGGTACCCCAGTCACCTGTGGATGTCCCTCTCCCACACACACGCTCACGTGCTGGCTATGGGTCTCGCGTATAGAGCGTGTTCCTGACTGCGTGCTAAAGAGAATTTCTTGTTCAAATGTTTGTTGAACTCTCATTATGTATTAGACTCTACATCAAGCCCTGAAGACAGGCTTGGATAAACGAAGCCAGGTCCCGTAGTCCAGAGGACTTTATAGTCACCACAGGCATGAAGGGAAGAGCTCACATTTAGGGGAAATGACCTCAGAACTAAACAAAGAAGGAAGTAAACAAAGGAACAGGCATAGAGTGGGTCTGGCAAAACTAGGCTTGACTGGCAGGGCAAAACGATTCAGGCCACCTGGGACTTGGGCAAGGACTCGTTCTACTTACTTCCTCCCCTTTTGGTAGCACCAAAGGGAAAAGAAAATGACATTTTGCCCTGCACCCCACCTTCACCCCCACTACCCGCAGAAGGAGAATGTGCCTGGAAACTAGCCCCTGACCCTCTTCTCTCCCATTTCATCCCATCTCTGGCAGCTGGGATGCTCACCACCGTGGCTTTGTGCAAGAAAACAGAAAGGCCAGGACACCCCAGCACTAACACAGGGGGCGGGTGACTTGCAGGGAACATTCAGAGGTACAACAGCTAGTTTTCAGAACTTTCCAAAAGTTACACACACACACACACACACACACACACACACACACACACACACAGTCTATTTATCTATCTACCCAGCTGTCCATGTATCTATTTGCCCACCTACCTATTGCCTTTTCCACTTTGCTTTTAGAAGTAAAAATAAAGAAAAAGGAGGAGTTACGATTTATGGGATGAGAGGAATTGGGCACAGTGGGGCGGGAAAGGGGGTGAGTGATGGGGTTCCTGTTTTAATACAAACTGTAAGCCAAGCACCATAGCTCTCTCTCCTCACATTCTTTCTGGGAGTAAACCCCACTTTGCTCTGCTTACAAATGCCCCTGGGTTTCATGAGAAAAAGAAAACAAAACACATATTACAAAATCTGTATAATTCCATCTAATTTGAGTTTGAGTAACTCATCAGTCCTACACTCATTGCCACGCTCCCCCCCCCCCCCCGCTTCTAATTTTAGACTAAGAGCATGGAACTCGACACCGGACATGTTTCCATTTACCATGAAAGGCATGTTTCTGCACAAACAGCTGGAGGGCAGGCTGGGAGACAGGCCCGAGACCGGCCGTGGAGAGCGTGGGCTCCGGGCTGGCAAGTCTCTGGAATCGCCCGTCATCCCAGCAAGGGCAGGAAGTGCTCAGAACGAATATGCGTTCTGGCTTCTTTCAAATGAAATTATTCAATTTTAAGAGTTCCAATTCATAAAAGAGCCCCAGCTAATTTTCCAAGGAAAATGAGTGTATTTTGTTTTTCTTCATTCTTCAAAGAATATTTGAGCTGTGAAAAGAATTTATACAGAATTTCCTTAAAAGGCATAACTGGGCAATGTTCCCAGGACCTTATAAAGGAATATAAAGGGGTGAAAAAAGCAAGTTTAATAGGGATATAAACTTTGTTTGTGATTTAGAAATTAGAGATCAGTTTAGCCCCTGTGATAATCACAAATTTAAAAAAAACTAGAAAAAATTCTCTACATGCTGTAGTCCATTTCTGTAGTTTTATAGAGTTAGAAGCTATCATCTCAACAGAAGAAAAGGCAAAGTTTTCAGTTCTGAAGCTGACATTTTTATATCTCTGTGGGTATCCTCTTTGTCCAAACTGTAGGTTGGGTCCTTTTATTGCCCCATATGCAATAAAATTATCAATATGTCCCTTTAATGGTCATCTTATAAGAGGAAAGTAGCAAACGTTCTCAATATAGTTTTTAAAAATCACAGAGAACACCCGCCTGTTCAGTCCCCTGGTCACCTGGCTCTCACCTGCCCTCCCTGTCCATCACCTGTCCTCTCAGGGGGCACACGTCCCCTGGTCACAGGCCCTGGGCGTTTGCTTGGCCAGCTCACTTTTTCCTTCCAGAGCCGCTACTTCTAACAAAGAGCACTTTTCTTCCCCTGGGACCAGATCCTGGGCAAGGCACAGTCTCCCCAACTTTTACCTTCTACCTCATGGCTCAAAACAAGCAAGTTGGCAATCAGTTCCCCTCTAATTTAAAGAGTTTACTGCTAATTCCTCTGTGGAAATGGATGGTGGGCACCGAAAGTAACAAGCATGAGGAAGCTGTAAAAGCTTAAGGAATCTCCTGGGCTCTCCAAAGCATTTTCCTGATTGGCCTGACTTCCTTCTCATGTGGCCTCAAGGAGCTTCTTTCAGTTGGTGTTGGATGTTGGGCAAACCTGTAGACATCGAAGGCCAAGTTAAATTTGATCTGGCTTCTCTGCTGGAAAAACTGATCAGCAGAATTCTTGGCTACTGTCTGAGGTGCACCTACCCAGGATACCAGACACAGCTGCTCCTGCATCCCGTGCCCGCAGCAGACTCGGCTCAACAACCACAGATCTACTTCCCAGTGAGCCTGGGCGCTGCCCCAGAGCCCTTCCTAACAAAGTGTTCTGAGTGGTCACTGGCAGTTCTTTGCATTGGGCATGTGAGTTGGACTTATTTGTCATTCCTGTCCTACCTTGCCTCATATCCTAGGTATTCTGAATGGGACACAAACATCAGCCAGTGACAGAGGTTTTCTCCACCTTACAGTAAAGCTCGGCTTCTTTGCCCCTTGTCTTAAGGAAGGGTCATCCAACAGACAGCCATTTGGCCTCTGTGCCCCCACTCCCCTGCCAGGGTGTGTCAGCCCTGAGGTTTACAGCAAATCTCAACATTTACCCAATTACAGGCATACCTTGGACATTTTGTGGGTTCAATTCCAGACCACCGCAGTAAAGAGAGCATTGCAAGAAGTGGGTCATAATCTTTTTGCTCGTAGAGTGGCTAGCCTTCAATTTGTAGAAAAACACAACATCCATGAAGTACAATAAAGTTAAGCACCATAAAATGAGGTATGCCTGCAGTTAGTCCACACAAATTAGTCAGGGGCTAACTACCCAGCTATAAGAAATTTGAGACACTTGGCCTGATACAGAACGAAGACCTGTTTCTGATTTAAAACACTCTATAGTTCCTGATGCACGGTTGTGATGCAGATGGAACAGTTTATTCAAGTTACTAGGAAGGGCAGGTGCGCCCCCTTCTACTGGATCCTCATCAGAAGATTTATGAACCTGAGCAGTCAGGCTCTTGGCAGGTGGGGAACATGGGAGGAAGTGACTAAGGTGGTGAGTTTCCTTCATGGTCATGTCCTCCACTGAGTTTGTTTATGGGCACTTGGAAGAAGTTAAAGCAGAGTGTACACATTCTGTTGATTTTTTTATTATTGACACGATTGCAGATGTCCTCAATTTCTGCCCCTTTGCCAACCTCCACCCAGCCCCGCCCTCCTCCCTGACCTTCACCCCAGGGTTGTCTGTGTCCATGGGCTATGCATATTTGTTCTTTGGCTAACCCTTCACCTTTTTTCATCCAGTTCTCCCCACTCCTCTCCCCTCTGAGATCTGTCAGTCTTTCCATGTATCCATGCCTCTGGTTCTATTTTGTTCTTCAGTTGATTTTAATGCAGGCAGGTGGCTGGGTTGTGGAAACTTGGAGAGATTTACTATGTGGCTACCCCACGTCCAGGTCCCGTTGGTGCTGCTGTGCTCTGACGTGGGCAGAGCCCTCTGAACACACCAGTTTGAAGCTGCTGGGGGAAGGAGAGCATTTCTCCTGCGTGAGCACGTGGAAAGATGGGCGTCCATAGTCACATCGGTGCGTGGTTTGAAAAGGAAACAGAAACAGCCTTGCTCTCCACTCCTGAACTTCCCTTTGTGCCACCAAGTCACAGCACTGAACCACGGCAGAGCTCTGTGGTGGAAATGAGGTCACAATGTAAGAAGAGACCCATAGATCGGACGACGTGGCTGCCTCAGCCTGGGGGGGTGGCTGAGTTTTCAAACATCTGACCCATGAAGGTGCCTCAGTGTTATTGGATGGACCACCTAGATGACCTGGTATTTCCAGAGCCTTGGAGCGCTCAAATTATCTGTGATGAGCCCAGCGCTGTCTCACTTGTATCATAAACCAGCTGGAGAGAGGCTAAAAGTCAGCACTCTACTAGTGGCAACCTGCATCCAGAATTGAGGCACGTCTCTGATGTCAAACACTCCATAGTTCTTGAAGTTAGTTCAGACTTCTAAATACAGTACTCTCTTGACTGCATCTGATTAAAGACTAATTCTAGGCTCCTATGTTCATACCTGAAAAAAAGTGCTTTGGACAATTTTTTTTATTTATGATAAATATCTACATGTTTGAATAGCTAAAACCATTAAAAAATTGTGTGCAGCAAACATGCACCACAGAAGGATTTCAGGTGGAATAGCTTACGAATGAAAAAAGAAAAAAGTTAAACGCGCTCCTCTCTTAAAGTAATGCCTGGGCCTGACTTCTCTCGATTCTATGTATTCCATGTATTCCAAAATCTGTAGCCTTTCACTTACTTTTCTTTCAATTTCCAGACAAATAATTTTTATTTAAATTCAATCCGTCCTCAGGCTTAGGTTCATAATTCCAGTGTGAAAGAAAGATCCTTCTAGGCTCGCTGCCATTTGTCCGGCCGACGTGACTGACACATCCTGTGACTAAGGAGGGCCCGGTCTGTAACCTGTTCCTGACCACGGCCCCTCCCTCACCGGTCCCTCAGGTTTTCTGAAATGACTCAACCGGGCCCCCTGTCCTCACTGCAAGTGATCCTTTGAAATTACCATTTTATTGGATAAAAATAGAGGAAAAAATGAACTTTCCCACCAAGAGGACTCTTCTCAGCACTTCCTTAACAGAAATACCTCCACCTTCATTCGGGAGCTCCTGAGGACGTGGAACCATTCCGGCGGCTCATCCCCTTCACCTTCCCCATCCTGCCCTCCATTTCTGGACAACATGGAGCCCTGACCAGGGGACCCTGCATCCTCCAGCTGGGCTCTCTGCCACATGGGTCTTGAGTGTCCACAAAATTTAGCATTTTTCACCTTTGGTAAAACAGGAAGAATAAGAACAAGAGAGATGCACTGAAGAAAGAATCCCAGGCAGGACATTCCTGGTTCTGGCCCTAACTCCCTCTGAGGCGTTAAGAAGGCCACATCCCTTATCTCCAGTTTCACTTCCTCATCCCTCACGGGAGGTGTGGTGGGAGCAGAAGCCCTCGAGGCCCACCCAGGTCTAGCAGGAGAGAATCTGCCCTCCCTCCACAGCCCCGGAGAATGGCCTCCACGGAACTGGCCCTGAGTGGCCGTGCTGGCAGAGGGGCAGGTCCTGCTCCATGAACGGGCCAGGAGGGGCAGTAAGACGGAAGAACAGAATTCCAGAAGTTGGTGGGGCAGCCAGCTCGCACTTTTCATAAAAGGGCAGATAAAACAACAAGGAGGGAGAAAAGACAAACACTGTACGACCTCACTTACCTGGGGAAGGTAAAAGGACAAGCTCATAGAAGCAGAGGACAGATGGTGGTTGTCAGGAGATGGGGGAAGGGGGGGAGAAAATAGATGAAGGCAGTCAGAGGATACAAAGGTCCAGTTCAGTGAGTCCCAGGGGGCGAAGCCCAGCATGGGGACTGTAGTTAGCAGTACTGTATTGTAGATGTGGAAGCTGCTAAGAGAGTACGTTTCTAAAGTTCTCGTCACGAAAAAAAAAATGTAAAAAGTACCTGTGTGAGGTGACAGGTGTGTTACTAACCTTATTGTGGTAATCATTTTGCAGTATTACATATACAAATCACTGCACTGTAACCTTAAACTTACACAACGGTGTGTGTCAGTTATATCACAGTAAAGCTCAGGGGGACGATAAGGAGAAACATTTGTATGGCACTTCCCAGTTTAGAAAGGCTTTCACTTACATTACCTCATTTAAAAGTGGAGATGCACTTTGAGTACAATCACTGTTTTACAGAAAATCCAACAGGCTCAGAAGCTACATGAGCTGTCTAAAGTCATGTGACTGGAAATAGTACAGCAAAGCCCACAAAGCTTCCAGGACGGCCTTTTAGATACCTCCTTGACCTACCAGGCCTCAGGGTGCTTTGTGGGAACGATTATTTTTTGGATATCTTTTTACTCTAATTTACTATTACTCATGTTGCGTAATCCCACTCACCAAGCTTCTTATCCCATCCTTGCAAGTCAGTCTCCCCTTTGTAAGAAGAGTTGTGGCTCTTGCAATGGGGGGAGGCAGCCCACACAGTGACAGCTGTGGGAGTCCTGGTGCAAGACAAGTATTCACTAGGAATTAAAGGGGACAGTAGAAATAGAGCAGCATTTTCTACACTTAAGAAGCACGTCTCTCCTGACCAGTGTGGCTCAGTCGGTTGGGTGTCGTGCCAGGAAGCAGAAGCTTGCCAGTTGGATTCCTGGTCAGGGCACAGCCCGGGTCACGGCCCAGGTCCCAATCGATGTTTCTTTCCCTCTCTTTCTCCCTCCCTTCCCCTCTCTCTAAACATAAAATAAATAATTTTTTTTAAAAAAAGAAGTATGTCTCTCTTTAAAAAAGCAAACGACAATCCTCAAGCCCCTTTAACAGGTGTCGGTATTCTCAGCCAGCACGGCGGGCAGCTATCGGATAGGAGCAAACCTCTTCCGGAACAGGAGACTAGAATTGCGAATGCTCTTGCCCCTCCGTGTGGAGGACGAGTTTCAGTTTAAATGATCTTCACTGTTTCTTGACTGTGTCCAAATGAAATATAAGCTATATATGAAATTTACTGAAAACATGTTAAACTTTATGGCTTATAGGTAAGTGCCTGGTTTTGCTGAAACTGCATTGCCAATGTTGGATTACATGAGATTTAGTGTGAGTCTGCCTTTGTGTCTGCATTTGACCTTCAGAGTGCCATTAGCGGAAGGTGCCTGCGCAACAGGTACATGGTGAGAAATGGCATTAATGACTGCAGGGCTTTCTGGCCACTTCAGGTTGTCAGACTCATATGTAACCCCTGCTCTGCCAGGAGCAACCCCTGAGTGCCGGCCCTAACTGCAGCTAGCGGAGACCTCTGCCTTTTCCTCTCGAAGATATCGTCCATGTCTTGCTGGCCAATTCTGCCGTGAGACGTTACATTAAAAATAAGGTGAAGACACGATGTGTGTGATAAGTCTACAGGCACACGAGTGCGGACCTTTGAGTCTGGCAGGCTGTTCCCACCACACACTCTGGGAGGCCCCCGTCTCACACCTGACCAGGGGCACTGCCTTCACAGACACGAACGCAGGTGCAGGCCCTGGAAGAGCCCAGCCGCACTCAGGTCTTGGTGGCCACCCAGATGACCCAGAAGATGCCCCCGTAATGGTGGGGTGGGGGCGGTGTCCTTAGCGCAGAAACGCAGTACCACACAGACCCGTCCCGGAGCAGCGGTGAGGCGTGGGGATGCCACGCCTCGGATTACAGTCCTACTCCTGCCCTGGGACGACAGGTCACTACCTAATCCCCCTGCACATCAGTTTCTTCATCTAAAATATGGAGACATTAAGAACGCCTGCTCATCATGTCCCAAAGGATTGCAACCAGGCAGCGGTTTTCAAAGTGCAGGCAGCATCAGCAGCCCCTGGGAAATTCTCTAAAAATGCAAATTCTCAGGCCCCAATACAGACCCATAGAATTGGCAGCTGTGATTTTAGCCAGAAATCTGCGTTTGAACGAGCCCCTGGTAAGCGCAATGCCCCTGAGCCCCTGAAGTCTGAGAAGCACTGCAGAGAGCAGAGAGACTGTGTGCCCACGATGCCTGCGAGCACCTCACTTTGAGAACCACAGCCCTACCAAAATGTTGCTCACTCTTTTAACACCCAGGCTCCCACTGAAACACAAATACCCCTGAGGTGAGCAACACTTTATGCTTTAAGGGGTATTGTTATTCTCAACAAGCACAGCAGGCAGTTAGTGAGGAATAAACTTTTCCAGAATAGGGGGTTGGCATTGAGAATGCCCTTGCCCCTTTGTGTGGTGAACGAGAAACCAGGGCAGGAAAGGAGGAGTGGGGCTGGGAGCCACACAGACAGGGTATGTTCCCGCGGCTGTGTACCAGCTACGTGACCTCGGGCAAGCTACTTAAAGGGCATCCTAACAATGACCATGACCTCTGTGGGGTTATTAGGAGGAGTAAATGACACCATGCATGCAAAGCATTCTGTGAAATGTACAGTTATAGGGATTCAGTAATTGCCCATCACTAGTAGCAGGGTGTCCAGGCCACCGGAAGCCACCTCCCTGCACCTGTCCTCTCTCCTGCCTTGCTCACTGCTCCTCCATCCAGTCCCATCCCATCTATTACTGTTTTTATTATCAGCAGCAGCAACATCTTCACCCCTTCTGGCTCAGTGCTTCCTGACCTTGGGCTTAAGCCGGCCTCCCCAAGTTGTCTGGGGAAGGTTAACCACCAAGGAAGGGAAGGGGAGGACTTCCTGGAGGCGGCACGGGCGTGGGCCTCATTTTAAAGCCTAAAAGATGGCAGACAACCAGAGGAACAAGTCCTTCCTCTATGTCCCTTCACTGCCTCGGAGGTGTGGCAGTCCAGCAGGGGCGGGGGTGGGTAGACAGGGCCACAGCCTTTGTCCATTGTTCACCACTGGTGGGTTGGGCCCACCCTGATATTATCTCTCAAGTGGCTCCAGGCACCTGTCTGTCCCGGTTCAGGCCTCTAAGATGGGTCACCAGGGCTTGGTTTGTCTTCCCTGGGATGACTCAGGGCCTGCTGGCCAAGAGTCACCTTCAGCTCCCCTCCCAATAATGACAGAGGTGAGATTCTTTCTGACTTAGTAAGGGCACTCCTTGAGGCTGCCTTTAGTCACCTGTCCATGGTGACTAAAGATGTCTCCTTTAATGAGCAGTGAGCCACACACCCTGCCCCCAGAATGGGGGTGCGGTGGCTTTACAGGTGGCATGTGAGCAGGGCTGATTACACAATGGCCGGCCCACAGGTGAGGGGCCAAGGGCAGTCTGGGCAGGACATGGCCTCGTGGACCTGCTTGGTCAGCCCTCCCCAACCCTCCCACCCAGGCTGCAACTCCTCCACACCCCACCTGCCCAAACAGCTGGAGGGCGGTGCTGCTGCGGGCATGGGTGGCAGAAGAATGGAAGAGCCGGGGTACTGAGTGCCGGTGATTCCTGACCCAAACCAGACGAAGCTGCAGCTAGGCCAGGTGTTGCTGGACCACATCTGCCCCATCCATCCCTCCCTTTAGAGCCCTGGCAAAGCCTTAGCCCCGTGCAGTGCCCACAGCTTACACGCACCTTCAGGCACCGTCACCCAGCCAGTCTGAACCTTATCTGTAGCCCAGGACAGCTAAGGCACGTGTCTGGGTCACATGTGGCAAAGGGAAGGAATTTAAACTCAATTCCATGAGGCCAGCTCCCAAAACCCATCAATTTTCTACTCCATCGTTGGCTTCAAATTTTTTTTAAAAAACAGAGTTTTTAACAGTTAAAGAGAATATAAAATCATATGGGCCTCTCTATACTATATTTTCAACTTCCTGTGACTCTATAATTATTTCAGAATAAAAAGTCTTTAAAAACCTGTGTGGGACCCCGATACAGAAAATCTACCAATGAGCTACAGTTGTGAGTCGGGAGAGCGGCCCCTGATCCGGGGGCTCCTGGGCTGGGACTTCTATTCTGGATCTGGTCGGTCCCACAGGTGTGTGCAACCTGTAAAACTCAGTCAGCTGAACATTTATGATCAGTGCACTTTTCTAAACAAATGGAGCGGGAAGAGGGGTTGGGGTTTGCTCAGCTCACCCCACCACCCCCCACAACCTTAAGCCTCTGGCATCCACGCTTCTGTGGAACGCAGTCTGGGGGCTGGGTCCCGACTTCTCCTCCCATCACAGGCGTGGCTGGGGCGAGGCCCCCGGCTCCCAGGCTCTGTGCTGACCGTTCCGTGGCCACTTCCCATGATCTAGGTACACACTGTCCCCTTCAGTTAAAAACCGTCATTCAAACGGGTGTGCAGAAGAGCTTAAGCCTGGATGTGATGGCAACCGGACAGACGCTGAGTGGAAGAGGGAAGAGCAGGCTCCGGGTCTCCCACAGAAACGCCCTGGTGTCCGCTCGGGAAGGGCAGCCTTACACAGAAAATACAAACTTAGAATGAGGGATTCCCAAAGGACACTGAGTAAAAAATAAATAAATAAATAGATACATAAGTATATATATATCGGCATGCCTGAGCGAGGCTGTTTCTCCCTCACGCTCGGGGTATGGTTAACATTTTTCCCTTTAATACACCAGGTAGTTTCCTCTGTCACCTGCCCACGACTGTACTTGGAATCAGCAGTTGCTGACAACACACAGCCAAGGGCAGAAGTTAGCCCAGTGTGAGGTTAATTGGACCAAATTGAAGCCATTACAGTTTAACAGATCCCCTCAGAGGTCTATGGGAGGAATGCTTACATGGGCTCCCTCGAAAAGTTTGGAAGTGAACTTGCTCTTTATTCACAGCAGCGAGAGGCCCCCTCTTCTCTGTGTCAAACAGCCATGCCACAGGCTGCTGTTGGAGGAAGCTGTTAGACAAAGGAGTTTTTTACAGACTCCAGTTCCTGGAAGAGGCTAATCCCCGGGAAGTTTAGGAAATGATAAAGACAGTGAATCAGACCAATGGCCCGCCAAGGAGCTGAGGGGAGGGAAGACCAGGCCTGCAGCTGTCAGCGTCTCCAACTTGGTGACCAGCCTTTCTGTGAGGTTCTTTCCAGTTCAGTAACAAACACTCCACTCAACCTCAAGGGAAGCGGAGTTTTGTTTTACTGAATTTTCAGGCTAAGAGGAAAATTCACTGTTGATATACCCTTCGTCACCCACCATACAGCCATGTTCTCCGTGATTCCAGGACTGTCTCTACCTTGGACCCCTCCTCGGAGGGATAAAGACAGGGAGGTTCCAGCTGGTCAAAGTGCAAGTAGCCAATGCCAGCACTTCCTCTCTTATTATGAAAGCCAGGCCCCTTAGTCAACATTAACCAAAGGGTTCCTGTAGCCTGGACAGTAACATCACGGTCCCTCTGTACTTCCTGGACATTGGTTTGTTGGGTGCAGTTGTGGGAGGCTTATTGGCATGCTAGAATTCTTCCAGAAAAGAGACCAGCATGGTAAGCTCTCTGGGAGCTGTGTGCATTGAACAGAATGGCCACGTGCAGCCAAGAGAAGAGAAGGCGCTGGGGTGGGGGCTGGCCGCTGGGGAAGAGCTCTGGCCTCTGTGGCGTGGTTCCACGCCACACTCCTGCACAGGCTTTCCCCAGGGCCGGACTTGGATCTGAACACGGCAGGTACTGCGAACTCACTCGGTGCTCACAACAGCTTCGCGGGCTCCTAACTCATCTCCTTCTTATGGATGTCCCTCTCTTTGGGACTTTGCCCAAAGGCACAGAGCTATCAGTGACAGAGCTGGAATTTGAACCCAGCCTTCTCACTAACCCAGGGTTCGTCAGGCTCTGCACAATGGACATTTTGGGTCCTTTTGGGCACTGGACTTCGTATCCGCCTAGGGGCACCCTCGCCTTAGATACTGATTTTTAACATTTCCAATATTTTCTAATTTTATTATCATTTGCCTCTATGCCCCAAAAGTCAAAAGCCATAAAGCAATGCTGACTCATTGAGGCAAAGGCTAAAGATTACTGAACACTTTGCATACACATCCTATCTAATCCTCACAATAATCCTACTGAGGTAGACACTTTTATCCCCATTGTACACATGAGCAAACTGAGACTTGGGAAGTTAGTAACTTGCCCAGGGTCATAGCTAAGAAGTAGTAAAGCCAACATGTGCAGCCAGCTCTGTCAATACCAGAGCCCCCATGCTTTTGGAAGGGGCAGAGATTAGGGCACATACATAAGCTCAGGCACACAACACTCACAGTGACATACCAGGACGTGAGTAGCCTAAACTGGAGGGCTGGAGGCAGGGACAAAAAGTAGGAGAACTGCTGCCTCCCTTCCAGGTAGACAGCTCAGTGTCACAGGCCGCAGTGATGGTGACGGGGCTGAGGCAGGGTTGGGGAGCACATTTGGGAGCTGTGAATGTGTGCCCCACCCCTTGTCCAGCTCAGGCCCTCCCTGACCTCTCTGTCCTGGGCCACCAGCCTCTTCTGTCTTCACAATGTCACCTCCAGTGCCCAGAGCAGTCTACTGAAGCCATCAGTCTGACTAAGTCGCACCCCCCCCACTCTAAATCTCCCAGGGCTGCCCTTCTCTCAGACTGGGAGCCCACGTTGTCCAAGGTGGACTCAGGAAGCCCTCTTGGCTCTTGAGCCTGTGTCTTCCACCCCCTACTCTCAGTACTCCTTGCTGTCCCTGAAATTCCATGCTTTTTCTCACAAGCCAAGCTCTTCATGTCAAACTGAGCTTTTGCATAGGGGATTTGTGAGTACCTAGGTCCTGCCACCCTTCTTCATGGTTTGAACCTCAGGGGCCCAGTCATCTCCTCCATGATCTATCCCTTTGAGGGGCCAGCACATTGCCTGTTACATTGTAGGACTCAGCTGATAGCTGCTGACTGCATATTTAACAAGCATGTAATTTATGTTCTCATCTAAGTCACTGATGAAAATGCCAAGCAGAAGTGGGCCAAAGCGGGGGCAGGTGGCTGCCAGCGGACATCGCCCTCCAGGTGATGTCAGGCCTTTAGTCTGCACCATCTGGGTCATTCAGCCTCCCAGTGCCATCCACCCGCATCTCCGCACAGAGCATGCACCTCCATACCCCCCGACCTCCTTCGCCAGGTGCGATGAGAGCACCTCAGAAACCTGCTTGCTCACGCGTCCTTCAGCCCGTGCCTACACGTTCCTTTACACCCCAAGCCACAACCCTTTATAAAAAGGAAAAAAGCCTGATCCTGACAGCCCTTTCTATCTTTTAGTGGTCCCTCTTCCTTCAACTCTCAAGTCTCAGTTATTTTGCTGCTTGGTGGTCTGACCCTTAGGAAGCTGGAAACAAACTCCAAACAAAAGAGTCCAGGACAGGTATAATTTTTCTCAACTTTACAAAAGTATAATTGGCATTCAATACACTGCAAAAAATAGGATTACACCAGTCGATGATTTATAGCAAATGTTTGCTCCCATAAAACCATCACCCCAAGCAAGATAATGAACATTCCATAACCCAGGATTCTCCGTGCCGTGTGCAGTCTACCCCCCTCTCCACCCCACACTGAGGCAGCCACTGGTCTGAGCTCCATCATGATAGACCAGTGTGCGTGCTTAAAAACCTTGCATAATAGAATCAGACATAGGTATTTCAAGGGGAGTTTTACGTAGTGATTTTAAGATTCGCCTGTGTTGTTGCATGAAGTGACGGCTTGTTCCTTTTGTGGCTGAGTGGCATTCCCTTACCTGCATCTACCCCAGTTCCTTTATCCATTCACCTATGGGTGGACATCTGGGTTGTTTCCCACTGGGGACTATTTCAAATAAGGCTTCTACGAACATTGGTGCACAAGCCCTTCTGTCGACAGGTGCTTTCAGTTCTCTGGGTAAATACCTAGGAACAGAATGGCTGGGTCACTTGGTAGATACATATTTAACTTTGTAAGAGAATGCCAAACTATTTCTCAAAAATAATTGTATCATTTGACATTTCTACCACAGAATGTAATTCCATTTGCCCCAAAACCTCACCAGTACTTGGAATGGTCAGTCTTTCCAATGTTACCCATTCTGATGGGGTGTCACAGTCTCTCCTAGTGATTTTAATTTGCATTTCTCTATGAGTAATGGTGTTGAATGTCTCTTTTTGTGTGCTTAATGTGTATTTTTATGTCTTTTGTCATAAAGCGTCTGTTCAGATATTTTGACTATTTTTAATTGGGTTGTTTGTCTTTTTTAAAATTTAGTTATAAGTTTTTATATAATCCAGAAACAAATGCTTTATCAGATATATTTGCAGTAAATAGTTTCTCCAGATTGTGGCTAGCCTTTTCATTTTTTGATCAATATATTTTGAGGACAAAAGTTTTAAATTTTGATAAAACCAATTTATTTTCTCATTTATGTGACATGTTTAAGAAATTTTTTCCTAGTTCAAGGTCACAAAGACTTCTTCCTACATGTTGCTCTAGTTTTAGGTTTTACATTTAGGCCTATAGTCCATTTCAAGTCAATTTTTTTATGTGCTGGGAGGTAAGGTTGATGATCATTTTTGTAATATGCAGCATTCAATTGCTTTGCACTATTTGTTGGAAACTTTCTTTTCCCCCATTGAATTGCTCTGGTGCCTTTATTGCAAATCTATTGCTATATGTATGAGTGTATGGCCAGATTCCTTATTTTGTTCCAATCACTCACACATTAGTGTCTTTTCTAGTACTCAGCTATTTTGACTACTGTAGCTTTATAAGGTCTTGAAATCAGGCAGAATTTAGTCCTCCAACTTTGTTCTTTTTAAGGTTAGCTTTGGTTATTCATTGTCCTCTACGTTTCATATATATTTTAGAATAAGCTTGCCAATCTTTATGAAAGATCTTCCCAGGATTTTGATGGAAAACATGTTGAATCTGTAGATCAATTTAGAAAAAATATTGAGTCTTCCTATCAACCAACTTACTATGGATTTCCATTTAATTATGTTTTCTTTAATTTCTCTCAGCAATGATTTGTAGTTCTCAGCATGAAAGACTTGGACTCCCCTTATTAGATTTATTTCTAACTATTTTATGGTTTGTGGTACTATTATAAATGGACTTGCATTTTCAAAATTTTACTTTCAAAGTGTTTGCTGCTAGTACGTAAAAATACAGTTGATTTTCTTATAATAATTTTGTATCCTGCAAACTTACTTAATTCATTCACTAGTTCTGTTAATTATTTTATAGAT
Organism: Artibeus jamaicensis; assembly: GCF_021234435.1. NCBI lineage: Eukaryota > Metazoa > Chordata > Mammalia > Chiroptera > Phyllostomidae > Artibeus > Artibeus jamaicensis. The sequence goes on from NW_026521812.1 coordinate 22,756,786, forward strand.
CCCTTGGACTTTTAGATGTAAACAATTATAACACCTACAAATAGGAACAGTTTTATTTGTTGCTTTTGATCTTTATGCCTTTTATTTCTTTTTCTTGCTTGATTACAGTGAAGAGGACCTCTAGTACAAAATGAAATAGAAGTGAAACAGGCATCTTTGCCTTGTTTCTAACCTTAGAAACCTTTCACCATTAAGTATGGTGCTAGCTGTTGGTTTTTTGTAAATGCCCTTTATCAATTTGAAGAAGTTCCTAGTTTTTCTAGTTGGTGTCATGAATGGGTGCTGAATTTTATCAAATGCTTTTTCTGCATTGACTATAATGTTCAGGTGGTTTTCCTTCTTTACTAAGTGCCTTAGTCCATTCAGGAAGCTATAACAAAATACCAGAGATTGAGTAGCTTATAAACAACAGAAACTTATTTCTCACAGCTCTGCAGGCTGGCAGTCCAAGATCAAGGCGCCAGCAGATATGGTGTCTGGTGAGAGTTCACTTCCTCATTCATGGAGGCTGCCTTCTCCCTGTGTCCCCGCAGGGCACAGAAGGGGTGAGGGTCTCTTTTTAAGGGCGCTGATCCCATCGTGAGGGCTCCCCCTTCACGATCTGATCACCTCCCAGAGGCCCCACCTTTTAACACCATCACATTGTGGGTAGGCTTTCACAGACAAATCCCCAAGAGGAATCCACAGGCTTCGGAGTTTCCCACACACATTTGATTTGGGATCTCTTTCACAAGTCACTGTCTCTTTGGTTCCAAAAAGACAAACTATTGGAAAGCCTGATGCAATTTTACTTATGTCTCAGTGGCATATTTCAAAACTTTCACCCCCGAAATAAAAAAAAATTTTTTTAATTCACAGCCTTCCATGGAGCCCAACCCACAGTAGGCTATAAATGAGTAGCTTTATATTATTGTTAGGTATGATTACCCCCATTTTACAAACGAGAAGAAGCCCGGGCTAGAATGCTAACCATTTCGTGTATTTCATCTACATTAGTCATTATACCAGTCCTGTAACACAGGCATCATTATCTCCATTGGATGGCAGTGGAAAGAAATTAAGTGACTTGTCCAGGGTCACACAGCGAATGGCAGAGTAAGACAGGCACTGGGGAAGTCAGTAAGAAGGTCATCCATCTGATTGCCTCCATCCACCCAAGGCGAGCTGGTCACTGGGACAGAAAGGGACTGAGACGCAGGTGCCAGTTCCTCCAGGAGCGCAGCACCAAGCAGGTGCCGCTGACTCACCCCCGCCTCCCCTCCCTTCCGGGTGGGGCTTGGCGGGGAGAGGAATGAATGTGTAGGTGCTCAGAACTTTGAACTTCCTGAACAAGAGGACTTTGTTTTCTGGAGAAGTCAGAGAGCGTAAGGACCTACTGTCACCCAGAACTGCAATTCTGGGCTCACAAACAGGACAGCTTTCAGCCTTGTAAGCCTTTTTGCCCCGCCCTTGTTGGCCTTTCTACTTAGATCCGACTAGTACATTTAGGAAGGAAGGAAGCAGAAGTCCTTCACTCAGAGGTTCGCTGAATAATCTTAACTGCCCCAGCCCTGCCCAGTTTTAAGCCGAATGAGAGTGGAGAGAGAGGAAAGCCCAAACCTTGAAAATTCAGGAAATCGTGGGTGAAGGGAAGTGAGGAAAATATTAACTTGACATTCAAAAATCAGAAGTTGTTCATAAGGTGGTTACTCAAGTGTATTAATTGGCAAGTAGGTGCCAGGGTGTGGGGAGGAAAAGGCCTCACCAGAGGAAGCTAAATGTTAGTTAGTAGTGATCCTGCTGAGACAGAAAATAGACACTATCCTCAGATGTCTGGAGACGGACTTCCAGTGTAATTTGTGGGTGCCTGGGGAACTCAGTGTGCCTTTATTTTGAAGATGCTGAGCATCGCCACACTAGTTTGGGTTTACTTTTGAAGGTTTCCATGTCAGGCAGGGGGGGAGGGACAGGCAATAGGTGTTAGCTTCCCAAAGGACTGATACTCTTTCTTTCTTAGCTATGAAAGCAGTTTAACAAGTCACCTTCGGTCCAGTGGTCCATACGCCAACTAGGATAAGGTGATGAAAGCAGCGATGAAAATGAAAAATTAGTCAGAGATTGCAGAAGTGGACCTATAAAATAAACGGCACCAAAAGTCCAACTCAGCCGTTTTATCTCTGTAAAAGAGACTCATCCCAGGGTCCTGGGTCTCCCTGGGCATCCGATGGACAGACACGAATGCACATGGCCTTTGTAAAGCTAAGGAGCTCGTTGCCCCACTGTGGCCCCACCTTCTGGGCACGCAGAGCATGGATTAAGAAGCCCTAATCTTGGCATAAACCAGCTTTAAACTGGCAAGTGGCATCATGAGTCTACTCTTTAGTTTGCAATAATTAGCCGAGACAACTTTCAGAGCTATCTTTGGGACTGCTCCAAGAAATCATTTCACTTAATCATCTGCGCTAGTCTATTAAATATTGGCTGTTCTGAAAAACTGGCCTGCAACCTGCCAATACCAATGACTTACTGCAATTGATAAAAGACAATCACCCACGGGATGGGTTTGGATCCCATCAACCCCTCCCTGGCTGTGGAGCAGATATTGAACACAGAGGTCTGGTCCAATGAGGTAGAGTTTGGGATGAGATCTCGAAATGCCACCCACTATTGATTCCCAAGGCATGGTTTTGTCTTTGGCAAAGCACACAGCAAGATAGGCTGTGACTTTGCTGTGCTCAGGTGGTGCTCCCCTCCACTTCCAGGCCATGGACCTCACACGGGCTGTCCCCATGGCCAGCCTCTGACCGTGAAACTGGTGAGCTTTAACAATGCATCACAGCTCTGGCTGCCTTTGCATTAGTCGTTCAAGGAGCGACGGACGGAGAGAGGAAGATGCTGACCAGTGGCGCAGTCTGTCATACCCACACGAGGAAGGCCCTTCTCCAATCCTTCCGATGCTGCCAGGCCGCTCAGGAGCAACGCCCTCCGAGATGTGTGTGGGTTGTCCTACCTGGACCAATTCCTCTGCCTAAGACCCAGTGTTTTCTGAAAAAAATCATAATGCCATAATGCCTCACCCAGCATTTCCATTAAGACTAACAATTTAAACCTATTTCCAGCAGTCGGAATGGCAGTTTAGTGTAGGCTTGCTGAGATTTCTTTCTATTCAGATTTTCTGAAAAATACTTAAAATGAGAGTTTAAAGCACTATTTTATTGATGGCTCGCTAGCAAAGAGGAGGTAACTGCTGGAGTAAGTTTTGGAGGCCAGAAGCCACCCTCACCCCCGAACTCTCCCTCCACAGGCTTCCCACACTGTCCCAACTGCTTCCCGGCACGCCGTCCAAGAAGCACCTCCAGAGGCGGCGAGGCCCACTGGAAAGGGAATAGCCTGGGCGTGAAACAAACCAGCTCAAACCCTAGCTGCTCTGCCGCTGGAGAATTATGTAGCCTCGTGGAAACCCAGTTTCCTCTCTACAGAAAGGAGTTCGTGTGCATTAGTCAGGGTCTGAATACCAAGACTGATGACAGATGAAATCGAATGATACCTAACAGTTCTCGATGCACATTGGTTTCAGGGTTAGGAAAACAGCAACTTCTGAGGATATAAGACAGGTGGAGTTTAATGCAAGGAGTTGATCACACAGATGATGGGAAAGGTTAAAGAGTCAACCAGGGGACTATGAGGTGTCCCAGAGATGAGCAGCAGCAGGAAGCCACCACCACCTAAGGCCGGAAGGACACAGGGAGGAGATGGCTCTCCAAGGCCAGGCACCAAAGTCACCAGAAGAAAACCAGCCCACAGCAGGGGGAGCTGGGGTCAGGAGACAAGGCAGCTGCTGCCAGAGGTGGCACCCAAGGCCGAGAAGGAGAGGAAGAAACTCCCTGCTTCCTCCCACCCACGTCCACCCTCCAATCTCTTGCCAAAGCTCTCCTAGGAGACACCTGGCCAGCAGCCTGCTGACCTGGCATCCTCGAAAGTGCAGCCTGCAGGGCCTGCTCTCTGTCACGCAGGGCAGCGGGGAGGCTGGGCAGCAGGCCGGAGGGTGAGCAGGCCCAGGCCCAGCCCCAGAGACCAGATGGCCTGACCCCGACACCCTGGCCTCCCCACACCAAAGCCTCCTCTGGGCTCAGGGTGGTGTTCTGGCTGCAGGCTCCAGGCATTGCCCTGCTCACTGTCACCATCCTCTGTCTCTCTACACTGACTCTGGGCTTAATAGACTGTCCTCCCTCTTTCTAAGCAAACACAGGGCTCTGCTCTAAGCCCATCCCGCAGGGAAGCAGTAATGTGGGAGCAGACAGGCCTCCAGGGCTAACAGATGCAGCGCTGCCCTCAGGCCTGAGCTGGGGCGTGCTGCTCTGGGCCTCACTCTGGAAAGGCCAGGGTTCCGAGAGACAAGGGGAACTGGCCACCCACTGTCCCCCCATCACCCCCTTGCTCTGGGTGTGCAGGACACCCAAATTCCCAGTGCAAACAGCCTGGAACATGTTTGCAGGGCCGACTGGTCTTTTCCTCATCTGTCCTCCAGGGCAGACCAGGCCTCCAGGGTGAGCACCTTTAGCCCTCGGGGACAATGCTCTGCAGGGCAGTGGGAAGAGAAGGGAGGGCCGTGAACACAGCTTACATATCACACACCTGCGTGTGACAGCCCCTCATGGCATCTGGGGTGTGAAAACAAGGGGGGCAGGCTGCGTGCCAGGTGCTGGGGGTTAGGGCCGTCTCCCCACATGCCACAACATTCTGGCACAGAATTTAAGGAGTTCTAAAATTAAACCTGGCCTTCCAGGTTGTTATGAAGGTAGAACTGTTGAGTTATGAGCATGGAACATATTTTTTATGTAGTAATCGTTAGCTTGATGTGTGACCTTCATGAATCAGGGCCTGCCACTGGCACTCCCACCACAGCCCCGACACTCGTCAAGGGCGGGCCTGGGCCAGACCGGACTGATTCCCAAACCAGACGCTGGGCTCTGAGCAGAGGTGGCTCAGGCAAAGGGGAAAGGAGGAGGTCCAGGCGCCAGATGCTCACAGGCCAGCGCTCTGTCCCCACTCAGCAGAGCTGAGTCTGGCAGCTGCAGCCCTCCAGAGAGAACGCTTTGCAGGACAGGACACCCTCTGATACTTTGAAATGAACATTTATGGAACATGGGGAATGTGGCCGACTTTGTCCTAAACACATTCAATCCCCCTGAAGTGGGTAATATTGTTATCACCATTTCACAGAGAAGCAAACAGACGAGGAAGTTGAGCAAACCTACCTAAGACCCAGCCGGGACTCAGACCCATGAGTCTGATTCTCAAGTGGGGCCCTTCACCGCACCCTGTACGGCCTCCTCCCACCCCGTGAAAACCGTGCGTGTCCAGGGTTTCCCTGAATACTCAGAGGACACTGACCCCGTGCCCCAGACAGTGAGGGGCCACACGCTGCCATTCTGCCAAACATTTAACAGCAGTTCTCACAGCCCCATCTAAGCCTCCACTTTTCCTGGCAGAACATTCCATCTGCTTGTTTTTCCTCACACGACAGAACATCCAGCCTGCCCTTTAGTGGAGTCCACTCATCCTGCTTCAGGTGCCTCTCTGGAAGTGTGGGACCCAGACCTGAAACCCACGTTCAGGTCGTCTGACCACACCGTGTGGGCAGAACAATGATTCCTGCCTATCCTGGTCAAACACGGCAAAGACAGACCTTCACCGCAAACACTGGTGGAGCATCTACTCTGTGAATGGGAAGGCGCTTGTCCTCGGAGTGTACTGTGCAGTGAACCAGACAGACGGGGACTTGGTCATTTGAACAAGATGTGGAGAGCGCCAAGAGGAGCAGGGGTAGCTGGGCTTTCGAGAGGCTCCACCCAGGCAGAGCTGCTCGACTGGATCTGAAAGCTCAGGAATCCGCGGGCGCGCTAGAGGAGGAGGAAGTGCAACAATGCACGCAGGGTTATGAGGTGTGCAAAGACAAGGCACATTCCAGAATCTGTCAAGTGACCAGCTGCTGGAACACACCCGGACCTGATCCTACGGCAGGACATGGTCACAGGCAGAGGGGAGCCATGGGCCTCTTATTACCATGGCTTGATTCCTATTGACTAGATGGTACTGTCAGTCTCCTAAAATCCTTAAGTCCTTTTCACCTTGTGTCATTGATTTATTCAACTGGAGTCCAAAACTCTTCATTTATTCCAATTAAGTTTTGCTCCATTAGATCACAACAGTTACTTCAGTCCGCCTGGGCCCTAATTCTACAACCAAACCAGTACCCCTCTCAATGTTGCCTCGTCTGACCCTTATGCTATTGACAAAAATATCCAAACTAGCAGGCCCAGCCCCACAGACCTCCTCTGTGTTACCACCCATCAGCACTCCTCAGGGTAGGTATTCAACTGGTTATAAGCTCTTCTAAACAAAAGCACGTCTAGTTCTCACATTATTCCAGTTGTGTCTATAAGGTCACAAGAGACATTATCAGCTGTTTGACTGAAGTCCGGAAATACCACGTCATCGACATCTCCCTAATCTACCAGCCCAGCACCCCCATGAGAAGAGGAAATAAGGGGTGACTGACATGACATGTTTTGAGTAGGCCCCTGTCACTCTGTAGTGACCTGCGCACCTATTTCTAAGGAGTGCAAACCGTTTGCTTAGTACCATGCACTATCATAGACCAGTGTGGGTAGAGTCTGCAGAATCCAAAGTACTCTCCCTTTTGGAAACGAGGACTTTGGCTCACCCAATTCTTTGGGGCTCTCCCACATTGGCTATGGTCTGTGAAAGATTAACAACAGCCACAGAGAGGGGTGAACTCCTGTGCTCTCCCTGGCCCTGGTCAGGAAGGGCACTTGGACTCACTTCCAATGCCTGCAGGCTCCTTGGCCACCTTCTCACCAACCTTGGGCTCCGATTCCAACTCAGGAGGGTTATTTTTCCATTTTAGTCCAAAGATCACTCCTGAAAAAGAAAAGGACAATGGGACTTTGGTGCTTTGTGTTGCAGGCTGCAGTTTGAACTTGATCTGGTAAGTAAAGAAGTCACCGAAGATCTTTTGAAAAAAGGAGTGTCATGACCCTATTTTAGGTGAAGAGTTTTCATGTTTTGACTGTTTCATATCATTAGTGCATTGCTCTTAGCATCAGCATTTAACACTAGCAATTGCCAATAAGTATGCCAGGCAGTGTGAAATACACCAGCTAAGGTTGATCAGTTTATCTTCAGTGTGAGGCAGAAAGGGGAAGTGGCTATGAGTCAGATGAGGACTCCAACAAACCTGGCTTTAAATACCAACTCCATCATTTAAAGTCAGGAGGCCTTAAACAAGCACCTCACCACCTCTGAGCCTCTGTTTCTCATCTGTAGAATGGGAATAATAATTTTACCCACTTCACAGGGAGGGTGTGAGGATGGAGATAATGAATGTAAAGTGCCTGCCTCCACTGACTGCGTAAGTGCTTAATAAGAGGTCCTGCATCTGAGTCCTTTGTCTGTAGAGGTTATGGTCACCTTGAAGGATTCCCAAGTTCCCCAAGACCAGGCCCAGACACCTGGAGCAGCCTGAGGTGAGGGGTACCCCCAGATGTGGACTCCGGGAAGCAGCTGCCCCCCAGACCTGGACGCAGCGCCTGCTTGTGGCATGCCTCTGTGCTGATGGCTGCCCAGGCCCCAGCCCCTGAGGGAGCTGCCGAGGAGGCTGGCTCTGAATTCCTAGAGTCCTGATCTTCCTCCACCCTAATTAGCCCCACCTGGGTACACAGTTTTGTCAGGAGTTGCAGGGTTAACAGCTGGAAAAACAGGTTTTTAAAATGTGCCCTCAGGAGTTAGTCTGGGTGATTCTTCAGTGGAGACTGGAGGCTGCGTGGAGGCTCCAGGCCCCCCAATTTGGCATGTGTCCCAAGGCCCTGCCTGAGGTTCTTGGCTGTTTCCTGCACTGTGGCCCATCACCTCGCACACACCTGGGCCACCCCCACCCCAGCTGTGGGTGTGTGGAGAAGGAAAATGAACTGTGCCTCGGGAAGCATGGCTGGGGAGGCACCCCCTCCCCCGTTCCACCCTAATTCCAACCTGCTCCCAGGTTGGCCTTCCCAGGCTGAGCAAAATGGTGTGGGGTGAGAATGCACAGCACCACTCTGCTCCTGACCTGGGAAGGGTCAGCTCAGGCCATCAGCTGATGCTGGCCGGAAGTAACCACATTTTCCTTCACTCAACACCTTTCCACCCAGATGCCCACTTATTTTGTTGCACCATGAGTTCTCCCATCAAAGCTTCCACCCGGTCAAGGGTCCCCGAACTTCTCAAACACTAATGTAGCATATTGGGCAAAATGCTAAGGGCTTCCACAGGATGACTCGCATAGCCCTCACTCTGTGTCTGCGATTAGGTGCTGTTCGACCCCATTTTACAGATGAGCAAACAGGCTCTGGGAAGCTCAGGTACTTTGCCTGCAGCCACATAGCTAACTACGTGGCAGAGATGGGAACTGGACCCTTAAAAGCTTGGTCTGCACTAGATTCTATTTCCTCTCTTGTGACAGAAACTTGGGGACTTAGACACCTGGCAGCGAAAACCACCAGCCTCTGGGCCCCAATTTATTTCCTCTGTGGGCCTCGTCTAAGTAAAAATAACCCCAGACTCTTTAGTGACTGGTTAATCTTGATTTCTAAGACCTCCCCTGTTCGCACTGCCTGTCTCCATCCTCCCCTCATGTCCTTGACCACTGACACCTTAACTCTTTTTTTTAAATTGTGGTAAAAAAATAAAACATGTAACATGAAATTTACCACCTTAACCATTTTAAGTATATGGTTCAGTAGTATATTCACATGGTTGGGAAACAGATCTCCAGAACTTTTCAACTTGCCAGTCTATAACTACATCCATGAAACACACTCCCCTGTTCTCCTGTCCCTTAGACCCTGGAAACTACCATTCTTCCTCCTGTCTCTCTGACTTTGACTTTTCCAATACCAAATGTAAGTGCAAGCACACAGCACTTGTCGTTTTCCGACTGGCTTACTTCATTTAGCATTCTTGGTCCTGGAGCTGCTTCCACGTTGCAGCAAGTGACAGGATTTGCTTCCTTTTTAAGGCTGACATCCCATCGCACGCCCTGTCTTTCGATTACCCATCCATCTGTCCACGGACCCTTGGGTGGCTTCTACCTCTTGGCTATTATGAACACTGCTGCCATGAATGTAGGTGTGCAAATAACTCTTTGAGACCCTGCTTTTGGTTCTTTGGATACAGACCCAGAAGTGGGGATTGCTGGACCACATGGTAGTTCAATTTTTGAGGTTCCTTCACACTGTTTCCCGCAGAAGCTGCACCAGTTTACATGCCCACCGACAGGGCACAAAAATGGTTTCTCCACATCTGTGCCCACACTCGTTGTCTTCTATGTTGAGAGTGGCCACACTGATGTGTGTGAAGTGTGGAGCCTTAACTCGTGAGCACAAAGTCCTCCACAGACTGGCCGGATGGGCCTTCCCATGCCAGGATGAGACTCGCACGTGGCAACCAGAGTTCCCCTGACATCTTCCCCTGTGGCCAAAGAAGCCGAGTGATTCTGTCTGATGGCTGGGGATGCGCAGGCCAGTTTCAGCTGAGTCTCAGAGAATCCCTGAGGAAACTCCGCTGGCTGGGCAGTGTTTGCAGGGGAGTGGGTGCTGAGCAGACATTGATGACCGTAGGATGTAAGCTCCATGTAGGCAGACACTTGCCTCGGTCATCTCTGCATCCCCAGCATTTGGCACATAGTGCTCAATTAGTATTTGTTGAATGAGCGAAAAAAAAAAAATGGGTAGCTTTCTAACCCTGCAGAAAGTGGTCCCTCTAAGCTACCGTAGTCCGTTCTACAATGGAGGCCCTCCGCACGCGGCTGGGTCCTGCCTCCTGGCTCCCGCACTATTCCGTGAGTGCCCCGCTGCCCCTCCGTCCTTGCTGAAGCATTGCATGTCTGGCTGCCAGACTCAGGCCCGTTCCTGTCACTCCTGTATCTCCAGAAGGACTCTGGGCTTTGTCTGTCTGATGGTGCTGACAAGGAGAGAGTTTTAAAAGTTTGAGAAGTGATGCCTCAGAGGGAGGTGTGGGCGGGCAGTAATACATAGTTAGCTTTCATTCGGGAAAGAAAAGGGTACCTCTCCTTACTCCTCACAGGGGAGAATTGAAGGATCTCGGCACTTTTTTGTGCCAACACTGAGATGTTGCAGTTCACCGACCCCACCCCCAGACACAAAGACACTTTGGTGAGGAATGGGAATGAGGGGGGTTCAAAACTGATACAGACCAAGCCAAATTTGTTTCCCCCAGTGTGGTATGAGGAAGGGGCGACGATGGGGAGGAGCATTTGGGCCAGCCCAGTGCTGCACTCTCTGTCACAATCCGTAAGAATTCAGGGAGAAAACTCCTACTGTGTGTCTGGCACTGTTCTGAGTGCTTTACACAGAATAACTCATTTAACCTTCCCACCGATCTTGAGAGATGTATAGTGATGTCATACCCATTGTACAGATGGGAAGACCAAGCTCCTTAGACGTGAAGTCACCTGCCCACAATCACAGAGCTGGCTGGGATTTAGATCCAGGCATGTGGATTCAGAGTCTGGGCTCTTACCTGTGCTGGCTCTCTTAGTCATATACCAATTCATTTGTTAATTCAACAACCACTTATAGAGCTGACTATGGCAGGCACCAGCCCCGCAATGAACAAGACAGAAGCCTCGCCCTCCAAGGACGTCAGTCTATCAAGGATGCTCCTACCTATGTCCTGTCTGTGAGAGTGAGTTGGGGAATGTCAGAATCCAGACCCACAAGTCGCCAGACTAAATTCAAATACAAGGGGGACATCCCCCCAAAGAGGAACGATCTGCTGAAGGCAGGCTCCTTGTGGCACAAGCTTTCCCTGCTAGGTGAGCATTCTAAGAACCCATCTGTATCAGTGTACCAGCTGGTGTTGTTGTGAGAGGCTGCATTCAGCTACAGCGAATTTTGTTTGAAGACTCTTTTAACACGTTTGCCCATTTCATGATGGGTGATTTACAAGCTCACCTGCGTATTCAGCACCACACTGTGTATTCTACAGTTTTTGACCAAAAAGTAGCATGATCCCCATGCTCCCACCCCCCCCACTCACCCGATCTTGCCCCTATTTTTTGTTTGTTTACCCAGATGAAATAAGTCTTTAAACAAAAACGTTTCACTGATGTAGAAAAGGTGAAACAAAAAACAGAAGCACTAAAAGGCAAAATTGACGAATTAAAAAACTGTTTTGAGCAGCAGAAAAAAAAAGTCTTGATAGGTGAATTGCATCAAATGGAGAGTACTTTGAGGGTGACTGAAGTTTAAATGTGTGAGAATAAATACACAATTTTTTATAAATAAATTCCAGGTTTTTATGGGTCCCCCTTGTACAAAACCAAATTAGTGATCAAGGATCCTGACGAACTATTTCTAGGAGTCAAATTTTGTCTTCTTTAAAGAAAACAGCTCCAAGTATTTTACAGATGCCATGGGCCCTGGGAAGGGGTTTGAGAACATCGAAGCAGGTCAGGGAGCTGCGGACACCGCGACAGCGCCCTTCACGCAGGGCTCACCTGCCTGCCAGAGAACCAAGTAAAGCAGAGACTTCTTCATGAAATTTCAAATGAAAGCATTAGTAATACCAACTGAAATTAATTTAATATCAGCCAGGTTCCTGCAGGATCAAAGGGGCTTCTGAGACAGCCTTCTCAGCCTCTCTGCGGACCCCCCCGCCCCCCGGAGCAGCACTGCCTCGTCAGTTCAAATAAATCCTGGGCTCTGAGCGGGCACCTTAATACCCAGAACGGCGGGCACCCTGCAGCCCACAGACTCCCGGGGCAGAAGCAAGCACTTCTGCGTGTCTGCATGTCTCCGCTCTGGCCGTGGGGCAGTCAGAGCACCAGCCTGGGTTTAATCCCGGCCAGGGGCCCACTCGGTGAGTCACCTTCGACCTTTCAGTCTCCACATCTATAAAACAGGACTAGTAACGAATAACCGTACCTTCTGGGTGGGGTGGATGTAAGGGTGAAAGGAGAGGATCCTGCAGAGAACTTGGCACCGGGCATGGCCCCCCAAAATCATGCGTGTTAGCTATTGTTATTAAACAATCTTATTGTGCATTATCTGCAAATAAAGTCATCATTTACAAAAGTCACTGCATTTAAATAAATGTGTAATGGGCACTTCATAGGAGTGTTTTTCCTGCATTGCTCAAAGTTCGAGCATCACCCCGTCAGACACGTCATGAGGCTGGGCCCATTTCCTCAGTTTTTGCCACGGCCATAGCAGCAGCACCCACAAGTCCCAGCCCAGGCTCTTCCCTTCAAGTTGCTCACACCTCCTCCCTTCAACCCTGGCTTCCGTCTCCATTTCACAACTTCAAAATTGGAGGGCTTTGCCCACCCCATTCCTCAAGACTTCCAGTTCTGTCTGAGGTTAACTCCCTCCAGAAATCTGACTTTGGGTGCAAGTAATTTATCAGGGAAGTGTTCCCAGAGGTAACCAGTAAGGGGGTGGGAGAAAGAGAGCAGGGAAGGAGGGAAGCCAAACAAGGGCGCAGCCTCAGCAGTCCCACGGAGGGCGGCTTAGGACTGACCCAGTGGGGACGCCGCACAGGTGCCAGAGTTGTCCCTCCCTTCCTGATGAGGAAAGGGCAGGCGATGGGTGGGAGGGCCCTGCTCATCTTTACTCCCAGCGACCTACTTGGGGAGAGCCGCGTTCCCTGTTGCCATCATGGTATATTCTGTGGGTCTCGGGACCTCGTTCCCAGAAGGAAGACACCTCTACCAGGGACTCAGAGAGCACCCTCTATGGCAACCACTCGGTCACCCGGGGGCGCCTCATGCTGGTGGACCATCAGGCAAAGACAGGAGCTGCCATGCTGGCTAGCTCAGGCTGATCATTAACAGGAGGCGCTGTCCCTCTGCCCTGAGCCCAGAGGGAGGGCGTGAGGAACTCTGGGGCTCTAGGTTACTCTTTTGCACGGTGTCCACTGTGACCTGGCAGTTACAACGACCACACCATGGTGACCAGGGCCCCCGCCAGGACTGTGGGCTGGGTCATGTCAACTGGAAACCACCAGGCAAGGGTGAGGGTAGAGGAGGTTCTGTGTGGACGGGTTCTGCCTCCAGATTAGCCGCAGCAGGTAAGGGCTAGGAACTGCCCCGTGAACCCTCCCCTTATGTATTTTCCCCATACTGTGGCCAGTCCCCATCATGAAGACACTGCAACAGGATGGCGTGAACTTGAACGTGGGATGCCTGGTGAATGTCTGTGCTTGTCCGGGTCCTCCCAGATCCCTTTTTCTGGTGTGGTTCACAGGTGGCTTCATGGGATGGCTTGTGTCCCAGCCCCACTCCTGAAACTGCTGTCTTAGGTCAGGGCCCCCATAGCTGGCCCCAGAGGAAGATTTGTGTGTGTGTGTGTGATGTGAGGACACTGGTGGGGACTGATGGGGACAGGACAGGGCCTGGGAGGAGTGCAGGCCAAGGCTCCCAGCCGGTGGCCTCTGCCTGACCCTGCGTGCTCCAGCATGAGGTCTCCCAGCGTGAGGGTCTCCCTGCACACAGCCAAACCAGCTCCAGGGCCCCTGGGGGCCTTTTGGGCCAAAGCACCACAGGGCTGATTTGGGGATTGGGAAGCCCATCAGGGCCTGCGGTGCACGACAATGGTAGAAATGATCAGGGGACAATGAGCCCTGGCATTTGCTGTTACCAGCTCTACTACACAAATGTTCTTGGAGTTGCTTTACTCCCAATAAGAATGAATTGCGGTAAAAAAACGGAACCAAGAGAGGATAGCAAGCCTGTTCCAACAGAACGGATTCTCTTCCTTCTACCGGAAGACCACACGTGCCCGGCCTTACCTCTGAGGGCCGGGGAACAAGGAAAGGCAGAGGCACAGATCTGCCCTCCCCAACACCCCTTGGGCTTTGCAGAGGAGAAGCCACCTGTGGACTTTTGAAACCACAGCCCAGCAAACCCCCGGGAGGCCTATTATTACAGGGGAGAAGGGAAGTACCTGCCCCTGGAGATTAGAGACTTGCGAAGTCACTCTGAACCCAAGAAATGAAAAAACAAATCAAAATAGACAGAGAATTGGCATGGCCAAGTTCAAGACTCGATTTATTTCTTCAAATTACACTTCCTTAAGTTTTGCTTGGGCTCGGAGTTGTTTGCAAGTCAGGCAGATTTCCAAGGGTCTAACTCTGCTCTGAGAGCAGCTGCGTTCGCAGTTCATTCATTGTGCCTTTCTGTGCACACGCGCCCAAGAGATGCCTGCTGCACAATCAGGCCCCAGGCTGGGCACGGGGTTGGTGACAAAACAGACACAGGCCCTGCCCTTGTGCAGTGTGCAGTTTAGTAGGGGGGTGATGGCTAAATAAATACATACACAGGTAGATCTGGAAGTACACATAGGGAAGGGTGTTTTGAAGGAAAAATGTACAAAGCCAGGAGAGGGAGGAGCAGCGTGAAGGAAATTAAAATGTCAGGGGAGATTGCTCTGGGGAAGTGGCATGTAAATTGAGGTTCACAAAATGAGTGGGAGTTCAACCCACGGAGGGAAGGAAAGCGGGTGGGGGTGGGGCGGCCTTCCTGGGCAGAGAGAACAGCCTGTGCCAGGGCCCAGAGTTGGGAAAGATGGGGGCCGACCTGAGAATCCAATGAACCTGAACGGGCAGACAAACCGAAGCAGCCTGGTCTCCCCGAAGGATCAGAAAAAAACCTGGAGCATGCTCGCATGCTCCTTTCTGTACGTGTGCGTTGGGGTGGGTTTCAGGAGGGGATGGAGCCTGGAGTGGTGACAAATGTTAGCCCCCAAAACTGCTCTGGGTAGGAGACTCAAATCAGTTCAAAACGACGAAGCTTTCGATGAAAGACAAGGCAGAGGAGTCTCCGCTCTTAGCAGCACACAGCTCCAGGGGCCGCCCCGCACGCTGCCATCTCTGTGAAGAGCAAGCACAGCAGGCAGGGCGCAGCCTACGCAGCTGCAACGAGTCTGGAAACAGAGAGAGTGGGAAAGAGGCTCTGTGGAGAAGTCAGTAAAACGGGTGAAACGTTCAGGAGGAAGAGGAGGTTCACTGAACAGTTGAGTTTTTGTTTTCTGAAGAAGCTGGAGGCCAGCGAGGAGAGAGAGCAGAAATGGAAGTATGAGATGTGCTGAAAAGAGTTTCTTTTTTTTCTAGAACAAAAAATATTTGTGGAGCTTTCTGCTAGATGGATAATATTGAGTAAAACAGGTGAGATCCTACCCTCATAATGCTTACAGTCTTGTGGGGGAGAAAAGACTAACTTAAATCATACAAAAACAAGTGTGTGGCTATAAGTTGAGAAGAGGCGTGCAGGAGAGGGCCATGCGTGTGCCTGGGTGCGTGTGCCAGGGCCCCGGTTAAGTCCGGGTGTGTGTCGGGGCAGCTTCCCTAAGGAAGTGGTGTTTAGGTTGAGCTCCAAAGAGCAAGCGAAGGTCAATTAGACAAAGGGGGGAGAGTGGGGTCGGGGTGAGGACAGTCTAGGCCCTGGGAACATTCAAAGGCCCTGTGGTGGGGACACATGAAGAAAGAGAAGAAATCTGGCAACTGGGACACAGAACACAGAGCAAGGAGAAATCGCTGAAAGGTTTAAGGCAGGACTTAAACTTGGATTCTAAACTTATCCTACTCCACAGCAGACGAACAGAGGGGGCAGGAGAACAGGCAGAAAGAATAGTTAGGCAGGCGTTGGAATAAGACAGATAAGAGCTCATGGCGGCCCAGACCAGGGTGGTGGCAGTGAGGGCACAGGACACGGGACAGGTTTGAAATATAGTTAGGGTGGGGGAGGGGTGCGTAACAGGACTAAATGGTAATGGAAAAAGTACAATAAAGATTAAACGTTCTTAACAAGAAATATATTTAGGGTGTAAATTTGGCAGGAAATTGTGCTAGACTAAATGCGGAGCGGACTCCAAGAAGAAAGATTCATTTGATGTGAACCCCAAGAATACATTTACCTGATAAGATGGACTCCCCATGGTCAACCAAGGGCCTGAATTTTATAAACAACAACAGCTTAGTGGCCATTTGCTGATGGGCTCCTCACACACTCTGTGTGCCAGAAAGAACCGCAGCCCGACCTCTGACCTTCCGCATTATGTCCTGCTCGTCCATCTGTGGACCAGCAATGGAAATGGGGTGGGCGGGGGTCCTGATTTAGTCTTTCTATTGATGCCAATGGGCTGAGATCTGCCCATTTAATCGCTCTGTCAGCCTGCTCTGTAACGACCATTTAGGACACACAATCATAACCCATCGGAAGTGTATGGGTGTGGATAGTTATGCATAAAATGAACCCAACTGTGGACCTGGGCAGAAACTTTCCCTCTAAAAGGTATTATCCTCCCCTTTGTCTCTGTGAAACACAAGTTAAGTTGCTGCCTGAGTCTGTGTCTCCTTTTGCTCAACTAAATGCCTTTATTCTTTATTACAATCTAAAATTAATTTTGGTTTACAGGGGTGTGAGCGATGCAGGGAGAACAGGTATCAGAGTTTCTGCCTAGTGGGGCTGAGCAGATGCTGGACCATTCATCAAGTTGGGGGCCCTGGAAAAGACCTCGGTCAGGAATGAAGGGTATTCGTTTTGATTTTAGACGCTTGGGACAGACAGACTGAATTGGAGATGCTCTTAAGACACCTAAATGGAAGCAACTGGATGAATAGATGTGGGCTTCAGGGGAAAGGTCTAGACCAGAAATATCAGTCGGAGTCACAGGTGTTTGAGGATTTTTGAGGTCTTGGGCGTGGATAAGACCACATAGAACGAATACGGAAGTACAACATAAACGTGTATAAAGATGTGACTTCGTCGGTCAAATTTGTGTGGAAAACGCTGGGTTAAATGCACTTACACCTTGCTGCAGTGTTTCTCAAGGCCTTTAAAAGACCAGTGAGTGTTTGTGTTTCTAGAGAGGGGCAGCTAAGGAGCCCTGGGCATCTCTAAAGGCACTGATACCTTAATTCAGAGATTCCTAAACTTTTCTGGCTACAGGCTCCTCCTGTCCCGGGGCCTCTTACTGCCCTAGACCAGTCCTTCTGACAGTTACCATGTTTTGCCGTGTATAATGCACGCCCACATTTTGGGCCCAAACTTTCAGGAAAAAAGTCTTCAATTTTAATTTTTAAACTCAATTATTTATTTATTTATATTTATATACTTGTTTTTGTATTATAAAGGAATTTTAGCACTCATTTTTTAACTTGTTATGGTAGGAGAAATTGTATGCAACAAATAATTACACGACACAGGAACAATACAAGGGTATAAAATTTTAATTGGCACTCCCCATGCATAATGCACGTCCTCATCTTCCCCTTCCCTCAAAAGTTTGGAAAGAGTGTGCGTTATACACGACAAAATACAGTAAATATGGTCCCCAGAGCACTTTTTTCCCCTCTTTGAAAATAAAACCAATAGCGATAATTGAACAATGCATTGCACTTGACCGGGTGTTTTCATATCACTTCTTTTTTAAAAAAATATTTTATGTATTTATTTTTAGAGAGAGGGGAAGGGAAGGAGAAAGAGTGGGAGAGAAACATCAATGTGTGGTTGCCTCTCATGTGTCCCCTACTGGGGACCTGGCCTGCAACCCAGGCATGTACCCTGACTGGGAATCAAACTGGTGACCCTTTGCTTCACAGGCCTGTGCTCAATCCACTGAGCTACACCAGCCAGGATATCACCTCTTTTTCAACTCCCAAAACAACCTTGGTGGGGTGGTCTTATCACCTCTACTCAGAGACAAGGCTCAGATACCTTCAGCGGCACCCCCAATGTCCAGGGTCTCACACATGCTGAAGGGCAGACCTGGCACTAAAGCCAGGGACCACCAAGTCACCAACTCCAAAATCATGTTGTTTTATGACTCTAGCTGCTCCCACATACAAACACACAGTCCTTAACAATATTATTAATTTAATAGCAGGGAGGCCAATGCTTGGATCCTCAGAGCCTCCAACTGGTAGCTGAGGAGCCTATGCTTCTGACATTCCTTCTCCTAATGAGCTAAGAATGGTACACTGAGTCAGACCTGAGGTCGCCCACGGGGGAAGCACACGGCTGTCCCTTCCCGTGGAGGTCAGCTTTCAAGCCTGCAGCCACCTCCCAAGCATTGCCAGCTTCTCCTTGCTTAATAGTCAGTTATGGGTTTAAACCCCACAAACTTATCTGAAACTTTAAAAAACATATTGATGATTTAATCTTGCACTACCACTTGGGATAATGAGGTCTATGGGTTCACTGTTCCTGCGGTAAAACCTTTTTCAAGCATTTATGTATTGATTGAAAATTAGGCCGTTGTAAGAAATACATTTCTCAATTAGAGAGAGGATGATCTTTAGAGGTGAGACAAGCCCAGACTACCTCCTAACATTAACACAGGGCTTATATTCTGAGAGAATTAAATATATGTTCCCGTTAGTGATGTCCTTAAATGATACCTGGGTATTTCTTTCCTACTCTATTACACAGGTATACAATGAACACCTCTTCTTGGCAAAGATGTGTACTGGCTGTAGCAGGAAAATACACACTCCCCATAAGGAATTTTTGATTTTTTCAATATGTAAAATTTTACTAAATTATAATACATATTCAGAAAGGTACACAAATCATAAATTTTTACAAAATGTAACCTCCACCCAGATTAAGAAACAGAATATCATCAGCTCCCTAGAAGTTACCTGTGCTGCACCTGCTCTCAATCCTAAGGTAAGCGGCGTTCCACCCTGTATCAGTTTCCTATTACTGCTGTTACACAGGCCCACAACCTGAGTGGCTAAGAGCAGCACATGTTTATTCTTACAGTTCCGGAGGTCAGAAATCCAAAATCAGTCTCGGGGAGCTACAGGCGACGTGTCAGCAGGGTGGGGTCCTTCCAGGGGCGCTGGGAGGGAGTCTCTTTCCTTCCCTCTCCCTGCTGTCAGAGACCACCTGCATCCCCTAACTCCTGACCTCCTTTCTACAGCGTCAAAGCCGGCATCACAGCATCTCTCCCCACTGCCCCTCTCTCTCTGACTCTGACCTTCCTGCCTCCCTCTTATCAGGTCCCTTAAAATCAGACTGGGTGCACCTGAATAATCCAGACACGGTCCCCATCTCAAAATTCTTAATTTAATCACATCTGCAATACCTCTTTTATCATATAACGTTTATCTGAAGGTTCAAGGGATTGGGATGTGGACCAGAGCCTGCTATCTAGTCCACTACACACCCCAACACCATAGATTCACTTCCCCTGGTTTCAAACTTCATATGAATGGGAACATACACTCCTTTAATTGTCTTCCAATTTTAAAAAGTTTTGAATTTCAGAGCAGTCAAATTTACCCGTTTTTTGCTTTAAGGTTAGTGCTTTTGTGTGTTTTTAAAGAAATGTTTGCCTACCCCAAACAATGAGGATAGTTTACTTCCTCCAGCGGGTGTATTGTCACACATGTACTTAAACCTGGAGCGTACCTAGAATGAGCTTGTGGGTGGTGTGAAGTAGTTACCACGAAGGTCCCTTCTGTCCTCATGTGGATGTGCAAGTGGTGCGGCCAGACTGTGAGAACAGTGTCTGCCCTTCACCGCCGGCACTGCCACTTCTGCGTCACTCACACACCTGTCTCAGTGCCATGCCACGCTGTCTTAACTACAGGAGCTTTAAAATAAATCCAAATAACCACCAGCATGAGTTCTCTCACTTAGCCCTTCTCCAAGATTATCCTGGCCATTCTTGGGTTTTTGCACGGTCATGCAGATTTCAGGATTGGGTTACCAGTTCCTTGGAATTTGCATGGGACCCCGATGTGTCTGTAGAGCATGTCTGTGGCCCTGAGTCCTCTAACACTTGAAAGTTTGTTCGGGGTTTCTTTACTTTGGCTCAATAAGGTTACTGTTTCTGCACAAAAATGCTGTAAATCACCCACTGGATTATTCCTAGGTATGTAATGTTTTTTATACTATTATAACACGATATTATCATTTTAAAAATTCATTTTCCAATTTTTACTTTTTAAATTTTTTATTTGGCTTCATGTCTAATTTTTATTCTGAAATGTAAAGCTCTTCTGAACTCAAGTACAGGTGACGCACAATATTGTATTGGTTGCAGGTGTAGAACACAGTGAGAGTTCACATCTATACACCTTACAGAGTGATCACCGCAAGAAGTCCACCAACCATACGGAGTTATGTGGTATTCATGATGTTATTAATATTCTGTGTGCCGTACTTTTCATCCCCATGACTTATTTATAAGTTTGTACCTCTCAATCCCCTTAACCTTTCTGCCTGTACCCCCACTGCAGGACCCTCTGGCGATGATCCACTTTCTGAATCTGGGTCAGTCTGTTTTGTTTGTTCATTTCTTTAGCTTTTTGGATTCCACACCTAAGGGGAATGATACGGTATTTGTTTTTCTCTGACTCAATTTCACTTAGCGGGATGCCCTCCAGGCCTATCCATGTTGTCGCAAACAGCAAGACCCATTTCTCGGTCCTGGCTGCGGAGCATTCCAGTGGGAACGTGCAGGCGCTCGCACACACCGCGTCTGTCTCACCGCTCATCTGGTGAAGAGCGCCCCGGCAGCCTCCGTGCCGGCTACTGGGAACGAAGCTGCTGTAAACAGAGAGGGGCACGTAGATTTTTGAATTGTTCCACTTCTGGGGGCTTCTCTGAAGAAAAGCCCCCAGAAGTGGAGTTGCTAGGTCCTTCTTTTGTCTATTGTTACATAGTCTCTAATTTCTATTTTCAGTGTATAGAAATACAATTGATTTTTTTATAGTGATCTTACCTCCAGCTACCTTGCTAAATTCATTTACTAATTTATATAGTTTATGGATTCTTTTCTATTTTCTCTATGTAGCTTTATCTACATAAACAATATGTATCTACACACACATTCATATACATTTTTACACATTGTCCATGATGCTAATGAATAATGGCAGTTTTTTCTTTTTTGTCCTGATACCTGTTTATTTTTCTTGCTTTGTTGTACAAGCTATAAACCACAAGTTCAATGTTGAATAAAGTCATGATAACAGATATTCTTGTGTCATTTCTAAACTAGGGTGATTATGCTGTTTGCTGTGGACTTATTTATAGAGACCCTTTATAGGTTCAAGAAAGTTCCTTATATTTCTAGTTTGCTAAGAATTACTTTAAAATCATGAATGAGTATTAACTTTTATAAAATGTTTTTCTCTATCTGTTTCAATGATCATAAGATCTCATCTTTTATTCTGTTGATGTGGTTAAAGTACATCAATTGAATTACTTTAGTTTTTTTATTTGAAATAATTTTAGGCTTACAGAAGAGTTGCAAAAATAGTAGTTTCCTTATATCCTACACCAGCTGCCTCTAATGCTCATTTGATATAATCATAGGACCATTATAAAACTTAAACAATTAGCATTGGTATAATATTTTTAACTATACTATGACTTTGTTCATATTTTTTAAACTTTTAAAAAATATTTTATTTATTTATTTTTAGAGAGGGGAAGGGAGTAGGGAAGGGAGGGAGAAAGAGAGGGAAAGAAACATCAGTGTGTGGTTGCCTCTCACACACTCTTTACTGGGGACTTGGCTCACAACCTAGGGATGTGCCCTGACTGGGAATCGAACTGGTGACCCTTTGGTTCTCAGGCCAGCACTCAGTCCACTGAGCCACATCAGCCCGGGCCTTTGTTTGTATTTTATAGTTTTTCCACTGATGTCCTTTTTCTGTTTCAGAATCCCACATTGCTTCCTGTTGTCACGTCTCCTAGTCTGCTCTGATCTGTGACAGCTCCTTAGTCTTTCCTGGCCTTTCGTGACCCTGACACTTTTGAGGAGCATTGGTCAGGTACTTTTTAGAATATCCTTTAATTTGGGTTTGTCTGATAACTTCATAGGATTCGATGAGAGTTTTTTGTTTTTGAGAAATGTACAGAGACGACATGCTTCTTCCCAGTGCATCGCGCTGGGGGTATGTGACACGTCTGGTGACACATGACACGCCTGGTGACAGCGTCCTTGATCCCTGCGTCAAACTGGTATCTGCCAGCATCCACTGCGTTTTGAATGTCAAACTTCCCTTATATTCTGGGGATAAACTCAAATTTGTTCTATTATATTTTCATATATTTTAAGTTGATATTTTCACTAGGTCATTTGCATCTATGTTCATACGAGTTTTGTCTGCAATTTTCTAATTTTCTTCTCTTTGTTGGGATTTGGTACCAAGGTTATGCTGGCTTCACGAAACAAGATAGTAGCTGTTTCCTGTTTATTCTTTGAGAGAATTTATGTTTGTATTAGGTATGTGGCTATTTCTTCCCTAAATATGTGAAGAATTCATCGATGAAGTTATCTGGGCCTGGAGTGTTCCCTGAGGGAAGGTTTTAAATGACTGAGTAGAGACTACATTCCTATTTGTTCTGGTCTCAGTTCAGCGGTGTCTTTTTCAGAGAAGCTACCACTTCATACTTTCAAATGTATTGGCAGAAAGTTATCTTTGTATTCTCTCCCCGCTCCCAAGGATTCTCTTGTAGTATCTGTATGACCTGTGCTGAGGTGCTCTTCTTCGCTCCTGAAAGTGATGCTGTTTTCTTACTTTTTTTAAAAGAGGTTTGTAAGAGGTTTAACCATATTATCTATCCTTTTGTAGAACCGGCTTTTAGTTTTGTTGATTCTCTCATTGTACATTTGTTCACTATTTCATTCATTTTCTGCTTTTATCCTTATTATGCTCCTCCACTTTCTTGGGTTTCATAGGCTGGGTTTCCCACCCCCTAATTTCTCGAAACAGATGCTCTCATAATGGATCTGCAGGCCCCCTCCTCTCTGACATGCGCACTGGGGCTGGGAAGGGCTGCCGGCCACCAAGTGCGGCTTTTACCGAATTCCACGTGTGTTCGTGTGTTGCATTTTCATGATCATTTAGTTAAAATATTTCCTCACTTTTCTTCAATCTACAGATTATTTAAAAGTGTATCACTGGACTTCTCGAAAGGTTAGGATTTTTAAAAGTATCTTTTGTCATTGATTTCTAGCTGAATTATACTGTGTTCATAAAACCATGAATTCCCCCAGAGAATAGAAAAGAACATTTACCACTGATTTTATAAGGGCAGTTTAACCTTAGTACCAAACCTGACAAAAACACTATGTGTGGGGAGGGGAGGAAGAGAAGATCATGTAAATCCTCTAGAATTTGTTCAGATTTGTTTCATGGACCAACATATGTTCAATCTGGGCAAACGCACTGTGTGTATTCAAGCTTTCAGAAATGTAGCTGGTGGGCAGCGCGGCTGGTTAGAGCGCCGTCCCAGCGCACAGGGCTGCGTTCTGATCCAGGGCAGTGCACAGACAAGAACCAACTGGTGAGTGCGTATGTCGGTGAGTGGAGCAACACACTGATGTTTCTTTCTCTCTCTCAAAATCAATAAATAAAATTTCAAAAGTGTATTCTGCAGTTGTGTGCAATATTCAATAAATGCGAATTAGGTCCCAGTCACACCTGTTAACCATGTTGTTCAAATCTTTGATGCACCTGGGCTTTTTTCCTGCTTCTTATAAAAGGGGGTGAGAGCAGTGAGAAATGTATTAAAGTCTTTATTGTAATTATGGATTTTTTTTCTTTTCCTTTGTAGTTCTGGTCAATTTTTGCTTCATAAAAATTGAGGATATATTAATAGGTACAGTTTGGAATTGTTATATCCTTCAGATGAACTGACATTTTTATCGTTATGAAATGTGCTTCTTTATAAAAGCTACTTGCCTTAAACATTATTCTGTCTGATATTAGGGCAGACAAACCAGTTTTTTTTTTCCACTTAGTTCAAAATGCATTTTTTTCCTTTTCCTTTTATTCTTGTTGTATATTTGGGTGCAGCAGTGTGTTTATTTAGAATCTAGTCTGATCATCTTTGTCTTTTAATTTTAATTAAAGGACTTAATCTGTTTACATTTAATACGCTCCCTGACATATTTTGTGTTTAAATCTACCATTTTATCTGTTTTCTAGTTGTTACAGTTGTTCTGTTTTCTTTCCCCTCTTTCTCATCTTCTTTTGGATTCATCAAGCATTTTTCACTGTGCCATTTCCCTCTTCTATTGACTAGTTGTTGATGCTTTTATTATCCTTTTGTCGGTGACCCTAGATGTAAAGGTTACAACGTGCATCCTCCCCTTATTGGAGTCCAACACAAATTAGTGCTTTTTTCAATTCCCAGGGAATGTGAAGGGCACTGGGATACTTTCACTCCTTTTTCCTACTTCTTACATTTTCTATATTGTTGCATGTTCTCATTCTACATGTATTCTAATTTTCTCAAGATATTATTTTATTCTTTCATAGTCAATATTAATTTAGATTTGCTCATATGTTTATGCTTTATAGTGTTCATTCCTTTCTGCATCTTCCTGCTTCCATTTGGGATTCTTTAGCTTCTACATGAAAAACTCTGTTTAGTTTTTCCTTTAGTGTTGGTTGCCCAGCCATAAATCACCTCGGTTTTTATTCAGCTAGAAATATCTTTATTTCACTTTCACTTTTGAATGATATTTTCTCTGGGTATAGAATTTTAGGTTAGCAGTTATTTTTTTAGCCTTTTAAAGATATTATCATATTATCATATTTTGGCTTCCATTGTTTTTGTTGAAAAATGAGAGAGAAACATCAATCAGTTGTCTCTTGTACACACCTGGACTAGGGACCAAACCCACAACCCAGATGTGTGCCCTGACCAGGAATCAAACCCTCAACCTTTTAGTTTATGGGACGACACTCCAAGCAACTGAGCCCCACTGGCCAGGACACTGTAGGGGTTTTTGCCAGAAAAACTGTAGTGACAATTTGAGAGGCTGGATATTGTAATCTTCCTCCAAAGAAGATTTACTTTGTTTCTGGCTGACAGTTCACTAGAAAAAAAAAAAATCTTCTTAACGTAATCTGAGATTAAACTGATCCAAATCTGAGTTTCTGTCTCTGTGAGTGCTGCTGGTCTGCTTCCAGGCTTGCTGAACTACCACCGTGCAGTCCTCCAACAACCCAGCTGCAAGGCCGGGATGTGGATGAGGACTCCTTTTGGAAAGCGCTGAGCCCCCGTTTTTATCCACACAGCCCCGTGGAACAGCCAACAGTCCTGCCCAGCATCTCTGTATGCATTCAGCATCAGCATCAGCATCAGCATCAGCATCAGCATCAGCATCAGCATCAGCATCAGCATGGTGGGGAATGGAGCTGCATATGTTAAGCCAACTTGCCTGTCTGTGTGTCTTTTTTCTCCAGCACCTTAAGACCCTATCTTAGTAGCTTTCTGTTGCTTTCAAATAAATGTTTCTCACTCTTTAAAAATTTAGTCTTGGCCCTGGCTGGTGTAGCTCAGTGGATTGAGCAAGGGCCTGCGAACCAGACAATCGCGGTTCGATTCCCAGTCAGGGCACATGCCTGGGTTGCAGACCAGTTCCCTGCAGGCCAGTTCCCAGCAGGGGACGCACCAAAGGCAACCATACATTGATGTTTCTCTCCTTCTCTTCCCCTCTAAAGATAAATAAATAAAATATTTTTAAAAATTTAGTCTTTATTATATTTTTATCTGCTACCATTTAGTCCCTTTTGACTCCCTCCCCCCAGCCATCACCACACTGATGTCCATGTCCATGAGTCCTTTCTCCTGTTTCTCCCTTTATAAAAATACAGCGTTTTCTCATTGTTCTCTGATGCAGGATTAGTCTGATGCCTGCTAGTCCATAAAGACTAAAGGCAGAAGTCATCCCTGATGGAGTTCATAACTAAGAACTGCTCTATTTTATTACTCTCGGTTCCTGTCCTTGAGAAAATTTGCTCTAAAATTCTGTCCCAGCTGCTGTAGTTAAAACAAAGAAAAGAAACTCAGTCTAAAAAAATTTAATTCCTTGGATATCATTATTTTCAAGCAATATTGTTTATTCTGGACCCATATCCCAGCATCTTACATGCATTAATTCATTTAATGGGATGCAATAATGTCTAATGCAGTCCATATTCCTCAGTCACAGATTTTGACCAAGGGTGAGCCATGGGTGAAGATGACATATAATTCAATACACACAGCCAGGGCCCAACTAAGAAAAAAGCTTAGACACTATCTAGGCCACCAGATTATAGGGAACACACAAGCAAGAAGGTAATTTATTGCACAAGCCTCAAACTACTTCCCTGCTAGTCTTTTCCAAGTGACAACTCCTAAAATAAGTCAACGGACAGCAAAAGACTAACAATGAGCAAGTTTCCCTTCTACTTGTGGGCTTCCTAGTGCAGATGATGAAATGTCAAAAGTCAGTACTGGACAAGAAGTAACAGGAGGAGAAGAGAGAACAACCAAGGTCTATGTCCACTGTCCTTGGGTATCAAGAATCAGCTTTATTTGTATTCAGCAGATACTAATGATTGCAGACTTGGGCCACACAAATGGATCAAGGGACAGATATAAGGACAGAGGGAGGTGATATGGAACGGATGGTCCGAGACCCTGCCAGAGAGAAGTAAGGGGCTTGTTTCAGCTATTTACACTGAATGCCGCACAGGGAGCACAGAACATGACAATCCCAAGCCAACTTCAGCTCTCAGCCAGACACTCCCTGGGGCCTGGCGCCTCTTGCCCTTTCATGCCCCTCAACCTCCGCAATAAATGGAGTGAGTTGCATTCTTGCTGTCGGATGAAACCCTATTTAGCTCCTTCTGTGCTCCAGTTTCATTTCCAACAGTGGAAGCAGTCTGGGGTGGTTGAAGCCTAGGCCACAGAATAAGCCTGCCTCAGTCCAAGTCTTGGCCCTAATTGCTACCTGGGTGACCTCGGGCAAGTTATTTAACCTCTCCGAGCCTCAATATCCTCATTGTGAAATAGGGATGATGATAATAATAGTTATCAAGATGCTATGAGATAATGCTAGTGAAGTGTTTGGCAAAGAAATAAAAGCAAAATAAATGTTGGCAATGGCTATTGCTTCATTTAGGGCCCTGCCATGTACAGGAAGGCCTTATGCTGTTCTTACCTACTGCGTACCATTTGATAGGCAGCCTCAGGAGTGTTGTTGGAGGGGAAGGAAGAGGCGGAAAACACAGGGGCTTCCTTGGTTTCACACATTTAATCCAACAAGCACAGTGCTCCTGAGGCCCATATCTACTAGATCTTTTTGGAGACCTGTTGCAAAATGTATTAATGTGGGTGGTCATCAGCCAGGTTTCCTGTCCTCACTCTTCCCTGGGAGGCAATGGGTTCTATTTCAGAGACACCAGAGATCTCCACTCCCCCCATCCATTCTCCTTCAGAAATACCAAGGCTGGGGTGGCCCTAG
Source organism: Artibeus jamaicensis (assembly GCF_021234435.1). Lineage (NCBI taxonomy): Eukaryota > Metazoa > Chordata > Mammalia > Chiroptera > Phyllostomidae > Artibeus > Artibeus jamaicensis. The sequence goes on from NW_026521812.1 coordinate 22,784,112, forward strand.
GCCAACCAGGCATAGACGGTGCCTCCCAGTCTAGTGGTCAGAAATGCTCCTCCGGAAGCTCAGGGGCCTCTGCTCACCCAAATCTCTTCTCGGCAGAGTATTAAACATCAATTACTTAGCTCTAAATGTGAATTGAATTAATGTGTCTTATCCAAGCGAATTTGCAATTTATGCCTTACCTTCACTCTGGAATGAAAGGCTTGTGTCCCTACAAAAGTCAAGGAATAGCAAGAAGGGGACAGACAGCAGATGGCCATCCTGTGAGTGAGACGACCCCCATCCCCACTTCTGCCTCTCCTGTGTGGCTTTGGGCAGTTCAATTCTCCTCTGCTGCCCTCAGCATCCTCACTGAGGGGTCGCTGGAGTCCCAGCTCTGCAAACTGTCTCTAGGCAAGTGGTTTTTCAGTTGGAGGCCCTGGAGCAGGCCCGGAAATCCCTGCCAGGTGTCCACAGTCATCCCTTGCCCATCCCGAACCTTTGAGCACACTCAGTGTTCCCTGTCAGCTGCCCCTCCCCCAGCCCCACATGTGTCCCCCCCCCCTCAGGATGTGTCTCTCCAGAGCCCCGCTCTCCTGAGCGGGGTGGTAACCCAGCCCCCAGTCCAGCCTCACTGTGCAGCCCCCTGCCCTGCCCTCCCCTCCAAATCCCCACTTCCTGTCTCACAGATTTACGATGCAGTTCAAAGAAGGAAGGATGATATAACAGCTTCCCTGCCCCCTCCCTCTCCCAACTGACTTATTGGAAAAGTCAGTTTAACTGGCTGGGGGCCAAGCAGTTTTGTCCTCCACGGCCTCCCAAGTGTAAAAATACTCCAGGCCCCAGCCCTCCCGTCTGTGACAAGGCGTCAGCGCCCAAACCCACTGGTCAGGCTTTGCTCGTGGGCGGGAAGGAGGCAGCCCTGCCCCGCACTGGAGTCTAATTAAGTACTGAGGGAATAAACCATGGGCTTCAATTTTAGCTTTAAAAATAGTTCGGGCCCAGGATTCCTCTCTCTGGTTTGAACTATGAGTTCACTGTGTCCTGTCACTGTGTCCCCCTGCACCTGGGCTTCGAGGGGAAACTCAGTGGGGAGGAAAGGACAGGGCTTTGCAGGGCAGAGGGACCCCGTGGAGGCTCGGGGTGCAGAAGCTAGTGGGAGAAGCAGACTTCAGAGGGAGGGAGATTTGAGGCCAAGGGGTGGATTACTCTGCGCCCTCCATCCCTACTCGGCATCCTGCCTCTAGTGCACTGGCTCTCCCCCGCCCCCTCCCCCTCCCCCGCAGGACATCCAGGGGGTTGGGGTCCTTCTGAATGTATCGCCAGAGCCCCACAAGGCCAAGAATGCTAAGCTCTAGCCAAGGCTGAGGTAATTCTCCACCAAGATAATAGAATGCACATCACAGTTTTGTGCATAATCAGGCCTCTTGGGCAATGAGGGTGAGGAAAACATCAACAAGTGGAAAGAAGAGCTGCAGGTCAACTGAGTGTCTAGCTGGCTGGCGTTGACTCCTGAGCCTCTTCCCGCCCACCTGCTTCTCCACGTGGAAGGAGAGAGGCCAGCCTGCTGAGACGGGCGGGCAAAGAACAGCTGACCAGACCAATGGAGGTGAAGGAGGGGGTGGTCTGTGTGAACTACGGGATGTCCAGAGGGTCATCAGATCTGCCATGCGGGTTAACTCCGTAGTCACTCACTCCATTCGAACTCTCACACTGTATCATCATTAGCTGTCATTAGACCATGGTCAAGGGGTTCTATGTTGCTTCCTCCTCTTCCCATTACCCAACACGGAGCAGGTGCCTGGCTTAAATGAGCTCCTTTCTGGGCACCCCTTTGTAACATTTCAGCTCCGAATCTGCTTTATGTTGCTATGAGTGCCCCTTACCTCTGCATCAAAGGGGCACAGTCAAGAACAAGCTAAGTAAGTCTGTGGACAAGCTTACCCCACCTGCCTCCTGTGTACCTGGGCTGACTCAGAGGGGATGGCAGAACTGGAGTGAGGCCCCTGGCAACACTGGTGGCTATGAAGACCAATGTCACATGTACCTAACACGAAGCCAGTACTCACTGCTCCTGGGAAACAGTCAGAATGAAAAGGAAGAAGCAGCTCAAAAGAAATCGAACTCAAAGGGCAAGAGTAAGGGCCCCTACCCGACAGTCCTCCGGGAGGGTGTTTCCAGCAGGGAGCGTCAGCTCATTCTTGGAGGGAGATGCCTTCAGAGCTCCTTCTTCTTTTCGGATTCATTCAATCACTCCACCAGCGTGTTTGAGCAGCTACCGAAGCTGCACGTGGTAGGTGCAGTGGGGGCACCGCCGGCCAGCAACACCGGTAATTACAACACTGTTACGCCGGGGAGGGGACAGAGGGCCGAGGGAAGCCGGGCGGAAGGCACCTGGGGCTGCCTGGTGGTCATGGGAGGCTTCCAGAGCGAGTGCAGGCTCTCGGGCCTGCCCCCTCCAGCCCACTGCCCTTCTGCTTCTCTCTCTCCTCCAGTCTGGCAGCTCCGCCTGGGAAGGGGCCCTGCGCGTGGGACACAGGCTGTCAGAGGGCACCTGTGGCACGCCGGTCTCCTGCTTTTCGGCTTTCAGGTGCCTCTACAGGGCCCAGCTGTGCCTAACACGGCCCCCTCTTTTGGTGGAGTCGGAGGCCAGAACACGGCAACGCTGGGGCAATAATTACACTTCTGAGAAGGGGCAGGGGGCGAAGGGGCAGAGAAGCACCGCTTCACCCTCAGGCCCCACCCTGTGGGTGACTGTCTCAACCCCTAACTGCGCTTGTGGAGGCGCAGCTCATTGTGGCCAAGCCACAAAGTCCCCACTTGGAAGATCCCATTTCCTAACCACCCTGGCCCAACATCAATAGCAATACTGCCCCACAAGGAGTGGCAAGCCATTTACTGCAGAACCACCAGTGCTAAGGCTCAAAAGTCAAGTTCAGATATGAAGAACTCCCCTCTGGAATGTAAAACTGAGCTCAGAAATAAGAAAAACAAAGTTTCAGCCCAAGTTTCCTCCAAGGAGACACCCTGGTGCCCCTCCTCACAGCTGCCTGGCCTCCTTCCTGGGCTGACCCCTCATTAGGAACTAATGGTCCCCAGCTGTGCCAGCTTCCCGGCCTCTGCCTTAACCCCTTGGTTTCCTCCGCTGCCGCCAGAAAACAAATCAGCGCTGAGAGGTAGAGGCGCCACTGCCCTGAGTCAGGGGTGTGCACGTTCTGTGGTTTCTCCCAACGAACCAAATTGGTAACAGTTGCCACCGGGATGCCTTACGCGCTTGCATTGTTAGCTCTTCGGTCACCTTTCAGCTGTGCAGTAACACAAGGGGGTAGGAACTGTTCCGCCCACGCAGCTAGGGAAGGGAGATGTGATTTCAACTCGGGTCTGTTCTCCTTTGCCCACCCTATCACTTATTTTGAGCAAGATTTCATTCTCAAATGTGCTTTGTTCATCTGTAGAGGTTTGAATACATTAAAGCCAGAATATTCTAGGTTGGGAATGGAAAGAACCGGGTTTTCTGCCCAACCAGGGAGGCTTGTTGACCTTGGACATCTACCAGCTTCCTTGAGCTCCTACAACCTTACCTTCAAAATAGGGCAAGTAAAAATATCTGCCTTTCTTCCCTCCTGGGCTTCTTGGAAGATCAAATGGAGCCAGTTGGGCAAAAGCATCATAAACTTTTTTGTGAGGAAGGACAATGACACCCGACGACTCCCTGAGGGACACAGCACATTCCACGGGCAGAGAGGCTCACCCAGATGCAGTCAGACTCAGTTCTGGAGCCTAATAGTCCCAGAGCCTTTTATTTCCTTTGTGAGACACTTGGGTTGACAATAGCCACACAGGGTAGGTGGCAGGGGTGTCCAACCTGTGGCCCAGGGGCTGAATGTGGCCCAGAAGGGCTATGAATGTGGCCCAACACAACACTGTAAATTGACTTGAAGCATTAGGAGATTTTTTTAGATTACGTGTTGCAGTGTAATTAATGTGTGGCCCAGAGATGCCCAAAGGTTGGACACCTCTGCAAAGGGTCCAGGGCCCCGTCTGCAAATGATCCCATGAATATGGAGTTGTTTTGGTTCGGGTGTTAAGCCCACATCTTGAGGCCCACTATTAGGCCTTTCCTTACTGTATGGAAATTAAATTCTTTTGTGAACAGGCCTTTTTCATGCTTGTTGTTTCCACCGGTAAAATGGGGACAATTTGCGAGTCTCCTGCTTCACAGCGGTCTGAGATGGGAGGACATTCGGTACATGTCGGTGGCGCCACGAGGTGTTACCTGCATTCCGGCGGGCTCCGCAGCATCCCCGGCCTGGGCTGCAGCCCGAGCGTCTGTTCCTGTCACCTGCCATCTCGGAATTCACTCCACCTCTTCGGAAGTGGTAGCTGAGCCTTCGGGGGCATGTTGTTAAGACAGCACTTGGTCTTTGTGAAATCCTTGCGTTTTTCTCACAGAAAGAAACCCAGGGCCAGAGGCATGACCTTCTTTGACGACTGTATCCTGAGCTCTGGGACCATTCAAAGAGAAGACAGAGTGTGAACCTGGGTTTGAATCTCGGTCCCATCACTTACTATTTGTGTGATTTAGGGCATGTACTTTTATTTCTTAGAATCTTAAATTCTTACATTCAAATTCTTCAGGTGTCAACTGGAGCTGGTAACTGTATTTACTCTGCAGAGGTACTGTGGGGTTTGAGAAATACATGCTGAGGCATTTATTTATTTTATTTTTTTTTATGAGAGAGAGGGGCAGGGAGGAAGGGAGAGGGGGAGAAACATTGATCGATTGCCTCTCATTCACGTCCTGACCAGGGACCAAATCAGCAACCTAGGCCTGTGCCCGCCCAGGAATCAGTGTATGGAACGACGCTCCAACCAAGCCACACTGGCCAGGGCGCCTGCTGAGGTATTTAGACGTGAAGCATTATGATGGCTGAACTTCAACAGTTTGGCAGAAACAAAAACATACATAAATATATAAAGCTAACATGGCAAAATGTTAAGAATTGTTGAATCTAGGTGATGGGTATATGGATAATCACTCTTTCAACTTTCCTGAATGTTTGAAAATGTTCATATTCTTCAGGAAAAAGAGACAATACAGGGGCCAGCAGAAGTCATGCCTGCTTCAGTGTGATTGGCAGGGTAATAACATGGGCGTCATAATTTATAGTTTTGATTTGAACGTTTCACCTAAAATGTCATAGGGTGTGCTTGAGTGTGATACTGTGTTACAGAATGGCATGCTTATGATTTTGTAATAAAATGGGGCATTCTCTGTGCCAGACTCCATATGTCAGACCAGTGGCACAGTGCCTGTCACTCAGAAGGTCTCAGCAGGTCAGAGAGGAGGAGGTGAGGAGGGCGGGGCAGGGGCGGGGCAGGGGCGGGGCAGGGGGAAAGGGCTGCAGGCTGGTCCAGTGCAGAAGCCCACGGAATAGTGAGGCAACAGAAGCCAGGGACCCAGGAGCCCGGGCAACTGCCACCCTCGGAGGGTGTGGGTGTAAGAACCGCCCTTCATGCTCCCATCTCCAGAGAATCAGGGTGTGGAGAGGTGTGGGAGAGGGGTGCCCCGCTCCAGTCAGGAGCTCCTGGCATGTTTCTTTCTTCAGGGTTCTGAGGAGAACCCACTGGGCCACTGCCAGGTACTCAGACCCTCTTGGTTAGGGTGGGAAACATGGTAGAGACCCTGGAGACCTCCAGATTGTTCGCGGTTCACAAACTCTAAGCCCCGCCCTGACATCCAAGAGTCTTGCTCCACGGCTGTCCCTGCACCAGAGTATAAATGAACAAGGAACAAAGCCATGAGGCCTGCCCTTGAACCAGGCAGCTGGCCCCCTTCCTCAGCCCATGGCTAGACCTTGGGGTTCTTCCAGATCCAGTGGCATGAATCCGACCTGCTTGAAGAGAACACACTTGTTTCCCGTTGGTGCTGTCACAAATCACCATAACTTAGTGGCTTAAAACATCACAAATTTATCCTACAATTCTAGAGATCAGAAGTCCAGAGGAAGTCTCACTGGGCTAGAATCAAGCAGAACTGTGTCCTTTCTGGAGGTCCTCGGTGAGGTTTCGTTTTCTCATCTTTCCAGAGGCTGTGGCCCTTCCTCCCTGCAAAGCTCCCCTGTCCACCTCACGACGCCATCTCTCTGTCCGGATGCTTCTGTCCCCTTCTCCTCCATCAGGGACCTTGGGATTACAGTGGGCAGATGACCTCTTACTTTCGAGTTCTCTAAGAAGCAACCTGAGTTCCCCTGGCTTATACTCTAACACACTCAAAGGTGCCGGGATTGGGACACGGAAACCTTCTGGGGGCTATTATTCTGCCTACTACTGAGGATGCTCCTAAATGGATGAGTATTTTTACCCTTTACTCTGGGGGATTTCGAAACTTTCAAGTACTTTATAATCATGGACAACAAAGGCGAATTTTCAGCCCCATCAGATTCTGACTCGGCTCCTCTGGACTGGACCCAGGGACCTGAATTTCCAGCAGGCTCCCTCCTGTCCTCCTGATACCTATGGCCCAAGGAGCACGTTTTTTAACAGTCTGCTTTCCTTGCTCTTTGGATCAGGGGTAGGGGCTGCATTGCAGAAATCCAATTACAAACCTGTAAGCTATGATTGATGGAGCAACTCCAGTGTTCTAATAAACATCCCTGAGTTTAGCAAGCATTGCCATGTGCCAGATTGTTTTAAGTGGGGTCCATGTACCACCTCATCTCCTCCTCATGCTACTACGACCAGGTGGGGGTATCAGCATCTCTGTTTTGCAGATGAGAACGTGGAGGTACCCACCCGAGGTCACACAGGCCAAGCCAGACGCCTACCCGTCTCCTTCCCTTTTTCTAAAACCTGACTTTTTTGACCACCAAACCCAGCACAGGACAGGCACACAGTAGGCCCTCAATAAATATATGTTGACTTACAGAGTGAATAAACAGGTGTGCATTTTGTACTCTTTCACCTCAATCCTCCTAAGAATCCCAGAGGGAGGTGTTATGACTGTCCCTGGGGAGGAGACAGTGACGGAAGCTTGGAGACATGAGGGCCCCTCACTGTGTCTCTCACTGGCCTCACAACCAGTCGTCCAGGTGTTCTTACAAAGGATATTTTTCTCATCATGCATTTATTATTATAAAAAATTTTAGTGCTATAAAAGTTAAATTGGCTTTGAGTTCTGCAGTTACCAAGTGGCTTCTATCAATAAGAACCTAATGGTACCAAATCAGGCCCGGTGGCGGCTCCACCAACAGGAGGAAGATTATTATCATCCCCCAAAGATGGAGCTGGGCAGAGCCAAGGTGGGGGAGGGGGCAGGAGCCCTTACACTCGGGGAGGTATGCGCAGCAACGAAAAGCCTCAAACCACCCAGGTACATTCTCTTTCACTCAGTTCTGCGGACGCCTAGCGGGGCTGCCGAGTGCCGTGGGGCCAGCAGGGATCCACCGAGGCAATGCCATCCTGCCCATCCTGAAGGCAGAAATGTCAGAGAGCTCCCTCTCTCTCACACACAGCAACCCACCAAGCAACAGTGTCATTATGTGGGCGGCTTCCAGCCTGTCACCTTCCCTGAGCCCTGCAAACCAGCAGTAAGTTGCCCTGGCCTTGGACAGACGCTGGAGAGACTCACTGTAACGCCAGCCACGGTACAGGGCCGACGTCTGTGCTGGGCACACCACCTCCTCGGCCACGGACACCGAGGAACAAAACGCTCTTTCCCCATTCCCCGCCACACCCACCTCCCGATCCTTCATTTGTCTCCCTTGTCTCCCTGCCACATTTTCCCCTTCTCCACCTCTTCAGTGGGTGGCTTCAGAAACCTGGGGCAGAAGGGTGGGTTTCAGCAAGAAACCATGCACCTGGAAGCTCACTTTGGACTGTGCCTTTGTTTCCCTTCTGGAGAATCAATGTATCGACACTTGCCAACTTCCTGACTCACGGCAGCATCTGTGGTTCCGATACTTGCTTTGTGGTCCGTGAAGCGTGTGCCCCATTTCTGGGCTTGTCATGACAGCCTTGTGAAGCACAGTGTTTCAGAAGCAGACTTTGCAGATGAGGAAACTGACGCCCAGGGAGGGAAATGACTCACTCAAGGCCACACAGCGTTCATTCAGTGGCAGAGCCGGGACCAGAAACAAGTCTCCCAACCCTCTCTGACCAGGACACTGGAGTTCTTTGTGATGACAATTGTATGGCACACAGCACAGAGGACACGGACTTTGAGTGTGACGTCTACCAACAGGTCACGAAGGACATTAAAGAAAATGGGAGAACCACCTTAATAAGGTGGTTACCTTATAAGCTTAATTACTATGCAACCTAATTATACTGATGGGGCTCATCAATGGGTCAAACTTGATGCTCTTATATGATGAAAAGCCAACACCCCCAATGTGTGGGCCCACGGTTGTGTACAAAGGCCTGAGAAGACTTGGGAGAGGGCTAGCCGTGAACTTGCTGGGGTGTGCAGTGCTTCCGGGGAGCTCAGGAGACCCTCGCAACCCGCAGTCCTGGCAGCCTCGCTCCCACTTCACAGGTGGCCTGGCCCGTGGCAAGGCTGGGTTCAAACCCAGGTCTCGTTCCAAAGCTGCGTTTCCCTCCCACAGTGCATGATGCTGGCCCCCCACAGACACACAAAGGGCTTCTCAGTGAGATGACTCGGTTTCCTCTTCTGTCACAGCCCCTCTTGGTTTCTGTGTTCGCTAACGAGAGGCCCTCCTCTACCCCAGCTGCCAACCAGAATGGCACGGCAGAAGGCTGCCTTGTGGAGTGCTAGTTTTTTCTTTAGAGGAGCACGTTTCCCCCACTTTGGGGGAGAAGCCAGTGGGCCCTCAGGTCCCCGAGCCCCCAGGGAACAGCCCTGTTCAGCAAACTGGAAGCTGCCCAGGGGCAGCACAGCCCTCCCCATGCCCAGCCGGGCCACCCTCCAGCTGGTTGTGCAATCTTGCTATGAATAGGTCTAGGTGTGTGGTTTGGTGCCAAAGAGACCAGACTTGTTTCCTTTGGGTGACAACTCCCCTCTGGAATTCTGGGAGGTGAGGGAGTGCAGCTGTGAGGTCGGGCCGCTGACCCTGAGGCTGGGCGGTCCAAGCCGGTGGCGTGAGGGGAGGAGCCTGAGGCCAGACGGGATGGACAGGTTGGCAGCAGGTCTCCTCTACGTGCTGGCACAGGGATGGGCGTTCAACTTTGAGTGCCCAGGGCTCCTCCTCCGTCCCTAGCAGCGCCCAGCTACTGAGTCCACCTCCTCGGCCCCTCCCACCCCCCACCCCTCACTCTCACCAGGCCCTCACTACCTTAAAACAAAGGAGCTCAGAGAGAGGGGCTGGGAAAAGAAACGGACTTGCAATTTCACTTTTAAAACATTAAAATTATGAGGCTGTGGGAAGTCAGAGATTCTCATACTGTGTTGGTGTTGTGAGTTGGTACACTGGAGGGCAATCTGGGCGATCTCTATCAAAACTGGAATTGTACATACACCCCCTGACCCAGCAATTCCACATCTGAGCACCAAACCCTACAGATTCTTGCATGTGTATGTAATATAAAGTTATTTACTGCAGTGTTGCCAATAACAACAAATGTTTAAGTAAACAATTCAGTGTTCTTATCTATCCGTAGGGACCCACTGGTTAAACGAAGTACGACACATTAGCACAGCGGAACACCACACAACTAGAGAAGCATCTCCTCCATATGTGAGGAAATCATCAGTAAAGCAAGATGCCCCACAGGGTGTATGATGCTGTAATGCACAGGGTGTATTATACTGTTTGTGTAATAAAGGGGGGGGAATTAGAATCTGCATTTTTATTGATTGTAGGTGTATGAGAAATTCTGGAAGGATACACAAGAAACTTTGGAGTGGGAGGAACTGGAGAACTAGACAGGGATGGGAAGGGAACATTCCCTGAGTGTATCTATATGCTTTCTGGCTTTTGAATCATGTGAAGGCATTATTAGCTTTCAAAATATTAAAAACACAGTGCAGCAAAATGAAGATACTTCTGAAAAATATTCCATAATCCAACTGCTAGACTATAATGGATATGTCCCATGCAAGCACCCCTTTCCTACCCAGGGAAGTTACCCAGTGGGTGCATCTTGGTCGGAGGGAGCCTCTGCTCCCCTACCAGGGTGGGCCATGGCTACTGATGCCCCTACCAGCTGGGGCTGGGCAGCAGGTGGCTCCAGCGCTCTGACTTTGAATGTGGACAGAACGACTGAGGAATAGTTACAGATCATTCATGGCAGCAACACTGAGGTCCTGAGTCCAGTGTTAAAAAGCCCAAAGTGTCCAGGACACAACAATTATTTCTATTTTTGCACTTTACCTCTTAGTACCTCTCTCCAGCCACAGTTTACACAGGGTGCTCTATTTCCATCCTGCTTTTTATTCTTTTTATATCAATATATAAGGTTGTAAGAGCAGTAGAAAATTAGACTTCTAAAAGTGTAAACAATATGAGTATTTCCTATGCGAATGGTTTTCAGAATTACTGTTTTAATAGACATGTATTTCTTTGTTCTGATTAGGTATTTCCTACACTATGATAATCAAGATGTTAACATTAGACAACCAAGGAAACTGAGTTGTGAGGGCACAACTGTGCAATACTGTTTGTCCTCCAGGTTCCTTGTTTGTAGACAGAGGATGGAGTTTGCTCGTGACCTCCACTCTTTCCCATCGCTCCTTACCCCCTCCAGTCTCAGTAGAGGCGGAGTAAAAGCTAGCCTCCCCACTTCCGCTTTTTCAAAACTGCATTTATGAAAGTAACACACTCCCACTTTGGTAAATTAACATAGTACACCAGGTGGAACTGAACGGTCAAGTCTCTGCTCTGTCTCCCAGCCTTCACCATTACCAGGTTTCGTGTGTGCGCGCGTGCGTGCGTGCGTGTGTGTGTGTTTCCTCTAGATAGGGACTTTGGAACTTGCCTGGAAAGTTACAGGGGTGCTGAGTTCTGGATTCCCCAGCTGTGGGGGCAGCCTGCAGGGCTGAGACCTGGAGCAACTTATTCATGTGTTTATATGGTGTGCCATATAAACATCATCATTTTCTGTGGCTAATATGCTACAAAAATAGTTCTAGAATAACCATGACTTCTCATTTCCTCAACATCCACCTCCACAGCGGGCCGAGGGCCCTTCCCAGGAGCCCACTCCGATCAGGTCTCTGTCCCACTGGCTTCTCCGGGCGGACTCTGAGCAAGCTGGTCTGGAAACCTCTGGCAGCTTCTCCCTCTTGACTGACTTCTTACCTGTTTCCTCTGACTCTTGAAGGCCCAACAAGCTCACTGTTTCCTGAATACGTTCCAGTCTTTCCTGCCTCCTGCCTTTATCCCTGAGATTCATCGCTGCAGCTGGAAAGGCCCAGCCTGTTTCTGCCTTTCTGTTCCAACGTTCACTTCCTCGGTGCTACCTGGGGGTCGATTCCTCTGTTCCGCCACCAAACGCATGGCAGCATTCACAGGATCCACTCACTCAAGAACTCGTGCCAGCAGGCCTCCAGCCCCCGGCCTGCCTTCCTGGGTCATAATGGGGCGCAGCATGTAGTAGGCACTGATGGGATGAACGGAGGAGTCACAGAAGAGGGCCTGCACCCATATAAGAAGAATATTGAGATTCTTCTTCCCCGAGTGGGAATGGTGATGTTTGTACTGTTCACGGCAAGTCCTCAGAGGAAGGAGGCAAGAACGCAAGGTTTGAGCCATCACTCTGGGACAGGGACAGGGCAGGCGTGTGCATGAGCACACACCTCTGACAGCTTTGGGTCTTAAATTCTAATAGTCTTCTCCTAAGAGAGGAGAAAAACCCAGGGGCTAGGACCCCTCTTCTTCCAGTTCCAAGTGTGTCTAGGTCTCGGAGGCCTGCACCGTTGCTTCCCTCTGACGAAGAGGGGGGCAGAGCTGGAGTGGGTGGGCCCTTCCCAACCGCTCCCCTCTCCACCTCCTCGCTGCATGCAGAGTCCCTGCTGGTCCCCACCACAGGCCCCTCCCACAGCTGCCAGTAACCATCCCTACCTTTCCACGTCCTGTATGGCAGGACAGGACTCCACCTTCCTCCCCGCTTCACTGCCATGTTCCAGCTTGGTGTGGGTGACTTACTTGGCTGATACACATCACATTCGCTGGTTTAAAGGTTTGCTTTCGTTAGGTGAAATCTGCAAAATCAAATCCCTGAAGTAGAGATTAGCCCGCATTCTTCTTCTCTCAAACATGAAAGAGGCGCAGGGGCAGGAGTCAGTCAGAACCGGTTCTTTATTCCTGGAGGAGCAGCGGGGCGCACATATGACCCCTGAATATGACCCCCCGGAGGGCGGGGCCCAGGTCCTAGTTCTCCTGGCGCCCAGCACACAGGGTCTGGCCCATGGCACACTTGAGATCAACTCAGTAAGTGTTGATTGTTAAAACTCTGATTAGTTTAGTCTTTACCTGGTTTGGGAGCATTCTCTACTGAGAAGCTTGTGATAGCTAATGTTGAATTTCCATCTTTAACCTTTAGAAAGACAATCAAAATTGGGAAGCAATCTCAAATGAAATGTTCTCCCAGTTGGCTTGGATTTAGAAGATGGTGAGGCTGTGCCTGCACGGGTCATTAAAAGAATGGTAAGGACCACCCAATGGAGGCATGTCTGCACCAATGTAGATGTTATCCCAACAATAAACTTCGGTATCTTTTTTACCTCACTGATCTAAGAATCCATCATGTGGGCTTGGGATTCTGAAACCAATCCTAGGGGGTTTCTAAAAGCTAGATAATTTTGATAACATGTCTATCAAAAAACATAACCCAGGCTACTAGAAATAGTTGTACGATAGGGCGGAGTCCCCTTAACTTGACTGAGAGCCCCCCCACACTTACATAGAGGGGATATTTATGCTGTCCTCACCAGATGCCTGAAGGATTGTGTTTGACTTTCAATACGCAGGTGGGCACTGTCCATGACCGATGCTGACTGGCTAGGCCCACGTCAGGACTCTTGTTAAGGCCAAAACTTTGACAGTTCAAAACCTCCGACATGCTGAAGGCGGAGAATCTAAAACTTGCCTCCCCACATAACAGCCCCTCCAGGCCATGTGACTCGGCGAACACCACCAGCCACCACCAGCCGCTGTGAACTACGCCGCAAATCTGCTTTTATTCAATCGGTAATCTGTGGAGGTCAAAAGGGAGCCAGAGAAAAAGTTCGTTAGCTTTGCTGAGCTCGAGATGTCATGACAGAGCCGCTCAGCCTCGTGCCTCCCCCGGCACGGCTGGGAAGGCCTTCCAGGGGCGGACCCAGAGATCAACTCCCTTCGCCTCTGGGGTTAAAGAAAGGGGGAGGGGGAACAAAAGACTTCTAGGAGTATGACAGAGTGTTCATTGATGCTTTATTTACATGCGTCACCATCTCTTTTACAAACTAGGTTACTGCTTTAAATGGAATACACAAGGCAATATCTACAAACACCAAGGAAAGTTAAGTACTGCATCTCTATTTCATTTGGAAAGGGGAAGATTCCCAAATCAAACTGGCTTTGATTCTTGAAAAGAAAGTCGGTAGAGTTAATTCATGGCAACATAGGGTTGGACAAAATCCTCAATAAAAATGCAATGATAGTATCCACTTTGAAGGGAGGATGAGGCGCTTCGAACCAGGGCACTGACTGCTCGACTCGTGGGTGTTGGAATGTGGCCATGCACCGGATTTAATTCTAGTTGTGTGGGGTATGAGCAAGAAACTGAAACAGATAAGACTGTTTTACAGATACTGTATACAGATTTTCCCCCCATTCATGCAACTTTTTTTCTTAAAAAAGTTCAACGTGTGAAGCCAAAATGCACAATACATTTTTGAAAATATGAACTAATTTTTCTGGTCCTCCTTCACACCTGTTTACATTTCCCATGTACATAAATGATGTGCTCAGACAAGTATCCGAGAGAAGACTGATTGCCAGGCAATGAGATAATTTTAGAGAAATAAGTGACCAGACAAGCAATTTTTAAAAGCAGCCACACAAATACTTCTGAAGTGTGGTAGAGGCCTCATCACCAATCATTTGTCAAAGAAAAATACAAATAAGATTAGACAAGAGGAAAATATTTCATTCACTCAGAATGCATAAAATGTTACCCATGAAAGACCTGGATAAAAAAGAATACACTCTTCTTCATTTCGTGGGCATCCGCTTTGAGGTCCTGTCTGACAGACGGGGCTTCAGGAGGACTTCCTTCCCTTCAGGGCCCCGCCTCCCCCGAGCTCCAGGAGAGGCTGGCTTCTCTGTACCTCTGAGCCAGTGATTGCATTTCTGTCAAAAATTTTGCTTTTGTCAATTAAAAAAAATAACATTATGCCTAATCATACAATGTTCCCCAAATACAGCCAGAAGAAGGAAATCAGAGTTCAGAGCTGCCAGGGTGTTGCTTCTGCATTCGAGCCGGGGATAACATTTGTATTTCCCCCCACCAGCCGTGGCTTTCAGTGCTCCAATGGAAGGGGCTGCTTGGCTTCTTTTCTCTCAACAGTCGTGAGGTTCAAAGGTTCCTTATTCTTTAAGTGGAGGGTCCATTAGGCAGCGGTGAAGTCTGTGCCTACCGTCTTTGACAGGTTTGGAGACCACCTGAGATGACACCCTGAGAGTGGGCATGTCTGTCCTGAGCAGCGAGCCCAGAGGTCCTCTCCCCGGGGAGGGGAAGTGACACACAGGCGAGGCCCAAACCCAACCCCGAACACACAGAGTCTGCCTGTATGTATGCATGGCATTCCCGTTGACAGGAAAGAAACTCCTGAAGTTTTTAAACATGTGTTTCAGCCATCACTGTATTACAGAGGATGCGCTTACAGGAGACGGACCTCAGCATCACTCACAGTTAACGGGGTACACGGAACCCGGTGGTCAGGGCCTGCACCAGGACAGCAAAAGCCTATGACGTGTCATGCTTCCCATATCAGTCAACCTTCCAATGTCCCATCAGAAAGTGGAAGGCTCCCTGCAGCAGCTTGTTTTGAGGCCAAGGGCTGCCTCAGGCAGTTCTCTTCCGAATGCAAACACGAGGGCAGCCAGGCCCCAGAAGCTACTAAGCATTCTGCCGAGATGTGCCCGATCAGAAACTTACTTTGAGGAACCCATGACACTCAGGACTCCACATGGTGGCTAACAGGTGGTCCTTCCTGAAAGCAGATCTCAGTATGGGCAGCAGAGGGCTCAGGGCGAACCTCTGTCTAGTGCGCCCACTTCAGAACCTGGCCTGTGGGTGGGAGGCCAGTCGAGCAGAGCCAAGGACAACGGAGGGGCTGCTATGATCCTGCACGAGCCTAACTGTTCCATTCGGACCCCTCCTGGGACTGATGCTGGCACCTGACTTCACCCTGACCTCAGTGCTCCACAACTCTCTATATGGAGATGCTGTTATTTAAAAAGAAAAAGAAAAAAATCACCTGGCTGGTGTGGCTCAGTGGATTGACTGCCAGCCTGTGAACCAAAGTGTTGCTGGTTCAATTCCCAGTCAGGGCACATGCCTGGGTTGCAGGCCAGGTCCCAAGTGTTGGGGGGGTGGGGGGTGGGGGTGGGGTGAGGGGTGCTCAAAAGGCAGTGATGCATTGATGTTTCTCTCCTTCTCTTCGCCTCTCTAAAAGTAAATAAGTAAAATCTTAAAAAAAAATTCAAAGCACCTCTTCCCCTCCATTTTCCTGTCCTGCGGCTGCCCTGCTCTCATATTTAGTCAGTCCCTCCCTCAGGTCCTTTAAATTATAATCTGATTCTGGAACATTTTGTAAGACATTCTGCCTGAAATCCAACAAATACTGGGGGTGGGGGAGAGAATAAACGAGATGTCACATGTCTGAAAGGAATGCAACATTTAACGTTGAAAACATTTGAGGGCTGGTTGCCTTTCTTACTCCCGAAGTAGCTCCCAGGATCTATAAAACTAACTGTAAAAGCAAAAAGCTAGTTTGTTAGTTTGCTCATTTCTTTGAGCTTAGGAGAGAAACTCTCAGCGCCCTCCTGTTGGAAGCACTCTGGATTCTCCTTTGTATCCAATACCCCCCATCTCCACAGGCTGCTGCTGCTGACTCTGAACTACAACCCCATTCAGGGCAACATTGCTTAGGTACCCAGAGAGGCAGCCCTCTCGCCGATACTGGACAGTTCTTGTATGAAGCAGGCTACCAAAGAATCAAGGAAGTGGCTAGCATCATATAAAGAAATATAGTAAGCAAAAGTTTGTCTCACTGACAAGCAGACCATGTGAATAGAATATATATTTAAAAAATTATACATACTTTAAAAATGAAAATTATAAACTTGTAGCAGTTTAGAAAGGCGATACGCTACGTGTCTACTCTAACCACAACTGCACAACAATTTACAGGTTCAGCAGAAGGCAGGATGAAATCAACAGGGCCATCGCTCAAACGTGACAACCCAAGCGAGGCGGGAGAGGCGTGTGACAATACCGAATGGAACTCTCGTTATGCTAGGAGCTGTCATCACCACCAATATTACTCCGGAGGGATTATAAAGCACGGTGCACGAGGGGGCCCCTGGGGGCCGGTGGCGAGCGCAGGGGGTCAGGCGGCACGTCTGTCTTGGTGGAAGGGAGCCGGTGCCCACTGCGCGGTGCGAGCGCCAGCGAGAACTCATGCAGGGAGGTCTGTGCTGAAGCACTAGCCTGTGTTCCTAACGTCCATGCAGAATGTTCCATTTTTGTACTGTACATGGTAACATATATTTATACATTTATATGCCTAATGCATTTTATGCAAAGAAAAGAGTCTTCATATATCACTTTGGAGAAGTATGCATATGCTGTGCTAATCAGAGCATCGTCACACCAGTTTCACATGTACCAAAGCTGTTCCCAACTATTCTGTCTACCGAAGACGGTAGTAGTATAATCACACGTTCCAGGTTAAACAGAAAGCACCTATACAGCACCGTGACTTTTTGAAAACAAAACAAAATGAAATCCATAGAAGCAGGAAAGTAGGGGGGGAAAGTCGAAACTGCCCCATCTTGTACTCCATTGTGTCACTGGTACAATTACAATCTAAGATTATAATTAAAAAATCAGTTTGTATGCTACTGCCTCTCACTCACATCTAGTAGATCAGATTATACACAGCAAGGCTGAAAGAATCAGGGTGTGTCTTTAGGAAAACGGTGAACCTAGAACTCCCTCCACATTGACTTGGGTTTGTACTTTTCACAGGTTTCTCACTGTGGCCTTAGTGCTCACCTGCAAGTTCATTTTTTTCTGCAACGTAAAACAGAACTCTTTTTCCTTTTCTCCCTAAAACTAAATCTTTTAGTGGCATTTGGCAATCAGTGGACAGCTGAGCTGATTTCCTTCCTGAAAAGATCCTCATTTCTAACCACCACAGCATCCCTGCATTAGCTGAGGGGACTGGCAGGAGGACACTAAGCCCACAGACCCGGCCACCGCAGACCAGGTGCTGGGGTCTCACCCCAGGCCCCCGACTCAGAACTGAAACACTCTGAGTGGGGGGCCGGGTTCCATTCGTTTTGCCCGTGCAGGTTCAGTCCTGGCCTGGTTGGCGTAGCAAACAGTTGTGCCATTGTTCAGTTCTTAGACAAGGATAGTTTTCTACTGAACAGAAGAAGAAAGAACATCCCCCTCTAGTTTATGTAATTGTTAGTTTATGGAGTTCCACGGCTCAAACCCCTGTGATGCCCAAAGCCAAAATGGTAACTGGTACAGTGTCCTTCTGTTTTTAAATCTGCCAGGGGAAGAATGGTTAACATATCAACAGAAAAATACCGCAAGTTAATGCATGTGAAAAACTCGGAAAGTCAAAGGAAAACAAACACAAAACACCACTCAAAACATCCCATAAACCACTGCGATATGAAAACACCACACGATTGCCAAAGGGGGCTCACGGTGTGCTCTGACGGAGGGTGGGCGGTGCGGTGCTGGCAGGACGCTGTCCTTGGCTGGCAGGTGGCGCATGGCCCCGGACAAGGAAGATTTGCATACTTTAGATACAGAGTTCTGTTCCAAGGAAGTGCTTCACCTGGGGTAAGGGGCCATTAACAGTCTCTGCTGGGTCAGGAAAATGGCATGGGGTTCACAAAGGTGTTAAGCTGTAAACAGTATCACTGTCCACTTGTTGAGAGCAGATTTGGCAAAGGGTTTTCTCTGTAGGTCTTGTGTCAGTTTGAGGGTCTACAGGAGGAGAAAAGAAAACCAGAGACGGTTAAGGACATTCAAGTGGCGAGAGGGGGCAGGCACCTCGCAGCAACACGTCATCGGCCTCCCGACTCCTCCCCCGCCTCCCGCCACAGGCACCACCAGTAACGCTGCTCTGGCCTCACCAGTTTCAAAGGTCTCAGAGCCTAAGGACAAAGCATGCAAGTCAACTTATCTTATTTCTCTGCTTGATTACAAAATGCTGTCAAGTTAAAGAAGCTCAAAAGAAATGGGGTCATTTACTTTGGGAGATTAAAAAAGAAGCAAAATTGGGGGGGTTCGTGGGCCCTTTTGAGTTAGGGGCTCCTAGGATGCAGGTGGGGTGCTGCTCTAGATTTCTGGACCGGGGATTTCCTGGGACACTGGGCTTTTATGTGAAAACCAGTGAGGTGGTCACCCTAAGCAAAGGAGCCTGTGCTCTCTGGTTCTCTCCCACCGGCTACATGGACCGACTGACTCTGCTCACCCGCCTCCCACTACTGCCCCAGGGGACAGGAAACGGCCATTCCCCACAAGGCTCAGTAGGCCTACACTGCTGGTTGGGGGTCATCTCGACTTCCCCCACTAAAAAAGAAGTAATCTATAGGTGGGCTGTCTTAGGAGTTTGTTTTTTTATATTTAAAATCTGCAGAGGAAAAAAATTACGTCACACACACATATGGCAAAAAACCACCTCTGGTGAAACAACGACCCTTGAACAATGAACATTGCTGTTTCGCCTGTAAAGGTGTTCGGTGCTAAGGCACACGGGAGCGCCCCTCAGAGCACCTCACTCGCACGGGTCTTATCAGACTCCACGTGACCACTGAGCCTGGAAAAGTCAGAGGAGGTTTTTAAAAAGTACGGCTGACCCCTGAGCAATATGGAATTCAGGGGTGCCAAAGCCCTGGCACAGTAAAAAATCCACATTTGACTTTTGACTCCCCCGAAACTTACCTACTAAAAGCCAGTAACATAAATAGTAGATTAACATAGAACTTGTAAGTTATATGTATTATATGCTGTATTCTTAAAGTCAGCTAGAGAAAAGAAAATGTTATCAAGAAAAGTATAAGGAAGAGAAAATATACACATGTATTTTATGTACCCATGACATAGCTTTTAAATTCTTTTTGCCATTTCTGGGCTATCTGTAAGTTTTTTCAAATTGTAGCAAATCTCCAAAAATGTTTCCAATATATTTACTGAAAAAAATACACATATTACTGGATCCGCGCAGTTCAAACCCACGTTGTTCAAGGGTCAACTGTATATTGGTAGAGATGCAGCCAAAGGGACGGACACGACAGGCCCCGGACAGAGGACCTTTTGTTCGCGGAGACAGTGTCGGCTGTCAGGGCAGGAAAAAACGGCTCCGGGCCAAGAAATGGATACAGAAGTGGTGGTGAGGCAACACGAACTCCCGATCTGCTCACCAGATAAGGTGAACGAGTAATGAAAAATGCATCAATAAGCTCTCTCACACATATACGGACATCTGCTTCCCCCTCTTCGGAGGAGATAGCATCGGGAGGCACACACGGAATTTTCACAAGTCCACCCGCGACCTCCTCTCTGCTGAGGCTGTACTGGGTGGCGGTCTCACCTTTCACTCCCGAAGTTCAGGAAGAGAGCGGCGCTCCTTGTCGGTCATGTTACACAGCCGAGGTCATGGCTACTCTGGTTATAGCTCTAAATACCAGAGCTGAGGTTGTTTCGCTGGCAGCAGAGACAAGGCAGGAAAAGAAGCCCCTCCTTCTCCTATCCCCAGTATTTTGTTTCCCAGGACGATGCATTTTTTGGAGCTATGCTGTGCTTTGTAAGGATATGAGACCATGTATCCTGGACCATAAAATAGTGGCCTGTTGATTTCAGAGGGAGAAAGGCTAAACTAGACACCAGATCTCAGGATCTGTAAGGAGCAGAGCCTTCGAGAGCCCGTGCTGTCCCAGCACCTCTACCCTGGACCCGAGGCGCAGATGAACAGGGGTGCAGAGAGGGTTCTTTGAAGGGGATTTGGTTTTTTCCTTCACAATAACACTTAATAAACCACAACCTAACATCACTATGCAATTAGTCATCAGGGGACTTTGGTCCCCAACTCTCCATCCTGACTTACTGAGAGCGCCAAGGGAGAAGCGATGAAGTATTACCTGATTCAGACCCTATCCCCCGGTTCCCATCGGTGTTAATTATTCTGCTGTGGAACTAGGATGGTGACACACTTCTTCCACAGACACACAGGCCAAGCACACATCTTGCTCTGATGCTGGGGCTGCCTCAGCACAGGAAGGAAGGAGGCAGAGGGCACTAGAACCCCCAATATGCCATCATTCTAGGCAGGGCAGGGTGTCAGCCCTGAAACCAGGGACGGGAGGCCTGCACGGGGCAGTCCAAAGCAACAACCAACAACGGTCCCCAGGCCGAAGGCCCGTCCCCTCTTCAGAAGGTCCAGAACCTTCCTGAAGCATCATGGTTGAAGAGGAGATGCACTGAACATCACTTTCCGTTTCTGCACAATGGACTTGGAGCGCCTGTGGCACTAAGTCCCGGAACTGCCCCAGAGTCTCACAGACACGCTTCTCATCTCAGGACTCGGACCGCCTGTGCCTGGAGGGTACGCCACAGAGGCCCAGGCCAGGTCCCGGCCGAGAGGCAGCTCTCAAACAAAGTTCATACAAAAACTCCTCCACAGAACAGAAAGGCGACTTGTTTTCTCTGTGATGGAAGGCATATACATTGTAAAATAACGTGAAAACATACAGGAACTAGGTAAGTGTCAAACAGAACACAACTATCCTTCTAAGAGGAAAACCGGAATCATCATTCATTAGGAAGACCTTATGATGAAAAACAGTCGTAAGGAAGGCGGCCCCTCATCTGCCTTAGATTTATGACCAGTCTTTGGGGGCTCGATGTTGGCACGTTTATCTGACTCCACCAAGCACCGAAAGAACAGAGGGAGCAGCACATGGAGTGAGCGCAGCTACTGAGATGGGACCTTAATGATACTTAGGTTGGGTACAAGTCACACAGACTTCAATGAAGCTCCTACCATTCTTACATTGTTCAAAGTAACATGTTTTAGTTAGCTGTGAGGTTCATGTATATATGCTAATGCCCTGCTAAGTTTAAAAACACATCAGATTAGGCAAAACTTGGAAGGACAAGGAAGCACACAGCTGAAGGGAATTACAGCTATCACTTTACAGTTACTAGGCAACAGGCCAACTAACAGTAAATACGAAAATGCCCCGTCCCATCAGTGACTTTCATTAATAGGGAGAAGGGCCCCTCCTTCCCCTTCCTCGCCCAGTAAGTAAGTTTGAAATCAGGCTGCGATGCAAAGAAAATGAAATGGGGAGACCGAAGGACGAAGCCCACTCTGAAACTGCCTGTGGATGCTGTCATCGGGTCTCTGGTGAGAGTAAGTCCCTGGATAATCTTGGCATCTGTACAGAAGACAAGTTTCTGCCTAATTAGCAACACTAAATCACATGATGTTCTGAGAAAGGGCAACGCCTCCAAAACTCTACACAAAACATAACAACCCCAATCAACTTTAATCTGGGAAGAAAAACATAAATGTTCCCACTGCTGTCCTCCTACGACATGACTCCATGGTGACAGACTCGGAGTTTGCGGCAGTGTTTTTATCTTCTTGGCAGAGAAGGAAGGAACAGGACCTCAACACCAGATATGTCACGGAAGGAAAGGAGCCAGTCGGATGAAACGCTCCCATCCACGAACCCGGGAAGGCAGAACACTGCTCTCCTGGCTAAAATGAAAGGATGTTTGGAGAGAAGGCCTGAAAAACCAACTCAAAGTGAACACAAGGGCAACTGAAGCCAAACCTGCTGCCCTGGGGCAAGCGGGGGACTAAATGTGGACGTTCAGGGAAGACAAGGAAAAGCATCCATGGTCACACAGTCTGAGAGGGGAAGCCTCACTCGAGTTCAGAGAACAGGGGAGGGTTTTAAAGTATAAACCTTTCTGTCCCCGAGGACAGAGCCAAGCAGTGCCTGCCTGCCTCCATCTTGGCTTTGCCCCAGGAAAATCTAAGGGACACCCAATTCATCATGAGCCACAGCCATCTGCCAGCCCCCACCAAGGCTTTTGCAGCTGATGTCACCCCAGGAAAAACAGCCTTTTGGGGGGGTCTCAGGTCGGCAGCCACATCTATTTCTGGAATGAAAGCAGTTCCCTTGGAGGTCACCTTCACAGGCCAAATTTGAAGTAGCTCCAGAAAACATGCTCATGGACACAGCACAGACTGGCTGAATGCGGTAATTTGTCACTATCCTCCAGGTTGGAAAGGCAACAGAGAATTTAGGGAACTGCATGAAAACCAGCCTGGCAGTCACTGACAGCAAGAGCCGGACAATTAAAATCCTGCCTCTGCCCGTGATGAGGGCCCGGCAGAGCCATCCTCCAGGACTGCCAGGGAGGGGCGGCTCCAGAAAAGTACAATTTGCAAATGCTGTCAACTTGCCAGTTTAGACAGCAAAATGTTCACCAGGGAAAGAGAACAGGTACGGAAGTTCTGGCCTGGCTGGAAGCCAATCTGTATTCCACTGAGGAGCCTCCATAAACGGAAAACATACCCACCTCAACCAACTTTAATCTGGGGAAAAAAACCATACAATGTCCCTGGCTGCTGTCCGGCCAGGAAACATAGCCTGTAGGTTCTGGTGCTCTCTGATGGGCAAGGAAACGCTTATGAAGAAGGTGAGGATGTTATAGGGAAGTTTAAAATACGCGTCTTGGGGCAAAAGGTGACGCTCAGGAAGATACTGCAAAGATATTGATGATACGCACTATTAAAAAAGAAAGCTTACTTTGTGTAAAAGAAAAGCTTGTTGTGTATAGGTAAGTCCTTTCTGCTGTCTCCTAGTAACTTCTGGGCTTTTCAACAGGGCAGGTGAAGCTCGTCTGTGCAGGCGGGGAACAGGCCTCTGTAGAGCCTTTGCCTCCAGATGCGTCCAGACCTAGATATAGCGGGAATGCCCGCCCAGCCAGCGCTGGTGCTGATGTTGTGCTGATGAAGCACGGGGGGAAGCAGCCTCCTGGGCTTCACCGCTGGGGGGACAAAGCGCAGAAATGACCTGCACAGAGGCACTGACTTTCCTGTTGCTTAAACTGCAGAAATTACTGATGTTAAAATAAGTTTAACTTAAGAACATCCTACCTGTCTTTATGTTGGAGCAGAGATACATCAACAAATATTCTTTGTGTATCAAGTTAAATGTGCTGTTTGACATGGCAGAAATATGTGTTAATCTACTGTCAATAACAAAGCTGCAGGATTTCATATTTTCTTGATTCTTACATTTTCAAACCACACAGAATAGCATGGGAAGTTTCTTACTATGTTCTATGAAAGAACCATTTTAAAGGCAAGTGCCTTTAAAGACACTTGGATCCTCTCTGGACTACGGCTTATGGAACCTTCATTACAGCACCCCCAGGCCTCGGTGACCACAGGCCTGTGTGGTCAGGCCCCGCCGTGCTCACCCGGGCTTTGGGGACAGGCCCTCCTGGCCCACAGGTCAGGTGCAGTCACACCGCATCTGGTTTGCTCTGCCTGCCCCTGTGAATCACGCCACACGTGCAGCCCCACCTTCCCCAGGTTGTCCTGTACTAAACTCCTAAGCCACTCACCTGACACCTAATCACACAGTGCCCAGAATGGTTCCTTTCTCATAGACATTAAGCTCCTGAAACGCTGAATTCCTTGAAAACAGAGCCAAACCTTCAAGCCATGCCCAACAGTGATGAAGCACCAATAATTTCAGGAGCACTGTCTGAGGCTCAGTATTTGCCCTCAAGAAGCATATATTCTAGTCTGGGAAACCAAACTGTCTTGATGTCCTAAGTGGCCTGCAAAGCTGAAACACAGAACAGCTGTGCGATAAATGTTGGCCGACTAAAGGAATGAACCATCCTTCTGAATAGCCCTTCTCCTCTGCCAATCGAATACCACCCTCTCGGCATTTTAGGCCTAATCACATTGACTAAGACTCAGGTTTATTGGAATCCAGGAAGACACCTACTGCTTGCGGAACAAGACCTAGAATTTTAATGTCTTTTCTGGAAGAAGATGGTTCCAATTACAATAAAGTTTCTAAAACTCATGAACCTTCCTGAGGATCAATACAAGGCACAATTTTAACATTCAACTAATTTAATCTGAAAAAATTACAATATTAACTTCAATAATTTAAAATTGTAATAGTATTTAATAAAGACTGTCTTCTCACACCTTTTCTGTATATCTCACCATACACATTCTTTATTACCAGCCCCCAAGTTAAGAGCCTGATTTTCTAACTCAGAACGCTGTCCTCGCTGAAGTGACTCCCCATTTCCAAACAGAAGGGAACTCTAGTCCAGGAGGAGGTGCTTAGTTAGAGCCACAAACCAGGACCTGAAAACCACCATGTTCATATTTGCTGGCTGAGGCCCCATCCTGTGGGACCCTACACCGTGTTTACTTGCTAGAGGGGGCAGGGGACCAGCCCAGCAGTCACCCCTCCAGGCTAGGATGCCTTAGGACCCTAGGGGCTTGGTGCGAGTGTGGTCAAGAAACAACAGCCACAAAACAAGGGAAGGAAACCATGAAGGGCCTTAAAGGAGCGACATAAGGATGAATCATGACTGACAGAGAGGCAAAGGACCATCCTGACGTCAGCAGCCTGGCCAAGAGTGCAGAAGGTATTTCTGCGGCAAGCATGACCCTCACCTCCTCACCGTGGGGTCCCCATCCCAGCCAGCAGGGCAACCTGGACTGACGGGCTGGGCAGGGACTGCTCTGGCTGGAGGCACTCAGGAGGCAGGCAAAAGGGACACTGTCTAACATGTCTCTCGGTCAACACATATTTTCTGATTATTTATAGATAGGTTGGGCTGATCATTTCTAAACACATGAATGACCAATGAAAGTCCCAATTAATTACAGTGACATGGGTACAAAGGGAGGCCCAGTGGGTTTCAACCTTAGGACAACCTCTGGCCTTCTTTTCTTGGCCATTAATTTCCCCCAAGGAGTCAAATGAAACAGTCCACAAACAGGACTACTTAAAAAAAAAATCTCATGGTCCAAACTTCTTTCACAAGAGAGAAAAGAGAGGAAAGGGAAGTGGAAGTGGAAGGGGTGGGGGAAGAGGGAGGACATGCTGATATGCAAACCTTCAATCAAGCCAAGACTAGCAATTAAACTTTTATTCTTCAGGGACACTGAAATTACTCTCGGAGACCTTCACAACTAAGTAATTCTCATTCTTTAATACATGAACATTGCAGATTTCAGGAAAAAAAGGTTATTAGGAAAAAAAAACAGTATTGGGGGAGTGAGCTGGGATGGAAGTAAAAGACAGAAAACTATACTTGAACAATAATGAAATAAACAACAACAAAAACCAGTATCTAGAGAGTCAAGTCCACATCTATTAGTGGGAAGAGAAAGAAATGCAACAAAACCCCTGCAGCCAAGAGCACAGGAGCTGTGCATAGAGGGAGCTCTGCACAGAGGGAGCTCTGCACAGAGGGCTACACGTTGGTTCCAGGCTGGTCCTGCTTCTGATGCCGTGAATCAAAAATCCTCTCTCTTCAAGAAACCACAGGGCCAGGGTTCGAGGGAAGCCCCTGAAGATCCTGCCCTAGAGTAGTGCTGAAAAAGGTCAACGACCCTTTTGAGAACTGTGCATTCTTCACCTTTCACCCTTGATTCTTGCTGAGTTTCTGTATGCCCATGTCATACAGCTCTTTCTCAGCCACGGAGTGGGTTCTACTGCTGGGTGGGCTGCCTGGCAAGATGGCGGGCCCGAGGTGGGTGCAAGTGCTCAGGAAAAGCCTGAGCTCATTAAACAAAATTCACTTTTGTGAATTTTCCCCTGCAGTGCGCTGGGCACAGGGGACAGAGGTCAATAAAATAGGGGTTCCTGCCCTGGCCAGTGTAGCTCCGTTGGTTGGAATGCTGTCCTGCAGACTTGAAGCAAAGGACCCAAGGCTGTGCAGCAACCTTACTACACTTGGTTTCCAGGCACAACCTTACTTTCAAATGTCCTATTCCATGATCACATGGTCTCTCTTTGGGGGATAAAAACATAGTCCCTATACAGGAGTTCCAGAGTTCCATGCTAATAGGCCAGGGTTCAGACTAAAACCAGATGCTGATTTCTGTAAAAAGCCCTCAGGACACTTGCTTTAACTTCTGCTTCATTTCTAGAGCTGGTTCATCACAGCTGGACACAAGCCAGCCACCCACTTCAGCTCACTGTCTCTGGGGCTCTGCTCTGAAACATTATTTACAAGATGTTCAATATTGAGCATTATGAACATTCTAAAAAGAGCATTTAATGGGAGCTTAAAGTTTATAAGAATTTCCAGTAGTAATTCTGGTGAATTTCACCCCATTTATTGATGCTTCAATAAATCTAAGCTCTTTGACCAAAAGAGACCTTCTAGAATGCAACTTAAAAAGCAACCGCTTAAAGTGAGAGTCACGCAGGCTCTGTCCCCATGATTAGCAGGCTGGCCACAGGCGACCACAGGTGCATTCAAAACTCTCATGCCCTGGAGGAGCAGCCTTCAGTGCTAGACGCCCCTGCTTTCCAGGATCATGTACCAGCCCCTGCACAGAAAACCCCTTTTCACAGCTGTCTTAATTTTCCTTTACTGTTGTCAATAAGATCCACTGTCAAAAAGACCCAGACAGCCATTCTCTCCATGAATGACACTTTAGATTTGGGGCTTAAGAATAGAAAGCCCTGCAGATGCAGAATTCTTAAGGCTGGCTTATGGAACCAAAGACTAGACTACAGTTACAATGCAAAAACCAGAGTGTATTCTCCATGTAGTATGCACAGATTTGTACCTGCCGTGTGCTACAGCCCTGACAGTGAAATACCTACAGCAGGAAGAAAGCGTGACATGAATGGCCTAGATAGCCTATATTTGGTCAGAATTAGTCCTGTCTCCCAACATGAATATTTAAAGACTCACAGCATTCAAACATAAGTCTAACAAGTGTCCAAGATTTGCTCTTTTTGAGCACAGCCTCGATATAAATTCTAAATGGCCCCCAGCCCTGGCACCTGCTGTTTCCACACTGGTTCGCCACCATTTCTTCACATTTCCTATCATCACTACCGCTTATCAGGGCCCTTTCACAGACAGGATGTTAGGCTTCAGGTTTAAAATTATAAGTACATTGTACCTTTAAACTCTATGATTTTGTCCTCTTTTGACAAACAAGAAACCTACCATTCAAAGAGATTCATTAATGATGTGACCGGTGACAGAAACAGAAAGAAAATGACCCTTTTCCTCTCCATCCAGGCTTTTCCTGGTTGATGTTTTTCCAATCCTTATCTCAAAGTAGTTTAAAACAAAACTGAATACTGGACTGCTCCCTAATGGGGGTCTTCAATGCCAAAGGATGAAGATGAATGAAAGAGCTTGTACTGACATAGAAACTACAGCCAGATTGATGCCGCCTTCCGAGAGTACACATGTCCAGCTCCGGAGGGCTTATTAGATAGAAGCTCAGCCCTGTGTCCACTACGCTGGCTCACGGACATCTCTGCTGCCAATCTGTGTATTTCTTCACCAAGTTTTACGCATGCCTGAGAGATGACAATGCCCTTTACACCCCAGTAGCTGGCACTCACATAAAGGTACATGGTTTTTTTTTTTTTTCTTTTCTTTTCCAGATAGATCGACAGGTTGAAAGATTTTACATGGTCTAAAATAAATGACATATGAAACTAGCAGCCCTACAGAGAAGCATCTCACCACAGTTCTCCAGCATGGCTGCCCATCAACTGCTCTGTTAACTATGTAACCAGATGGCTCCAATTCAGGGTCACATGGCCGTCAGTTAGCAAGTCAGGAAGTGAGTCTGGAGAAGACCAAGACTTCCGGTTTGAAGAAGGCATTACAGAACAACTCCTGGGATGCCTGGGTGCTTAATTTGGGGGAAGTGAGGTCTGACGTTGTGACCTCAGGCCTGCTTTGTGAATTTAGAAGAGAATCTTCAATAAGGTGATGGCCACAGGGTTAAAAGTAAATACTTAGGCCACACCTACTGGCTGATAAGAGGAGCAATTCATTTCAAAGCAAAATGGAAATTCTAAACCCAGAATCGGACTTTCTCAGAGGAACCCCCTTCCTGCACCCCCCAGGCCTTATGATGTTCCTTCTCTTGCTCTGGTCACACATTTTATTTTCAGGAAAATTTGGTGACTTTATGTTTTTAACTGAAGAAATATCTTCTCAAAGCTACCTCCCCCAAAATGTTCTTGGAAAAAGGTGACTGAATGACCCTCAAGTTCCATCAGAATGTAGTAAGTGTGTTTTTTATTAATGAAATAATAATTCGTTAATGTTTTAAAAACTTAAAATACTTCTATCTCCCTTAAAATACTTTTATACAATCTTTTAGAATTATACATACACAAGAAAGGCCTGTTATTTAACTCAAAGGAAATCCTACACTAAAAAAAAAAAATCAGACAAAAACTGATAGCACATTTTCCTCTGAATTTAGTCTTTCTAATGAAGCAGAAAGTGGCCTCTTTACAGCTACACCAGAATTAAAGCTTACTTGTGTCTTTTGATGCTGAAATTGTGTTCCTCTTCTTAAAGGAAGACAAACTGTTTATTCTTCTAAAAGTCGAGTTCTGGTATGATCTGAACCGGCTGGCACGAAAGTGTGTCACCCTCTTTAGCTTCCATTACAGTCTCTTTACTATCTCAGCGGCTATTAAATGACTGAAGACAGATGTCTGAGTCCCATTAGGGCCCTGCGTATGCCTGGGAGAGCTGGGAGGCTTTAGCTTCACAACACTTGGCATTCCCCTTTCCAAGATGCCTCATGAGCTGGAGGGAGCTCACCACAGGAGACCCTTGTAATTCCTTCAGCAGGGCAGAGGGTTAAACAAGGCTCAGGTTTTTATGCTTTGAATCCCATTTTTCCCTTACACCATTTAAAGAAGGGTGTAAGAAGCTTTAAAAAAAAATCAGCTGAAGCACAGAGCAGAGCCCTTCACCATGGAAGGGTCCACGGGTACAAACCTGTTAGCAGAAGACCTCAGGGCTTCTTGAGGAGGTGAGTTTTGGGAGAAGCTTATCTATTTTCCGCTACTCTGGCTCCAGTTCAAAGCACTCCCCAGTTTTTACTATCCAGATAAAATTATAAAGAACTATTATGGTTCAAGCCATTCAAGAAATACGGATTCTGGGTCTAGCTGTGTGACCCTGGACAAACCATTTAACCTCTCTGAGCTTCCTGCTTACTCATCTGTCAGTCGGGATATTAACCTAATTTATACAGTACACATTTCAGCCCACTCAGTTTTACAGCGCACTTTCACATACCTCAGTGCATTTGATTCTTGCAATAACCCTGCGAAGTTCACAGGGGCTATCAGCCTCGTTTTCTAAAACTGGAAACGGAGGCCTGGGGGTGAAGTGACACACTCTCCATGGCAGCCAGAGAGCAGGAGAAGGGGACGGAACATTCAACTTCTGGCTCCAATCAAATACTTTTCTTATCACATCATGTTGCGTGATCTTTCTAATTCCAACTCTATTAAAATGCCACAATTAGAAAGTCTCTGTCACTGTTCACAGCCCATGTCACTCTGTTTAGAATCTGACATCATTCATACATTGAGGAACATGAAGCATATGAGTAAGTGTTCTTACATAAAAAATTCTCCTTCCGATTTAATTCTTTTGCTCTTTTAAATGTTTAGAGGCTGAACACTAATAAAGATGCTTAGTACTATGGTGAAGAATCTAACAGATCTTGCTTCTGGTGGAAATAATCATGTATGAAAGAGTGCAGAATACATATTCTACAGTTAAATTAGAGTATCTGCAAATCATTACTTTAATGGAAAGAAAGATAAAATGATAATACTGAAAATCGACAGTGGCAGTGTTGGACTTGAGAGTCTAAGCAAGTCCTCTGCCTGGGTCCTCAACCTTGATGTTTGTGTGAGCTAAGGTCTCACCTTCCTCCCTTCCACCCTTCCCTTCTGTCCTCATCCATCCATCAAGTAAGGGGACCTGCGTCATAGGTTAGCAAGGGCGACTGGATATAAAGAAGAATGACATCTATGAATGTGTGTGTTTCTTTTTACTGGTAATAAAATTCCTGCGCTGTCAGCAAATTCTGGGGAGGGGCACCTGACAGCCCTGTTTGTTCTGCAGGTAAAACTTGGGAGATGAACCAGTTGGCAGCCATGTTACCACACACCACCGCTTCAACAGTTTGCAGTTTCTCAATGTGGAGTCAAGTTCAAACTACTGGTAAATAAAATACAGCCTCCCCCAATCACCCCCACTTTGTTATGATTATGCCATAGCATTGGGCACTGACCTGCTTTGCCCACTTCCCCTTTCCTCAGTGATCCTTCAGCCTGGCACCCAGCTCTGAGATGAGGCCTGCTTAGCACCAGTGAAGCTCCCCACGTTCAAACCAACAACGTTCTGTGTGGAGATGAGGGAATCAAAGTTAAAATCCAACCCATCAGCATCCATGAGTTCACTACGAATAATGGAGTCCATGTCACATTCCAAGCTCCCATTGAACATGTCCAGGTCCAAGTCGCTGGGGAACTTCTCGTGGCCCATGACGGAAAGGTTTGCACTAGTTGAGTACAAGGAGGAGCCTGAGAGAGAGTCCGAGAGGGTTTGCATAGACTGGCTGATGGGACACTGCTGCTGGTGTTTGGCTGACCCAAGGCTGCTGGAATCGCTCAAGCCCATGCTGCTGACAGAACTCGACAAGGCACGGCTGCCACTGAGAGCACCCTGGGTTTGGTGCTGGTGGTGAAGCAAGTTCTGATTGACCAAACTCCCCTGGGTAGGCTGGGCAGCAAAGGACATCATCGGGTCATTGCGAAGCATCACGTTCCGGCGGGAGTTCTGGGCAGACACAGCGGTGCTGGCCTGAGACATCAAGGGGTCCGACTGGGTCATCATGACATCGCTGTGGCTGAGTGAGTCTGAAGAGAGCAGGTCCTGGAGTGTCTGGGTAAAATAGTGTGACATGGAAGAGAAGGTAGCTGGCTTGTTCTCTTGGATGGTCTGCATGGGAGACTGGCGCAGGGAATTCAGAGACGAGGGGCCAAACACGCTGCTGTTATAGGAGCTGGTCGGGGAGCCCAGGCCAGAGCCCTTGGTGGTGTATGGGAAGCTAGAGCTCCGCTGCATGAGCCCGCCGGTGGGGGATGGCTGAGACGACGGGAGTGTGATGTTATCCAGCAGGTCATCCATGAGGTTGTCAGCCAGCCCATCGTTCAGATTCATGGTGCCGGTCATGTCGGTCAGCCGTGGCAGCTCCACGGTGCACGGCTTATTTCCAGAGGGCGAGAGGCTGGCTGAGCTGCTATAGAGCATGGGGGAGAGTGGCGCGTCATCATCCTGGACGTCATCTAGCTCTGTGCTTGCCAGGATGGGCGACAGGCGGCTACTGACTGTGCTGGCATTGGAATTGGTGCGCGAGCGGAAGTCCGTCCATGCATCCAGCTCATCGCTGCTGCGCGATGTGGGGCTCCCAGGCCACTTGGAGAGCTGGGAGGGACTGTCGTCTGCTGACTCCGGAGCTGTCTGCAGGGCTGCTTTCTTCTTAGCTGCGCGGCTACGACTCTTGGTGTACTTGTTGCTGTTGTCCATGGATACAGCCCGCCGCCGGGGCGCCTTCCCACTCTTCCCTCCGTCAGGGTTGATGATCCACCAAGAGCTCTTGCCGGTTCCCTCATTCTGGACCCGCATGAACCGGCTGTGCAGTGACAGATTGTGCCGGATAGAGTTCTGTGGAGAGAGAAGGGGAAATGCGAACATGAGCCAGAATGGTCCAAACGCTGAGCACCAAGAAGGAATAGTTAATCAGACTCATTTTTAAACACTGGCATGACCCTCCTTGGCCTGGAACTAAATGATGTAATAAATGGCAAGTTCCATATTTAGAAGGCGGGAGATGGTTTCATATCCAGGAGATGCTGGGAATGTGTAAGTTCACTGACACTGTTTTTCACAAATTCCTATGTTTTGTTATCCTTTCTGTAATTGTATTTCCTATACTGAAGTTCTCATTTGCAATTTATTACACCACTTCCCCCCTGCACTTTGCAACAGCCCTCCCTGGTTTTCTAAGAGTAATTAACCACCTGGGGGGCTATTTTACTCTCTCGCGGTCCCCTCCTCCACCACTGTAGAGGCGGCACCTACATTCCTTAACCATCTCTAATGAACTCCGGACTGGCGTGGATTCTTCCCGATGACTCCATCTCCTCCAGCTACAATGTCACACCTGACAGGTGTAAGAAGAAAACTGCAGAGTAGGATTTGCTGAGCTGACAGAAGTAGGCAAGACACTCCCCACGCAAGGAGACGTGGTCTGAGCATAGCAACTTCCTCCCACAGTGCACAGCACAGGAAGGAGGAAGCAGAGTAACCATCGTGGAAAAACCTGACAAAGGTTATCTGAGCCAGATGATCGTGGGCAACACCAACAGGGAGGGATATCATGCTGGTAACGTCTATGCTTGGTGTGGCGTGATGAAAATGCGGTCTTCCTTCCCAGATCCACCATCCCAGTCTGGTCATGAGAGGAACATCAGAGAAATCCCAATTAAGGGACATTTAATGAATGCTTGTCCAGAGCCACAAGGAACCTAAGGAAGTGTGATGTGGTGTAGTGCCCCAGGTGGAATGCTGGAATGGAAAAAGCACACTGGGTACAACAAAGGCAATCTGAATAAAGCACAGACTTTAATTAATAATAATGTTATCGATACTGGTTCATTAGGGGTGACAAATGTACCAAATCTATACAGTATGTTACCAATAGGGGAGACGATGATGGGTATATGAGAGCTCTCTATACTAGCTTTATAACTTTTCTATAGATCTGAAAGTATTCTGAATTTAAAGGTTTAGTTTTTTAACAAGAGAGATAGGGCAAAATATTCCCAAACACTAATGATTATGCCCATCTTGCAAGAACTCCCCTGGCTTGGTAGGTAAGCCCAGCTGACAAGGATGACGGGGTCACAGCCAACCATGTGACCCCGAGCAAATCATTAACCCGTCTGCAGCAACTTCAGTTCTCCCTCTTCAGTACAGCCATCATAACAACCATACCACGCCCCCGACAGACATGACGTAAGGGTGATTATATGATAACACACCTCAGGAGCCTGTCAGGTGACTCGGGCAGGGTGTTCTTCCTGGTTCTATCAGGTACAGAGTCCTCGGTGGACACCACCTGGTGCTGGCTCATTCTAACCTGTAAAATGCCTCACGGACCATAAAAGAGAGAAGTGGGTAGTATTCTCCACATCTGAAACAGCACCCGCAGGCCTGATGAGTGGATATTTACAGAACAAAATACACAGGCTGATGCTATATATTAAATATGAACAATCCTAAATGTTACCCTAGTTTAAAAAAAAACAAAACTGGCAATCACCAAGTGTATTTATGTAGAGGATACAAATACATGTGTTCTGCCAAATGTTTTTAAAACACAACGTCAGCAGCCTCTACCATAATAACCCAAAACACACAGTGTTCCCCATGCATATGTTCCCATGCAAGGAGGGCCCACAGCTGAGGCCGGGCATTGAGCACCAGCAACCACGGTCATGAGTCAGTGTTTCTACCCCGGCCATAAAGACACAGCTGAGAAAAGAACACATGCTGAGTATCTGATGAGACAACTCTGCCCAACGGACTGCACATCCTGCTTCCCTTTCACTCTTATGGTTTTTAAAAGAATAATGACATGACTACTAATGGTTCAGAAATTACATTTCTTTAAAAAGGAAAACACTTTCTCAATAAAATAGATATAAAGCATGCTCTTGAAACTCATTCTGCAGTGCAAGGTGGTTCTAATCCTGAGTACTCAGATGAATAGATACTTAAATAAAAACATCAACTCGAGCTTCTTGGTGAAAACACAGGCAGGCCCTGAGGCCATGAGCGGGCAGCGTGCGCCCTGGTTCAGTTACTCCTGCCCTGGCCAGGCTCCTTCGCTGCGGGATTTTGAAGAGTTCCTACCAACACCCAGAACCAACAAGCAATCATACATATCCAATTATCCCTCTTTTAAAAAGCATTTAGGGAAACAATCTCTTTTGAACTGCATTTGTAGTTCCACCAATTCCAAATCAACTGGGAAAAATGAAACACTGTACAGACCAAAATGTCCTATACGGATTTTCTAATGATCATCTACCACTGCAACTCTCAACCCCAACAAATGCACGAGAGTAAGTTTATAAAATTACAAGCCAGTGCTGGTTAATACTTGGAAATAGAAATCAAGCTTCTGTAAGGGCACCGGTGAAGGGGCCGGGATCCACCCCCAGGACAAGAACCGCAGGGAATCGGGGCCCAGGCCCCTAACTGCAATGGTGAAGAACCAAGAGCCTGCCCGATTCCAGCAGTGCGAGGTACTGGGTCACTGGTTTTCGGTTCATTGTCTCGAATCCTCACAATAAACCTGCAAAGCTGGTATCAGTGCCCTCCCAAGATAGGAAGTCTCAGGCTGAGAGATCTTAAATAACTTACACAAGGTCACGCAGCTAGTGTCTCTAAGAACCCAAACCGAAATTTGTTTTCTCAACTCCAATCCAGTGCTTTTCCTCACAACCTTTGATAGGTCTCTCGCCGAGTTATTCGGGTGTCACCATCTACCTGTGCTGACACTGAAAGAAGGAAACTTCTAAGAAGGAAGGATACGAAGGCACAATCTTATTATTGTACTTTTGTTTATGAAATAGTTAGGGGTAATAATTTGGCATGTCTTTCCTACATTTTTCTTTAATTTAAAAGAAACTATTTCTGAAGAGCAACCCTGAAAGGGAAGGCTCACTCGAGAGCCCATGTCCGTGTTTCTTCAGAGTTGGCTGTCGCAATATTCATTCTGAGGAGAAGACAACCCAATGTTCACCACCACCATACAACCCAGTGTTAACTTTCCTTGGATTTCGAAGCAAAACCCAACTTATTACATGGGTGATTAGCTTCTGTGTCCAATCTTTGCTCCGCTCTGCTTTTTAGGGGTTGTCGGTAGCAGAATCCAGTTCCTAAGGCGTGCCGCCCACACAACACTCAGACAGGCTCTCCCAGCTCCACTGCTAGGACAACACAGTGAACACCGCACCCCACGGCCTCGCAGGCCCACAGCCGCACGGCCGGCCCGCCCTCCACTTATAAAACCCACAGTCTGAAGGCGGAGCACTGACAAAGGCCAACGACTAAGGCCTCTCCGTCCATTCCCTGTTCCAACACCCCCACCCCTGCCAAGGTCAGATGCCAGACATGTATTCTGATCTTCTTCACAGGTCATGATTCAAATCACTAGCTTCTCTCCCTCAATTTTGGTGGAGCACAAAAATGTAAATAATTAAATGCCAGATAAAATGTCAGAACTGCAATATTTTCCCAACTTCCCTGACAACAAAAACTCCCCAGGGTGAAGAAATGATATTTATAAAAACAGACAAA
The DNA here is from genome assembly GCF_021234435.1 of Artibeus jamaicensis. Lineage (NCBI taxonomy): Eukaryota > Metazoa > Chordata > Mammalia > Chiroptera > Phyllostomidae > Artibeus > Artibeus jamaicensis. Next base: position 22,819,794 of record NW_026521812.1, read on the forward strand.
CCAACTGGAAAATCCTCTTATGATCCGTAGTTTAAGTTCTCTTAAAGACCTCTCCATTAGGGTCTGTAAATTAGCTCCCAATTTACTGTGTGCATTTTAAACTATAAAACTACCATTCATAAGATTCTATGATTTTTCCATGAATTCATATATCATACCAATATTCCAAATTTATAAAATTTTAATCAGTGTGGGGGTTGGGAGCTGAGGTAAAGGAGTAGCACTCTGACAGCACCAGACTGATTCTTCTAGTCACATCTCTGCGTCCGTCTGCTTTGGAATCCCCTGTGAGGCCAGGCAATGCTGACTGGCCGAAGCACTAACTCTGTGCTTTCCTCCAGGCTGAGGGGATAAAGTAAATACTACCACCCAGGACTCCCACTGTCACAGCTCAGGCTACTCTGTCATTACACTTACTTTTACTAAAGGAGCAAAGAAGCGATTATAGCCCCAACCCCGAAACCCTGTGAACAGTCCTGGGTATTTAAATCCACTGCTAAGAACCCCAGACACTGATGAATTGCAGGAAAGCAAACATCTTTAGGAAGAAACTTTAGCATCAGGGACAAACATGCCAGCTTTTCTCCCAACTTGGGCCCGTAGACATAGGGAACCCTTAAAGCACATCTATCACAATGTGCCCCAAAAAGGAAAAAAAAAAAAAAAAACCAGATAGCAATACCCTTCATTTTATTTTTATGTCAATCGTATCTTTTACTAAACGATTTACACTGAAGCAAGGCCCACACGGGTGCAGAAATGCTGTAGGGTGGTTAATTAGTAACAAAACAGGCAACTCTGTGTCCTGCGTGATTGCAGTTGCAATTGGGGGCTGCTCCTTTAAGGAGACATGTGCAGCAGGAGTGTGGGGGAGGGAGCGTGAGGGAACGCACTCGTCACAGTGCTGCTGACTCTGGTGGTGTGGGCCTAGAGGGGTCCCTTTGCTTCACCCTCCTGGAAGAAATTAGTATCAAGGTAACTGTCCTCATCAGAATCTGTCACTTAACTTTTCTTACTATCCTGAGGACAGTTTTCTACTGCATGATACATTTGCTGCTAATGCTGAAGTGCATACAGTCACCACATAAATGCCACTGGTTTTGGAGACATAGGGACCCAAAACAGATGAGATTAGTTATCAGAGAGAAGCTGCCTGGAATGAAGGAGTATTCCATCCCTACTTCACAAAGGAGATAATTCACACAAGCAGTTTAAGGTAGCCAAGGAAGGCAGGGAGGCCGTGTGACTCTGGAGGAAGATCCCAGGCTTTGCTCTGAGCCAGCTCCTAGTCAGGATCCAGGCCCTGGCATTTGTCTTGTGACCTTGGGCAAGTGACTTAACTTTGGTTGGCCCTTTCAGAAAATGTGGATAAAAGCACCCTCTCTGTTACACTCTAGGGTCTCTGGGAAGATTAAATGGAATTACGAATGCAAAGTACTCATCTGTGTGCCAAGCACAAAATACTCTCGACTGTCTGATCCCACACACGGAAGCAGTGACATCACAAACACTCACTGTTTTCCTAGCATCATATACTTGAAGCCAAAAGGTGAGAGGGTGGCTCCTTCCAGGAAAAGATTTCTAACTCTGAAAAGTATTTCAAAGGTGCTGTGCCAGTCGGGAGTAACTGGTAACTTCTAACTGTTGCTACCCTATGTTGGCTCCAACCCCTTCCCAACCGTGTTTACCTTGTGCAGACTGTCCACTAACCCAGACACCAGCTGCATGTGCTTCCCCGGGAACACAGAGAGGGTTTTGTCTGGAGGCAACATGTGGTATCAATTTATCTTTCTCAGCAACGACAACAAGGAATCCACTGAATTTAAAAATAAAAAGGGAGTTGTGTAATTTAACTCTTACAGGTCTGTGCCTTTTTTATTTTTTTAAGATAGCCTCTTCTTCTCCCCCAAAAGCAGTCAAGTGAGAGTTACAGTTGCCTGCTCCCCCCCCCGCCCCGCCCCCCTGCAGACTGCAGGCGTCTCCCTGGTCTGCACCAGGAAGCTCAGTGGGGACGCTGGCAAAGGGCTGCCTTTGCATGCTGTGCTCCCCTGCCCTGAACACAGGACCCTCACTTGAAGGAGGTCTCCCTGCTTTGACTTTGGACACTGACAATTCAGAAAGACTGCCCAATGCCTACAACCACACGCGTGTGCTGAACTGCAGAAGAGAAAGGTCACGTACCAAGTCCAATGGTAACTGCGAGTCACAGGTAACAAGGAACGCCGGGGTGCAGTGCACCACAGCAAAGCAACCCCACGATACAGCTTTAGGAGAGGGTCTGGGAAGCTGCAGTGTATCGTGACAGGTTCTTTCACAGGCAGTTCTCTAGGAGAGGCCCTGGTTTCTCTTAATACTAGTTCTTCATCCTGCTGCCCACTAGAAAATCACCTGGGGAGACACCAAACACTTCCCCCCACACTCCTCGAGATTCTGATTCAATTGTCATGTGGAGGGCCTGGGCAGACGGACATTTTCAAAGCTGCTCCGTTTAGTCTAACGTGCAATCAGAGCAGAGAACTGCCGGAATGTCCCTCTCCTGTTTCCAGGGACCGAGAATCTGATGCCAGCCTAATGATTCCCGGTCTTTCCTGGGTCTGGTGACACAGCACAGGCGATGTTCTTTCCATCCAAACTTCCACCAGTTAGAAGCTCAGGGTGAGAACTTGGGTCAGAGATTGTATGTGCCAAGTAAAATGGACAGTTAGAACAATTTGTCAGATCACTGGGGTTAAGATACTTTTTCTTTTAAAAAAAAGTAAGTAAAAGACAAAGGGTAGGGGGCGAAGCGTCCTTGACTTTGCACTGTCTTGCAGACAGGCACCCGTTCTGCTCTGTGCCACTTCTCCACCCAGCATGGATGGCATGGACAGAAGAGAGGATGGGCGAGCACAACCACTGACCCCTGTAATTTTCAGAGGCCTCTCTGAATTAGCATGCAGTCTCACACAATCCCTTTCACAGACCATCCTTCACGCAAACCCCAAAAGACTGGGTAAAAATAACCACTGAAAAAGCCATAACCCAATCCTGAGGTACTTATTAGCTTCCATTATTAGGAATACAGCAAAGTATTACTTCATGAACTTCCCTGAGAACCAAAGCACATATTCAGAGAGCCTCAAGAACAAAAATAACAACCACGCTATTTCTCATTCCTGGGCTCAGGGCAAGGACCCCGGGGGCTGCAAAGGCCTGGCCTCGGCACCATCGGAGGGAGCTGCGGAGGGCTGGGCCTAGACTTTATCTACTTTGGGGCTGGCTAACTTGTTCTTTAAAAGCAAGTATATAAAGTATTATGGCATGAAACAGACTTGAAACCAGAAAAATTATTATTTCTAACTATATGAAATACCAGCTATAATAGCCCAACAAGCCTTTCAGACTCAGAAGAACACTTAAAATAAACACTCACATAAAAGATTGCACAATCGACCCTGATGTGTAAGACAAGTTCCAGGCTGGCTCTCAGTCTTATCCTTGCCTAAAATACTAAAAGTTTAAGCCATTAAGGGAGTTATTTAAAAAAGATGATGTTCTAAAATAAATACTGTCGGGAACTTGGCTGAAGGATTAAATTTCCAACTACAAACAAGATTTCCGCTAAATTTGCTGACAATAATCCTCTACTAACAGAGATCTCCTTTGAAAACTAGAATTTGTTTCAAGTTTTCATGTGGTAAATGACAAGCTCTGGCCCCTCATTAGGAGAACTAAACTAATCATCATCTTATGATCAGCAGAATGAACCCATTTTCTGTCCAAACAGTGAGACACATGAGGCTTTCTCAGGAGAGGAGAGGAGAGGAGAGGCTGGGCAGACAACCTATCAGGCCCCAACTGAAAGAAAGAGACCCTAGGTGGAAAGAAAGTTCTCTTAAAGAGCTCTCACTCTATTACAAACAGTTTTGTTGGGTTTTCCAGTGTCGGCTTTATTTTCTTATTAATTTCTTTTTTCATTTAGCAATCTTCTTTTCAAGTGCTTCCACAGCTGTTTCTGCTCTTGGAGGGCAAGAGGGAACATTCCATTCCCCACAGCCAAACCTGCACTTCCGGCACACTGAGAACCCTGGCAGCCCTGCAACCTCTGCCCACACCCACTCCCTGCAGCACCCTCCCCTCCCCCCACACCCTCCCACTTCCACCCTCACATCCTTTCCCCCACAGTCGGAGGAAGCAGCAGCTAAGGACTTGAAATCAACGGAATCACAGTCTCCAGAAAGCAGGTTAAAGCCGCAGCCTTTGTCCCACCACCTTTCCCCAAGCTTCTTCCCTGATTTTACGCGGTCTGTTTCTCCTTCCCAGAAGGGATCAGCAAACACATGCTATTCCAATTCCCTCTGAAGACCACAATGGGTGGACGTACAAAGTGGATGCTTCAAAGGGTTAAAAGGCCATGAAATTACAGAACATTGTTAAAGCTGATCCTGCAGAGTAAAACAAAGCAGGACACTAACGGTTTCATTATTAACAAAATTTTCACTTAGATTTAAAAAAATAAATCTGCAAACTCTTCCAGCTTGAAAACTTGTGGGCAGAAACAGAGAGAATAAGAGCACACGGTAAATCTACATCCAGAATTCAGGGCTGCATCAGAGTTTTTAATCACTTTCATGACATTATGTAAGTGACATGGGTAGGAAATGCAGTAAAAAGTAATGGGGAAAAGTGGAGAGGGTTATGAAATCCTAGCAGCTTAAACTTTACAGTGAAAGAAATTGAGGACCAACGAGATACATACCTGAATTCAATCAGCTAGTAAGTGGCAGATGAGCTGAGACAAACTCAGACCTCCAGACCTCGAAGTGTAACAGTAACAGCACTCACAGCACTAACCCCAACACCCAGATTCCCATACTGACTGAAAGGATAAAGTGCAGGGAGCACAAAGGATGAATACTACGTTCCTTCCATCCCTCCATTCATCTTCAGTCTGCCTTGCTTTATAACTTGAGAAAATACTGAATGCCTCCTCTACCACATATTAAACTCTTTAAAACCAGATACTGTACTTCTTAAAGCTTTAGCACCTAGCATGGGGCCTGGTACATAGCAAGTGCTCCAAAAATATTTGTTCCAATCAAGGGATTAATGGGAAGGGGGCGCAGCTGAATGATCCTTTTAAATGAGATGTTCTAAAACATGATCCCGTGACAGATCCTCACGTGAGTGAAAATGGAAGAACGCTTCCATTGTAAACTGTAAAGTAGTAACTAGGTTGTTTTAAAGTTGACAAGTTCCATCCTTGGGTATTAACTTCAACTATGCAACCCAATTTCCAAAACCAAGGCGATGTGGTCTAATAAGTAAGCTTCAGGTTCTCTACAATAAGAGAGGGGAAGGGCAAAATGACGGTGTGCAGGCTACTTGGTGGAAACAAGGACTTGGCAGAACTATCAAGCGTCCATCCAGGGTAAAGAGCCGATTCCCTTCCCATCTGGGTAATGAGGCTGGCCCAGAGCCCTCCCAGGCATACTCAAAACCACAGACAACAAACACATCTTAGTTTAAAGTTTCCTCCAAGCAAGTGCATAGGGAACAAGAGGAATACAAAATAGAGTCTGTTTCACCTGCAATCTAAAGGAACTTAATGTGTTGGGTGTCTACCAGGGCCAATGCTCCGAGCTTGACCTATCCAATCACATTTTATTTTCATGACAAGCCTGGAGGGAGGAAACTGAGGGGCAGAAAAGTTAAGTAACTTGTCTCATAGGGGTTGGTGCTAGAAATCAAGTCAGAGGCTAACTCCAAAAGCAAAGCTCCCACCACTGCACTGTGTCCCTCTGAAGTCACCCAGCTGCCTAAGGAGAGAGAGGTACCATTATCAGGTGACTAGGCAACGAGAACCTTTAAAAACTGGTAACAATCGGTTCCTGAATACATGTGCCCACCTCTGAGTCTCTGCACACTGCCCTGAAGACTACCAGAGGGAGGGAGAAAAGGTCGAAAAAATGATGAGCCATGAAGCAAGCCTGGTTGGAACCAGATCATTTTTTAGAAATAAAACCTTTTTTCTCAGACACACCCCAAAAGGGACACCACTGGCATAGCCTAACTTGACCTGGGATCACCTGTTTTAGGAATGACCGAACAAGATTATTGCCACAAACTGTTAGGTATCCGGGCCTTCCCCAGTGGCATGCCTGGCGCCTTCTGTGCACAGGGAGCCCCGACCCGGGACTGAGTCGGGCCAGTACTACCTGACAGGCCCTCGGACAGCTGGCAGCGTGCTCTGCGTCCTCCGGCCAGAGACATCAGGCGAACGTCTGCTTTGGCCTGGACCTCGCCATTATGAGACTTAATCTGAAACAGGAACTTAGCTCTATACTATTTAATATATGTAATTAGTTTATTATTGAGCCAGAAAAGATGAGCTTGCTTTAAAACTATGTGAATTTTAAAATATGATGCCTCTGCCTGCCAACTGACAGCATGACCGGGATGCTTCTGTTTAACCTCAATCAAAAATTCTGGTAGAAAATTGCTCTAAGGCTGCATGTACATGCGATTTTATTATTTGTCTTCTGGCATCAAAACACGCAGACACAGAAACCACTGACAATGCAACACATGAAAGGGATGAATGTGGAGGTGCTGAGTGGGTGAGTGAAACAGCCTCAGAGTTGGACATCTGAGATCCAGGAAAACTGCTTTTTCTGTTCTTAGTTTGCAATCCTTTCCTTCACATGAAATTCACTGGCTTAAGTACCACACATACAAACACAACTGCTTCCAGCTCTTCGGATGTTACAGCTCAGAAAAAACGTTCTTCTTTGTCTTGTTATTTTAAGAGCAACTCATTTCTTTTTGGAGCTCTAACATATACGCCAATGTGTGGGCACAGTCACACACAGGCCCACACCCTGGAAAGACTGGGAGGGTTGGAGGCACGTTTTTCCGGTGAGGGAAGGAAGAAGTTTGGGCCAGCATTTACAAAACAGGTAAGTGTGTATGCATCCGGAAGTAGGCTATCCCCCAAGTGTCCATGTTAATTATACTAACAGCCACCCAAATCAAGGTGTTACTGATGAAAGAAACAAAGAAAGTAAATGCCACGTAACCGAGTATCTCATGTTGGCTACTGCAAACAAAACAACTGATGGACTTTCTCTTTATGGGAATAAAAAATACCGAAGTCAACTGTGCAAAATGACCCAGGCCTACAGAAGCCTCCAGGCCCCCATGAAACTCAGCTACTAAGAAGCCTGCTGAGGAACCCCACCTGCATGTGCGGCAGCATTTCACTTTACTGGTTTTGCAAGATTTCTTCTTGTTTAAAACCACAGGATGCAAAAGTAGCTGATGACCAATACAATGATATTGCTAAATGCCAAGTGAACCAGCCATTTATTCCAGGATACTCTGAGCGCCAATTACTCACACAGATGAGCACCAGACAGCTCAAACGTCCACACAGCATGATCAAATAAGGAACAGAGAGGACGTTTCCAATGACTAAAGAAGCAGACACTCTGTTTTTCTGAAAACAAAGAAGACAAACAAACAAAAAACTTACACACACATTCATTGAGTCATTCAGACACTAGCACATTTCAATTTATAATCTGGATGATCCCAAATGTGCAAGTTAAACCTAGCACTATTCTAAAAACTATAATGAATGAAGAAGGTTAAAGGTGCATGAGATAAACCGATTTTTCTAAAGGAGGTGACAGGAATGCAGTATTTTAGTACTAATCTGTACTGGGCTCTAATCTACGTTATGTATACTACCAGGTAAGCTTCAAAGCTCTTAAGAGACAGGCAGCTCTAGCATCAGTAGTAACATCTCTTACCCAAAGGGCAAGAATAGACACATACGAGACTATAGGGGCTGAATATACAGCAGGACCAAGAAATTCCTGTAACTGAGAGTTTTGAGGGATAAAGGAATTTAGGAGACAGATCTTTCAGAACCTGTCGATGGCTACAGGATGCTTTAGGAGACAGAGGGCTTAAGAGGAAGAGATCAAAGTATGGTGGAGTCGTGGGTGGGGACAGGGAGCCCACTCCTCAACCAGCAGGGGTCACGGTGCTCCAGGACTCAAGGGTCCCCACACACTAGCTGCCAGCGATTCCAAGACGGCTCCTGAGGACGTAGGACCCCCTGGCTTTATGGCTGCCTCCTTGGTTGAGTCTGACTTGGCAGGTTTGGCCCTTAGATTTTCTCCCTCAATTTCTGGAGCCCACATTTCCAACTCTCTCCCCTTAGCCAGTTTGTTCACTTGCTAAAATAGGGTATGTGTGTGTGCGCGCTCGGCACAACGACGCGGAACAAATCACTGTATATGGGGATCCACTGAAATCAAATCCTTCACATCAAGACAAGGAGGGAAAACACAACTTAGATGTTGCTAAGCCACTCTCAGGCTCAAAGGTAACTTCCAATAACACACTTCCAACTCTGAGGCATTATGTGGAACAATATTACCCTGTATTAGCTGTTTTTCCAGAAATAAGTTAATCAGGTTCCTTCAAACAGCCCTGACCTCAGCAGTTTTCCCAAAGAAGAAAGACAGCTGAGCCCTGATGTTAATCTGTGGTTAGAAAAGTAAGTTGCGCAAACTTCTTACGAGGTGAACAAATCCAAGTTGGGAGATAATTCTCCACGGGTCTCTAGTGTTTCCGCACGTTTTGCAAGCAAAGTACTGATGGTCCTCCATCCGGGACTATCTTTCAAGGATGCTTGGCATGTGAAAGCCTTGAAAGATAGTGTCTCCCTCTAGAACAAAGGGCAGATATGCTTTTTTTCCTACTCAGGTTTCCTCTCCTGAAACAGAGAGGGACCTGGGCATCAGCCACCTCTGTCACACCCGTGGGACCTGGGGGCAAGGAGAGAACAAATGCGTAATATGCTGTTGTTAGTGCTGCTTTCTGTGACGTGGGTGAAGGATAAATTCCTTTGTCTTTCACCCAAAGCTTTGTTGCTAGTAAAGGTCAAATCTCAGACCCTTGCAGGTCCAGACAGTCTATTGCCACTGGACTCCCCTTAACTGCAAGAGATGAGACTGGGGGAGTCATCTCTACCTAGTTTTTTTCTCTATCCCCACAAAAATGAGACGGAACACAAGATAATGGGAAAGGAGGAAGATGAGGTCACAAGTAGGAGAGGCAGAGACACTCGGCTCCAGCACTTTGAATGTTCTGACCTGGCTCTGCTGAAGACCCGTAAGGCTTTATGAAAACAAACCATTCATAAAAGAGGTGGTGGCAGGGTGGCAGAAGAGCTCCCTGCCGCAGTCACTTCGCAGTGTTTCATCTGCGTCAGTCACCTTTTTCAGCTGTTGCTCCGTGTTGCGGTTTGCTTGTGGAGAGCAGAGCTGAGTGACCTGTGCGTTTAGATTTGTCTCTTCTTGCCTTCCTGGTCTACCAGACACAAGAGCACTCCACGTTACGCCCACCCTCTCCATCTCCCTGCCTGTCGTGCAGTAGGCCGCTCTGTAACCTTTGGTGTCTTTCTGCAGGACCCAGACCTCTGCTGTGGAGCCCTGGGCCATTCTCAGGGATGACATTCTCCTTGGTTCCCTTCACTTGGCAATGGGCTGCCCCAAATTTAACCCGGGTACAAATGCTTTCAAGGTCTTTCTCCTTGCCACGAGTTCATAAAGACAGCACTTTGTGATTCTGTTGCTGTCCTGTGTGAAAAGTCAGGATTCCCTCCATTATAGCTCTCCCACACACACTACCTTCATTCCTCTGGGAGTATTTAGTGGCATCAGACCTTCAAAAATGAAGACGGACCAGGCGGTTCCTATGAACCCAAAATAAACACATGCAGGTACACATTTATAGACTCTCCAAGTTCCCAAAAGAAGAGAATTAATTTTCTAGCTTACAAAATATGAACCGGCAGACTCTACTATGAAACATAAAAACCTTACAAGACTTCACGCTCTATACTTTCTAAGTACCAGCCAGACATGTTCTGGTACATAGGAAACTGGTATTTTCTTCTCCCTCCCCTTGCCTCTTGGATAACCTACCTCCATTCTTGGCAAAAAGAGGCATGTATTTACTATACTGTTCACATGCACCTACAGGCCCAGCGCTCCTGGAATGCTACTGGATTGTTGCCACATGGCCAAATAATGTGCTCTTTGAGAAATAATTATCAATTAGCATGCTATAAAACAGGCCGGCAGTTCTACTCTGCACACACTGTGTGGTATTCTGGCCACCACACACAGCCATCTTTCTTCGGTTCTCTTCACATCAATCAGGAGCTTACATGAATGTGCTCTGATGCTAGTTGTGGACATACGTGGAACAGAATGCAGGCATCCATGAGTAGATCAGTCAACTCACCCACTTGGATGGTAGGTGCTCCAGATACTAATATTTTACGGTGACCCCAGTCTGGGCTGGGTGGCAAAGGCTGCATGAAAAAGGAACGATTAGCAATAATCTGCAAGCAATCAATTTTTAAGGCTTCAGTCTAGGGTAGCTGCCAAAAGATCTTGGCAAAAGCCATCATTTGAAAAACACCACGTCAAGCGACAGTGAGGTATTCTCACTACATTAAATAGGTTTTACTTTGTCTATCTAAACCTATAAACAGAAAAAAATAGTGGAAAAATAGAAAAAATAAACATTTAAAATGTAGATACTACTTGGACATTACCAATGTCCCATGGCCTCTCGTCTCTCCTGACCGTTCTTTTAGGTGGTGCTATGTTTGGTAATGATTACTCGAGTATTTCTCGGGGAGAAAAAGTTCATAAAGTTATTGAGAAATCACAAGTTCACATAAGAAGAAGAGGGAAGCATTAAATAGTAAAATAAAGCCCAACTACATCTCTTTTTGTACGTGGAAGGTGCCTGACACATGGAAGACTCTCGATACATTTTCCTGAAAGGATAAATGACACCCCCCACACTTTATTTTCTCTTTTGAACTAAACCATGCTGAATCAGGTTAGCATCTGAAATTCAATCCAGGAAGTCTAGCGTAAAGAGGCAGACATTCTCCATTCCCAGGTTCTCCATCTCCAAGGAAATCCACCTTTAGCATTGAAAAGTCACACTAAATAAAGTATCAGATGGAAATAAATTAAGTTGTCTGCCTTGAACTTCAAAAGCACTTGAAAGGTCAAAGTGTGTATTTTATTAATTAGGAAACATGCTCATGCTTCATGTGGACTACACAATTCAAATACAGTAGAAGAGAACATTTATTTTAATTAGGACCCAGCATATTTTGATAATTGTGGGGAAATAAACATTCAGATTAACTGAAGAAAGTATCAAGTGGGTGAAAACTTTTAAAAATAATAGTAGTAGCCCTGGCCAGGTAGCTGAGTGGGTTGGAGCACGGTCCAGTACACCACAAGGTTGTGGGGGCGATTCCCAGTCAGGGCCTGGCTTGCTGGATTCATTCCTGGTAGGGGCCCATAAGGGAGGCAACCGATTGATGTTTTTCCTCTCACATTGATGTTTCTTTCTCTGTGTGTCCCTTCCTCTCTCCCTCAAAGAAAATTCAGTAAACATATCCTTGGGTGAGGATTAAAAAAAAACCTACTGATACTAAAATTGAATATAACCTATAACTTAGTGGCAACAGTTTACTCCATTGTCCTCCTCTTCCCTATTAACACAATGTTGACTTTTAGCTTGGCACATGGCAGCCCAGAAAAAGAGACTAAATTCTCCGGCCTTCCTTGAAGTAAGAGATGGCCACGTGACTTAGTTCTGGCCAAGGACACGTAAGTGAAAGAACTCCATGAACTCTCGGGACGACTGTTTAAAGGCAGCTGAGAGATGCTGAGTCCCTTTGTTCTGCTTTCTTCTTCCTGTTGGCCTACGTCGAGACAGATGGGCCATGAGGACAAACACTGCCAGGTAAAGCAAGGGGGGATCCCCCACCAGAGCCTTCAGGGGGGCGCAATCCCGTCAACCTCGTAATTTTGGACGTCTAGCCTCCAGGACAATACATTTGTATTAAACAAACAAACAAACAAACCAACAAACAAACCCACTACCAGCGATGGTGGGGCACAATATAGGATCCTCAATCACTCCTTCAAGTGGCCGTTTCAGCCCCGGACTTCTTCACATGAAAATAATTCATAAATTTGGGCTTTCTGTGATATGGGGCCTAACCTAATCTGAACTGATAGATCCACCAGCTCTATTTTTAAGGGTTAATCTTATTGACACACCCCCTCAACTTTTGTACATATGAGAGTGTAAGAAAATATCACTGATTACAAAATTTCAAATATTAATAATGGTAATTACAGTTTTCCAATCACGTCAAGTAAATAATGGAAGAGAAACGTCTAGCAAGGAAGGCCCCCCTGTGCCCGTCTGCCATCTACCTTGATGCCTCTGCCCTCAGGTCCCGCGGAAGTGCCCCTCGTGAGTGACTGCCTGCGCAGGCCACTAGGGACAGGGACCCAGGAGGTGTGCAAGCACATCTGCGAAGAGGCTGCGTTATACTGAGGCTTTTAACACTTCCCTCTTTTGAGTCAACCTGGATTTCAAGAGAAAGAGCACTTCTGGGGATTCGAGATACAAAAGAAATCGTAGGAAGAATGGCTTGGAGATACATGGGGTCTCTCCCAGGAATTAATTTTATGGCACAGGGTATAATATAAAGCTATTTCTACCAATCATGGGAATTATGCCTGAGCCACTGGCTTAACAGTAATTTTCACAAAACTATCAGATATAACACCAACAGCCAATGAATAAAGAATATCTAGAACACCACAGTGACATAATCCGGACAGAGGCTTGCTTACGCTTTTCTAACTTTGAAGCAACGTGAAATGAGTGGAAAGTAAGCGAGATGTAATGACATACTAGTCTCTACTCAAGCCCAGAGCATCAAATCCAAAAAATAAATACGCTGCCCAGTAAGAAAACCAACAGTGTCGTATCTGGACACTGTGGCATAGCATCCAGTAAGAGTATTTTTACAAAGTTCCATAATCCCACTGAATCAAATTATGGACAGTTACCCTTCCCTAAAATGAATTTCCAACAATCAGGAAATGAGGAAACCAAGAACTCTGTCATGAAGCTACTCCAACACTCTAAAAAATTAATGCTATACAAGAATAAAAACTTTATTGTATTAAGATACTATGTAACGGTCTCCACTTTTCACGTCTATAGGCTAGATACTAAAAACACTGTCTACGAGGGCCTAGTGGGCAGGGCAGGATGCTGTGTGTTTAACTTAAGAGTGAGCACGCTGTGGGGAAAGCCCTGCATTTTCCTGATTAGGTAAGCACCTGCTGCGTTGTAGTCATGCCTGTTGGTGAAAACAGGACCACCACCCCCAGGAGAAGAAGGAAAAAAACGGGCAACTGATTCAGAGGAAAGGTGGTTACTTAGTAACTGATATCTTACATACATTTCACTGATAAATACTACATAGTTACTGCCCTAAATTGGTGTGAAATAAAAAGGACTTATTTCAGAGTTTAAACTGTCCCTTTTGACATCTTGATATGCTATGGAGTCTACCCTTAACACTTCATAAATAAATCGGTCTGGGACCAGAAAGGACCCCAGCGGCACCAGCCCCTGCTAGGGGGTGAGCCCACCCGGCCAGGACAGCCAACTCTTTTGGTCTCTTCCATGAATCCCCCAGCACACGGCCCAGCATTCCAAGGACACTCTTTTTCATTAAATTACAGCCACACTACAGGAAACTTCGAAAAAAAGAAAAATGCTTCGAATCACAAAAAACATTTTATGGGCTAATAGCTTTTTTGGAAAGTGATTTTAGTTTATTAACATTTTGTCCTTAGGTATAAATTTCCTACATCAAGTCTCAATTTCCTTTTGCTTAGGGGTTTAAGCAAACCACCCAAGATGCTACTAATGATGAAATGTGATTAAGTAATTCAAAGATATCATAAGGAAACTAAAATCAGCTAAAACAATTCTATCACAGCAAAATACTGAGGTTTTGTTTCTAATCAATTGATTTGGCCCTACTACTGTTGAAGGCCGGCAGCCCATGTTGAAAACCAGAACTGTCTTACACTGGGTGCTTTGCAGTTGTATGCAAGACTAGGCTCCAGGATCAAGGAGTAAGTTTCCATCTCTTTCTGCACCTCGGAATGAATGGCAGAGTTTGGTGCATGCAGCGTGGTGTTCAATATTTATGCTAAGGACTGAGACCACAATGTATTGATCATCCAGGTACTGTCCTCTTAAAGTTGATATGTGCTTTTCAGGTAGAGTTAGCCCACACTTAATTTAGTCAAATTAAATATAAAAAGAAGGTACAGTAGTTGCAGTAGCCATATTTGTGTGTGCATTGGGGAGGGGGGTTGGAGGGAGGTGTACAGGGAGAGTTAAGCTCAACCTGAGAGCAAACTCAAACATTCCTGACGCTGCACTGGCTCCTTTCCAAAGGGCCGCCCCCCAACAGGGCCTCTCCCCTCTCCCACTAAACTTTACCAACCACGTAAAGCAAAATTTTCGAAAAAGTCAAAAAACTAATGCTTGAATGAACAGTTTAGCTAGAGGTCTAGTTCCCTTCCCCACAGGGCTCCCCGTGAGGAGATGAAGCTTTGCATGTGAAAGGAAGCAGGATCTGTGCCTCGGCTGCCCTGAGAGGTGCGGCCTGAAGGAGGACACCTTATCTCCTCTCAGGTCAGAGGTGCCTGGTGCTGGGGCTCCAGGTGTTCCCCGAGAGAAAGGACAGGTCTTGAGGTTGCCTTTCCTCTTGGTCATTCATACAGCAGGCCTCCGGTCACAGACCTGGATGTCGGCACAGCCTCCTCACCCCAGTCCTGACAGTGGGACACAGCAGTGGGTGAGGACTGTGCGAGCGAACACCCTGGACTAGTTAGCCAGGACAAGGGGCCACTTTGGGCCCTTTTCCTACTGTCGACTGGAATAACTTTAGGATGAGAAACATTACTGTATTGTTTTTGCCGTGTATAATACACATGCACGTTTCTGTGCACATTATACACAGATTATATCCACGGCATGTGATCATTATACCCATGTGGAATGTGTATCTTTATTTTTCCCTCAAAAATTTGGGCAAAAAGGTGTGCATCAAACATGGCAAAATATAGTACCATCTACTTTTTCTAAATACACCAGACCTTTAATCTGAAGAGGTAAAAATCACCTCTAACTGCAGCAATGTATACACACTGCTGAGCTGGCTCCTACCGCTCCTCATCCCGACCACACAAACCAACTAGATTATAAACCCAAGGCTAACAACCCGAGCCCCGCAGCACAGGGGGTGGCAAAGAAACCTGCCGTGCTCCAGCCCAGGGCAGCAGACCGGCTGCAAATCACAGCCTGGGTTCCGGGAGTTCCTTAGTTTTTGACTCCACCTGAACAGGCTCCTAAAATGTCAGAGCTGGAAGGGGGCTTGGGACAGTGCCTCCGCTAATGCGTCATCTCAGACGGAACACCAGCGTCCAGAGGACTGACGTGACCTGCCCAGAGTCACATGCTCTTAGTTAAGTGCCGGGCAGGGCCTGTGCCCAGGTGCCCTGGCTCTGACACGGAGGCTTGCTCCTTCCCCTACACCAGTGGTTTTCCAATCTGATCTTCAGCAATACAGTCTTTTCCACAGATTCATTATCCCCCAAATAATGAAATTTCCCACACGCCCAACCTTCCTCAGGGACTTGTAGCCCCTCTGAAGACCTCTGGGGTCCCTCAGGATAGTCTGTGAAAACTACTACTGTACACCACACACCTTAAAATACCCTGAGGATGTGTGTTGGGAAGAAGGGTTAAATATAAACATGCATATAATGTTACTGAAATGTGGAAAACAGGGTAAAAAGTTGCTCATCTCGACCACCCTACCTTAACCATTGTTGAAAGTTTGGTATATATTCATTTTTTTCCTAAGAATAGTTGTTTTACAAATTTGTAAACAATTTTCTGTCTTGTTTTACTGACTTGACATTGGGCATATATTTCTTAACAAATTAAATTTTTATTAACACTCATGAGGATTTCAGAATGTTCTTTTTGATAAATGGCTACTTTTAGAAATACATCAGAAAACTTGGACATTATCATCATTCAGCCTAAGTGAGGGTGAAAATATTTTAATACAGACACCAAAAATCTACTGAAGAGGAGACAGGAAAGACCAGGATAAGAGGAAAGGACATACTTCGACTTCCACGCGAGGAGAAAATTTCAGGGGGTACACAGATTGCTTGTCTCTTGCTCACCTCCAACTGGGGACCTGGCCTGCAACTCAAACACGTGGCCTGACAGGGCACTGAACCAGGGACCTCTCTCCATTTGCAGACTGGTACTTGGCCCACTGAGCCACAGACGCCAGGGCTAATTTCAGGGGAAGAAATGCTAAGAAAATTCTTGGTCCCTGACCAGTGTGGCTCAATTGGTTGGGTGCCATCGGGCAAAGTGAAAGGTCTCCGGTTCAATTCCTGGTCAGGGCACATCCCTGGGTTGCGAGTTCGATCCCTGCAGCACGGTTCAGCGCAGCAGAACCGTGCCTGGCGCTCAGAATGCCCTCAGTCTGCAGAAGTCTGGACCTCCCCCTTCATTCCTGCATGTCAGTCAGACTTGCATCCATTCACAGGGCTGCTCATTTAGAACAGTGTGATTTAAACAAAGCAGTTCAATGTGACCGCCTGGGAGGAAGCTGCAGAGCTCCCCTTTCCTGGGGTCCTATAACCTCTCAAATTCTCCCAGGGAACATGAGTTGGTCCTCCCCAGGAACAGTGCTCTGGTGGGCGGCTGTCTGTGTGGGTAGTCTTTACCTCCCCTGGCTTTTCACCTGCCACACACCAAAGGGAGGTCCCTTTCAAGTGGTGGGTTCACTTCAATCCTCACCCTCAGACTTTAGAACACACCCTTGGGATCTCCATCCCTACTTAAGGGAGTGGGCCATTTTCGGGGCAGCCTGGTGTTGAAGGCCTGGTCGGGTCTCCTAGGCTCCTCCCTTCTAAAACTCTAGGATACCAGCACACACGTGTTAAAAGTAGGGTCTCTGAGATGCTCAGTCTCCTGCCCCATATAGCCCTTCCCCCAGCTCCATGCGGGCTCAACACAGGGTTTGCTCTATCAGCAGAATATTTAACCTGCAAGGCACGTGGGGTTTATCCTTTCCCTCTGTTAAATGAGTTCTCTTGAGCACAGGAAACAGTGATCTCCTATTGAGAGGTTTAGCGGGGGAAAAAAAAAACAACCAAAGACGTTAACATCTCACATTTGTATTCCCCAAGAGATCAAGTTAATGTTTTACATGTGCATACTGCAGATGCTCCCTACCCCCAATATCTATAAATATATTAGTCACACACAGAACGGAATAGGATTACTCTCATCTCCGAGTCTTCCTCCCCAGAAAGAGCAGGTAGGCGAGGCACGGAGGTGCCAGTCATGTTTGGAAGCAGGCCATGGACCAGGACTCGGAACAATCTGTCTTCTCACTCCCCAAACCAAGAGCTTGCCTTCCTAGGCTGACGAGATTACCATACTGACAGCTAATCAGCAGTAGAAATAGCTTGCTTTTTTTCTGAGAAGTCTTTATCGAAGAAACCAGTTACTAAATTATATACAAAAGCTGTACTTTTAAAACAAAGCTCTTTTTCTTGTTGTCTATAAACATGCAAGTCATTCTAACTCACTCATCCCCCATGACTTAGCCCAAACCTTCTGATGAGGCAACAGGTCAGCATGTTCCATAAAACACTGCCATAGCTAACTGCTTTTAATTCTGACCTCCTTACCTCCATTCTACTGACCCTGAGTGGCTTCTCTCCTATCGTACAACTCCACGAGGGCCCGCCCGTTTGGTCGCCTCTGCTGCAACCTGGACACCGGGATGTGCACCTGGAACAGGGCGGGCGGGGAGAGGGAGGCACCTCTCCCCGCCCCTGCAGCTTGGCTCCTGTAATGTCTACGAGCCCTTCTTGCTCCAGAATTGGAGAGCTTTATTGTTAATTTTACTGTGATATATTTTAAGGAGACAAAAATAAATTACGCAGAATATAACAAACACCTGCATACCCTCTGCTCAATTTTAGCAAATCTTAGTATTTTGCCATATTTGCTTCAAATAGCTTTCTTTGAAAGAAAGAAAACATTACAGACACAGGTGAAATACCCTGTGTATCCTCTCCTTGTTCCACTTCTCCTCTACCCTCCTCATGGGTAACCACCGTGCTAAAGTTCGTATTTATTACTCCTGTAAAATTTTTTACTACATAACTACACATACCTAAACAATATATAATAATCTTTGAATGCTTTAAAACTATATAAATGGCACCGCACTGTCTATAATGAAGCAACTTCCTTTTTCTGCTAAATTTTCATAAAACTTTCTTACAGAGTTTCGAACACAGGCAAAAGTTGAGTGTTACTTTTTTTAAAATATTTTCTTTATTTATTTTTCGAGAGAGGGGAAGGGAAGGAGAAAGAGTGGGAGAGAAACATCAATGTGTGGTTGCCTCTCATGCGTCCCCTGCCGGGAACTGGCCTGCAACCCAGGCATGTGCCCTGACTGGGAATCGAACCGCGATACTCTGGTTTGCAGGCCCGCGCTCAATCCACTGAGCTACGCCAGCCAGGGCAGTGTTATTATAAATCCCCATGAACTCGCCATCTGGCCTCAGGACCAGCCTTATTGTTTCCATACACAGATTACGTCCGTCTGCTACCATGCATCTTCCTACAGACCTCTGATCACTCTGAGACAAATTCCATGCATGCAAAATTTTTAAAGGTCTAGTTTCTACTGAGCTGGCTGCCAAGGCAAAAGGGGAAAAAAGCAAAAACATGACCTGGTTTTAGCCACCCTAGGCATGAATTATAGCTCAAATCATTAGCAAACGGATCCAATGGGGCAAAAAGACTTGCCGGCGTTGGTTGGGGCCCAGCAGTTGAAGCATGACATTGTCCTTTCCAAGTGGCTTTGAGGCAGGTAAGAGGTCATGGCTGAACTTTCCCATTGCCCACTACCTTCACCCCCAGCTCAGTCTTACCTCTGAATACCTGAACTGCTGAGCAGAATGTCCTCTGGGGGAAGAAAAAAATCCTATACTCACCTTCCTTCACATACTACGTACATGAACTGCATCTCTCAATAAATTTACACATACAGAACAATGGTAGTTGCTAATGTTTATGAAGAGCTTTCTTTAAGCCGGGCTTTTTTTTCCCCCACTAACTAAAATTTAACAAATGAGGAAACTGTGTGTCACATAGCTAGTAAGTGGAACCACATATTAAACATAAGTGGACCAAGGCTCACATACAACACGCAACAACCCACATTGCCTCCTTAGCAAAAGGACCAGTTCCCAGGGGAACACAAAGCCCCGTAGCTGTTTGAATGCTTGGAGGCAATCAAAACTCTACTAGCAAATTATGTGATAGAAATCGCTGGAGTAAGCGAGCCGGACTGAAGGCTGTGTGTGGACTGCTCTGGGCAGTTGGTTCTTAGCTCTATGACATTCAACTTTCCCTCTTAAGAGCTCACAAATTGACTTCTGTGTAAGAAAGTAAAAAACAGTACAAAGGTAGACAAAAGCCATTCATTCATTAGTCCAGCTACCCCCTTCAACTTTACCCTCAATGGCCACTTCTAGCAGGGAACCAGAAAAGGGTAGACCCTGCTCTTAATGCCCCCAAACACGTGACCTTCTTTTATCTTGAGAATGTGGCATCACAGCATCAAAGAGCTCATTGTACTGCATGCACAAAGGGGGGAAGCACTGTAATGACCTAACTATTTGACCTTCATGCAGTAAATGCATCAAAGCTTGGTCCATAACCATTTTTCCTCATTTATAATAGAAACTGGATTTTAAGGAAGAAATGACATTTTTCTATTAAGAACAAAATCCAGAATTTTCCTCAGCAGCTTTTTAGGCTGTGTATCTTAAATGCTGTGCTCTTCATAAACACACAACTTAAAAAAAATCAGCAGATAAGATAAATCCTTCTATTTGCCAATTCGCCCCCCACAAACTCTCCCCACCCCCACCCCCTAGTGTCTGAGTCAAAGTCCCTCATCTAAGGTGGCTTTCTTGCTGTGATTACACTATTTACTTGCAATTTCCAGATAAGAGTCAACACTACTGCCCAACCCTTCACTGTATCTATCCAGTCAGTATTTATTGAGCAGAGTAACCAGCACTGTGTTAACTATTGAAACACAACAGTGAACAAGATACTCCTCAGGGAGCCTTTTATTTTGTATAGACAGAGGAATTTTCTCTTTTGTGGAAGTTCTTGAATTATGAAGCCTCAATTGGGAGGACATCTTCTAGCTGAAATTTTATTTCCTCATGGGAATATAAAATTTGCATGTAAAAAACTATAATATGGCAACATTATTTCGATGTTTTTAAAAATAGTTTTATTGCGGCCACAGAAACAGTTTTAGTTTCAGCTTTACTCTCGATAAGGTATAAACTTCTCCACAACATGTCCCCAACAGAAGGGAAAGAAGGAAAAGAAATGCTCGGGTGTCCCCCAGGAAGCTGGGGCCCTCACTGTACGTGGGTCGGGCAGGAGCAGGAGGAGAAACAGAGCCGGCTGACCCTGGTGAATCGCCAGTTCAGACGTGGTGCCGGCATCCTCTTTCACCATGAACTTCACTCGCCTTTGGTGCGTCTCACTGACTAGATGTGGGAAGTTACAGGAACGTCTGCAGGTCCTCCCCTGACCCAGGTGCACTATAGAAGGCATTTAAAGCAACGTCACAGTGCCTCAAACTACACAATGCACAGTGGGTTAACACAGAGGGGGAAAAGGCACCCAGGAAAGAATTATACGGAATATAACCAGTTGAGGAAAAGCACAGCTGCTTTTGCATAGGAGAAAGCACTACATCGCTGTTAACTTTTTTGGAGTGCTAAAATTTCAAAGGCTTCCAATCTCTCCTGATACCAGCTATTTACTGACTGGCTAACTCTTGACCTCCTGGGCCCTGGCCACACAGTCACTGATCCTCTGCTGCTGGTCACAGTCGGCAGCCAAAACAAATTCGAGGCAGCTGGGCCTACGCTGCGTTCATCTCTGCAGTCCCCAGAGTGCCTAGCACGGTGTCTACACCAGACTCAGTGTTCACTAATAAGAATTTTTATTTAATTAAATTAAGGGGGCTTTCCTTGGTGTGAAGCAACGTGAAGCAAAACAGCACCGCGCAACTAAAAAGGCTGAACCTAAGTCTAATCAAGCCTCCAGAGCTAATTTCCAGTTGGGGAAAGTGAGGCGATAGAGGAACAAGGTAATGACACCAGGAGAAAACAGATACATCCAGAATGTGGGACAGTCTGCAAACAAGGAATCCCAGTTTCGGCAAGTCACCAGCATGACAAAAGAGAGGGGGAGGGGCCTGGGGACGGCTCTGGCTCTTGATTAAAAGAACCGAAACTTCCAAAATCCCTGTGTGAACCGTGTCCAGATTCTGATTCTAATATAACTATTAAAACAACTCTTTTTTTCACAATTAAAAGATAATTTTTTTACTAAACTGGGCATTAGATGATACCAACAAACCATGGTAATACAGGTGGCATAAAGGCACAATGGTGTCAGAACACACCGACAGCTTTCCAAGGGGCACCTGAAATAACAGGTGAAATAACAGGCCCAGGAGTTACTTTAAATTTCTAAAGAAAAACAACAACAACAAAGGGATAGATCATGTAAATGAGGCAAAATCTTGATAGCTGCTGAATATATCCTTTATTTTTTTGACTGTTTGCCCTTTTTTTCATAATTTTAAGGGGCTCAAACCAATTAATTTTAAAATATTTTATGCATAAGCTAAGCAAATATTTCCAACCCTCTCTGGCCCTATTCTCGTACTTATCAGTAATGCAGTCTGAGTCAGCAGAATGCTCACAGTTCCTCACACTGCAGACACTGACGGAAGGGAACAGGGGCGTACACAGGGCGAGAACGTCAGCTCTTTGACAGATGGCGGGAGTCCCCTCAACAGTCAGTACCTGAGGGAAGGTCTGCTCCTGAAAACAACCACAAATGAGACATGTTCGCTTCAGAACAGCATCATCTGACAAGCAAAATCAGCTTTCTTGTCTGATTACCTCTACTAAATATTTTCTGTAAGGACAAACTTCTACATACCGTCAAATGAGTAATAAAGAGTAACGATGTAAGCAGTAGCCACCCTCGGACAGTCTCTTCGGCAGCCCACGGGCACGTTCCCATACCAGAAAGGACAGTAATAAACAGCAATAAACTGTCATTCTATAAGCAGTATCCATCCTTAGGCATTGCTTCTGCAGCAGACCCCTGGTATGTTTTCTATACTAGAAAGAACCTGGGACCCTAGAAGCAACTCTGAAAGAGAAACGCGGATCAGAACAAAGTGGACGGACGCCAGGCAGGACAAGAGAGCGTCAGAAAGTACTGCCCGGCCACAGTACCATACTTCTCATGTGTCCATCATCTAAAGATGCTCAAAGACGAGTGCTACTTTATTCTTTAAAAAAAAAAAAAACAAACCCTAAGAAAACCACATAAAAAGTAAATTTTTCAGCGATTTAATATCTTTTGTAGGGGAAAAAAGTGTTTTTTAAAGACTATAAAATAATCATTTAGAGACTAGAAAAATCCTAGACCAACACACCATCCTGTCTTTATGTAAATCAACATATACCCCCAAAAGTATACACTGACCAAATGTGTGTATCAGTCAAGTCCCTAAAAGGGAGTAATACCCAATTCATCTGCAGACAGACTGACAAGACAGGCACACTTTCCTTCCTTACCAGTCTGCATCGTCACGCAGAGTTCACAGACTAACCGCTAGCAACCGCGACGCCCTAGGTGCCCAGCACTTACCATGGGGGTCAGCAAATGTAGGTTTACAGTTTTGTGTACGTAAAACAGAGTTTATTCTTGTACTATCATTTATTCTTGTATTATTTTCCTTATGAACAACTATAAGCCTACTTTTGCTCACCCCTGTATACATTCTAATGAATGTATCCAGAGTCCTAACTACTTCAGTTTTCTGTGTTCTCAAAACCAGAAGCACAAAAAAAATTGATGTCTATGATGATAAACTAAGTTCCACAGATTTAGTTTAAGAAAGCAGTATCTTTCATATATTTCAAAAAGACTACTGTCTGAAAGAAATGGACTTGGGCACTTATACATGCCTACAAACCCCAACAAGCCTCTACCCAATAGAAGGAATAAAGGATCCTAAAATTCATGATTATTTTATGCATTCTAATCAATTAATTAACAGACACAGCCTTTTTGTAATGGCTCCTTGAGAAGGAGGACAATGATCCTTGGAGACAGTGGGCGAGAAAAAAGGAAGAAAGGATAACAGAGTTTGAGAAAGTCCAATAGAGCTTTTTCACCTTCTTTTTTAAAGTGAAACAAGTCATACAGTTAGTTACAGAGAAGTGCTCTAACTCAGAGAAAGAAGGTGGAAATGTAGAACTAGGTGAGGCAAAGATAGATAGGTCTTAGTCACAAGACCAGGAGAAGTTACCATTAAAAGACACACAAAGCTGCCTTCTACTGTTCCTCTCCACTCGAAAGCACAAAAAGTTCAGGCATTCCCACTAGACACACAAACGCCCAAGCGCTCCCCAGATCGACCAGGTCCCCAATGTCACTCTGGACATCCAAAATGTTCAAATTCCCTTGAAAGCCTCACAGCCACAAAGGCATACCCAGGACGCTGTCTCCCTCAAATCAAAAGCATCCCCTCCTCCACCCCCACTTCATCCACAGCGACCCTTTCATCTCAGCCTCGTCTCTGGCCACCCCTACCTAATGACACTCACTCTCCCTGTCCTCTCTGGGTTGTTCCTTGTTCTCTATTTTCACCATTCTGCCCTCTTCCTCCCTTCTTCCAACATGCTCTTCCTTCTTTTCCCTCTTGTCCCCTCCTCTTCATTCCTTTCTCACTCTTTGACAATGATTCCCACTCTCACTTGTATTCCTGACTCCCCTTGCCCAAAGTTCATTTGGTACCTACCCCTTCCTCACCTGTCCACTCTATACCTGTAAGCGGGTTTCTCTGAAGCCACCTGTCATTTATGACCAAACAGAGGAAGCACTCTTCCCTGAGAAAGGGCCAACATAAAGTTTAAATCAATATAATATTTAAAAATTGACCATGTTAAAAATTTTTAAATGTCTTCCAGGATCGAAGTGGTAAAAAGGTTCCCAAAGCTTAAGGCGGGCTTTTCCTATTTCAGGGCAAGAAGTACAGCATCTGTATCATCAGGCAAATGTATCTAAATCAATCTCCTGGCCTGTGTTTCTAATCTTTTTATCATGGGTTCACAGTTAAGGCCACCGGGATTTATGGATGAAAAAGATCTCTTTTCATGGGTTTATTATCTAAATTCCTATCAAAGGTGCTTAAAGACAAGTGCTACTTTATTCATAAGAAAGCCTGAGAAAAGCACATAAAGAGCAGATACCTCACTTATTTAATGTCTTCTGTCAGGGGGGAAAAAGTGGTCTTTGTTAGGATTATAGAATAATGCTGCTGAAAGAGATGTTTCAACATGAAGAAAAAAATATTACTAACTAAAGCTTTTATTTCCTCCCAATCCCCTCGGAAAGGTGGAATTGAACACTTGCTTATAACATCCTCATCCTTTGACTTCATGATGCCATCAAAGTACAACACGCTGGATAAGACAGTAAGAGGAGCGAAATAAACAAAAACCCCCTCCAAAAAGAAACCTCTCCCTACCGGCAGCCCCCCACCTGACTGCCCTTCCTACAGAACTGAACTGGAAAAGGCCTTACCCGGAAGGTCCTTCACTAT
The DNA here is from genome assembly GCF_021234435.1 of Artibeus jamaicensis. Lineage (NCBI taxonomy): Eukaryota > Metazoa > Chordata > Mammalia > Chiroptera > Phyllostomidae > Artibeus > Artibeus jamaicensis. The sequence goes on from NW_026521812.1 coordinate 22,844,548, forward strand.
CTACAAGGCGACTTTCTCCCCGCCCCCTTGAGAGGGCTGCCTGCTTCCTCTCCTACCCTCTTCGCACTTGATTGCTGCTGGTGATTACTACCATTACCACTACCAACAGTGATGGATAAGTTTTAATTTACTTTTTGCTGGGAACTTGATGGAATCCTCCATTGGTATCTTACCTATGAGAAATAGGGGTGCTTGCTCAAGGTTCTCAGCGGGCAGTCAAGCAGTTCTGATTGAAACCCAGGTCTGTCCTAAGGCCCAAACTCTAAGCTGTGACACGACCTTAAGCAAGAAGGATCCTTCATGCCTGCATCCCAACTCCAGAAGTTCAAAGGCCCCTAGAAATCAACCAGAAGACCACCAGCACTCACTGTGTAAAAACCCTGTACCCTCCCTCCCCCAAAGTTTCTCCCACCTTTGCCCTTTGTCCTGCCAGTGCCTAGCAGGGAAGGAGAGTGGTGCACCACCCCCCCCCCCCAGTACTGTTCTACTTCTTCCTAATTACAACGGGCTGGTAGTGTGGGTTTAAACTCTTTCATCACCAAGGAACCTGCTCAGAATCTGATGGAGACTTCTTCCTCCTATTTGTCCCCACTCACGCCCTGGATGAAGCAAATGAGCCCGGAGAATCACGCACTGAGCCACACAACTCCGTGGTGAAACACCACTCTCCCTTCCCACCCTCCCAAACCTTCTGGGTGACATGCCCCTCAAAGGACAACCAAAATGCCCTGTGCAACTGTGGATTAGCTGTTAGAATGCCCTATCAAACTAATGCATTGTCTTAGTTAATACTCAAATATGCAAGCCAGAGATTTCAAGTTCATACAGAGCTACTGGAGGAGGGAAGAAGAGTACATAGAGGTAATTCGGACATTTTTCTTGGCATGGAGCAGGCCTGATAATAAACACATATTCTGGATTTTTTAAAATTGACTTTGGATAGAGAGAGGGAAGGAGAGGGAGGGCGAGAGAGAAACATCAATTTGTTGTTCCACTTATGTACAATTAACTGGGGATCAAACCTGCAACCTTGGAGTATCGGGACGATGCTCTAACCAACGGAGCCACCCAGCCAAGGCCTGACACATAATTTCTACTGAATAGTAGATTCTCAAACTGAAAGCAAAAACGGATGACTAAATATGCAACGACTTCCCATATTCCTGTGGAAGGAGAACCAACCGAATTTAGACCAAGGGGCAAGGATCACATAGTAAGAAGGATAACAGTTACTGCACACTGAGCTCTCGGTCTCTGCCAGGCTCTGTGTTAGATGCTTTCCAGGCGTTTCACTCAACCTTCATGATCCTGTGAAGTTCTTACCATGAAAAGGAAACTGAGGCTTAGGGACTCTACCTGCAAAGTAATTACAGCACTTCCTGTGGGCCGAACTCCACTGTCAGCACTTTGAATGCGCATCAATGGACTCATTTAACCTTCACCTCAGCTCTGCCAGGTAGGTGAGCAAACAGAGAGGTTGTCATTAAACCACATGCCCCAGGCCACACAGCTGATAAGGAAGAGTTTAAACCTGAATACTTAGGCTCCAATTTCTATGCTCTTGGTCATGAGCTATACTGCAAATATACTCCTGGGGTTTTTATTTGTTTTGTTTTATTTGTACCTATGTATTTACTGCTGCTATTTTTCCAACCAGACTGCAAGTTCCAGGAAGACAGGGACCACTTTTCATACCCCACGCAGCAATCAGTATGGTGAACCAGCTACGGCAGAGTCATCAGTAAATAATTGAGTCTGGTGCAACACCTCGAGGGATCTGCCCACTGGGAGTGTCTTGCAGTGCCACTGCCCTGGCACAGACTCCAGGACCTCGCACCTTGACAACACCTAGAGACCCCTGACCAGCCTGCGGGCGTCCACCTTGGGAATATGTGAAAGCAGACTGGTACATACTGAAAATGGTCTAACATAAAGACTGGATTCCTTTACCCGCCATTTCTAAAACTGAAGAGCAACTCAAAGCGACTGGACTGACGCATCCTGCCCCAGGTCCGTAAGACCTGTAAGCCCTCCTTCTTCCTAGACCCGGGAGTGACCTCAGAAGCCACCATCGGTCAGCATGTCAGCATGCAGAGGGGCACCTACCAACCACCCCTGTCCTACAGCATAAAGAACAAACCGTTTGGTCTGACATTCAAGGCCGCCTGCAGGCTCCAGCCTACCTTTTGGCAGATGAGTTCCCCCATCTACTCTTACCTGGGGTTGCCACTGCTCAGTCATTTATTCCTTCGACAACTACCCACCATATATCAGGCTTTCTGTTAGGGGCTGGAAATACAGGTTGAACTAAAGACACAGAGTCTTTGCCCTCATGGAGTTCATCCATCATTATTTACCTAAAGAAATTCTGGTCATTATTCAAGGCTCAAGCTCACATGGCACCTCCCACTGACACCTTTAGAAATATCCCTCGTTTGAAGTATAAATCTGGTTAATAGTGAATTCTGTAAGAATATACAGATTTTAAAAATCACTTAAAATCCTAATAAAAATACTGGAATGGCCAATTGGGGAACAAAAATTTCCAGGTTAAAGAAAGCAATATTGTCTTTGCAGGACATTCACTCTGAAATATGTAGAATGGTAAAGGTTTAAAAAAAATTAGAAATCTGGCCCTGACCAGTGTGGCTCAGTGGGGTGGGCGTTCTCCTGCAAGGTGAAAGGTCATCATTGGCTTCCTGGTCAGGGCTCATGCCTGGGCTGTGGGTTCCGCACCCGTTTGGGCATGTATGAAGCCATTCTCCTTTTCTCTCTCACATCAATGTGTCTCTCCCTCTCCTTCTCCCTCCCTTGTCCTCTGTCTAAAAATAAATAAATACAATCTTTAAAAAAATAAACCCATGAAATCAACGACTGCTAGGAACAACAACAAAACCCGAAAAGGCAGAGAACCCCGAACCGCTGTAACTTATGAACTGATTTAATCCTTACCTCCCTGGCTATATAGTCATTTTTTACCTCAAAAATCAATGGCCTATATGTCTGTTTCTGATATCTGTGTTCAAGTCATTAAGTAGCCTCGGCCCATGGATTAAAATAAAGAGGAGTGCCTTAAGGTAGTGACAAATGTTCCAGAAAATTGCTGGGAGGACAAGGTGCTGGAAGTATCTGGGCTGGCAAAACAACCAACGAGTTCTGACACCTCAGGAAAGACAGCTAGCATCCTCGGAGATTACACTGTTTCCCATCCAAGTACTAACCAGGCCTGAACCTGCTTAGCTTCTGAGATCAGAGGCGATCGGGCGCATTCAGGGTGGTATGGCCATAGACGAGATTACATTGTCAACAGTGATTTAAATGCTACCCAGGCCAACTGATGCACCCTACCTACCTTTTTCCTTTTTTTTTCACTTAAGGACATTTTTCATTGCTTTTAAAGAGCGAGGAAAAGAGAGAGAGAAACACTGATACGAGAGAGAAGCATCAATTGGTTGCCTTCTCAAATGTGCCCAGATCAGGATCTAACCTGCAAATTTTCGGTTATGGGACAACGCTCCAACCAACTGAGCCACACGGGTCAGCACCATACCTTACCTATTTTGTACCACAGGACAATAAGGGGATTACACAGAAGTGCAATTTTCAAGTAACCAACACTTACTTCTCAATGCCAAAACATTAACATGGTAGCCATTCTGAAAGACTGTACTAGGTGTAAGTCTGGGGGATGTCCAGGGTCACACTGCAGTGTGTGCTCCTACACTAAACAGAGTCCGAATTACTTCCTCTCCTTCAGGCCTGTTCAGAGCAGCTTCCTCTCCCCACCCCCAGCCCTACCTCCTTCTAACCGGCTGTCTACCTAGGAAGAACTGAAAGGAAAAGCAGATAACTAAGATTATGCAACACACCAGCTGAATTTAGACATAATTCTAAGTCAGTTCACTCTGGCCTCCCTTACCAGGAGATAAGAGGCAGGGGAAGAAACCCTAACACACTAAGGACCTGTGGCAGGGGAGGCAACCCCTCCACCCCCCCACCCCCCCGCCACCTCAGCATTCTGTAATCTCATTTAAGCAACCCAGCACACAGTAATGCTATTTCTATTTTCAAGATAAGGTAAATGCATTGTTCACTCACCCAAGATTGCACAGCTGGCAGTTGGCAAGGTGGAGCCGTGTCCCAGCTTCTGACCCCAGGTTGCTCCGACCTTGCATTATAGCACAGCTGAGTCACAAGGCTTGAAGGTCTTGCCACAGGACCCTGACACAGGCAGGAGAGAGCACAGAGTTCTTCCCACCATGGCTTCCCAGGGGAGGGCTTCTTTAGTTTTGGAGAAATAAATCTTCTTGCCACTATATATATATATGTACCATCATATCTTTTACAACTTAACATTTATCAGTTAGTGCAAATGATTAATGCAATGAAGAAATGCAGACAAGTATCACATAGTAGTCACACAGATACACCTTTAGCTGTGGTCCTGTGAGCAACCTAGGATCTTCACTGGGCAATAGCAATAAACCCAGAGGACGAAATTAATTGTTAGCGCTATGCAAAAGGGGAAACCACTTATCTGATAACCTAACAAAATTATTACTTGAATCATTACTTTAAGATTAAACAATCAAACTCATCAAAAAGCATGGAAATGTTAAGAAACTGCAGCTTTCCCAGGAAACTAAGTAACGATTAGTAAGAAAGCCATGACTGCAAGTACATGCTAGCTCATGAGACACAGTTTTATCAACACTCCGGCTTAAACTATAGCAAACACCAGATGAGATGCTTAATCCTATGCACATGGCATGTGTCTGGTGAATACACTTTTTACTGAGTCTTTAAAAATGTCAAGTCTCTACAAAAATAATCATGCACACGGAAAATAACAGCACCCACTTTCACTTGGTGAGGATGCACTTGTGATCTCTTTCACCTCCGCTTTTATGTACAGAAATACAAAATGCATGCCAAGTTTTGTCAAATGCAGACTAACTTTAACTTTGCATTTTGATTATTTCCTTCAAAAATGAAGTGGCAATTTAAATTCTTATTTCCAAGCCCACCTATGAGATGTGCCCTGTAATTACAAACACTCTTCTCTAACAAGTGCACTCATCCTGGACCCGGGACTTTATTCTTGCCACTGTTTATCAGCCACACAACCTATTGGTTCCACAGACATGATAATTTCCCATTCTCACTTTGAAATATAATATAAAACTTAATCCTCACTTGTGCTTCCTTGGATTTGTGCCCAAACAGCTGTATCTTTCTAGAGCAAACCCAGAGGTGTATTTTTTAAACTATTAGTCTATCCTAAGAAATGTCTCATCAGAATAAGGAAGAGGATCCACCCTAAATTTCATCATCCAGAGGCTTCTAATCTTTCAGCTGAGACACAAGGGAAGTCCTTGGGAAACCCAGGGTACAGTCTGACTAGGGCCTTGTTCTCAAAGCGTGAAAGAATTCCTTCCTCAAAACTCCCAAAATATCAAACAGGTTCATGGGAAGAATAAAATTCCCTCGTCTCCGCTGCCCCAAGACTATCTTATTTATCACGTTTTCATCGCAGTGTGCACACAGATGTCAGAAGCTGGTGGCACAAGCACTCCTACCTATCCAAAACACAAGCTCTTCCACAACTGAAGTCCAGGCCCAGGGACCTGCAAAGGGGCTGAGCCAGTGTCTGTCTGGCCCAAACCTGAACAACCCTGAGCTATGTCTGGGGAGGATCCTGGAGGCAGCAAGCTTCTCTGCCCAAACTGAGGTGAGACATGAAGGAAAGATTTACATGTTCAGGTGGACTCGCAAAAATCTACCTGCCACAGAATCTTCTACTCGCCCACAAAACATCCTCCAACTCCCACCCACACTCACCAATGACCCAGAAATCCTGAAAGAAGCCATCGTATAAGTTCATCAGAGAGGGCTCCTGAGGACTTGCAGGGCCAGGACGTCTGCCCTGGGCCTTCCAGAGGGCTAGCCTGGGGCACCATGGGCTTCTCCCACAGCAGATGCTGGAAACCCCCAGCAGACTCTGGTCCATCTCTGAGGCTTTCTGTGGTCTTCGAGCACATCCAGGACGAGAAAGGGAGCTGTGCCACAGAGCAAGGGTAGGCACACAGCACCTGGCCAGGCTCAGGCCTCCTTTTTGGGATCTCCCACTGTCCTGGAAGGGGCCTACCTCCAACTCTCCCCCACCACCCCGAAGGCCCTCTTATGCATGATTCTAGAACTCCACAGAAGTAAGTTTCTGAAAGAATGCCTGAATGGGGGCACAACACACAGGAGGCCCAGCAGATAGACACCACACAAAATGAGTCACTTCATCTACATCTGCTGCTGGTGCTGCTGCTACCCCTGCTCTGAGTAAGCAGGTAACCAATGGGTCCACATGGGCTCCGTGGAACCCGGACCCTAAGACTGTCACAGCCACGGGGATGGAGCAGCCCAGTAAGAATGCCTGCTTCCACCACACAAGCTGGCCCTTTCCCTAGAGAACAGAAAGGCTCCCCTCCATGTCTGGGTGCTTTTGGGGAGAGGGGGAAATACCAGGAAGGGGAAGGAAGGAGATGTTGCAAAAACGAACAAAAGTGAGTAGGGGGAAAAAAACTCAACTCAACCGTACCCTCCGTAATTCCCCATGGGGTAGGGGCTCTGTCCTCCAATTTGATCTCAAATGGAAATTATCTGGGTAAGGCCCATTTTCCTTCTCCTGGCCGATTCAAGTGAATACTCAGGTAACAAAGCAAACCCCAAGATAGAAAGCTCCTACTCTCCCTGGCTCTCTTACTCTCCCAGAGGAAAGCAAGGGGAGCTGCCATAACCATTCTCAAAGCTTCAGAGGCCTCAGCTTTCTTCCAAAATCTCCAGACACTCTACTCCTCAGTGGTATTAGGACCACAACCATCCCTAGCATCACCTAAACATGACCGAATGAGAACTGCATCCAGCACATCCTACCACTAGGCCCTGTCCACGTGGCAGGCACATAAATGGCCTGACTTATAAGAGGAGATAAAGATCTCTTGGCCTTAATTTTCTCTCCCACGCAAGTTATAAAATGGCTTGTACCCATGTCAGGCTTAAGGCCTTGCACTACTGACACTGGATCTGGAGAATTCTCGGTGGGGACTGTCCTGTGCAGTATGGTACACTCAGGAGCACCCCGGCCTCTACCCCCTGGACTGCAGCAGCAGCTCCAGGTAGTGGTGCACACGCATCCCCACCCATGTTGAGAAACACTGGTTAAAGACATCCATCACCTCTGCATATGCTCTTTGTAAATTTCCATATTCTTGGAGGGAGAAGAGAGAAACAAACTGCTGCAAGCTACTGAGACTTCGGTGTGAATTAATCTTTGCTGAAAGGTAAACAGCTGGACAAGGGCATGATTACATGGAGAGGGCTTGACCTTGGCAGCGAGGGCTGAGGCTGAGGTTGGAGTGGGAACGGAGAACGCTGCCAGTGGGAAGGAAACCCACCACAATTAGAAACAGCTAACCCACCATTCACAACACAGGGCTTGAAGCCACCTTTCCCCCTCTTTACGAGGGAACAGAACCCAATTCAAGCCTGTCTTCTCTAAGCAATAGACCTGACACTGTAAGAACCTACAGAACCTTAGAAGGACTGAATCTCACCAGACATCCATGACTGAAGGGTCTAACTGGACCTGGCCAATGAAATGGAACCCCAAACACCAGCATTTTTGCCTGAGACATGTTTCTAGAAGCACTTGACAAGCAACTTGGTGGTCCACACAGAAAGACCGGAGTAGGGGAGACACAAGCCTGTGATGCACAGTGATGCTGTTGGTGGCCTCACAGTGACGTGGGGCCACATGGAGAAAAGCAACCAACAATTATCATTCTAGGAGATGTGGATGATATGCAAAAAAAACCCCAAAACCATGATTCCTACCTTCAACTTGCTGACAATCAAAAGTTGGGGAAAGAAAAGATTAACTGCACATTCATCAACATCCTCACCATCTAACAACAGCAGCTAAGATGAACTGGAAGCTCATAATGTGCCAAACTCTATGCAAAGCAGCACTTTACAGCTATTACCTCTTTAATCCTTTCAGAAACCCTATAATGTGAGTATTACTATTTCCATTCTATAGTTGGAAAAAACTGAGGTTCAAAGAGATTAGGTAGGTGACTGGCAAAGTCACACAGCTGATGAGTGGTGGAGCTTGGATTCCAATAGATTCCTTTAGTTCCAAACTCGTGCATGACCACTGTGCCACGCTGTGCTAAAGGCGGCACTGCAGGAGCTGAAAGGGCCAGAGTTCAGGGACCTGGGCGACCACTGGGGTTCTCAACAGAAAGCCAAACATCGGGGCTGGCAAAGGGGAAGAAAAGTGTTTCCCAGGCAAAGTTCTTTACAAATTAATTAGCTCCATGTCACCTAGCAGCCTAGCCAGCTATTCAAAATACCACTGCCCACAAGGGAAATCAGTCTTTCCTTTAAAGGATGCAAAGTTGGAGTGAGTGGGTGCTTCACACAAGCACAGATATAGGCCCATAAATACTCCTTTTTCTTCCAAGGGTATCACCCTCTCTATTGGGTCTAAAACTTGAGCACAGTCTTTACTACCTGTCTCCCTAGGTCAGTGACTCTTCATCTCGTGGAGCCATGGACTCTTCTGAAAGTCCACTGAAGCTACGCACCCATTTCCCCGAAAAACGTCTATGTGCGCATCCCCCTGTGTAACGTTTTAAGGACACTTCGAAGCTTTTGCACATTACAAAGTCAGAAGGATGTAAACATCTCATTCGGGCGTAGGTTTGGATTTCACTTTCTCAGGTGTTTTAATGATTCCTCTACTCCTTCCAAAGTGGGTTTATACCAAAGAGAAACTGGCCACGGTGGTGGGAGATTTATTATTCCACCAATTCAGCGATGCTCACTGCAACAGCTGAACACCAGACACCATACATACACTTAATTCTTTCTTCTGGATGTTGCCTTGTTCATTATATTTTGAACGAGACTCCTGCCATAGCATGTAAAATGACCAGAGAAAGCCCTGGTTTGGCTGGATGGCATCTGATGCCTTTGCGACTCGCAGAAGCAGCCAGCCAGCCAACAAGGCCGTGGGCAGGGGGCTCACGTGAGCAGGGGGCTCCAGGCGTCACCCTGATGCCTGACCACAGCCTGGACGAACTGCTGTTCCTCATGGGCGACTCCTCGCTTTTCAGGTGGAGCAAGGACACACAGCCTGGCTTCCAAAGCGCCTGCCGGTGATCACACTGGTTGGGTGATTAACTAGCAGCACAGGATGTGCCCAATTGCGCATTGTTTTTTTTTCCGATCTTATTTCATAAACTCCAATTTCACAAGAACATAGATTCTCCATCTAAACAAAACAATCCAACTTGAACAACTGAAATACTAGTCCTCAAAATCTTTTTGGAAGTGAGAGTATACATAAGACATGATTTTAGTAAGCATTCAAATTTTTTTGGTTGTGCTCTTCGAACATTTTAAAAGTGCCTACATTTGGAATATTGCGGTCACAGGCACAGAGAGAGAACCATTTTCTGAGTGTTAGTAATAAACACTAAGTGATAAAGACTCCAGACAGGTCCTCTATCAAGTAAAACAATTTTTATATTAGTAATATTAATTTTGTCTTCCCTACTCCAACCCCAGAAAAAATACTACAATTTGAAATCTTTAATAAGAAGCTGCCAACAAAAGTTGCTCTTGAAAATAAAATTCTTATTATAAACAAATTATTAGTTCTTTCCAAAATAAATAACAAGTTGGTGCTTTCATCCTCAGCTTCAAATGACCCTAGTGCCACCAGAAAAGCACCATGCCCTGAAATACACGCAGCCCCTTCCCTCTGTAAAGTGCTACGGGGAGAAATACAGGGTGGCCTGTCTGCAAAGAGCAAGCAACTTCAGTTTTCAGGGGAAATGTCTGTATTCCACATGCGACAAACTGAGCCACTTAAACCACCACCTATTTTCCTCCTAAGGAAACTGTCTCCCTCCCATGTGAGGAAAAGGACAAACAAAAAACCATGTATTACTAACTGTGTTGAGGACGAATGTTTCACACACACACACACACACACACGAAATCAAAAGGCAGCATGAAACCACGTAAGACCTCTAAAACAGGCCCCAGTCAATCATGCTGTGTGCTTCTGGGCTCCTGAATACAAACACGGTCTGATTTTCTGACACTAAAAATACAATGAGAGGATTTAATTAAGGTAAAAATCTTACAGAGGACACTGTCCGAACTGGTTTAGGAAATGAACCACGCTCGCTCTTCGGCAAGGAATGCTATTTAACTATTCTGCTTGAAGCAGGATCTGTGGAAATTCCCTGTGACTCCTAGCAAACTTGCTCCTGTAATTTAACTTGTAAGGAACCCAGGCAGGTTTAGAAAACGAGGCCCCAAGAAGCTGGTGACATGTCTTAGCTTGGCATGTACGAAAGACTCATTTGTCAGGCTTTGCAACCAAGCTTAAGTGAGATTTAGGAGTAAGACACGCCAAATTAAAACTCTTAAGGACCATTAATCACACCCTCATGACTTCAGATACAGCAATACAACAGATGCTTATGTAGGTCTGGTCTTTATTCTTAATCAGAGGTATTAGCTTCCTACTACACCAGCCTATAGGAAGAATTGTTTCAAAAGTGGGACAGGCATGGTTCAGCCCATTCATTATTTTCAGTAATTAAATAATACAGATATGGCTATGAAACTTTTGTTATTCTTGGACACAAATAAACATATGGCCAGTAAGGAAATGAGATCAACTTTGCAGCTGAGAATATAATATATTCCACATCCAGTTTCTGAATGTCAATGCTTAGGAGATAAATCCAAGAATCCAATTGGTAACCAGAACTGGCAGATTATTTTTATTTCATTTGTTTGGCATACTCCGACTGTCGAGAAGTGCGCACAGGAGAAGTAATGCCTAGCTAGCAAAGCACCTAGTACCCAGTGGGTATTTGTTAAATATCACTCAGAGGACTAAAAGGATAATCATTCAAACAATGACTAACACACTGAAAATCCAGGTGTCTCTTTCAAATCACAAACGCCCCAGATTAGTATCAGTAAGTGAAGATACCATGTCTGTGCTTTTTAGGCAGAAAGCTTCCTGCCTTGGCCCCACGGTTACACAAACTCCTTTCCCCCTCCATATAACAGCTTCTGCTTTAAACAGTGACTATAGAAGGGGATTTGGGCACTGACATCACATTTATCATGGGCAGCTCTAATGGAGTAACAACAGAAAAAATACATAAAACAACTGTTTTTCAGACATTGGATAATAGGCAGCATGGGACTTAATTCCTGAGAAGAGTACAACAATGGAGGCGAGCCCTCTAATTCCCTCCACTTATTGCCAGAGGCAGTTTCCATCCAGCAGCACCAAGAAGGGGGAGCTCAGAGCAGGCGGGCCATACTAAGTTGAAGGGGTGGAGGCCAAGACAGCTGGTACCGGCAGGGCAGCACACCTGAGAGGAGGGGCTGAGTTCTCATCCGTGTGAGAGGAGACACCCTCAAGTTAGGGAGAGAAGCATCAGAAACCAGTTCGTCTAAGAATTCCCCGAGTTCACACAGGGCTGGAAATAGTTTGTTTCCACAAGCAAAAGTGGAAATAACTCATAACACGCATGGCATCAGACAAAATCCTCAGAAAAGTATCACCTTAGTATTAAAGCTAAGTCATCCGGAAACTAATGGCTGCTCTGGACCCATCCTAACAAGGCCAGAAAGCTGGCTTCAAAATGATACAACTAATTCCCAGTAACTTAAACTGCATGCCAGAACAAAGTCCAGGACTATTTAAAGGACTACGACAAAATCCAGCACCCATCAATGTGTGTCTGGTATCCAAGCAAAAATTATCAGGCATGCAAAGCAAGAAAAAATTATGACCCGTAACCAGGAGAAAAATCAACCAATAAAAACACACTCAGAAATGATAAATGATCAGCAAACATGGGCATTAAACAAATTATTATACTGGTAGAGCATCTTTGGAAAACAGTTTGGCAGTTCCTTGAATGTTAAACAGAGAGTTACAATACGACCCAGCAATTCCTCCTGAGTGGAACCAAGTCCTCACTTAATATCATGGATAGGTTCTGAGATTTTAGACAAAACAGCATATAATAAGACCAATTTTAACACAGGTTAATTGACATGAACAAGAGTTAAATTCCTAGACATCTCACTAGCATGCTAACAAAGTGACATTATTCAGGGACCTAGGTCAGAAAATAAAGGTACTGTGTCTCTGACATATAAGTGGAACAACCAAGAGAAATGAAAATATATGCCCACATAAAACATAAGTGTTCATGCCAGTTGTATTCATAATAGCCAAAAAGTAAAAGTTATTCAAATGTTCATTAACTAATGATTAAAAGGCGGTATATCCATGTAATGGACTATTACTCAGCAATAAAAAGGAATGAAGTCCCAATACAACAATGGATAAACCTTGGAAACATTACACTAAGTGAAAGAAAACAGTGAGAAAAGACCACATATTGTACGATTCCATTTATATGAAGTGTCCTCAAGAACCAAATCTATAGAGACAGAAAGATCTTTCTGGGTTGCTTGGGCTAGAGGTGAGTGAGAGAGATGGGGGGTGACTGCCAGTGGGTACGAAATCTCTCTGTGAGGTGATGGAACTGTTCTAAAATCACACTGCGGTGACAACTGTACCAGTTTTCTCGAAGTACTAAAAACCAATGGTTCATACACTTTAAAGCTTAGCAAACCCTAAGCAGATTAAATATTTTTGAAAACACACACACAAAGGCACACCACATCAAAACTAGTGATAAAGAAAAAAAGAGAAAGTAGTCAGATAAAAAGATATTAATTAAAAGGAATAAAGAGAGGCTAAGAACAAACTGCCTTTAAGAAATTATGCAGGACAGAAGACAACAGAGAAACATCATTAATAAGGGAAAGATATCATCCTAGAATGCTACACCTTTCAAAAATGAAGATAAAATACTTTACAGATGAATGAAAGCTTCAAGAATTTACTACCAGCAGAGATGCAGTAGAAGAAATGTTAAAAGTTCAAACAGCAAGAGAATAACACTAGATGGGTATTTTAATTTGAACAAAGGAATGAAGAGCTGGAAATGGTCCATATATAGATAAATATAAAGATTTCTTTTTCACATTTAACTAGAAAGCCAGGAATAGAAATAACAGGGATTCATTTAACTGACAATAACAACTTAAAAGAAAACAGAAAAAAAAAGAGAGAAAAAGAGGTAAAGGACTGATAGTACAAATAGGAAACTAATAACAAGTTGGTAGAGTTAAACCTAAAGGAATCACTATTATATGAAATAGTCTTTTTGTAAAGACCTCCCAATTAGAGGAGGAGATTGTCAGACTGAACTGAGCAACAACAAAAACAAAATCCAATGACTGCTGTCTGCATGCACCTAGGCACCGACAGGCTTATGAATGGACAGTAGAAGTATAAGGAGAGAAAAAGATACACCATACAAACAGTAATCAAAAGAAAGTTGAAGGCACCATGTTCATACCAGCTTTAATAAGGCAGATTTTAAGACAGAATATTGCCAAGTTGAAGAGGGAGATTCCACAATAACAAAGGAATCAGTGAATCAAGAGGATGTAACGATCTTAAATGTTTATCCACCAATAACAGAATTCAAAACACACAAAGCAAGAACAGAACTAAAAAGATAAGTAGACAAATCCAAAATTACAACTGGATAGTTCAAAATTTGTTTCAAAGTACCTGATAGAATACAAAAGGAAGGTGACCAACTAGATGTACTGGATAATCGGTGTTTATAGAACACACCGCCCCAAAGAGCAAATATACATTATTTTCAAGTACACATGAAACATTCACTAGGACAGACCGTATTATAGTCTAAGCCATGAAGCAAGTTTTAATAAATTTAAAAGGACTGAAATCACACAAAGTATGGATTAAGTTAGAAAATAATAGTAAAAAGGTTATATGAAAAGACTTCCATGGACTTGGAAATTAAATAATTCACTTCTAAATAAAATATATGTTAACAAAGAAACCACAAAGTAAATCAGAAAGTGTTTTTAACTGAATATGAAAACACTGTTGGATGTAGCTAAATCAACTGTTAATGGAAAATTCATAGCATTAATTTTCATAGCATTCATAGCTTCCTTCCTGATGTTTACATTGTATGAATGTTTACATTAGGAAAGAAGGAAGGTGGCGAGTAAATGATCTAGGCTTTCATCTAAGGTTACCAGAAAGAGAGCAAATTAAACCCAGAACGAGCAGAACGAAGTATGAATTATTTAAGGGAACTAAAAACATAAAAGCAATAGAGAAAGACCAATGACTCCAAAACTAGTAAAAAACACATCATCAACATAGGGAATGAAAACAATCACTTCAGATCACATACATATTAAAAGAAAAATAAAGGAATATTGTAAGCACCTTTATGATCATACATTTGGCAACTTAAATGAAATGGATACGTTTCTTGAAAGATACAAATATCAAAACCCACTACAGAAAAAGCAGAAAAGCCAATATAGCACTATATCTAATAAATATAATGATTTAGTAGTTTAAAAACTCACAAAAAAAAACATAAAAAAACAAAAAAACAAACTCCAGGATGTGAAAGATTCACTATTGAATTCTACCAAAAATTTAAGGAAACAATAATACAAATTCTACCAGAAAGCAGAAGAGGGAACAATTTCCAATTTATTTTATAATACCACCATTACCCTGATACCAAAACCAGATAAAGATATTAAAAGGAATGTACATGATCAATATCCCTCATGAAGATAAGCACAAAAATTCTTAACCAATTTTCATTAACTTGACTCTAGCAACACAAAAAAAATTATCTTTGTGCGACCATGTGGGACTCACCCCAGGAATGCAAGGTTGGTTTAACACTGAAAATCAACCAATATATTTTGTCACATTAATAGACTAGAAAGAATCCACATGATCATCTTAATGAATGTGAAAAAAGCCTCTGATAAAATCTGATATCCATTCATGAGTTTAATAAAGAAAAATAAAAGTACTCAATAATGGAATTAAAGAAACGTCCTCCACTTGTAAAGGGCACATATAAAAAACTTATATTAACATCATACTTAACAGTGAAAGATTCAATGTTTTCCCTTAAGACTGAGAACAGAGAAAGAACCTTGCTCTCACCACTTCTAGTCAATGGTGTATTAAAGGTCCTGGAGGTGTGTGCGTGTGTGTGTGTGTAACAGATATTTATATATTTACATTATATATTAATATATAAATATACACACACAGTGCCTATACATACATGTGTATATATGTATATACACACATATAGGAAAGACATAAAGCTCTCTATTTACAAACATGATTGTTGAAGTAGAAAATTCTAAGAAATCTATATAAAAAGTATTAAAATAGCTGAGTTTTGCAAAATTGCAAAAGGTCAATATACAAGAACCAAATATATTTCTATATACTAGAAATAAAAAATTGGAAACTGTAATTCTAAAAATACCATTTACAATAGCATCAACTGTGAAATACTTGGGTATCAATCCTACAGAAGATGTGCAAAACCTGCACTCCGAAACATGAAACGTTGCTTAAAGAAATTAAGAAGACTGGACCTAGAAAAGTCCAAACTATTTTGAAAAAGAGCTAAGCTATAAGACTTACACTGTCTGGTTTTGAAATTTACCATAAAGCTACAGTAATAAACACAGTATGATACTACTATAAGAAATATATGTAAACCCTGGTTGGCATAGCTCAGTGGATTGAGCGCGGGCCTTCAAACCACACGATCACGGTTTGATTCCCAGTCGGGGCACATGCCTGGGTTGCAGGCCAGTTCCCAGCAGGGGACTCATGAGAGACAACCACACATTGATGTTTCTCTCCTTCTCTTCCCCTCTAAAGATAAATAAATAAAATCTTAAAAAAAAAGAAAAGAAAATAAATATATGTAGATTAATAGAGTCCAGAAATATATTAAAATGTCAAGATGATTCAATGAATAAGTGAACAATATACTAATATTAATTCGAAAGGGATCAGAGGCTTAAAATTGAAAGCTAAACTATGTACCTTGTTGGAGAAAACATAGGAAAAAATATAACTTTGACCGTGGATTACACAAAAACTTCTTAGGGCACAAAAAGCAGAAACAAAACTTGACTGAAACTTAAAACTTGCTCTTTAAAAGATACTAAGAAAATGAACAATCAATCCACAGACGGGGAAAAAATTGCAAAATTTATTTCTGAAAGATTTGTATTGAGAATACATAAGAAACTGAGTAATATAAACACAAATATTTGTTTTTTTTAAAGACAAAAGATTTCAGAAGACGTTTGACCAAAGAAGATACACAAATTATAAATATGCACATGAAAAAAATGCTTCACAGCATTAATTACACAAACACAAACTAAAACCGGGAGAGATCCACCACTACACACTCAGGACATTCTACAGCAGGTAAAAGGAAAATGACCAACAGTTACAAACGCTGAAGAGGATGGAGGAACAGCTAGAACTCTCACACATGGCTGATTCTGCAGCCGGGGGTTCGGCAATTTCTTCTAAAGTTAGGAAAACTGTCCAGATGACCCAGCAATCCTGTTCCTAGATGTTTACCCCAAAGAAATGCAAAAATACACTCCTAAAAGACTTCAACGTGAATATTCATAGCAGCTGTATTCATAACAGTAAAAAAGTGGAAACAATCCAAATGTCCATCAGTGGATAAAAGTATTGTACTGTATTTATATAATGGAACATTCATATAATGAAGTATTTCTTAACACTTGAAAGGAATGAACCAGTGAAAAAAGACACAGATGAATTTCAAATGCACTATGCTAAGTGAAAGGCGTGAACTCAAAGGCTATACATACAGTGTGACTTCATATAAAATTTTACAAAAGGCAAAAAGCAGCCCAGAGGTTGCAGGGGGATGTGAGTGGAGGGAGGAGATTGAAGAAGGGGGGCACAAGAACACTTTTTCTAGTGATGAAAACGTTGAAATGATTGTTTTATCATAATTGTGGTGTCACACAATTGTACACATTTATCAAAAATTAAAGTTTCCACTTAAATTAAGTTGTACTGCATTCAAATTATACAACTCAGTAAATTTGATTAAATTCTTCCACAGGTGAGTTTTTTAAAAAAAATCACCACAGTTCTGATTTTTAAAGTGAGAGAAAACTTTAAATATTTCACTGTAAAATTATCCAAATACTTCAAACATCAGGACTGTAGGAAGACAGTCCCTATATTCTTATTCTTTGCTCTACAAATTGGTGGGGCAGCAGTACAGGATGGCAGAGAAGGCATGGACAGGAACAAACGTGCAGGGAAAGAAAAACGTGGAGATTATCTGAACTGTTTCAACTGCACTGATATGTGTTCAGATTCTGCCCAACCCCTACCCATACCACTTACTATAACTATTTGTAAAGACCACAGAATAGGAATGTGTTCTCTTTCTCTCTCTCTCAAAAATAAAAAAACCCACACTCGCACACCCCCCCCCCAGTACTTTCACTATTCTTTTTTCTTTTTTGGCTCAGAGGCTCAGCCTATTACGCTGAGAGGTCCAGTCTCATGATTCTCATTTGTATAGACTTAAGCATAACGAATCCTCCACTGAATGCTATGGTCTTTCTTGTGGGGCAAGTTTCCCTGAAGCTAATGGACTCTAAGTTCCTGGTCAGGAGGCCCCAGTTAGAACCTAAGCAATTCCCGCAACTCTTAGATTCAGCCCTTTTAAAATTATAAAAACCATAACTGTAATATTAAAGAATACTAACAATTTTTAAGGAGAGTTCTCCAACCAGTTAATAGTTACATTGTAAGTCCATCCAATACCTGCCCTATTAAAGTAATAATTTAAAATAATCATTATAAAGCCTATGTACAGATAAAAACAAAACACAACAAATAAAGAGCAGAAAAATATCTCAATGCACATAATGGCTCGTGCATATGACCAGATTTGCAAGAAACTCACCTAAATTAAGATGAATTATAATAGGGTTCTCCCAGTTTTTTTCTTTTCAGAAGTTTATGAATGTGTGTGTATGTGTGTGTTCTAATTGAATGTGCGCATCTCCTGAGTTTAACAAAAGGACTCTCGCCTAGGCAACAAGCAGCCCTGTAGTCAACAGCTAAGTGTGCTTGGCATGGTACCAGCACAAAAGTATGTGTGCTGTCAGGCCCTAAGCTACACCCAAAGAACCTGCAATGAGGTGCACCTCGACCACAGAGGTGTGGCATGAAGAGACAGGTGAAAACACAACTGCCTTCCAGCTTCAGAGGTCACATCCTTGGCCCAGAAAACAAAATACTTAGTCCTAAAGATGATCCGTGCTGTATTATAGAGAAGCAGTAAGAAACAAAGTCACTTGGCTCCCCAGTACTTTGCCTCCTACCTGCCTTAACAATAACACCTCTAATCTCAACACTGTATTTTCATCACCACCTTGAAAGACGTAAACAGGACAGACAGTATTTTGACTAATTTTAAAACTAAACAGATCAAGACCCAGAGCTTTACAACTTTGCTCAAAGACACTCAGGTACCAAGTAGCTAAACCTGGACTAGCATCTGGGCAGGCAGTTCCCCGGTGCCTCTCCACGAACATGGAGCATTACCCTCAGTCAGCACAACCAGTCCCACCCACGGCCTTCTCCTAGGAGCAACTCCTGGGACCATCAGTATTGTCCCTAAGCACTCCCTGAAACAAAACCTTTTGGAAGTGACGTGACGATTCACCATTCATTTGGGGAGAAAGGCTAAAAATAGTCAGGCTTAGAGATAATCCATTTACTCAGCTTATCAGTTATAAACCATCTCTTTACTGAATGTGAACTACAGTAGACTGATCTTAAAGACATTTAAGAACTAACCTCCAATAACCTCTTCTGCGTCGTGTCCTCTAGTAACTGTCCATTTGGACTGAGGCAAGGTCTTGAGGTCTGTCTGATGAACCTCTGCAGCTGGGGGAAGCGCCCTGGCTACCTCGGTGTTAGCACAAGGAACCATGGGCTACAATGTGGAACATTAAATGTTTAAGCAGCTACCTTGAAGTTGAAACAAATCTGTCCAAGGAATTCAGGGTCAGTTTTCTGACCCTGGGATGGTAGGTGTAAAAAAATTTTTTTTAATTAAGCTTTTTATTTTTTTTCTCCTTGAAAATACCGTATTTCTCATCACACTTTTAAGACTATTAGAAATACTAAAACCTATAAAAGTACCAAAGCCAAAAAAGGACATTTTAAATTGCTTTCTACTTATAAACATACCGGAATGGTTTTCAAATAAACCCAAAGACAGCTAAAAGGGATCCTAAATGGTACACTCTGTTCAGAACCGCCAGAGTTGGCTGGCAGGTAGGGTATTTGGTTTCCTGATTTCTGCCACGGTGCTTCTGTTTCTGGATTTTGTTCTTGATAGAGAAATTGCAGTAGCATCAGAAAAGGGCTGGGTGTTGGGTTTTGTTTGTTTTACCCAACAGGTTCTGAAAAGTTCTTTGAGAATCCTTATACTTAGTTTGGATTGTTTCTCTGGTGCATGTTCCATTTCCCTCCAGGGGGAAGAAAGCAGATTCCCAGTGAGAATAAGTCCCTTTGGTATAACTACTTGTGATGCCAGAAAATAGGTCCGTGGTAGCCAATTCTCAATCATCTTCAGGCAGGGCTGTCGATTTACCCACGTATCAGCTTTCCAAGGGTCTGAACTAGAGATTTCACTCAACTTAAGCATTTTAAAGATGATTCTGAGTATGAAACAGACACTTAAGCTTTACACAGAGAAACTTCATGTGATCTCGAGGACTGGGGGTATGCAAAAGAAGTTCTGCATGATTCCTGATGGATAAAATGAAGGAACTGTACTACAGTGTCTACATATCTTTCAACTACGACATCCTGTGATCCCAAGGTCCTCGGAAAATGACTGCAAACAGGACCAAACTAAAGGGCAGGCCTGCCATCAACTCTTCAAACGCTGCTGTGCTGAACAAAGGAACTGGTAATGACCAAGATCCATTCTTCTAGGATAACCCACTATTAAAAAATATGTACTTCAGTGCTGGCATGCAGTAGGCATCACTAAACGTTTACTGAGAAGATGAACAAATTTCTTCCTTTTAGCATTTGTAGGTGAGGCATACAAAGAATTTAATCTGTGAGCCCCAAAAGGAGACTTATATCTGACTATGTGTCAGGATGGAAGAAAAATAAGAATATGGGCACTCCTTTGGGCCTTGGAGACAGAACTCATCCACCATTGCCTGAGTATCTGAATAATGCAAGACAAACAGGGTCTGAAACAAATGCATTGTCTAATTGCATTTTCAAAACATCTAACCTTACCGGAACTAGTGAAGCAAGTTTCTGAAGGAGAGAGTAGAAATTATTATTGTTCTATAGCACTGGGTTGGCCAAAAAGTTCGTTCAGGTTTCCCCCATAAGATGGCTCTTGTAATGCTTAGTTGTCTTTAACTGTATTTGAAACAATTTTGGTAGATTGTATTGTGACAGCTGCCATATTAGTGTGCATTTAAAGAAACGTACCAAAATTGATTAATTTTTGAGTAGCCATTTTAACATTGAAGATGGAAGAAAATAAGCGACATTTTCAGCATATCATGCTCTGTTATTTCAAAAAAAGGCAAAAGCACAACTGAAACACAAAGAAAGATCTGTGCAGTGAACAGAGGAGGTGCTGTGACTGAATGTGTCAAAAGTGGTTTGCGAAGTTCCGTGCTAGAGGTTTCCCGCTGGATGACGCTCCGTGGCCAAGTAGGCCAGGTAAAGTAGGTAGTGATCAAATCTAGAAGGTAACTGAGAACCGTCAACCTTCTAACACGAGGAAGACAGCCAAATATCCAAATCAATAAAGTTATTAGTGAAAATGAAAAATGTGTCTTTTACGTGAAAAACCATACAGACTTTTTGGCCAACCCATTACCTCAACTAGGGATAAAATCTTTCCTAAGTACGGTGCACCCCTTTGAGTATGAAAGACAAAACACTGAAGTTAATCATTAGAAAATCCAGTTCTAATCTCTGTGAGTCTAAGAACCAATGACAACACCTTGCTCCTAAATACTCTAATATTCCGGCGGGGGGGGCGGGGCGCAGTTAATTTGTTTTTTAAAAATAACAAAACCAAAAGTGAACACAGGCACTTGCTGGTTGAACTGGCATTGCCTTCTTCAATGTACTCCTGTTGAGACACCTTGTGGGGAAGGATGTCACCCCCACCTGCCATGTCACAGCAACAGGTAACAAGACACACCAGCAGCCCTAGAGCCAGCTCTTAAAACAGATGTAGGACTAACACGTGCTACACATGATCAACACACACATTTTAACCATTCAGAACATGCAGACCAAGCCCATGGTAAAGCCCTAGAAAAAGACCATTGGCCCTCTGGCTCTCTGAACTTGCCTGTTCACAAGGCTGCTTCCTGGGAAGGGGAAGAAAGTTGTTACTGGGGTCTCCTCAATCACAGGGTGGCAGAACTGTACAGACACATCAAATGTGAGAAGACTTCTTTCCCTCTTCTCCTTCTGATTTTTGTTCTACCAGTAGCACTGCCACTGTGCATCAAGAACCCAGAGAGTTTAGTGTGAGGGGGAGGAACATCACAATTGCAGAGGCCCGATTACTATGCAGAAAACACCACCCTACCAGACAGACGTGCCAATGAACCGCCCTTGGGAAGAGGAGCCAGGGTATAGTTAGTGGTGGTGAACAAAAGGGCTGATGTACTGTGGAATTAGTTTCAAAAAGAAGTCCTCATCTCCAGATAAGGGCTAGAGCAACAGTTAGTCATTAACTGAGATGAACACCGCTGACAAAGAAGAGACTCTGATCAGCCTCCTGTCAAACCGAGTGAGTTGTTTTCTGGCCTGGCCCCACCTCATATAAATTTATAATTGTCCTGCTTCAGGCCAAAGTTGCTTCGTGCCACAAACCATCTTACTTTGCTTGTAATTCTTACATTAATATATCCAAAACATTTCACCAACGACAATTTGCAAAGTGATTAATTATCAAGTATCACATACTCACGTTACAAGATAAAAGTTTTTTTCTGGTCTTTAGAGTGACGTGAAAGTACTACATTTTACAAAATACTTTCATCAGTGACTTTTCCCTTCAACCCAACTTTCTAATTTCCTGCCCTACCTCTTCCTCATGCTCCATTTCCATGCTCGCCCCCGTCACCTGTCCTGGTCTCCCATTCTATCTAAGCAGGTAATCTAAACAGGAACACCCCAATATTCCTTATGCTTAACTAAACCAAACCAATCTCTTTCTAGGGTGATTTCAATCATTCCTGAACCATCTGTGAAATTAACGTTATTGGCTCTGAAATCCTACCCCTTTTACTTACTATAAGTACCAGTTTGGATAAGTTTTTTTTTTTTTAAGATGTTATTTATTTATTTTTAGAGAGAAAGAGGAGAGGAAAAACATCAGTGTGTGGTTGCCTCTCACACCCCCCCCCCCCCACAGGGGATCTGCCTTGTAACCCAGGTATGTGCCCTGACTGGGAACTGAACCGGCAACCCTCTGGTTCACAGGCCAACACTCAATCCACTGAACCACACCAGCCAGGGCCCAGTGTGGGTCAGTTTTTAACTGATCTAAGCCTGTTCCCCTGTCTGAGAAATGAGAAATATTATATATAAAGGGCCTACCACAGCATCTGATACACAGTGTGTGTTCAAAAAATGAGCAGTAGGTAAACAAAAGGATCCCCATAATAAGACTGTGACTATGAACTTCACTTACCTTAAATAAAAAGTTTATTTTGACCTACATGACATCTTAAACTTAAAAATAAAAATTATAAAGTCAAGAAGCCATGTCCCTGTAGTACAGCATGAAAAAAAATCTGCAAAATGGAAGCATCTGGTTTTAAACACCCTTTTCTTTGGTCTCGTTGAGCCGTTCGTTATTAATCCATGGGTGAGCCATCTCACAACAAATGGGAGAAGTCTCAAACTCACCACCCACTCGTGACTTCAGATATGGCATGTGAGGCCTCTCTCCAGGGATGAACCAGAGGTAGGACAATTCTCCAGATACTAAGTAAGGGTCCAAACCAAACCAACAAAAAGGCAACAACAAAAATGAACACTCGGAAACTTAAGGGAATCTGAAACATCCAGGCTGGCTATTTGGGGGAGGACGGGGGAGGAGGCAGGGGGCAACTGAATTCACAAGCTATTCATTTCTAGCAGAGACCCTAAACTGTAATAATAATTTGTCACAATGAATGTGAACTGACTACTTCTTATTCACAAATAGGTCCATGTTGAACATAATATTATGTAGTATTAAATTATATGAAGTCTACTCTTCAAGATAGTTTTAGAACTATTCACTCACTCCAGGCAAAGGCCCCAAACCAACGAAAATATAAAATGTGTTGGGAAGTTCTCCCAGAGCCATACAAAGGTATAATAATCCACAAAATCTTAACCTGTCACTGAAAAGGACAAAGGAATTTTTTTTATTTTCACCTCATTTAATTTTACCAAGAATATACTGTTGTCTTTCAGTTCCTCTTTATCATATCCAGCATACTTCTAGATTTGCATGAGCAAAGCTTTCCTGAAATATATATGCAATAAATCTCATTTGTTGAAAGTATAAGTTCTTACATCTGCTAGTACCTCAATAAGCTAATTTTGCATGATGCTGACTTGTCTCCTAAAACTACTCAGATTAGAATCAAACATCACCATTTTAGTCAATGCTGCTTGCATTTCATCATCCTCAATACCATATTCTTTCAGAGCAGCTTAAATCACATTCCTAGTCAATTTCACAGTCAATTCCCTGGGGATGTCTTTGTCCATGGCACTAGCATAGAACCAAACACAATCTCTTCTGAAATCATGCAACCTTTCAAAGGAGTAATCTGTCATTCTAAGAGTAAAACAATTTTTACCGAAATCATCTTAAATATCATAACACAGATAAAAGAGAAAACTGCAAATCTTGAAACACAAAAAGAAAAAAAAAATCTTATATTTGGAGGAATGTGTGCCATATTCAACCAAAAAGTAGAACTCTACCCAAGATTTACTTATCTCAGAAAACATAAATAAATACATTTTCCAAGTTTTGATACTTCAGTCTGGTCAAGTCATTCCTGAACTCCAGACAAGTGCAGACACTGACAAGTGCGGAGTTTCCAAGCTATCCTGGCACTGACAAATCGACCTTGGTTTCCTCGCAAGAGAGCAGAGTGGCAAGCAAGTAGCGAGTACAGGGCTTGATGAATTCTGAAGTTGAGGAGCACTGACGTATGACTATATACAAATATTTTTAACTGTATTTTATTGCTTCAAAATCACTGCCTAGTCATACAGAGAAACACTGAAACACTTTATTGGAAGGAAGAGGGGAAAAAGGCATCTTACCAACTCTGCCTACTCTCAACATTTCCACTAAAAGACCATACTTAATGCCCATCTCTCAAATGGGCCACTACACTGCGTAAGACACACATCCACTCTCACCTATACTGTTTATATTAATCAGCCTTTATGTAAAGCAAGTCACCTCCCGAAGGTTTGTTTTTCTTTCTTTAAGGCTTTCTTCCTTGCCCACTTCTCCTGGAGAAGGCAACACGGGGGACAACACACAGGAACAGGGGGACTCAGTGATTTCTTATAATTCTTTGTATCCACCTTATGCCGAATCCTAGAGGCTGTAACAAAACCACTTCAGCGGAATCACAAACGTCATGCAAAAACAAGATTGTGATGGTATCTCTGTTGTTCTGAAAGATTTTTCTTAGGCAAAGTGGGGCTAGAAAACTAACAGTCAGGCTTAAGTACATGCTGCTACAAGGCTATGACAGATGTACAAATATACAAAGATTTTTAAAGTAATGATGCTCTGGGTTGGCAAGGGTGTGAGAAATGAGCACTTCCACACATTGCTGGCAGGAGTTTAAAGTCTTTCCTGAAAGAAAGAAGAGAATACTAAGGGAAAAATTAAAGCTTTAAAGTTATGCATACTCTGAGGCACCAATTTTACTCTTCTGGAAATAAAACATGTACATTAACACTTACCTATAGGATTCTCATCAGCGATATTTATAACTGCAGAAAAACTGGGGTGAGGGCAGGAAAGAGGGGTATAACGGTCCATCTAAAATTAACAAACTAAATAAATGACATGTTTATTTCACACAATAAAACACTATTATACAATGAAATACTATGCCATCACTCAGGTGATATCACTGGTCATTTATTCTACAGAAATGAAACTTATGTTCACATAAAAGTTCATAGCAGCTTTGTCCAAAACAGCCAGAAAGTAGAAACAACCCAAATATTCATCAACTGATAAGTGGATAAAGTGTGATATATCCATAACGGAATACTACTCAGCGATGAATAGGAACAAACTATTAATATGGGTAACAACTTGGATAAGCCTCCAGGGAACTAGGCTGAATGAAAAATGCCAATCTCACGAGGTCACATATTGTTCGATTCCACTTATTTAACATTCATGAATAAATGATAAATTATAAAATGAAAGAGCGGATTAGTGATTGCCAGGGTTCAAGGTGGACACAGGGGAAAGAAAGCAGGTAAGACTGTAATGAGGCAACAGGAGAAGCCCTTGTGTGAGGGCAAGGCTCTGTGTCTCGACCGTCAGTGTGGGGACCTCAGTGTGTGCACTGCAGTTTTGCAAGATGATACCACGGGGGCCTGGCCTGTGTGATGGTTCAGGGGACCTCTCTGTATTATTTCAACACAACTGCATGTGAATCCACAATTATTTCAAAGGTGTTCATTTTTAAGTCATTATTATTTCATGACATGGAAAGTATCTGTAATTCCACCCCTTTATGAAAATTAGTTAAGACATAGGATCACAAGGTTCTTGATAATGAAAGGGGAAACCAGGTTTAGGAATAATACACAGTTATTCCTAAAGCCAAAGGAATAATACTTAATTCCAGTCAAAGAAACAACCAGGAAATAATCATGATGCAATGCTAACAATAAACTAAAGAACTACAGGTAATTTTCATGTTCTTCATTTTTGCAACCTGTAACTTTCAAATTTTCTTCAGTGAACACGTATAGTTTAATAATAAAAGGAAATAAACTTTTAAAGACTTGTATCTATGGAACACCAATTTGTGTTCAGTTAGTCCTCCCAGGTAACACGACTAGGTTTTGTCAGTAGTCTGTTATAGTGAATGGCTTAAAAAAACAAAACAAAACTGTTAACTACTTGTTAACAGAGGTTAACTAAACTTATTGTAGTAATCACTGTTCAATATATATCAAATCACTATGTTGTATGACTAAAACCAATACAATGTTATCTGTCAATTATATCTCAGTAAATAACAAATAATTACTATGGAAGGGAGAGAGGGAGGGGGAGGGAGGGAGGGAGGGAATGGCTTAACCCTCAGAAATCTTGAAAGACAGGAAAACCTAGCAGTAAGTCAGCTGGGCAGCAACTCAATTTTGCTCAGAGGGCTGATACAGATTTAGATGGGTTTTTAAGGAAAAAAGCCAAGCCATCCATCCAATGCTTTCTTGTCAAAATGTGGCTACATTTTAAAAATAAATTTGAAGGGACAATCCATGTCCACGATCAAGCACAAATGGGACAGAAAGAAGAGACTGGAATTGCCACGAAGAGCAAAACAGCCCTTAACAGAAACAGCCACATAAGTGGATAAGGAATAACAGTTAGTTATTTCACAGCGTTTAGAAGTCTGCAGGTCAGATTTTTAATGTACTGAGTTGTTAGTTTTTTTAAAAAATCAATTTTAGAGAGAGATGAGGGGATGGAGTGGGAGGGGAAGGGGGTGGGGGGAGAGACAGACAGTCAGACATCGATTTGTTGCTCCACTTGTTTATGCATTCCTTGGTTGTTTTTTGTATGTACTCCCACCGGGGATTGAACCTGTAACCTTGGCATATGGGGGCGATGCTCTTACCAACTGAGCCACCTGGCCAGGGCTAAGTTGTTTGTTTTTAAAGGAGGGTGGGAGAAGGGTTTTAGAAAACAAATCCACTGAACTGCAATGAAAAGTTGGCACACTGAAGCTTTCTGTGGCTGATCTCAAGAAAAGACCAGAGTGTCTTTGTAGAAACATGACATTCCCACTGGCTTCCAGGGCAAGGCACACACAGATTGTGTGTGAGGTCATAATGCAGAGCATTACGAACAGCCTACAATCTTGAACTATTTATGCCGCCTTCCAAGTCAAATACTGAACATCACTCAAATAAAAATAATTATATTCAAAACACGAACCCACAAATGACAGCTGTGGTACGTATACACACATGCACCTGGAGGCACAGCTGAGCACACACAGGTATGTAGACGCTAACACATATTTTGGTCCTGGATTAAGCAACAAAGCATCTAGCAGAATTGTATCTTTCTCTTTTATATCAAATTGCCCTGTCTTAAAAGAAAATCCTCATTAAAAAAGGTTATGTCTTTAAAGGACATTCACAAACCTGTTTCCACTCAAAAGGGTCGTTTACTTATTAACTGGAATAGTAACAGGGTAAAAGGAGGTGGAGAACAGGGACTAAAAAATAACCTGTACTCGCAGTTACTCTGGTCTAGGAATAAGCAAACAGGCTGCATACCATTTTCTAAGAACTTGGCTTACATCTCAAGTTTCTTATATAACGATGGTTGGTGATCGTCTTACTAATTACATCTAAAAAGAAAGGGGAGAGAGAAAGAACATTCACAGACAAGAAAGAAATTCCTTCCTGGCCATCTTAAGAAGCCAAGAGTGAGAGAGACAGAGGATCCAATGGAGGCGGCCCCTGCCCTCGGCCGGAAGTCTCCAACCCCCACGGGTCCTGGTCACAGGAAAGGAGACTAGCAACCGTCCGCATCTTGCTATACAAATCCGGCTGGCATTCTTGAAAGCCATCTGTCTGCCAAACCAATCTCACAAATGGGAGCCTTCCCAGAAGGTATTCAGAATTCTTTCCCTAAAGTTGTTTCCATGATGGTAAATTTCCAGTAAGTCAATCACCATACGATGAGTGACACTCCCCTTCTCCCCCCACCACCAAATCTGGACAACCCCAAACCTTTGGAATTACGCTTCTCACTCATGTTCTACTTAACAACTCTATTAAAGAGAGAGCTCTAGATTTTCCGTTTTCCAGCAAGTGGTTCAGAGCAATGGGGGCAATGCGCCCCAGTGGCTCTTCTCTTTGCATCCTGCTTGTGGTTGCCTCAGTTCAATTAATCACTCAGCAACTGCTTGGTAATCCCCTGTCATCCCCACCCTACACTGTTCGAATCAGCAGAGTTGGGTAGCAACAAGTCAGCAAAAGTCAGCCAACCCTTTCTCCTCTGGGACTGAGGTGGCTCAAGGGACTATGAAGAAACTGCTGAAAAACACAATTCCAGGGAAGACTGCTTCAGACTGAGAGAAGCAAGGGGGACTTTCCTTCCCTGGGCAAGGGAACGCAGAAGAGATAAAAAGAAGAAGGTAAAGATGAAAGCAGAGAAAACCTACAATTGTATATATTATGAATTTCACGGGAACCAATCCTTAAAGGAAAACACATGCCCCACCATACAACTGGGAACCTCAAAACTCCATGACGGGGAATTATGTTTATATTTTTACTTATTTTTACTGTTTTTTCTTGCTTGTTTTAGTTTGAAGGTTCTCAAATTCTAGCCTAGAATTTATGGGCTTAGAAGAGGTTATTTAACAAGCATGGATGACTATAAGTTTCAGCAAAGGAAGCAGAATCCCTAATTTTAAAAAGCAAATCATGACTTCTAATTTTAGTACCTCTTTAGTACTGTAGTAGGTGGCATGTGATGGACTCTGTGATACATCTCTAGAGTCAGGCAGATCTAAGTGCTTATTAAAAATTAGAGGAAACATGAGGTTTGTTCCTGAAATAGCTCCCTGGCTATTGCGCACACTGTGCGGGAGTCAGGTCTACAGTATGAGCCACCAAAGCCTATTAAAACTGCAGAATAATTGTGTTTAAAAAATCCTGAAACATATTAAAGTATGGGGTATCTAACCAAGAGAATGCTGGGCTCAGGGGACCGATAACAATGCATAATGGAGTCACAGTACCCCTCTGCTCTGAACTGCCAGCTTAAATTTAGCCCACAGAATCCCTGATTTCACATAGTCATTATCCAGAATGGATATAAATACCACAAGGCAGCATGAAGATGTCCTGATCCAATTAAAAACAGCACAATCATTTCATTTGATAAGAAAGCAATTTCTTTTAAATGAGCGTCCTCACAGCTGAAAAGAAAAATGCCTTCCAGAATTACAAGCAATCTTTCCTGCCCAAGCCTATTACCCAGACTCAGCCTGGTGGGCTTCTGGACGTAATGGGAACAGAGAAGTTGAAAGAGTACACCTTTAGGGGGAAACTGTTTTAATGGCGCAGCTGGATACTCTCAGATCTGGCTCTCTTTCTCATCTAGCCAAGAATTTACAGTCTGTGAGATGTAAGTCTCTTAACATTGTCCACCGACATCACCCATGCCCTAGCACATCCCCTTTGGGACAAGTGAAGATACAACTGCATGGCCTAGTGCAGAGTCAGGCAGAATGATAGGGAACTGGAATGTTGAAATACCTTATTTTTTGACCTATTGATGTAAAATCAATTCCCAGAACTATGAAGGTCATCACTAAAAAAGTGAAATGACAGGCTGGCATGTGGACACCAGCAGACCCTTCATAATACGTGGTCCTCCCGAGGCCACTGTGGTTTCCTGTGTCCCCAGCCCAGAAGCTGCCTCGGCACTTACTGTAAACAGAGAAGCAGGATTTATCCTACAGTCTCAGAAGCAGGAGACGTCGAAAGGCAGGTACTATAAAATTTCTTTCATTACTCCTTTCTTTTCTACAGTAAATAACCAATCTTTGGGATTTTAACAAACTTGTCTTCCTTCCAGAAAGACATACTGCTAACACAGAGATCAAATAATGAAAAATTACAGAAACTATAAAAAGTTATTTAAATGATTGCAGTGAAAGGACAAAAGGGTCTCCAGTGCCCAACAGCTATTGTGTTTTGTTTTGTGATCCTCACCCGAAAACATTCTTTCATTGCTTTTAGAGAGAAGGGAGAGAGAGAAACATTGATGTGAGAGAGAGACATCAACTGATTGCCTCCCGTACACACTCGGACTGGGGATTGAACCCGCAACCCAGGGAACTGAACATGCAACCTTTCAACTGTAGGACGACGCTCCAACCAACTGGGCCACAATGGTCAGGGGGTTTTGTGGGTTTTTTCAGAAAAACAAAAATCTATGTTGTATTGCATACTAAACAGTGACCACCATAGAAAATGAATTAAATATAATAAGCACCAAAGTTTTTCTATATCATTAAATTCAGCTTAAGAATTAGAGAGGTGACACTGACCATGAAAAGTGTTTTCACTCTACTTCCTTCTTCAGAAATACTTCCAGTATTCTTGAAAACTCAATCTACAATGCTCATCGTTACCTAAAAAACACTGTAAGTTCACACCTCTCACAAATGCAACAAAAATAAGCTGAAGGCTTTTGGCCTCAACAATTCTTGGCTTGATAAGAGTTTGCATAACCTAGCTGCTTGGGGGAGGGAAGAGTAGGAACGGCGGAAGCCACGCCTCTAAAAAAAATCCTTCCAAATCTTTCCTTGAGCACAGCAGTAAAATACCAGGAGGATAAAGAGAACTATTCGTTCTTACTAGTGTTGTTTGGGGAAACACCATGAAAATACCTTGGATCATGAACATCCCCCAAATCAGTGTTCCTGACACCTCCGGCCTCCTATCACACACAGTCTGAAACAGTTTCTGTAAGCACATGAAGGGAGAGAGAGCCACCCATTACGCACACAGAACCGGTCAGGTGAAGCCCATTCTTGTCTCACAGCACAGGGGACTGACTCAGTTTGGAAATTGCTGGAGCTCTGCCAGAGTCAACAAAGCCAGATTTGGGGATGAAGCCCACCTGACCTGACCAGGTCACCGCAACGCACCAGACCCAGAGTCCCAAAGGGCTCCAGGGGGAACGAAAGACCCAGGCCTTCCCTGGGGAAACAGAGCCCGAACCGGCCACCTATATTCTTAGAGTTTAGAAAGCAGTAATGAAAAAACATGGCCCAAGCCTGAGGAAGGGAATGCTAGAGGGAGGCCAAAGTGGCTGAGGTGGGGAAGAAGGAAAGAAAGTGCTGAATGCCTCTCAACTCCCAGAAACCCCTGCAGAACTTGGATGCTGCTGTTGTGGTCCACGAGACTGTTCCGTACCTTCATTCTATTAGTGAGAAAACAAAACCCTAGCAACCTGACGGCTTTGTTTATTTGTTTGGCTTCTAAATCTTCGGAACATAAAAAGCAGGCTTTTGACATTCTATATCTCTCCCAAGAAGGGGAAGGAGGAGAACAGGAACTCTCCTTTTTTCTTCTCTAATGTTTTCCAAACCTCACCTGTTTTCATCTTTTTATAAACATGTGGCTTAAATCAATCTAAAAATCTCAATCTGGCCTTTTACCCTTCACTTCTAATTAATCTGCTAACATTTTGGGGGTAGAAAAAAACAAGAGAGGAGGAGGAAGACTACCAGTGTACAACTTCATGCTGTCTTTTTTCTTTTTTGTTTTGTGGTTTTTAAAGACAAATCAGTTAACAAAACACATACAAACACAAAACCAAAAAAAATGTCCCAAAGAAACACATGATAAAGAAAAAAACATTTAGTTCTCCCTGCCCTTCCCCTCAATTTCTAGCTTGCCTTAGGCACAGTTAACCTTCAGATTCAACCTTTCCTCACTCTTTCAGGCTCATCTATTTAAAAACATTAAGCTCTAAAATATCTACACACCCTATTTCACAATCAACATGTTTGATAAACCAGGAAATAAAAGAACATCTTGTTACTATAATATGTAATCCTCCCGTCTAAGAAAAAACACTTGTACCAAATCCAACAAACATGATCCATTAAGAACGAGCTAGTTTTTTTTCTTAGAGGACAACTCTGGCTATGAGGTCTGTCCAGAAAGTATCTAGCCATGTACTATGAAAGAGAGAGACATGTATTGAGATACAAGACACAAGAAACATTGTACATAGGACAATGTCGTCTCATTGTAGGCACCCCCCTCAAAGCAGGCACCTTGGGACCTCACACAGTTCTCCCAGCATCTCTTCCACTGTTCAAAACACTCTGCTACATCCTTTGTTGAAATAATCAGCAGCTACCCCATTGTATTTTCCTGCATCTCATCAACGGTATGAAGTTTCTTCCCTTTCAAAGGTGATTTTAGTTTTGGGAAAAGCCAGTAATTTCTGGAATCCCCAGATCAACTTCTAGTTCTCACACTGTCAGTTCTGATCTTTGTTGATTCCAGCTGTACACGTTCAACATTCTCAGGTGTTCTGCTTGTTGCAGGCCTTCCAGAACACGGATCACTTTCAACAGATTCTTGACCATCTTTGAAGCATCTGTGCCATATTTTTATTTGTGCTGCACTCATTGCATCATCCCTGAAAGCCTTGTGAATCATATGAATAGTTTCTGTAGAAGAAAGTTCAAGTTTAACACAAAATTTGATGCAGATTCATTACTATATTCGCCCAGGTGTTTTGAATGCAACAGCCACACAGTACACATGCTCATTCAGTGGTGTCTACCACCCCCACGGTGTATGAAGTTATCACTGTTCATATACACTCATTCCAGTCCATTCTCCTTGGCTGGCAGGTTACATCAATGTCACTCAAAACATTCTTGTTATATTAACAATGGCCAGACTTTTTCCAGATAGACCTCCATAAACATGGAGGACTTGAACTTTAAAAACAGATACTCAATAATATTCCCAATACTTAAATGTTCAAGTTACACACTAAATTATACATTTCTAAGCAAGCATCCATTTCTCTGTGGACACACTAGAAAAATGCCTTCTCTGATTTCTAATGGCACTGAGATTGGAGAGCAATGAAAACACTAGAATCCTCCTCCTCCTCCCCTTACCCCCTGAATTAATCCAGGCAGGGACCATTCTCAGCACCCTCTCAACAAACGGCTTCTCAAAGACTCTGAAACCACAACAAATGTGCAACCCGAGGCACCAGCTGGCAGACAAATGCCAGCAGCAAAGTTCACGGCACACTCTGTCGGTGTTCACACAGATGTTTGGACAGGTGTGCGGAGCCACCACACGATCACATGGGGGACATACACCCCCCCAACACGTACACCCATGCTTCCATTCCGGAAAACCATCAATGCATACCAAACCTATTTCCTGAAAAATAATTTAAGTGAATTTAAAGCACACTCTTGCATTCAACTAACAAGGAGTCTAAGTTCCTAAAAAGAAAGAATTTCTACTACTCAAATCAGGAAGCAAGGAGGAAGGCAGAAGAGCTGGAGAACTATAAGTAATTGAGAATACAGGAATCACTCAAGGAATGTGAAAGCAAAGGGCCTAGCCTACGGTGCTTAAAAACTGGTCATTGTACTATTTGTTCTTTGAGTTACACAAAGAAATCCAACCATAGCCTTTTATAAACTTTTTTTCTTTTTAAATCAACTTTTTTGAGGTATGATTTATAAACCAAAAAAAAAGTGCACCCATTTTAGACATACAATTAGACGAATTTCTGACACATTTGTACCAGTGTAACCACCACAATTAAGATACAGAACATTTCCATCTCTCCAGAAAGTTTCCTTACGTCCTTTTTGCAGTCAATCTTCCGCTACCTTCTCAGCCCCTGGCAATCACTGATATGGTTTCTGTCATTGTGAGTTGGTTTTGCCTTTTCTAGCACTTCATACAAATGGAGTCAAATAGTATGTACTCTTCTTCTGCACAATTCTGAGGTCACCCATATTTGAATTAGTGGTTCGTTTCTCTTTATGGCTGAGTAGTATTCCCACTATATCAATATACCAAGATTTTCCATTTTTTTTAAATAAAAAGGTGGCAATGGTTAACTTTAAAACATGTACATAAACTTTTTAAGAACACTATTATTTCTTTCTTTCAAGGTAACTGGAACCTACAAGTGACTGTATAAAAAGATGATCCCAAAAACCTTGGCTGCAGGAATACAAAATTTTCTTTTGTTTCACCTTCCTATACAATAAAACTTGCTCAAGCACATGAAAAGAAAAATGATAACCTGAGATTTTTGTTTACTGCCAACTCAAGATGCTATTTCAAGCTGCTGAAGAACTATGAGGAAACTGTATCCAAGCGCACTTTCACGTGCTGCTTCCTGAATGCCTGACCCACGTGTGAACTTCGGGGCCCCAGGGTGACGCGGTTCTGCTCCTTCAGTTCTGCTCCTTCGGCTTTTGCCTGATGAGTCAGAATTTTGGAATTCACGCGGACTCCCACCACCAGAAGGAGGTGACGGGGCTGCCCCTGAGAAGGGGTTGCCTGGAGAAGTCCTGTTCGTTTAAGCTAAAGATCATAAAGCCTACTACTGTTTCTAAGGAATATAAATGGAGAACATTGTTCCGACAGATGAAACGTGTACCCCTCCCCTGCTACCCAGCATCAGGATGCTTGTGTCTCTGCAACAGGCGTGGTTATTCTGGATGGAAATGGGCCACCCATCATGAACTCCAGCTACACCCACTATGGCTTGTGAAACTCATACCCCAGAAACAGCAAAAAGAAATCTCTGTACCCGCAGCCCCCAAAGACCAGGCTCCAAGCAGGTCTCTGTAGCCGTCACAGAGGCAGGCAGCCACATCTTCTATTTAGAAGGGCATGCGGCGTGAAGCCGATTTTCTGACCATTCTGAGCCCACCCCCATTTATGGGCCTCGGTCGCTCCTATGGAACGAGGTGGCAGACCCAGCATGAGCTCCCATGTTCCCTTCAGTCTGAAAGCTGTAACACGAGTCTCATAAAAAAAGCAACGAATGCAAGACTAAATTGAGAAAAGGTGCCTATGTTTTGAACCATAACAGAATGTGTGAGCATGGCATCCAAAATTCTGATAGAAACATCAGCTTCAATTCTCCATTCATAATTCTTACCCATTACTTGAAATAAGTACTTTTGTCTATCCATTACCTTTTCCCTTCTAATTTGACTAGGATCCTTTTTTTAAAAAAAGATTTAAATTAAATCCTGTTAATGAGTTGCAGTCTTCACATTTAACGATGTGCCTGTTTTGTCTGAATACTAATGTTGAAAAGTTTTTTATTATGACTTATTGTATGGAACATGATATCCTTTGATTATGAGTATCTTTTCTAGAGGGTAAAAGTGTCCTTGGGAAAAAAACATACCACTTGATTTTTTGCAACAGTTTCAGCCTCGGTAACATGCTTTTGTTTTGATTATTCATGAGCTTGCAAAGGATCACTTAAGCTTGGCTAACGCTCAGTACAAAACAGCTTTTTTAAACACTTGGAATTAGAAGGCCTTGTCTTAGACTCCACATTAACCAGCACTGTGTCATTCAAGAGCCCCCTCAAGTTCCTATAAGCACCCAAAGAAAGCATCGTTTTCCCAACTACTATACACTGGACCTGGTGCAGCACTGCCAGCCCCGAGCTCTAGCAAGATCCACCCCCTCCGACTCCTCCTCCTGCTCTTCGTTAACAGCAGCTAAGGCGGAGGTAGCACCACTGGGCTAGAGTGCAGGGTCTGCACCAGAACGTGGGAAAAGGGGCATGGCTGGGAATAAATAATGCCAGCACTCGAAGAAAAGCAGCCTGCCGCAGGATGAAGTGCTTTCCAAGACAGGCAGGAATGGCGGCGCAGAGAGTGGACGCTGGCAGGAGAGCTTGTGCAGGCACTCAGGCCACAGGACTGAATGTCCCCAAAACTTGGAGAGGAAGTAAACAAGGATCTGGCTGCACACGTGCCTGTGTGGCCAGGTCCAGTCTCCCGACCCAGTCAGGGGGCGCGTACAGCACGGGGCTCCAGAATGCGGGCTGCGCGTGGCCAGGAAAAATTACACAGGCCAGTTTAAATACAGCCTCTGTTTCTCTCTACCACTTAAACTTTCTTCTTATTTTCAAAAACAATAATCTTCTGAATAAGGGAAGCTGGAACACGGAAAATAGCTGTGTGGAGAACAGTATGCAGGCACCACGGTGCCATCCATTTTTCTCCTCAAAACACGTCTGGATCAAACTACCCCGGGCCCGCCGGACCAAAACCAGGCTGTGCAGTGTGAGGAAATATTCCCAGGAAAGTCAAATATCAAACGTTCCACTGCAGAACCTACAACACTGTGCTTACGTAACAAACGTTAAGGAACTGAGATATTATCATTACTTTCCATAAAAAAAAATCATTAAGTATTGCTGCAAACTTTTCCATTTTCCAGTCACACCACAACAAACTGTGTTTTTATTTTGTTCTGTTTGCTTAGGTGCAAGAAATAACCCCAGCCGAGCAGAAAGCACCCTGCTGAGGCTCCAAGTGAGAGAGGGCAAGGCCCCAGTCGGGTCGTATTTTCTGCTCTCCGCCGGCCACACGCGGGGAGGCCCAGGTCAGCGTTTCCCAGCCAGGGGGACACTGTATCCTGACTCACCGCAAAGACACTCCCTGAGGACCCTGATGTTCTAAGCTTCCACTTAGCCTCTGCCTTTGGGGGGATGAGGGAGGAGACTGGGAGACAGAAGGTAGAAGCAGCGCTGACCAGAGGGAGGAAGAGAAAGCCCAGTCTGTGCCCCTGCACACAAGTGGTACGAGTGCATTCTTATAAAGCCGACTGTAACTCCGTTTCTGAAACCTGGTTTTAAAAATGTTACAGTTCATTAACGAAAGAAAATTTTAATTGTATAACAATCTCAGATTATATCTTTTTATACATCTTAATTTTTCAAATCGTTTGGCTTAAGCAAACAATGTTCTATCCAACGGCCCATGCAAAAGAATCAGCACACTAGCAAAAAGAACAAGGCCCAGAGCTAAGGAAAACAGGAACCAAATTTTTAAAATATAGTCAAGAATATGTCAAAAGTAATTTACTCAAAAAACAACTCACACCTATTATCTCCACCTTTGTTGAATTTATCAGTTTAAAAACTTGAAATAAAACATATTCTTTTAATCCTCACCTGAGGAGGTATTTTTTAGTGATTTTTAGAGAAGGAGGGAGGGAAGCAGGGGGAAAGGTGAAAGGGAAACAGAAAAAGGGAGAGAAACATCGACGTGAGACAGAAACATCGACCAGCTGCTGCTGTGCGCGGCCCTGCAGGACTGAATCAGCAACCTAGGTCCGGGCCCTGGCCACAGTTCAAACCTGCAACCTTTTGGTTCACAGGATGATGCTCCAACTGAGCCACCCAGCCATGGTGACATAAAACACGTTTAAATGAGGTCACGAGCAATGCAAATGGTTAACAGATTGTCACAAGAACTTAGAGTTATCTTCCTTTTTAGAGGAAACCTCACATAGAAGACAGGTCCCTTTTGCCTCACTGCAAACAGGAAGTACTAGGAAGGACGACAGCGAGGCTGGCCAAACGCTAGACGAGGAGGGAGGGGCGGGAGGCAGTCCTTCTCCACTGCGTGTCCCAGTTAACGTTACTAGTTTCAAAACACTGAGTCATCTCAAATGCAGGAATCCTTAAGTTTTCTATAAAAACATTTTGTGCTATGCAATACGAGTGGTCCAAAGGAAAGCTCCAGGTTCCAGAACTTAATGTACCATCAGGCAAGTGGATGAAGTACAGATAACCTCTGAGAGAAATTAAACATTTCATCTAGACTTTCTGATGACAATGCAAAAGCAGGAGAGTACATTGTACTTTAAACAATGCCTGGTCTGTTTGTTGAACATGGAGAGGCCTGAAATGGACGGGGAAAAAGGACAGTACTGAGCCAAAGCTTTGACTTTAAAGGCAAAGTGTGGAATCTGTGCTCACACACACACAAGTATATGTTATTGTACAAACTGGCAAATGTACGTACCACACACGGACACACAAACCTCCCAGTGCTGCCAGACGCACGACTCTACCAATCCCACCTCCAATGCCCTTCAATGGGAACCCCCCTGAACAGTGTGGGAGCCAACCCTGCCCCGGAAGCAGCAGTCTCAGGGCCCCTGGTCTGCCTTCCGGAGCCGAGGAGGAGGAGTAGGCCCACTGGGTCTGTCTCTGCTCTGCCTCAGCGGCTGGGTGAGCTCTGGCCCACTGGATGCACCAAACACCTGCTGGGAACCAATCAGGGGCCAAGTCCAGCTTTGAACCTCAGTTTCTTCAGCAATTAAAAAGGAATAAACTATCTTCAGGTTTATTGTGAGGATGGTACTCGAAAAATGTTAATCCAGTTTCCTTCTCAGCTTCCTAGCCCCCTTGCTGAGGGCAACTTCCTGAGAACAAATTTAGTCTCCCACCCCTAGTCCTGTTAGACGCTACAGACCACACCGGCTCCCGGGGACTCCCTAAACCCCGGCCCCTTCTGCAGAGCTCCTCCTAGACTACTCCTTGGTAGAGGCAATTCCTTATACCAAGACTTCTGCCTCCGGTTCACCTCGTCTCCTTCCTCAGTTCCCCACCCCCGCCCTCTTGTCGGTTTTCTCTGTTGGACTGCCCCAAGAACATTCCCAAAGAACCTAATCCAATTGCTTCAGCTGTAAATCCAGGTCACTTCCTAATCTGGAGCTGTGCACACCCAACCAAACTCCTGGTATGTCAGAAAAGGATTTATAAGGCCAGACAGATAGACGGACACAGACGTGTCAGGGAGAAAAGAACACTGGAACAGACGGACTGGCTCATGACCTTAGGTAACCAAATTTCAAACATGAGAATGCCATCTATTAGATCGGTGTCCTCTTTATGATGTCCTAAGAGCAAAAGCTTCTAGGTAACAGAAAAAGCCAAGCTCCTTCAGTGAAACCGATCTGTTTTTATTTAAAGGCAATTACACATGTGGAAGCTGATCTTATGTCCCTTTTTGCTTCAGCGGCTATGAACTCAAGAGCCAAATGTGTGGCCTAATCTAGCACCTGTCAAGCACTATATTGTCCTTACCCTTAGGCTTCATCCTTTTGTACTGCACATATTTTTTATAAGCTGCCACTATAATACAACAAGGGCACAAACATAAACTTGAAATCTACATCTTAGGCTAAGGCGGTTGCTTTCTCGTAGGCTTGTGTCCATCCAGGAATGGCAGATCTGTGTTGGTTTTTAGAAATAACAACATAACAAGGAGCCTTCTGAGGATGCAAAATGGGAACAAGGTAGGAGCACAACTTAGGTCCATGCCTCTCTCCCATGTACCTTTAAAGGACGAGTAAGGGCAGAGCCAGAATGCAGGGCACAGATGCCCAGGGAAGCCCAGCCCATCACTCGTGGAAGGCAATTTTGGATGCTAATGAGTCCGATGTGTATTTAAAGTGGTGTAGATTTTTGGTTGGCTAAAACCTAGGAGTCGACAGACTAATAGAATAATAATCGTGATAGCTTTTCCTAAGGCGGCCTGAATAACCTTAGAAGCACTAATGGGAGGTAAAAGGCGTTGCTACAGTGGAGAAGAGTGTGGGGCACACACTGCAGAGGCTTTCGGCCGTCCTGGGAGGAGCAGCCCAGTCTCGCTCTGCGGAAATGCGGAGGAACTGCAGAGGGCACTTCTGGAGAGAGATGGAGCCATGGAGGCACTGCTGCGGGGCTCCCAACTCAACAGTCAGTAGCTGGTCCCCAGGCCAAATGAACTGTGAGCCCTGAGCAGCTTTGTGATCCATCTGGCTTAATTTGGGCATCTCCAGCAGAACTCAAACTCCAGGTGGGAAACTTCTGCCCCCAGGAGCTGGGAAAATAAGATGGCAAAGATTCTTCATGACTTGAATACTCTGGAAATAGCAACGCTTGATGGGCTCAGAACAGGTTTTCCCGAGCCATGTGCTACTTTGGCATGCAGATTATTTTGAGCTCAAGGCAATGGAGACCCTACAGGCTCACAGAAACTTCTCCCCCTTCTGTAACTACTTACAAGAATCTAAACTGAGGGCCTTGCCCAGAATGGGAGTTATCACCAGGGATAAACTTTAATGACCTAGAGTAGAGCAAACTTCTAGTTACTGGACATCTGTCACTTATTGTCCTGCAAATGACCTTCCTCCCTCCCCTCTGAAGCCTGAGGTGCCTTACCTCGTCCCTCGGGTCAGAATGCCACACTGCACCTCATTTTAACTTTCTGTCTCTGAACCTTTCGTGCATGTGGGGTCTCGGACTCTCTCAGGTATGTGGGGCTCCAGTATGTACGTTTGTAATTAAACTTGGTTATTTTCTCTTATTAATCTGCCTCATGTAGATTTAATTAGATCAGCCAAAAGAACTAGAAGGGTCGAGTAAAGGTTCTTCTTCCCCTACATGGTAAAGCTAGAGCCAATGCCACAGACTGTGAATTCAACTTCTCATTTCCAAAAGGACAGCTCTGTGACCCCGTGCAAGCTACCACATCTGAATTCCATCACCATGAAATGAAATAAGATTCCTCTCCCTTCTACCTCTCATTAGAGTGCTTCTGAGGCTGTTCAGGGGACCTTGGGAAAGCCATTATTTTTATTATTCTATTAGTCTACAACCTCTCAGGTTTTAGCCAAAAGAAAGTCTGAACCACATGAAACACACATTGGACTCAGTATCATACAAAATTGGCTTTGCATCCTAGTAAATGTGTTTCCAGATGGCAGGATTCTAGGTGAAATCATCAAAAGACTACATAAGTGCCACATAGCATTACGTGCCTTCCACTCATTAATTCACCCAACACTCTGCAAGTTCGGGTGAGCCAAGTTATCTCTTTACAAAAAGCAGGCTCAGTATTCTTTCACTGTTACACAAACAAGTAACAAAGCCAAGGCAAAAGGAAGGGCAACTCCCTCCTCCCTGTACACTGCCATCTATCCAGTGGGGTTCTGTGTTTTATCATGTTT
Organism: Artibeus jamaicensis; assembly: GCF_021234435.1. NCBI lineage: Eukaryota > Metazoa > Chordata > Mammalia > Chiroptera > Phyllostomidae > Artibeus > Artibeus jamaicensis. The sequence goes on from NW_026521812.1 coordinate 22,885,538, forward strand.
TCCTTGAGGGTTGCAAAACTTCTACAAGGAATCCTTTGATTACTGCAATACTTTCATCGACACCAGAAAACTTAGATACTATACTGTCAGAAATTTCCTTATCAAAGGTGAAAATGACGAAGGATGGGCAGAAACACACCACAATGCACACACAGCTCATCATCAAGTCTTCCTTTCTTTAGAAGCAAGGTAGGTGCTGGGCCCTCCCAAGAAACGCTGCAAATTCCTGTGTGCCCACCCCTGTCACCGCTACACAGTAAACTCACCAAAGGCAACGCCCACTTCTACACCCATCGCTGCCTTCCAAGCATCACCACAGAGGGTAATGTAAATGCAAAAGATGAACGAATGATCATGGCCGTGGCCCAGACAGCGGCAATTCCCATGCCCTGTCCCCAAATTATCATGTCATGTGGGTCCTGGGGTTAGGCCTGGACTCCAGCCCAGGCTACAGAAGCATGTACTACTGCCATCAACCTGCTGCTGAGGAACCAGAACTTCCAACCATTTGTGTGACTAAGAGAACTTTGTTCACAGGAGTTTTATTCATATAATTTGCTGTATTTTTAGTTCACCTTTAAAGCACATATAGATTAATTCACAACAGCATTAGAAATCCCATTTTACAAACCTCGAGTCTCCAGGTAACATTAAAGGTGACTAGAAGTAGCACTTCTGCTCTCAATGCCAAAGCCAAAGAAACCGCTTATTCCAAAGACGACCATGCTTCTCCAATGCCTACAGAAGAGCTTAACACTATCGATCAGACTGTCACAGTTACAGAAAGCTGCTTTGGGGATTTAATTCCCAATAAGAGATCCCAGTCTACCAAACAGTGCTTAATGTATGGACTGCCCAGCATGAAGACCGGTATAACTGTACATTTCCCTTGCAGTAAACTGCGGCCAAATAAAGCCACTGATCCAGCTAACTGCGCCCACTCCTCTGGCACAAAGTAACTAATTCTTGGAAACATTCCTGTGGTATATAACTCTTTCCTAAAGTCACAGCCTCAAAGTTACAACCACTCAGGAAACTCAGGCCCCAACATTCTGGGTATAGTGATGGGGCCTGATACTTTGCCCCCAGCTAATCCTTATTCCAGACCTGGAGGTTGTATAAGGCAGCCTTTGGCAGCCTAAGGATGTCTCCCACAGGTACATGTCCACAGAATGTCTCCACGCCGGCCACCACCAGATAAAAAGCCTTGCTCTTCCTCGGAGAATAATGCAGTGGTGTCTGAAGTGAGGCGCGCGCGTGTCCAGACAAGGGTGGCTGTGTTCACACATCTTCGAGACAGAAGAGTGAATCTCCCTCCACTAAGGTGGTGGTGGCTGCCGTGACCGCCAAGCCAGGTCACAACCAGGAGTGGCCTCTCACTGTGCACTTTCGGGCAAGCTCCTCTGCACCTCTCGGCCTTAACCTCCTCATCCAGACAGTAACAGGTCAAATCAGATGCCATTCAAGACATTCAGTTCCAGAACTCAGAGGTTACATGATCAATTTAGCACTGAATTGCTTCTCAAGCCAGTCCTTCCCCTAGAAAAATCCCCCAGGATACAGGGCCCAGGTGAGATGGACAGAACACAGCAGCACACACAGTGGGGCTGCTGAGAAGGGTGGTCTAGGTGTTAAGAGTCAGGAGTACTGGGCAGGCAGATGTGGGGCCAGTTACACCTAACACAGGTAGTCGGACTGAGGGGTAGACTGACCTACGGAGGTATTTTTTCTGGGTCAGACTCAGCTTTCCTATCTTTATACACAGGAAGCAAGAGAAAGTAAACTATCAAAAATCTGCCCTGAAAATTATCTCCTTAAAAATAAACAAAATATACACACACATATACACATACAAATACACAGATAAATATATATACATACTCACCCTTTAACATCAGCTAGGAATCACTTACACCTACATGACAAAACACCAACTGACCAGTACTAAGTTATACAGGATAAACACATTATCTTACAAACAGCTCAGTTATTTTCTTCTAGTTCTTTTAGGACATCTCTGTTTACATGCAGAATGTAAAATTTTCACTTAAAACAGTCTAACCTCTTTTTAAAATACTGTTCATCAGTGACTGAGTAAAGAGACATTCCTGAGTTCTTACAACCAGATACAAAGACTCCTGTGTGACTTCTCAGGTAAAAACTGTCTCTCACTGGAACACGGGCTGGGAACCTGGGGCTTCTCAGCACACGCTTCCCCTTCACTTCCACTCACCGTGAGTCTTAGGACAAGCCACAGGCCTGCTGGGCCTGCTTCCCACATCTGGAAAACAAGATGTTCAGGATGATCCCTATACTTAATCTAAAAGCAACTGGTAGGCACTTACTTAAGTGACTACTAAATAAATGGCCTATTCCAAAATAACGAAGCAAGAAGGTTATTTCCCCCGTTTCTCTGTGGGGGTTAAGAGTGCAAGGAAAAACATTTTGCCCCTATGTGACAGTTAAAACTCTCTTTATGTAATATTCCAAAAATAGCCTAGGTTGTTTTTAGGGCTTTTTCTTGGAGAGTGCACAGCCTATATTCTGAAGTATTGGGAAAGTTTTATCTTTATTGTTAATCTTATAAAAAAACGGAGACCCTTTTTATTTTTCATGCAGATGAGAAATACCAGACAACCAAGCCCTTTTAGCAGTCTTGGCAGTCAGCTGCAGATGATTTCTCATAAAAGGGTGATAATGGAGAAAAGATGAAACGTGCAGTTTCCTATTTCTTTCTCCTCATATCTTTGCCCCCCAAACACGGGGGATTTTGGGAGATTTAGTTTACAGACAGAATGCCTCTCCCATTTTGACGAAGAAGAAATTATCCATCCTTCTAAACTCCTTGGAAGACACTATCAAAATGCAAAACATGATTATTATTTTTTTACTATTCCAGAACCACAAAATAACTCTGTTTTCTCTTCTTTTTCCTTCCAGAGTAAGAACTGCCATGGTTCACTTTCCTCCCCAAAGTGTCTCAATGGTTCCATGGCAGAGACTGAAGGCAAACTGTCTGCACTGTAGTTATAAAATGTGCTCATTAACGATGCCATTTAACTGCAAACACGTATGTGTTGTTTGATAAGGCTCTCTGAGTAAATTACATCATGGTGCAACTGTCCTAAATCCAGCCATCGCCCCTGACATTCCCTCACCATCACACAACCATCGCCCTCCAGCTCCTCTGCCCAGTGTTTCTCCTGGGCCACTACCCGGTGCTGCAAGGTCCCTCTCTGCCAATCACGCAGTCCTGCACAGCTGGCCGCCTTTTCCCAATGCTGCCATCATTCAACACCTGTTCATGCCAGTGCACCTTCTGAAACCATTGCACGCCATGTCCTAAGCCTCAAAGTGTGAGGCCAACCCAAAGAAAAGAATGAAAGTGAGACCTAAGTGACCCTGTGGCTTCTGAAACCAGAGCAAGCACAAAGTGGCTGTTCACCCAAAGATGGCACACACACAATCAGGCCGCTTCCGCTTGCACAGGGCAGAGGAAGAGAGGGAAAGCAGGGACCACAGGGAAGTTTAGATGCAGTTCAGAGTGAAAGCATCCCGGTATCTCATTTCCGAATCTGCAGAACACAGCCTGGGCCACCTCCCCGGGAACGTGCACCTGCCCTGCCGCCTGGGGAACCAGCCGGTCTGGAAAGCACCGTCCTAAGAATAATTACACTTCACAAAAGGCTTAAAAGCCTTCTGTGCTCAATACGAATGCTTGTCCACCGCCGAACACTCAAGTCTGTTCTTTATGGCTTTTGAAAGAGTGACAACCAAGTAGAACACCTTTAACAGACCATGCAAACTCCCTCCCTTCTTTTCTTTTAAACCAAAATGAGAGATGTGATACATACAGCCCAGTGAGGTCTCAGGCAGTGGTGTAAAATCAAAATTTCCCTAAAACTTGAATAAATTAGTAAGTTTAGAGTTGATTTCATCAAAGTAGAGATATACCTATTCAGCCATGCCACCCCTATCACTTACCAACTGCCTGGCCTTGGCTAAGTCACTCGACCACACTGCACCACAGTTTCCTCATCTGTAAAGACGGAGAGCTAATAGCTTTAACAGCTCTCAGCAGTGTCTGAGGCACATAGTAAATGTTCGATTAACAGCAGCTTTTAGTTTAGGCCATGGACATGATGGGTAAACGGAAGGCTGTGACTACACACATCACACCTGTCCGTGGCAATGCAGAGTGCAAATATGCTGGCTTTTGCCCTTCTGGTGGGAAGGGAATAAAAGCTTCCAACTTCAACTACAATGCTTCCCGGCTCATCATTGTGCAGAAGTCGAGACACAGGGACCGTCTTCTCAAAACCAAAGCCCTCTTCCACGGCCTCCTACAGGGGATCTTCAAAGAAGGTGAGCAGACGGACATCCCTCATCACCTCTTCAGATCCGGGCCATAGGAGCTGAGGACTCGGATCCCTCTGATCCTCGGGCTGGAAGCCAAGCCTTCTGGACTGCTGCCAGGCAGGCTTTTTCTTACGAGCCTCATTGTTCTTAAGGTACTTTACTCCCCTGGAAATGCATCCTAGATACCAGGTTTTTCCAAGACACCCTCCCCTCCATGTCCCCCAAATACGCAAGCAGTGACCCATCCTTTTGGAAAACCAAAATGAAAGTGAACTGACCTGTTTATGTTTCACCTGCCAGCAGCAGCCGCTGTGCAGAGCATCCCACCGTCAAGTTCCCACCAGCTGCATCTGACTGACTTCGGCTCTTCACAGTCCCCAGTCCTCTCCTGGTGTCCAAATGTGAATTCTGTGTACGGTGTTAATGGCACAAGACGCAGGTCTCTCCTCCAAACTCGGCCCAGACGTAAGTCTCCCGGTACAGCTTACCCCACCAGTGCAATAACCCTCTGGTGTCCCAACGCCTGGACCTGCCTTCTTGATCCTTCTCAAGAACCTCTGTGAATCTTAGCAGAATGGTCTGCCTGCCCTGCCCATTCCCATGGAGAAACTCCTCTGAAGCACAGCACCCAGACACTGTCACCTCGGGCAGGACCTCATGCAGGTAAACGTAATGCTACTAACAGCAGAAGAGTCTGTAATCCAAATTGGGGTTTTTGTTTATTTGTTTTCTAATGTGTCAGATATAAGAGTATTTATGAATCTCAGGCAACATTCTGAAGCAGCTGCTAAGAGGTCCTGAAATGAACTTTCAAGTCCTGGCCAACCCACTGTTCTTTGCACTATTTTTATGCCTGAAGCCATCAGCTATGTTTGATACGGCTGATCATGAGGCCCTGCTTAATGGACTACAGAATCCAACGGTACCGACGACCAGCGATCACTTGTTTTGATCTTTGCCTGGCTTCACCTTGTGGTGGGAGAGGCTGCATGCCTTTCAGGAGCCTGAAAGGCATCCAAGACGAACGCCTCTCCTGACCACGGCCTCGCCTCTGCCCTCATCGGGAGAGCTGCATCACTTTCCCCTGCACTTCACTCACCCTCTCAGGCCGATTACACCCAGCACATTTTAATCTTATCTTTCTCCCACATGTCCCACGTCCGTCTGCGGATGAGTCAGTACGACTACTCCCCTGTCTGAGGCTGGTCTGAAAACTAGGAACATTTTCCAAAGACCAAAGCAAACGAGTGAGGGGAAAAGATCAGAAAACAAAAAGATCAGCTACACGCAAATCCTTGAGCGCACTGTGCGCACCAGGACAAGCACTTGGCTTCCTCTGTGCACCTGAGCAGGTCCTCCACACCCAGCAGGGAGGCCCGTGCCCTTGGCCTGCACAGAAAGCTACACAGCAACAAGCATGTGCGGGAAGCCTAGAGGACCCAGAGGGCTGGGTCTGTTACGTCTCAGCAGACACCACCCAACATGGCTGTTTACCTTTGCCCACTCCTGTCAGGATTCTGACGCTAAGATGGCATAAGAATTTTGATTTTTGACTCCTACGCTGTCACCGGAAGAATTCCAGACTTAGCAAATGACTGAAAGCAGTGCTTCTTGAACTTCAACTTGCAGAATTACCTGGAGGCCTTGAGATAGCACAGGTAGCTGGGCCCAAAAATCTGCATTCCCAGCAGATGCTTGGATGTTCCCGGGCGATGCTGCCACTGCTGATCTGGAGACCACACCTAGAGAAGCGTGGACCTAACGCACCACTCCAGGGCAGACCCCGAGCAGACTGCACAGAGAAGAGATACTAAGTTTACGTGTCTCAGTTTTCAAGTCTTACGCAATGACTTGAAATAGCACCATCTCTCCTTACAAATTCCTGAAAACTTCAAAATAAGTTAACTGGGGTCCAGTGAGACTAGAAAAATAAGTGGGAGTTGGAAACTTTAAAAAAAAAAAAACCACATTCATTTATAGGAAAGGAAGTATAGAAGGAGATCCTAGATAGTTTGTTAAGTACTGATGCCCCTGTCCTAGAAGCCAATTGTTCTTTATTTTAAATTTTTATTTACTGATTTTAGAGAGAGAGGGAGAGGGGAGTAGAGAGATGGAGAACCGGAGAGAGGGGAGTAGAGTGGGAAACAATGATTTGTTGTTCTACTTATTTATGCATTAATTGGTTGATTCTTCTATGTGCCCTGACTGGGGATTGAACACACAGCCAACTGTTCTTTTCGATCCCAAATTGACAGTGCTCCTTCTTATACGGAGCTTCTAGGGACCAAACTCCACCTCGCAATCTTCCCACGTGGGAGTGTGGAAATACATCCAAAAGTTAGCACAAAAATAGTGGATGACTTCCACAGCCAAACTCTCTCATTTTTCTAAGACAATGGTTCTCAATCCTAACTATACACTGTAATCACGTGGGAGCTTTAAGAATATAGATGCCCAGACCCCACCCCTAGAGATTCTGCCCGAACTGGCCTAGGATGGGACTGACTGTTTTAGACACATGTGTTTTTTAAAGCTCACTGGGCAGTTCTCAAGTGCAGTGACTCTGAAAACCACTGATGTAGGAGAAAAGTCACAGAGAGATAATAGGTGGAAGGGAAAGAGAAGCTGCCTTCTTTACTTCTGATAATGTCTAGGAAACATAACGGAAACAGGAAAGAATGGCGGGCAACAACGAGGACAAGAGAAACCGAAACTCTTAAAGTCTGAGGTTGATCCTAAGATCAACCAAACATCAGAAGTCCTGGATTCAGCCCCCGTTGGTGTGGCTCAGTGGACTGAGTGCCAGCCTGGGAACCAAAGGATCGCTGGTTCAATTCCCAGTCAGGAGACATGAATCCCAATGTGGCATCAGGTAAAAAGCAACCACACACAGATGTTTCTCTCCCTCTGTTTCCCTCCCTTCCCCTCTCTCTAGAAATAAATAAATAAAATCTTTGAGAAAAAAAGTCCTGGGTTCAAAATCAGGAATAGCCAATCATGGCAGTGCCCTCATTTGTCAAAGACCTGGTAGCAAAGACCTACCAGGAAACCCTTTCAACACGATGTACTGTGTTTTCCCCCAGAAGAGTTAATAAGTAGGAACTTGAGGCAAAGAGCTGCAACTTCTGACAAACCAATCATCTAAAGGTTCAACTTTGAAATCATGTATCAGAGAAAACAATAAAATGTATCCCTTAGCAAAATTAATGTTTTCTTTCTTTAGAGGGAAGGCAAAAAGAAAGAGACTGGAGAAGTAATTCTCAGAGCACTTGGTAATTGAAACTATCCTCCTAGTAACCACACTGACAAGTGAGTTTTCAAAGCTGTAAGATCACATGATACAGAAGATAAAATGGAGATGGTATTATTTTCTTCTCTTCCTTCTTCAGCAGCACAGATGCATGAAGTAACAAGCTGGGATAAATGTTTGAAAGCCTTATGATCCTGTTTAAGTCAGAATGATGAACACAAAACAGACCAGGGAATCTCAGGGCAGGTAACATCGACATCAGGTGAAATTACCTCTGCTCATATAAACAGGGTGAACTCCGGGAGCCCAGGAGAAAAATCCACAGGTATTTCCACTTCGTTAATAATTTAAAATAATTCATCAAAGTTTTTATTTGATTAGAAAACTAAACTGGACAAACGTACATCTTAAAAATTGATAATTTTTTTAATAAAAGCACTCATTTGTCAAGCAATGACTTTAAAATTCATTTAGAAGACATTAGCTTTCACTAGCACAAGTTAGCTTTCCTAATAACACGTGGTACTTCACTTATTCAGTAGTAACTGCCCACAAACTGGCTCAAAGCATTTCCTGATTTTATAAGACTATAGGAATAAACACATTCACTCAATGGTGCCTACAGTCAAGTGCCAAGTTTCACCTTAGCAACTGACATGAAGGTAGAAAGTGGTGAAGCCTAAAATGTGGCCCAAATGACCTAGACTTTCAGCTTGAAATAAGGGTCTTCATGGAAATGGGGGACAGGAAATAGGCCTGATTTCGATAATTCAGTTCAGCAGAGGACATGCATCTTTATTCAAAAAGCAGGCGGTCAGCTTATCTTTATTGGACAGGATTGGAGATAGAAGGTCTGATCTAGGCCACTAATTGCAAGAAAAGCATACTAGCTCCCCTAGGAAGTTCTCTATCAGGAGCTTTGGAGCCCAAGTGTGCCAAAGCAAGCACACTCACACTGGTATCAGCGCAAAGATAACTTTAACATAATCAGGCTTATGACATTGTCAGAGCCCATTCCAAGCTTCTCAGGGTTACATAAATGACTCACCGAATCTAACTGATCATTATTCTTTTGAAGAAGTTCATAAAAACGCTTGGACTCAGGGTTCCAATTTTAGTCCACAGGCCATTATTTATTTGAATGATAGGTATATTCATACATGGCAAATTAGTCTGTTAACAGAACTGTACGCCCCTTCTTGTTTTTTGCCAACTGGCAGGTCGGGGTCAGGGTGGGGAGCGAGCCGATACAGACTAAGTCACAAATGTAGGAAGTGTTAGACTAACAAGTCCTTCATGTGGGAAGGGAGGCTGGGAGGAAGCCCCATGACAGCTCTTGTGTGAGGTGAAAACTGGAAGAGCTGTAGCAACACTGAGTTTTAAACCAGGTAAGTTTTTTTTAGGAATTTACCAACATGAAAGGTTCTAATGGAGAGATCGAGAGAAAGCATTTTACTTTATAAAGCCATTAAATAAAGTGTTATATTGAGTTTTTGAAATATATAAGTAAAATAAAAATAAAAAAGAGATAGAGGAGAGGAAGGTGAGCCAGAAGCTTTAAACATAACTCAGCTGAACTTAACATGAAATATGAAACAAAGGCAGTTATCTAGATAATTTATGATGAAAGAAATACCATTTTTAAAATCAATTATTAGGACAACTTAGGGGAAGGAATCAGTCAAGACTTGAATTATGTGACTTAATGACTTGACTATCCACTGGATCTCTCTAATGCACTACCAGTTTTCAAAGAGACATCTCACAAGCTGTACTGGATATAATTTTATGCCATCCTTAAACTTCAGGCTCACGCCCAGATTTGTGCCTTTGAAAGTCCACTGTGGCCACCACCCCCTTCTGCTGCATGGCCTCCAGCCCCATCCCCTCCCCCCACACCTCAGCTGCCCAGTTATCGGGCAGAGCAGCTCTGTCTGCCCCACACTTATCACAGGGTTTCAGTGCCTCTTCTGGATGCGATCCAGGCCCTGCTCACCCATCTACACTATGAAACTGAGAGTTCTGAAATTTTCTCCAACACACACACGAGGTTAGTGTTCTGCCAGCCACATTTTATCTTAGGGCACAAAGGTTCTGCATTCCCGTGGCCAATTAAAGCCATTATTTCAGGTCCTACTCATACATATTTTTACCTTGAAGACAAAAGCAGTACACCCTTCAATAGAAATAAACACTTGAACCCGGCCAGCAGCTTACATTATGCAACACTGCTTGATTCTGTCTTGGCAGCCTGCCTTTAAACCCTAGTAACTGCATTGCAAAGAGTCAACCACCTCACGAAATATTTTTAATGCCTTTAATTATGAGATCTGATCTGGCAGCCAAACTTCTGCCAGAGACTTCTTGTAAACTTCTTCCCCGAAATCCGTTTTTCTTGGTGGTGGTGTCGTCTCCATTCATCTACCTACCTGAAGCCCATGGAAGCGGAGATAGCCTGTTCTCCTAAGTCAGAGATAAGGGTCTAACCCAGAGGATTTCCACACACAATGTATCACTCCATCAGTTCTAAGTAAAACACTCTGTACCAGACCCACGTGTAAACCACTATCACGCAAGTCAGTGACCAAACAGAAATCAATCTCCAACCCAGCAGGTTTCTGAAAGAATTCTAAAGCCACTCTGCTCCCCCACGAAAAGCCCAAGCACTGACTCAATTTTTATTAGTTCATGCAAAAATCAAGGGAAGGAGCCTAAACCAGGGACCCAAGTCCACTTCCCCACCAACACACAGAGAGCTGTCGGTCACCCTGAGTCAGCTACATGCGGAAGATAAGCATTCAAGACAGCATTCCATTGGATCGACGGAGGACTCATGGCAATATACGTAAAGAATGTGGCACACAGCAATGTGTAATTGGCAGCTTTTTAAAAAATTACAAAATTCCAGTTATAAAATACACAAGTCATGGTATATAATGCACGGTATGGTGACTGTAGTAACACTGTATTTACATATTTGAAAGTTGCTATGAGAGTAAATCTTAAAAGTTCTCATCGCACACACACACACACACTCACACAAATCTGAACCTGTGTGGTGATGGATGTTAACTAGGAGCTGAGGGGACTCCAGACAGATTCTGGATTAGCCTTACCACCATTAACGAGAATCATGAACCTGAGAGGGCTCCATCTTCTCGAGCCCTGACAGGAACAGGGAAGAGGGAATTCTTCAACACCATCCTTACACTGAGGACCCTAGACTCTTCTCCCCCCCCCGAGGACTAACTGTTCTAGACCAAAGCTGTCACCCAGACCACACGGCCTTAGTGTGCATCTCAAAGCCCATGCTCCATGAGGAGAGACACACCACCAACTTCCCAAACTAGGCCAAGACACAGAAACTCAATGTGGGGAGTGGAGGAGCCTAGGAGAAACTAGTAGAACTGGGAGGAAGGGCAAAGTGCTAAGAGTTCTAACTAGGAAATCAAGGAGAATCAAGAATCACATCATCCCCTTTCAGTGTCAAGCCCCAGAACAGGGCTAGCCTCGTGGGCTGAGGACATGGTGACCCCAAAGCAGCTCCAATACCAGAAACACTTGTTTGGTAGATACATCGCTCGCTCTCAAGGCTCTGACACTGTACTTGGGAATGCACAGGAGTCACAGAAAAAGGCCAAAAGAAACAGACAGGAGTCAAGGGTGGGCTGGGAAGGGTAGGGTGGACAGAGCAGGCTTTTTCAGCACGGTGAACCGGGGTGCTGACGGGGAATGCAAAGAGAGAAACGCAACGACTCTGTGCGAGCTGGCCTGGGGGAGGGGGAGGGGCCCGGAGGAGGGCAAATGAAGTAATGGTTTGCAGAAACGGAGGCACTGCCACGAACAGCTGTGAAACCACAGTGGTTAGCAGCAGACATTACAGAAGAGCGGTGCTCTGGGCTCACGAGGACACACTTAACTCTGTTTCTTCACTTGTAAAATAAAGTAGTTAGAAGAGCTCTAAGGCCTCCTTTAGTTCTTAACTCGAGGCAAGCACCCATGCAGATGAGTTGTTTGCATCAAGGTTCACGCCCACTCCAGAGGGAGGCCAGTCCTAAACCAGGCCCCTCCAGGGGACACAGAACTGGAGACCCCAGGTCAGTCCAGGACCCCAGTGTGCTCCAAACTGGGTGGATCTGGGGAAGCTCCAGCTCTCCCAAACAGGCCCAAACTACAGCAGCCATGTTATAACGGCCTTGCAGCCCCAAAGCAAGCTGAAAACAATCTGCAGAGAATTAAAGGCCAGCCCCAAGCCAGAGCTCAACACCCACTTTGCCATTGGCAGAGCTGAAACACTAAGGAAAGCAGAAGTACACACGCGAAAAAAGGCAAAGAGGATGGACAATAATGACAAGTTCATACAGCACAGATTTACATGTTTATTTTCTGTCTTCCCTCAACAGAATGTGAACTCCTGTGAACTGGAACCTTATTTGTCTTTGCTACTATCTAGATCCCTGGGGCCAGCTGAATACTCTGCACACAGTATGCCTCTCATAAATATTTGTTGAATGAATGAAATGGCATGTGATGCAAATGGGGGAAAGGGTTTTTTCTCCTCCCAATCTCTTACTCATTCACTGCACCCTGGACGTAGAATGCCCACTGACACACACCTACCTATATGTGTATCATCCCAAGTTGCTTCTTAAAGAAACAAAAAGCCAAAGTGGATCTTCAGAACCCCTCACTTTGTGCAACAAGAAAAGTGAGAGGAAGAAATGAGGAGTCAAAAACAGGATCGAGCCTGTTCCTTACAGGCAAAATAGAGTGGGCATGAAAACAAAATAAATCCCATACTCTCTCCAGTCCTGGGAACCCGATGTATCAGCAATGGGTCGGTGCGGTACCTCACCAGAATGCACGGGCCTGAACACTCTTATCTTTGCATTTTTAAATCGACATCTTTGGATGGAGTCTGCTGAACTTTTCCAGAGTGAGTAAATGACCTTTTAGTGGGACAAGGGCTCTCTCTATTAATTTTCCAAATAAAAATATCTTGCACGTTTTAAGAAGGAATCACAAGTAAAGTATTACAAAGTTTAACTACAAGATGTTCTTGTATGGTATCATTCTCTTAAAATAGAACTCTCCTAAAATCTCCTAAAAATAAGTCTGCATAGTTTCATTTCATTTTCTAAGAAGGAGACAAACATATCAAAACAAACAGGTTCTTTATTAAAGAAAGAGTCTGTCTCCTACATGGGGCTCGGAGATCAAAGTCTAAAGGGCCAATTTCTTCACTGCATAGGTCGATGACACAGCTCTGAAAAGAGGAAAAGCAGTCCCCCTAGTGTACCGCTGCTGTAGGAAGAGGAAGTATGTTAGTTGAGAATCACTGACAATGACAGTACTGCAAAGGAAATTACAAAATAGCATTTTGGCAACATGGGCGAAGCAGAAGAGAGATTCCTCACACATGACCATAACTGGCCCTTTGGTGAGTTACTCCAAAGGTGACTGAGGTCAAAATTATGAGCCAGTAGGGAACTGTGACAACTTTGTCATTTTCAAAATTTAAATATGTATATTTTTAAGTATAAAAGTTGCAGTGAAAATATCATTTTCTTAATACAGTATGTTGAAAAGGAGGTGGATGCATTAATCTAAAAAACTAGAACAGTGGGCACATAAACAAGTTTTATGTAGCAGGTCAGCCCTCACCTCGGCAAGTCGCGCTAAAAGCGCACATTCTCATAAGAAGGCAGACTCGGTCTGCTGAAGAACCACCCTCTGTAGGAGCAGCAGCAGAAGTCATCATGGAGTGTGCTGCATTTGTGAAACCGTGGGTCCCTCCACAGAAACCTGTGAGCCCCCAGCGTCTCTGTGCCCGGATGGGGGAATGCAGGCATATGTGTGTGTGTGCAGGAAAGTACGGGTTCCACAGGCCTTACAAGGTGAACCGTGGAGTCCTAGAGGTGTGCCAGGACAGGAGGAACTGAGAAAACTCACCCGTTTAGTTAGGGGTGCAGGTGCAAGTGAGCTTAACATGAATTGAAGGAAATGTAACCTTTTCCCCTCTTAACCACATCTGATTATTCATTTCTACTTTAATGCTCGAGGTGAGGGAACCTGTGAGATAGCTGTCGCCATTCCCCTGGTACAGTGTGCATCTGGCAAACCCCTAACTTAACCAGGAACTTCCTCTTTCTGTTAAAGTGCTCTCTTTTTTCTGCCACATTTATCACTCCACAGTTCCCAAACACAAGTCCTGCTGGCACTGGGCAGCAACACAAACACGATGCACTCCCTTCACCTCCGCCGACACTCACTTGTCTTTCTGATGCTGAAGTAATAGCTGAGACATTTTTAGACTGAGAGGCAAATATGTTTTTCAGGAAAGCAACTGCTACTATGTTAAGGTTACTTATTACTTAGTAAATAACCTTTTAAAAAGACCAATTTAAAGAGAAAAACAGTGTGATTAAGAACAAAGACCTCTAGAACTGCGGCTACTAATTACCTCTGTATTAACTAGCTGTGTGATTTTAGAAAAGCCATCAACTTGAAGAATCAAGTTCTTCACCGATACAAAATAAGGGGGTGTAACTAGATCAGCAAATCTCATCCTGGCTGTACATTAGAATCACCTGAAAAACTACAAACCTCTCTCCCTCCCCAAACTACAAACACTAATCCACAGATCAACACAATTAAATCAGATTCTCTGGGTAGCAGTATTTTTTAAAGGTTCCCAGGTGGTTCTAACATGCAACCAGGGTTTCAGACCACTAGTCTCAATTCTGATTCTCCAAGGCCTCTTTTCTAATTCGTTCATTTTATGGTCTTAGGGTGATAATTCTGGTTATAGGCTCTCATAATGCAATGGTCCAAAAAGCCACAAAAGAAGTAAGGCCTAGACCCTACGTACTGTGCCTAAGTGCACACATGACCAGGAGACATTAACCTGAATTCTAGACAATTTTTAGAGGTTAAATACCTGAATGCATAACTCAGAATGAAAGTGGTGTGGTTTAAGTGTTCGCGTATGCTTCCAAAATGACTAATCACAATAGGAATCAACTCTTGAAACCTGGACACATGAACGTGGGTCACAATTAGCTCCTGACCTCTCTCCCTTTTCCTCTTCTTCTGCCTCCACTAAACCACAAGCACAAAAAGGGCTGGCTGTTAGTCATAATCGGAATATGAAACCAGCCCTAGTTTCAAAGGGCCCTCTCCATCACCACAGGTTTGGAAGTTTCTGCACGGCTGCATCTTTTGAGAAAGGTCGTCTTGCAAAAACTCTTTTAACTAAAGTATATCTCTATTGTCTTCAAGAATTAGTTACATAATACTCAGAAATGGAACTCGTGTAAAAATTCACAGTAAGCATCACTAAATGCATGTCTTGTAAACATATTAAGGCTTGAGAGTTTCAATGTACAGTATTTAATAAAACTTTGGTTAAAGATAAATAAGACAGCAGAGAAGGGAAAAAAGAAACTGAGACCAAAAAATGTTTAGGGAATAAAACCACAAAGTTTATGACTAGGCCCAAAATCTCTACTGCAAATCCTGCAAGCTGCATGAAAATAGAATTAGCCCAGTCTCAATTCATGGTTACTTTTGACAATACCACTTTCTCACACAAATCTTTTTAAAAATGTCAAATGCTATTAAACTGTTATTATTTTAACTAGAGGCACAACAGCAAGAAATGCTATTTGTGAAATTAAATTACTTTTATAATCTTAAAAATCATAGGGAAGGTGAAAGCCCTGCCTATGTTAACTTTTTCAAGTAAAGGTTGCTAACTTTAACAGAGTCTGCACACCAAAGCCAGAACATGCAGGACTAACTTTCAGGTGTGAGGAATTTGAACAGTATTCCAAACCTCCACATCTAGCTCCTTAGAGCCTGTACACTGAGATTAACCCTTGCTATCCACCGGGAAACCCAGTTCCAAAAGCTGTCACATTAGTACTACTCTGACACCGAACTGAGCCTTACTGAAAAGACCTCTCATCACACTCTCATCTCACACAACTGTCATTCCTTTGCAAAGCAATAAAATTAAATCAAATGTAACATTCCTAATGTCAGCATTTGTTAAAGGAAATGAAAGAGACTTGTGGAAAAACATCAATGCAAACATTTTGCTTTTAAAGTTTGTTTAATCTAAGCAAGGCTGAAATCTAAACAAGGCTTCTCCAATACTGGCTATAAATTTTTAAGGCACTTACTTTTAAGCAAATTAAGACAAACACCAAATTCTTTAGCTTTTCATATACAGTCTCCTCCCTCATGCTTCAGTTCTCCACTAAGGTCAAACTTTTCTTATTTTATACACCTACTGGAACCCAGAAAGATACAGGGCTCCACAAAAATGATAAAGGAAGAGATGGGAGGAAGCAACTACCTCTTTAATTTAAAAAGAAAGCTAATTGCAAATAGAAGCAAGTGATAAGCAATTTCTATCTCCAACTGCAGGACTCTCTTTTGCCTGGTACTGACACGTTCATATCTTGAAGGACGAGGCCAGGAGGAGCAAAGCAGCTGGGTATCAGCAGGGGCACAAAAGCTAATCTCTTTGGATGCCCAACTGCAGGAAGTCATTACATCATAGGCCTTTCCACACCTCTCTCCCTACCACGTGTCCAGTGCCCCCAAGAGGCTGAAAAGGAACAGTAGAGAGCCTCTCTTCAGGTTCACATTGATAGAAACCATTACAGCCCAGCCCTGCCCCCAAACCTCCCTCTCAAAGGCCTGGGTGAGGCACCAGGCCTCCAGTTCTCCACATCTGGACCCCACCTCTCAGAACGCCGGAGTCCAGGCCTCGGTCGGCGCAGCAGGTGCGGGCCAGGCTGAGTAGAGGCGGCAGAGCTGGCCCGTTCCAGGCCCCAGAACACCTCAGAGGCCACTGAAGCAGATTTACTGAAGAGACATCTCTGAGAAATAATGTCAACAGAGAGACGGCCAAGAAAAGGTTTGCAGCCACTGCTTTTTCTAATGATATCTTTATGCCTGTGGGAGTTAACACCCACAAGCCTGAAAGTTGGACTCAAGGGTCTCATCCAGCTAGTGACAACACACCATGCTCCCGGAAAACACAAATCCGACTCCTTCCTCCCCTTGCAAAGCCCCAAACATCCCACTGCCCCTCACTCCCCCTTCAGCGTCATGGACACACGGCCACTATGGTGACTTCTACTCCAAAGTTGGCACCGAACCTACCTGCTCTGCCATGTCTCTGAAATCCAGCAAATGCACTCCTGTCTGTCCTTCCCCTGCCGCAGTCCCTAGCCCTCTCTGCGAACCTGATCATGCCTGAGACTTCCCAAGGAGCCACCTTCCCCCGTGCTGTCCCTCTCCAGCTGTCCCCAGGTACCCCTCCTCAGAGGTCATACACAACCCCCAAACCCTAACAGCGGAGGCTCTATGCCAACCCCTCTCCTCCGCGCCAAGAGGCGCGCTCCGAAGAATCGAAGGCGTCTCGCACTGCGCAGGAGGCCCAGCGGGTCTCATCACACGCCCGAGGGGGGTACGCACCTTCCAGCCTGCAGAGCTGTTGCTGTCGCCCTTATCCTTGAAGTAGGGCACGCAGCGCACCATCCACTCGTAGATCTGGGACAGAGTGAGCCGTTTGTCGGGGGAACTCTCGATGGCGCGTGTGATCAGGTCGGCGTAGGACAGGTTCCCCCAAGCGTTCCGCCGCGACGAGCACTTCCTCGGCTGCCCGGAGCCCCCAGCCGCCCCTGGCTGCGGTGGTGGCAGTGGCTGCTGAGGCTGCAGCGGCGTCTGCGTTCCCCCGCTCAGCGCACCCGCCGCGGCAGCTGGCCCTGACCCCGGGTCCTGCCCTCCGGGAGCCAGCAGCCGGGCCGAGTCCTCCAGGAGCAATCCAGTGCCGAGGGTGCTGCTCCCACCGCCTCCGATCGCCATGGCTGAGCTGGCCCTACCACCGCCTTCCTCGTCGTCTTCATCGTCCTCCTCCTCGGGGATCATGGAGTCAGCGGCCACCTCCCCCGAGGGTTTGGCCGGGCTTCCCTGGAGCTCCGGCCTCTGCAGGGGCCACGTACAGGAGCGCGGCCGGCTCTGAGGCTCGAACTCCGGGTCCAGCTCCACTTCGAGCGGAGAGAGCGGGGCCGGGGAGGCCGGCGCCTCTGCCATCTTCGCCGCCCTCCCGCGGCTAGGGCTCTCGCGCTCCCTTCTCTGCCCGGGCGGGGTGCGGCGGGGGAGGGACTGGGACACCGCGATGGCTAGAGCTCCCGGGCGCCGCCGCTACTGTTGCCGCGCTGCCTGGGGAAGCACGAGAGGAGAGAGAAGGGGAGTTGGTTATCCCGGGCTGAAGCCCAGTCCTCCTCGAGTCCTCACCCGCCGCGGCACAGCGCCTGCCTCCCAGAATCAGGCAGACCTGGAGACGTGCGTCCCGCGAACCTGGCGCAGCAGACACCGCCCCCTGGCCAGGCCGCTGGGGAGACGCGGGCGAATCCACGAGCTCGCACGGGGCAGCCCCCTCCCCCAGCCGACGGCCAGATCCGCAGGTCTCTCCTGGGCTAGGTGGCTGGGCGGGGACGAGGGGGGAGGGGCGGGGGAGGGGCGCGGCCCGCGCCTTTAAAGCGGGCAGCGGCCGGAGCCGGCGCACCCCAGCCGCGGTTGGTGCCCGAGCTCCGGCGGGCGTGCGTTTGTTTATGTTTCGCTTGGGCCCGTTCTAGAGCTTCCCGCGGCACCGCCGTCAAAGTACGTGGCGTCTTCGGCTGCTCTCCCCTTTCTCATTCCTGCCGCCTCCGCGGCCCCCTGTCACCAACCCCCCTCCTAGCGGAGGGACGTGAGCCCGGGCAAGGCGCGGGCGGCTCCCGTCTCCCCTCCTGGCCCGCGGGCCGCCAGGGCGAACGTTAGTTGGGGCGCAGTCAGACCCTGGTCACTTCCAGAAAGAAAGAAAATACGGGAAAGGGGACAAGCAGCTCAAAGAGTGTTCGCAAACGGTCGAGCTGAGCAAAAACGGTTACTTTAGGGTTTTGTGTGGTTTATTTTCTCACGGATGTTCTGCCCTCCACCCCTTCCCCTGTAAAGGACGGGGGGAGGGGGCAAGTCAGAACACAAATCTTCCAACAGGTCGGGAAGCGCTATCTCTCCCGGGCCGCCAGAAAACCCGGACCAGTATGTTCATCACCTCCTTGCTCCGGCTGCTGCCATCTTGACAGTTTTCCCCCCTTCGCTCAAGTCCTTTAAAAACACTAGCGGGAAAGAAGAGGGGCGCGCACACCGAGTCACGGGGAGAGAAAAGGGAAGCGCCTGGCCCAGCTCGGAAGCAGATCCGGAGTCACCGGGAAGGTGGCCGCCCCGTTGCACAGCTCCGGCGCCTACCTCTGTTCCTTCCCTTTCAGGGACGAGGGGGGAGGACGCACAATCCCGCGCGGGCCCGGGGCACGGCGAAGAGGGGGCGCGCAACCTCGGCGAAGGAGAGGCACCTCGGCCGCCGCCGCAGCCCGCCTGAGGAACCGCCTGTCAGCCTGCGCGCCGCTGCCTTCCACATTCCTCCTCCTCCCTTCCACGAGCAGGGCGGCCGCCGCAGCAGCACAAAGTTATAGACACACGCAGGGTGCCTCAACCTAAGATGACGGCGGGCGGGTCCCCGCCCAGGGGGAGGGCTGGGCGGCTGGCCGGGGTGTGCTGGTGTCCGTGCGTGTGTGAGTATGTGCACTCGCGTGCGCGCTTGCGCGGCTCGGCTCCTCCGGGCTGTCGGCGTGGGTGTCGGCGCGCGCCGCGGGCAGGACTCCGCGGGCTCTCGCAGTATCCCCGCCGGGCTCCTCCCCCCTCCCCAGAGCCTCAGACAACAAAGCGCCGCGCTGGCTCTGGAAAAGAGGAAGATGGGCGCGCAGAGCTCCAGACGCTAGACGAGCGCATTGGAGGGGTCTCCGGGTCTCCGTGCCTACGGGTGGGGTACCTAGCACCCGGGGTCTCCGGCAAGCGCGTCTGTCTGCTAGGCTCTGGGCCTGCCCAGGTGTCCGGTTCCCATTTAGAACAGGATACCAGTTAACACCTGAGATAAGATGCTGACCGCAGATGACAAGGGTTACCAAGGCGTGGAAATACTGACAAGCGAAGATGTTGGTGCCTTTAGGACTTCGATAAGCTGATACCCTCCGATTTGATCGGGCACCAAGAGGTTTGCACTGAGTCTAACCCAGGACGCTTGACAGCAATCGTTTTTCACTTTTCATGATTTTATGGCAAACGACGGGAGAAGTTAGCTAACTCAGAAAAAAGCAAATTATCCCCCCATTCCTAAATGCAGAGCAGATTTTGAACAATTGTAAATGGGGAATCATCTTATTTTAATTTGGAAATGACTGCAAACATCTAATTGGGCATTTTGACTTTTTGTTTTGTTTTGTTTTAAAGAGCCACCTTTACAAGTCTTTATCCAATCATCAGTGCCCATATCACTCATCTATGTACTAAGAATAGGCTACATGCTACATGCACACCAAAACTCTCTAAACACTTTGTCTTATAAAAATCTTTTTTTTCTCCTTTAAACCCTTCCAGGTCACTGGAGATATCTTTAGTGTCTACAGCGGGGCCCGCACCACCCAGATACACAAAAAAAGTCCAGCCAAGCATATGCAGAAGTCCGCCCA
This sequence comes from Artibeus jamaicensis, assembly GCF_021234435.1. NCBI lineage: Eukaryota > Metazoa > Chordata > Mammalia > Chiroptera > Phyllostomidae > Artibeus > Artibeus jamaicensis. Next base: position 22,905,731 of record NW_026521812.1, read on the forward strand.
CTCGGCTAACTCCAAGCTCCGGGCTTTGCGCGGAGCCCGTCACTCAAGTGACGCGTGGCCCCGCCCCTGCACCAAGCTAGTTCGACGCGTACAAACAGATGATGTCATTGTATCCGCACGCGCGTGACCTGGGAGCTCCATACCGCGAAGCCATTCGCTACGCCGCCTACTCGTCAAGCCACACCGCGCGCTGACTGGCCGCTGCCACAAGTCTCCAGGTCCCAGACGCCCCTCTCCGTCCCCCGCACCTCCCCAGAAATAATAAACAATCGAGTAAAATTCTAAGGAGGGGTGGAAGGGAGGAGGAGAGAAACCGTAAGCCAATCCTTCACGCGCGGACGGAGGAAAAGTTAATAGGAGGGGGACGTGAGAGGACCGGGGTGGTGAAGGGTGGGAGAAAGCAGACCTGGGGTGTTGGGTCCCGACGCGATGAGGTGTCATTGGGGAAGGAAAGTTGGAGAGCACTCTGCGGGGCGCGGCGTGCCCAGCCGCCGAGGGTGGAGCTAGGTCCCGGGAGCTTGGTGTTTGGAGGGCTCGGGGGCAGCACGCGGCGCGCCGAGGGGGAGGAGCCTGAGCCCCAGCAGAGCGGCGCAGGCGGAGCCGACTGACACGTGCCGGCGGAGGGCGGGCGCGCGCAGCCCAGGCTCGTCCACGGCGCGCGGCTCCGGGAGCCGCGCTAGCTTGTTTACCAGCGCACGTGGGTGTTATTTTTAAAAGGAAGGTAGTGCTGGATGCACGGCAGAGTGGTGGGAGGTTGGGACCGCGGGCTGTGGCTAGGGGACGCGGCCGGGCCTGCTCCACGGCTTCCCAGAGCGCTGCTCGCGAGCCATGGAGGCTCTCCACACTTGAGGCTTCCCGCGCAGTCAGTCGGCAGCTCGGGTCCGGAAGCCTGAGCGCGAGTTTCGCGCTCTGCGGGAGCCTCAACGTAGATTACACGTTCCCGTAGCAGAACACTGCCTTCTTTAAGCCCAGCTCAGCCCCCTCATTCAGGTTGCAGGAACAAAGCCACCTTCTTCTCTTCGACCTGGAGGCTGTGCCAGACCAGACATCCCGGCCACTGGTCCCAGAGCAGATTTCACAAGCTCACATACTCACTAGCACACAATACCCTGGCCACGAGGTGAATTTTCATCACCTTGCGTGGTTTGTGCCCTCCCTCTCTTGCCCCAGTCAGTTTGTCCTTGGGTTTACAGTTCTGCGCACATGCAAAAACGCTTCTGCTACTTCCAGTTGTCTTTAAAGGGGGATTTATGGAGAACGGGCCTCTGACTGCTTCCTGGGGTTGCTCTCTTCGAGAGGGTCCTCAGTTCTGATTGTGGGCCTGCCCTGCTGAGAAGCCTTGAGTTTGCATTTGGTTTATAGTATGGTGGTGCAGACCATGCTGTATCATGTCTGCTTCAAGTGCCCATGTGGTGGGCGTGGAGGGGACTGGGCGGAGGGTGTGGGGATCTAGAGCATATTGCCTGGACTGGTGTTGAGCAGCATTGAAGGGAGGCCTGGACTTTACACCCCGATACTGCCTAAAATTTAAAGAACTTCAGTTGCTTCTTTTGAATATTTTAACGCTGTAATAGAAATCCACTCTTTTTCTTCTCTAAATCTAAGCAATCTTTTGTCATTAAATTGAAGACGTAGGGAGAATGTTTGCACTGGCTGAGCTCTTGGTTATTGGATTTACACAACATGTCATGTCTATTTTCAGAAATGCATATTCCAAGGGCACTCCCCAAAATGGGAGAGTTCAAGGTTCAGTCGATTAACTGAGTTCATTGTGACCCGGGGGCATGATACAACCATTTTTTTTTTCAAAGAGCTTACAATCTTAGTTGGGGGGAATAAGTATTAAATTCAGTATTTCAAGAATTTAAAAACAGTATAAGACTAATACAAGAGATCTTATGTATAGTATTGGGTAAGTTTCTAGTGAATTGCAGTTCAAATGGCAGTGGCTGTGCACATTCAACTTGGTAAATGTGCATCTTGCCCAAACAATTTACTTGTGCGATTTGTCCCTATGGCAAAGCTTTGAAAACTCAGAGGTTGAATGTCATTGATTGTTCTCTTCTTCCCAAAATTGTTTTGCTCTTAAAGGCCTCCCTGGTCCTTTTCTATTTCTTTACCCCACTTCCCCGCCCCCCCTTCACCTTTTTAGTATAGGAAAGCTGAATAAGTTAAGGTTATCAAGAAGTAATGCCATCATGACCTTTGAGGTAGGATTTTGGGGGAAAACTTTCCTCACTTTTTTTTACCTTATTTATTCCTACAATTTAAGGTTGTAATTATCCACCCCATTTTGTAAATTCAGTCACAGGAGGAACACACATTTTTAAAATGTTCCATCTGAACAAGCTGAGTAAATTCACCTTTTTCTAATTCTGAGGGGACTGGTGGTAGATGGCTCTGCCCCTGAGGGGCCATGGCTCTGAGCTTGTGTCCCAGCCTGGGCCTCCCTGCACCTGCGCCAGCTGCCTACTCCCTCAGATCCCAGAGCCCGCAGACTAGGGACCCAGCATGCTGCCTGACTGCAAAGTGCTCATTTCTCTCTTCAGTCGCCTTCTGTGTCCGTCTCAACAATGAAGACAGGAAATGCAAACGCAGTAAAAGCCTCCAAACAAATACAGGGTGGGGCAAAAGTAGGCTTACAGTTTTCTGCATGGAAAATAATATAGTAATTAATAATACAAAAATAAACTCTGTTTTATGTGCTCACAACTGTAAACTTACTTTTGCCCCAGCCTGTATGTGATTCAGCAGAAAAGAAAGGAGGACCCCAATATTCATGTCTATAGCTGTTCCCCTTCCTTTGTCTGATACCCTCATTAGTCCCCTCCTCCGTGGCCACTTTTTAGCAAACTATATGAAAAACATACTTACTGAACATGATACCAAAGAGCTTGAGCTTTGGCTTGCCTTTCAGGGCATTCCAGGCAGGTTTCATCATCATCCTCTCCAAGAGTGTCTGTGTCTCTTGTCTTTACTCTTCCTCTTTGCCTCCATCAGGCATGACAGGCCCTGGCAGAGCCTTGTGGGGAAGGAAGAAATTTTGCTTTACTCTTCTAGGTTCTTTCAGCTGGTCTAATAATTAAACCTCCATGACACGGATTAACAACAGAAAATAAACAGATTTACTTACATTTGTATGGGAACCCCACACACGTGAGAGGTTACAAGACAGGGAAAATGAGGTGGATAAGCCATCCGAAGCTGAGGATGAAGCCTGGGGCTGCAGTGCGGAGGGAGATCCTTCTCAGGAGATCAGAGCAGCTGTTCAGCAGGAACTAGAAGTTTGCCCTGCCCTGTAGGCAGGTCACCAAGTTTATCTCTGGTGATAACTCTCATTCTGGGCAAGGCCCCCAATTCAGATTCTTGTAGGTAGTTAAGGGAGGGGCAGGGGTTTCTTCCTGAGCCCACGGGGTCTCTCCACGGCCTTCAGCTCAAAATAATTCACATGCCAAAGTAGCTCTTCTTGGGGAAGCCTGTTCTGAACCCCTCCTGCCTCCCCCAGGTCATTTAGTAATTGTCTTACGGTTTCTTTGGAGGGCAGCTCTGTGTATTTACAGGCAGGAAAAAGTAGAGGGTCCAACAAAGGTGGAAGATTTACCTGAGAGGGAATTTCATAAACAAGCGAAAGTGTGAAGGAATCTCTCTATTTTGGTGTTACGAGATGATGATAGCTTTTATTTGTCACTTAATATGTTCCAGTCCTAAAACTAAGCAGTTTATTTGCAGCAGTTGAGTCTCATGAAGATAGTGTTAGACAGGTACAGTAGTGCTAAATGATATGAAGGTTAAGGAGCCAGGGTCCAAAGTCAAGTCTGATCTCATTTACCAGCTGTCTGAAGTTGGGCTGTTATTTAACTATTGAACCTCAGTTCCTCATTCACAGAATGAGAATACTTTCCAGGACTGTTGAAAAGTTTGGGTCAAACGAGATTATGAATGTTAAGCATTTGGAATCAGAATACTAAGGAAGGTACTTTTTAAAATAGTGATGCCCAGGCTCCATCTTAGATAACTAAATTAGAATTTTTGCGTTGAGTCTACCATTGCTTTTTTTTTTATGTTTGCCAGAGAAACCTAAAGCAGCGAATGCTGAGAACACTGAGCTAGAGGTCTCTCCTCTGCACTCTCCAATGTCTGTGCTCAGCTATGACTCACTGGCTTCTGCTTAAGAATGATGTTAGAGCCATAAAAAACTACACACAAAGGGGCAGATCCCGTGGACTTAGCATCTCACTTGATCTGTGAAACAAGGACCCAGGCCTCTGATGTCACAGGGTTCTGCCCTGGGGCACAAAGTGAGTGGGCAGACCCAGGATTTGAAAGGAGGTCTGTCAGAATCCGAGGCCTGTGCGCCCCCCCCCCCCCCGCCCACCACCACCACCACCACCACCACCACCAACTCTCCAACAGATTTTTCTTTACTCGACCACTTGCCCTGCAGGAACTGGGCTGCCAAGCCCAGACGAGCACACACAAGCCCAACCACTGGTCTAGCCAGTCAAAAGCTGGTGCTTGTCTGGCCAAATCTTTCCCATCAGGTGGGTTTTTTTGGCTATCTCTCATGTTCTTGGAAGTTTTTGAGTCAATTGCCACCATTTAACAAGGAGATTTCACCTACAATCTAGATTTCTGGCTCTTCTTGAGAAATGAGAAGATCTGACAACACCGGCAGCAGTTGGCTGGGATGTGCTCTCCTGCTCTCCTCCTCATCCCCAGCCCTCTCCCCGCATTTCTGTATCCTGATTAGTGTCTGGGCACTTGGCTTGGCCGCCCCGACTCGGTCTTCCACCTCCACAGTGGCGTGCTAGGATTAGCTCACTGCAGCTCGCAAGAAGCAACTGCACGCCTCGCCCAAAGTCCTTGTTCAGTGCATCAAACTGGGAGCTTGAGATGGACCATTGTAGGAGTATTTGCCCTGCAGAAATTGGCAAATGCTAACAATCAAGTCTTTTTTTTTCTTTCTGAGAGTCATTTGGCCAGCATACCATTGTCCTACTCCCTTCAGCCACTTTCTGACTTTCTGAGGATGAAGAGTTGTTCTGCATAGAAAGTGAAGGGAACAAAAGCACTTGAGAAACTGATACAGGGTGGGGGGGGCAAAACAAGGGATTTGGAATGGGGTCCTGAATTCAAGGTGTCTAGGAAATATCAGAAAGACATATAAGATGTCCTCACCCCTTGCCCTTCAGATGTGAGTTGGGGGAAGGGACACATGGAGCAGGAACATGCAGGGCTGTTTTGTACAGCCCTAGCTTTGCAGCTAATCCATGGCATGGTCATTTAACATATCTATAGCCTTTGGCTGGTTGCTTAGATATGTTAAATAGTGGTAGCCATGCTCTGAGCCAGGGGGGTGGAAAAGGACTCTCCGAGTTACAGCGCCTGGGTAGGAGCTTGGAGAAGATTGGCTCCATGACATGGGGCCATCCCCACCCAGACTCATGATGGTGGCCCAGTAAACTTGGAAGGATACGGGAGTGCTGGCAGGTGTAACTGACTGTGAGAGGAGTCGGAAATGGGGCTGCAGAGGAGGACTGGCGTGAGGATTTAAACCCAGACTGCAGCCATTGAGAAGAGATCCAGGAGGCTTTGCCCACGTGGGGATCCCCGCAGCCATGTAAGGAGAGAGAGCGCCACGTGCAGCTTTGCAGAGAGAACCACGCGGCTTCTGGCAGAGTGGAGACCCCCGCAGCCATGTGAGAGAGAATCATCATGTGGCTTTCGTAGGGGGAATGACCATGCAGATTTAGCAGAGAATCGCCACCTGGCTTTTGGCCAGAGTGGCGACCACCCCCTGCCACCCCCCCGCCCCCTGCAGCTTTGGTGAAGAGAAGAACCATGCAGTTTTGGCCAGAGTGGGGACCCCTGCAGCTTTGGTAGAAGAGGCCCACGCAGCTTTAGGGTGCTCCCTTTGGTTGCATGGCCTGGGAAGCAGGAGAGACATTGCATGGAAGAAGGGTGAAAGAACTCTTGCCAGTGGGCCATGAGAAGGTGCCACAAGGCTTTAGATTAATTAGAGATCCTGCCTGGATGGGACACAGCTGCTGGTGCCAGCGGCCTGTAACACAGACACCTACTTCTTTTCCTGAGTTACATTACCCCAAATTAGGGCAGGGGGAGAAGGAAGATCGTGGCTGTCTGTGGGTATCCAAAATGACTTTGATATCTTCATGAAGACTTTAGGTCACTACTTTAAGTCTGTATAGCATTAAATAAACATTTCCTTTGCTTTTTACAAATCTCTGGCATTGACAGACATCTTTCCTATTGGCAATGGACAATCAAGCCCAGTAGGGGGTCCTTTCCGTATTAGTATACCGTCCTGGGAGGGGGGTGCCCCTCTATTCTGTAAGAAAACTGGGACTCAACTCTGCTTAGCAATTGATTATGCATTATCTAATCTTGTTTTTAAAGTGCTTCAATTTAATGTGGTGGAGTGGATACCCAGAACAAACCTCATGCTGAAAACTAAAGTTGGATATGATTTTTTTTTTACTATTTTTTAAAATGAATCCTTGGGCTAGCAAGAAAGTGAGACAACCACAGAGACCAATAACAAAGTTAGGGTGGGACCCCCAGGAAGTGAGCAAGCTCCTAGAAAACCCACCAAGCATCAGGGAGAGCTTCCACTTCAACAGGTGCGCAGAGCCTGAGAGGCCGAAGATAAAGCCTTGGGGGGTCCACGATCATGAACCTCTTTCAAGATAAACTGGTGCAGCTGCTACAGGAAATAATATGGAGGTTCCTCAAAACATGAAAAAGAGAATTACCATCTGATCCAGCAATCTCAATTCCAGGTATATATCCAAAGGACAAACAACATCTCAAAAAGATACCTGCACTTCCATGCTCACCGCAGCCCTGTTCACAATAGCCAAGACGTGGAAGCAGCCTGAGTGTCCACTGAGGGCTGAGTGGATAAAGAAAACATGGTGTATACGCAACTTACGCCGCCATTAAAAAAAAAAAAAAAAAGAAATCCTGCCATTTGCAAAAATCTGGATCACACTTGAGGGCAAATAAGTGTGCTGAGTGAAATAAGTCAGACAGAGAAAGAGAAATAGTGTGATCCCACTCAACAACTGGAATCTAAAAAAGCCCAACTAACAGAAGCAGAGGGGAGGTTGGTGGCTGCTGGGGGCCAGAGGGTGGGGGAAGTGGGGAGAGGTGAGTCACAGGGTACAAATTTCTAGTTAGAAGATGCATAAATTGTAGGGATTTAATGTATAGCATGGTGGTTATAGTTAACAAATAGTATAAATATATACCTGAAAGTTACTGAGAGAGTAGATCTTAAATGTTCTCACCATATACATATAGAAAAAAGGTTACTATGTGAGGTGATGGATGTGTCAACTAACATTATTGTGGTAATTTATATATATAATATAAAAACATACATTGAATCATCACATTGTACTCTTTAAACTTACAGTGTTACATGCTCACTATATTGTAATAAAGCTGGAAAATTTTTTCACACAAAACAAAGCATGTCTATATACGAGATCTATAGGAAAACCACCTCTCCCATAAAACTGGGAGGGGCTCCAATGAGCCAGTGTAAAGATGAATGTGAAATTGACCTGCTGTGCAGAAGAGGACGCCCCTCCTCCCCAAAATGTACCTGTCTTGATCCTGAGACTGAATGGAAGAATTTTTGAAAGATATATAAATCTTCCTTGAAAGTTCATAACTGTGAACTTGTGGTCCACTGTAAGATTGTGACCCAAATTTATGATACCATGGAATTAAAAAAAACTTAATGACTGAGCCCAGAGTGTTCCAAACCACTGGCAGAAGCAAACACAAATTCTCCCCTGAGGATGGTCCTGAGCCTCAGCCCCCAAGGACGCCCACAGACAGAGCTTCGGGAACAGGAGTCCTTCTTAGAAAACACAAAACAGACAAGAAAGCAACATTTTGTAAGAGCAGACAGAAACCAAAGGCAAGGCCAGCTTTTTAATACATTGGAGAGTTATTGAGAGTAAACCCTAAGAGTTCTCATCACTAAGAGACGCTGCTTTCCTTCTCACTTCTTTTCTTTCTACCAAATTTGTATGAGAAGATGGCCACTAGCTAAACCCTCTGTGCGAATCACTTCACAATAAGTGTGAGTGGAGCCATCACACTCTTTGCCTTAAACTTACACAGGGATGTCAGTTATTTCTGGAAGCAGGTGAGGTGGGGGGCGTGGGGAGGAGGGGGTGAGGTCAAACACGTGAACATTTGGAGGATTTTAATAAGCTCACAGAAAATAGTGTGCTTAAAACATATCAAGGAATAAAAGAGCAGCTTGAAAAATATAAGCTAGGAACAGAGTGTATAAAGTACATCTGAGTAGGTGAGAAATTGGAGTATACCACAGTACTTATTTCTCTTTAATTTCTTCCCAAGAAGATTTTAGGTCCTTGAAGACATGGGAGCCATGTATTGTTTGCCAATGGAAGGAAGCGCTTAGCTCTTCTTTTGAAAGCCTGCAGTAAAAATTGAGTTTGCAACTACATTTAGGAAACCCGACTGTAAAGTCCGACAGTGTCTCCAGGGGAAGACCCAAAGGCAGCATTAATGCAGGGCGGCCGGCAGGCGGCCTGCAGCGACAGCACTTGGCTTTCATTTCTCATCTTGGGAAAACCTGTGAAGTGAGCATGTGTCCATGGCCACTTATTAGAAAATCTATTTAAAATGCCCAGGAATTGGAATCTTAAATATAAATTACTTTTAAAACCTTGGTATGGTACTTAAAAGAAATCAAGGCCATACAGAACCATTCATTACCTTTCAGAATATATTGCGTCTCCCTGGTGCCACTTGGTGTGTCCACTAGTTGTAAAGTTTTCTGGAACAGTCTGAACTAAAGCTCCCACAGGGTGTGTTTGGGGGCTGAAGGGACATTCAATCTTGATTATTGTCTCTCCCACATTTATGCCTGGAAAGAGAGTAAACCTGTGGAACAGGAGGATGACAGAGAAAATGTAAAAGTTTGGCAAATTTTACAGGTTTCATGCAAAACAGTTTAAAATCCTTAAGCTAGATATGAAGCCCGTGCCTGTGTTACAGCAGACCCTGGCACGGAGAAGTACCAAGTGCAGCTACCACAGTCGCTATGGGGACGGTGTATTTGAGTTGGAAAGTTACTCATTAGCAATGGTTCAAACATCTGAGAAGAAAGTTTCTCCTCTGTTGGCTGAACTTCTCAGTTCAGGTTCTGGTGGAGCCATTCTGGGACGTTGCAGAGTAGGGGTCCTAGTGCTGTTATGGGACCTATTTTGTGAGCTCACTCGGCCCACTCCAAGAGATGGCGTTCAAGGAGACTGGCTTGCACACACCCAGCTTCTCGCCAGAGAATAAATTCTGGGTGGTGGTTCAGTCCACTTTCCTTGGAGGGTAGTTTGTCTCCACGTGTTGGAAAAGGCTGACCTTGCTCCTTTCCCCACCCTCTGGAGCAGTTCACATTCCTGTAATGACACATCTCTGTGTCCTTGGGGGGCCACTTATGCTCATTTCTGGAGACAGAGCCAATGACACCAAAATGGGTGACAAAATCGCTAAGACATACGCGAGGAGGAAGTGTCCAGGCCTCCAAATGACGAGTTATTTTATGAAAGCATAACATTGGAACCTCACACATTACCCCGCATTTTGACTCAGTCCTTTTGCAATTTCACTTCTCAAACATATAACTTGAAAGCTTTCTTTTTTTTTACATTTAAAAGGACATTTATAAATTCTGTACTTTGGAAACAAATAATGAGGCCACAAGAATTGTTATAAAAGCTCACGATCTTTGGGGTGCCTGTCCTGTTCCCCTGTTCAGGGAGCCCACCAAACCCAGTCCCTTCCCGTCAGGCCTTCCTGTTTGCTATGGAGAGCAGAGCTCCTGCTGGAGTTGGTGGGGACTTCGACAGCCAATAAGGAAAATGGGATTAGAGTTGCCTTCCTTTTTTACTTGTTGTGCCATGAAAATACAACGTGGAAGAGTGGATGGGTTGCCATGACAACCAACGGGAAGGTTTGTGACCCACATGCAGCCTAGAAATAGGAGAGGTGCCTACATGGGCTGGCCTTTCTCCAGTGGACAGGCCATGAAGCACAGGGCCCAGACTGAAGGTCACTGGCCTCAGAAACAACTGAGAGCACTTCCCCAGACCCGATACCCCTCCGGGTTAAGTGGCGAGATCAAGTGTTTCTTGCTGAACGGAGAATTAGAGAAGATCTGGGGACTTCACAGCCCTAAGGGTTCCATGAGCCCCGTCTGAAGGAGGTGGGCCCATGACCGGTTTCCCCATTGACTCAATATTATCCATAAATTATCCTCTTGAAACTAACTGATTCCCCAAGTGAACAGTTAAAATTGCATTCCTTTCTCACAAGTACAAGAACTAGTTTGTATGTGTTTTAAGTTAGCACCCCTCCACTTTTCACGGTTGTCATACATTAACACTGAAATTAGGCCAGGTTAAAAGTCACACGCCATTTTTTCCGGATTAGAAATCTGGAATTAGAAATTTCCGGATTAGGAAACACTCAGAGGGTGAGAATGTTGGATGACCTGGAAAACACCTTCCAGGGGTCTTTAACGTGGCCACATCTGATGCTGCTTCAGCCTCTCATGTATTAAAAATAGTGTGGATTGACCCTGAATCTTTCAACATTTAATATGAAACAAAGACATTTAAGATATTTTATATACCCATATTTTTTACTTGTCCTTATCTATGAGGTTGGTACTCCTACCTCCTTCAGCATATACTTTCTTTTTATCAAGAAATATAACTTGCTTACAGAAAACCACAGAACAGTTTACCAGTTATGTAATGGTACAGGTTAGTGAGCGGTTACTAAGGGAACATCCATCCAACACACGCCAAGAAACAGGGCATTACAAGCAGCAGACAATCCCTGGTCGTTCCAGATGTCCTTCCCCATCAAACCCCCCTCTCTCTCCCCCTACAAGTCATCACTCCTAACTTCTGCAGTAATCAGTTCTTTTTTTTTTTGACAGCTTTCCACCTATGTTTGTGCCCCTAAACAACTGTCACTTAGTCTCACCCATCTTTGCTCTTCCTATGAAGGGCTCGCACTGCATATACGCCCTTCTCTGTGTGTTCCTCTGCTGTCGGATTCCCCACTGTGGCTTCCGGTTGCTGAAAGTAGTCCATTGAGTGAATGGTTACCAATCTCAATCTGTACAGAGTTACCTTTATCTATTCTAAACTTGATGGCTAATTGGGATGTTTCCAGTGTAGGGCAATTGTGAACATTTTGTTCTGCACGTTCCTGGGCACGTGTACATGAGTTTAGTAGAGGAATTTCCAGGTCACAAGCATGTTCAGCATCACTGCACTGAACTCCGGTCTGTTCCCCAAAGTGGTTGTACAGTTTGCACTCTCACCAGCACTGCATGAGTGTGCTCCTCATTCACATTCTCACTTGCACTTGAAGTTGTTGGACTGTTTAATTTGTTATTTTCTTTTAGTGATGATGGATTTAAACTGGTTAGATTTAGTTAAGATTTATTGAGCACCTGCTAGGCACTTCTCTATATGAAGGGATTGGCACAAATAACACCCCTATTACCAAATCTTTTAATACAAAATCATAACGTGATTCTGTAACATAACAATACCACACTGAAGCACACCATATGACACTTTAGGTGAAATGATCAAATTGCTGTGCATCTCATGAGAGGCATTCACGTCACTACCAAGCACACCCAAGCAGGCGTTACTTCTGTTAGACTCTGTATTTAACCATGATTAAGTCACAACAGCTGTACAAAGGAGAGGATGCTCTCCACATGTCATAAATGAGGTCCATGAAGCCACAGCCTGGAGGTTTCCTGGGTGACGCCCTGACAGAGCTGGGACTTGAACCCAGGGCTAGCCGACTGCCCAGACCACACTCTGTCCACATTTCTCCACAATCTCCATCCTGATCTCTCGTTACCTTCACTGGCATCTGGAAGACGGCTGGCTGTGTCCATGGCCCACCGAAGGCCCTTGGTGGGGACCAGGCCCTGGCTCTGGCCTCACACACACCCAGCTTTTGCCGACAGAGTTCACTGCCCGGAGAGCAGGTCACGGAGGCGACGGCACTAACCCGGCAGAAGCCCATTTCTTGTTGCGTAGACCCCTTCTAAACACTCCCAGCAGGCTGGTCTGGTCGCCGTACTTACCGCCCAGAGGCCCGCCGCCTCCTCCGCAGCCTCAGCCCTTCGCAATGGGGTCTCCCTGCCCACACTCCGAGCTACTTGAGGATAAAGATTTTGTTTTAATCCCTTTTTTAAAAAAATCTAAGTTGTTGGCCAAAAGTGAACAAAGTTGCAGTTACGCACAACGAGTGACTTTGGGCGATCCACTCTCCAGTACGGCCTGCCGTTAACAATGTGGTAGGACGTACTTGCTGAGAGGGTGGGTCTTACACGGAGTGTCCTTACCACAAAGGAAAGTGTTTTGATTAAAAAGTGAGATGGGGAAAATGCATTTTTAGAGGCGATGGATGGTCTTGATTGTGGTGATGGTCTCATGGGTACACACTCCTCTCTCAACTGATACATTACCTACATACAGCTTTTAATATGTCAATCAACCTCAATAAAGTGGTTAAAATAAGCGAACAACAGAAAAAAACTGGATGTTGAGTGCCCAGGCCAGGGGTCGCCAGGGGTCGCCCGGGCTCTCTGCTGAGTCCTCGCTCGCCCAGGCCGCTCTACCTTCCCGGGTTTGGGTCTCCTCAGCAAAAGGAGGGGGCCAGACTGGAGTATCTCGGAGGCACTCAGCAGTACTAGCGGCTGTGTCTGGGTTAATTTCTTCAACAAGCACTTATCTAACACCTTCTGTGTGCACCCCTTCACAAACAAGACTTCTAGCTCGGAGCACTGGTACTCGGATAGAGTGCCAAAGAGCTGTTTTGTTTTCCCTTTTTACGGGTTTGTGGGTATTTGTTATTTTTTCATGGTATACCTATTTTTCACCATTAGATTTAGTTGTTTTTTTTTTTTTTTTTAAACAGGCACCAGCTTTGCTGTTTTCCTACTAGACTGGAAGCTCTGTGAAGCCAGGGGCTGTGTCTAATGTGTCTTAGTACCTCGGGTACAGAGCAGGTACTCAGCACCTGTGGAAGGAGGGGGAGGGATGGTGGGAGGAAGAGAGGGAGGAAGGGGGAGGTAAGGAGAGAGGGAGGGAGGGAAGGAGGGAGGGAGAGTGGGGAGGAGTGAATGGGGAGGAAGGGTGAAGGGCAAGAGAGAAGAAAGATGGACTGATCTTCAGACTCTTCCCATACCCGTGAGATCACTAAACACGAGACCGTCAATGTTTATGCCACAGCTCCTGCCATGCAGGGTACCAGTAGTAGCAGGCTCTGACCTTCTACTGACTCAGCAAATCATCAGAGCTATACAAAATTATGTTATTTTTATTGAAGCCTTTTGCAGGTCCCTGATATAATCATGGCCTTGATGAAGGATGCCAAGTACTCTTGAGTGTGGAGAAGAGAAAAAATATTGTAATAAAGTCATTACACTCATTTGGCTTCTCATCATAGACAATCTACCACTCTGGGAGTTCCTTATTTCTGCTGAGCTGGCGCTACTATAAGGCAACCTGCTTCCTGTCAGTTTTCTTGAGTACATTCTAGGGGTTCTCTTAAGGAAGGTTGACTTTCTTTACCTGGGTCCAGCTCTGGATGCTACCAAACTTCCTGGTAACCTGTAATTTATGATGAATATGGCCCAATTACATTTCTTCCTCCTATTTGCCACCATATCTCTAACTTAAATGTATAATACATAATTTTATTCTGTTCAACCGTGTTCTGCTGTGCTTAGCAGGGCATCGTCCTGCACACAGATGACAGTCCCTCACCTCTTAGAAAGAAGCCCTGGACTTCTGACTTTTCCCCAGGGGGAAGGATACAGATTTGCCCCACCCCTGCCCCATTAAGCAAAGTCTGACTGTGTAGCAGGAGACCTGCTTAGACAAGCCCAGACAAGTCAGAAGGACATGGTCCCTTTGCTGAGCCACTAAGATAAGGAGGGGTGAGCAACTAAGTAACTACGAAGTAAGAACAAAAGAACATTGTATGACCCTATCAGCAGCCCTGCTTTCTTGCTTCTGTAAACCTGCTTCTGCCACGTAGGCTTAGTAAAATCAATTCTGCATGCCACACTGTATAAAGAAGCCCCTGCCCGAGCTCAGGACCCAGAATTTGGAGACTGCCTCCTCTGGGTCCGCATGCGTAAATAAAGTTCCACTCCATACACCTGAAAGCAGCTGAGTTGTCTTCTGTAACATGACCACTGGCTGGTCTTGGAGCATCAGGCTGCTGATTTATTTTTTCTTTGCCACTTCCCTCTAAGGTATGCAGGAGAAGAAGACAACTCTCCAGGTAGAAAGGTGAACTCCATTTTCAAAGCTATGGAATGAGCCTGTTGTAGAGCCAGAATGACTTCAGGCAAAGTTTCTGTCCACAAGGTTTGCATTTCTCCAGCCAGCTGGGCCCCGGACCGGTCCCACCAGAAGGCCCCAGGCACTGAACCCCCGGACAGCCACCTGCTCCTCTCAGATGCAGGGCTCGGGTGTTCTGGGACAGCTCCCAGTCATGGGGGATTTAGCCTTTACCCTGTTTCGGTGGGGGAGGGCAGAGAGGACTGTCCGCAGTGCTACACTGCCATGCCAATGTGGAGTCAAGGTCCTAGGGTAGGAGAACAGGTGAGAAACCAATACCCACCGTTGTACTTTTGCCCCCTGTGGCTTCCTGGGGGGCTGCTGGCGTGCCGGGTGCAGCGCCAATTATAGCGATCACCTCCCCTTCCTTCCCCTCTGCCCCCGTAGTCCTCAGCTATCCAGCAACCAGCTGCCTCCAGAGTTGCCCCTGTGGCAGAGGGCACGGTGTCAAGTGCCGAGTCATTGCCTGCCTGGTCCCAAAGCCCAGTCGCTCAGTGCAGCGGTGATGCCAAGGCTTGGGCCCCATCCTGTGCTGGCCCATTTCTGAAACCTGGATGATAGACTTTGCAGGGCAGGGATGTGGCTTAGCTTTTTCCCTTCCCGGGTTTATAGGAGCCGCTACGACGGCTCTGCCCAAACCCTCGAACCATTGCCTGCGCCCAAAGAACAAGATCTCACACTTGCATGCTTCACTGCTTTTGAATGGTACTTAGGTACTCTGCCAAATACTCACCATTGTGAGGTTTTTTGTCAGTGGATAATAAAGTAGAGCCACAGACATGGGACAGGCCCTGGTTCCTTTGACACGAAAGACCCTCATGGACAGAAAGGTTAGGCACAAGGTGTCAGTGGCCCTTTGGTATCCGACTGATTGGGATGGTCCCCATTCTGGACCCTGGCTTCCTTCTCTGTCAGGGTGCGGCTCAAGAAAGAGGCCAACACTTTCACATCAGCACAGGGGTCCTGTGTCAGCAGGTGATGGGCTCGATGTCTTCACGCTTCTGCCTTAGCGACCGGTACCTGCTGTCACAGGAAAGAGTCGGCTTGGGGAAAAGTAATCGCTTTGTAAAATAGGATGAGCTATATAATAGAGCCTTTAAAATTTATTCTGGGTTTTATAACCACCACCACTGCCCTCATTCTAATCTTGCATACCATTAGAAAATGGAATAGTTGCTGAAAAGTGAACCAATTTCCTCAGAAATAAGACCCACGTCTGGAGCACTTTTCTCCCGAAAGAGTAACTTTTTTCAGTCTTGGAAGGTGAAACCAGGGCTTGCCGATGGAAGCCTCGGTCAGTGTCCTGGCCCTTGTGTTGCCCGCGTGAACTCTGCACTTGACCAGGCAGGGTTGGTCTGCTTCGTGTCCTGGGTCAAATGCTCTCCTAATCCTCCTGACACCCCCTGCCACTGCCATCCTTCCTGGAAGCGTCTGGGCGCTGCTGTTTGACATCAGTTTCTCTACGGGGGTCGCCATGGGTCATCATTAACCCCCCTGCTGGGGGCTCCCCATGCTTGCTGCTGCCCGCTGCCATCGTCCACTGGATCCCTGCAAAGTGGACCCCCGTGGGCTCTCAGTCACACGCAGGGTCCACCAGACTGCCCTCCGCCAGCCACGGCTGGGCTTGCCATTTGATTGCAGCCTTCTCGGGGCTGCCAGAGCGCAATGCCGCCAACGCCCCCTTGTTCCAAAGTTGTTTTGTAACGACGACATGTCTTGAATTCTATTTCTCAAGTTCCTTTCATTTGAACCAGCAGACTTTCTCCAGTGCTCATTCCAGAAACACAGGCTCTGACGAAAGAAAGGTTTGTTCTCTGGCCAGATTTTCCAGTTTCCCCAAGAGCCAGTCTGAGACTGTTCCCAACGGGCACTTGCAGGACAGCAGACCCCTTGAGAGAATGTCCTCGCCAAGGCCAGAGCACTCTGCCTTCTCCGCTAGCCTGTCATCCTAGTGGCTCCGGGGTCTTCTGCAGCTCATGTCCAGTGGAGGGTCAAGATGGGAACAGGAAGAAGTTTGGTGAAGTGTCAGGTAGAATTTCCTGATCAAAATGGAAACAAAATGAATCCAGCTGGGCTGTTCCTCCCAGGGCTTAAGATGCCAACAACTCACAGTGCTATTTACGAACCAGGATGAAGTTATTTCCTAGGAGAAAGGAGCCCAAGTGGCTGACCAACGGCCAGAGAAAGTGCCCTCCCACTTCCAAGGCGATGAGGCGCTTCGTCAACCACGCAGACGTCAAAGTTTCCCAGGTGAGGACAATCACATGTCCTCAGAACAGGGTGGAATTCAACACAAAGGACTAGAAAGAGACAGTCTGTAACTGCCACCGAGATTATTTGGATCACCCCCAACGTTTGCCGTCATCTCCACCAGGTTGTGCGGGGCTTACCAGGCAGGCACCCCCTCATTTCTAGGGGCAGACGGAGGCCAGGAGAACCAGGCCAGGTCAGAACAAGGCTGAGATCTCAGCCTCAGCTCCTGGCTCCAAATCAGTCCTTTCTGGAATTCTCCCTTTGAAGAAAATGTCTTTTGCCTCTGCCTCTGGCACCTCTTTCAAGAGGCAACTTTTTCTGGAAAGGGTCTCTGATGCGGTTGTGTCACTATCTTTCTTTTTTAAACATATATTTTATTGATTATGCCATTATAGTTGTCCCATTTCCCCCCCTTTACTCCCCTCCACCCTGCACACCCTTTCCCACCCACATTCCCCCCCTTTAGTTCATGTCCATGGGTCATAAGTTCTTTAGCTTCTACATTTCCCACACTACTCTTACCCTCCCCCTATTTTCTCCCCACTGTCTATGCTACTTATTCTCTGTACCTTCTCCCCACTTCTCCCCTTCCCATTCCCCTGTTGCTAACCCTCCATGTGATCTTCATTTCTGTGGTTCTGTTCCCCTTCTAGTTGTTTGCTTAGTGTGCTTTTTTTTTTGTTTTAGGTGTGGTTGTTAATAACTGTGAGTTTGCTGTCTTTTTACTGTTCATGTTTTTTTATCTTCTTTTTCTTAGATAAGTCCCTTTAACATTTCATATAATAAGGGCTTGGTGATGATGAACTCCTTTAACTTTATCTGAGAAGCACTTTATCTACTCTTCCATTCTAAATGAAAGCTTTGCTAGATAGAGCAATCATGGATATAGGTCCTTACCTTTCATGACTTGGAATACTTCTTTCCAGCCCCTTCTTGCCTGTAAGGTCTCTTTTGAGAAATCCTCTGACAGTCTGATCGGAACTCCTTTGTAGGTAACTGTCCCCTTATCTCTTTCTGCTTCCAGAATTCTCCCCTTCATTTTAATCTTGGCTAATGTAATTATGATGTGCCTTGGTGTGTTCCTCCTTGGGTCCACCTTCTTTGGGACTCTCTGAGCTTCCTGGACTTCCTAGAAGTCTATTGCCTTTGCCAGATTGGGGAAGTTCTCCTTTATTATTTGTTCAAATAAGTTTTCCACTTGTTGCTCTTCCTCTTCCCCTTCTGGTACCCCTATAATTCGAATGTTGGAACATTTAAAGATGTTCTGGAGGTTCCTAAGCCTCTCCTCATTTTTTTGAATTCTTGTTTCTTCATTCTTTTCTGTTTGGTTGTTTCTTTCTTCCTTCTGGTCTACTCCATTGTTTGAGTCCCAGTTTTCTTTCCATCACTGTTGGTTCCCTGTGCATTTTCCTTCATTTCATTTAGTGTAGTCTTAATTTTTTTATCTAATTTGTGACCAAAGTCAACCAATTCTGTGAGCATCCTGATCACCGGTGCTTTGCACTATGCATCTGATAGGTTGGCTATCTCTTGTTTGCTCAGTTGTATTGGCTCTGGGGCTTTGATCTTTTCTTCCATTTGAGCCTTTTTTTTTTGTTTTTTTGGTCTGGTCACACCTGTTACATCTGAGGGGCGGAGCCTTAGGTATTCACCAGGGCAGGCGAGTCCAGTGGCTGGGTTGTGACACTGTATGTGAGGCGGGGTCAGAGAGGGAGCAATGGCGTTTGCTCCACTCTCTCTCAGATTTCAGTCCCCTCAGCCGCTTCCCCCAAGCAAACTGGGCCCTTCTGGTGCTGGTTCCTGGGTGGTGAGCTTATGTACATTCTAAGACCCTGTGAGTCTTTCCCATGAACTCTCCTATGAGGCTGGGAGTCTCTGCCAGCACCTCAACCCCTACAAGTGTTTTCGATAAGTGCTTTTAGGCTTTATTTCCTGTTGCTGTGGCCTGGGGTTGCCTGGTCTGTCTCCCTGCTCATTTTTTGCCTGGTTTATCTGCAGGTGAATGTGTGTCTGCAGTGAAGCAGCCGCCTTGTGCGCCTCACTGGGTCTGCTTGTTGCCTCCCCGCAGCGCCCGGGGTCTGAGAGCTGAGCCGCCGCCTGTCCTCTCGGGTCTGCCAGCCATTGCTTTTTCCTGCCGGGACCCCTCTCCGCCAGCCGACGACTCCACCTCTCTTACTGCTCTGGATGAATGGTTGTCAGTCTTCTGTACAGTTCAATTTTCTGTCAGGTCTGGTTGTTTTTTGTTTCTAAATTTTTGTTGTCCTTAAATTTGGTTGTGCAGGGAGGCACAGTGTGTCTACCTGCTCCTCCATCCTGGCCGTCACTATCTTTCTTAAGTGGACAAGGAGGTCAGCATTGGAAGCAATTCAGACAGCACCCTACAGTCCACAGCCACCAGCATGCCCGGGCATCTCCCATGTGCCCAGAAGTTTCCGACCCTGGGCGGGCGGGACACGCAAGGTGAACCTGTGCCGATTTTCCTAGGAAAAAACAGCTTTCCCCTGACACTCTCAGGGCACGTGACTCACCATTTGCGCACTTTATCACAGTGAAGCAGGTCACACCCAGAACCACTATTTCACAGATGGAGAGGCAAAGAGTGAGAGAGAGAGAAGCAGACACACATGCGTCTCCCTACTGGGTTGCTTACCTTCACTATCAAACTTCAGGGCATCTGGTTGCTTCTCTCAGCACCTCTTGTTGTTTCACCGGGAACTCTAGATAAAATAAGCATTTCTCTCCACACTAACTTACCCAGAAGGACAAGCTGGCCAAGCCCCGGCAGGCTGTGGTTTCCTCAAGGTGGGAAACCTCCCCAGAGCCCGCAAGGCCAGGCCTTTGCCAGTGTTTACTGAGCTCTTTCTGCCACCTTGTGGCCATGAGGCAAATGTGCATGCAAGTGTCAATCTCCATCTCCCACGTTCTCCCAACAATCAGTTTCTGTCCCTTACAATCCACACCCTTGGAGGAAGAAGCCACAGGACCCATTTCTCATTTACCAAAAACAAGCGGACCCTGAGTTTTGATTAAAGAAAAGGAATAGATGTTAGGGAGTCAGCCAATAAACGTGTACCACACTATTAGTCTCCAAATGTCAAGGCTGAAATAAAAGTAAAATGTAAATAGTTACGTTTTTATGTTATGTTATTGTATTAATAGGGTTTTCAAAGCTTTTTGCTGTCAAGATTGTTATTGGAAATGGTAAAGAAACAAGTGATCAGGTTGAAAAAATAGGGAGAGGAAGTGAGTAGACATTTTTCTGTGGAAGACCCAAGAGGGCCGTGAGGTCATGAACAGGGGCTCAGTATCACCGTTGTCAGGGACAGGCATGTCCAAACCACAGTGAGACGTCACCTCACCCTGCCCCGTTGGACCAACCGCTAAGGCAGACCCTCAGACACTGCTGAGGGGACAGAAAACTTGTGCAGCCCCTACGAAAAACAGTGTGGGGGCCCCTCCAAAGATTAAAAGTAGAACTCCCATGTGACCCAGCAATTCCTTTTCTGGGTATTTATCTGAAGAAAACAAAAACACTAGCTTGAAAAGATACGGAGAAACCCAAGTGTCTATCCATGGATGAATGGATAAAGGGTGTATGTGTGTGTGTGTGTGTGTGTGTGTGTGTGTGTAGCCATAAAACACAATGAACTCTTGCCATTTGCAACAATATGAAAGCAACTTGAGGGCATCATGCTACGTGAGACAAATCAGACAGAGAGGCAAACACTGTGATCTCCCTGATAGTAAAATCTTAAAGCAAAAAGCGACACAAACCAGCCTCAGAGGTACAGAGGACAGATTGGCGGGGGTGGGAGTAAGGGGTCGAAAGGTTCAGACTGAGGGCAGTAAAATACAGGAGTCCTGGGGATGCAATGCACGGTGTGGGGGCCACAGTTAATGACACTGCCGTACGTTTGAAAGTTGCTGAAAAAGCAGGTATTAGAAGTTCTCATCACGAAACAATATTTTTATAACTATGTATGGTAATGGGCATTAACCAGACTTATTGTGATCATTTGCAATAGATACAAATATCAAATCATTACATTGTACATCTGACACTCAGATAATGTTAGATGTCAATTATAGCTGAATTTTTAAAAGGATCATGATTGGAGCCCTGGCTGATGTAGCTCAGTGGATTGAGCACGGGCTGCAAACCAAAGTGTTGCTGGTTCAATTCCCAGTCAGGGCACATACTTGGGCTGCAGGCCAAGTCCCCACTTGGGAGCACATGAGAAGCAACCACACATTGATGTTTTTCTCCTTCCCTTCCTCTCTCTCTAAATATATATAAAAATTAAAAAATATTTTTTAAAAAGATCATGATTGAAAATGCTTTACTCTCTTTTGAAAATCTTAGGTGAGTACTTTATGATTCAAAGGACTAGTTTTAAATTGATTTTTATACTTGGCTTTAATGGCTATTATAGCAAAACAAGATACTGAGATCTAGACTCAACTTAGGAAAATTGTATTAATGGCAGCACTTACTATACTAGTTTTTCAGTTCTGTCCACCATTAATGCAAAGTGTTTCCTTCTCCTTCTTGACACCAGAAGGTATTTTATTTTTTAAATAGATGAATCCTTAATTTGAAAGACTTTAAAACTTTATGTTTTGTAAGTGTGTAGATGAGGGAATTTTTACAAATGACTCAACAACATTTTTGGCCACAAATCGCATCATGATGCAATATTCCCAGACAAGCTCAACATGCTCTTTATAGCAGTAGTTAGCGCTGCCTCTTTCTCAGTCTTGTTAAAACCATCACCCATCCCTTGAAAGTACCGATTATTAAAATACCTATAAGAAAAAGGACTCAAGGACATGGACAACAATGTGGTGATTGCTGGGGAAAGAGGGGTATAAGGGGACTAAAAGGTATTGGAAAAAATACAATAAATTTTTTAAATAAAATAAATCTTGGTAACATATTATTACTAAACCACTAATCACTGGAAAGACCCGCGAATTTAGAACAGTTACGGTTGCACCGAACTCCCCTTTAAGTCCAATGGTTCTCTTAGGCACTGAGCTCTGAGTAATCCGACACCTGCGCGGGGCACAAAAGGCTGCCAGGGCGCCCTCGACCCCGCACCACGTCATTTATAAAAGACCCTCTTATTTAAACAAGCCGCCTGAACTGTGGGGATTCACTGCTGTCAAGTGGACAAGGCAGGGTGACACTGTCTAGGCCCCCCCCTTGGGGCTGCCACCACTGTCAGAGGATGGGCCACAGGACTGCAGGCCCATGGACACAGGGACAGGCACAGACAGCCAGCCAGCAGGGGAGCTGGTGTCCCTCGTTCTCAGTCGTTAGGTCCTACCGCCTGCAGCACTTGGACAGAGGACAACTAGAAGCAAAAGGCAAAGCTTTGCCTGGCAGTGGACAGACAGATGCAGGCTGTGCCCGAGACAGGTATGGGGGGCCCTCTCCCCAGCCCCGCAACCCTGGAGCACAGTTTCTGGCCTTGGGGCAGTGCTGAAGGGGCTGAAACGCAAACTGGGGACTGCCCAGAGCCTTGGGGGAGAAAGCTCTTCCTGAGCAGAGTGACCAGGAGGCAGATGGGTCAATAGAGGCTGCAGCTCCAGCTCAGCTCCGAACAAGGAGCTGAGCCCCAGGCCTCTCCAGAGCTGGTCACACCAGTTCCAGCAGGAAGAAGGACCCGCTTCAGGCTGCCCTGGAACTTTCTAACTTGTGCTGTGACAACAGACCTGGGTGTCAATACCCCACCCCTCTGCTCCGTGCCCCTGAAGTCCGCTCCCACGCTCACTGAGCTCCCTGTCTCCCAACTCTTCTCAGAGCAGGCCGCACCCCAGATGGCCACACACAGGGCTTCCATTTTGCCCCAAACTAAATGTTACCTCATCGTGGTTTGAGAATTATTGTGCTGTGAAATCTGATTGTGTCAGTACCACAACGGTATAAGCAATTATTTTTAATTCTACATACTACGTTACTCTAACCACAGAAACCAATGTGTTCTTCTTTAGCAAGTGAATTTAGTATTCGGCATGTTACCGACTTTGGTTCAAAGTATGATAGGTGATTAGTGCAAAATAAGGGGCATGTTTTAATGACAGCAACCACACTATAAACCTTGTATGTGGGGTTCTAAAGATAAATTATTAAGTCCGGGAGGATCAAATATACCCCATTTCTCTCTGAACATTCAGAAGAACAACACGTTAGGCATCATATCTCCCTGTTCTGAATGTACAGAGCACTCAGTCGTTTCCCCTGGTTTCTCACACTCTGCCCCCTTCTGTGCTCAGGGAGTCTCCCGGAGAGTGAGAGGCCTCCCCCCAGCACACGGCTGCTGTCACGCTGCTCTCTCTCTGCCGTGTGCTAAACTCCCCTGCTGACCTGAGTGCACTTGGTGTTCCCAGAACACCTGGGCAAGCTGCCCCGGGGGCACTTCCTGTGTGATTGTCCCTGTCTTGACCCCAGAAGTCACGAGCCCCTCGTGGTGAGGGGGTTCGTCTTACTCAGCTCACTGTGCCTAGCTCCTCACACAGAACACACAAGAGTAAATGAATGCATATCTGTCAACTGTTCTTAAAAGTTCTGTCAAGCTATAACTCCTCTACTATAAAATTCGACCATGCAAAGTGTTCAGTTCAGTAGTGTTCAGAGAGTGGTGCCATTATTCCAGACCCCCTGACCCACCCCCAGAAAAAACCTCGTACTCACCTGCAATTACTCTCTATTCCTGCCACCATGGATTGGCCTGTTCTGGACATTTCACATGCATGGTCGTTGTGACTGGCTTCTTCCATTTGGCAAAAGGCACTCAACTTTCATGCAGGCTGTAGCATTGTATAAGTACTTCGTTTTTAAAATGCTGAGTAACAAGTCCACTGTGTGGATTTTCCATTTCAGGCGGATCTGCTCACCACTGGTGGATATTCAGTTCTTTCCACTTTGGAGCTACTGTGAACAATGCTGACTATAAAAGTTCATGTGCAAGTTTTGGTGGGGACATGTATTTTCATTTCTCTAAGGCTGTGCCTAGGAGTTACACAGTGACATTGTGTTCGACATTTTGTGGAACTGCGCAATGTCTTTCCAAGGTCTCCCCACTGCCATTTTTGGCAGTGATGTATGAGGGTTCCAACTTCTCCACACCAGTAGTTGTGGCTGGCTGTCTCTCTGATTCTCACCATCTGGTGGTGTGAAGTTGTATCATTGTGGTTTTTTATTTGCATTTTGCTTATAACACTGAGCACTTACCTGTGTCTATTGGCCACTTATATCTGCATACCATGTAATCAAATTACAAAATGTCAGAGCTTCACAGAGGAGGCCCGAGAGTAATGTTAAGTGACTTACCCGCAGTTGTGTGTCGTTAGCAGCAGCAGTGTCTCATATGCACCCCTGACTCCTACCCACTGCTCTGTTCTCGCCCCAGTGACCAGCTGCGCTGGGGCCCCTGCCCCACTGGATGAGAGAAGTGACTGGATTCCTAGGAGTCGGGGTGAAGAGGTGCTCTGGTGTGGCCCAACTTTATGCCTTATCTTTTCTTCTTTGGTTGGATTGCTTTTCATCTCTGACAATGGTTTTCTCTGGGTGCAAACTCGATGCTGGAGCAGATGGTTTTTATAACTTGAAGCTGCTTAATATTTTAAACAAATGGTGGCTGAACTCCAAGCACAGATAATTTGAAGCAGCTTTCTTGGCCACTCCAGTGCTAGCAAGATTGGGTGTAAAGCTACAGGCAAAAATTAAACCTGCCCACCTAAAGTTTTCACTGTGACCAAGAATCCACAAAGGAAGTAAGAAAGTGTATTTAAAGTTGAAGAATGCGGTGGGTGAGGCCGGCTGGAGCGCCTGCATGGGCGTGGGGCTGGGAGGAGATAGAGATAGGCAGATATTTCTCAGCCCTCCCGGGGACACACCACCTGGATCCGGGGATAAAGCTGAAGAGAGAAGCCATTCTTTGTATCAATTCTGAGGGAAGAGCCAGGTCTTCAGACAAAATCAGAAATGAAAAGAGCTGGTCTGGGGGGCTGGCTAGAGTGTAGATTATGCTGCAAAAACAAGCGTGATAAAAATCCCGCAGCTTATCAGAATGGAGTTTACTTCTTGCTCTCGCACCTTTCCCTGTGGGTGTCCTTGGGGCTCAGCACTGCAGGCTACTTTTGCCTCGGGTGATGGTTCTGGGTCTCCTACGCCGAGAAGAGAGGGGAGAAGAGAGATCTAGAGCTCAAACCAACCAACAAGTGCTTCACCTCGGAAGTGATGTCCACGTCAGTTCTGCTCAGAACCAATGGCTCAGAACTGGTCACATGACCTTGCCTCACTGCCAACAAGCCAGAAGTACGATCCTTCTGTGAGCTTGGAGGGAGAGGGAACTGAATATGAGTGAGCCCTGAAAATGCCCACCCCTGCCAGAGAAAGGGGTGCTTTTTGGAACTTGCTTTTCCCAGAGAAGCTCTTGGAGCTATCTGTGCGCCCATGAGGATGTCCCTTTGTGGGAGGGGATACAGCTGGTGAATGGAATGTGGAGGGGGAGCCAAAACAAAGGAGAGATACATGCTGAAGATGCCCAAGTTCAGTGTTATTAGCCAGATTATCTAAATAGGTCCCAAGTGTTTTCTGAGTTTATTATCTGTGTCCCCAAATGTGAACAAAGTCTTTGGCTTAGCTAAGATTTGGGGAAACTCAACAGGTATGGCTCATCCCTGCCTGCGCCAGACTGTGGAGACGGTGATATAGCAGGGGCAGAACAAGACCAAATGTTCTGGACGTGGCTGATGCCTCCAGTCCAGAGAGTCTCATTCACATGCCAGTCTTGGAGATTCTGTTTTTGTATGGACTTAAACTGGTGTGCTTTTCTTAAAGAACAATATAAGCAACATATAGATTCTCCAATACCAACAACCACAATTTTTAAAGCTTTTACACCATTATATTCCATATAGCTTCTAAGGGAGGGCCTCACCATGAGAACCACTTAATGCTTATTCAATACATCGAAGAATGAGCAAGAAGAATGAGAACTATCAACCAGCTGCCACACTTCTAAGGCCAGCCTCATTCTGTAAGACTCCAGAGTCCATCTGCAGGCCAAAGGCGGCTCACAAGACCCGGGACACTCCAGACTTGATTCAGGTCCTGCAGCAATAGCAGAGGCCCCGAGTGCCGGGATCATATTGGCTCAGATTGCTCCTGTGTTCAGACTGTTGGACTCGCCATCCACTCCCCTAAGTAACCACCCTCCAAGTCCTGTTCCACACTGATACTTACTTGAACTATTTCTCAGTCATGCATCAACATGATTCTGATGTCCACCCCTTCTTTTCTGGACCAATTCACAACGCACTGGGACTGCCTGAGTGTTTTCGACAATATCGGTATCACTGCAAGAAAATATTGCAAAAAGAGATGACAGAAGTGATATCGGTATCCTGAGTGAGATCAGACACACTGAGTTTGAAGAACATTCCAGAAGAGAGATCCAATAGGCCATTGGAAGTACAGAGCAGGAGACTGGGAACACATGTTGGGGGATTCTTGGCATTGGGGGTATTTGTAGCTGGGGAGGCCCAGGAAGGAATGTGAAAACGATTTGTGTCAAAGTCCTGTCTATAATGTCCACTGTTGTTTTAGCATCACCATTTTTAATGAGCCCAAGAAAGAACTTAGGAGGTGAGAAAAGGAAAAAGGAGCCAAAAGCTTTCAGAGAAGGAAGAGGTGAGAAGCGGGCAGAACCAAGTATTAATTCTGGAAGCACCAGCAGAGAGCGTGCAGCGGTGGGGCAAAGTGCTCAGAGCCTGGGAGCAGCGGCCAGGCCAGGCCCAGGTCTGGTTCCCAGCTGTGTTACCCGCGGCCTTCCTTTCCTCATTTCCTCTGGGAGGTGGCGGTAATCACACCTCCCTCGGAACTGCTGTGGATGAGACAACAGGGTGGGAGCAAGTGCTTTGTAAAGTGCTGCCGGTTTAGAGTTCTGTTGTCAGTGGGGGTGGACAGCGAAGGCAGGGGAATCGCGGAGGAGGAGCAGAGGCCAGAAGGAGAGGATCGGGCACCTGGGGGTGGGGCGGGGCAGCACAGCAGAGAGGGTGGAGGGTTGCCATAGGGTTCCAGGCCCCAGGAGCCTGTGCTCCCTGGGAGGTGCTCTCCAGCGAAGTCTGGACACCCAGCTGGAGGCCCGGCTCTATCTACTTACTGGCCGTGTGGTCATGGCCAAGAGCTCCTGATCGGTGGCTATCAAGCCCTGGAATCCCTTGCATACATTCATTCACAAGTACTGACCAGTTGCCTCTGATTCTACTGGCAGGGGAGCTGGGCCAGGAAACGGTGCAGCTTCGAGAAAGAACCACTGTTCAAATCAACCCTGTGCTGTGCTCGGGCCTTTTCTTCTGTCAGTTTGTCCCACTGACCACAAGATGGTGCCCTCTCTCTGCAAAATCTCTGATGTTCACCAAACAGGAAACAACACATTTTCTCTATAACCCTGAAAGAATGGATTTGAATTTAACAATCTGCATAGCATTTCATTAAGCCAGAATTCAGTATCGCCGGTGTCCAGCCATTTAATGTGAGTGTTCACTCTAGGAACCTAACTGGGTTGGGATGTGTCTATTCTTTTGCATTCCTCAGGGGCTCTAACGAGCAGCAGAGCAGGCCCTCGCTGTGACTTATCATCACCTTTAGTATCAACAACAACCAGCATTCATTCAGTCCTTTACCAGTTGCAAAGTGCTTTCCACCAACTGTCCTCAGAATAACTCCATGAAATGGCTATTGTTCTCATTTATAGATGAGAAGCAGCTCAGAGCACTCGTTCAAGGGCACAAGGCAAAAGTTGGCAGAACCAGACTGTGAACCCTTTTCCCCTACTGCACTTGGATGAGAAGGGCAGGCACCCTCGGAGAGGCCGGCAGTGGTCAACCGCTGGGGATCTGCGAGTGCAGCCCCGAGAGGGGAAACTCCTCAGGACCACCACTGGATGGCTTCCAAAGCGAGCAGGAAAGATGAACAGGTGCCCTCGGGGAGTGTCACACCGTCGGAGACGGCAGGTCAGTGGACAGGTTGGACTGGGCTGAGTGGCCAGCTAAGGTAACACGTGGGAGGCTTCTAGTGCAAAGGTGTATACAGTCGGCAGTCACTCAGCAAGAGGGCAGATCTTCATTATTTTAATTTCCTGTTCCAGGAAAATGAACTGCTGTGCCAGTGGGAAAAAATTGAATGTTAATTCTGCCTTAAGAAAGAGTTGCACACTCATCTCCAAAGGAGATTCTTTTCTATACCAGCCAGTGATACCTTATGAGGTTAGTGGATCTGATAAAGACCATTTATTTACAAGATCGCCTACAGACTTGCCGCCATGCGGATTCCCACAGTCAGTCCGGAACCCGGGAGTCAGGGCCCCCCATCCCTCAGGGTGTCTGCATCCCAGGTGAAGGGGCTGCAAGCATAGGTTTGAGTACTTGGAGCAGGGAGACAGGCGTCAGGACAGCCGCAGGTACACGGAAAGCGTGAGACGTGCATATTTTGATCACTTTATTATCGACTGTTGTAGCCGCCTTCTATGCCTCCACTTCCCCGTCTGTAGAGAGGTGGTAACAGTATGTCTCACAGGATGATTGTAAGGATCAGTTTATTGGTAAAGACCTCAGGCCCCACGCCCAACACGCAGGAAGCACTGTGTTTCCTCAATGTTAAATACATGGGCATGAGCATATCCATTCATATATTTTACAGGTGAAATTTGAATTTTTTCCAAAATTCCAAATAATTAAAAAATTGTTATTTGTACACTTGTAGATACAGGAAATATACTTCACAAAGATTAAGGTATTGCCTTATGATGAAAAACTGAAACCCCGCTGAAAATGCGCCTGTTTGATTAGAATGGTGCCGTACACATCACCTTTGGGGCCTCATGACTGTGCTTTCCCTTCCTTACCGCTGATGGCAGACAAGCCCGTCCACACCCGTCAACACGCAAACACAGGCAGCAGTGCAGGTTTTTATTTGTTTTTAATTTATTTTCCTTTTTTTTGTTTTTAGTCAATATGTATGTCTATAGAAATAAAGTGTGATGCAGCAGTCAGATTTTTCTTTCTCTTTGTTAAAGTTTTCCATTTTCTCCAGGCGATTTCTTCTAGGTTTGGAAATCAGTGTTCATTTCAGAGGGCACCGTTGGCATTTTCTCGACTATAAGGCCTTCGCCCGGGTTTCTGGGTGAGGGGCTGCTCCATAGCGGTACTCAGCTCAGACCTCCATCTTCAAGTATAAATTTAAAGCCTTTACACACACAAAGTGTTTGCTCTGAGAGATTTCGTGGGTCCCTGGAGAACGACTGGAACGCCAAGAGTGTAACGAGGCAGGACTTGAAGAAAAACACAAGCATCGAACATGCTTTTCAATCTAGGGGTCATTTTTTTTCACAGCCCATTTCGGCATTAATTTTCTTTTAGTAGAGCCACTGTGTTGTTTCCTAATAATGGCCACTAGAGACTTCTGTGCGTTTTTCTTCTGTGTGCAGGCTGTTTTGAGGAGATGGGGGTAAGGATGTTTCACTTCCTGCTACCTCCTCTGCCGTCCTGGTACCTGGGCCAACACACCCAACCCGAGAGCTTCTCCACCTCCCTGCAGAAACTAGCTCAGAAAGCCCTGCCACTGCGGCCTAGCCCCCTCCCCCTTCCCCCCACCCCCAGCCCAGGAGCTGGTGGGAGACCTAGGGGCTGGAACAGAAGCAGGGATGTGACCCAGGCACTCGGGTGGAACCTAAACTCCAGTTTTACCCTACAGACACAAAGTTTTAAAAGAAGTTTAAGTTCTTTAGCACCAAAATTATGGAGCAGCCACACTGAGAATACCGTGGCCTTCTGTGCATTGAGCCAGGACCCTAACCAACATCACATGATGGTTTCTATGGAAACATAACATTCTAATTCTAAACCCCTGATCTGGAATTAACTTTTGCCACAGAACTATTTCACATACACCCAACACACTCAGGGACGGTTCCTGCTTGCATCATTCAGGCTGTCCATCTGTCCATCCACTGTCTTTTTATGAAGGTACAGCATAACTGCCA
This sequence comes from Artibeus jamaicensis, assembly GCF_021234435.1. Classification (NCBI taxonomy): domain Eukaryota; kingdom Metazoa; phylum Chordata; class Mammalia; order Chiroptera; family Phyllostomidae; genus Artibeus; species Artibeus jamaicensis. The sequence goes on from NW_026521812.1 coordinate 22,935,489, forward strand.
CAGAGATATGAAAGGCAAAAAGCTAAGATTGAAAAAATAAAGTTAAACATTTTATGTCTGTTGCATTCAAAGCAGTGGTTCTGTTCCAAACTCATCTTCACTGAGTTTTAAAAAATAAGTATTAAAAATGTCTTCTTTTTTACAGGGGTGGTGTGGTATAATGGTATAAAACCCAGAACAAGTTTTGTAAACTGTGACTCTCAGGTGAAACTATTTAACTTCCCCAAGCCTTGGTTTCCTTATAGATAAACAGAAATTATTGTACTGATTCCCTACAATTAATTTTTAGCTGGGAGCATGTAAATCTCCAGCAATAGATTTGGCAATTATTTCTCATCCTTTCTCCCTCTTAATCTATTTAATCTCTTTTTGAACTCACTGCTTCAAGTCAATAAAAAATTTTAAACCACATTTAAGTTTCAGAAGCTGTGATTTAAACTTTTTTCTATACTCGGATTCCCTCTCTATCTGCTTGATTTAGGTCAATATCCAAAACATACTAATGTGAAAAGATTATTTACTTACAAATTAAGTAGGTCCAGAGAGCCTCCTTATGTTGATGATTGTGTTGATGCTCTCTTATCTGAGCAGATTCACCTGTGCCTACCTCCAAAGAATATTTGATTTTCACAAGACTTTGTGGATTTCACTTTTTTCCCCCTTGAACAGAGATTTAGACTTTCCTAACAGGTTCAACCAAGATTCTTTCTGTAACAACAGTTACCCAAGTCAGATTGTACTTGAATGAATCAGAGTGACCTCAGTGAAGGACAAACTGGGCTTTATTTAAGTAGATGCAGACAGGTGTCTGTGTCCAGGCGGAAGCGGAGGCAAGGGCAGGGAGCGGCATTGTGCAAGCAGAGGAAGGGCGCACGAGGAGTGGGCGGGGGCGGCTGTCCCGTGGGGTCCTGCTCCCTCCCTCTGCTGCTGGGTGTGTCCAGGACCCTGCTTCCTCTGACGCTCTCACTGGTCCCCATTCCTGGCACCTGTCCTCTTACTCTCAGAGTTGGACCTGCCTGTTGGTTGGAAGGATTCCGGTGTCACCATCCTGTGTTTTCAGGCAATGCTGTGTCCACTGCAGATCATGCCCTGCCTGCCACGCTTGACCTCAGGGTGAAAAATATACTCTCTGTTGGGAGAAAACCTGAAGACCTGGGACATTTAGCACAATGTACAGCCCCCTCCCCAAATCACATGTATAAGCCAATATTCTAAAATGTTATTCCCTGTAGTTTATAGCAGGATCAGAATGCTTTCTTTGCTTTGAATTGAAAGACAGTGTTTTTTCCCTCCTCTCAGAAAAGATGTGTTTCTCTCATGTGGCAACAATACTGCCAACATGCTAGATGTCCAGACACCTGGCATTTCCTGTGCGTGTGCATTCAGGGTCCATTCAGGTGGCTCCATTTGAAGCCAAATGTCCGGTCCTACATTCATCTTTGGGAGTGCTGGTTTTATTTTATTTTGGGTGCAGAAATAAAGCTAAATAAACAGGCAAAAAGTAGACCTATAGAAATGGCTTTAACTTATTAATTAACTACATCTTTGACAGAAATTTTAAATAAAAATGGTCCAGAGGACAAAATGCATTATTAATGATTAGAAAATGATTCTTTCAAGTCCCATAATAGAGAGTTCTCCCTGCAGTAATCACTTGTCCAGTGTTTCATTCATGCAAAAGTGATTTTTACTTCTTGCTTCTGTCCCCTTCATTCCAGTACTGTTCAGTCTGCATTTCTGTGAGTCGGGAGATCGTGCGCTGAAATGCAAAGGCTTCCTCTTCTCCGGTAAACATGGAGAGACCTTCTGCTGTGCCCTAGTGACCAAAACGATAACCCAGCATCAGTTAAACCACCACCGGGTAGAAAAGAATGCCTTTCTCCAAAAGTACATGCCAAAAATAAGTAACAGCAAACAGCCCCAGTTCTGGCAAATTAGACAGAGGCTGACATGCGTCCCCAAAGCCTGACAGACAGGGCTGCGCTTGCTCAGAAACAGGGACGACGCAGTTCCTCAAGAGCATCCTTTCAAACTGTCCGCAACACCACTTGGATGGAAGCATTGCTCTTGGAGAAATCAGCGTTTCAAAAGACGACAGCACATGGGTTTATGAGCAGCTATTTATTTCTACATGTAGGTATAAGTAATCACATTTTCAAAGTTCTCTTTGTAAAGAGTTACTGGTCTAATTTCCCCAAACTTCTGAGAATACATAATTTCTCCTCAGGTCAATAAAGAACTGCTTCCTCATTCCAAATCGCCTTTGCCTCTGGGGTTGGAAGAATGAGGGACCCCTCTCATTTGGGAGGTGAGTGTTTATGGATAGTTTTTTAAGTTTTGACTAATATTTCTTTATTCAATTTATTGGGGCGACACTGGTTGTGACCATCATATACATTTCAGGTGCTCCGCTTTCCAACGGCTGTGCACTCCACCACGTGTTTCACACCCGCAGTCTAGTCTCCTTCTGACACCACATTTCTGACCCTCCTCACCTTCTTCCTCCTCCTCCTCCCAGAACCACACTGTCATCTATATCTGTGAGCTTGTTTTCTGTTTATTGATTTGTTGCTTTAGTTTTATATCCCATACATGAGTGAAATCATATGGCTCTTGTCCTTTTCTGTCTGACTTATTTCACTCGATATAACACTCTCCAGACCCATCCATAATGTCACATATGGCAATGCTTCAACTTTTTTATGGCTCAGTAGTATTCCACTGTATAAATGTGCCACATTTTCTTTATCCAGTTGTCCACTGAAGGACACTTAGGTTGTTTGCATGTCTTACCTATTTGTGAATAATGCTGCAAGGAACAAGGGGTATATATATATCTTTATGAATAAGTGTTTTCAACTTTTGGGGCTAGATACCCAGATGAGAGATTATTGAGCCATATGATACCTCTATTCTTAATTTTTTGAGGAACCTCTCTAGTGTATTCCATTTGGGCCACACCAATTTACGTTCCCACCAGCGGTGTGTAAGGGTTCCCTTCTCTCCACATCCATTCTAATCCTTGTTATCTCCTGTCTTATTGATAATAGCCATTCCGACAGATATGAAGTGGTATTTCATTGCGGTTTTGATTTGCATTTCCATTATAACAAGTGGCATTGAGCATCTTTTCATCTATCTGTGGCCATTTGTATGTCTTCCTTAGAAACTATCTGTTCCAAGTCCTCTGCTCATTTTTTAATCAAATTGCTTTTTTTTGGTTAAGTTATATAAGTTCTTCATACAGTTTTACTTTTATTGCCTCATGGGAGGTATCATGTACAAATATCTTCTCCCAAGGGTTTGGCTGCCTTTTTGTTTTGTTGATGGTTTCTTTTGCTGTGTAGAAGCTTTTTAGTTTGATGTAGTCCCATTCATTTTTTTTTATTTTACTTATGTTGCCTTTGGGGTCAAGTTCACCAAAACCTCTCTGAGACCAAGGTCCATCAGTTTACTGCCTATGTTTTCTTCTATGTAGTTTATTGTTTTAGGTCTTATATTCAAGTCTTTAATCCATTTTGACTTAATGTTTGTGGATGGTGTCAAAAAGCACTGACTAATATTTCAGTTGTTTACAGTTGAGAAATACACCCTGTAATGCTTATTTATATTTATACATAAGAAAATGCAGTCACTTTTGGTTGATCTGGAATAAATCACCAAACCCCAAATACCAGGAGAACTGGCTCAGCACTGGCTGATTCCCTCTGGGGTGGCCAAAGGTCTGGCACCCACAGGGTCCCCCTATGTGTTTATGGAAGGGGGTTGGGAGAAAAATCATGGGTTTCTTTTTAAGCCAAGGGCCTTGCTAAGCACTCCATGGTCTTGGGATAGCTGGTCCACACGCTTGGACACTATACTGTGTGCTCTACAAACCCCTCAGACATGCAGAAAAGGCGGTGTGGTGTGTCCGGTGAACCAGACACAGGTGGCCGGGTGTCCAGCTCTGGGCTGTCATCAGTGAGTGCTACGACCACATGCCCATTAGTCACTAATCTGTACTTTGTTTCTGTCAAAAGCAAAAATGATTACTGAGACTGTAATTCTCTATATGTAGTGATACTGAGCGTAAGTGCTATGCCAGCTTAAGAAGAAAGCAGCGAATCAACAGTTAAACATATACTACATTCCTTTTTCAAAATGTAGCCATGTATCAAACCAAAAACAATTTAGCTGTTTTATAATAAAACAAGATCATGTTAATATCAACTACCTGGCTCAGCCCCAAATCATCCATCAGTATTCTGCTTTGCTCCAACTCACTGTCATGCTGCTGATGCAGAAATAAGCTGGATAAAGGAGCCGACGCGGAGCAAATTATGCGCACCTGAAACAGAGGAACATGATGGTGTTACTCCTCACACTTCATAAGTTGAAGGCAAGAACGAATCTCTCACAAAACAAAATCTTGTTTGTCATAACATGGAGCTTAGATTCTGCTTTTAAAACGTCCATATTTTTTCTAGTAGTCTGTATCTGTTTAAAGCGATACTTTTAAACTGCACAGTACTTTTCAAACTATCTCCGTATACCATCACACGAAGTAGGGAGCAAAGTTTCACTGGGCAGCTTCAGGCCTGGAGAGGTCTCAGCTTGCGAAGCCAGACCCGATCTTCCAGCTCTAAGTCCCACGGTCGTTCCATCACACCTGGGGCTCACGTGCACACCTGGCTGTTGGGGGCCCGTCTCTGGGTGCATCGGAGATGCTCTCCAGGTGCACTGTGCGCAGGCCACCACCTCCTGGGTGGGGGACTGCTAAGTTCAAGGCGCTGCCTCTCTAATTATACCCCAAGTTTCCAGAACCTACACTGATATCAATATCCTGCCGACACTCTTCAAAAAGACTACGTTTTCCATTAATATTTCTTGATTACACAAGTGTTTGAGTGAGTGGGCATATGTGATAATCATATGTTGGAAAGAGTTTTTCTGTCTTTATAAATTTTATGTCCACTAGTTTAAATACAAGATAGACCTTCCTTGGTATTTAAAGAGTCTTGAATTTATTTTTAGGATTCACAGCTATCATTTTAAAATCATTATTTAAATAAATATGCCAATAGTTTAAAACAATAAATTGACATTTGGGACTAGTTTTTCCATATCCAAATGGCCTTCCATCTCCTTTTATAAATTCTTTTAATCAAAATGACACTTTCTTCATTATTTAGATGGGAACACCCTTATTCACAAATTTCTATGACTACATTCTAGAATAATGTCTATTTAATGCAAATTTCTAAAATAAGATAATTTTGACTACTCTAAGTGTGTGATTAAGTTAACATAAATGTTAGGAGAGTCCATCATATTGCCAGATAAATCTTTTATTCTCTAATTAGGAGGTGAAACAGTGGGGGGTGAGATAGGATTACGGGGTGGAGATCATAAACTTTCTTTAAGTTATTCCTAGCTGAGAGATTTTTAAAAAATAAGAATGCATTAATTCTACACTCTAAGAACCACTCACTAATGGCCCTATTCCACTTTCTTCCCGGAGCATCATCCTTCTAAAAACAAGAGTGCCGCCTCCAGGCTCAACCCATGTATTCCACTCCCACCCCTGCAATTATTTCCATATTTCCGAGCAGAGTCTCTGGGTGAGTGACCCCGGAGACCACTAAGCAGCGATGACTCTTGATCCCCCAGCTCTGGAGCTCTCGGCTTCCGGCCTCTCCTGACTGCTGACCCCAGCGTGCTGGCCCCAAGGAGTGCTTGGCAGGCCCCGCAGCCTTGCCCCGGAGCCCTGCTGGCTGTCCTTTGGGCTCCGGCCCAGCTCAGGGGCTTTGCTGCAAACTCCCCAACCTGGTGACGCTTGTCACCCTGGATTAAAGTTCAGCCACCACTTCTTAGCATCGTAAGATGCTCTTAAGGAGCCTGTGAATATGCAGATTCCTTCCGGGCCCCACCCTGGGTCCTCATGTGCCAGGAGGTGTAGGCTCTGGAATCCAGATCCTAAGTAGCCCAGCAGATTCCGATGCAGGTGTTTCTCAGGAGGACTTCCCGGTGTCTCCCCGAAACCGAAAATCAGTCGGCTCTCCCCCTAGAGAGCTCTCAAGGTGCCATCTGTCCAAGAGACCGTCCCACAGTGGTGACTTCACGTTTAGGTCTGTGGACATTTGAATAAGGTGTCTCTGACCCTAAATTATAAATTCCATGATGGCAGGCACTCCATCTGGCTTTGCTTGACATTGAACTTCTAGCACTTAGCACTGGGCTTGGTATGACAGAGACTGCTAAGGAACAGATAAATGAAACATTAAAGTCTCCCCTCTGCCTCCCAGAAGACTCTGGCACTTCCATCCTCCCACCAAAGTCCCTTCAGTTTTAAAATCAGTGCTCTATCTACTTCTGTGTAACAGTAAAGTGATAGTTAAACTAACTCTAGTTTGACGTTGTACTTACACTTTCACCGGACACACACATCTGCAGACATGTACTACCAACTGTCGCTCACTTTCTCTGAAAGCTCACTACATGCCACGTGACGTTCTAAGTGCTTTACATCTTCATTTGATCCTCACAACAGCCATGTGATGTAAGTTCCACTGTTACCGACTTTTTCTACAGAGGGCAACAGAATCTCTAGAGGTTAAGCTGGTCTTCAAGGTAGACAGCCCAGCCCCAGGGCCCACTCCTTAACCACAAGGCAACACTGGGTCTCATGAAGGGACAATGGCTTGGCATTTCAGGCTAAAACGCGTGGCTGAAACACCCAACAAGACAGAACAGTGCTAGTTACTAGGGTTTCTGGACCACAGGGAGACAGAGAATACCGAGGTGGTTCTTTAGACATTCACTCATTTGTTCATTCATTATTTTATCAGTTCTATCAGTTACTCACACAACAAATAATTTATTGAGCGCTCAGTTCAGGCAAGGCATTGTGTTGTAATCATCACAGAGCACATGACGTGACCAGCTGAGTGGTGGAATCACTGATATAGCAGAGGCTCTGATGATGGGAGTTTAATGATAACACTACTGCTGGTCCTACTGGTACTGTTACTACTAGCACTTACACAGCACTCGGCTTGTGCCAAGCACTCTTTTAAAGGCTTTACATGGATTCACTTATTTTTGTCCTCACAACTCTCTGAAGTGAAAATGTTATCACCCTGATTTACAGATGAGGGAACTGAGGCACAAAGCCATCTGGGGGGTAGACCAGGACTCCAGCCCAGAGGTCTGGCTCCACAGCCCAAAATGTGCAGGTCTGAGAAGAGGCACATTACATCCTTACCTTGAAATCATAAAAGTTATCAATGAGAGTTATGAATCTTCGAGCCTCAGTCCTTTTTGCCATTGTAAATTGTGGAATGTTTCGCAAAAACACTGTGTCAAAATTCTTTGATAGTTCCAAATAGTCACTGGCTCCAAGTGGCTGTAATTAAAATGAAGTAAGAGACAGAAAATTAAAATAAGCCAATCCTGGTTGCTGTTGGATTAGCTTCATTAGAAAACACCTCTTTTTTTTTGTCGTGATGTGACCCAGGTGGTAGCTTTGGGGCAACTCGACCAAACAGGGCAGTCTTTCCAGAACAGGCAGAGGACAGCGCTCCCTCAGGGGCAGCAGAGGAGACAAGCATAGGGTGGGAGAGAAAGGGTATCTCTAGCCACCTCAGTTGGTAACTTGTGGGCTCCCACCCTAAATCCAGTCTTCACTCTTTTTATTTATATGACATAACTTTAAACATGTCCTAACAAATCCCTCCGGGGCTCAACCACAAACAGCCACTGTTATTAAATAGAGCCACCTTATAATGACATGCTGAATACTATGTCACCATTTTGAAACAACGCTATGCTCCATTATGAAACTCATCAGAAAATACTCCCATGTAAGCTGAGGTACGATTTTTCAGGGGTAATGTAGGAGACACTGGTAACCTCTATAGCAGAGAACAGAGGGTTTTAATGACCAGAAGCAGACCGACACCTCAGAGTGATGCGGTACCGCATGCTGTCACCTCTTGATTCGAGGGGGTTACAGGGCTCAAGGTCTGCAAAATTATTCACAGAGATGCCACCTACAGATGCAAAGTGCTTGTTCCTGAAACATGAGTTTAACCCACAAAAATTATGAAACCATCTGCACGCATGCCCTCTGGGGTTAGGAACAAGCCCGGGAAACACCATCCCCTCGCTGTGTGGGGGGCACCAGAGCCTAAATGGCCAGATCTCCTGGGAGGTCTCTCAGAAAGCTCCTGGCTCCTCCTGACCCATCCTGGTGCTGGGGCGCAGGCACTAAGCCTCCTCAGTTTCTGGCAGAATCCATCAGTGCTTTCTCGCCCAGTCCAGAAATGTTTCCACACTTGGGAAGCCATTAGCATGAAAACTTCTTTCAGAAATGCAGACAGGTACAGCTTCCTGGGAGAATGAGGGAGCTGTGAGGGGACCATCATTCCCACCTTAGGACCCATTCGTTTAAGCCCACACCTACCCTAACAACCCGTTGAAAACGGTTACCCTGAGAAAGAAGACTTCTCATGGAGGTCTGGGAGGTAAGAGTAAACCTGAGAATCAAGTTCTGGAGAAGTGGTTCCCTCAAGAGACAGCAGTTCTGAGGAGGAGGCTGCAATTTGGAGACCTGGGACAAAGAGGCAGAGAACCAGAGAGCGCCCCAAGAATCAACTGACTCCTCTGGAAGTCTGCTCAGGGATCTAACCCATCTCCATTCACCAACCAGATACCAAATGGGGGAAGAAGGAGATAACCTTGCCTTTCCCATCTCCCTCCCTTGCTGGAGCACTTTTACCTCCAGACCCAGTGCCTGACCTTGGCTGGCCCTCCCCGGCTCGCCTCAGCCACAGTGTCTTGAGAGGGTGTCTGTGTGTGTGTGTGGTTGGTTTAAGCTTGGCTCTCACACAAGGAAACCTTGCTGCCAAACCTGATATGGCCCAGGAATGTGTGTTAACGGAGTAGCTAGGAACGAGGGCTCGACACTGCTTGGATTTGAATCCTCAGTCTGTTACTTACAAACTATGTGCTTTTGGCAAGTTATGCAATCTTTCTGATCCTTGGTATTCCCATCAGTAATATGGGAATTTGACTCCTATCCCACAGGAGTTTAAATGAAATCATGCATGTAAAGCATTTAACACAGCACCTGAGGCATACATTGACAACCAGACCACTTTGGCTGCTGTGAACTTTTACTATTTTGAGCTTAAAAGATTAGGTTCAGTACAAATGAACTGAGGATGTAAAGAAGTGTCATTTCCTATGGGACCAGTTAGTGCTGCTCCACCACCTTCAACCCTCAGTCAGCCTCTGTGCATCTCCCCATCCTCAGAGTCACGGCCAGGACCAGATGGGAATGTGCAATCCCCACGCAGTGAAGGCGATCAGGGAACACAGTGCTGTCGTGCCGAAGGGGGGGGGAACCCACAATGCACCTCCCGTGCTGAGGGTGGCACACGCTACTTTTTTGAGATGAGTTAGAATTTAGTGTCTCATCTTCTGTAAATAAGAAGAAAATATACGTAAAAACTGTGAAACCTCATCTTCAGTATGTAGTTACGTATAATTAAGCTCACTCTTTATGCATGGACGTGATTTCTATCAGTGTAACTACATGCCCAAAGAGAATCATCATCAGAAGTGCACTGAAGTGCCGAGGGCAACTGAAAATTGGAATTTTGCCCACTCAGCTATTTTTTACAAATTATATACTTTGACAGTAGGTTCTGCATTTGCCATTACATTAGCAAATATCCTATTCTTTCATATCCCTAACAAAATTATGTGCTCAGTCACAAAAGAAAAACTGAGCTTAATATAGTTATCTGTCTCCTCCAGAAACGATGGTCACTGGGGAGAACGAGGAGTCAGGGCCCAACGGACACAGAGTTCTAGTCTGAGATGATGGGAAGCTGCAGACAGACACTGATGAGGACTGCACAACAGTGTGATGTACTTAATGCCACCAAAACGTACACTTAAAAATGACAAAAACGGTAAATTGTATGTTATATGTAATGTTACCACAATAAAAAATAGTCATTAAAACAAGGAAAGGTTATTAATGGCCAGAGAAATTCCAATCTGGTGCATGGAGAGATAGCAGTATTATTTTTTCTTTAAAAATATGAGAAAGAAGAATGAAATATGTATTACTCAATTAAGTCTTTTTCCAAAACAAATCAGCTCCACTGAGATTAAGATTAATTTTAAATATAAAAAAGATTTGTTTGGCCCTCGCTGTTGTAGCTCAGTGGATTGAGCACAAGCCTGTGGGTCAAGGGGTCATCTGCTCGATTCCCAGTCAGGGCACATGCCTGGGTTGCGGACCAGGTCCCCAGTGGGGGCCACCTGAGAGGCAACCATACATTGGTGTTTCTCTCCTTCTCTTTCTCCTTCCCTTCTCCTCTCCCTAAAAATAAAAAAATAATAAAATTTTAAAAAAATGTAAAGATTTTTTTAGTAAATATTAAAAAAATATGTTTTCTTATACTAGTCTCAACACTGAATTGTCCAAGAAGGAACAAACAAACTTTCAGGATTGACTTTGGTGACAGATAGGGATTTCTTATTAATACAAAATGCTCTTTTTCATTAACTGCAATGAATTAAACAGTGGTGACAAGAATGTAGAAGAGGCCTTGTTTTGTGACTTCTGCTCAAGCGACCTTGAGCAAGTCTCTCTGAACTTCTGCGGCCGCCATCACAGGACCTGTCTCACAGGTTTGTCCCAAGGGCTCAATGTGCTGACTGCATGCAAAACCCTAGAACTGGAGCTATCACATGGTAAGTGCTCAAAATGTGAGCTATTAACTTACCGAGTTCGTGTGAGAAGTACATGAAATGACATATGCATACACACTATTGGGTATACAACAGACAATAAATAGTAGCTTTTCTTCCATTTCCTATTAAGTAACCTTTTCCTTAACTCATGAAACCCTTCAGGCTAAACAAGAGAACAATTCAACCAATTCTAACCTGCCTCTGCCTTTCCGCACAGAGGTGAAGGCTGCTCCGTTTGGTCCTTCCTGCTATCCCCAATCCACCCAAATTCCTGCCAGCCTGGCACATTAGCCCCCATGAAGTCATACAGAGATGACAGAAATAGCCTCTGCCACAGGCCTGCTCCTTCCCACATGTCTTTTGGTGATACCATTAGCACCACTCGTAGGGGAAAGCCCAAGGTCCCCTGCAATGAAGAGCCCTAGAGCGGTACATGACCCACAGAAAGTGGTTAATATGTGCTGAATGAATTAGTGAGTCAACGTCCGACTAAAACATACTATAGCCTGGGGGCAGGCCTGCCTATTCCTTCTTTTAAACCTATTTGCCTCAAAAAATATTTGAAACACACACAAACAATTACACCCTTTCTTACTTGGCCCAAATGCCCCACTCCAGGCAAGCCTCTGGTGGGTATCCTACTATGTGTGGAGGAAAATGTCTAGAAAGATATAGAGCAAAATGTTAACATGGATTATCTTCGGGTAGTGGAATAAAACATGAATTTTGTTCGTTTGTTATACTCATTTGACCCTCCCTCCGCCCCCAATGTGTTACTTTTTTTTTTGAACCTGTGTTACTTTTTTTTAAAAAGATTTTATTATTTATTTTTAGACAGAGGGGAAGGGAGGTAGAGAGGGAGAGAAACACCAGTGTGTGGTTGCCTCTCAAGCTCCCCCTGTTGGGAACCTGGCCCACAATCAAGGCATGTGCTCTGACCAGGAATTGAACCAGCAACCCTTTGGATTGCAGGCTAGCAGTCAGTCCACTAAGCCACACCAGCCAGGGCTTAACTTGTGTTACTTTTAAATAGCAAATACAATAATGCCTTTTTGGAAGGGCATTTTTATAATGGGCATCTTATCATTTGTGTCTCATCTGTGTGAGATCATAATATCAGTTTTGACATGGACCATTTTTTCCTTGTTTCCTTATTCTACAGAGGTAGAATTTTTTCAGGGACATTTAAAAAGAAAATAAAACATAAGCTGAATACATATTTTCTCCTTTAAAGTTTGACAAAAGAATAAAGAATTTGATATTTGGGATAAAATTGGACTTTAGTTATAAAGTTACAGTCACCTAATGATTCTTCACTCCAAGGTAGCCAAAGAGAGGGAGGGGAAGGTGAATGGCAGCCTCCCCAAATAGTTCATGTTTGGTCCTTGCAGCCAAGCATCAGAGCTCCCCAGATCAAAGGCCGAAGTAACGCCAAAACCCACATCGCAGCCCCGGCTGACATGTTCCCATTTATATCGTGTCTCCATCCGAGCAGGTTTCTCCCTGTAGCGCAATGAGCGGAGTGTTGCCAGGGCCCCCTCTCCCCATCACGTCAGACACCCTCCAGCCCACTGGTGCACGCTCACTGCTTTCGCTCTGTTCTCTCCCTTCTCCTCCCGGACTCTAAAGGAACCTAGGTTAAACTTCATATTCTCCATTTCTTTTATTCTACCTTTTGTATTATCCGCCCCACCCCATGGTTCATTTTGGCCAGTTTCCTCCGACCTCCATTTCTAAGTCCATAATGTTTCCCCTCAGCTGTGTTTTATCTGCTCATAAACTCATCCACTGAACTCTAAGTTTTGGTTATTGTACTTTACATCTCCAAATTTCTATTGGTTCTTTTTCAACACTGATATATCTCCTTTTATAGTCTCTAGATCCCTGCAGTAAAATTTCCAAGCCTGCCTCTTAACAAACACCTTTCAAAATGTAAGTCTGGTTGTTTAAAATATGGACTCACAATTTCAGTATCTGGAGTTCATAAGTTTATTGATTGTTCCTTGTTCTCATTCATAGTTTTTTCTCCTCATATATTTGGCTATCTTTGTGTATTAAATTTTATCTTTAAAAAATTAGTTGTAGAAAAAAATCCAAGTTCAAGGTCTGAAGTATTCTGAGCTACTTGGATCACACAAGGTTTTGACCTAAGTCCACAAAAGAGCTGGTTTCCTTCTGGTTCACACTCAGTTCCTACAGTGCCATCCTCAGGGCTCCATCAAAAGAAAGAGGCAATTAATTTACTAGGTTCCCACCCTTGGCTGGTCCTAGTCTCTGACTCTTGTCCCAATAACCCAGTGAGATTGCCAAAAGGAAGCTCAGCTCAGCCTAGCTCACTGTTTTAAGGGGTATTGCTAGGGCTCACCAATATCCATATTTTCCTCTACTTCCTGGGCACACAGCAAGACGATATTCCCAGTTTCTCTTCCGCACTTAGATATGGCCATGTGATCAAGCTCAGGCAAGTCAACTGTGAGAGAAAGTGATGTGCATCACTTCTAGATCCAGCCTGTAAAAACATCCCACAAAGAATATTCACTTCCTTTACTCATCTGCTGGCTGAATGGACCCTTAAAGGAAGGTGGAGGCACAACAGGGATGAAGCCTGGATCTGTGAAGGACCACATGGGGCGGAGTTTCCCTGCCAATCTGCACTGGATGGTGATAGGAGCAAAAAAGCCATGTGCATTCATTAAGCCTCTAAGATTTGTTTGCATGTTGTTTATTTCAGCAGGTAGCCTATCCTAATACTTATTTCATCCAGCCTTCTCCACTGTCTAACTAGAAGGTTGGTGCAAATTATAGAGAAAGACTCCACCACTACTGGAAGTGGAAGACTCCCTAACACTTCTTTTCACAAGAGATGTTAACTATCAAAACTTTCTCTTCAAATTTTCTTTGCATTATCATTAAAAATTTTACTCTGGAACTGCATTTGGCCATTTCCAGCATCAAGCCTAATTTTTAAAAAGTTATGTTTACAAAGGCAAGTTTCTCATTATGATTCTGAGAAGATTTATTTAAAAGTTTTGTTAAAATTCAATATGACTTATTTTAAAATGTTTTTATAAATTTATTTTTTCTTGTGACTATATAATATACAGAAATATAATAAATATTTTCAGCAAACCCCATACAGATATTATCATGTCTGGTGAGTGACATCCTCATCACTATGACTGATAAATTGATATTAATCTTGCCCTAGGAATCACCCTACCTTTCTCTAGCATTCCATACTTAGAGATGTTTGGGGCATTCAAATGTATTCACTAAAAAATTATCTAGAAAATTAGGGCAATTTTAAACCCCCTTACATTGTCTTTGGAGAAACGAAGAATGCCTAGATGAGGCCGTCTGATTACGTAAAGCTCCAACTGTTCTTGGCTCCTTGCCCCACGCCCTTTGGATTGTGACTTTCCCGCTTTGCCATGATGACATGGAGCCTACTCCACCCAAGTCTTCAGTCTGGGGTGGCCTTGTAATTTACCACAGCTAAAAGAATGAGGCAGAAGAGACAAATTTCCGGTTCTGAGCTCAGAGCTCAAAAGGCTTTGCACGCTTCCACTCACTCTGTTATAACACCGAGGCTGTCCTGCGGGAGGAAGAGAAAACCTAAGAAGGTCAGCCAGTTGTCTAAGCTAAGAAAGCCCCGTAGGCCAGCCTACAGCCATCTGGCTCACCAAAACTGATGGGAAAATCCAACCAAGATCAGCAAAGCTGGCTGCAGATGCAAAAGTGAACCCAGAAGAGATCCAAAAACTTCCCAGATGACCTATAGATGAAAGCAATAATAAATGCTTATTTTTTACCCGTGGCATGTGAAGTAAGAGCTAATTAAATTGTTATTTTTACACTGAATTTGGGGTGTAATGTGGTATACAGCAATAACTAACTAAGAAATCGTACTTGCTACAGAGATATTTACCTGAAATAGCCCATAATTTTAGAAGTCATTAGCACATCTGGCACATGTAGAAAAGGTGATCTAGCTTTTATAGCAAAATATTGGTTTATATAATTGATAAACACATGGAAACATACTGTCATTTATTTTACATTTGTTCTTATAATCAATTTGAAATTTTTAGAAGAAAAAAATTATATGCCACCCTTACAGAATGCAAGAAGACCCAACTGAGTACAAACAGAAAGCTATAGGGAGAGAGCAAGTTGATATGAAAACAGAAGTGGATGAGACGAGCATTGCTTGCAATAAAACTAAAACTATAAGAGCATGCCAACAAAAAAGGTATAAAAATTTTAATAGAGAATTTGTGGAACAAAAAGTAAATAAAATGTATAAGAGGCTAATAAATGAAAAATATAAGCTTACTATTAGTCAAGGAAAAACAAAAATAACATATTTTTCAGACAGCAATTTTGCAAAGAAAAACAAAGTATACTGTTCAATGCTGGCAAGCATGTAATGCAACATCTCTTGCCGCTCAAAGAATAAATGAGTTCAATTGTTCAGAAAAAAATGTGTTGGATTATATTAAGAGACTTAAAAGAGGTCATTAACTTGCCCTAATCATTCTGCTTTTAGAAATCAATCTATAGGAAATGATCAGAAATTCAACCAGAGGCTACACACAGGGACCATTCATAATTTTTGTGAACCAAAGTGCAACTTTAGAATACAACAAGAGGAATGGTTCAAGAAATTATGGCACATTGATATAATAATATGCTCCCAACAAATAATGATGTTTATGAAAAAATTTATATGGAAACATGATAAAAAGATATATTAATGCAAAATGATAATTGCATTAAGGTATCTGTTTTGCTCAAATTATATATGTAGGGAAGAAGCTAATATATAAAAAATGCTAACAACTGTTATCTTTCAATGACCTGAGTGATAGACTTAGAGGTATTTTTATGATCTTTTTTTAGAGTTTTCTATACTTTAAAAATGGGAGAGAAACAAAATATGTTATGACAAAAAAAAGAGTAAAAATGGAATGACGCTGCAGTGAGAAACAATGATGATCCGTGATTCTAAACAAAGTACACTCTTCGTTGTTGTGTTTTGGTTGTTTAGTCTCCTATATCTTCCCGAATAATAATGAGGAGTGAACGTGCAAAATATTCAACATAAACGCATATACTAAAGAGCTTAATGAATCACGAATCTACTTAAATTTGCGGTTGCCTCCCTCATGTACTCCAGTGTCCAAGACCGAGTCCCAGAAGGGTCATTGCTATCTCACTCACGTCTTTCTCTAGCACCCAGCACAGACCAGGAAACAGTGTTGCATAAGCCAAGATTGGTGAATACATGAATATACCATCACCCACTCTTCTTCAAAATCAATCGTAACCACTGAACACTTAATACATACAAAGCATTGTGCTAAATCCTACAAGAACTTTGCAAAACACAAAGACACATTTCTCTACTCTTGACTTCACTAACACACACTAACTTGCATGCACATGATACCTACTGCAATTGCAAACATTTATACTTTTGTTTTGCATTAGTTAATCCTCCTACATAAGTAAACCATAGCATAAAACACTTCTGAAAGCATAATTAGTATTGTAAATTCATGCATTGTGTCCTATGAATAATTAAAGCATATGACTATTTTTGAGCACTAAATGGCACTTCAGTTAGTATCATCCTTGAGTATGTTATTCTAGCTCAGAATTTAAGGAGCATTATCTCATGCACATTTTTATGATAGATAATGATGATATTCTCCATCTTTCTACCTGAGCAATTAAAAAGTTTAATAGTCTTTGATGTGGCTGGTTGTCGGAATAATTTTCTAAGCAGGAACAATTAAAATCCACTTATTTCATAGTTTGTGCATTCTCAACTATTGTTTGAAACTCTTTGTTTCTGTGGAAACCTGATGAAAACTTAAAGAACTTTAAATCTATAATGAGTTTGCAGAGAGCATTTGTTTTCCTTAATTACTGAAAGCATACAGCTGGATTACACGTAGCACTGTTACTTCACTAACAAACTTTCAGGAAGACAGAGCCTGCCTGCTGTCTTCTTTCTCCTTTATGAGAAATGGCACAGCCGTCCGCTTCAGTGAGACCCTGGTGCCAGGAGTGGGATCTCCTCAGCGCCACACCAGGGTGAAATGTGTGAGCTTCACCACCAACTGCCTTCTGCCCTGCCATGAGCCGCTGATCCACTTCAGCACACACAAATGAGCTGTCAGCCTGAATGTCTTTTTTCTCTGCCTGGCTAATGCTTGTTCCGCCACCATTATCTGAGCTCAAGTAGGATGATTATTATTTCAAGCCCTGTCTAGATTATACTGTCCTAAGGGTTACTCTTTATCTGCATAGACTCCTCTTTATAAATTCTTTGTAGTGATACCCTGATAGCTCCTCATTAAACAAGTGTGTGGCATCTTGCTTTGTTTGCACAGAAATGACAATACCTCCCATCCTAAGGAGAATTACCTTTTAATAGAAAAACACATGCTTGAATGAAATCAGAATGAATGTATCCCTTTCAAAACAAACTAAAAATATAGCAATTGATGTTAAAGCAATTTATATGCACCAAGTTAATAAAGATAATAGTTAGAAAAAACAGGGCACTGAAATGTGTATATTTGTAGAGTAAATAATTTCCCAAGATGGATCAAGTCATATTGCATCTTAATATGAGCAATGTCATTAATATGAAATCTGTAACACACAGTTGGGGAATATCTTGCCTTTCCAGAAACTCTTACACATTCTATTTCAGAAGGTGTTTTCTGCTGTACTGGGGATAATAAGTTTTACTGCTTGACTTATACATACTCAATGGCAGGAGGTTAGTTCTACCCAAATCTACCAGATCTTTGTTAAACTCTCCCTTCTGTGGCTGAATAATAATGGTGAATATAGTACTTGTTGCAGGGGTGTCATATTTTATTTTAATGGAGAGTTTTTAGCAATAATGTCTCGATAAGAATAAAACCAATACAGCGAACCAGAGGCAAGTGCACCCTTTCCCCACCCCTATTTGACTACCTTTGTCTATGTAATAGATCTCCAAATTCTGTAAATACCTAATTCTGGAGGTTCTGGAACTGGCAACTGTCACAAAACATAAGCCACATTAAGCCAGATCTATCGAGTGCTTAATATGTGAAAAGCACCGTGTTGGGTTTATTTATAGAAATACTTCCAGTTCATCTGGGAAGTGGAAAACCCCAACGATTAGCATAACAACATTTGACTACGGCCTGCATTATGGAAAGTCAAAATAAAAAGTATGAGGATAGATTAAAAACACAACATTAGAAGACTACAAAGAATTAGGAAATCATTATCATTAGTATCATTATTATTATAAATGAGCATCACTGAATTTAAGTGTTACTACAACTCCAAGGCAATGATAAAAACTGCAAAATGGTGACAGGAAGAGACTTGATGTGGGACGGTGAACACACAGTATAATATACAGATGATGTTACAAAACTGTACACCTGAAACCTACATAATTTTATTAACCAGTGTCACCCCAATGAATTCAATTAAAAAACAGAAGAAGAGTCTCCATGAGATGGTAAAAATTAGTGTAATGGGTTATACTAACCACCTGGGATTGAGTAAACCAGACTATTATTTGTTAGGCAATTAGCTAGCAACCAGTTGTTTACCACACAGCTAACATTTGAGGGGAGTCTAGAATTTCTCTCTTTGGAAATGGGATAAACTGCTGTCAACCACACCAACAAAATGAACAGCAGTAAGTGAGTTCACATGCTCAGAACCCACTACTCAGAAAGACTCCAAATACTTCTGGAATAGAAAGTCCTGCCTAGGTAGTTTATTTAGCCTAAATTTTCATTTTAACGACAGTGTGAGGGAGAGTCAGACAGTAGCCTAGAGTCCAAGAAAAAGAGGACTGCATCTTTGTCCGTAGAGCCGAGGGAACAGGGCCTTGTAGCCTCCCACACAGACACTGGCTAACCGAGTTCTGGAATCTGTTCTCGCAGGATTATTCAACCTGGCTACACCTGTTACTTAGTTCTCATGGTGTCTAAAGTTTCTGAATGAAGGTAATGGAGGTTTAAGCTTTAGATTTTATATGAAGCCACAGGGAAACTTTATTTTTATTTTTATTTATTTAAAAATTTTTTATTTAGTTATTTTTCAAGTACAGTTTTTTTGTCTATTTCTCCCATCCCAGCCCCCCCTGCCCCATCTCCCCACCTCCCTCCCATTTCCCCTCCCCCCCAGTCCTCATCCCTGTGTCTTTCATACTTGTTCCTCAAAATCCCTCCCTATTTCCCCCTTAAATTCCCTTCCCTCTCCCCTCTGGTCGCTGCCCACTTGTTCTCTATTTCAGTGTCTTTGTTTTTATTGTTTGCTTGTTTGTTTTGTTGTTTAGCTTCCTGTTAAAAGTGAGATCATATGGTATTTGTCTTTCAATGCCTGGCCTATTTCACTCAGCATAATGCTTTCCAGTTCCATCCATGTTGTTGCAAAGGGTAGTAGCTCCTTCTTTACACAATGGAATTCTATGCAGCGGAGAGAAAGAGGGAGACTTTAGATTGCTAACTTTTCTCATGGCTCTGTTTAGCATCAAGCCAGTGTAAGCAAACCAGGTTCAGAGACAGGGGAACAACACTGGTGAGCTGCACAGTTCATTACACTGGACTCTCTGCCCAGTTTGTCCTGGCGCATGAACTAATTACTAGAATTCTGGGCACACCAAAAAATTCTTTTTGCCAATCTGACGGAAAAAAAATAGGCATAATTTTGATTCATTCGCAGCAGATGGCTATTGTTGTGTTGGCTGTTGTCGTTTTTTTATTTGACAGTCTAAAGGAAAAGAGGTCAGTGCCCCTGACTAAATAGTCAGGTACTGCATGTTTTAAAAATTCTTGCAGCACACCGGTTGAAAATTGCTGATTTAGCCTAATAAGAGAATTCATATTCCTCATACCCAGAAACACAGATTGCAGGACGTTTTTCAAAAACATACAGTATACAAATACATGTGTGTGTGCATAACTGTTTCATTGGTTAGTTTCTTTAAGAAGTTTTTGCTTAGAAGGTATCTATTTTAATGTGATCCTCCACTGTTAATAACCATGTTATTACTATTAAAATAATAAAGAATAAAAAATTATTTTAGCTTCACACAGTTCTTTGAAATGACTAATCCAGACATTAGCAATCCAACAGACACTGAAAAAAAATATTGGCAGGGAAAAGAAAAATACCCCATCTATTGCTAGAATTATTTCACAAACTCATTTATTAAAATAATTCTGTTATAATCCCCTTCTAACTTCCACCGAAAAGGGAATTTTATTCCATAGTTCTAAACAAATAGACACTTAAACATAATGCCTCAGACATTTTGGTATCTGACTGTACAGACTACAGAAGGAAATAATGCAGCCAAGGCTAAAATGGTTCCATTTTTTAATTCTATATTTTTGAATATAATGATTTTAAAGGAATGTATATGGTAATAATGAAGTAATTAGTGACAACGTGATTCTACCAAAATCACTGAAACCAGTAACCAGCACCTGGTCATTAACCTAACCAAGCCAACCTGAGCATCCCCTCTGTCCAGGGGCAGTATTCACTACTGGGAGGAAAGACATAAATGTATCTGGTCTTGAGATCCACCTAGAAGAAAATTTGAAGATTACCCACATGGTGCAAGATGAATTTCTATGCCCTCTGCTGCTGGTCCTGCATGTGCATTTGCAACAAAAGGTCAGTCAATTTCCTTTTCCTTTGGAAATCAGAGCTAAGAGGCATGAAAAGTGACAGTTGGGACACTATAAAGGAAGGAGTGAAAAGGCTTTAGAATAATAGCAAACAACTTATTTTAAGTTTCAGAATGAGGATTTCTGAACATGTTAAACTCTTACAAATGAAGAGATTTTGTTATTTTTGTTTTGCTTTTCCTTATCACAGTTCACTGGGGACAAATGAAACCCTTTTAGAGTTGGGTATCTGAAAAGCCTAATTAGAGTTGGATAAGAAGTGTGAATCAGAGTTATTAGTTTTCCTCCTACTCTTTTGCTTTCCAAATCATGGAAATACTCGGTGAAAATGCACTTCATATTCTAAAGATATTAAAAAGTGAGTCAGAGCAAGGTTGAATGCCTCTCTATGCTGCTGAATAAACGAAGGGCCAAACCCTCAAAGTGAATAAGACTAATAACATTTTTCACTCCATTTCCTTGCCAAAAAGATGACCCTGAATTATATGCTGCCTAACTTTTATGAAAAGATTCAGCTTTCATGAATGAATTGAATGTGAGTTTATCCAATCTCTCAAATTTTTAAACTATTTCTCTGGATCAAGCCAAATACTGAGAAAAGCTTACTTTGTAAAGTGCTTGTTCACCCTCTGTAGCAGATGTCTCGGTGAAGTGTCCTTTGTCATTACGCCCCAGCTAGGACATAAGAATCTGTACAATACAGACATACACTGCCAGAAGGAATGGTTGACAAAATTATCTGCTGGCATCTTTCAGGAAGTCCTATCATGAAAGGCCCAGGGGAAATTTTCAGTGTTTCTATTGTACCTTTGATGCAACTATACTAGGACCTCGGCTCTGGTTCCTTCCACTGACTCTGGTGATAAGATTTTCTAAGCTCACCCTCATCTTTTCCTTTTTTGATATCAGTTCAGGTGATTTCGTTGATTTTTTTAGGCTCCAAACTAACACATCTCTAAAAATCACTGCCAGATCTGTTAACTTCAGTCCTAAATTTCTAATCTTCAGTCCTGGATGGTCTATAAGTCCCTTCTCCTACCTCAGGTATTTCTCTTAAGGGTCCTGCCATCCCTCTGGTCATCCGAACTTAAAGTGTCAGCACCTCAGAGCCTGAGGTGGCCCTGGCCCCGAAACCTCCCTACATTCAATCCTATAGATTTCTCTTATATTCATTTTGTTCTATTAT
Organism: Artibeus jamaicensis; assembly: GCF_021234435.1. NCBI lineage: Eukaryota > Metazoa > Chordata > Mammalia > Chiroptera > Phyllostomidae > Artibeus > Artibeus jamaicensis. Next base: position 22,957,149 of record NW_026521812.1, read on the forward strand.
TTTAGAGGGGAATTAGGAGCTGAAATCCAGCCCATGCTCTGTTTGCCAAGCCACACTCCCTGGTGAGGGGCAGGGTGCACCTAGAGGAAGGGGTGCACCTTAAAGGCGAATGTGCTCACTTAGTTCCATGCCCATCTGGAGGAGTGGTCGTATCTGATGCACACAAAGACTCTGCACATAGTACTCACGGTGCCAATCTCCACATCTTTGCCACGTTATCCTGTACAGATATGTTTCAAAAATAATGACTAGCTTGCTGATGAAAGGTCTAATCCAAACTCAACCACATGACATGCAAGCCCTTTTACCCTGACTTCTACCCACCTACCCTGCCTGCCTGAGCACCACTCTTCTGCCTGTAACCTAAGTTCCATCCATGACTCTTAAGTTTTCTGGAAAGGGGAATTCTGGATTTTCAGGGTTTTCTTCACTTTTAGAACTTTAAAGATGTTGTTGTACTGTTTTCAGATCTCCATTGCTTCTGATGAGAAGTTAGTCTCATTAAACATATTATTACCTGGCTGCTTTGAAATTTTCTTTATGTTTGTTTTTCAGTAGTTTGACTATGACACACCTAGGACTGATTTTCTTTGTATCTGTCTGAGGTCTGTTGAGCTTCTAAAATCTGTATATTTACATCTTTTATTAAATATGAAAAAATCAGTCATTATTTATGTTTAAAATTTTTCTACTCATTCCCTTTCTCCTTTCCTTCCAGGCTTCTGATAATGTACTTGGACTTTTGATACAGTTTCTCAGGCCATGAGGCTTTTTAAAAACCAGTCTTTCTCTCCCTTATTTTTCAGGTTGCATAATTTCTACTGACCTACCTTCAAGTTCACTGACCTCCCTGCCATCTGCCATCTGGCATTAAGTATATAGAGTGAACTTTAAAACTTTCAGGTCTAGAATGTTTAACTTTGTTTTAGAATCTCCATTTGGTATACAGTTTTAATTTCTTTTCTAATACTTCCCATTTGTTCATTCCCAGTATAATAACTCAAGGTTATTATAGATATCAAAACTACTTTAAAATTCTTGCCTCTAATTCCAACATCTGTCATCTCATGATCAGTTTCCATTGATTATCTCTTCTCTTTTAAAATGGGTCAGATGGGCCTGTGTTTGCACATGTCTAGTCATTTGGGATTGCATTCTAAATATTGCAAATGATGTTGTGGAGACTTGGGATTCTGTTATATTCTACCAAAGAATATTAATTTTTGTTATTGTTGCTATTTTAGCAGGTTAATAACTTAGCCAGTTCCATACTCTAAATTCTGTCTCCTCTGTAATGAGCAGGAACTGAAATCTCTGTTCAATTATTTTTAGCCTTCACTGTGCACAGGTAGTTTACAGGTCAGTCCAGAATTTGGGCTCCTTCTCTGTGGCTCTCTCCTTTCCATGATTTCTCCTCTGTTTTCTGCTGCTCTGGTCCCTCAAGCAAGGAACAGTTCCGATTTCTACTGAGTTTTATATGTCCCATATGAAGTCAACTGTAATATCTGTTCTCAGGCAAAACCCAAAAACCAACAAAAACAACCCTATAAAAATCAGAAATTCATTAGTGTCAATCCTTTCTCCCAAGTGTTGACTATATTCCACTTTCTCCCTGTTTTTGTTTGCTCAACATATAGCAACCAAGACAGTGCCTTCCAGATAGTTAGTTTTTTTTACTTCGTTCAGAGTTATAGTTGTGATCTAGAGGCAGCTTAGTCAAATAGGATCTACTCTGTCATTAATGGAAGTAGAACCCTCCTGAGTCTTCACTTCTCTGAATATACTCTTTAATTTCCTACCTCTGTGGCCTTCATAAAAACAAACCCTCAGAGGAGGAAGAGATCACTAAGGTTGCTCTCTCGATGTCTTAGAAATAATGAAAAAGCCACCCCTCACAGCCTCCCCCTCTCCCCCACACCAGCAGACTCTCCAACACTCCAGCCTGCAAGGCCCAGGTTCTCTGATTACTCACAGCATTATGGTCATACTGACCCTGCAGTGTTCACTATAATCTGCCTCATATTCTACTGATCTAGGTACTGACCACATTTTCTCTTCTAAATTAAGACTGTGTAAGCTTGGAGACTGACTCTTATTGATCTTCATACCCCCTACAGCACCAAGAACTATACCAGCTTTCCATTAGGTACTCAATTGAATGAGTAGGGAGTAGTGCCACAAAATACAGAAAAGGTAAAGCTTTCTCTGTTACCCTGCATAAAAGGTAATTTAAACAAATGGGTAGCATGTTGGTTTATTTAACTAAATTTCCTTCCTGAAAGGAGGGCATTCCCAAGAAGAGATACTATTTGCTGATACACTGGAACATACCGGTGGAAGCTACAACCTTTCCTAGAGTGTACTGCCCCCATTAATCTTCCTAAAACCTTTCTTACATTATGTACCACATTCCCACTCAAAACCTAAAATGACTCTGAAGATCATGGTAAGAAGTCTGGTTTTTACAAAGTATGTATTTGAGATTTTCATTCTTACTTCCCTTTTCTCTCCAACACGTGCTCTGCTGTCACCAGGCAAGTATCTTCTGTTCCTCGTGAAACATTTGGCACTTGGCTGCAGATCATGGTTGAAATACCTTCAGTCTGTTCATCTAAGTTCTACTCACCTATCAATATCAAGACCAGTTTATTTCCTCCTTAAATCTCATGTTTCCTCTGAACCTTCCCAGTCCTTACTATCCTTACATTTAGTTCCTGTTGCACTCATGGTATGTACTTAAGTAGTGAACACAGCTCTTTAAAGTATGATGCGGACCCCGGCTTATGAGGTCCACAACATTGTGGATGAGATATGAGAAATTCACATGGACTACCAAGTCCTGTGGAGGAAAAGGGATGGCATGGCTTCTCTCTCAAGAGGAGAAATAGCCTTGGAGCGCCTCAGCCACTGTCTCAAGAGGAAAGCGCCCTGACCCTTGCTTTGATAGGCTTTTATTGGGTTCAATTTGCACAGGAATAAAGTTCATCAATCATTTTCAGGCAGAAATGATTAAACAATAGATAACATTCAAAGAACTCTGAGGGCTTATTCTGAATCAAGGTCAGATAGTTAAAGGGCCATAAAATTTTGAGGAACAAATTCACTTCCTGCCTGGTCCCTCATTATTTAAATTGAGGGTATTAGCAAAGCAGGTTTCACAGGCTTGTACACATTCTTTCTTAGGCCTGATCGCCCTAGGGAACCCACCCTTTCCAGCACAGGGCTGCATCCACCACCAGCATTGTTTCAGGCTTAGGTTGAGCAGGAGAAGTAAGGCAGCCAAGAGATTAGGAGACTTCCTGCAGACAGAATGAGGACTCGGGCTGTGGCAAAGCCAAGGAGTGAGGGTCCATCAGCCCCTCTTTCTATAGCCCCCCAAGTCCTTCCCTGGGGACCCCTGTGATGGTGCCTGTCTTAAGTCAATCCTCCTTTGAGGAACCCTACCCATCACTGGCTAACGGATCAAGCATTGGGGGCCAGGCAGGCTGAAGTAAAAGGAGCAGAGGCAGCACCCCTGCCTAGCAGATAAGCTTTGTCTCTAGTGGCTTGTGATCTGAAAGTCACTCACTCAGCCTTAGCCATGGGGGGAAGGGGGAGTTACAGCTCCTGAAACCAGGCAGGGCAGTTCCCAACAAAACAGACTGATAGCTGATCACATCATGAATTTTAGAAATGAGGTACTTGGACCCACAGAGGTTAAGTGACCTGCCTAAGGCTACTCAGCTACATAGTACAGTATCTGAGTGAAGACGGGAATTTATATTTCCTGAAACAGTTGGGCCTCTTTCTATTCTACTACACTGTCTGGTATTGGGTTCATGTTATTTCCTTTACAAACTGGAAACTCTTTGAAAGAAACTTCTTATACTTCCTTTGCATTCCTTATAATAGAGTGGCATACAGATATGGAAGCACTTAAGAAATAGTTGTTGATCACTAAAATCAATGTAATGATCTTGGGGGCAGGAGAATCTTACATAACATATATTTCTTGATTAACAATCAAAGATATAAGGGTTAAGTAATATTTGACCCTAAAATATACGAGAATCTTATAATTTCCTTTATTTTTAAATATATTTTATTGTTTATGATATTACAGTTGTACCATTTTTTTTTCCCTTTGTTCCCCTCCGCCCTGTAACCCCTCTCCCACCAGCATTCTGCCTCCTGAGTTCATGTCCTTGGGTCATACATATAAGTTCCTTGGCTTCTTCATTTCCTATAACCTGTCTATTCTGTACCTACCATTTATGCTTCTTATTCCCCGTATCTTTACCCCCATTCCCCCCTCTTCGATCCCCACTGATAACTCTCCATGTGATCTCCATTTCTGTGATTCTGTTCCTGTTCTAGTTGTTTGCTTAGTTTGTTTTTGTTTTTGCTTTAGGGTCAGTTATTAATAGTTATGAGTTTGTTGTCATTTTACTGTTGATAGTTTCGATCATCTTTTACTCTCAGATAAGTCCCTTTAACATTTCATATTATAAGGGCTTGCTGATAATGAATTTCTTTAACTTTATTGTATTTGGGAAGCACTTCATCTGCCCTTCCATTCTAAATGATAGCTTTGCTGGATAGACTAATCTTGCATGCATGTCCTTGCATTTTATGACTTTGAACACTTCTTTCCAGCCCCTTCTTGCCTGCAAGGGTTTTTTGTTTTTGTTTTTTTTGATAAATCAGCTGATAGTCTTATGGAAACTCCTTTATAGGTAACTGTCTCCTTTTCTCTTTGCTGCTTTTAAAATTCTCTCATTTCAGTCTTGGATAACATAATTATGATGTGCCTTGGTGTGTGCTTCCTTGGTTCCAACTTCTTTGGGACTCTCTGAGCTTCCTGGACTTCCTGGAAGCCTATTTCCTTTGCCAGATTGGGGAAGTTCTTCTTCATTATTTTCCCAAATAAGTTTTCCATTTCTTGCTCTTCCTCTTCTTCTTCTGGCACCCCAATGATCTGGATGTTGGAGTGTTTAAAGTTGTCCCAAAGGTTTCTAAGCCTCTCCTTTTTCTTTCTTTCTTTTTTTTTTTGAATTCTTGTCTCTTCATTCTTCTATGGTTGAATGTTTATTTCTTCCTTCTGCTCCAAATCATTGATTTGAGTCCTGGTTTCCTTCCCTTCACTGTTGGTTCCTTTATATTTTTCATTTCACTTTGCATGGCCTTCACTTTTCCCTCTATTTTGCAAACATACTCAACCATTTCTGTGAGCATCCTGATTACCAGTGTTTTGAATTCTGCCATCTGATAGGTTGGCTATCTCTTCATTGCTTAGTTTTATTTTTGGAGTTTTGATCTGTTCTTTCATTTGAGCCATATTTTTTTGTCTCCAAGTGCCTGTTATGTTGTAAGGGGCAGAGCCTTAGGTATTCCCCAGGGCAACCTACTTGGCTGTGTTGTGATGCTATATATGGGGGAGAGATCTGAGAGGAAACAATGGTACTTGCTAAGCTCTCAGCTGGCTTTCAGTCACTTCCCCTGCTACCCACAATCAAATTGGGCCCTTCTGGTGCTGATTCCCTGGTGGGTGGGTTTGTGTACATTCTAGGACCCTGTAGGTCTCTCCAACAAACTTTCCTGTGAGGTTGGGAGTTTCTCCCACTGCTGCAATCCCCACAGACTTTTACAGCCAGAGGTTTGAGGCTTTATTTCCCCACGATGGAACCCTGGGTTGCACAGTGTGTCTCACTCCCCAGTTGTTCCTCTTGGTTTATCCACATGCAAATGTGGGACCACCCACTCCACCAACCACTGATTTGCCCAACCTGGTACACCAGCTGCCTCTTTGCCAACGTCCTCCCCACCCCAGCTGCCCATCTCTGGCTCTCTTACCAGTCTAAATGAATGTTTCCTTTTTTTTCCTTGGTTGTCAGACTTCCATACAGTTCAATTTTGTGGCAGTTCTGTTTATTTTTTATTTTTAAATTGGTTGTTCTTCTTTTGGTTGTGCAAGGAGGCGAAGTGTATCTACCTACACCTTCATCTTGAATGGAGTCTAATTTCTTGATGTTACAGCTCATTTCCAGCTTTTTCTCAAAATCTTTTGCCTGACTCAATGGTATCTTCACCAAGTTTAAGAAACAGAAATAGTATATGATAGCAATTCTCAAACTTTTTCTTATAAAACATATCTTAAAGTAATAATATATGTAATGGGATATATCTTATTAAATATTCTAATTACCGACATGCTAAATAATTACTAAATTTGAGTCAACTGATGTAATCTAAGGAGAAGAGTCTATGAAGTATATCAAATCATGTACTTTATGGTGGGAAAAGAAAAATTTGCAAATTACAAATAAATTTTTATTTGATAAAAATTTTTTTCTGTTAAAAATAAAAAAGCCAGTTTCTAATGCCAAGTGTGCATTAGAAAAGCCAGCAGTGTTAAAGCTACTGAAGAAAAATTCAAACAAGTAGCTTTAATGTGTTTTATAGCCATATCTATTGGTTGGTCTAGATTTTCCCAACACTTTATCAAGCATTTCATCATATAGGCCTTCTGTTTAGAGAACTATTCCCAATTATTATTTAAAGCTGTGATACATGGATTATTAAATCCAAGTAATATCATTCACTTGAAATTTTAAGACAAATTCTAATTTAAAAAAGCTAATGACCACTTCAATGTTAAAAATGTGGTTCATGTTCCTTAATCTCTGTCTGGGCAGGTGAATGGCACATTCCTCCCAAACCCAAATATTAAATATTACTATGTCATACTTTCTTAAATAAATGATCTTAAAAGGAATATGAGGAGTTGTGTCTACTTCTACTACTAGATCTGATCCTCAAAATAATTTTACTCCTAAGACAGAGAACATATTGAAGGTGTACAGATCTTAGCACACTTGTTCTTTCCTTGATACCCTCTGGAAATCACTAGGCACTTTCTCCCTGAAAACAGGGACCAGACATGCTTTTAAACCATTCCAGTTACCAGCACAATGTAAATATATTCACAGGAAATAAGAGCCAGTTTTCTCCCTCAGAGAAGCTTCAGGAAGCTGAGTCTGAGAAGTCCGTAACTTGCAGAGTTTAAAATCTGTAGCCACATGCTGCAATGCCCAAGGAGCTATTCTTGCCCTGGTTTGGGAACAGAAGCTGAACAACACAGTCCAACTTCACAGTGTGTCTTGTATAGGAAACCACCCAAATGAAGGAAGTAGGAAGGTATTCTCGGAACCCAGTTTTTCTCCATTCCTTCTGATTCTTCTTCGCCCTATTTTTCATCATGGAAATGACCACATTTATTTCTAAATGGCTATAGTTTTCAAATCTCTAATCTAGTCCCTCTTTTATGTGCATTTCTATAAATCTTCTTTTCTTTTTCCTTTAAAATAGTAAAATACAATATATTTTATACAAATACAATACAAAAATTGTATTGTATTGTATATATGAATACAATACAATTGTATTGTATTTTATACAATACAAAATAAAATACAATACTATATATTTTAACCCAATATATAGCTATTTCCTTGTAGGATATGCACCATCATCGACAATTAGTAAAACCTGATCCTTCGGTCCAACTCCAACCTTGCAGAGAATTCTATTTTTCTTTTAGTTACAAAATTTCAGAATAATTAAATAAATTCAGGTAAAATTACTAGTATAGCCCTGGCTGGTGTGGCTCAGTGGATTGAGTGCTGGCCTTCGAACTACAGTGTCACATGGTTCAATTTCCAGTCAGGGCACATGCCTGGGTTGTGGGCCAGGTACCCAGTGGGGGATGTGTGAGAGGCAAACCACACAATAGAGGAATGTTTCTCTCCCTCTCTTTCTCCTCCCTTTCCCCTCTGTCTAAAATAAATAAATAAAACCACTAATAATAAAAAATTACTAGCATACATCTTATGTTTTTAAGTCATATTATAGTATAGGTCAATTAGGGAGTTTTTCTCCAAAAACCTTTCTTATAATATTGAGGGCCTATATAAAACAGTCTAGGTCAAGGTATGTATGTTGAAATTTTACATCTAACTACCTATATCTTATGTTCCTTCTCACACAGCCAATAGCATCCCCTAAATTGGCATTGCAAAACAACTGAAAAACCAGAGTTTGTACGAGCATCAGGATTGGTTTAATTGATAGATGAGATGACTTCCAAGGTGCTTTTCAAGATTATGACTATGACTCTTTCCCTTAGGGGTTGCGTAGGAATGTGGGCAAGAAAAGAGAGGACAAAAAAGATTTAGGGCTCATTTTTGACACTGGATTCACATTCCTCCCTACAAGAATCTGACCCTTTCTCTACTAATCTCTGCTCCATCTCACTTCTGCTCTACCTGTGTCCTGTGCTTTAACCAGGCTGGCTGCCTGCCTCATCTGGACACAGTACTATCAGAGATCAGCATATATGAGAAATGGCCACCAGAGATCGGCAATGCTGTGGAGAATGTAAAGGGCCAAGGAGATTCGTGGGCTACTTTAGCTCTAGTGATGAATGCCCTTATTCCCTGATGAAAATCACCACTGTTGGCATCCAAACACCAACAGACTTGACTCTTGGCCAAATATTAAAGATAAAAGCTATGCATCCTTTAGTACAATATTTATTGAGAGTGTAGAAAACAGGGCATAAACCAGAAGTAGTTTCCAACAAGTAGTTTCATTTAGAATACATCAAATGAGATAAAGCATAAAACAGAAAGATAAGGGAAATGTCTCTTAGCAACTCCCCAAGAGATATTGTTCAGTACAGTTTAAGTCTAATGATATATAAGCTATGATATAATCAAGATTAATATGAAGGCAAAACGTGTATGTCATGTACCTACTTTCCTTGAATACTAAGAACCAAAGAAGAAAGCTAATGAACGTGAAGTTGACAGTGAACAATGTGTAGACCCATGCATATGCATCAATTGATACGTTTTTTTCTCAGACTTTTTACAAACACACCTGGCCACCTATCATTATTTTTACGACACAAATAACAAACTACTCTTGCAAATAGTTACTTGTGAGCACAGTTATCAGTTAAGGAAACAATTTTCTGCAGGTGTAAAAATTACACTTCTCAATAAGGAAAATTTAGGTATAGTTGGTTTACTCATTAAGCCTTTAGAATTCTGTTTTTTCTTGCTTTCTTTGAATAGGATTCTTTCATTTTGGTCCACAAAAGTTAACCCTAAAGCAAGTAGTTCTCAAACCTTTTGGTTTAGGATCCCTTTACACTCATATTGAGGAACCCAAAGAGTTTTCTGTTTATATGGGTTATGTCTCCTCACATATACTGTGTTAGAAATTAAAATAGGAAATTAAAAAAAAATTTATTAATTTAGTTGAAATAAGAACGATAGCCCTGGCTGGTGTAGCTCAGTGGATTGAGTGCAGACCTGGGAACCAAAGGGTTGCTGGTTTGATTCCCAGTCAGGGCACATGCCTGGGTTGAAGACCAGGTCCCCAGTAGGGGGAGTACAAGAGGCAACCACACACTGATATTTCTCTCCCCCTCTCTCTACCTCCCTTTCCCTCTCTCTAAAAATAAATAAAATCTTTTAAACAAATGATAAAACCATTACATATAACCCATCAAATTAACATAAATAACATTTTAATGAAAATCATTACATTTTCCAAAATGAAAATAATTTAGTAAGAAGAGTGACATCGTTTTGCATTTGTTGCAAATCACATTAATGCCTGGCTTAGCAGGAGAGAGCAGAAGTCTTATATCTGTTTCTACATTCAGTCTGTCATGATATGTTGTTTTGGTTGGAGTATATAAGAAAACCTGACCTCACACAGAGACACAGTTGGAAAAGGGGAAAGTATTTTAGTAGCCTTATCAGATAATGGTGGCTATTCTTTGCTACATGAAAACTCAGTAAGAACTTCCTTCCGAAGAGCACACTATGGAAAGCTGGGGAAAAGAGTAACTTTATAGTGGAGAAACCAGACAATCACGACCTAAGACCAGTGTCTTAACATCAACAGTGATAAGTCAGGTTGATGGTACATACTCTTGATATGATGTTTGAAAATAGTATTTGACCTATGGGGTCTTCCTCCCCAGAGCCCATAATTTCAGTCCAATCATGAGAAAAACATCAGATAAATCCCAGTTGAAGGACATTCTACAAAATAACTGACCAGTACTCCTCAAAACTGTCAAGATCATGCTAAATAAGGAAAGCGAGAGAAACTGTCACAGCCAAAGGAACCTAAGGAAACATGATGACTAAAGGTAATGTGGAGGGACTTCCACCAAGATGGAGGCACAGATTTAAGGAAGAGCTAACCCCTATTCTTCAGACTATTCCAAAAAATCCAGAAGGATGGAAAACTCCCATATTCTTTTTATGAAGCCAGCATCATCCTAATTCCAAAACCAGATAGAGACACAACGAAGAAAGAAAACTTCAGGCCAATAATCACTGATGAACACAGATGCTAAAATCCTCAACAAAATATTGCCAAATCGCATCCAACAATATATCAAAAAGATCATACACCATGACCAAGTGGGATTCATTCCAGGGATGCAAGGATGGTTCAACATTCGCAAATCAGTAAATGTAATACATCACATGAACAAAAGCAAAGACAAAAATCACATGATCATATCAATAGACACAGAAAAAGCTTTTGATAAGGTACAACACCCATTTATGATAAAAACACTCAGCAAAGTGGGAATAAAGGGAGCATTCCTCAATATAATAAAGGCCATACATGAGAGACCTACAGCCAACATCATACTCAATGGGCAAAAATTAAAAGCTTTTCCACAAAGATCAGGAACAAGACAAGGATGTCCATTTTCACCACTTCTATTCAATATAGTTTTGGAAGTTTTGGCCACAGCGATTAGGCAAGAAAAGGAAATAAAAGGCATTCAAATAGGAAAGGAGGAAACAAAACTGTCACTGTTTTCAGATGACATGATAGTGTACATGGAAAATCCTACAGACTCTACCAGAAAGCTGCTCGAACTAATTAATGAATTTGGCAAAACAGCAGGATACAAAGTCAATATCCAGAAATCAAAGGCATTTTTGTATACTAACAATGAATCAGCAGAAGCAGAAATCAAGAAAAAAATCCCATTTGATATAGCAAAAAGAAAAATAAAAAACCTGGGAATAAATCTAACCAAAGAGGTAAAAGACCTGTATGCAGAAAACTACACAGCACTGAAGAAAGAAATCAAGGAAGACACAAACAAATGGAAACATATACCTTGTTCATGGATTGGAAGAATTAATATCATCAAAATGTCCATACTACCCAAAGCAATATACAGATTCAATGCAATACCTATTAAAGTACCAATGGCGTATTTCACAGACATAGAACAAACACTTCAAAATTTATATGGAACCATAAATGAGCCCGAATAGCAGCTGCACTTTTGAGAAAGAAGAACAAAGTAGGAGGGATCACAATACCTGATATCAAACTGTATTACAAGGCCACTGTAATCAAAACAGCCTGGTACTGGCATAAAACAGGCACATACACCAATGGAACAGAACAGAGAGCCCAGAAATCAACCCAACTCTACAGTCAATTAATATTTGACAAAGGGGGCAATAACATAAAATGTAGTAAAGATAGCCTCTTCAACAAATGGTGTTCGCAGAACTGGACAGCTACATGTAAAAAAATGAAACTTGAGCACAAACTTACACCATACACCAAAATAAATTCAAACTGGATAAAAGACTTAAATATAAGCCGTGACACCATTAAAGTTCCAGAGGAAAACATCGGCAAGAAAATCTCAGATATTTCATGCAGTAACATTTTTACTGATATGTCCCCTAGAGCAAGGAATATAAAGGAAAGAATAAACAAATGGGATCTCATCAAAATAAAAAGCTTCTGCGTGGCTAAGGAAAACAGTATTAAATTAAAAAGACAACCAACTGTATGGGAAAACATATTTGCCAATGATACCTCAGACAAAGGTTTAATCTCCAAAATATACAAAGAGCTTACATGGCTCCACTCTAAGAAGACAACTAACCCAATTAAAAAATGGGAAAAGGACTTGAACAGACACTTCCCCAAGGAGGACATACAGAAGATTCAGAGACACATGAAGAGATGCTCAATATCGTTAGCTATCAGAGAGATGCAAATTAAAACCACAATGAGATACCACTTTACACCAGTCAGGATGGCTATCATAAATAAAGCAACAAACAACAAATGTTGGAGAGGTTGTGGAGAAAAGGGGTCCTTAGTTCACTGTTGGTGGGAGTGTAGACTGGTACAACCATTATGGAAAACAGTATGGAATTTTCTCAGAAAAATAAAAATCGACCTGCCTTTTGACCCAGCAATTCCACTGCTAGAATTATATCCTAAGAATCCTAAAACGCCAATTTCAAAGAACCTATGCACCACAATGTTCATAGCAGCACAATTTACAATAGCCAAGAGTTGGAAGCAACCTAGGTGCCTGACAGTAAATGAATGGATCAAAAAATTGTGGTACATATACACAATGGAATTCTATGCAGCAGAGAGAAAGAAGGAGCTACTACCCTTTGCAACAACATGGATGGAACTGGAAAGCATTATGCTGAGTGAAATAGGCCAGGTGTTGAAAGACAAATACCATGTGATCTCACCTTTAACAGGAAGCTAAACAATAAAATGAACAAGCAAGCAGAATAAAAACGAAGACACTGAAATAGAGAACAAGGGGACAGTGACCAGAGGGGAGAGGGAAGGAAATTTAAGGGGGAAGGGGGGAGGGATTTGGGGGAACAAGTGTGAGGGACGCAGGGACGAGGGCTGGGGGGGTGGGGATGGGGGGAAGGTGGGGAGCGTGGGACGTGGAGGTGGGCTTGGATGGGAGAAATAGACGAAAAACTGTACTTGAAAAATAAATTAAATTAATTAATTAATTTTAAAAAAAGAATAAACTCTCAGTTTCACATACTCAAAAAAAAATAAAAAGATGGAGGCATAGGTGGAGACACCATGCTTTCTCACACAACCAAGTTTAGAGACAACAAAATATTAGCAACAGAAAACACAGCCAGAACACAGAAAATTGAACTTTTCGGAAGTCTGATAACAACGAATTCTTCAGCCTGACCGGTAAGAGGGGAGAAGCCAGCAGCTGGCGGAGCGGGGTTGCACAGGAAAAAATCGGTCAGACGGACTCAGGCGCGCAGATCCCAGGCATGGGGTTGCAACAGGTGGACCCAGTGAGCGACCCAGTGAGCAATCGGCAGGGAGGCAGGTTGACTGTGGTGGCGCATTCCTGCACAGATAGACCAGCAAGGGAGTGGGCAGTGAGACAGGACGGAGCAGGCCCCAGCTGTGAGAGGCAGCAGAGAGGGCCACCATTTCCACACTCTGACCCCACCCCCACATACAGCGTCACAACCCAGCAACCCCGTCCTGGTGGCCCCGCCCAGCCCTTAAGGCTCCGCTCCCCATACTTACTGGGCGGGAACAGACCAAAAATGGCTCAAGAAGATCTCAAAGCCCCAGAGCCCATAACTCTAAGGGATGAAGAAATAGCAAAACTTTCAGATGCACAGTTCAAAACACTAGTGATCAGAATGCTCACAGAACTGGTTGATTTTAGTTGCAAATTAGAGGAACATATGAAGGCTAAACTAATTGAAATGAAAGGAATTGCACAGGAAACCAATAGTAATGGAAAGGAAACTGGGACTCAGATCAAGGGAGTGAACCAGAAGGAAGGAAAATGACCAAACAGGAAAATATGAAGAAACGAGAATTCAAAAACATGAAGAGAGACTTAGGAACCTCCAGGACATCTTTAAACACTCCAACATCCGAATTATAGGGGTACCAGAAAGGGGAAAGGAACAGTCACGAGTGTGAAACTTATTTGAACAAATAATAAAGGAGAATTTCCCCAATCTGGCAGAGGAAATAGACTTCCAGGAAATCCAGGAAGCTCAGAGTCCCAAAGAGGTTGGACCCAAGAAGAAACACACCAAGGCACATCATCATTACATTAGCCAAGATTAAAATGAAGGAGAGAATCCTAGAAGCAGCAAGAGATAAGGGGACAGTCACCTACAAAGGACTTCCCATCAGACTGTCACCGGATTTCTCAAAAGAGACCTTACAGGCAAGAAGGGGCTGGAAAGAGGTATTCCAAGTCATGAAATCTAAAGACCTACAACCAAAATTGCTCTATCCAGCAAAGCTTTCATTTAGAATGGAAGGACAGATAAAGTGCTTCTCAGATAAGACCAAATTCAAGGAGTTCATCATCACCAAGCCCTTATTATATGAAATGTTAAAGGGACTTATCTAAGAAAAAGAAGATAAAAAAGATGAACAGTGAAAGGACTGCAAACTCACAGTTACTAACAACCACACCTAAAACAAAAGCAAACTAAGAGGACAGCTAGATCAGGAGTGAACCATAGAAATGAAGATCACATGGAGGGTTAGCAAAAGGGGAGTAGGAGAAGGAGAAGGGGGGGAGAAGGCACAGAAAATAAGTAGCATAGACGGTAGGTAGAAAATAGATAGGGGGAGGACAAGAATAGTACGGGAAATATAGAATCTAAAGAACTTGAGACACAGGTTCATAAACTAAAGGGGGGGAATGGTGGGGGAGGGGTGTGCAGGGTGGAGGGGAATGAAGGGGGGAATAGAACAACTATAATGGCATAATCAATAAAATTAAAATTAAAAAAATAAATAAAATAAAATAAAAGGTAATGTGGAATCCCAGATGGGACCCTGGGACAGAAAAGGACATTATGCACAAACAAAGAAAATCTAAATATAATAAGGACTTAATAACAATATATCAATATTGGTTCATTAATTGTAACAAGTGCACCACACTAACATAAGATGTCATTAATAAGAAGCTGAATTTGGGAGGATATGTAAATTCTCTACACTGTTTTCTTCAATTTTCCTATAAAACTAAAACTGTTCTAAAAAATAGAGTCTATTTTAAAATTGCTTAAAACTTGACAAAAATTGTTTTAAAATGTTAAGTTGCAAAGTAGAATCTACAATAATATCAGTGTATTTTAAAAATTCTGTTATATTAAAACTCTATTATACTTTCTTGCACTTTAAATGTATGTTTTGTCACGTGTGATTTTGCAATGGTTGTTAGAAAATATTGGCTCAATGAGTTATGTAGATCTTCCAAATGATGACATGTTTAATATTACAATGTCAACATGTTGCATTTGTTAATATCACCATCAATCTTATAAGAAAAAAATGCACAAAAATTGGGAAGCTGTCAAGTTCATGGTGGTGGCAACAAGTGTTCCAAATTCTAATTTTCACTTGTTTGCTCAAATGTTATCACTGGCAATAACTACTCTTAGTTGTTGTTCTTAAAGGAATAGTCTGACTTCATTCATTTGCAAGAAAATGTCTGTCAAATATGGTGAGGAAATATCTGCCAAGCCTGAATAGCCATAGTTTGTCCTTCCCTCTTTCAGGTAAAAATGGCATTGAATTAAAAAAGTGGCTAGTTCAGCTAGCAACTCAAACAATTGCACAGGTGCCTTTCCGCAGGACTACCACTGTGCTTGATATACAGCAGAAGTGCTTTATGTGTACTTCCCTCACGAAGAATATTAAGAAGTCATGTTCTCAAGGGTTTAAGCTATTTAACAAAGTTAATCATTTTTACTGCTTCTTCAATGACACTGTTAAAGGAAACCAGGTTTGTTTTTTTTTTTAAACGATTACATGGGCAATGAAGAATACAGTATGGCTTAGTGCTGCTGCCTTAATTCTGCTAAGGCTCCAGCAATTTAACCCACCATTCCTTTTGTACCATTATTGCAAACGTCACCATAGTGAAAAAGGCAAAAGTGACCTAGTATTATGACAGAGAATTTTGACCTTAAGGACTCTTGAGAACCACTTACTTAAACAACCATATTTCTGACTTCTCCACTACCCTCCGGCTGTGCCAAGTAACTGCATCGAGTTACGGCATGGAAACCTAAAAGCTCACATAGTATCCACAGAGATGAATCTGCTTCACTTCCCTTTTACGACCACTCTCATACAGAAAGAGTGACAGTGAACTGGGACCACCCAGACTTACTTTCCCTTACCTGTCCACAGTTTAAAACAGGGCTTCCCAACCTTCTTCACATTGTGGCAGGGAGCGAACATGATAACATTTTTATTAAAAAGTAAAGGAATGAGGCTGCCTAAGGCTTAAGGTTCCCAGCCTGGAGGCAGAGGCCCTATACAGCCTTCAGGAGGTCAGAGGGGTCAGTAGCTGTGCCCGTGCTCATGCCCATGGGTTTGCCAAGGCACAGGAGCTGGACAGTTCTGTACTAAGGTTCTCAGTATACCTGGGGCTCTCAGACTGAATCTCTATCCCATACCCAGCTTCATGCTCTATGAAAGGATCAAAGCTTATTCAAATGTGCAAATTCACAATGTATCTGATTGTATTTCATGGTAGAATCAGAATTATATTAATGTAACGATATAATTAATGTAACTTGCTGTAACTTGTCCAGAACACATTTTCAAATACAATGTAGTGAGTAAAAGCAGTCTTATTCCCCAGACTACCAAGAAGTTCAAAACCTTGGCTCTGCCACTCACTAGCTGTGTGATCTTGGAAAAGTAACTGAAGATCCATCTCTGTGCCTCAATTTGCCCACCCATGAAATGGGGACAATAATAGTATTTACCTATTTTAAGTATAAAATGAGTTAATTTAGTAAAAAGTGCTTAGAATGACGGCTGGAAGTGGCAATGTTTGCTGCTGTTATTATCCCATGGGTACGGGATAATAACATCTCCTGACTGGGACTGCTTCTCTGAGCCCAATAGTGTGAAACTGCAAATTTGCAAAGAAAGAGAAGCCCAGTGACACCAATGGGCTGCATGCTAACCTGCAGGGCTCCCCATCTGAGGTGACACGCTTGAAGCAGGCAGGGGACAGAGGTGTGCGAGGGAAGGAATGGTCTGGGCCTTTTTAGTGCACTCATAGCATTCATCAAGGGTTTATGCTCAAAACCTTCTCTTCCCTATCAAGATACAGATTAGTTTCCACCTAATGTATAAGTCTATATACATATTATTTTCCTTGGGAGGGGCCCTGGTGAAAAAATAATCATGACAGACTATTAACCCATCCAAAGCTTTTTTTCACGCTGGTGTCAGAAGTTGGGGTTGGATGAGCCTGGGGCTCCAGGAGCCTCCCAGAGCTAGAACACATGACCCAAAGCTGGGACTGTCTCATAGACACAGCTTCTTTACCTTGGGTTAAATACGTTTTGTTTTGTTTTGTTGTTTTCTTTACTGAACGTTTTTTGGCAACTACTTAGCACAGTTCTTAAAATCATTAGAACTAATTAAGAGGTTAGGTTACATCTGAAGCTGAATGATTTTAAGAGTCTTCTTCATGTAAGTATTCAATATCTGCATTGCCACAGTTTAAAGTTGCAAAGAAATACAAAATTATCATAACAAGAAAACAGTCGCAAATGAACTGACCCTTAAAAGTAGCCTGTCCTCAAACATCTCTCACAGCCTAGTACCGAAGCCCAGCCATCAGGTCGGCATCTTTTGGCAGCCATTCCGCGCTTGTCTGATGTAGTGAACGTCACACAATTACAATGCAGATGAAAAGCAAACCTACCCATGCAAAGTCACTGACCAATGAAGATCCTGCCAACTTGAGCAAAAAATCAACAAAACTTTAAACGAAACTAATTGAAATATTCACAAATTAAAAGATTTTGAAAAAACTCAGGAAATCCTTAAAGGTTTTTGTAAAAATGATTTTCTATTTAATTGAACAACCAAATCATGAAGTGCAAGATATACTAATTTATCAACTTAAAACTTTGTCAAGAAAGTTATGCCAAAAATAAATAGTAATTTGGCCCTGGTTGGGTAGGTCAGTTGGTTAGAGTGCTCTCCTGATAATCAAGATTGTGGGTTCAGTCCACAGGAGGAAACTTATAAGAAGCAAACAATGAATGCACAAATAAGTGGAACAACAAACTGATGTTTCTCTCTTTTTCTCTTTAAAAATAATCAATAAATAAAAAAATTTAAAATAAATAAGTAGTAATTTGTTCACTGCTATTCTAAGGAATTTATTTCATAGTGCTATTATAATCTACATTTTTATCAAGTAAGATAAAAATTACTTTTATGTGTTACTTTTATTTTTCAAAATAAAGTCCCAATTAATCTTCTTCCCCACTGCCTCCAAACCCCAGACTGAAGATTTTGGTCCCTGCTGAGCAACCTTTTCCTGGTACTAAGTCTCCCGAAGTCATGAGCCCATTAAAAACACAGATAAACACTGTATTTTTCATCCACTCAGTACGTGCTCCAAGAAACTGTCTTTACCTAACTACTCCAAGATGCAATGGGTCTGTCCTGCCCACGTCTTCACCAGGACCCCTCTGTGGAAGGAGGAGGAGCTTTATCCTTTGGGCACACAATATTTTTCTCAAGTTTATTTATCTTGCAAAGTACGTAAAACTTAAATGCAAGCCTTAATAAAATTGTCTGGAGATATTGGGTTATTATGACCTTGATAAGATTGATCCAATAGACCTAGCTGGTGTGGCTCAGTGGATTGAGCGCCGGCCTGCAAACCAAAGTGTCACTGGTTCAATTCCCAGTCAGGGCACATACCTGGGGTGTGGGCCAGGTCCCCAGTAGGGGGTGTACAAGAGTCAACCACACACTGATGTTTCTCTCCCTCATTCTTCTTCCCTTCCCCTCTCTTTAAAAATAAATAAATAAAATCTTTTTCTTAAAAAAAAAAAAAAAGACTGATCCAGGAGAAGTATGAAGGGTTTGTATCAGCTAGAATGACTTTCACTAACAGAGACTGACATTATCACCCTGTCAGATGATCCTAAACTTTATTGGTTTTGAAGTACTTTATTTCTATAATAACAATTGTAAATTGAATTCATCTCATTTGTTTAAAAATGACAAATGTACATTGGTTAGAAGTAATGAAGTCACTGGCTAGCTTTACGAGAAGCAGTCATGAAATGGACGGCAGGTATAAACGAAGACTTCTCCTTCCCTTACTGAAAAACAACCGTCTTTTAGTTACCTAAAAGTCAAGGCAAATCAGAGATCAGCTGGAATGAAAATTTATACAAAGCAATTGAGTAATTATGCTTAAAGGTGTGTGCAATTTGGATTTGCTTTTCTCAAGATTTACAGTCAATAAATATATTGAACAGAACTCATATCTATAATGAATGTGCAATCAAGGTCTTTCTCAGTTGTATGAATGTGTGTATATGTACATTTTTCTCTGTTGAATATATCATTATTTAACACAGAGATCGCAGTTATAAATGTCCATTTTCTTTGACGTTGGCACAAACAGGCCAGATAACATGGTGATAATAGACGGGTAGTAAGAATGGGGAACAGAAGTGCTTTTGTCATACTTCCTTGGATCATGGTGCTATTACTTCAACTTCCTCCCCCACATACTAACCTCACCTCAATTTAAAAAGACTAATTATTATCTATGTTTCATTTTTATAAAATATTCCTAGTACTGATTTTAGTTTTGTTTCCAGCAACAGTTGACAGTTCTCTCTATATTTCTAATTTTTGTTTTAGAGTCCAAGTGCAAATTTTGTGCCAGTACCTATAAAAAGCACATGGCATATACAGATAAGTATTTCCCTTAATGAGACTTTTAAATCAGTCCCAACTCTGTGAATAGTATTTTAAAATCTGAAACAAGCAGAGAGGACAACATTAAGTGTTTTAACCCGTGGAAAGGCCAGTGAGTCCGACGTGTCTGGGTACTTACTCTCTCACACAGTTCTTCGAACGTGCAGTCGGCCACAGTTCCACAGGCTTTATTCAGCCACAGCTCTCTGCCTTGCACTTTTAGAATCCTCGGTCTAGTTACTATGGGAACATGAACAAAGACTCAATCTTGTCTGGATAATTACTATAAAATTCATCTCTTACAGATAGGAAATGCATAGCTTGATGAATAATAGCACATGATTCAACACATAAATTAGACAAAATGCTGATACAATGACTGCCACTTGAGCGTGGCATCAACCCATATACAGCAATGGAACTTATTAATTGGTCAGTGGAGATTGGGCATTGTGTTCTAAATGTATTCTCTTTCAAGAGAAATTAACTTACGTACAATCATTTTGTTTCTGAGCCAGCTCATCAAACAACTTATCCATGACAGCCTCCACATCAGCTTCACTTGTGCTACAGTGAAAAGAATAATAGAATATGAAATTAATAACACTTGAAGCCAACATCAAACAGCTGCTGGAGCCTGCTTAGCTTTTTGCCCATAAAAAAAGAGAACAGGATGTTATGCTCTAAATACAAACATTAGATTTAGAATACACTTAAAAGCAGAGAATATTAACTCTCAGGTAGATGATTTTGCCTTATTTGCATACACAGAAAGACTTCTGTGCTTCTGGCTGTTTCCAGTAATGAGACGATACAGTCAGAGTAAATCCATTAATACTATGTGTACACAATGAGAAGAAAGGCTTCTGGCTCTCTCTTGCATGCAAAACAAGAGCAAATAGACAAGGCAGTCAAGCATCCAGCAAAGTGTCCTTTGAAATCTGTACTGAGAGGCTACATGTGAAATTAAATATTGAAGCTGCTTTTTAAAAAAAATCAAGTCAAGCCACTGACTGAGAAGATCAAGCATCCAGAATTAAATCACGAGCTTCGAAATACCAACTAGATCTACACATCAACAATTTCATCAGACTTTGAGTAGAAGGACAATTATAAACCACAGAGTTTCTCTCAAGAGTGTCCTGGTTGAAAGTTTGAGAAAACTCTCTCCATCTGTGATACCCACCGTTGCAGCTACTGTGCAGTTATTTTCATCAAAGATTCTTTTGAATTCTAATTAAAAATCACCATATGGTTTATGGAACCCACATATACAAATGTGATAATACTATGGCCTTTTCTCCCCTCTCACTTTTTTTTCAAGAGAAGTTGATAAATTAACAGTCAATAAAATAAAATAACTGGCAGAAGAAATAAATGTTTAAAAAAAACTTCAAGTGAAAACAAGTTTTCTTCAACTTTATCTACATACAAACTTAGAATGATCTGCCAATATGCTTAATTTTGACACACAAATCACTCTTATCTAGGTGCAGAAGCAAATCAAACTCAATTCTGGATGTCCATCTTAATAAAATCTTATTGAAAATTAATATGGTAAATTATTTTTTCAGATTCAGCTAAAACTAAAACAAATATCTCCCTAGAGATAATTATCAGGGGCAGGCATTTAACATACAAACACTTAATTCTTCAACTGTTCTACAGCAAATGCTTTTAGATTGCAACAAAGCACACAGTCATTATGAAGGGTTTGGAATTGTTATAGTCCAAGTAATTATTATAACAGTATCTTTATAAGAATTCTATTACATTATCACAAAATGTTACTCAGAAGTTACAACACATAAAATAAAAAATTTTATTGGTGTTAAGTTGCCTTAAAATAAATCTTTGTAAAAGTATTTTATGTAACATACAAACAAACAGACTCATCTATGTCAACTTGCAATTTACCTCAGGAAGTAAGCTCTATTGACCTTCTGGGGACAGGAATCTTATCTTTCTATTGTCTTATGAGCAAAGGGGGCTAGTGTGTATTTTGGTTTCATTAGATGTGTCTATACTGATATAAAAAAAAAATAAGGATACCATGAAAGGGATCCTGACCAGGATTCCAGGAACAGTGTATTCAAAATCTCTTAACAAATGACTTACAAGGTAACACTAGTGTTCCCACACTCCACTCAGATTTCACATTTCTCTACTAAAGAGGATTCATCAAAGTTCATTGATTTTTTTTTATGGATGAGAATGAGAAAAGTAAAAAGAAAAATTAAAACTTACCTACCTAGATTAGCTTAAAAGATTAAGTTCATTATCCAGGTTCATATCTGCTTTAAACATCTTTGAGTAAGTTTGTAATTCTAGTGAAAATTTTAGATGATTCTTAACTATTTTAATGTATCACACGGGGAACAACTAAAGAGCTAACATTTGTTGAGCAAGTATTAAGTAGCAGTTAATTTACTTATACTACTCCTACCTCGCCAGATAATATGTTATCCCATTTTTACAGAAAACAGATTCAGAGAATTAAGTCACTTAATCTATCTCAATATACAATAATTTAAGTTTTCTGTATCACAGAAAATATTATAAATAAAATATATAGCATATTAAACCAGGAACAAAGTGGCAACATGTATGGCATATGATTAATATTGTTAATGTATTAAAAAACTCTGACAGATTAAAAAAATTGAATACCCCAAGAGAAAAACTGTCAAAGGATCCAAACAGGCAAACTGCATAAAAAATGCAACTCAATGGGCAAGAAGCATATGTAAAATTGTTCATTTCTTACTAGTAACAACAAATGTGAAGGAAAAGATGCCATTCTTTCCTCCAAAATGGCAGAGATATGGGAAAAGATAAAACACTCAGAGCAAACATAAATACAGAGAAGATCCCTCTTCCCACTGCTGGGAGGGGTGTACAAGCTCTCAGGGCAACTAGATAATAGCAATAAAAGCATTATAAACATGCATTTCACATCACTAGCCATTCCACTCATGGGTATTTTACCTATAAAAATAATAATGGTTGATGAGTATAAGGATATTTACTGTAACACTCATAACATAATAACAAACTTTAAAAGAACTCAATGCCCAGCAATGGGGAATTTGGTGAAGTTCATTTGCATATAACCATACAATAGGGTATTACGCAGTTTTTTAGTGCAACTTTTCCCTCTTGTCCTAGAACTGCAATTCTCGGCTGTAAGTGTTAAGTACCATCAAATTCTAAAGAGCACCACCAATGAGCCACCAGTAACAGGATCCGGACACCCACCCTAAAGGTTAAATGATGAGGGAAGCCAGCCCTACTGGGAACCACCACCCTCCTCATCCTGATGTCACAGTGTCTTTATAGAGCGGGGAAAGGAGGGTCAGGAGTCACTGGCCTTCATGTCTAGGATTTGTGAGGAGCATTCTCCCTCCTTTCTCCTTAGGAAGGAAGAGGAGGATTTACCCTCCCCAAAGGCAAGTGATGCAGGGAAAGGGTCCTCTAAGAGAATCACCTGGAAAAATTAGGGGAATCTGGAGGAAAAGAAGACTGGTATTGCTTCCCTTAGTTGGATGAGAAGGACTTCAGTAGATTAAGAAATCAGAATGTGGAAGGAGGGATGCTGAGTCAGGACGAAACAAAGCAGTTCTCACCAGAAAACCCTCTAAAAATTTGGTGCTACTAGATGAACTTAAAGATACAGGTAATGGCTCAAGCTAGGAACTCTGAAAGTAAGACAAAGGCAGTTCCTTCAATTCCCTACCTTTGACTGGACAGCCAGATTCCTGTACCTCCTCCATTCTCACCATCTGGGACAGTTTAACCATGAAGAAAGGGCGAGAGATATTATATTGGAAACATATATTAAACAGTGAAACTAACTTCAGCATCCAGATCCCTACCAGCCAAGCAACCATCCCAAGAAGTAGAAAGATTTGAGAAAACT
Organism: Artibeus jamaicensis; assembly: GCF_021234435.1. Taxonomy (NCBI): domain Eukaryota; kingdom Metazoa; phylum Chordata; class Mammalia; order Chiroptera; family Phyllostomidae; genus Artibeus; species Artibeus jamaicensis. Next base: position 22,980,709 of record NW_026521812.1, read on the forward strand.
GAATAGACAAAGAAGAACTTGCTGATACTGACATTGGGGGGTTCTTCAATGTAAACCTGACTAGCACCTATTACTCCTAAATGATGCTCACCAATGAATAAAACCCTATATTGTACACAGAACTTGTAATAAGCTTTTTAATGCCTCATTCTTAAGTGTGAGTCAACAACCAAGTATTTCTAGACATTTAAGTAAGGCCTCTAGGGCAAAAGATAAAGATAAACATAAAATTTAAAAAAAAACAGAAGAAAGGATCTTAAAGGAAGCAAATAAAAAATAGAGACTAGGAGGGGAAAATTACTCTAATATGCCTAGAGAAAGGAGGATATTACATCCACTAAACAAAGAAGGATGCTGTAAATCAATATAACAATCAGTGAATAAGGAAGATCTCTAAAAATGACTGCTAGATAAAAATAATTCAGGAAAGGAACTGGAAGAAAAAGTTGAAGTAATCTTTCAGATATTGGAGCAAAAAGACAAAAAGATGGACAGTAGAAGAAAAAAATAAAAGAATCAGAAGATCAGTCCAGATGGTTCAATATCCAACCAGAAGGAGTTGTAAAAACTATGGAGAAATAAGGAAGAAAAAAGTGAAAGAAAAATTAAGTTTCCTAAAATTGAAGGACATGATTTTCTATGTTGAAAGAGTCCACTGAACTCCTAGCACAAAGAGTGGAGATGCAAGCTCCATTCCAAGGCACATTATCATAAAATCTCAGGAAATTAATAATAAAGAAAGAATATCCTAAAATCTTCAAGAGGAAAATCCAGGTCAAACATAAAAGGTCAAGAATCATCCACAGCAATTTACTTTGCAACAGCAATAATGGAAACTTGAAGATGATGGTATATGTCTAAAAAATTCTAAGGGAACATTATTCTGAAGGCATTTTCAGACAGATGAGCAGTCAAAAAACATATTTCTCAGGTAGACTTCTTAGATACTAGAAGGTGTGCTTTATCACAACACGAAGAAGGGTTCTATTTCTAGTAGAATCAGATCAGCTTCGCCCCAAATGGCCTCCTGCTGAGAGCAGCATTAAACTGGACAAAATACAAAACAGGTGACCTGAAGGCATTACACAGTGAACAGAAGCAGGCAGGTTCTAAGGGGAGCTGACACTAGGGAGAGGGGAAAAACCATTTTATAGCTTCTAGATTGAAGACAGCAAAGTCAGTACTGCTCGTTCATTATTGGCATATAAAAATGAAGCAATTTCTGGATATTAATTTTTATATCTTTCTACTTTGCTGAATTCATTTATCAGTTTTAGTAGTTTCTTGGTGGGATCTTCAGTGTCCTATATGTACAGTAGCACATCATCTGCAAATAAAAGCAGTTTTACTTCTTCCTTCCAATTTGGATGCCTCTTTTTTCTCCTTCTTGTCTGATTGCTATGACTTCCAGTACTATGTTAAATAACAGAGTTGAAAGCAGGCGTCTCTGTTTCCTTCCTGATTTTACGGGAACACTTGTAGGTTTTGCCCATTGAGTATGCTGCTGGTAGTGGCTTTGTCACATATGTCCTTTATTACATTTAGGTACGTTCCTTCTATTCCCACTTTGCTGAGAGTTTTTATCATAAATGGGTGCTGCATTTTATCAAATGCTTTTTCTGCATCTATTGATAGGATCATGTGGTTTTTATCCTTCATTTTGTTTATGTGGTGTATCACGTTTATTGATTTGCAAATATTATACCAATCTTGCATCCCTGAAATAAATTCCACTTAATCATGGTGTATAATCTTTTTTGATGCATTGTTGTATTTGGCTAATATTTTGCTGAGAATTTTAGCTTCTATGTTCATCAGGGATATTAGCTTATAATTTTCTTTCTTTGTAGTGCCTTTATCTGGTTTGGGAATTACGATAATGTGGGCCTTATAAAATGAGCTTGGGAGTCTTCCCTCCTCTTGAATTTTATGATAATAGTTTGAGAAGGAGAGGTATTAGTTCTCCTTGGAATGTTTGGTAAAATTCACCTGTGAAGCATCCAGTCCAGGGCTTTTGTTTGTTGGGAGTTTTTTGATTACTGCTTCAATTTCACAAGTTGTAATATGTCTATTCAGATTCTCTTATTTTTTTCTGATTTAGTTTAATAAAAGAGTACAAGGGGGATAAATGGTAATGGAAAATATACAATAAAAAATAAACTATTAAAAAATAAATGAAGTCAGTATTGCTCAGGGCAACAAAAAGTCCAACAGAAAATTCACAATCCTTCTGGTAGGAGTGTGTGTGTGTTGGGGTGGGCGGGGGTCGGGGGGATGTCACCACACATCTGGAAAATCAGGGCAAAGTATTTCTAAGCTCCCAAAAGATATTAATTAATCTTGAAAATTCTTGAAATCCTAAGTTATTCTGTATCTCAATATTTTGTTTTCAAGTAATGAGTGTCCATAATAATAAACAGTGAATCATTTTTCTGTCATAGGGCTATACTAAAAGTTTCAGCAGTTTTCTGTAAAATGACAGTATAACATTAAATTCATGGCTTATCACTATTATAAACTAATATGTTATAAGATTACATATTTTCATAACATATAAAATGATCTCTACCGATATAGACTTTTCACAGTAAAAAAATTAAAGGAAAACATTAATCTAAAATAAATTCTAAATACAATTATTTTAAAATTTAAATACCACAAATATTTACTATGTAAAAATTATTTTTAAAATTAAAGGTTCTTAAAACACAAGCATTAATAACCTTATCTGCCAGTCCTGATCTTTGCTGGTTGACAAACATTTCACACAAAGAAAATGTCATTTTGACGACACTGATCAAATCATTAACAGTGTGTCCCAACTCATTCTCCAGTTGAGTGTTAGGGTACATATTGCTTCATACAAGCTCATTTCTTTAATTAATGAGTTAATTGGCTTCATTTACTCAATATTACCTCCTTAAAGGCCCTATTTCCAAATACAGGCACATTAAAGGGTTAAGACTTCACTTATGAACTTTGGAGAGATGCAATTCAGTCCTTAACAATGAGCATTTGTATAGTTTACAGTTTGGCGTTTTATGAATAGTGCTACTCTGAACATTCTGGTACGTGCCTTTCGTAAGCTGATGTATATGCGTCTGTCGGACGCATTACCAGGGGCAGAATTACTGCTCACGGGGTAGGCCTATGTTCCGCTGAGCCGATGCTGTCAGATTTCCACAACGGCTGCAGCAGTTTACTCTCTCACCTGAGTATATGAAGAGCTCCACTGTGCCGCATCCTTGCCAACGTTTGGGAGTTTCTATCTCTTCCATTTTAGTGATTATGGTAAATGTATCATAAACTATTTTAATATAAGTTGTCTCAAATTGTTTTGAAAATGGATGGGGCATAAAAATACCTATATGATTTAATTAATGCACTAGTTAATCCAAAACCACTATCTTAGTAACATGTCATAATATATATAAAAATTTGAAATCCATGTTTTAAAAATATTTAGGATTGCTTGACATGTTTAAGCAGAAAATTTCAAGAATACAACTTTACTGTAAAAATTTCAGCCAGAGAAATAATTTTAACTTCAAAACAGGGAGAACATGGTATTTATAACAGAGAAAAGTGGAGGAACTGCACTGAGTCTACATCAGTGCCCCTGCCAGCCTCCCAGTGAAGCTATTGGAAAACATGGCAGCATCACCTCACAGGAAAACCTGTACTTGAAATGCAGTCATGCCTGTGAAACCCTGAAAAAGAACCAGGGTGAGCTAGTTTTTTTTTTTTTTTTTTAATTTAGTGTTTGGGACATAAGCCCTAAGGTCAGCAACAGGCATATTCAGGAAAAGAATGTACAAAACACACACACGTGGATCTGGATTACAAAAAACACAACAGCAATTCAAATTAGACTCAAATTACAAACATAAAGGACCAAAACAATTTGAAGGGACAAAACCTAGTGGTCAACAGCAGGTGCATGAAAATGCTACAGCCAAAAGTGGCACTAAGTTAAACATGATTTTTTCTGTGTAAAAGAGAGCTAAATTCACAGTTTTCTTTTGAGGCTACAAGAATATCATGTCACAGCACATGGAAGAAAATGTTCTATTCAGCTTTGTGTGGTCCCACTTTAACCACAGAGGTGTATCTTAAGGAAGGGTGACTTGGGTAACATCAAAATGATCAGGAGAAAACACAGGAATTAAGCTCAGATGATATGACTCGTATCCCCTTTCCTTTCGTGAAGGACAACAGAAACATAAGCTCCTACAACTGAGTACTGATAAAGAATTTAAGTGACTTCTTTTAATTCTGGGTAATTGCTCCTTTGGTGAGATGCTACTGTGTAGGAGGGCCTTTGTGCAGATAAGAAAATAGAAAATCTGTCCACAGATAATCAAAAGTTGGCCGCAGTAAGAGAATTAAAGTCATTTCTGAAGAAGAAGCAGAGTCACGCTTTTCATATGCTTCTTGTTGGGCGGCAGGGTGTTGGGGGCCCACGCAGAGCACAAACTCCTTTTCCTTTGTAATTCCGTGGTAATCACCACCCATTTCATTGCTTCCATCACCGTTTGTTAAGCTCAGAAATGCAGTGGAGGGGCAGGTTTCTATTTTCTGTTGAGTAATACCATTGTGTCTTTAAGTCAGAACAGCCTTGGAATCAACCACTATTTTGTTGCCAGGAAATTTAATTTGGCATTAACTCACACAAGAATCCTGTGAGTACAGTACCCTGTATTAAAAGCTCAATTGCTTCAGAAGTATGAGAATCATAATTTATTTTTCCATATATTAGTAAACAGAGAGGAAAGTAACCAGTCATTCCGACTTTGAGAAAATTTCTATAGCTGAAATCAGGCATTCAACATAAAACTTAGACTGAAGAAATAGAACACGTCAAAAAAAAAGACCTTATTATTGCTGGATCATTTGAAATTCTCAACAAAAATTTCAAACAAGTGGAGTTTTCTAGAAGAGGGTCACACATGAATTTAAATGGAAATTAATTTCTTGAAGAACCTCCCACTTCATTAGGATTGACTCAGGGGAACAGAATGCTACCCACACTTTGCCCCTTCATCCCTTTTTAAAAATCAACAGCTTGTTAAGGTATCAACAAGTAGAATAGGGTTGGCTTTCCTTGGTCCCTCTCTCTCCATGTTCTCTATTCCAGAGAGCCAAAGTTGATTCAACGAGGGAGAAATTTCCCCTTCCTCTTAGAGTTCTTGTGCCAAATTTCCCTGGCAGTGAGCCTTCTCACTCTGCTGATTCCTTGTGCATTCATGCTGTACAGCTCTTTGTGCTCATACCAAACATAATCTGGGGCTGGAGGCAGGTCCAAGATTAAGTTGGTTTACACTTGCCTTAATATAAAACAGACTTGGTTGCATTTCAAATCCTGTAGGCTTGTTTTACATAACGGAATCAGTTGTTAGGATGCATTTTGTCCTAGTATTTATCTTCTTCTTAATCACTCAAAGGCTTAATTGACTGTTCAGAGATCCATTTCAGTCTCTAAATTTCCCACCCTTCTAATCACTGGGAGAGTAACTCACCTAGTTCCATTAATCTTGACCTGTGTATAATACAGACAGTGGGACCTAGCACCTTTTGCTCTCAAATTCCAGACCTTTACTCCCTCTCTTCTCAGCCCCAATCTCCATATAAAATTTCTATCAAATTTATTTATTTCATCCCCCCCAAATAAATTAGTGATGTAATACATAGAATTGCAGACTGGTAGAGCCAAAATATATTTCTCTTTTTATAAAATTTCAGAAAGGCTATAGTGATTAAAGATTTTTGAAAAGATAAAAAAGCTAGGAAGTAAGAAGTGCTAACTCTTCTTCAGGTGAAGATGGTCACATCTACCTGGGAAAGAGAAGCCAGGGAGTTTTAATAGATTTAAAAAAAAGTATACAGCAAGTAATTAAAGAACTGGGACTTTTGCCAGATAAGTTTTTCTAATGTTGAAGCTTGACCTATAGTTATAAATGTGATCTATCTGAAGATGAAATAATAATAATAAAAGAATTGTAAGGAAATATAAAAACTTTATTCTGTACTTTCATAGGTCTACGAATACATGTTACCTACTCATGTACATATTGTATATATAGCTTATTGGCACTTTACTACATGAGTACAGCCATGCGACTGAATACTTTGTCCCTGTGTTCAGCTAGAAATAAATGGTGGGCCAGCTCCATTCCAGTGCTGGATGGCCTGCTGGAAAACCATCTGTGACATGCTACTGTCAAATGACAGTTCCATAAAGGAACAGAAGACAGAAGTCGTGCTGAACTGACTGATAGAACCTGATACTGAAGTGTATAAAAGATGAATTTCTTTTGTTGCTGTGCCACTTTTTAGGTGGTGTTTCAAAGAGTTTCAAAAACCTTTGAAATTAATTTTAATTCAGTAGTCCTTGAGTTAACATAGGATTAACAAATATTTAAATGTGCATCTAAAATATGTCAAATAGGATATTTTCATGATTTTAACAGACAAACAGGATATATAAAGCAGACTATGCCCTACGGGATATAAAGCAGAAAACTGTTTCTCTTACTAATATGCAGTTATAAGTTTGTAATATCACAGAGCCTCTCACATCTGTAAACTATCAAGAGGTGTTCTTATGAGAAGGACACTACCGTGCATCTCCTTTTGAGAACAAACTGTAGTTCCCCCTACAGCAGCCTTTTCCCTGTACGTGGCCTTAAGAGTACAGATTTATTACCATTACTGATCCTTGCAACAAACAATGCTTCATTCTGAATTTGAAACATTTCAATGTTAATGAAACCTTATACTTTATACTTCTTATAGGGATAAATACTTCGCTTAAAAATACATAGTGAAAAAAGTCATTAAAACATGGAGATACAAGGTGATTGTGGAATAAGTAGAAGCTACTCCACGAACTAAACTAAAACTAAACTAAACTCATCTTTTCCAAGAACTGAACTAAAATATAGAGGACCAACTGAGGACCAGATGAGGAGAAGTCTTATGACCAAGAATTTACAGAACAAGCCAAATAGAGACTGGTAGGAAGGACAGAGATGCAAAAGGGCTGGCCTCGCCCCACATTTGGTGGTTAAGATTCCAGAGGGATATCTCAGCTGCGGGGATTCCCTCTGAGAAGTGTAGGATCTAAAGCCCATGCTGGGATGCCCAGCCTACAGCACCAGAGCTGGGAAGAGGTGCCCATGTACTATCTGGCTGTGAAAGTCAACTGTCTGCCAGAAAGAAATGGGAGTCTACTAGAGAAACAGGCAACCTGTTAAAGGGTCAACACGCAAAAGCTCATTCACAGCCACTCACCCCAGCTCTGGGGAGGGCGGAGCAGACTAGAGTCCTGGTGGAGAGACTGGGGTTTGTGCCTCTGGGGAGAGAGCTGAGAGGACAACTGCCAGGACTCCCTGTGCTGAGTCACTCTGCTGCACTGCAGATGCATCTTTCTTGGGTGGAGCATGTCCCACACATGGCATCAGCCTAGGGAAATGCAATAGCCCCACCCTCTGGTATCCCTGTCAACATACCCTGCCCAGCGTCCACCCTGCTAGAGTCAGGTGTGTGGATCAGGGTGTAGAGGTCTAGGCAGACTCAGGGGATGTCAGTAACTAAGTTGTGTGGCTTTGGAACAGAGGCCATTGTCCCACTGTCCCACACTGTCCCACAAACCTGACTGGAGCCTCCCCTCATGGGAGATCTGCTAACCCACTCTCTGGGGTCCCAGCAGGTAGCCCCACCCTCTTGACTCTTGGTGGCTTCTCCCTGTTGAGGTTGGGGAAGAACTGGGTACAAACTGAGTTGTGTGGCTCTGGGGTGGGGGCCACACCCCCAAACTCTCCTAAGCCTGACCAGCACCTCCTCCTCTCCCAAATCCCAATGAGCCCACACTGCCAAGACTGGGCTTCTGGCGGAACCTGGAACAGACTGACTTGTGTGGCTCGAGGATAGGAAAAAAATTTCCCTTGTACACCTGACCATGGAAGAGCCTTCCCTTCACATGGCCAAATCATGGTCTGTTTGGACCTAAAAATTCTGTTGATCTCACCCTGAGGTGACAGACTTCCTGAGGCCTGGCCCCATCACAACGGGGTGTGAGCACCAGTAGGTGGCAGCCAAATGTGGAATACTCTAAGACATTTGCTGAGTGGCCACACACCTAGCACTGGCACTGAGTTTGAATCTGTGTAGATATGGTGAAAGATTCTTGCCCTTACCTGGTGATTCACTGAGAATGTACTGTATGAAAATTGAATACTGCCAGAGGCTCTTTCAGTGGCTGAGCCTAACAGGCAACTGGCAGGTGGAGGCAGGCAGGTGCAAACCTTGAGGGTTGCCAGGGACTTTTGCTGACCTGCCCCTTGGCCCAGTACTGATAAAAGTCAGGTTTGGTGTGCAGTTTGGTCCTTTCCATGCATAACCCAGGCCTAAAAGAAGCAGCCAAAAACTGTGGATTGCTTTGTAGCTTCAAATAGGTTGCCCAGGGCCAGTCACAGGCAGCATCTGATATTGGTATGCAACAAAGTCACTCCAAAGAGGCCTCAGAAGCAATACACACGGTGGCTAGCTTCAGATGATATCAGAGCAAGATCCAATAAATTTCACAAGTGGTACATCCTAAGGGAGATCTCAGCAGGCATCAGATCCCACTGAGGCAAATTCTGCTTCATGTGGTTACACCTACACAGTATTCTTCATACACTATGGTTAGGGTTGATCTTCACTGTCAGCCTGCTTGAGCACTGATCACAAATGGGCCAATATCAATCAAGACTCAATTTCAACAGAAAAGCACATGTAACCCACACAAGGGATATTCCTGGAGCATCTATCACAGGCGATCGAGGAGACTGTGCCATGGAATCCCACAGGAGACCTACTACACAAGGCCACCCTATCAAGACTGGGAGTCTCATCAGATCTACCTAATACATAGAAACAAACGCAAAGAGGCAGCCAAATGGGGAAACAGAAACATGCACCAAATGAAAGGACAGAAGAAATCTCCAGAAAAAGAGCTAACTGAAACAAAGGTAAGCAATTACCAGACACAGAGATCAAAACAATGGCTGTAAGTATGCTCAAGGAATTTAGGGCAAGAATGGATGAAATTAATGAAACGCTAAAAAAGAGATAGTAGCCCTGGTCAGGTTGCTCACTGTGTTGGAGCATCATGCCATATACCAAAAGACTGCAGGCTCAATCCTCAGTCAGGGCACATACCAAGGTTGCGGATTCAATCCCTGGTAGGGGCATGTACAGGAGGAAACCAATCAATGGCTCTCTTTCTCTTTCTAAAATCAATAAACATCCTCAGGTGAGGATTAAAAAAGAGACAGTAAGCATTTTCACCCCAAAGCAACAGAATATACATTCTTTTCAAGTGCACATGGAGCATTTTCTAGGATAGACCACATGTTAGGGCACAAACCAAGTATCAACAATTTAAGAAGATTGAAATTATATCAAGCATCTTCTCTAACCATAATGGTATGAAACTAGAAATCAACCACAGGGAGAAAAATGGAAAAATATACAAAGTCATGGAGGCTAAATAACATGTTACTAAACAATGAATAGGAAAACAATGAAATCAAAGAACAAGTCAAAAGACACCTTGAAAGAAATTAAAATGAGAACACAATGACCCAAAATCTGTGTTACAGTGAAAGCAATCCTAAGAGGAAAATTCATAGTATAACAGGCCTACGTCAAGAAACAAGAACAATCTCAAACTAACTTTACATTTAAAGAAACCAGAAGAAGAACAAGAAGCAAAATCCAAAATGAGCAGAAGAAATGAAATTATGCAGATCAGAGCAGAAATAAACAAAACAGAGCAGAAATAAACAAAGATCATGAGACCAAGAGCTGGTCCTTCATAAAAATACACAAGATTGACAAACCTTTAACCAGACTCATCAAGAAAAAAAGAGAGAAAACTCAAATAACAAAGTAAGAAATGAAAGAGGAGAATAACAACTGACACCAAAGAAATATGAAGGATTGGAAGGAAATATTGCAAAAAACTATATGCCAACAAATTGGACAATCTGCATGAAATGCATACATTCCTAGAAACATACAATCTGCCAAAACTGAATTAGGAAGAATCAGAGAATCTGAATGGACAGATTACAACTTGTGAAACTAAAGCAGTAATTAAAAAAACTCCCAACAAATTCTCCTAGACCAAATGATTTCACAGGAGAATTTTACCAAACATTCAAAGGAGAACTGACACCTCTCATTTTCAAATTATTCGAAAAAACTCAAGAGGAGGTTAGACTCCCAAGCTCATTTTATGAGGCCAGCATTATCTTAATTCCAAAACCAGGATAAAGACATTACAAAGAAAGAAAATTATAGGTCAATATCACTGATAAACATAGATGCTAAAATCCTCAATAAAATATTGAGGACAACAGTGTAGTGATTGTGGGGGGCACAAGAGTTGGTGGAGGTGGACGAGGGTATGGGGGAATAAGTGGTGATGGAAAAAATTAAATAATAAATAAATTTAAAAAAATTTAAAACAGTACAGCTGCTTTGGAAACAGTCTGAAAGTTCCTCAAAAGACTAAACAAAGTACTACACCCAGAAATTCTACTCCTAGTTTTATACAAGAGAAATAAAATTGTAAGTCCACATAAAAACTTGTACATGAATGTTCATAGCAGTGTTTCATACAAAAGCCAAAAAGCAGAAATAACCCATATGTCCACCAACTGATGAATGTATAAATAGAAGTTGTATATCTATACAATGGAATACAATAAAAAGGAATGAGGTACTGATACCTACTATAACATGGATGAATGCTAAAAACATTATGTTAAGTAAAAGAAGTTAATCATAAGGGACTGCATCTCACTATAATTCCATTTATATGAAATATCCAGAATAAGCAAATCTGTAGAGACAGAAAGTAGATCAACAGATTGCCTCAGCTGGTTGTGGGGACAGGGGTAGATGTGGGGAGAAGAATTGATGGCTAAGGGATATAGAGTTTCTTTTGTGGGTGAAAAAAGTTTTAAAATGAGTCATGGTAATGGTTACCTGGTTCTGTGAATATACTAAGTCACTTAATTATATTCGTTAAATGGGGAATTGTATGGCATGTGAATTATACTTCAATAAAGCTGTTAAAAAATAAAAATAATATCCTTATCACTTTTACAAATTTAACAAGAATTCTTCAATGTCATGACAAATCAAGTTAGTTAGCATTTCTCTGATTCTTCCACACTTTTTGTTTTTGATCTTATAATTTGATTCAGAATCTAAACAAGCTCTATATACTGCAATTGGTTTATATGTTCTTCTTTTCCTTTAAGTTTTATTAGCATTTACTTGGTGCTGAATTTACCCCCAGGGCCATAAGGTTTTTGTTTCTTCTGGGCTTTTTCTTCTGTGCAAGCTACTTTTCTGGTTTAGGAACAATCTGCTCTTTTTCAGGAAAGATCACCTCCCTGTGGCAGTGAGCTTGAAAATGGGTTTATCAGCCCATGGGCTCTGTAAGTTCTTGGGAGCTTTGTTCACCTCAATGTGCTCAATGACCAGAGAATCTACATTTAAACCCTAAGTTCATCATTACCCTGCATTTTTAAGCAAGGGCAGCAAAAACTCTGCACTCTTTTTTGAGCGACCCGCAAGTGTGACAAGTGTGTCCAGCCACACTGTTTGGCCTGGGCGCACCCATAGACTCCACCATTGTAATGATGGAATAGAACACATTGCTTCTGTAAAGACATCCTTCAGATCCTTGGTGGCTTTTTGGATACGCATACGCTTGACTGCCTGGGTAGTTTCATGAGTGTTCTTAAAGCGTACGCAAAGCTTCGAACCTCTTGATTTGCATGATTTTGTAGGGTTTTCTGGGTCAAGTGAATAGCAAACCACTTCAGAGGTCACCTTAGGCCACTTATGGGGAAAGATTTACATGATTCTTAAGTCTCCTTTAAACTCTAGGTTCCCTCTCTTGTTTATTGTTAAAGAAGCAATTTATTTACGTAATTTTTAAAAATATAGACTTCATTTTTATTAATATATTCCTCTAATGTCATTTAACATATTCCATTGCCCCTAATATTTCCTATACATTGATCAAATTCACATTCCATCTCTGCTGCAATTATTGAGGAACTTATGATCATTAATTAGATTCAAATTATGAAGGGTTTGCAAAATGGTGGTATTTTAGACTATTCAAATTCTTTCATTCTGTTCTCATTTGTTATCTATAAAACTTCTATAAATATCCCCCATTATTTTTTGTTATACTAAGGATTAATTCCTTTAAGACAGACAGAAAAACACTTGATTCTTTCTTTTTACCAGTTTTCAAGCTGATGGACTGAAGACCCACGTTGAAGTAACAGGACCCAGACTTACCCTCCTTTCTTAAACAACTACAAACTCCCTAAGAAATACGAAACAATGGTTTCCAGATATTAAATATCAGAAAGCACAGGGCAATGATCCCTGAGGGAAGGAAAACAAATGAGGTGAGCTCCAATTTACTGTCTGATGAGACAGTTTCTAGGCTTCAAGGAACCCAACCAGATCCCAATGGCCTCTGTGAGATCACAAAACAGAATTCAGAATTTGGGGAGGCTTTGACAGCTAGAATTTGCAAGGTAGAGTACTAAAATGAGAGCTATACAAGAGAGAATTGACAAAACCAGAAATTTCAACACCTGTATCTCAACAATTGACAGAAAACATAGAGGAAAAATCATACAGGAAAACATACAGGAAACTTGAACAACACTATTAACCAGCTTGACCCAAATAACATTTAAAGAAAAGTCTACCAACAACAGCAAAATATATGTATTCTTCTCAAGTGTACAAGAAATGTGTTCCAAGATGCATCAGATTCTGGGCTATATAATAAGCTTCAATAAACTTAAAAGATTCAAACTATAAAATATGTTATTATGGTTCTCTGATTATAATGAATTAATTTGGGAATGGTAACCAATAGATGTATAGAAAAATCACCAAATGTTTGGAAACTAACAACACACTTCTAAATAACCCATGGGTCACAGAATAAATCACAAGGGAAAACATGACATACTAAAATGTATGAGATACAATGAATGTAGTATTTAAAAGAATATTTATAACATTAAGATGCGTATGTAAGAAGAGGGGAAATGTTTAAAAATCAAGGACTTGGGTTTCTATCTTTAAAAACTAGAAAATAAAGAGCAAATTAAATCCAAACTAAGAATAATAAAGTGTGCAGAATTCAGTGAAATAGAAAACAGAAAGCAGTGGAGAAAATCAATAAAACCAATGTTGCTTCTTTGAGAAAATCAACAGAATCAATAAAACTCTCACCAGCATGACTGAAAAAAGAGAGGATTTTGTATCTTTAAAGATTATTATTATGAAAAATTTTACACATAAAACCTATGTAGAGATAATAGTATAATAAACCCTATAATATCAATCACCCACTGAATACATGTCCCATCTTTTTTCACCTACCCCTTCCCTTAACTCCCCCACACTGATTATTCTGAAGCACATCCAGACACCGTATTATTTTATCAGTAAATATTTTAGTTTATGAATATCATTATCTATTAAGTAAGTAAACCTGTATGTTCTGCATCAAGATACTAAGAAGGAATAAAACTTAATCTGTAAACATCAAAATGTCCCCAATGGTCTTCCTCCCTCTCCCAGACTGAAAAACTGGAGAGATCAATTGCTTGAACCTCATGAAACGAGACAATGTCTCTAACTGCCAGAGGCAGAGATTCTGTGCCTTGCCCTCTGAGGAACTGACTTCAGGAAGGCCTAGGGTCTAGTCTTGATGAAGGATGGTAAACTGACCTTAGTTTCACACTGACTGACAGTAAGCAGTCAGGCGTGTCCTAAGCTTTGTACCTGGTAATGGAACCCAGTGAGCAGGCAGGCACATAGCTAGACTCTCCCCAATTCAACTGCCCAAGATGCAAAGGTGACCTGATGGGATCCCTGTCCTGCTTTCTTTGTCAGCAAATGAACAATCATGGGCTAGAAAAACAACTTTAAGTGACAATATGCTATGCTGTCTTGTATCCTCTGCTGCTAAATAAATTTTGTATCCTTTAACTATGTGGTATTTCTCTTTCAATACCATCACTGCTCCAATTGTGACACCATGCAAATTAGTGTCAGAAATAGGAATGCTATGAATATAGAAGTCTCTAAAAGATACATGAGACAATTCAGGAACCTGAAGGGAAAAACAGCTTGGCAGGCTGTAACTAGCTTAAGTTCATAGAAAACCTCTTTGTAGACGATGAGAAAGAAATTATTTCAATGGGGTATGTATACAGCCTGCTAGGGGCTATGAATGGTCTAGCACAGGGTATCCAACCTTCCGGCGTCTCTAGGCCCACTGGAAGAAGCGCTGTCTTGGGCTGCACATTAAATATACAAATGCTAACGAAAACTGATAAGCAAAAAAAAGATCCACACTTAATTTTTGTGATAACCACCAGCACAGATAAGCAAAGAAGTCCTCACATAATAACCCTAATTTTGCAGCGGTCCTTTTGATAATCTTCTAAAATCATCGAGCAGGTCCCAAGTTTTTGATCACTAATACAGAAAACGGACATATCTAAGTAATAAAACTTAGTAATACACTAATGTTTTAAGTAAATTTACGACTTTGTATTAAGCTGCATTCATAGCCATCCCGGGCCGCATGCAGCCTGCTAGCAGCAGTCTACTAGACCCCTGGTCTAGTACATGGACCTAAAACAAAATACAGTACAAAAGGATGGGGGCTAGACTTAATTGCCAAGTTGCTTCTACTAGCAGATGTTTCAGAGGTTCTTCAATGGGAACTGAAACAGGAAATGATGGAGCTGGTACCCTAACTGGTAAAAAACTAAGACTCAAAACTATAGATCCCAATGTCTGAGTCAGAAACCCCTGGAATGGGATTCTGCTGAACCAAAAGATGGCAACATTCCAGGCGGAAGACAGATCTCTGACAAAGTTTAAGGTAGAAGATAAAACAATTGAGCTACAAAATGTCTTAAATTTTCATTGATCTGTTTCTCTCAGTTGAGAGTGGAAAAGTGTGTGCAGGGAAGATCACAGACAGGAACAACATGTTTTTAATTGTGGGAAGTACATTTTAGTTTGTATGAGCTCCAGGCTGTGTTTTCACAGACCTTCTAAAACAGAGCCATAACTTTGAAGTTTTGTGTTCTTGCCAACAAACATTTTTTTACTGGTTCAAAGATACATTTTCAGGGATGATTTCCTATTTGAAATAGTTGTTTCCCAAGTGCAATATTGAGAATACTTGAGACAGAACAATTGCTAAAAGAAAAACTGGTATAAGTATTTAAGGAGAAACTTTTTATAAAAAATGTGTTCTAAAGATAGATAAAAGTCTACCCTATTAGCCAGGTAAAAGAATATGTGAACTTGGGGGCTGTGTCTGAAAAGTTGTAACATATTTTTCATCATTTTCAGTATGATCCATAGTCCCCAATTACACGGAACTGAAATAGCCTTGAGACATTTAACTGAAAAATGTATTCTGATGTAATTTGTGAAGTGCTAGATGACTTCCGTGACTAGGAGCTAAATAAAGTGAAGGAAGACAGCCTGGCTTCTTTAAGGTCAGAGGACTGCCAAATGCACCTGCTGGGAGACGTGGTCCTCCGTGGGATTCTCTCTCATCTATGCATTTTGGTGAGTCTGCCAAGAATGCATCTAACCACTTCTCAGGTTGTGTTTGTAGTAAAAATCCTTGAGGGATGAGGCAATGTCTACCTTGAGACACAAAGTAAGCTTGCTTACTTCTAGCTAGAAAATAGGACATCCCCCAAACTCGAGTTCCTCTCCTACAACAAAATTCACTGCCTATGCAGGCATCCAGCTAAGCCCTCAGCAAAACTCACCATCTCCACCCCAATGGGACCAGGGAGCTAGGAAGGAACCACCATAACATGCTCTCCCAGGCGACGCTAAAGATGAGAAGCTTGTATGTGAGTATGACAGAGTGTTTACATAGGAACCCTCCCCCCATCCCACCTGCGGTTCCTTCAACAGACTTAGAAAAAGGAGGCTGTGTAACTCAGCTCCTGAATGACAAAGGAAAATGAAAAGTGACAGATAAAGGGTGAGTCCAAGGTGATCAAACGTCCTCTTCCCAGGAAACCATAACCTTCACAGAAGTGACAAGGAAAACGGCCGGGGGCAAATCCGATATGTCCCTCAACAGTAGTGTTTCCTTGTCTGAAGAAGATGCTCATTGATATGTAAAATAATAGCCTCTAGTGCCACCAGCCCCCAAGCAGAGGATTAGTATGAAGCAGTTATATTTTCTAGACGGCATGGATGGGGCTATTAGGTAAATACCAGGCAGTTCAAAATAATTACTGGTCCAAGCCCCCATCCCATCAATGGAAATGGAAGCCCAGAGTGCTTTGGTGACCTGTTTGAACCTAGGCAAACTATATTCCACACGTAGGGGTCTATCTTACGGAACCCAATCCACCAAGCAACCAGCGAGTAAATGATCTGTGCTCATCCCTGGGAAGACCAACCATGTGGTTACAGTATAATGAAAACTAGTCAACCATGGGGCACTCTAATTTATGTAAAAGTTTGGATATCTGCACTCAAGGTCTCAGTGGCTTGTAACTTACTAATTTAAATTCTCTGAGACTGTTTTATATGAGTTTGAAAACTTCTTGGGATAGTCTAAAAGCCATCTGCAACTTATTTATAAAGGTACTCAGGGACTTCTAAATTGAATGTGATGCAAAACTGCAAATGAAATAGATTAGAAACAAATGTACAATGCCTTGTGTGAACCAGACAACGTTATAAATCATAGAAAATTTTCCACATCAACTTCTGGAGTAGTTTTTAAAAATCTATGGTAATCATGGATATTATCTGAATTGTGTTTGGGGACATTTTTAATTGGTTTTGGAAAATTAGGCTGATAATATACTGAGTTAATGAATATTTCTACTTAGTTAAAGATCATATATGGGATTTGGCTTATATGAAATTCTGAGACAGTGCCTGATGCGTCCCCAGAGGGAAACGAGCCATTTCTTCTTTTTAGGCCCCTAGTGTGCTAGTGAGATTGACATGGGGTAGTCGGACTTGCACACTCAGGAACCAATTCCAGATGTTTAAGCAGAGAGTAATAATATAAACACACGTTTTAATGGGAAAATGTATAGCATGGCACATTAAAATCTGTTACGGGGAATAACTAATGTTTCCCTGTAAGAACAAGGTAAAAAGAAGTCTAATTAAATCAGAAATTAATTTATAAACAAGAAATGTTCTTCCACTGTCATAAAAGAAGTTCTTTTCTATCCAAGGGACCATATAAAACAATTAATTATATCCCTAGCACCCTGTCCTGGTATCTAATATTATTATCACACTTTTGAGATGATTTATTTTAATTCCTAATTCTCCCTAGGGGCACCTTACCCTTTTGACTAAAGTGTGCCCCCAGGCTCTCTCTTCTTGGTTACCAGACTACAGCAAAAGCCCTTTTGATGTTAAATTTGTAACAAAATCTACCTTCCTTGAGGATTACATGAATTTATATATATTTTAAGAAAGCTGTTCCAGAGATTCATGAACTCAGATGTCGTTGGAGTTTGTTTCTTCCAGTACCTGTTTTAAGCACAACCCGAATTTCATTGTGTTAGAACTATATTACTTTTATCAGGAAGAGGAAGGGGTAACAAAGGCAGGCCAAAGAAGAACTGTCTGTGCTCCAAGCAAAAGCAGCCTTTCCACCTCCTGCCAATCCACCGACATTCTCTAGCACCAGGAAACAAGTATCACGCTCTAGACCCAGACCACCTCTTCACCTAGGGAGCTTCCCAGCAGAAAAATGCTTGAATTCTTCCACATACGGGTACACTTTGTGAGAAAACAGAGAACAAGGATTACCTTCTTTGAAAAATAAAGAGAATAACAATAATAAATTAATTTCTAAGTACTATACATCTGGAATATCAAAAAATAAGTAGCTGAGAATCAGAAGAGTCTGTGAATATTAAAAAAATAAAAAGTCCAGAAAACACAAACATAGAAGAAACTGGGGGGAGTCTAAGTTAAAGCAGAAAAAAAGTGCTATAAGGGTTTTTTAAAATTATAAAGTACTCTAAAGACAAAGTACTTAAGGGCAGATGAAGAACCTCCTATAAATAATCATCAGAATCTGAATAATAAACTGAAATAGTCCCCTTGGTACACTGTAAAGTATGCAATTTTAATTACGTGATTTTTCTAGCTAATTTCTGCTTCAAAAACAGTAAAGTACTTCTGCTTCCAAGGTGGCAGAGACAAGAACTTTTCTGAACCTCTCATATACTCACTGTCATCAAAATTTAAATTAGCGGAAACATGCTTTAGAGTTAAATCACAATTAGCCCTTAGACCAGCAATTTTCAATGGGTGTGCTGCTAGAATTTTTAAAACATGAGATACCTGACTCGTGTTTTAAGGCACTGACCTCTTCTCCCTTAGATTGTCAAATAAAAAAATGAGAACAATCAATATAACAACAGCCATCTGGTGTGAATGAATCAAAATTATACCTATTTTTTTTGTCAAGTGAGCAAAAAAATTTTTTTTGGTGTGCTGTGGAATTTCAGTAATTAGTTTACGTGTGCCATGAGATGAAAAGATTGAAAATCGCTGCCTTAGACCTATTTGCTGGGAACCTACCAAGTGCCGAACATGGGCGGACGGCAGACACAAAACAACAGTGTGCATCCGTAAAGCACCTTTTCCTTTTCAGGTTCTAAAATATACATTTTACAAACTATATTTGTTTTCAGCATTCACTGCACGTGCTGAAGACATGTATTATTTATAAATTGGTCCACTCAGGAAAGTTTTAGCCCTTAAAAGACAAAATGTATCCAGTTGTACTTGTGTATATAAATTTTACATAGTTATGTATGGAAGTCAATCAACAATGATAAACACAAACAGATTGTCTGACAAAATAAAACAACTATTTTTGGGGAACAGAAATGGAACATTTGTCAGAATATGTCTACAAATAATTAATCACTTTAGCACAATAAAGATATTCTTATTACTAGAATGTCTTATAAGAGCATATTCATTACTTTCTAGCCATCTGTCACCACTCCTCCCCAAAAAGCTAATTGGGGTTTCATCCAATCACACATTATAAATCATGCAAATGCGGATGGCAAAAAATGCAGTCTAAAGAAGTTAGTATTATTTTGTATTTTAAAAATCACAGGCTTCAAAACTAGCTTTTCGTGATCTAATAATTACCCTGCTTATTTTTCCCATCCTTTCCCAATTATTATTAGATAGTAAATTCAGGAAATTAAAATTAAAAAAAAACTTACAGGTAGTAGAGTTTTCCTGCAGCAGGAAGTTCCCTTTTCCGGTAATCTACCCCGGAGTCTAACTGGACCGTATCACAGTACTCCTACAAATCAAACACATAAAATATCTTTTTAAACAAGTTATGGCTTAGAATTATAATCTTCCTGCTGTCTTATGTTTTTAATTTTTGAAATCTTTCTCAACAAAATTATGAGTTTAGGACAAAGCAATAGAACTCAAATAAGAATCATAAAACTCGAATATTAAATATATAGCAAGCCAAAAAAATCAGTTTGAAAAAATTAAGATTTGCCGCATGCCTTCCTGAAAGTTGCTAATAAAACAATGCTGTGAGCAAATTCCCCATATAACTGCTTTACATTTTTTATGTTCAAGTCATACCTTTTTACATTGTTTTTTAAAAATTATTGTAATTTTTCCATTGCCACTTGTCCCCCTTATACTCCCCTTCCCACTGCAATTACCACACTGTTATCCATGCCCATGATTCCTTTTACCATTTTGCTCACTCCCTGCACCAGTACCGCCACTCCCAGAGCTCTCAGCCGGCTCTCTGTGAGTCTCTCTATGTTGCTTGTTAGCTCAGTTTGCATATTAGATTCCATACATGAGTGAAATCATATGGTACTTGTCTTTCTCTGACTGGCTTATTTCACTTAGCATAATGTTCTCCAGATCCATCCACACTGTCATTTTTTTATAAATCCCAATTTCTATTACCTGGCAGTAAGAAGCTGGAAGCTATCAAAAAGAATAACTCATGGGTCTTAATCATCACAATAGTGAGACACAGGCTAAGCCAGTTGGGCCAGAACATTATTGTCCACATTTTAAACCAGATGATCATACTCAAGGGTTGCAATATATACATCTGTCCAGAAGGTATCCAGCCATGTAATATGAAAAATAGAGACATTTATTGAAGAAGATATAAGAAACATTGTACATAGAACAATGATGCCTCAGTCCCCTTTGAAGTAGGCACCTTGGGACCTCACACAGTTCTCCCAGATGCCATCAGCTACCCTGTCATATTCTCCTGAAGCTCACTGATGGCCTGAAATCTCTTCCCTTTCAAAGGTGATTTTAGTTTTGGGAAAAACCAGAAATCACAGGGCACCAAATGTGGGCTGAAGGCGACTGAGTCACCTGGATGATTTGATGTTTCACAAAAAAACTCTACACAAGAGGTAATGTGTGAGTGGGTGCATTGTCATGATGAAGCTGCCAGTCACCAGGTGCCCGTAGCTGCAGCCTTCTGAATCATCCAAACAGTTTCTGCAGAGGAACGTTCAAGCTTAACGCAAAATTTGATGCAGATTTGTTGTTCTCCTCACTCAGTCATTTTGAATGTGACTGCCACACAGTACACACGCTCATTCATCAGTAGCTACCACCCCCACTGACTAGTACAGTGAAGGTGTCAATGTTCACGCATGTGCATTCCAGTCCACTGTCCTTGGCTGCCATGTTACACTAATGTGGTACAAACTGTTCTCATTATATTAACAATGGCTAGACTTTTTGCAGACAAACCTTCTGTACTTCCTTTCACTTCCAAATGATGGCTACTGTCCTCGTCTTTCAGTTCCCTCTCCAACCATCAAAGTCTTCAGAGTTCTTTCTGCAGTGAACACCTCCCTTCAACCTGAGTCATCCTGTGCCACTGATGTTCTTCCCGCCTCCCAATTACTCCTTCCTTTCCACGCTCCCCTCCCCAGGCTGCTTACGTGCACGGACATATCACACATACCCTCTAAAACTCTTACTACAACTTCTGGTCAGTTGACTTTATTTCAGGAGTACATATATCAGATAGACAGATAGACAGACAGACAGACAGGCATAGATAAATTCAGTCCAGTAAGACAATGGTGAGCAAGGGTTTTGGGGACAATTCAAGAAACATTTACAGGCTGATCTTTTTGTCTTCATTCAAAATGAAAATTGCTTTATGAAAATTCATGAGGAAAAATTGTATTGTAATAACTTCACTACTTTTATTAATGAAAAACTGCATTTTGGAGCCAAGGTAATTGTGGTGAATTGCAAATGATGACTACAATAATCTCTCCATCCTAATATGTGCCATTGACATTCCAACCATTGAGAAATGATGTCTGTGCTAGGGTAAAAATATTGTTATGCAATAATATCCAAGGTGACATTCAAAGCTGGATGGATGTCACCTACTTGTCGGCTGGAAGGCTTGCTCTGGAATCCTGATCCATCAGGTAAATATCAAACTGCCTGGAGGCAACCATGCCATGAGAGAGCTTAAAGCAGCCTATGCAGAAAGTTGCCCTGGAGAGGCCCTGAGGTGACATGAACAGAGAGGTTCCCCATGGGGACTGGTCTGACCAGTCCCCAGCTGTTCTAGTTGTAGCCACTACGGTACTGATGGAGCCAAAACTGCCAGCTGAGTGTTTCTCAAATCCCTGACCCACAAAAACTGGGGAAGAGAATGAAGTAATATTTCTTACACCTCTAAATTTTGTGGTCATTTGTTACGTAGCAATAGATCATCAGATCTTGGCACATTTGAGATACAGCAACATCACTTCTCCCTGAAATTGCCTCCTGGGTTGTATGGCTGTGCTTGTATGGCAGTAGATGTTTATCACCGGCACCAGCAGGAACAGACTGTACACGGCAACAATGACTGCATTTTCCCTCCTCCGGCACTGCAGCTGCTAGTGGCTCAGGGAAGTAAAATGCAGTGACATCCCTCTGGGATCGAAGGGTTTCCCCCAAGACTGAGGGGTTTTCTGGCTGTAGGGCTCTTAGTGCTAACACCAGGACAGTTCTGGACAAACCGGGAGAGTTAACCACCCTAGAAGTGAAGACCCAGACGTCTTGGCTGGAAGGCTGGAGCAGGTACAGCATTTTGACTTATACTTGACCCTTGAACAACACGGGTGTTAGGGATGCCGATCTCCTGCACAGATGAAAATCCACATATAACTTCTGACTCCCCAGAATCCTAACTACTAATAACCTACCATTGACTGGAAGACTTACACATAATATAAACAGTCAGGGAACACATATTTTGTATGTTATTTGTTACATGCTGTATTTTTATAATTACGTATGCTAGAAAAAATATTAAGAAAATACATTTATAATACTTATTGAATAAAATCCACTTAAAAGAGGGCCCAGTTCAAACACATCCTGCTCAAGGGTCAATTATACATTAGAAATTGTGAATTTGATTAGTATAAAATAATCTCCAAGAAGAAGCTGGTCTTCTGGGAAAGCCTCTGAAGCTGAGCCTTTGAACTTCATATGTGAAGAACCACCACTGAACCTAATAGTCATGCCACCCTATAATGCTTGACCTGAGCAGCCAGTCGGCCTCCCCGTACACACCACCCTAGCTCACTGTTCTAAGTTGCTCAAACCCACACCCCAGGCCTCACTCTTAGGACTTGGATCCTGTAATTCATCTCATCAAAAACAAAAACCAAAACACTTTTGCCCATATAGATGCATTCCACTCTCCCCTTGCCTCAGAGGATCTGTAGAAAATACAAAGGTATAGCCATATATCTCTCTTCTTCATCTGGAGTAAAGTACTAAACCTGGGGAAAAAACATACTTCCTCCCCCTTGCCCATGCTATAACTGTGGGTGCTCGGCCATCCAGTACAAAGAAAGGAGAGGCACTTGTGTAAGCAGGACTTTGTTCTCTCTCTCTCTCTGAGGGACAGCTGGGAAGTCTGTCCTGGTAAAGGCCAATTATTCATAAGCCACCTGTATCACAGATAATATAATAAATATAACTTAAAGATATAATAAACATAACTTAAAGAGTATAGCAATTTGATTGTACATTTCCCCAGGTTCTCTATTTCCTGTAAACCACAATTTATCTTATATGACTCAATATTTCTAATTTAGTCAAAAGTGTTTCTCTTGGGTTTTTTTTTGCAATTAAAACAATAAGGTTAATGGAAGTTACACAAGCTTCAATTTCACTTTCTGGGTAACTTACTTTCCTCTCACATGAGTGATTAAGCCCTGCCAAATGATTGCATTTGTACATTCACTAATCACCACCAAGGAATACCTAATCAGCAGCAAAGGAACTATAACCAAAGCCCTTAAATGTTAGCTCTTAATTGTCTGAAAAATACTAACACTCAGTTTATATTTTTAAAGAAAAATAAACCTCTAATTTTCAGATTTTATTCCTTTAAGCTAGATTCTTCAAAACACTTCGCAGAAGGGTGGAGGAGGATGAAGGCTAGGCCATTTCCAAGTTGAGAATGAATCTAGTTAAAGAGGTATGGTCTCTACGTAATTTCCTAATTTGAGGAATATTACAGGACCTGTGACCTCTTATCATCATCCAATTCAAATGTGTAAAACTAATCAGCTACCAAAGAAAATGTATTTTTAAATAGCTTATTTATGTATACAAAAGATAAATACAATTACACAGCCCAAAAATGAAATTATGAAGTTTGGGGAAGATGTGGGGGAAGGTTAACACACCCCTGGGAGCACACTCAAGAGTCAAAGGCCTTCGACTTGGGAAAGAAAAATGTACTACTAAAAGAACCATATTCCAGCAGTTTACATTTTCCCTAAGACCTATTGTGTATATTTTTAGCAATTCTGAATAATATCATGAGGGTGACAACAATGATGCTGATGACGAAGATAGAAATAGAAAGAAATAAAGATGAAATAGAAAGAAAGAGAAGAAAAGATAAATTGGGATGTTATATGCATAGTTCTAGGCTTAATTCCTTTTGATATCTTAGAAGTTTTATATGTGAAATAACTTTAGATTTAAATACAGGAGACATATGCTGCATACTGTATCGTTTTGCTTGCTAAGAATACAATTTTACATGTAAATGGCAAGTAAGAGTACAAGAAATATATTGAACAAAAAAATGTGGAAGGCTGGGTGGAGGTGTTTTTCTTTGGAGGCAGATATAGTTTCCGGTAAACATACTCAAGCAGCTATACATTCTAAGGTAACTGTTTCAGTCTCATTTAAAACAACCATGTGCTACTACTTTTAAGCTTAAGCAATGATATGTAAAAATTCAATACATAAACTTCTGTATATTTAAAACTTTTTATAATTTAAGTATAAAAAATAAATACAAAAAAGTACATCAATGATCCATGTCCAGCTCAATCAAGGAAAAAAGAACATTACTAGCACCTCTGAATCCCCTTAGTAGCTTTTTCTACCTGCCCAAAGGTAATTAGTATCCTGATTCTAGCACCATAGAACGTTGCCTGTTTTGGGAGCTTCATCTGAGTGGAATCATACAGTAGATACCCTTTTGTGATTGGGTCCCTTCATGTTTGTGAGATTCATCCATCCACATGTCGTATACAGTTGTAGTTTACTGATTGCTATATCATATCCACCATGTGAATATACAACAATTTACTGATTCATTCTACTACTGATGGACATTTGGGCTGTTTCTAGTTACTAGCCCTTTCAAATAATGCACCCATGAAACATGATTTTACATGTCCGTGTTCTTGTTGGATATATATACACACAGTAGAGTAACTACTTGACTGTAGGCTAAGAGCGTATGCTCGGCTTCAGTGAATATTGCATTTTCCAAGGTTTGACTGTACAATCTACACTCAAACCAGTACTATATGAGCATTCCTAAGTATATGTTTGCTAATACTGACCTTTTCAGTCACAGAAACTCATGTATTAACATAATATTTTTGTATATTGATTTTCAGCATGATACTAAAGATGTTCCATGTATTTCATAAATATATTACATTATTTTATAAGACAAAAATGTTACATTTATGGCTTAACAGGTCCCCTGCAAATTTATTTATTTTGGATCGACCTAATGAACATCAAACTCGATATGCCAGACACTTACCTGGTTACTAGAGATAAAATAATGAGTAAAATATAGCTTTAGCTCTGACAGTCTGATAGAATTCAGACGTTTGCCTCAAATTGCCATCTTCTTCTGCTCCCAATCATACATAATTTTTCAAAGTTGATTAAGTCCTCTGCCAGCTGCCTAAGTATGTGATTTTAGCCTGTTACTTAACCACTCTGGATATTAGTTTCCTCCTCCATAAAACAAAGGAATTGAATTATGATCCCTTTCAGCCTAAAATTCGGAACACTACCACTGAAGCTCTCTCACGCAAGGGCTAAGGCCTTCTGCCTTTCTGAGTTTTACAGCAGACCCCAGCCTCTGAGTCTGCCTCAGGCCATCTCGGCTCCTTCACTTTCCTGTCCATATCATATTCCAAAGTAAATTAAAACCCTTTCCCCACTGCCTTACCCCTACTTCCCAGCTACCCCAGTGGTCTCTATCACTTAAAATAGCTACACCCTATCACTTTAGTAGGTAAGGTCTGAATCCCTTCTTTTTTATCAAGCAGTTTCAGAATTTCTCTCCTTTTCCAAAATGCAGGAAAGGAAGAAATTTAACAATTGCAAAGTGCCTATTGTATGACTCAATTATGCTAGACAACTGACTTGAATTTATCTCATATAATCCTCGAAATAATCATATACAGAGAAAAGTAATCATTTTTTAATTCCCATTGTGCAGCTAAGAAAATTGATGAGAAAGGTTTGTTTTGTGTTTATTGAAATCACTGCTATGGGCTGAACTGTGTCCCCTGCAAATTCATATGTTGAAAGTCCTAACCACCCAGTACCACAGAATGGGACTATATTGGAGATTGAGCCTTTAAAGAGGTAATTAAGTTATATATATACACAAACTGTACTTTTTGGACTATGAGATGCACTCCCCCCAATTTAGGAGGGAAAGAGGGGTGCATCTTATAGTCCTAATGTAGCTTACCTGGTTCGCTGTGGGTAGGAGGGTGGCAGCAGTGGAGAGGGGTCACAGGAGGCAGGAACAGGGTCGCTGCTGCGTTTTCCTCCCAAATTTGGGAGGGGGGATGAATCTTATAGTCCGAAAAATACAGTATATATGCATATATAATTATATATAACATATACATTATATAATATATATTCCACTCAATTCTCTCAATCACACTATCAGTAGGTGGTATTATTGTTATTATTCCCATTTTATAGATGGATAAGGAAACTAAAACACAGAGAAGTAACTTATTAATTATCAGAGAGCTCAAAAGTGGTTCACTTTTGAGAGATTCAAACCCAAGCATTTTGGCTCCAGTGTTGAGGTTCTTAACCACTTTGCCATTATGCCACCAGACCCCAAGGTATATTCAAGCAATCAGGACTCTTACTTAGATATATAAGGCAACGCAAAATTCACGTG
This sequence comes from Artibeus jamaicensis, assembly GCF_021234435.1. NCBI lineage: Eukaryota > Metazoa > Chordata > Mammalia > Chiroptera > Phyllostomidae > Artibeus > Artibeus jamaicensis. Next base: position 23,007,377 of record NW_026521812.1, read on the forward strand.
GGCTTATTAGGAAGTTCTTGCAGTACTGTCAGCCTGCTTAAGAAGGCCCCACCTGTGCTGTGCCCTGCTCATATGCTAACCAAACAAGGCCTAGTCTTGACAGTTCCCTTGAGAAGCAGCTATGTTGCAATGAACTGATTTGTTTACTTACTTACAACCTAACCCATAGAAAAATGAAAAGGAGCAGTTTTTTAGAGACTTTGTCCAGCTATACTATATATTACACTGCACATAAAAAATGGGAAGTTTTCCTAAATGATTGAGACAGTAAAAACAGATTTGTGTTTCAAGCCTGTAAGTTCCATGAGACAAGGATCATGTCTGTGTTATTCATCACTGTGTCCCAGCACCTAGCACAGTACCTAGCACATAGTACATAGTACATGCTCAGTAAATACTGGTCAACTGGATTTAGAATTAACAAACTCATCTGTGTGGGAAGCTTAGGTGTAAAGCAGTATGTTAGAAACTGTAGTAATAAGGCAACCAGTACAGCCCCTTTCCTAAGGAGCTTTTACAAAAAAATGGGAACTGATTTGACAGGGTTCTTGCTAAAACTGAACTCGGAATGGGCGGACGTGGGCAGGGCAGGCTGAAGCTGAAGCCGGCAGAGAAGAGGACTCCGAGGAAGCTGACGAAAGGATAGTCCAGGAGAGTCTCTGTTAAAAACCAGCCGAGACAGAAAAACTCAGCCTGGGGTTCTATCCTCTTCCAAGTCAGAGTTTCATCCTAAGGCAGGGTATCCTCATGACAAAAAGATGAAACTGAGTACATTTCCACATCTGTAAAATGAAGATCCTGAACTATGCCGACCTGGCTGATTATACCCACCACAACCAATCCAACACATCTCATGCGGTTTTTTGGTGAAACATCAAACCACCTGGGTGACTCAGCCTCTCTACAGACCAAATTTGGTGCACTGCAACTTCTGGCTTTTCCCCAAACTGAAGTCACCTTTGAAAAGGAAAAGATTTGAGACCCTCAGTGAGATTCAGGAAAATATGACAGAGCAGGTGATGGCAACTGGAAGAACTGTAAGGTCCCAAGGTGCCTACTTTGAAGGGGACTGAGGCGTCATTGTCCGATATACAATGTTTCTCGTATCTTGTATCTTCTTCAATAAATGTGTCTATTTTTCTTACTACATGGCTGGATACTTCCTGGACACACCTCATATTTGTCTAGAGCTATTTTGCTCATAGACACAGAAGATGTGAACTCAGGTCTGCAGGCCACGTGCCTGTCCCCATGAGGCATCCCTTCTATGTTCAAACAAGACATGGAACAAAAGTTCAAAAATTCTACTACCTGTAAATATTTTAGTAATTGGGATTTTGCAATAATTTGTTGCTAACTTAATATGTACAAGCAACATCCAATAAAACTCCCAGAGTTCATACTCAAGTGTACATGATTTCATGTCATTTATTTATTAATACTCTACTGTGTTCTATAAATGTTAATGTGACTTCTTAAAAAAATCATCTTGCTATTTGCAAATTCAATTTCACCACTTAATTTTCAATGTTACTTAATACACAATTAAAAAGTAATTTGGCAAAACCTAACGAAGCTTTAATTGCACAGAACCTTTGACCTAGAAATTGCATTTCTAGGAAACTATCCTACAGAAATACTGACTCATGTGACTAAAAATACATTTGTAAACAGGTTTTTAAAAGCATTATTTGAAAAGTAAAAAACTAGAATAAACCTAACTATACGAAGAATAGTTTTAAAATGGTAGTGCAGCTGTAATGTGAAATAGGAAGCAGTTATTTTTTAAAAAATGAATTATATCTAATATCAAAAGTTCTCCAGGTTATCTCCAAGGGATAAAAGCACAAGTCAGATTAAGATGAAACTATTATCCTATTAATTTACAACAGAACAAAACTACATATTTAGGCATGTTTAGACATGTGTATGCATATAAATGTACAGAAAAATATTTGAAAAGATACACAGTAATTTTTTCCAGCTTCCTATGAGTTTAGCTTTTTTAGATTTCACATATAAATGATATCATATGACATTTTATTTCTCTGACTTATTTCACTTAGCATAACTGATTTTGCCACAAATAACAGGATTTCATTCTGTTTCATGGCTGGAGAACATTCCATCGTGTATGTGTGTGTATCTCACATTATCTTTCTCCATTCATTTATTAATGGACACTGAGGTTGTTACCATGCCTTGGACTTTATGAATAATCACACAGGTGTCTCTTATCTCCTTCAGCCATATAGTCAGAAGTAGGACTGCTGGATCATGTTAGTTCTATTTTTAACTTTTTGAGGAACTTCTTTATTGTTCTCCATAGTGGCTGCACCAATTTACAGTTGTACCAACAGTGTGAAAGGGTTTCCTCTTCTCCACATCTTCCCCAACACTTGTCTCTTATCTTTTTGATGATCACCATTCTAACAGAGGTTTGGTTATATCTCATTGTGGTTTTGATTTGCATTTCCCTGATCATCAGTGATGATGAACACCTTTTCATGGACTTATCTGCCATTTGCATGTCTTTATAAATCATCTATTCAGTTCCTCTGTTCATTTTTTGAAGTTTCCTATCATTGTATTGCTGTAGATTTCTCCCTTCGTATCTGTTATTTGCTTAATATATTTAGTTGCTGATATTGTTTATATATTCATGATTGTTATCTTTTTGAATTGACCCCTTTATCATTATCATTATTATAATCTTCTTGCCTCCTGTTGCAGTTTTTGACTTAAAGCCTATTTGTCTTATACAAGTACAGCTATCTCTGCTTCCTTTTGGTTTCCACTTGCATGAAATACCTTTGTTCTTTTCCCTTACTTGGAGAATGTGTGTCCATAAAACTAAAGTGAGTCTCATAGGCAGTATATAGTTAGGTTGTGTTCTTTTTAACCCATCAAGCTGCTCTATTCCTTTTGATTAGAAAATCGAATCCATTTACATTTACAGTAATTATTGCTAGGTAAGGGCTTATTAATGCCATCTTATTACTTGTTCTTTGGACGTTTTATAGTTCCCTTGCTCCTTACTTCCTCTCTTGCTGCCTGACTTTTGTGAACACATAATTTTCCATGGTGATGTGCTGTATTCCCTTATCTTTTATGAATCGATTATAGGTTTTTCCTTTTTACTGATTATGCTATTACAGTTGTCCCAATTTTTCCCCTTTCTCCCAGCTCCCCCACTCCCTCTGGCGACCCCCCCTCCTTTGTTCATGTCCATGGATCATGCATGCAAGTTTCCTGACAACTTCATTTCCTATACTTCCTCCTTCTTTTTTAAGATTTACTTTTAGAGAGAGGATAGGAAAGAAAAAGAGCCTCACGCATCCACTACTGGAGGCCTGGCCCACAACCTAGGCATGTGCCCTGACTAGGAATCAAACCAGCAACCATTTGGTTCACAGGCTGGTGCTTAATTCACTGAGCCATGTGAGCCAGGGCTCCTATACTTGCTCTCAACACCTCTCTGCCTACTCTGTACCTACCAGTACAAGTGTAGCAATACAGTACATATTCTTAATCCCTTTACCTTTTCCCCCATTCCTCCAGACCCCTACCTCACTGACCACCATCCCAATGTTCTCCATATCTGTGATTCTGTCTCTGTTCTTGTTTGCTTAGTTTGTTTTATAGATTAAATTGTTGATAGTTATATATTTATTGCCATTTTAATGTTCATAGTTTTGATCTTCTTTTTCTTAAATAAGTCCTTTTAACATTTCATATAATAATAGCTTGGTGATGATGAAGTCCTTTAGCTTTACTTTGTCTGGGAGGCACTTTATCTGCCCTTCAATTCTAAATAATAGCTTTGCTGGGTAGAACAACCTTGGCTGTAGGTCCCTGTGTTTCATGACTTTGAATACTTCTTGTTAATCTCTTCTAGCCTGCAAAGTTTCTTTTAAGATATCAGCTGACAGTCTTACGGAAACTCCCCTGTAGATAACTAACTTCTTTTCTCTTGCTGCTTTTAAGATTCTCTTTATTTTTAACCTTTGGCATTTTAATTATGAAGTGTCTTGGTGTGGTCTATTTACATACATCTTGATTAGGACTCTCTGTGTTTCCTGGACTTGTATATCTATTTCCTTTACCAAATCAGGGAAGTTCTATTATCTTTTCAAATAGGTTTCCAATTTCTCCCACTTTCTCTTCTCCTTCTGGCACCCCTGTGATGCAAATGTTGAATGCCTGAAGTTGTTCTACAGGATCCTTACACTATCCTCATTTTTTGGATTCTTTTTTCTTCTTGCTATACTGATTGGATATCTTTTTCTTTCTTATGGTCCAAGTCATTGATTTGATTCTCAGCTTCATCCACTCCACTGTTGATTCCATGTAAAGTGTTCTTTATTTCAGTTAATATATCCTTCATTTCTGCCTGCTTTTTTTAATGCTATTGAAATACCCACTAAGTTCTTTGAGCATCCTTATAACCAGTATTTTGAACTCTGCATCTGATACACTGCTTATCTCCATTTTGTTTAGTTCTTTTTCTGGAGTTTTGATCTGTTCCTTCATCTGAGCCATATTTCTTTTTCTCATCATTTTGGCAGCCTCCCTATGTTTGTTTCTATATGTTAAGTAGAGCTTCGTTGACTCTGTGTCTGGTAGCATGGCCTAATAGAGTAGGGTTAGGTGGCACAGCCTCCCCTATCTCCCAAGCTGTATACTCGAGGTACTCCCTCCGTGTGGGCTGACTACTCACTCCTCTTATAGATGAGTCTTGTTTGCTCTAAGTAGATCGATGGGAAGTATTTACCCAATCCAGACACCCGGTAGAACTGGCCATACCCCTGGCTAGCAACAACCTCCCTCCGTGGCTTGTAGAGGTGGTTGGGTGGTGTTCTGACGTGGTCTGTAACTGTTTGCTGTCGCACAGGCTTTGGGGTTTCCTGGGTGGTGCAGGCCAAAGTCAGCCTCCACCTGTGTTCTTTCTTGAGGCCCCTTGGCATAAGCTATAAAGCAATCTGCAGATGGCTGCTGCTAGTGCTGGGCCTGGGGCCATTGAGCAAGAGGTACAGGGGCTGGGTTCAGCTGTTGCTAGTTTGAGTGGGTTTAGGAAGATCTGAAGCCTGAGCCTAGCCCAGCCCTTCATATGGAAAGCCACTGCTACCGGGGTGAAAGGGTTGCTTGGGTGGGCCATAAGTTGGATAGAGCAGGCACTTAGGTAATCATCGAGGCAGGGCTTACCATGTGAGCCAGGCTGATGGAGTTTCAGATATGGTGCCACCACATTGTGGCTCTGTGTGGGAGAGGGCTCTGAAAAGGTACAATGACTGCTGTCGGCAGTTCCCTCTGGGAGGAAGCTGTCTCCCAGCTCTTGCCCTCTTGCCAGACACTTCAGTTCCTCCCCATATGCCACTGGTGCCCTTCAAGCTGCTGCCCTGGTTCTGGAGGCCAGAGGGAGTGAGTCTGAGTAAGTCCATGTGCACTGTGAGGCCCTTTAAGAGGAAAGGCCTGAGAATCCTGCCATTTCTTCCACTGACCCAACCCACTGGTTCTTACAGCCATAAGTTATGGAGAGTTATCTTTCTGGCACTGGAACCCTGGGCTGGGTGGTTTGGTGTGGGAGGGCGATCTCTTGCTCCAGAGATATCCTTCCATTTTATATCCACCACACATGGGTTTGGGCCTCACTGCCTCCATCTCCATGTCTTCGCCCCTCCCATCCTTCTGGATGAATGTGGTTTCTTTAATTCCACAGTAGTTTTCCGACTTCCATATAGCTCAATTTTCTGATGGTTCTGAGTGATGGCTATTCTATATTTTAGTTGTAATTTTGCTGTAGTTGTGCAATGAGGCAAGCCACATTACCTACACCTCCATGTTGACTAGAAGTCTGTCTGCTGAACATACTGTAGGGTTTGGTTTGTGGTTACTGTGAGGCTCACACACAAAACAGTCTACTTTACACTAGTAATACCTTAACTTCAATCACACATGAAAGCTGTAGCTTTTTGCTACCTCTCCTTGTTTGTTTTTTCCTATTTACCTATTGTAATATCGTGTATACATTAACAAATTATTGTAACTATAGTAATTTTATGGAAAAAACACAATAAAAAATACTCTCATCCTTTAACCTTTATAGTGGACTTGTGTGTTGAACATACCTCCACATTACAGTGTGAGTATTCTGACTCTGAGTTACAATTTTTTGACTTTACAATGATGTGAAAGCAATGCACATTACGAGAAACCATACTTCAAATTTTGAATTTTGATCTTTTCTCAGGCTCACAATATACGATACAATACTCTCTTATGATACTGGACAGTGGCAGTGAGCTGCAGCTTCCAGTCAACCATGCAAAAACGGGGGTCAAAAACTGATTCTGTCCAGTGTACTATGTTGCCAGCACTTTCTTGGATTCTGTGGTTTGTTTCTTCAATTCCCATCATGTCTACAAAATACCAAGCTGTGTCTACTACTTTTGGTAAGAAAAAAGAGGAAGGCAATTACTCTTGAGATAAAACTCAAAATAATCGCTCAACTGTAGAATAATGCAATTGTTCTAAGCATGTTTAAGGTAAGCTAAGCTCTGAAGTTTGGTAGGTTAGGTGTATTAAATTTATTTTAAAAATAATGATTTTTTCCAATTTGCGATGGGTTTATTAGGATGTAATGCCATCATAAACTGAGGAATATCTGCACATAGTGTACCTTTAGTAGTTTATTGTATAGGGTTCTGTTTTCATGTTGCTAATTACTGTTCTTTCATTTCAGTTTAAAGAATTTCTTTCAGCATGACTTGTGAGGCAGCTCTAGTGATGATAATATCCCTCAGTTTTTGTTTGTCTGGGAAAGGCTTTATTATATTTCTGAAGGATAATTTTGCTGGCTAGAGTAATCTTGATTGATAGGGTTTTTTTTTAAGTTTCAGCACTTTGAATATATTCATCCCACTTTCTCGTGGCCTGTTTCTGCTGGGAAATCTGCTGATTATCTTATGGAGGTTCCTTGTAAGTTGCAAGTTTCTTTTCTCTTGCTGCTTTTAAGATTCTCTCCTTGTCTTTGATTTTTGACAATTTTATAATGTGTCTTGTAGAGAATTCTTCAGTTTTTTTTGATGACCTATAAGCTTCATGAACTTAGATTCCAAATCTCTCCCCAGATTTAGAGTTTTCTGCCACTATTTCTTTAAGTAAATGTTCTTCCTCTTTTCCCTTTCTTCTCCTTCTGAAACCCCAATAATTTAGGGATTGTTTCTTTTGATAATATCTCATAAATTATATAGGCTTTCTTCACTCTTTTTCATTTTTTCTTTTTGTTCTCCTCTGAATGGATAATTTTAAAGTTCCTGTCTTCAATCTCACTGATTGTTCTTGATCAAGGTTGACGTTGATGCTCTATTGCATTATTTTTCCATTTCATTCATTGTATTTTTCAGCTTTGGAATTTAATTCCTTTGTATAATTTCTAGATTTTTCTTAAATTTTGCATTTTGTTTATTGTTTTCCTGATTTTTCTAAATTGTGTTTTCTTATAGTCATTGAATTTCTTTAAAATAGCAATTTTGAATTCTTTATGGGGTAAATTGCAGATCTCTGTATCTTTGGGGCTCAGTTACAGGAAGATTACTGTGATCCTTTGGTGATGTCATGTTTCCTCGATTGTTCATGTTCCTTAAAAGTTCTGCATTGCTGTCTTCACATTTAAGTAGCAGTCACCTCCTCTAGTCTTTAAAGTTTGCTTTCAGGAGAGAAATACCTTCCAACAGCCCTGCGAAGAATTCCAGAGAATTCTGAGGTTTTCTTAGACCATCTATGGATACACCTGCTCCACAATTCTTGCTCCCTCTTGTGGCAGAATTCTTAAGCTTCTATACTTTTTTTTGTTCTTGGCAACACACCGGGCCAAGTGCTGATAGCTTCCCTTTTTTTCCCAAAAGTGGCAGTAAAGCTCAAGTTTGTGCTCTCTGCCCAGGCCGGAACATGCTCACTAGCCATCTGCCAAAGCTCACTCTTGCCATCATCATCAGGAGCACATGCAGGGCACCAGCTGCAAAGTATGAATGTGTGAGGCACATATCAAGCTGAGGATGCCCTTTGGGAGAATCTGTGGTAAGATGTCCCCAGTGGCCCATGAGTGGGCTTCTTAATGGTATCCATTAAGCAGTTAGTAGGATCTACTTCCCTTTATTGCCCTCCAAGAGTCCTATCTACTTCTCTCCCAACCTCGTCCTGCCCTCCAGTCATGCAACTCACAATCTGGAACTCTGGATGAGGCAAAAGAGAAATGAGCACCTTTGGAAGCATCCTACACAGCTGGGAAAGCCAAACAATCAATCTCATGCTCTTACTTTGCCCCATGGGAGAAACAACAGGGCAAGAAAATCTTTCTTGGTCCTAAGCTGTGCCTTGTGGAATTACTAATGTGCGTAAAGTCCAACTGTTCCCCTTACCCTCTCCAATGAGTCCAAACTTGTTTTCTTTTCCTCCAACAGTGTGCTGAAACTTTTTGGGTAAAGTCCAACTATTTCTCTTACTCTCTCCAATGCATCCAAATTTTTTTCTCCAATGGTGTGCTGAACCTTTTACACTAGAAACGTCAACATTCACAAAAGCTCTCTCATCCTTGGATGATAATATAAGATAGTGTTTTCAGAGGCTCCCAGTCTGTGGCTGAGAGAGGCTGGAGCTGGTTCATAGGCCACTGCAGGGTTCACAACCAGGAACAAGGTTTGTATGCATATTAACTGATACATGGGTGAGAGAGCTTCCTCCTGGGCCTCTTGGTGTATGGTGCTGGATCCAACAACTCCTACAAAGACTCTTGTGTCTGTGGATGGATGCCAAATTGTTGTGAGTGGTGGAGGGACACAAATAAGAGATCTTATTCAGCTGATGTCACTCCTCCACATTAATGATGACACTGATGTCACTCCTCCACATTAAATGTTTAACAGCGGCTACTCCTGAGGAGGAAAGTAGAAATGAGATTGGAATGGAAGGCAGGAAGAAATGGGAAAAGGAAAAATAGTGAAGGGGAAGCTTTTGATATTTATTATATATACATTTATGTAATGGTTCGGGTTTTTTAACCTAGTAGAAATTCATTTATCTCTCAGGAAATTTTATAAAGGAAAATTTTATATAAGAGAACTCCATGTATTATCCCCAAATAGTAGGATTTTGAAAAAGCTTATAGCTGTCTTGCTGAAATCATAACTATTATACAGTTCCAGTTCTGTCATAACAAACAGAATTTAAACTGATATTCTATTCTTCTCCCACTTACTTCATGCAAGAAAACCACAGCTCTCATTCCTGAGGTTAAAAAAAGAAAAACATAATAATAATATGTCGCGGACTGAAAAGAAGTTGATACATGTACCTTCCAAGAACCTCTTTTATAACCATGCTACCAAACGCATAACGGCAGCTCCCGCAAGCTTTCCCTTTCTCCCACAGCAGGAACTGTGGGATACATCTCCACCCTGACGGGAACCTCCGCCATATGTGCAGCTTTACAAACTCCATTTTTTTTCAAAATACAGCAAATTTATCCACAAGATTTTTTCTTCTTCTACACAAGTAATCAGAATAAACAATAATTTTTTGTCTCAAAAAATTATAACCATACTATAAATGTATAATGTATGTGATTCATTTACACTATAATCACAACTTCTGGAATAAAAAAAGAAAAGCTAAATTTCAATAAAATGTTTAGCTTAAAAAATAAACCACCTAGTTCCAGACACTTCATTATTAAGACTTTTAGTATCCAGAAGAGCATTTATAAATATTGTAAACTCTGGTTCTGCTCTTTCTTCATTGTATTTGCTCAACTTTTTGTCATTTCACTGTTCATTGGCACTTCAATCTGAAGATGAAGGGAAAAAAGATGAATTCAGTAAATCTTGCAACTTATTCTAATCTCTGAGCTGAAGAGTACATTTGAAGCTATTAGCTAAAACAAGGTTTGGATGTCACTATATTTAACTTATTGTGTATGACTAAAGGTAGATTAATAAGATAGATTATGCCTTATAAAAGAAAGATAAAGAGATTCTTATGATAAAAGCAATTGAGAATATAATTAATTCTACCCAAAGACTATTAACATATACATACAATGAATATGCAGTGTTAAGTACACACACACACACACACACACATTGTGCAGCATAGTTTTGTGGAAAGAACGCTCAATAAAAAGCAGGAAATCTGGGTTCTAGACCTGGCTCTGCCACCAGCTGGTCAATCTGAGGCAAGATGATCTTAGGCATGAGACTCAGTCTCTTCCACTGTACAAGAAGGTAAAGTAAATGTTTCTCAGGCACCTCCAAACTCTGACACCCTGTGAGCACACACACACTTTTATTTCCAGGCAAGGCTGGTACCCACTAGCACACACCACTATGGCATGGCTGATTGTTCAGCATCTTTTCTGATTGGTCTGTCAATGCTGTACCAGTTGTTAAAAGAGCCTGAATGATCCTCCTTACTTCCAGGCATTCCCCAAATGATGAATGTCTAACATATGTAACTCTTTGTTTGCATTCTGCCTTTTGTATACAATAGGGATATTCCTCATTGTTATACAGACCCTCTTAACTTCTGTTTATAACTTATAGAGTTCAGTCCCTTTTCCACTACCCTTTTTCCCTTCAAAAAGAGTTCCTATATATTCCTTGCTCTATACTTTTCAGAAGTTATTCTGAACTTATTATTCACAACTTATTTAGTTACATGTCAGATAACTTCTCTCACATACACTGAAACCATTTTTAGCTTTCTTGTCCAGTTTTCCAAGGAAAATCTCCACTTATTCTAGTAAAAAGCAAAACAAAATAATAAACGTGATTATTAAACCAAAGTGATGGCAGTAATATATTCAAATAAAAAAAAACAAAAGGTGTAATAAAGTTTCCTCAACCTCTGTAATTTGTCAGACACAGGAGTCCATTCCGAATTCACGTAAACTTTCATTTCATTCACTCATTCTCCACAATCACCATCATTACAGAAAATAGAAAACTTATTTAAAATTTATGGCTTTAATTTAATGTATTGCTGTTATATATTATTGTTAGCATTGTAATCTCCCAATACGATCACTCCTTACTCATTCTACATTGTAGAATTTTTTTCTATCCCATATTGTAATTATTTGTTGGTATGTCTGTTTCCTCTACTAGAACATCCTGATTTCCTTGATAGCAGGATTAATCTCAGGACACCAGTCATCACTGTAACCCCAGTGATTAAGCACTTCATAAATGCATGTTGAAATCTCACTGTTGCTTTTGCTGTTTATCTTACAAAGGTAAGACACTTGAGCTACTTGAGGCAATTAGATTTTTGTAGAGCAGCTAGTCTAGGACTTTAACACCACATGCAGAACAATGTTTGTGGGAAAATCTGTCACAGTTCAAAAGAAGTAATTTACGAGTAAACTTCTAAAACAATCTTTTTGAAAATTCATAGTATAAGAGCCTTAACCATCTTGTAGTGGAATCTCATTATTCACAGATGAAAAAGAAATATAAACTCAAGCAATTCAAGAGACTTGCCCAGTCAGTGACACAGTCCAGATTGCCTTTGAAACCTGATATTCTTCTGCTATCTCACAGAAACCACATAAATAGGTATGACATGACTGTGGTTTCTTCTACTTTCAGTTGTTAAGAATTTTAAAGATGTATAATATTTTAGACATTATGTCAGAGTTTATTCAGCCAATCAGTTATATCTTTATACTATATGAACTCTAACAATCATTATTCATTATTGGGTGAGAAATACACTATAAGGACTTCCACAGGTCTTTACAGACAAATCACAAAGTTCACATTTTATAAAAATGAAAACAAGTAGAGTACAAACTACTGACAGTAACAGAACATTATGATTATATACTCTGAGGTCCTTTCTGTGGATTTTGAGTGCCAATTCACATTTTGTTCTTGCTAATTTTATATTTGTGTGTATATTTGAAGAGGACATGGTTTTAACAACCTATGCATACTATGTAACATCAACTTAAAATGGGAAGTTAGAATAGAATACTTCAGTCAATAGTAAAGGATGTACCAAGTATTTTAATCCAAGAACCCCTAATATACTATAATTGTGAAAGAGAGAAGCTAAATTCCCTATAGCAGAAAAGGATTTCTTAGATGTCTTGAAGCCTCAAAAACTTAGCCAAACTATTGTTCAGTGTGCACAGGGTTTGTGTCTTCATGCTCAGATGTTGTTGAAACAGCAGACTTAAAAGAAATAATGTCAATGAATCCCACCAAGCACTATACATGACCTCTGGGGTAATTAGCAATCATTCAAAAGCAACAAGACTAAAATGTTCTATTCTTTATTACTGTCAGCTCTTATCTTGATCAGCATTTTAATAAAGATGGTTCGTTTCTAAGACATTTTCATGAATCAGTCATAATTACATTCTGACATGCAGTGAATAGTAAAGCAAAACTAAATATCACTTCATCAACCTTTCTAACCTTTATGCAAGTATTAACTGTAAATAATTTTTACACAATCCTACAACAGAAAATCTGCATATTTCTTAGCTTTGTACATACTTTGCCCCACATGAATTTCCTGTGACCTATACCTGAAAAACACAATCAGCCATAATTATCCAGTTTTGTGAGATGTTCAGGTGTTGCCTTTCAGAGTTCAAATCAACTTCAAGTATAAAAGGCTACTTTATTCTACAAATGGCACAATATGCAAAATGGGTTAAGTAGCCAAAAGCATCTCAGAGCGTTGTGGCTTGAAAGCAGTATATCCAGAATCAAAACGTCAGAATAAAAATACACTAAAGCAAAGCAACACTTACAAAAATAGATCAATCGATTATACATTAAGGAATAGGTCACTGATGACTACTGCAGAAAGTCTTATAATTAAAATGTGTCAAAAATATTAGTTAGAAGGAAATCTGAGTACTTAACTATGTGAAGGGTAGAGTTAAAGATATATATAATTCTAAAATAACTGATGGAAGAGAGTGAAAGTTTATCAGAAATGTAAAACTTACACACACTATTTTGATACTGAAGATAATATGTAAGCTGTTTTAGCCTCCCCACACCAAAACACATACTTTACTTTCAAGTTTTGAAACAAGTAATTTCTCTTAAAAAATATTTTAGTCAAAGTAAACATGATTCAACCATCAGAAAAATTGATACTGCATTTTAAGATGATATATTGCTTCAGGTCTTAGAAAATTTCAAAATAAATACAATGATTCCTCAAGAATAATTTCTTGACTTCCAAGGAGTTACAGAGTATACACAGACACCTAAGTTCCCAAACCTGTATTTTTACTATGTATCTCAAACAAGTAAAGTTTATAGTGAATCTACTAAGTGGTATTTTTAAACAAACTGATTTACATTTAAAAACTACAGCAAGACAGGAACATATTTGTGAATTTCAATTTGAAAATAAGTTCTTTCAAAAACCAATCTAAAAATCATACCTTATATGTTTCCTCACACATTTTATTATAAAACTTACCAGAATGTTACTGATCTGAGACAAAAGGGAATATAACAAGCATCTTTTTCACATGGATTAGAAGCACAAAAATGTATGTCTTTTTTGTGATAATTTAACTCTTCTCTAGTTTTCTTGATCATTATTCCTTTTTCTTATTGGAGGTGCAAGCAAAAAAGGAGAAAGAAGTGTTAATTTAAGAAAAGATTTCCCAGAAAGAAAAAAACTGTGATTAAGATTTAAACAAAAGCTAAAGATGGCTTCCTCTGAGCACTGATGAGGTCCTCTACCTCATTACTAACAACTGAAAACTTGTGATGCATTTTGTTTCAAGAGAATCCAAAAGTCCCTGCTATAAAGCAGACGGGGGTTCAGAGTCCATTCACTCTTTCTGTACCACAACCATTATGTAAGAAATATAAAACACTGCCTCTATGCTGCCAAGCCACAATGACTCTTCCTACATCAAAGGATTTTCACCACTCGGGGTTTTTCTTCAAAATTTATTCAAGCTAAGGGCAGAGAGACAACAATTCATACACACTAATTACGTCTAATTATCTATTCCCTTTTCTGACCAGCTTCGGCCAGTGTTATTTGCTATCTGGATTTCTCACAACCTCCCTTTGCCCTGTCCATCCAGCCCAACAGTGAAGGCTTTGAAGAAAACAGTTGTGGCTCTTTAGAGTTTCCACAATATAGAGTTCAAGCAAATTAAATAATTATTCTGTTAGTTTTGACACATTTATGCTTTAAATATGAGGACTCCTTGGTTAATTTGGCAAATTCCTCACATCTCTTCATGGTTGGAATCATAGTAACACCCTCTCCTACAGGAGCTTCTCCTCCTGCTTTCTTTTCATGATCTAAATGAAACGTTTATTGGATTAGAGTTCTTCTCCGCAGACCTTCATGGTGGCCCGTGACAAAGAGCTTAAAAGTTCTATTAATTGGCTTCAGTTTTCAGGGAGGGGAAAGGGAGAATTTTACTTCACATTACATCACTAGCCAAGAAAACTGCCATGTGTAATTAAACTAATTTATCTCATGAGTCAAAAAAACAACTAACTCATATTTAAGACACACTTTCTTTAAATCATTTTTGTCATCAAAGAATTGATTTCTTGTAATTTAACCCGAGGGAAAAGAACTGAAGACTTAAAGAGTACATATTTTACATATAAGCAAAGCTTGCTACATTCCAGTTCGATACAAATATATAATGACACATTTTATATATAATTATTCAAATACAGATTATAAATTATATATTACATGGGAAATCTTTTTCATTTTGTGTAACACAACTAGAAAATTTTATTTTAAAAGGCATATGCCCAAAATTACTTTTCCATACAAAGCCCTAAAATAGATGTGTTATTCCAGTATGAAGAAAAACAAGAATTACATTTTAAATCCACATCACAACAATTTTTATTCTAGACGTTTAGTAATTTCAAGGACACACAAAAACACCATCACAAAGTTTAATGCCTATTACTATAGCCAATTTTCTTAAATATATTTTCTCAAACATATATGAAACAGAATAGTTTATGAAAATATATTCTTCAGTTTATTTAGCCTAAAACTAGGTAATTATAAGGATGTTTTACAAGAAAAAATACTTATTTTTATTTAAAAATATTAATTACTATAATTGGAACAAATGTACCGGTGGCTTGTGTGAGGAAGCCACAATTCCTTTCACCTCAGGAATTCAGTCTGCTACTTTTGTTCTGTATTTTGCCTCTTTCAATCTTAAGTATTAAAAAACCAACACACAAGTGAAGACACTATCACACTAACAAGGGTTAATCCCTGCTGGGCTAACTCAGGTGACAACACAGTGGAGGTCAGTGGGGCTGACACTGACCTCAAAGACTGATTCTGGTTATTTAGCCCTGTGAAAGCTCTAGTCTTGAAAGTTATAATGAACAAACTGACAAATCGATTTCACCAATGAAATGAAAATTGCTGCAGGAAAAAAATGGCAAATACACATTCAGCAAGTCTGTTCATCTTAATGCAGGTGGCTATACAAATGCTGAACAGTGAAGCATCTAAGGGTTATAAACAGTTTTTTAAAGTTTATAACTACACAAATCATGCCATGGTAATATTCTCAGAGAGTTCACTATATGTATAACATTCCTTTGAAAAAGTTCCTCAGGAAACAAAAACACAAAGGCTAATACATGCCTTTTTAAGTTTTAGAGAAAGGATACTTAACAGTTCAAAAACATTAACAACCAAGTAGAAGAAATGAAGTCATTAAATAAACTCTAAGCAAATATTATAAAAATAGTAATAACAAAACTGTTACTACCTTAAATTATGAAGTATTTTTGTATATTGCATATTTAAACCCAACAGATGATAAACCAAATCAGATTGTGATGCTTTCCAAATGGACTTACTCTTTATCAGAGAAAAAATTTATAAGAGTTAATGCTAGTATCCTATTTTTTTTCTAACTTCATCATCTACTGGCATTCATCAAAGAGAAATTACACTGTAGAATGCACTGTCAGTTATTTTTGACCAACTGACTGCTATCATTTCAGTAATCTATTTTTCCTTTTTATTGAAGTTGTTGGGGAGATACTGGTTAACAAAATTATATGGGTTTCAGGTGCATAATTCCACAACATATCATCTGTACACTGTACTGTGTGTTCACCACCCTAAGTCAAGTTTCTGTCCATCACCATTTATCCACCCCCCCAGCTTCTCCTCCACCTCCCCCCACCCTCCCCCTCTGGCAATCCTTACTCTGTTGTTGTGCCCATGACATTCTCTCTCCCTCTCCCCCGCACTCTCTCTGCTTAGTCATCTATTAATCATCTAAGTAATTTAATTAAGTTGGTTATGTAAGTGTAAATGACAGAGTGAACAGAGAGAATTTTATCTATCTGTTCAAAATATCATGAATTGCTAGGAGTCAATCAAAGGAGAATAGCAATGCTTGACAGGCAATCCATTTATCAAGAAGTCCAATAATAGTAGCCAGTTGACATTAACCTAAGAAACTATCCTAGTCAAAATACCAACTGGTCCTCTTTTCCTTTCAAACACAGTAATTCTAAATAATATTTAAAACATAATGAGATTATGGTCAATGTATGAGGTTTGCCTGGAAAAATTCCAGCCATTGCTATATAGTGAGAACAGTTTGTGCCACATCAATGTAACTGGCAGCCAAGGAGAGTGGACTGGAATGCGCATGTGCTAACAATGACAACCTCACTGTACTAGTCAGTGAGGACAGTATACACTGTTGAGTGAGCAGGTTTACTGTGTGGTGTTATGTTCAAAATGAATGAGGGAGTACAGCAACAAATCTGCATCAAATTTTGCATTAAGCTTGAACCTTCCTCTGCAAAAACTATTGGGATGGTTCAGAAAGCCACAGCTATGGGCAACTGGTGATCTGCAGTTTTATCCTGACAACACACCCGCTCACATCACCTCTCACGCAGAGTTTTTTTTGGAGAAATGTCAAATCACCCAGTTGACTCAGCCCCTCTACAGAATAGATTTGGTGCCCTGTAACTTCTGGCTTTTCCCAAAACTAAAATCACCTTTGAAAAAGAAGAGATTTCAGACCATCAGTGAGTCTCATGAAAATATGATGGGGCAGCTGATGATGGCTGGGAGAACTGCGTAAGGTCCCAAAGTTCTTACTTTGAAGGGGACTGAGCTCATTGCTCTATGTACAATGTTTCTTGTATCTTCTTTAATAAATGTTTCCATTTTTCATATCACATGGCTGGATGCCTTCTGCACAGACTTTGTATTTTATTCAATAAATATACACTTAGGACATGTTATCCTTTAATTTAATATTTATTGTATTTTTCCAATGCCATTTATTTCCCTTATACACCCCTTTATCCAGCAATCACCACACTGTTGTCCATGTCCTTGAGTCCTTTTCCATTTTTGTTTAATTCCCCCACCACTTACCCCCAACTAGCTGCCATCTGCTCTCCATCTATAAGTCTTGTCTCTTTTTTGCTTGTTAGTTCAGTTTTTTCAAGGATTCCACATAGAAGTGAAATCATATGATGTTCGCCTCTCTCTGACTGGCTTATTTCACTTTGCATGATATTCTCCGGGTCCATCCATATTGCTGCAAAGGGTAAAATTTTATTCTTTTCCAAGGCTAAGTAGAATTCCATTGTGTAAATGTCTCATAGTTATTTTATCCACTCATCTACTGATGAACACAGGCTGCTTTCATATCTTGGCTATTGTAAATAATGCTGCAATGAACACAGGGGTGCTTATATTTACAGATGACATGACACTGTACATAAAGAACCCCAACGATTCCACCAAGAAAATACCAGAAGTAACAAATGAAGTCAGCAAAGTACGATACAAAATTAATATCCAGAAATCAGTTGCATTTTTATATGTCAATAACAAACTAACAGAAAGGGAAATCGAGAACACAATCCCATTCATAGTTGCTTCAAAAAGAATAAAACACCTAGGAATAAACCTAACCAAGGATGTAAAAGATCTGTGTGCAAAAACGTTTTATTTTAATGTAGTCCCATTTCTTTCTTTATTTTTTTCTTTTGTTTCCCTTGCCTGTAAACATATATCCGATTTGCCAATATTGTACCAACCTTGCATCCCTGAAATAAATCCCACCTGATCATGGTGTATGATCTTTTGATGTAATGCTATAATCAGTTTGCTAACATTTTATTCAGGATTTTAGCATCTATGTTCATTACGGATATTGGCCTCTAATTTTGTTTGTAGAGTCTTCATTGGTTTTGGAACTGGGATAGTGCTGGCCTCATAAAATGAGCTTGGAAGCCTTCCCTCCTCTTGAATTTTATGAAATAGTTTGAGTAGAGGTGTTCTCAGAATGTTTGGTAAAATTCACCTTTGAAGCCATTTGGTCCTGGGCTTTTGTTTGTTGGGAGTTTTTTGATTACTGCTTCAATTTCACTAGGTGTATTCTGTTTACTCAGATTCTCTGATTCTTCCTGATTTAGTTTTGGAAGATTTTATGTTTCCAGGAATGTATCCATTTCATTCAGGTTGTCCAGTTTTTTGACATATAGTTATTCAAAATATTTTCTTACAATCCTTTTTATTTCTTTAATGTCAGTGGTTATTTTCTCTCTTTCATTTCTAATATTATTCACTTGGGCCCTCACTCCGTTTTTCTTGATGAGTCTGGTTAAAGTTGTCAATCTTGTTTGACAAACCAAGAGCTGTTCAAAGAACCAGCTCTTGGATTCATTGATCTTTTGTATTATTTTTTAGACTCTATTTCATTTATTTCTAATCTGATCTTTATCATTTCCTTCTTTCTACTCACTTTGGGCTTTGTTGTTTTTTGTTCAAGTTCCTTTAACTATAAAGTTAGATTGTTTATTTGAGTTTTTTCTTACGTTTTGAGAAGAGGCCTGTAATGCAATGAATTTCTGTCTTCAGATTGCTTTCCAGCCTCCCACAGATTTTGGATTGTTGTGTCCACGTTTTCATTTGTTTTAAGGTATCTTTTGATTTCTTCCTTGATCTTATTGTTGACCCATTCATTATTTAAGATGTGTTATTTAGCTTTCATGGATGCATGTTTTTCAGTGTTCTTCTTGTGATTGATTTCTAGTTTCAAAGCATTGTGGTCAGAGAAGAGGCTTGATATGATTTAAATTTTCTTAAATTTACTGAGACTTGTTTTGTGTCCTAACATAGGGTCTATCCTAGAAAATGTTTCATGTGCACTTGAAAAGTATGTATATTCTGCAGCTTTGGAGTGATATGCTCTGAAGATATCAATTAAATCCATTTGATTGAGTGTGTGGATTAAGGTCTCCTTGTACATTTTCTGTTTGGAAGATCTATCCACTGAAGTCAATGGGGTGTTAAAATCCCCAACTATGGCTGAAGATGTGAAGATCTGCATCATATATTCAGGTGCTCCTATGTTGGGTGCACAAATATTTACTAGTGTTACATCCTCTTGTTGGATTGTTCCTTTTATCATTATGTAGTGTCCTCCATCTCTTACTTTAGTCTTTGTTTTAAAGTCTATTTTGTCAGATATAAGCACTGTTACCCAGGGTTTTTTTTCTTTCCATTTGCATAAAATATCTTTTTCCATCCATTTACTTTCAGCCTCTGTGTATCTTTCCATCTGAGATGGGTCTCTTGGAGGCAGCATATATATATGGGTCTTGTTTCCTTATCCATTCAGCTATCCTCTGTGTTTTGGTTGGGGCATTTAAGCCATTTATATTTAAGGTGATTATTGACAGATATGTATTTAGTGCCATTTTATTGTTAGACTATTTTGCTCTGGTTTTTTTTTTCTTTCTCTTTTTCTTCTTCTTAAAGCAAGCCCTTTAACATTTGTTGCAGCATTGGTTTGGTGTTAACAAACTCCTTTAGCTTTTTCTTATCTGGGAAGTTCTTTATTTCTCCTTCATTTTTAAATGATAGCCTTGCTGGGTAAAGTACCCTTGGTTGCAGTCCTTGCTTTTCATCACCTTGAATATTTCATGCCACCCCCTCTTAGCATGTAATGATTCTGTTGAGAAATCAGATGACAGTCTAATTGGTGCTCCCTTGTATGTAACTGCCTGCTTTTCTCTTGTGGCTTTTAGGATTGTCTCCTTGTGTTAAAGCCTGTTTTCATTATGATGTGTCTCAGTGTAGGCCCCTTTGGGTCAGACTTGTTTGGGGCTTTCTGGACTTGTGTGTCTTTTTCCTTTACCAGGTTAAGGAAGTTTCCAGTCATTATTTCTTCAAATAGGTTGCTCATTCTCATCTCCTGGTATTCCCATTAAGCAGATGTTGTTATGCTTTATGTTGTCTAAAATGTTTCTTAAGCTTTCCTCTATTTTTAAAATTCTTTTTTCTTTTTGCTGGTCTGCCTGGGTGTTTTTTTCTTTCCTGTCTTCCAAACCACTGATTCAATCCTCTGCTTCATCTAACCTGTTTATTTCTTTCGGTGTGTTATTTGTTACATTCTTTATTTCTGATTGATCCTTTTTTATGGTTTCTATTTTTTTTCACACCATTGAGCATTCTTATAAATATTACTCTAAACTATTTGATAAATTGCTTGCCTCCATTTCATTTAGTTTTCTTCTGGAGGATTCTCTTGTTCTTTCATGTGGGGTCTGTTTCTTTTTCTTCCCATTTTGGCTGCTTCTTTGTCTTTGTTTCTATTTATTAGGTAGATTTGCAAAAACTCTGGTGTAGGCCTTTGTCAAACATGCCTGTGACTGGCCCTGGTGAACCTGTTGGGAGCCAGCCACCATACAGACTGTGGCTCCCCCTGCTGGCCTAGGTGTGTGCAGAAAGAATTAGACAGCTTGTCCTGGCCAGCTTTTACCAGCACCTGGCCTGAGGGAGGGTCAACTGAAGTTTCACAGAGCACCCAGAGATCCACCTTAGTTGTGAATTTAATGGATGATACGCCTCAAGCTGTAATCAGAAATCTGTCTTGAGCTCCATGGGGTGGAGCAGAGTAATTCCTGTGAGTAGTATTATTGCTTCCCCTAAGGCTGATGGCATTCAAAGAGGAGTGCTCTGCCTGAGAAAGATGGCTTCTGCAGT
The DNA here is from genome assembly GCF_021234435.1 of Artibeus jamaicensis. Taxonomy (NCBI): domain Eukaryota; kingdom Metazoa; phylum Chordata; class Mammalia; order Chiroptera; family Phyllostomidae; genus Artibeus; species Artibeus jamaicensis. The sequence goes on from NW_026521812.1 coordinate 23,028,455, forward strand.
ATAGAGAGTGACTTAACACAGGGATCCTGACAGCTGTTCCTTCAGTTCTATCCCCAAAGCTACCAATCCCAGATTCTCCTCAAGCGACTCTAGTCCACTCTGCCCTCCCTCTGCCAGAGCCCAGGGTAAATGGCTGCAAATGAAATTTGTGTACTGACCCATTAAGAGGCTCTCTGCCTCTCCTGCCATCTCTCCCTGGCAGACAGAAACCCTGCTGCTTCACAGCTGGGTGTTATCTGGGTTCCTTTCAAGTCTGGTGCTATAGGCTGGGGAGCCCAACTTAGGGTTTAGAGCCCACATTTCTCAGGGAGAACCCCCATGGCCACCGAATTATCCCTTCAGACTTCAGCTGCCACCTGTGGGAACCCAGCAAACCCTCTGACACCTCCTCCATACTCCCTACTAGTCCCATTGTAGTCATGTGGCTTCTTCCACCTGTCTGTAGTTATAAGGCTTCTCTCAAGCTAGTGTTCAGTTGGTTATTCAGGGTGATTTCTCTACTGTTTAGTAGTAATTCCAGATTGGTCCAGGGAAGAGGTTAGTGTAGCTACCACCTATTTCTCCACCATCTTGGGGCCTCACTATAACGTCTTTAAGTTCTTTTAAAATATAGAAAAGCTTTACCTGAAAAAGTCTCCCATTTCCTGAGTTAGTTCTTCCAAATTATATTCTCCACGTGCTTCTACTTATTAGTTTATGTCTACCTCTTCTGTCTGCTCTTGCTGCTTTCTTCCCGCAGCGGCCATTCCATTCAATAATAGGCTCTACACATAGGACCCATGTTTAATCTACTTTGCTTCGTTGCTGATTTCTCAACTTTGAATATAGGTAGTCCTATCTAGGTATAATGAATTCCTGAAAAGGATGGGCTGAAAATTACCTGCTAAAAAACATTTTTTATTATAAAAATAACACAAGATCAAGAAATCTTAGAAAAGACTAAAAGAGAAAACTTAAATTGTCTATAATCTTATTATTTAGAAGTAAGTTCTGTTTACATTTTGGGATATTTATTTCCAGTTCTTTTCCATGCATGTCTATTACTTGCATAGTTGAGACAGTAACAGATACACTCTTGCATCACATTTTTTCCACTCACAGTATCTGTGGACATTATACTACATTATCAAAACTGTTCTGAAAATATCATTTCAAGTAAGTAAGATATATTCCCTCACGTGATTGTACCATCATTCACTTAACAATCCATCCACACACAGAAGAGAAAGATGTGCCCATCACTTTTGCATAGTTAACCTATTTATATTTTTATATTTAGGGGGAAATATGACTCTGAGTTCCTGAATTACAGGAAGGCCTTCTTCTTTACAATTAAAAACTAATAAAGATATCTATGCTTTTGGCCAAAGCAGAGTAGTTGGAACCCACTTCTGCCTTCCTGTGATAAAGCACTAAAATACTGGACAAAACATATAAAACATCAGATGTCAGATATAATACAGTAAGTAGCAAAGGACAGCAATCCCTAAGATGTGGAAAATACATCACACAAGTACACATTACATTTTTCCCTGTCTTTCTGTCTAGAGGGAATTTCTACACTGAAGTTGAAGAAAGAGCAATCAGAGTTTTGGGAAGCTAAGGCAGTTTGCAATCTGCATGGTAAAGTTCAGTACAGGAGGAAGCTCTACAGAATGAGAGCTCCAGACACATGAGCATAGAGAGTGTCTGTCATCTTTGGCTGAATATTAAGCTGCATGTGCCTAAGGTGAAACTCCACAAGACTGAGCAAAGAACAGTCCATGCAAAGCTGGGAGATATCAGTGGTCTGAACTGCCAGAGTGGAGAAACTTCAGTGAAACAAGGGGATTCAGTAGAGAGCCTAGAAGGGTCACACCTAGAAGAAGGACTAAAATAGTCCTAGAGTAAAGGCTACTTCAGACACCCTAGCAAATCTGAAAAACAAGCCTTGAAAGGATCATGATAATCTGTAAGAAATGTAATCACGTGCTGAAATAAAATTCAACGGCCTTAAAGGAAGTAACAGGGACTCAATGCAATAATCACAATCTCCAGCATCCAGTCAAAAATGACTAAACTTAAAGCAGGAAAATAGGACCCACAACCAGGAAAAATATCAGACCATAGAAACAAAGCCAGAAATGACTGAGATGATGGAATTAGCAGACAAGGACTTGTACTACACTGACTTCTGCTCTGTGAAGCAACTTTCCCTATTCCTTCTCCTATGTACTTTTAAAATCTGGAAATTAAGTAGAAGACAACATAAGAAGATACTGAAAAGTAGAAGGAAAGAACAGCTAGTGACCTCTATACCTTAGAAACAACAGACTGGTGAGTTCTCTGCTTTTTCTTTTGACTCGTATACACCAAACTGGGAGCCAAAGAAGCCAGCAAGCCAGAAATGTCGATGGACACAGAAAAATGAGGCCCCAACAAAAGCCTGCTCTCTTTAACCAAAGGAGCAGGAAAATGGCAGTGTAACTGCAGCAAACACCACAAAAAAACCCCACAAACAAACAGACAAACAAACAAACAAAACCCTGATACCACGGCCACTCTTACCAGCAAAGGCTGAGGGGAGCCTAGAATTACACTCTCACAGGTTGCAGTGAGGCACCCCCACACTCCTGCCAGGGTAATGTCAGTGAAGGCTATGTATGAAGCTGAAACTTTGATCCCTGCTGGCCAGTAATGAGCATCACCCTACCCCCATGATGTCTGTGGAGATGGGAACCTCTCTCTGCAGTGACAAGGGCACCCCTGACTCAGGTGTCAATGAAGCTGAACAGGGACCCTGGACTTCCACTTATATCTGGAGGTAATGAGGTGGTGCCTCTTGTTCTCCTGCCAGAATAATATAAAAAATAGCCAGTTAAAACAAAAGGTTTAAATAAAATCCACAAAGAAAATATACAAATGGCCAATAAGCACATCAAAAGATTCTCAACATCACTAATCATTTGAGAAATGCAAGTCAAAATTGCAATAAAATATTTCACACCAATTACAATGGCTATTATTTTTTTAAAAGGAAAAAAGAACAAATGTTGGAGAGGCTGTGGGGAAACTGGAACCCTTGTGCATTACTGGCAAAAATGTAAAATGGTACAGCAGCTATGGAAAACAGGATGACATCTTCTCAAAAATTACACATAGAATTTCTATATGATCCAGAAATTCTGTCTGGGTATATATAAAAAAGAATTGAAAGCAAAGACTAAAACAGACATTGTACACAAATGTCCACAATAGCATTACTCACAAAAGCCAAAAGATGAAAACAATCAGAATGGCCATCAACAGATGACTGGACAAGCAAAACTGTATAAACATATAATAGAATATTATTCAGCCTTAGAAAAGAGTGAAATTCTGACACTTCCTGCAGCATGAATAAACCCTAAAGGCAGATGATAAGTGAATTAAGCCAGACAGAAAATAACAAATATTATATGATTCCATTTATACTAGATACCTAAAAATGACAAATTCTTAGACACAGAAAGCAGGATGGCAGTTGCCAGGATTTGGGGAGGGGGAGAATATGGACTGATTATTTAATGAGTACAAACTTCCAGTTTGGAAAGATAAACAAGTTCTGGAGATGGGTGATGGTTGCACAATGATGTGACTAAACTAGACTGTACGTTCAAAATGGTAAAAATGATAAATTGTATATGTATTTTACCATAATAAAATACATAAATCTTAAAAAAGAGAGAAAAGAAAAAGTCCCATTCACAAGCAATATTTAATAAGTTTAAATCTGTATGCAACTTATAACAGTCTCCAATGATTTAAGGTCAATGACAAAATTATAAGAAAAACAGACAAATTTACAATCCAAGTGAAAAATGTTTTCTGTAAGCCTCTCAATAACTGATGGGGAAACTATGTAAGAATAGAGGTATGAACAGCATTAAATTAACAAACCTTACTTAATAGATATGTTGTATTACATACATATATATATCATACACAACTATAGAGTAGTCATTACTTTCAAGAACACAGAGAATATTTTACCAACATTGTCCACATACTGGGCCATAAAACAAGTTTCAACAAATTTGAAAGGACTTAAGTCACACAGAACACATTCTCTGACCACAGTGCAATTAAGCATTTGTTAAGAAATTAGTAACAAAAGCATAATGACAAAACTCTCATAGGTTTGGAAATTAAGAAACATACCATAGATAATTCATGGGGTAAAGTAGGTATCACAATGAAAAATACTTTGAACCTGACAGTGAAAATACTAAATATCAAAACTTCATGGATACAACTATTTAAAGGAAATAAACAGCCTAGAAAAGAAGGTTGAAATGAGATAAAAATTATTCTAAAAATTTCAGGAAAAAGCAGCAAAATAAACACAAAGAAAGTGCAAACTTGAGCAAAACAGTAACCTCCATACTTAACAGGCAGTATAAATTATATGTAAGGATTGGTTTTTGTTTTATTCTGCTTTGCTTTTTTCAAGGATTTAGTCTGGGGATGCTTCCTAGTGGAAATGTACCCAAGCGTATTCTGTATCTTTTCCAGTCCTGTGACTTTCTTTCTTTTTTTCTTTTTTTAAATAAATTACAGTAAAATACATAACATAAAATTTATCATTTTAATCATTTTAAGTGAATAATTCGATGGCATTAAGTACATTCACAATGTTATACAACCATCACCATTATCCATTTCCAGAACTTTTTCATCATCCCAGAGACTCAGCAATAACTATATTACTCAACATTTCCCTCTCCTCTCAGCCCCAGGTAATATCTGTTTTACTCTGTGTCTCTATGAACTTGTCTTTCACAGGTTCCTCATATAATGAAATCATATAATATTTGTCCTTTTGTATCTGGTGGAACTCACTTAGCATGTCTTTAAGGTTCATCCATAATGTAGCTTTTGTCAGTCAGTCATTCCTTTTTAAAGTGGAATAATATTTCATTGTATAACTACATCACATTTTTTATTAATCTGTTGATGGACTCATGGCATTTACTAGCATATGAGTCTTCATCATTCCTACTATCTTATGAAAATACTGTTTACTAATAGATTATATGTTTTTGTTATTTTTAATATTACAAGCAACAAATCACAAGTTTTTGTAGTGAATAACAAATGTGTTATCACTTGGTTTATAAAGAAGAACGTAGGCCCAGGTTGGTGAAGCTCATGGATTAAGCACAGGCCTGCAAACCAAAGGGTTGCCCTTTTAATTTCCCAGTCAGGGCACAGGCCTGGGTTGCAGGCCAGATCCCCAGTAGGGGGAGCGCAAGAGGCAACCACACATTGATGTTCTCTCTTCTCTTTCTCTCTCCCTAACCCTCCCTCTAAAAATAAATAAATAAAAATCTTTAAAAAATTAAATAAAGAATGTAAATAAGAAATGGATTTTACATTGTATTGTTCCCCCCAAAACTTCTATCTTGTTTACAATCTCTTTTTATTAAATTAAGATTCTCTATTTGTTTTAAGATTGACTTCTGCTACAGATTTCTCCCAATGGGCCAAAATTATAGAGTGACACTAACAAATGTGCATAGGCAAAATACCATTTACATTAATATGATACAACCTTCCTTTACAATAGAAACTTCATACACCCACCCAAAAAGCTCCAGGAAAGCCAGCCCTCCTGTATACTTCATTGGACTGCTGTTCTGTTACATGTGAAAGTCTTTTGAATAAATGAGTTGTTTTATATCTTTTCCCATCCAATATGGTATTACCATAAAATTCCGATCATGAGATTTCAGTTCATGTTCAATTTCAAACTGTGCATTACGTATCTCAGTTTTTGTTTGATTCCAAATTTGAATTATTCACCTATTTGGTTTTCCTTCTTAAAAAAAAAAAACATTAAGGGTGGGATGGGAAAAAGTTAAATTCAATCTGGTTAATTTAGTTGACTATTAATAATGCTATTATATATTAAAGTATGACAAATTACTGGCCAAAAAAAGTCATACTCAGGGAGCTACTAAGTTCCCTGAGAACCTTTTACCTTCTTTCATTCTGTGAACATCTTCTCTTTATATTTTGTGTCTTTTATGCTACATGAAGACACTATATTTAGTACCTATTCCTCTCAGTCTCATTGTTTACAGATGGGCATCTATAAACACCGTATCACTCTGGGTCCCTGGAGTGAAGGAGACACTTCAAATCTACCTTCTCCCATATACAAAACATGCACACAATGGAAAAAATAGCTAACAGCATAATTTTTAAAAATCACTTTCCCCTTCATCTATAAATACCTCAGAAAATTAAAATCCTCTGGGAACCTAAAATTGGTCAAGGAAACAGATGTTTGAATCCTCTAAGTATAGCACAGGGAACAAAGTTTGGCACCAACAATTGCAATTAGAGTGTATTTCAGAAAAACTGACTGTATCTTTGAAATATTTGAAGATAAAATATTTTTACTACTCCATCTTAGTAAGAATATTTAAGATTTTAGTTTTTTTTTTAAATACAACATTACCCTTTCCCAGGATGCTTTTATGAACTGGGAAAAATTATGCACCTAAGAATTATGGGAATTATATTCTGGTACATAATTATATAATTATGCTTCTTTTGGGTAGTTATTGCATCTTGCTTTCTGTTACAGGTATTTGTGTGCATATTGGATGCCTAATTATATTTTACATGACTTACAAACAAAATAACATAGCCTACTTCATTATTATATTATCCATTATGCCTCATGTTGTACTTTGGACACAGTAAGTTGTCAATAAACACAGTTGCATTAAAAAAATACCTAGGAATAAAAAAAAATAAAAAATAAATATAATTATGATAATAATCTGAAATGTCAATGGAATTATAAGATAGGGATAGTGATGAATGATTTTAGTAAAAATTAAACTAATTTGATGGTGAAAAAAAAAATACCTAGGAATAAATTTAACCAAGGCTGTAAAAGACCTGTACTCAAAAAAATTATGAGACTGAAGAAAGAAACTGCAGAAGGTACAAATAAGTAGAAGCAAACACCATGATCATGGAATGGAAGAATTATCCTCACTAAAATGTCCATACTACCAAGGCAATCTATAGATTCAATGGAATTCCTATCAAGATACCAATGGTATAAAACTAGAACAAGTATTCCAAAAATTTATATGGAACCACAAAAGACACCACGTAACCACAGCAATCTTGAGAAAAGAACAAAGTTGGAGGAATCACACTACCAGATATCAAACTATATTATAAGACCATAGTAATCAAACAGAATGATACTGGTATAAAAATAGACATAGAGATCAATGGAACAGAATGGAAAACCCAGAAATAACCTCATGCTATGGTCAATTAACACTTGACAGAGGAGGTAAGAACAAAGGATGGGGGACCCAAAAATACCTGGAATTATCTTCTGGAGGGCAGGCCCCTTTTAGTACAGGCTTCTTCAGCTAGGTGAGTGTTCTAGGAACCCATCTACATCAGTGTACCAGCTGGCATTGCTGTGAGAGGCTGCGTTTGGCTTTGGTGAATTTTTTTGAAGACTGTCGACACACTTGCCCATTTCATGATGAGTGATTTACAAGTGCACCTGCCTATACCTTGCTGAGTGTTGAGCAGTTTTGAGTAAAAACAGCATGATTCCCATGCCCCACCCTTCCTATTCACCAGATCAGACCCAAGCTACTCTTTTTTTGTTTTCCCAGATGAAAAAAGCCCTGAAAGGAAAACATTTTGCCGATGTGGAAGAGGTGAAACAAAAAACAGCAGAAGCACTAAAAGGCATCAAAACTGACAAGTTCACAAGCTGTTTTGGTCAGTGGGAAAAAAGTCTCTACCATTATGCAATACACCTGTACTTCAGTACTTTGAAGGTGACTGAAGTTTAAGCATGTAAAATAAACAAGCAATTTTTAAATAAATAACTTCCAGTATTGGGGGTAAAGATAAAGTCTATTCAATAAATAGTGTTGGAAATATTGGACAGATACATGCAAAAAAAATAAAATTAGACCACCTTCTTATTATACTATACACAAGAATATACTCAAAATGAATTAAAAGTTTAAATGCTAGACTTGAAACCATAAAAATCCTAGAAGAAAACATAGGCAGTAAAATATTGGACATTTCTCATTGCAATATTTTTTCCTGATATACCTCCTTAGGCAAGGGAAACAAAAGAAAACAAACAAATGGTCTATGTCAAACTAAGATGTTTTTGCACAGCGAAAAAAAATCAACAAAATGAAAAGAGAACCTACTGAATGGGAAAACATATTCACTAATGACACATCTCATCAGATGTTAATATCCAAAATGTATAAAGAACTTATATAACTCAACACCAAAAAACCAAACAATCAAATTTAAAAAATGGGCAGAGGACTGGTGCAGCTCAGTTGCTTGGGTGACATCCCACAAAGCAAAAGGCCCCCACTTCAGTTTCCAGCCAGGGCAGATGCCTGGGTTGCAGCCGGGTCCCTGGTTGGGGGCATGCGACAGGCAACTAATCGATGCTTCTCTCACACATATATGTTTCTTGCCCTGTCTCCCTCCCTCCCCTCTCTCTAAAAATAAATACATGAAATTTTTTTAAATGAGCAAAGGATCTGAATAGACACTTCTCCACAGAGGACACAGAGATGGCCAACAGACAAAAGAAAAGATGCTCAGTGTCACTAATCATCAGAGAAATGCAAATTAAAACTACAATGAAATATCACCTCACACCTGTAAAAATGAGTGTTATAAACCAACAAACGACAATAGTTGGCAAGGATGTGGAGAAAAGGGAACCCTACTGCACTGTTGATGGGAGTGCAGATGGGTGCAGCCACTGTAGAAAGCCATATGAAGTTACCTCAAAAATTAAAAATGGAACCGCCTCATGACCCACTGATTCCACTTCTGGGAATATATCCAAAGAAACCCATAACACTAATCCAAAAGAATATAAGTACCCCAGTGTTCACTGCAGCGTTATTTACAATAGTCAAGATTTGGAAGCAGCCCAAGTGTCCATCAGTAGATGAGCAGATTAAAAAAACTGTGGTACATTTACTCAGCTGTAAAAAAGAAAAAAATCTTACCTTTTGCAAAAGCATGGATAGATCTAGAGAATAATACACTAAGTGAAATAAGCCAGTCAGAGACAGACAAATACCATATAATTTCACTTATATGTGGAACCTAATGAACAAAATAAACAAAATAAAAACAGATTCATAGATAAAATGAACAAACAGCTATCAGAAGAAAGGAGATTGGGGGTACTGGGCGAAAAATGTGAAGGGATTAAGAAAAAAAACTCATAGCCCTGACCAGTGTGGCTAGATGGACTGAGGGCCAGCCCGAACACCAAAAGATTGATAGTTCGATTCCCAGTCAGGGCATATGCCTGGGTTGCAGGCCCAGTCCCCAATTGGGGGTATGTGAGAGGCAACCAATCCATGTTTCTTTCCCTCCTTTTCTCCCTCCTTTCCCCTCTCTCTAAAAAAACCCAACCACTCAAAAACAAAAAATCGTGGTTGGGGGGAATAGAAGTGGGTAAAGGGGGAATAAATGATGATGAAAGGGGACTTGACTTAGAGTAGTGAACACATAATATTATATACAGAGGATTTATTATAGAATTGTACATCTGAAACCTATAAAACTTTATTAACCAATGTCACCCCAATAAATTCAATTAAAAAATCAAGTAAAATATAGAACTGTTGAATAATCATGTATAAACACTTAAATTAACAGTGAAAAGGTAGGCTATTTTATTCTTAATCATACTGTAATGAAGACTATTTTCAAATCTGCAGTGATGATACACACAAATATTTAAACTATTTATGTGCCTCAACTTGACATAATTTCATGATAATTTGATGGCAATTACATTTAAATAATATTAGAATATTTTTGTAGTAATGTTACTTTAGAACAACAACTTTAATAGTTAGGAAAGCATGTTTATGTCCATTAACCTGAAGGAAACAGGAATATTAACCATTTTTTCAGAAATCAATGTATAAATTTAAATATTCCACTATAATATTTATGAACAGGCTTCAAATTAAAATTTATAAAATGTAAACTATAAAATGTTTCAGTTAGACAACAATTTAGTCTGTATTTTGTAGTTGTTCCTGTGTACACATTAATGAACACTATATAGAAAAGATTATTTTCTCCTTTAGTGTGTTTGACTACTACCCAAAACATCTTGCTTGAGTTAAAAATTTTGCTTGAATGCCATACCATAGCAATCTTATAAAATCCCTCAATTATCAATCAATATGACATTAGTCAGTGAACACAAGTGTTTTGCCTCACCTTCAGGACAGCTATGAATGGTACAAAGTTAGCTCTTTGGAGTCCATTTTTATAGAGATCTGAAAGGAAAAAATTAGTATTAGCTTTTTACTTAGTCTAAATCATAATGTTGGCTTATATTTTAGCCTGACAAATAAAGCTTTGTACTGATAAAAAAGATAAAGGAGCATAAAAGGAGAAAAATAACTAAAACTGATTTCTATTCTGGTACTACAGAAAATTCATTATATTCTTAATAAGAAAAATCATTAACAATCACAGAAAAATCAAAGGTCGTTCAACCAAATTAGCTTTAAATGATAATTAAAAACAATAAAAGAATCTGAAATATATCACAAGTGATCATAAGTAATAACCCATCACAATTATCTATTTTAAAGTATTTAATATTTGAATATGTAAAATTTTACTGGAAAAGGAATCATATTCTCTTTTTCTCAACATGCAGTAAAACTTCTCAGTATACAATTAAAAGTGTGTAATAAGATTAGCCCTTTTATAATAGACTTTTAAGAAAACCCATCAATAGACAAAACTATGTGTATATTTGCATCAAAATTATCTATTTCACAATAGGGTGAAAGACATTAAGATCAATTTGCTTTAAAAAAAATATCTAAAAGTCAAAACTCCATTCTTGAAGGCTGTAGGTTTAATGCAATTACATATCATAAATAGGTAGTATTTATTGCCTTACAGTGATGTTTTACATATACGTATATGTCACAGTGCATGGTCATACACATACAAACACAAACATATACACATGTATTGCCAAGAGAAAACAAGTGGAAAGAAGCAACAAATTTTAAGTTTTGCATATTTTTTCTTTTAAAATGGAAATGGAATACTGTTTCAAGAGGTTGAAATTTTATTATATACAAAACATTCCATTTGAAGGTTAACTCTATAAAGTAATGAGATTTTTAAAATAAAAGTATTTATAAAAATGGGAACTGTAAAAAGTTTTCTCAATAATAAAAAACACAAATTTGCTTATGTGTCTCATATTTTTCTTAAAGTATTGTATTATGGGATGCTTTCTGCATTCCTTTGTTTAGAGAAAATTTGATAACTAAGAAACCCTTCAACTGCCACATTTACTTATGGAAATAAAATATGGTCATTAGGAAACATTTATTCTCTTTAGAAAAAATATTCATCATAACATCATTATAGTGAAGAAAGTATTTGCATAAGCTCTGGTTAATTAAGGACTAGAGGCTTTAAAGCAGTTACATTTAAAATTTTTACTTAGGGAGATTATAAAAGGTAATAATGCTGACCAGGCTGTAAGGATTCAAATTCAAAATGAGATCTCTTCTTTCTTAAAAGCAATAACTTGAATAAGTAAAATAAGTTTAAAGTTATATGTTTTCATAGTCTTCCATAGTTACCAAGTTGCTGGGAAAGAAAAGCACTGCTATGTAACAAGAGTTGATAGCCATGATTGCCAGTAAAGGGTAAAAATTGAAAATAAAATAATTTTAAAATCACAATGTTTATAGCAACTTTATTCATAATAGCTAAAAATTGCAATTTTGTTTGTTAGACAAAAACTGGAGGCAATTCAAAAGTCCATCATTAGGTAGATAGATAAACAAACTGTGAAATATCTGTAAAATGACATACAACTCAGCAATAAAAAAATAAACTTTTCATACACACACACAAAGATGAATCTCAAAATAATTATGCAGAGTAAAAGATGCCAGGCCAAGAAAACATGAGAACATAATGTGTTATTCCATTTATATAAAACTCTAGGAAAAAAGCCAACTAACCTAGAGTAACAAAAAGCAAATCAGTGGCTACCTGGAAAAGAGGGCTGTGGGCCATGGATGGCAGGAAGAGATAAAGAAAGAGATGAGAAAAGTTTGGGGTGTGATGGAAATGTTCATTATATATATTTTTAATTTTATTTATTTTCGGAAAGAGAGGAAAGGAGGGAGGTACGGAGGGAAACATCAATGTGGGAGAGAAACATCAATCAGCTGCCTCTCACATGCCCCCATCTGAAGACCTGGCCTGCAACCCAGGCATGTGCTCTGACTGGGAATTGAACCTTTGAACTTCAAGTTCACAGGCTGGCATTCAATCCACTGAGCCACAGCAGCTAGGGCTGCAACGTTCACTATATTGATTGTGGTAGGTAATGACTTCACAGGTATACACATATGTCAATATTTTCAAAATTGCATCCTCTAAATATGTGCATTTATTGTATGTCAATTATGACTTAATACGTTTTTTGAAAATTTACTGCGAAAAATATACATGACATTAATGGACATCAAAGAACACAATATTATAGAATTAAAACTAAGATATTACACTAATGAAAGTTTATCTATGTTAAAGGTAACCTTTATTCTTACTCATGGAATTTTCTTATGGATATATATGTCTCTGAAATGTAATGTAACAAGCATGCAACTTTTAGTTGGCTAATGGCAGAGACAGATGTAAAGGCCCACTGGTAATATTTGTTTAAATCCTCACCTGAGGACATGCTTATTGATTTTAGAGAGGGGGAAGAGAGAAAAAGGGAGAGAGAAATCTCGATGTGAGATGAGAAAGAAACATCAATAGGTTGCCTCTGGTATGTGCCCTAACTAGGGACAGAACCTGGAACCTAGGCATATGCCCTGACCAGGAATCAAGCCTGTGACCTTTCAGTCTGTGGGATGATGCCCAACCAAACTTCACTGGCCAGGGCCCACTCGCAATATTCTTATTTAAAAGATTTCCACTCATCAGTAAAGTTAAATAAGAATAAAAATGCCCTTCTTTCTCTCTGCTGCGTAGAGTTCCATTGTGTAAATGCACCATAGTTTTTGATCCACTCATTTGCTGATGGGCACCTAGGTTGCTTGCTTCCAGCACTTGGCTATTGTAAATTGTGCTGCTATGAACATTGGGGTGCATAGGTTCTTTTGGATTGGTGTTTCAGGGTTCTTAGGATATAATCCTAGCAGTGGAATTCCCGGGTTAAAAGGCAGTTCCATTTTTAGTTTTCTTAGAAAATTCCATACTGTTTTCCATAGTGGTTGTACAGTCTGCAATTCCACCAACAGTGCACTAGGGTTCCCTTTTCTCCACATCCTCTCCAACACTTGTTTGTTGATTTGTTTATGTTGGCCATGCTGATCGGTGTGAGGTAGTAATTCATTGAGGTTTTAATTTGCATCTCTCTGATGGCTAGTGATACTGAGCATCTTTTCATATGTCTCTGGGCCCTCTGTATGTCCTCCTTGGAGAAGTGTCTGTTCAAGTCTTTTGCCCATTTTTAATAGGGTTTTTTTGTCTTCCTGGAGTGGAATTGTGTGGGTTCTTTATACATTTTAGAGATCAAACCCTTGTCCGAGGTATTATTGGCAAATATGTTTTCCCAAATAGTTGGTTCTCTTTTCACTTTAATGGGACAGCAAGGATGGAACTGGAGAGCATTATATTATGCTAAGTGAAATAAGCCAAGCAGTGAGGGACAAATACCATATGGTCTCACCTTTAATTGGAACATAATCAACAAAAGAAAAAAGCAAACAAAATATAACCAGAGACATTGAAATTAAGAACAATCTAACAATAGCCAGGGAGGAAGGAGGAGGGGACAGTGGGGCAGAGGATTTTTAGGAACTACTATAAAGAACACATAGACAAAACCAAGGGGGAGGGTGGAAGCAAGGAAGGGAGGTGAGTTTGGCTGGGGTTGGCGGGGGAGTGGTGGGGAGAAAATGCAGACAACTGTAATTGAACAACAATAAAGTAATTTTTTAAAAAAGTAACAATGCCTTTAAGTCTCTAAGATTTAGTTTTTAAAGAGTTAACTTTTTAAAAAAAATCAGCCTTTACAAAGATATATAATTCAACCTTTAAGCTCAGAGAAGTATTTTCTAAACAAAATTCTAAACAGAATTCATCTTAAAAACCTTTAGGATTTTATAGGACACTTAAGTGAAAAGAACTGTACTCATTAAATTGAAGAGTTTTTTGCAATTCAAATAATATGGTAATTATCGATGCAATAGATCCATTTCCTGGAATGTTATTTAGCTAACAAAATTCTTTATATTTGTTGTTTAATATTATTTTTCTTAGAAATAAAGATTCTATGTTTATATGAACATTTGTCATTATTTACTGTATGCTATTTTAAAATTCAATATAAGTTCTTGACCACATTTTTTTAATACTTTCTGAACAGAGCTGAAGGAGCACCTGGTATAAGATAAAAAAGTGAAATTATGGAACATTCAGTTTTGCGCTGGGTATAAGGACCTCTACATTCTCCACAGTGAATGACTATAATAATACTTACAGATGAAATACGTGCAAAGAGGATTTTTTGTTTAATCTTTATTGTATTTTTTCCATTACCATTTAGTCCCCTGATGCTCCCCCTCCCCCAGCAGTCACTGCATTGTTGTCCATGAGTCCTTGTTCCCTTTTTGCTTAATCACAAAGAGGATTTTTAAAGTAATTACAAGGGTCTATAGAAATACTTTAGAAATGCATATGGATATGTAGACATTTTCCTTAAAAATCCAAGTATCAAAACCATCAGAGTAAACTAAATGCTTATTTCTATAAATACTTATCAATTTAGAGTAAGGAAAACATTTCAGACAGGCAAGGAAAAGGAGTTTCCCTATAAATGAATACAAAATAATTATACACCTCCATGAACCAATTTATCTTCCCAGAGATTGTTCTTTTATAGAAGATATAGACATACAGATGGTCAATAAACATACAAAAAGATGCTCAATGTCACTAATCATCAGAGAAATGTAAACTGAAACCACAATGAAATATCATCTCACACCTGTCAGAATGGCTGTCATCAATAAATCAACAAACTACAAGTGCTGGTGAGGATGTAGAAAAAGAAAAACCCTTTTGCATTGTTGGTAGGAATGTAGACTGGTGCAACCACTGTTGGAAAGCAGTATGGAGATACTTCAAAAAATTAAAAATGGATCCGTCTTTTGACCCAGCTATCCCACTTCTGGGAATATATCCAAAGGAACCCCAAACACTAATTCAAAATGAATATAAGCAGCCCTATGTTCATTGCAGTGTTATTTACAATCACCAAAATATGGAAGTATCCCAAGTTCATTAGTAGATGAATGGATAAAGCAACTTTGAGACATTTACACAATGAAATTCTACTTGGCTGTAAAAAAAGAAGAAAGTTTTACCCTTTGTGACAGTATGGATAGACCTGAAGAACATGCTGAGTTAAATAAGGCAGTCAGAGAAATATACCATATGATTTCACTCCTATGTGGAATCTAATGAGAAAACTAAACTAACAAGGAAAATGGGGACAGACTCAAAGATGGAGGGCAGATGACAGCTGGGAGGGGAGGTTAGGGAGTGGAGGGATTAAGTAAAAAGGAAAAGGACTCATGGACATGGGCAACAATGTAGTGATTGCTGGGGGTACAAGGGGACTAAAAGGTAATTTAAAAAATATAGTAAAGACTAAATTTTAAATAAATATGTGTGTGTGTGTGTGTATATATATATGTGTGTATATATATATATATATAAATAAATTGGTACCTTAAGAAATTTAAGTAGTAATAGCTACTCAGCTTCTTTTTACAAAAAATTAATTGTAGTTCAAACAGTATATTATTAAATATGTAGATAATATATCTAATTAAATGCTCCCACTTGATGGTGTTATAATTTTATATTGAATTGAACACATATTTATAATTTCCTAGTATATGTCTGCGCTGAATGAATGATAAAGACAAAAGATAAATAATAATTAAAAGAAGGAACTAAGATTTACAGAATGCTTCCTAGATAAAAAATGCTCTGTTGCTGAACATAATCTAAGGCTCAAAATTATTTTCCACAAATCATCGAATACTTGCTTTACCTACAACTGTAATCCCTACCAGGCACGCTGCAGCACCATTCATTGCCCAGGAGTCCGCAGGCCCACTGCTGCTACCAACTGAGGAAGGACAGGCCAAGCCCAGCAAAATCATTCTCTGGTGAGGCTGCAGGGACCAGCTGTGCAGGACTCAATTTAATCTGACATTAATAAACCCATATTAACATCATGTTGTCATTGTTTCTATAGTTTATATTTTGCATCAACTTATTTTCCATCTTTATTTAAATTATACCTTGATATTTTTTAATTCATTTTGATTATCTCTACTTTTTTGTAATGTTTAGTTTACTAACAGTTAATATTTAGGTTTGCGGTTTTGTTTTCTTTTTGTTTCTTCTATTTCCTGTTCTTTTCCTACCTATTTTGAATCACTTGAATATATTTTAAAATTCCTTTTCAATTTGTCAATTAGCCTTATTTTATTTTAGTTACTCTAAGGATTACACTGTACATCCTTAACTTTTCATCTGCTTAGAATATCATACCACTTTACAAAAATAATGTAGATACCTTATATCCCATATAAGTCCAGCTAGACTCTTCACTTAATGCTATAGGTTTCATATGCATCATATCTACATACATAATAATCTCCACAAGACAATGTTCTAATGTCACATAAAACAATTAATTCTATTTTTTAAAAATTAAGAAGCAACACTGGTTGTTTATATTTATCCTAATATTTACCATTTCTGCAGCTCTTTATTTCTTTTTGAGGATTCAAGTGTATATTTGGTATCACTTCCTTTCTACCTAGAGAATTTCTTTTAGAATATCTTATAGTGACTTCTGGTCAAGATGGAGGCAGTGGTACACACACTTTGCCTCCTCCCACAAGCATGGAAAGAAGTACAACCAGATCTCAAAAACAAATAACAACTAGAACCATCAGAAGAGCGAGCTGTACAGAAGTTTGGCAACCAAGGGTTTAAAGAAGGGTACATTCATCCAGAAGGGTAGAAGGGACAGAGTCGCAAAGATAGGGCAGAGAGGCAGTATGGTGCTGACAAGCAGCAGCAGCAGGAGCAGGAGGATGGAAAGTCCCACGTTCACGTGTGGTGGATAAAAATCAGGAGGGATACCCTAGGAGCTAGCAATCCCAGCCCCAAGGCAGACTACACAGCCCAGGGTCCCAGAACGGGGAAGATAAACCCCCATTACCTCTGGCAATAAAAACCAGTGGGGGCAGGGGTGGCAGAATAAATTGCAGAATTTTTGCCACTTAAAGGGCCTGCGTGGTGTTAGAATTTATGCAAACCCCAGGGCATTCATTAGCTGGAGGGGGCTATCACATACAGGAAGTGGGTGAAGTGACTAGAAATGGGGTGAGTGCCAGGTAGACCCCCAGAGGATGGGCAGTGGCACTGTCCCCTTTCTGCTCACCCTGCCATAAGTAGAGGCACAGTGAAACAGGTTGCTCTGCCCTGGCCATTACCTAAAGCCTCGCCCAACACAATTTACAGGTGCCTTTGCTACACAGGACATACTAAGACAGGGAGTAAAAGCACCTCTACCTAATACACAGAAACAAACATAGGGAGGCTGCCAAATTAAGGGGGCAAAGAAATGAAAGAATAGAATAAAACCCCCGAAAAAGAACTAAACAAAATGAAGATAACCAACCTATCAGACACAGAGTTCAAAAGACTACTGATCAGGCTCAGAGAATGGCTCAGAGAATTCACTGACTATGGCAAAAAAATAAAGGAAGAAATGAAGGTTACATTAAGTGAAGTAAAGGAAAATATACAGGGAACCAACAGTGAAGGGAAGAAACCTGGGACTGGAATCAACAATTTGGAACAAAAGGAAGAAATAAACATTCAACCAGAACAGAAAGAAGAAACAAGAACTCAAAAAAAAAAAAAAAGAGGCTTAGGAAACTCTGGGACAACTTTAAATGACCCAACAACTGAACTATAGGGGTGCCAGAAGGTGAAGAGGAAAAGCAAGAAGTTGAAAACTTATTTGAAAAAATGGTGAAATAAAACTTCTCTAATTTGGTGAAGGAAATAAACACACAAGTCCCCAAAGCACAGAAAGTCCCAAACAAATTGGACCCAAAGGGGACTACACCAAGCAAGATGCAACATAATTAAAATACCAAAGGTTAAAGATAAAGGGAGAATCTTAAAAGTAGGAAGAGAAAAGCAGAGAGTTACCTACAAAGGAGTTCCCATAACACTATCAGCTGATTTCTCAAAAGAAACCTTGTAGAAAGAACTGGCAAGAAGTATTCAAAGTGATGAAAAGCAGGGACCTACAACCTAGAGTACTCTATCCAGCAAAGCTATCATTTAGAATGGAAGAGCAGATAAAATGCTTCCCAGATAAGGTCAAGTTAAAGAAGGTCATCATCACCAAGCCCTTATATGAAATGTTAAAAAGACTTATTTTAGAAAAAAAAGATCAAAACTATGAACAGTAAAATAACAACCTACTCACAACTATCAACAACTGCATCTATAAAACAAAAACAAAAAAAAACAAGCAAACAACCAGAACAGGAATAGAATCATACAGGTAAAGATCCTTTGGAGGGTTATCAGCTGGGAGGGTGAATGGGGAGAATGGGGGAAATTGTGCAGAGATTAAGAAGTATAAATGGTAGGTACAAAACAGACAGGAGGATGTTAAGAATAATATAGGAAAGGGAGAAGCCGAAGAACTTACATGCATGACCCATGAACAGTAACTAAGGGGCAGGAATTGTTAGAGGGAAGAGGGGGTACTGGGCAGTGAGGAGCAAAGGGGGAAAATTAGGATGACTGCAACAGCATAATCAATTAAATATATTTTTAAAAAGAACATCTTGGAGTGCAGGTCTGAGGTGAGGAATTCTTTTAATTTTCTTTGATCTCAGGTTTTTATTTTGTCTTCATTCTTGAAGGAAATTTTCACTGGATGTAAAATTCTGGGTTGACCATTTTCCCCCCAAAATTTTAAAGATGTTTTTACACTGTCTGGCTTTCATATTTTCTAAAGGAAGTCATAAAAATCTGATCATTGTTCCCCATTAATTAACAACATGTTATTTTTCTCAACATGCTTTCTAGATTTTCTCTTTACCTTGAGTTTCTGGCAACTTTACTACAATGTGCCTAAGCAAGGTTTTCTTGTATTTATTCTGCCTGAAGTTCATTGAGCTTCTTGGATCTATAAATTTATATCTTCTCCCAGATTGGAAAGTTTTCAGTCATTATTTCTTCAGAAGTTTTTGTACCCCATTATCTCTCCTTGCCTTCTGGGATTCCAATTAGAAACATGTGAGGATGCTTGTTATGGGTCTACAAATTGTTAAGGATGTGTTTCTTCTGTCATCTTCTCTCTATTCTTCACGTTGAATAACTTCAGGCTCTCTGGCTTCTTGCTCCGTTATCTCCATTCTGCCACAAAGCTCATCAAGTGAACTTTCATTGAAGATACTGCCTTAGTTCTAGAATTTAAATTTGGGTTTTTTTTCTTGATTTCTATTTCTCTGCTGAGAATTTCCTATCTTTTCATTCACTGGGAACATATTTTCTTTACCTCATTTCCCCAACAATTATAGTTACAATTGTTTCTTTAAAGCCCTTGTCTGTTAATGCCAATATATGAGTCACATTGGGGTTGGTCTCTGTTGATTTTTTCTCTTGAGGATAAATCCTATTTTTCTTATTCTTCACTTGGTTGTTATATCCTGGACCTTCTGGATACTGTTTGATTTCTTGAAGAGTGTTAATATTTCTGTTTTAGCAGGAAATTGCCTTGATCGGACTCAAACTACAAACCCAAATCTCAGATCAGTACCCTTAGGTGGCTTGTAGTCTACCCTATAAACATATGGGTCAGTGGTCACTCAGACATTTGGACAGGATTTATACACAGACCTTTGGATTATATCAATCTAATTCTCCCTGGGATTTACTTCTCATTTGTAAGCAGTAGTGCTTGCCCCAAACTCTGACAGATGGATGAGCCAGATGAGTGGAAGTTTTCAATGATAATTTCATACACCTAATGCAGCACTAACTTTACCTGCCCTAAAGGTAACAGCCATTTAAAGAACCAGAAATTCTCTCCATTTTGGACACATTTTAAAATTCTGTCTCCCTTCTAGAATGTGCCTGCTTTTTTCTACTCTCTAGGACTTTCATACGTTATAAATTTTGTCCAAAATTTATTATTGCTGTCTGTAGGAAGGCCATTCAGCTAGGAGCTTACTCACACATACCAGAAGTTTTACATTCTAATAGAGGAATTCAACCCATTTATATTTCCTGTTACCAACATACCTGACCTTGTTTCATGCTTTCTATTCACACATTTTGCTGTTTCTTCTATTTTCTAACTTTTGCTGTAAGAAATATTTTTCATCAATCTTTTGGGTTTTTTCCCTAGTAATTTAAGAAGTAGTAGGCATGCCCTGACTGGTGTGGCTCCTGTGCCTGTCTGTGAACCAAAGGGTCACCAGTTCAATTCCCAGTCAGGGCACATGCCTGGGTGGCAAGCCAGGTCCCCAGTAGGGGGCACATTGAGAGGCAACCACACATTGATGTTTCTCTCCCTTTCTTCCTCCCTTCCCCTCTCTCTAAAAATAAATAAGTAAAATATTTTTTAAAAAGTAGTCGGCATATTTTAAATTCTAAAATACTTTGTTGTATATTTCACTAGTTGCTAGTGCCACAAATGATGACACTGTCACTCAGGATCTGTAAACTGTCTAAGGGGAACAGAGTTTGCAAATATATAAGCAAGCACTAACTGCAAATATTTATTTACACTTAATTCACTTCTAATTAGTTTTCTTATTTTTTTAAATAATTTCACATTAAGACCTCGTTCCTCCATGGGATTTATTTACTTTTGTTCATCATTTTATTTTCTTTACATTTCTACACACCAGCAGAACTTCTAAGTTGTTTTCCTACCTCATTCATTTCATTTTCTTTAGGTTAAACTCCACACTTTAGTGCTTCTAATACTGATTTTTATTGAATTAATCTCTTTCCTATCTCATTTAGCTTTCTTTTACTTCATCTGATATCTTAGTAATAACATTTTCAACTTAATCTGCTGTCTTCTCTCAGCCTAGATCTTCTACATCAGAGTCTATATTTTCCTGATTTTTTAAAAATACAAAATGGAAATTTTCTAATACTTCTCCTTCCTACTTATTGTTCCCATATTAGTGTGTTTTTCTTCCCATAACCTTGAAAAAGGAGTGCTATGACTAATCCTGGTGAACCCCTGCTAGTCAAGACACATGGCTTTAAAAAGTGACAGTTTGGCATCTTTAGCTTTTTCACCTTAGCTGTGGTAGTGAAAAATACCACAGTGTCCCTATGAAACATAACTCTGACTGTGAACTGATATACATATATTTGGTATCATATTAAGATACTATCCACCTATTTTTATTTTATGATATGATTCTATCAAGAAAGATATTGAATTATGCCAAATACTCCTTCAGTTTTTATGTGGAATATCACTGATTTTTTTCCCTAGAAGTATTAATATGATAGATTATATAGGGTGGGGCAAAACTGGGTTTATAGTTGTTCATATGAAAAATAATAATTAATAAATAATAAAATAAGGATGGACTCTGTGTTTCATGTACTCAAAAACTATAAACCTACTTTTGCCCACCCTGTATTAGTTTGTGTGTGCCTATGTATAACTGTTAGCCAACTTTCTGATGATATCCAGTCTTGTCTTTACTATGTATAATGCTGCCCTAAGAAAGAATCACGTGGTGTTGTTGCCTGATAATCTAAGTGGTACAGGACTACTCTTGGACATTCTAATGCTATCTGTGGCACTGTAATTATAATAAATAGTATATTTAAAACAAGAAAGTTCAGAATGCACTGTTCTCACAATTCTTCTAGAAAAGTCAATAGGAGACTTTTTTCTTTTTAGCACTTTGCATTTTACTATCAAAGAAGCACAGTCTTTCAACTTATATATTTCATTCAAAAGTATCAGAACCCATAAAAATGTGTTCTTGTTTTTATTGAATAATTTATTAAATTTAATTAATTTCAATTTTTCATTAATTTAATCTACTAATCTGTTATTAATTTACTGTTAAGATCTCCATAAACTTAAATTGTATACTATTTTTCCTATTAGAATATCATAGGATTAACAAATCATGTTCAGAACCTAAGAATATATATATATAAATATATATATAAAACCTATATATAGGTTCTGAACCTATATACTCATATACACATGAGTACATAGGCTCAGAACCTATACACTCATGTGTATATGAGTTTTGAATTATAGATTTTTATTTCTGGGTCTTCTAATGACCTCACAAGATAATCTTTCAAAAGTAAAAATAGGTCTGTGTATATACCATAGAAAGTATTTACATAAATGACATGATTGCTAAATAAATCATTTACTTAAGGTTTTATAAAAAAATAAGAAGTTGAATACAAACTATCTTCAGATACACTTCACCTAAAAAACTTCCAGCAATTTCCCGTTCCTATGGATCTGATACAAGATCCTTTCTAATTTAAGTTAAAGGGCTTCAAGCAGATTATCCTAGAAAATGTAAAATAGTAGCACTACAAATGTTGTGGTAGAGAGGTTGTTTAAGATATACTATACATATTTTGAGTTTGCAAAAAAGTAAGAAAATTCTTAGAGCCCACCAAACAAAGAAGCTAGAAACTCAAGGAGTAATCACGAGCTGCCCCTAGTTTGGGGTTTTAACAAACATGGTGTACAGAGGACAAGGCCCTGGACCCAAGCAAGGCAGGAATCAGAACTGAGGACGAGGAAAACCAGGGACACCCAGGCAGGTGCTCTTTGCTGCCGCTGCCTGCTCCCTCTCAGGCAGTGCTTCCCTTTCTTCTCTCCTACAGGCTCTCCAAGGCCAGCCCCCATCACACCTATTTTCCCTTCTGCGTTTCTAAGTTCTGATGCTGCTTTTACTTGCTTGTCAATTTTTGTCTATTAAAATTATGTATTACTGAATGTTTCTAATTATTTTCTACTAAAATTAATAATTTATTTGTTTACAAATCGACAAGTTATTAGCAGATAAAAGATTAGGGTGTGATTGATAACCTCCGTTCTTCTCCATGAAATTGATGCAATAAACTAGAAATGGAGGGAATGAGATGAATGAATTGTTAAAAATTTAAACAGAGATGCTAAAGGATTAGTGGAGGAAGGAAAAAATGCATGCACTTCTGTTACCGAAAGCAATCAGTAGGGGGAGGGGGCTCCTACTGTTTGCTACCTACTAGGCAAATCCCCAAAGACAGAATACGGTTGAAAAGAAAGGAATCTTTTACTTAACGTCAAGTTTCTGTCTAAAATATCTGACTAACAACAGTGAGGGGAAAGGAAAAGTCAGAGTATGACATAAAAAATACCTATTTAAATATTTGTCATTACAACTACTATGTAGGCTCAAGACTGAAAATAACACAAGAACAAAAATCTGTTCACAGGGCTATTATCACCAAGGTCTTTGGAAATAATGGCAAGTTTCTGCCTCAAAGACTGTTCCCTCTAAGCCACCCAAAGAAAAATCACCCTGTCACCCTCTGCCAGATCAGTTCAAAGTTGCACCAGGAATCTCTTTTCCCCACCAAAAATATCATAAATGTAGGTGGCTTAGCTGGTCTCCAGTCACTGTCCTGCTTCAAGCATCTTTGGAGTCTGTGCCCCCAAGGCTCTGCTAACAGGCCTGCACTGGCCACCACTGTTGGCAGGCCCACTGGCAACCACTGACACAGCCCCCCACGAGGGGCAGGGAAAGAACCAACTGACTTTTTTGCTTTCTTCACTCTCCCTTTCAAAAGTCCTCTCCCAGAATCCCATGCATGCCAGAAAGCCAGTGGGAGTATCCAGCTCTCCAACTAATGAGGGCCAGTGTTGGCCACATTTGCCTTTGCTCCTCTTGGGGCAGCATATTTAGCAAGGGAGTCGCCCATGTGCAGCTCAAACCCCTCACCCATTGGAGCAGGGGGTTGTCCACCATTACATTCCACACTGGTCAGTATCTTCTGGACCTCTAACCTGCAACTTGTTCTGTTTTTATTGAACAGGCACCACCACCCACCCAGATGCACAAGCCAGAAATTTAGAAACTGTCCTTTTCCATTTCAACATCTAACCTAGATGAAAGTGGCAGGGTACTTCGGGTCGGTAACAGGTTAATATCAGCAGTGCCAAAGCTAAGTGCCACCAGGCAGCAGGCGTTGTGCAGCCTGCAGCGTCTGCATCCTGAGTCCAGACCATCACTGATAGCCGCTACATAGGATTTCACAACCACCAGCCCTTCCTGTGCAGACTGCTTTGGTCTGCGGGCATCCTGTTCCACGTCTCTGTGCTGCTGGGCACTGCCCTGTCAGCCCTGCTGCAGCCCACAGGCCCCTCCACCCTGGCACCCCCCTCCTCTGCCCTGGCTGACAGGCTAGGGACCCCGCCACAGTTCGCCCTGGCTTTTGTGACTGACATGCATGTGGCAGGTGCACTATTACGTGGGGCGGGGCTGCTCTGCAGGATGCCGCTCCTTTAGAACAGGCCACATGGGATGGGCTCCGAGCCAGCAGTCGGGCAACATGGGCCCCCAACCACAACCCGCAGGTAGTCCTGGCGCCCCACTGGATTCTCATCTGGCTCTGGCCCTTCCTGACTTCCGAGTTGCCTGGTGACAGAATCACCTTCCAGCACATAGCTATTGTCATGACTCCAGGAAGAACCAGAGCTGCACAGGGAGGGGAAGCAGGAAAGGGGGCTCATAACTCATTTCAGTCCCAACCCTAGCATCAGGAGGAGGCCGGGTGATAATTAATGTCTGCTTTTGTCAATTCCAGCCCCATCCTTGTCCTTGCCCCTGAACTCCTAGTATCTAGAGGTTGGGCACTGGGACTCCGCCTCTATCAGTGACCCATGAGTGCTCAGCCAGCCTAGCTGCCCCTTTGCGAGGTTAATAAAACGCTCACTTGGTTCTTGGCCTCCTCCATCTTTGTGGGTTTCTGGTCCCTCACTATTGTCCAGGTCCTTCTGATCATCATGTCTAGGAACCGCAAAATGTCTGAACACATGAGAGGACGGGGCTCTACCTCCTGTGGCGTTGGTGGGGTGGGGGTGGGGGGCCAGCAGCCAAGGCAGCACGCAGTAACTCAGGGCATGAGAATCCAACACTCTTTCCCAGCTTCAGTGCTTTCTAGTTAAAAGCACTGCCACAACAATTCATTGAACCTCTCTCCAGCTAACCTACTACACTGGGCAGCACTTAGGTAGGTAAAAAAGCAAAGCTCTTGCTGGGAAGATGGCGACGGAGTAAGATGGAGCGGATACTAGCTCCTGTACTCATGGGTGAAAATCCTGGCAGATCTATGGAAAAACAGCACAATAAACCATCGGTTACCCAGCATTTATGAAATTAAAAGACCAGAGATTGTGACCGACGCTGAAACACCAGACGGCGGCAGAGTCAGCTACCGGAGCTGGGTCTCACGCGGCCCCTGTACTGCCGCCAGAGCAACAGGCCTGGGAGCCGGGGCCTCAGGTACGGAAGCCGGACACTCCAAGCCCCTGTGACGGTCCTGGGAGACAGAGGAGTCAGGAACCAGAGCGGGGACACCCTTGTGCCGATGCCATAGCTACTAGCCTGGGCAACGGAAGGGTCAGTTGCAGGAGCTGGGACACCAAAGGCCCCTGTGACGCCGCCATAGAGACAGGCCTGGACCCTGAGGAGCCAGCTACGGGAGCCGGGAAGCTCTCAAATCCTGTGCCGCTGCCATAGCGACGGGACTGGACGCCGGGGAGTCAGGTACGGAAGCCGGGACTCTCCAAACCCCTGTGACGCAGCAGAGGAGCCAGCTACGGGAGCCGGGAAGCTCTCAAATCCTGTGCCGCTGCCATAGCGACGGGACTGGACGTGGGGGAGTCAGGTATGGAAGCCTGGACTCTCCAAACCCCTGTGACGCAGCAGAGGAGCCAGCTACGGGAGCCGGGAAGCTCTCAAATCCTGTGCCGCTGCCATAGCGACGGGACTGGACGTCGGGGAGTCAGGTACGGAAGCCTGGACACTCCAAACCCCTGAGACAGCCCGGGGTGGCAGAGGATCCCTCTACGGGAACTGGGAGGGTCACAACCCCTGTGCTGCTGCCATAGCAAGGGGATTGGACACTGGGGAATCAGGTACGGGAGTTGGGACTTTCTAAGCCTCTGTGCCACTGCCATAGAGACAGGACTAGACGCCGGGGAGTCAGGTACGGAAACCGGGACACTCCAAGCCCCTGTGACGGCCCTGGGCGGCAGAGAGAGCCAGATACGGGAGCCAGGACATTCCCAGCCTCTGTGCCACTGCCCTAGTAACGGGCCTGGGTGCTTGAGGAGGCGGCTACTAGAGCCGGGACATTCAGCAGTGGTAGGCGACCAATGCAGAGACCAGTGCGAGGACCAGCGTGAGTGTAGGTGGAGACGAAGAAAATCAAGAAACTTCAAGGAGTCTGTACCACTGAACTTCACAAGGAACATACCACAGAAGTTTACACCATAAAACCAGGGTTTCAGAACAGATCAATTTTGGAAGCAGAGACTAACAAGAAGAGTCTCAAACAATGGGAAGACAAAGAAACAATCCCCAAATGAAAGAAAAAGCAGAAACTTCAGAAAGAATGTTAGATGAAATAGACGCTGATCAACTATCAGACAGTGAATTCAAAGCACTGGTTATTACGAAGTTCAAAGAGCTCAAAGAGCTCACAGTGAGCTACCAGAAACTACAGGGAAATTATAATGATCTCTCTGCAAACTACAGCAACATCAAAAAGGAAATGGAAACCATCAGCAAGAGACAAGAGGAAATGAAGAATACAATTTCCGAATTGAAGTACACAGTAGAAAGTTTCCAAAGTAGGATAGATGAAGCGGAGGATAGGATTAGTGAGTTGGAGGACAGGGTAGAAAGCATCTCACAGAAAGAGCAAGAAAATGAAAAGAGGCTCAGAAAGAATGAAGAGGGATTAAGAGAAATGCAAGACAATATGAAACGTAATAATATACGAATAATAGGAATACCAGAAGGAGAAGAAGAAGAACAAGGGATAGAAAACGTATTTGAACGAGTAATGAGAGAAAATTTTCCTAATTTGATAAGAGAAAAAGTCTCACAAATCCAGGAATCACAGAGAGTCCCAATCAAGAGGAACCCAAGGAGGCCCACCTCAAGACACATCATCATCAAAATGGCAAAATTCCAAGACAAAGAGAGAATCTTAAAGGCAGCAAGGGAGAAAAAAGAAATAACATACAAGGGAGCCCCAATAAGGTTAGCTACCGACTTCTCAATGGAAACACTTCAAGCAAGAAGAGAATGGCAAGAAATATTTCAAGTAATGAGAACCAGAGGCCTACAACCAAGGCTACTTTACCCAGCAAGGCTCTCAATCAAGATAGAAGGCCAAATAAAGAGCTTCCAAGACAAAAGAAGTCTAAAAGAATATGCCTCCACCAAACCAGCTCTACAAGAAATACTAAAAGGACTGCTTTAAGGGAAGGAAGGATAAGAGGGAGACAGAGAGGAACACAGGTACAAAAATGGCAATGAATAAGTACCTATCAATAATAACCTTAAACGTAAATGGATTAAATTCTCCAATCAAAAGACACAGAGTAGCTCAATGGATAAGAAAGCATGACCCACACATATGCTGCCTACAAGAGACTCACCTCAGGACAAAAGACCATCACAGACTAAAAGTGAAAGGCTGGAAACAAGTTTTCCAAGCAAACGGACAAGAAAAAAAAGCTGGGGTAGCAATTCTCATATCAGACAAAATAGACTTCAAAAAAAAGGCTGTAAAGAGAGACCCAGAAGGTCATTTCATTATACTCAAGGGAAGAATCCACCAAGAAGACATTAACATTGTAAACATATATGCACCAAACATAGGGGCACCCAAATATATCAAGAAAATCTTAGAGGACTTCAAGAAAGATATTGACAGCAACACAATCATAGTAGGGGATTTGAACACCCCACTATCAAAAATGGACAGATCTTCCAAACAAAGTATCAAAAAAGATATTGTGGCATTAAACAACACCCTAGATGAAATGGACTTAACTGATATATATAGAGCCCTTCATCCCAAAGAAGCTAAATACACATTCTTTTCAAATGTACATGGAACATTCTCAAAGATAGACCACATGATAGGACACAAAAGGAGCCTCAACAAATTCAAGA
This sequence comes from Artibeus jamaicensis, assembly GCF_021234435.1. Classification (NCBI taxonomy): domain Eukaryota; kingdom Metazoa; phylum Chordata; class Mammalia; order Chiroptera; family Phyllostomidae; genus Artibeus; species Artibeus jamaicensis. Next base: position 23,056,906 of record NW_026521812.1, read on the forward strand.
AAATTGAAATCATACCAAGCATCTTCTCTGACCACAAGGCACTGAAATTAGAAACCAACCCCAAAGAAAAAAACCCAAAGCACCCAAAAACATGGAGACTGAATGGTATGCTATTAAACAATGAATGGGTCAAGAATGAAATTAGGGAAGAAATCAAAACATTTCTGGAAACAAATGAAAATGATCGCACAACAACCCAAAACTTATGGGACACAGCGAAGGCAGTCCTGAGAGGGAAGTTTATAGCAATACAGGCCTACCTAAAGAATATAGAAACATTTCAAACAAACAACCTAACCATACACCTGCAAGAACTTGAGGAACAACAACAAAGACAGCCCAGAGCAAGTAGAAGGAAGGAAATAACCAAGATTAGAGCAGAATTAAATGACATAGAAACTAAAAGCACAATTTTAAGGATCAATGAATCCAGGAGTTGGTTCTTTGAGAAGATAAACAAAATAGACAAGCCTTTAAGTAGGCTCATCAAGAAAAGAAGAGAGAGGACACAAATAAACACAATCAGAAATGAAAAAGGAGAGATTACAACTGATACCACAGAAATAGAAGAGATTGTAAGAAATTACTATGAAGAACTGTATGCCAAGAAATTTGAAAACCTAGGGGGAAATGGACACATTTCTAGAAAAATACAATCTTCCAAAACTCAGTGAAAAAGAAGCAGAAAATCTAAATTCACCAATAACAGCAAAAGAAATTGAAGCAGTAATCAAAAAACTCCCATCACACAAAAGCCCCGGACCAGATGGTTTCACAGGAGAATTCTACAAAGCATTTAAGGAAGAGCTAACCCCTATTCTCCACAGACTATTTCAAAAAATTCAGAAGAATGGAAAACTCCCAAATTCTTTTTATGAAGCCAGCATCATCTTAATTCCAAAACCAGATAGAGACACAACAAAGAAAGAAAACTTCAGGCCAATATCGCTGATGAACATAGATGCTAAAATCCTCAACAAAATATTGGCAAATCGCATCCAACAACATATCAAAAAGATCATACACCATGATCAAGTAGGATTCATCCCAGGAATGCAAGGATGGTTCAATATTCGCAAATCAGTAAATGTAATACATCATATAAACAAAAGCAAAGACAAAAATCACATGATCATATCAATAGATGCAGAAAAAGCTTTCGATAAGGTACAACACCCATTTATGATAAAAACACTCAGCAAAGTGGGAATACAAGGAGCATTTCTCAAAATAATAAAGGCCATATATGAGAGACCTACAGCCAATATCATACTCAACGGGAAAAAACTAAAAGCTTTTCCACTAAGATCAGGAACAAGACAAGGTTGTCCACTTTCACCACTTCTATTTAATATAGTATTGGAAGTTTTAGCCACAGCGATCAGGCAAGAAAAGGAAATAAAAGGCATTCAAATAGGGAAGGAGGAAACAAAACTGTCACTGTTTGCAGATGACATGATAGTGTACATGGAAAATCCTATAGACTCTACCCAAAAACTCCTCAAACTAATTGATGAGTTTGGCAAAACAGCTGGTTATAAAGTCAATATCCAGAAATCAAAGGCATTTTTGTATACCAACAGTGAATCAGCAGAAGCAGAAATAAAGAGAAAAATCCCATTTGATATAGCAAAAAGAAAAATAAAATATCTGGGAATAAACCTAACCAAGGAGGTAAAAAACCTGTATGCAGAAAACTACACAGCCCTGAAGAACAAAATCAAGGAAGACACAAACAAATGGAAACATATACCTTGTTCATGGATTGGAAGAATTAACATTATCAAAATGTCCATACTACCCAAAGCAATATACAGATTCAATGCAATACCTATTAAAGTACCAATGGCATATTTCACAGACATAGAACAAACACTTCGAAAATTTATATGGAACCATAAACGAGCTCGAATAGCAGCTGCTCTTTTGAGAAAGAAGAACAAAGTAGGGGGGATCACAATACCTGATATCAAACTGTATTACAAGGCCACTGTAATCAAAACAGCCTGGTACTGGCATAAAAACAGGCACATAGACCAATGGAACAGAACAGAGAGCCCAGAAATCAACCCAACCTCTACAGTCAATTAATATTCGACAAAGGGGGCAGTAACAAAAAATGGAGTAAAGATAGCCTCTTCAACAAATGGTGTTGGGAGAACTGGACAGCTACATGCAAAAAAATGAAACTTGAGCACAGACTTACACCATACACCAAAATAAATTCAAGGTGGATAAAAGACTTAAATGTAAGTCATAACACCATTAAAGTCCTAGAGGAGAACATTGGCAAGAAAATCTCAGATATTTCACGCAGCAACTTCTTTACTGATATGTCCCCTAGAGCAAGGAATGTAAAGGAAAGAATAAACAAATGGGATCTCATCAAAATAAAAAGCTTCTGCATGGCTAAAGAAAACAGTATTAAATTAGCAAGACAACCAACTGTATGGGAAAACATATTTGCCAATGATACCTCAGACAAAGGTTTAATCTCTAAAATATACAAAGAACTTACACGACTCCACTCTAAGAAGACGCCCAACCCAATTAGAAAATGGGAAAAGGACTTGAACAAACACTTCTCCAAGGAGGACATACAGAACATTAGAGACACATGAAGAGATGCTCAATATCATTAGCTATCAGAGAGATGCAAATTAAAACCACAATGAGATACCACTTTACACCAGTCAGGATGGCTATCATAAACAAAGCAACAAACAACAAATGTTGGAGGGGTTGTGGGGAAACGGGGTCCTTAGTTCACTGTTGGTGGGAGTGCAGACTGGTACAACCATTATGGAAAACAGTATGGATTTTTCTCAGAAAAATAAAAATCGACCTGCCTTTTGACCCAGCAATTCCACTGCTAGGATTATATCCTAAGAATCCTAAAACATCAATATCAAAGAACCTATGCACCACAATGTTCATAGCAGCACAATTTACAATAGCCAAGAGTTGGAAGCAACCTAGGTGCCCATCAGTAAATGAATGGATCCAAAAATTGTGGTACATATACACAATGGAATTCTATGCTGCAGAGAGAAAGAAGGAGCTACTACCCTTTGCAACAACATGGATGGAACTGGAAAGCATTATGCTGAGTGAAATAGGCCAGGTGCTGAAAGACAAATACCATATAATCTCACCTTTAACAGGAAGCTAAACAACAAAACAAACAAGTAAGCAGAAAAAAAAAACCCAAAAAAAACAAAGACACTGAAATAGAGAACAAGGGGATAGTGACCAGAGGGGAGAAGGAAGGGAAGTTAAGGGGAAAAAGGGGGAGGGATTTGGAGGAACAAGTAGGGAGGTGGGGAGCAAGGGGCAGGGGAGGCTGGGATGGGAAAAATAGACAAAAAACTGTACTTGAAAAATAACTAAATAAAATTTAAAAAAAAAAAAAAAAAGCAAAGCTCTGAGAGCTGATGTGATAAGATCATTGGGTAAGTAGACAGAGGAGTCAAGATTTGAACCAAGATCTTTGTGTTTTCTCCTTCATCCCTGCGCGGCTAGGGAGGACAGGGGAACAATCAGGGCAGAAGGATCAGGTGCACTGTTCAAGCATCTATGATGAGCGGTGCTACACTCCTCTGTGGGCTCTTTAGGAGCTTTAAAACATTTTTATTTAAATATAGTAGCTAGAGTTAAATGTAGCAAGTTTAACACATGCATTTATCTGTTTTCTCTTAAAATCTAAAGTTATAGTAAAAAAATAAAAAAGATATAAATTTACCAGGAGAAAAAAAATAGGGATACAGCAGTAAACCAAACAGCCTGGCATTTTGAAAGATGGAAAGTAAGTGAAGGCTCATTTACTCTCTTAGCAGAGAGGTAGAAGTTCAAATTAAGTGTTCCCAGAAGGAGGTCCTAGAGGCAGCCAAATGGTGCCCCAGAACCCTGGAGAGGCTCAGGAATTTCACCAGCATCATGAACACGGTTTGGGGGGCTGACACTGGGGACTAATCCAAAGTCTATGAGAGGCAGACAGGTTGCCCCTTCTCCCAGGACTCACCCCAGGCCTTGCAGCCAAGCAGCTATCCCTCTGAGGTGGAGGTGGGACTGTTCCAAAAACATCTGGGTCTCAGGGGCACTGGAGAAAGTAGGGATGAGGGGCTGGACAAAAATAGGGTTAAGTGAAAGTCTGCAGACCCTGCTTGGGTGGTGCGTCCTCCGGTGACATGGCGGGTTTGTCCCCCAGTAACCCTCAGAGAAGCCCACCCTACTGGCAGGTTCTGTCCAAGCTGAAAGGTTCGAGCTGCTATGATTTCCCCCCCAAAGGGCACGCTCTATTACTATTTTTTAACTGCATTCAGAACTTGGTGTGCTTGGCACTTTGCACTACACACGAGTACTGGCAGACTGCCTGTTTCCTCCTCTACTTTATCCCTTACCCTTGAGAATATTTTGTTTTATTAAATAGGAGATGAAAAAAATATTTATAAAATAAAGAGAAACAACGCCCTCCCGCCCTCACTTAAGAAGCAGATACCCACTCTTTTGAGGTCTCTGCTGTGTCCACCTCTGGTGGAGGAAACACTGTTGTCCTGATCATCCCCTGGTCCTGCTTTGTAATTTTATTACATGTTTGTGTTGGTTTTGTATGTTTTTGAATTTTATATAAATGGAATCACACCACTTTTATACTTCTGTTACTTGCTTTTACAATCACTATTATGTTTCTGAGATTTGTCCAAATTAATACGCACAGCTATATAATGATCCTTGGAATATACAATTTATATTTTCTATTTTATCCCACTGGTTATTTTATCTACTGCTGTGTTCAATCACCTAAGATCTATTCCTGATCCCTGCTCTTCCATATAAATGTTAGAATCAGCTTGTCAAGTTCCACCAGTTAAACGCCCCTTGAGATTGTGAGTGGAACTCTCTGAATCTATAGCTCAGTTTGCAGAAAATCAACATCTACATGAAATTGAATTTTCCAGTTCATGAACATGGTGTGTTTTGCCACTTCATCTTTTCAATAAAGCTATATACATTTTTCTCATAGAAATATCCAAGCTACAATCAGGTGTTATTCATGTAACTCTTAAATGTCATTCAAATCCATCCTCTCCGTATACATTGTCATCACTCTATGACAATGTATAGAGTCTATGACAATGCAGGGTTTCTCCACCTGGGCATTACTGACATTTTTGACTAGATAATTCTTTGTTTGGGGGAGAAATCCCATACAGTATAGGAAGTTTGGGCAGAATTCCTGACCTTTACCTACCGGATGCCAATAGCAGCACGTGCCCCTTTGCCCCACCTACGTATGACAACGAAATGTCTCAAATGTTGTCAGACATTGCCTGCTGGGCAAAAGAAGTACCCAGCTGAGAATAACTGCCTTACACCAAGCTATCGTCATTTCTTGTCCAGGGTCCTTCAATAGCCACCCAATATGTCTCCCTGAACCCACCAATCACTGCTCCCCATCCCATAAACCGTCCCCACACTACAACCAGAGTGGTATTTCCAACTCCAATATCGTCAGTCCCTGCTTAAAGCACTTCAATGGCTTCTCATTCCTCTTACAATAAAATGCAAAATGCCTATGAGTGCTTTACATGGTCTGGCTTGCACTTCTCCAGATGCATCTTGTACCTCACTGAGTCCTCTTTCTGCTCCTTCCCTCCATGCCAGTCACACTGGCGACATTTCAATTTCTCAAATGAACCATTCTCTCTTCAGCCATTGGGCTTTGCCTCGACCCTCTGCCAGGGAGTTTCTTCCCCCACCTCTTGTAGCATTCCTAGAGTAAGTGTGATTTTAAAATAATAACCACCTATCTAGACTCTAGATTAAAATCTGTGACCTAAAAAAAGTTTAATGCATTATGATGGTTGAAAAAGGGGACACTCTTTATCTGTGACAGCACAGATAAAGATTAGTGATGACCAACAAGGTAAAAAGACAAAGGACGATGTGTTAATAGAGTCACAAAACCTAGGTTCTAGATCCTATTCTGCTACTCACCATCCACAGAATTTGTTTTCTATTTATACACAATGTTTTGGGGGGGGTGTACAATTGTATCAGTTTAACATATGCAACTACCACCACAACCAGACACAAACAGTTTGTCACCCCCAAAGGTTCTCCGGTGTTGCCCCTTTGAAGCCAAACACCTCTCCGCTGATCCATTCTGTAACCTGTAGTTTTGCCTTTTCCTTCATCTATACTTAATCTCTGAGTTTTATTTCTACACCCATACAATTATTTCTATTTCTATTTATGTAAACATATATTATCTGTATATATAGATATGCCATCTTCTTTATATTATAATTTTTAATTATAGTCACATATATTTATATAAAGATATACCATCTTTATATTAAAATATTCATTTTTATGATAATCATTTGTCTGCTGTGGCTAAAAATCCTGATGTAAGACAAGTATCTCTTCTATGGCTTATATTTAGACAAAGCTTTCTTTAAGTTTGTGGCTAATGACCAATTTTTACAATTCTGCATCTTAAAATGTCAGCCTTCTCCACAAGGGTGGCTCCACCTTGAATTTCTGCATGCTACGTTGTCAGTAGGCCTGTGATTCTGTGCACGCCTACAAAGCTCTGAGCTCCAGAGCAGTCCTTAACCTCTCCTTGTGGTTGTCTGTCCTCCTTTTACCACACCACAGAAGGCGGAGAGCTGACTGCAGTTTTCATTTCAACAGTCTTTGCTAAAGAGGAATGGGCGGCGGGGGGCGGGGGGACGGCGCATCCTAGCTTGTTCTAGTACCATGCTATTTACAAACATAGCTTGTCACTGGATGTCTGAAGGCAATACTGATGGAACTATTAAGTAAACAAGTCAGCTAGAGTAGAGTCAAGCCTCACTCCCACCTAGATAGATGAAGCTCACTGCCGTGGCTCATAGGGTTGCTACACCAGTAAATCACAAGAATTCTATACATAGCCTTATATAAATTTTAAAAAGTGCATCTGACAAAATCATCTATAATTCTCTTATAATATAACAAATCAGATATAACTGCAGTTGTTTGACTAACTGGATCTAAAAGTATTAATTAAGTAATTAATTAAGATCTCCCTAAAATTAAATGACCTCTCCCTAAAACCAAGATACTACATGGGTCTCAACTTGGTTCTCCTTTATTTATACATTTTAATTAATGAATGGCTAAAGGTATAGAAATATGATTACCAGGTTTATAAATGTCATAGCAGAAATAGCTAAAAATAATTTGTTAAAATCATATTTCAAAAAGATATCAACATAAATCAATTCAATGGAACAAGGTAGACCAACTAATACACTAAAATGTAATAGGAAGAAAAATCAACTACACAAAAAATGAGAGAGACCTAGTCTCGCAGCAGTTAAAATAGTAAAATATGGGTGAATTAGGCAATTACAAATTCAGTTATGTCATCGGTGTGACATGCTTATGTAAAACAAAACAACAGATTTCTATGTTGCTCTTTTCAGTTTCACGGATAAACTCCATGTTACCGATTCTAATTCAATTCTCCACCTCATTTTCAGCTCCTAGCAGCATGTTAACAAAGACAATCAGCCCTCTTTTTGTACCACTTTCCCTTTCCTGGCTTTACATTCTCTTGGTTCTCTTCCTACCTCAGTAACTGCCTTTTCCAGCTTCCTTTAGGTGTCTCCCAAATTTCTAATTTCAGTCCGTACCTTGTCACTGAAATCCAAACACTTACATGCATCTGCCTGGCCATTATAGAAACCCCTACTTTCACCTCCCAACCTAAATCTACTTCTCCTGTAGCCTTCATCATCTCTATCCTTCCAACTGTGCAGCCCAAAGCCTTCAGTCCTATCCCTCCCCACCCCTCCCCCCATACCCTACATTTATTCCATCAGTAAATCCTTTTGGCTCTGTCTACAAAATATATCCATAATCTGACTGCTCTAACCACATTCTCTGCTCCATCAGCTCCCCTCAGGATGGCTGCACTCATCTCCTAAGCAGTCTCCTTACTTCCAACCTTGAAACCTCAACCCCACAGTCTATTCTCAATGCTGTAGCAAGAGAAATCCTTAGAAAATATGCATTTTTCAACACTCATTCAAAGACTATTTACTGAAATCCATCTTGTGAAATCCACTGTTGTAGGTGCTTAGAATATATCTGTGAATAGAAGAAATAAAACTCACTGCCCTCACATAGCTTTTGTGTCCTGGAAAGGAACAAAAAATAAACTATAAATATAATCAACAAATAAATTATATGCTGGGTTTCCATAAGTGCCACAGGAAAAAAAAATAGAGCAAATAAGGAAAGCAGTACCAAAAAACAGGGAAGGGTTATAGATTCAAACAAGGGGTAAGTCAAGGCTTCATTGCCAAAGTAACTTTTCAGGAAAGACCTGACGGAAGTAAGGACTCAGCCTTGCAGATATCTAGTGGAAGGCCATGCCAGGCAAAAGATGTTAACAATAAGAATGCATAAAATACCATTTTAGACTGACTGTCAGGTGACCACATGATGACCTGAATAATACAAGATTTTAAACTTATTTTTGTGTAAATATTACTTGTATTTTACTTTTTTCATTGTATTTTCCATTACAGTTTATCCCCTTCATATCCCCGCCCCCAGCAACCACCACACTGTTGTCCATATCCCTGAGTCCTTTTTCCTTTTTGCTCCATCCCTCCACCCCTAACCGCCCCACCTCCAGCTGTCATCCTGCTCTCCATCTATGAGTCTGTCCCCATTTTCCTTTTTAGTACAGTTTTCTCATTAGATTCCACGTATGATTGAAATCATATGGTGCTGCCTTTCTCTGACTGGCTTATTTCACTTAGCTTAATGTTCTCCAGGTCCATCCATACTGCCACAAAGGGTAAAACTTTCTTCTTTTTTATAGCCAAGTAGTATTCCACTGTGTAAATGTCTCATACTTGCTTCATCTAGTCATCTATTGATGGACACTTAGGCTACTTCTATCTTGGCAATTATAAATAACACTGCAATGAACATAGGAGTGCTTATGTTCTTTAGAATTAATGTTTTAGGTTTCTTCATATATATTCCCAGAAGTGGGACAGCTGGGTCAAAAGGCAGATACATTTTTAATTTTTTGAGGTATCTCCATTCTGCTTTCCACAGTGGCTGCACCAGTCTGCATCCCACCAACGGTGCAAAAGGATTCCCTTTTCTCCACATCCTCGTCAGCACTTGCTGTTTGTTGATTTATTGACGGTGGCCATTCTGAGAGATCTGAGATGGTATCTCACTGTGGTTTTAATTTGCATTTCTTTTATGATTAGTGATACTGAACATCTTTTCATAGGACTCTTGACAATCTATATGTCCTCTTTGGAGAAGTGTCTATTCAGGTCCTTTGCCCATTTTTAATTGGATTGTTTGTTTTTTTCTGATGTTGAGTTGTATAAGTTTTTATAAATATGGATATTAACTCCCTGTCAGATGTATTGAAAAATATGTTCTCCCATTCTGTGGGTTGTCTTTTCATTGTGTTGATGGTTTCTTTTGCTGTGCAAAAAGTTTTTAGTTTGAAGTAGTTTCAGTTGTTTCTTTGTTCTTTTATCTCCCCTGCCTGAGGAGATATATCAGAAAAAATATTGCTGCAAGCAATGTCCAAGATTTTACTGCCTGTGTTTTCCTCTAGGACTTTTATGGTTTTGGGTCTAACATTTAAGTGTTTCATCCATTTTGAACTTATTCTTGTGTGTGGTATAAGAAGGTGGTCTAGTTTCATTTTTCTGCATGTATCTGTCCAATTTTCCCAACACCATTTATTGAGTAAACTATCTTTTGCCCATTGTGTGTGCTTGCTTTCTCTGTCAAATATTAATTGACTATGAAAGTATGGGTTTATTTCTGGGCTTTCAATTCTGTGTCATTGATCTATGTGTCTGTTTTTATGTCAGTACCATGCTGTTTTGATTATTATGGCCTTCTAGTATAGTTTTATATTAGGTAGTATGATTCTTCCAACTTTGTTCTTCTCAAGATCACTGTTGCTATGTGGGGTCTTTTGTGGGTCCATATAAATTTTTGAAATATTTGGTCTAGTTCTATGAAATACATCATTGGTATCTTGACAGAAAGATTTTAAACTTATTTTTAAAAAATATCACTTGTATTTTACTTCTTATATAATGTCCTAATAAAACCACAAGTGCCTTTTAGAAATAATTAACAAAGTATTAGAAACTACTTGAGCAAGTGAGCTTTAAGCCTTTTTTCTAAAATGTAGTTAGGAGTTTTGCCTTCCATTTCACTGAGTTTCTTTAATGGCTCATAAAAAACAGTTAGGAAGGCCTGCGTTTTTTGCTATACAGGTAGAACTAATACTCAGAAAAAGAACAAGTGCATCAAACACAGCAGATCACCTAGATCTAGCTTGCAAGGAATACAAATATTTTTCAAATACAAATACTGACTGGTTTATCAAATTAAGTCAATTATAAAACTAATGGTAAGCAAAGCCATCAGATGTATTTACACAATAAGACAAGTACAAAGTTATGGACTTTTAAAAGTTTGTTAGTTCCCACCTAATTGGATGAGATTAGCACAATGGTTTGTTTTTACCTTCCGGTGGCCTATTGGATGTTGCCACAACGACGACCCCATTTTTGAACAGATTTTCAAAAAGCTGTTTCAGAATCATGGCATCAGCAATGTCAGTGACCTACGGATAACAACACATTTGTTTTATTTTAATTTCACTTCTGTTCTAACAAATTTGCTAATGGCTCTTCTTTTTTTTTTTTAAGAATGAAAGTGAATTCCAAGAGAAAAATTCTAATTATCATCATGAACAAAAGAGCAGATAATTAAAAGCGTAAAAAACTGTATAGTAGTTTTTTAAACTTTACTCTGCTTTTTTGCAAGCCTATCATTTCTACGCAAATTATCAAATGGTTCTTTATGAACTTCTTTTATAAACTACAGGTGGAAAGCATACGTAATTGTCCTAAACATTTACGGAAGTCTAATTAATTAGAACACGACCAACTCCCTCCTCCTACTGCCATCACAGCCCCCACCTCCTCCAAAAAAAAGAGACAGAAAATACACAGACTGTAAGAGATGTGTAATACCTTTCTGGCGAAGGTTTCTCAAAAGGTGACTTTAAATGGTCATGGAACTTTTGAAATAAGGACAAGTAGCCAGTGAGACATAATCAGCTGCTGTTGAAAATAGAATGATATGACATAGATACTATTGTGCAATTGTTGCACAAAACAATTCAACAGATGGCCCATCACAAAAATAAGCAATTTCATTGTTCTTTTTAAGTGCCTTCTATTACTGTCCATGAATAATTAAAAGGCACTGCAGTCACTTCCAGCACAGCCAGCCTCTCCTAACCTTTGTAAACACAAATATTCCTTCCACAAAAAAATAAAAATAAATAAAAAATAACAACTTAGAAGAACGGTTAACACAGTACTCTAAAAAAACAACTTCTAGCCCTAGCCTGGGTAGTTCAGTTGGTTAGAGCATTAGATACCATCCCAAGGTTGCAGGTTTGATCCCGGTCAGGGCACATACAAGAATCAACCAATGAATGCATAAATAACTAGAACAACTATCTCTCTTTCTCCTCTCTCACTCCTTCCCTCCCTCTGTCCCTCTCTAAAATCAATAAACAAAATTTTTTTAAAATCTTTTGACAAAATGAGAAATGCAGATACAACCATTTAAGTATAGAGATACATAACTATTGATCTTTTCTAAAATTATTTTTAAATGCACAATTAACAAATAAACTATATGATGACTTTCAAAAATCACAAAGAAATACAGAAATTAAGGAGGGAAGTAAGTTGAAAAATAAGCGTATAGCGAAGACTGAATTAATCATCATACCCTCCGTTATGAATATAACATGGGTTTTAGATATTCTCAATGTAGAAATGTTTTGATCTTTCTTTAATAACACATTTTAGATTTTAGTAATCTCAATATATAACACATTTTAAATAATCTCAATATATTCATAAAATATGTCACACAATATATATCACATTGTTATTTTTAAATCAAGTTAGAGTACATAGAAACTAGTGGAATTCTTTCAAATTAGATCAAAATACTGTAAGTTACCAACTAACTGGTTCTAACACGACTAACAACAACGACCTGAATTGGACGGGTCTCAGTCACTTTCTCTTTATAGCTGACATCTAACTCAAAAGTTTAATTATTGCCTTTCCATTTGAATAAAACAAAACATGACCAGGGTAGAGGAATATGCAGATCATTTTTTTCTGTCTCAAGCTATAACTTTAAAACATAAACTAAAAACCTACTGAAGGTTCTTATATTAAAAAGACTTTAGGAACTTACAAAGTAGTGATTAAAGTGAAAAGGAAATTAGTACTGATATTAATTAATTTGGAGCTTAGGATCACTGTCAAATTTTGCTTCCGCAAAAAAACACTCACAGAGAAGGCCCTTTTCAAATGCCTAAACACCAGCGGAATTTCTGATGAGAGGACAGAACAAGCTTGCAAATTTTAGAAGCAACTGCACTTTTAAATTGAATTCTCAATACGCCGACTTTTATAAAGAATGATATCATTTAAAATTCACCGAATTTTAGAGACTAAAAATGGTCATTTATTTCACTGATGTTTTTGAAAAAATTTAAAATAAGCAACTTGTGCCCTAAAATTTAGAAAATTAAAGGCACATTTAGCATATAACACAGTGCAAAGGTTTAAAGAGAAAGTTGGAGAAAGCAAATAATAAAGACTTGTGGTTAAATTATCATTTGTTGTTTCTGCAGAGTGCTTTTGCTCTGTAAGAGTAAATTAACTCGGAGAAGCTGTGGCTAATTAATAAAGCAGGAGTCACTTGGTGTAGCGGGTGCCAATGTATACTCTTTTGATCTTGTCCCCGCACTTGTTCAGCTTTGCAGGGGAACAGTAATTTTACAGTATAAGTGAACAGAAGACAACTGGCCGCAGATTCTTGAAGAGCGGGCTTTTTCAGTACCCAGCATTTCATTACCACCAGGAACAAAAGAGAAGGCTACAGATTACCAATAAGGGTAGTCTGCTAATACAGAGCGTGGAGACATTTCATTAGCATTAAAGAGAAAAGATTTTTTATGACCTAGAGTTGCTTTCCATTATGACTCACTTAAGTAAAAAGAGAAAAAAAAATCTAATGGTTAATTTACATGTGTAAGTGCTTGAGTCTCAGTCATTCCACTGATTGGTACAGTGCCATGTAATGAGTGACAAACATAAGCATGCATTATCAGTAATTAGTATTAGCACAAAAATAAGCACCTGTTTTTATTAGCAGTTTTTAATAGCTTTCCTGTTTTATAAAAATGGGCAAAACTATTTTTTAAATGATATTGATAGCTTACAGAGGAGAATTTTGCATGATATTCTGCTCATCAGAAACCCTTTCTTTTTAAATCATATTAGTAAAACATCTATCCAGTGTCCCTAAAAAAGAGACAGGAAGAAATAACATTTAAAAAAATAGCTTTCCTTTAGTATTCTGATATCTTCAGAATCATTTTTTTAAAACAGTTTCATAAGAGATATAAACATTCAAGGAGGGCATAAAGAAGACCCTAAAGAAAACATTAGAGAAAACCTGTCCTTATTATTTCAGCAACTAAAACACATAAAAACAACCTATCTAGACAAATTCTCAAACAAAATAATATACCTAATACCACAGGTAAAACTGAAATACTACACTAAATGAAGACAACCAAGCTAATGAGGAATATGATTTGCAGATACAATCTGAATGCTACCAAAACATAGTCTTAAAAATACCTTAAGTTCAAGAGCATAAGAAAAGACACAATAGGCCCCGGCGAGCTGGCTCAGTTGGTTAGAGTTTGTCCCAATACAACAAGGTTGTGAGTTCAATCCCCAGTCAGGGCACATACAAGAAGTCACGAATGAATGCATAAATAAATGGAACAATAAGGCAATGTTTCTCTCTTGCTCTTGTGGGTGCTCTCTTCTCTCTCTCTCTCTCAGTAACACCATCTAAAGACTGATAATAACAAGTTAAAAATCAAGATTACTAATAGGATTCAATTTTAAAAGTGAAGTGGTGATTGTAGATATACTGTCATTAAGATTAAAGTGCCTACAAAATTCTTTTCTAGTAAGTCAATAATTATACTAGGTTACACTAATGACACTAATTACAATAGGTTTAATAGGCTTAAAAATAATTTTTAGGTTCTATCATTAAAAACATCTACTAAAAGTCCACCGAGTCCAGATCTGTATATTTCAAAACATAATAGGAGATATCATATACCAAGGAGAACATATAACACAGCTGTTAGGACTAGTGAATAAGAACACTGATAATAGATTCCAAAGTTATTAGCTGAGTAACCTTGGACAAGTCACTTAATCTCCCTGACCCTTAATTTCCGCATCAATATATGAATGCAGTACTTAGAAAATTGTTATGATAAATATATAGTAAATCCTCAAGATATGTTAACTATAATTATTACCTATGTATAGTATGTATGTTAGTACAATGCCATAGTATTTATATCGAGTTATACAGAATTTTAGCCATAGATATAATGATATAGAGTATAATAAAGTAGTTAAGAACATAGGCACATAGGAAGTACTAAGTACATAGTAGCTAATATTACACAATACACATAATAAAATGTAAGCACTCTAGTAAATAAATGGGCATTGCCTCAAACAGGTTATAAAAGATGGCTTTTAGGTAGTAAGTAAACAAACATAGAAAAAATTCAACCATTATTACTTAAAGGAATACACATTAAGACAATGAGATACCTGCTAAATTAGACAAAAGAGTTAAGATAATTCAGAATGTTGATGGGAAAAAGTGTGGGTTGTTGCTATATATGAGGGAAGGGGGATTTAGTTGGAGGGCCACTTCAGTAGTTATCCTCTGGCACTGGGACTCATCTGTTCATTTCTTCATTCACTCAATATTGTCATTCACTCATTCTCAAACACTCTTCTAGACATTCGAGATACATCAGTTAGCAACATAAAGATTCCTGCCTTCAAGTTTACATTCTTATGGAGAAAAATATATAATGAACAATAAACATAATGGGTAAATATACATGGGTAATGTTAGAAGGAGATATATGTCACCAAAAAAAGAGGGTAAAGGGCATCGATAGTGTGGAAGTGAATGGAAAACTGCAGTCTCAAATGGTGTAAGGATAAGCCTTGTTAAGGGGCTAAAAATCTAAAGAAGTGAGAGTTATACTGATGGGTATGAATACTGTTCTATGCTCAAAGAATGTCCAGTGCAAAGACTCTGCATGTTTATTCTAAATTGTGTGGATATTGTGTATTGGAGTGCTGGTGCAGCAATATCTGGGGTATCCTTTTACCCTCTTGGTTTTTAGAAAAGGGATACAGAAGATATCTGAACTTCTAATAATCCAGTTTTGATGTGCTGGAGTTGCTTCTCAAAGACCAGCAGAAAACCATCCAGGATATCGAACCTAGGAAACCCAGGCTCTGCCTGCTCAGTGATCACATCAATCCTTAGAGGACACACTCTGGCCCATATACTCTCACTTTCTCTGGCACTTTTCACCAATGGATATGTGCGGATATTGGCCTTTTCTTGCATGCAATGATAAATTCCAAAACTCAAGTTTGGAATTGTAGAGGAAATAAAAGCAAGATTATTAACATTTTTTTCACTCTAGGACATTCAGGTCAATTTGCTCAAGGGAAAAGGGTCTCTTGTGTTGTCAACTCTAACATTTACTGTAGAATGCTACAGTAAATTTGGGATCAAATAAAAGCAATCAATTTCGCATTTAGTATTGTTTTACAGTGTCTGCACATCTTTTCTTCAGAGCCCTGGTGAGAAAGGAGCACTTGGTAAAGCACCCACTATTAGCTATAGTTCCCTAATCTATGAAGAAAATAGGACTGGAAACAGTAGGGAGCAATGAGCGAGGCTGAAAATATAGGAGATAAGGTTAGAGAAGATACAGGAGGGCTTGAGCAAAGGAAATGACACTGTCTTACATAGCATAATATTTCTAGATCCCCCTTAGTTTAAGCCCTCTTTAGTTGGGTTTTCTGTTACCTATAGCCCAAAGCACCCTAATAGATACCTCATCTCTTTGCTTTGCTTGGGCTTTAGTTCATCAGGTAATTCTCCTTCCATTGGAGGTAACAGATTTTATATTAAGGAAGGTGACAGTACTTCGATTTATGCATCTTTCGTAGATCATAGGGGAACCCCTTTTGACATAGAAGATAGAAGCAAAACATGAGTTGAATAGTTCCCATTTCAACAAGTCTCTGTTTGCAAGAAACAGGAGATTCAGCTAAAGACAACAGGTTTACTTGAGGCCCCAGGATGGGAACAGTACTGACAGCACATCCTGGGAACTGGAGCTTAGCCTGGGATTACAGACAGCTCTCACTCCTTCCCCTAATGTAATTCAGTTTCTTCTTCTGTCTCTTTGTTCCTGTCTCTTACCAAGTGAAAACTTCCCTCTGTGCCTTTAGTTCAAAGACATGAGGAAGTAAAAGACTGACCTAAACCTCAAGCAATACCACACAAGTTCAAGGTTGTTGACAAGTTTGTGGACTAGCTACTATACAGATTGGATGACCAGAAACGGTCCTTATAACTGTGAGACAGGATACGGTTCTGTGGTATATAATATAGCTCTCTACTGAATGAGTGAATGAACATCAAATCAACTCTTGATGGGGCAATGATGATTTATCACATCCTCTTTCTCTGTTAGAAAGCAATATCTTATATAAGTAAGGTACCTGTCTCCTCCTTGATCTCCCTTATATTTAACATGTAACTTGGAATATCCCTTTTGCTGGTTGCATTCATTTTGCAAAGTTCAGTTCATTAAGAACATCAGTATCCTGGTAGTTGCTTTCTTTCCTTCTTTCCAACTGTATATCAACCTCCTGAAATCTGAACTAAACACAGAATGCCCAAGGCAACCAGGTTTCTGTTACAAAGTCACTATCAGGGCAGCATTATCACTTTAATGGGACTTAGGTACTTTTACCCTTGTGAGCACCTTCCTCAATTAAAAATAAAGTAATACATATACATAAATTATAATTTATTAGTATGTTGGTACAAGGCAAATATAATACACATACAGACAGACAAGCTGGATCAATTACTAACATACTCACTTTTTCTTCAAACTTTAAAAGAAGTTAGAAGAGAGTTCTGGCCAAGATG
Organism: Artibeus jamaicensis; assembly: GCF_021234435.1. NCBI lineage: Eukaryota > Metazoa > Chordata > Mammalia > Chiroptera > Phyllostomidae > Artibeus > Artibeus jamaicensis. The sequence goes on from NW_026521812.1 coordinate 23,074,138, forward strand.
GAGGCATAGATAGAAACCCTTTGCTTCCTTGCACCAAAAGGAGGATAACAACCAATCTAAAATCAATAAACAACCAGAAATGCCAGAAAATCAAACTGCATGGAACTCCGACAACCAAAGAATTAAAGAAACAGTCAACCAGACCAACCAGACCAGTAACAGGGGTGGAGAGAGAGAACCAGTGGCAAGGCAGCAGACCGTGGGTGTGGGGCTGGCTGAAAAGGAAAATGAGACTCAGAGCTGACTGTAGACTGCAGTGAGGGTTGCCAGGGTGGAAGAAACTCCCAGTCTCACACAAGGGTTCCTTGGAAAGTGGGCTTCGGCAGAACAGGTAACCTGCATTTTTCCCCTCTCTGGCCCCTCCCCCACAGACCAAGCCACAGCACAGCAAGGAGGGTTGCCCTGCCCTGGTGAATACCTAAGGCTCCACCCTCTTACAACATAACAGGTGTGCCAAGACAAAGAAATAGAGCCAAAATGAAAAAACAGAGCTAAACTCCAGAAAGAGAGCTAAGTAATGAGGAGATAGTCAGTCTATCTGATGGAGAGTTTAAAGCTCTGATAATCAAAATGCTCACAGAACTGACTGAGCTTGGCTGAAAAATGAAACAACTGAAAGATACCCAAAGTATCTTTCACCCAAAGTGAAATAAAGCAAAATATTCAGGGAACCAACAGTGACAGGAAGGAAACCAGGACTCAAATCAACAATTTGGAACAAAAGGAAAAAACAAACATCTAACCAGAACAGAATAAAAAAGCAAGAATTAAAAAAAAAAAAGACGAAGAGAGGCTTAGGAACCTCTGGGACAACTTTAAATGTTCCAACATCCAAAGTACAGGGGTGCCAGAAGGAGAAGAGGAAGAGCAAAAAATAGAAAACTTATTTGAACAAATAATGAAGTACAACTTCTCCAATCTGGCAAAGGAAATAGACTTCCAGGAAGTTCAGGAAGCCCAGAGAATCCCAAAGAAGTTGGACCCAAAGAGGAACACACCAAGGCACACTGTCATTGAGTTTCCAAAGATTTAACATAAAGAGAGAGTCTTAAAAGCAGCTAGAGGAAAGGAGAGGGTTACCTACAAAGGAGTGTCCATAAGATTATCAGCTGATTTCTCAAAAGAAACCTTTCTGGCAAGAAGGGGCTGGAAAGTAGCATTTGAAGTCATGACCCAGCAAAGCTATCATTTAAAATGGATGGGCAGATAAAGTGCTCCCAGAAAAAGCCAAGTTAAAGGAGTTCATCATCATTAAGCCCTTATTGTATGAAATGTTAAAGAGACTTATCTAACAAATTAAAGAAGATCAAAAACTATGAACAGTGAAATGACAACAAACTCACAACTATTAACAAATACCTTAAAAAAAGGAAAAACAATGAAAACAAAAAGCAAACAACTAGAACAGGAACAGAATCAGAGAAATGGACATCACATGAAGGGTTTTCAGTGGGGAGGGGAGGAATGGGGGAGGAGGAATGAGGGGAGAAAAAGGTACAGGGAATAAGAAGCATAATTGGTAGGCATAAAATAGATGGGGAGAGGTCAAAAATGGTATAGGAAACAGATAATTCAAATAATTTATATGTACAACCCACAGACATGAAATAAGGGTGAGAGAAGCTGCAGGGTTGTGGGGTACAGGACAGAGAGTGGATAAAGGAGGGAAAACTGGGACAACTGTAATTGCACAATCAATAAAATATACTAAAAATTTTTTAAGAAATTAAAACATTTTCATGGGCCCCTGAAGTATCATGGACCCCAGGTACTGTGACTATTGCACCTAGTGGGTAATTTGGCCCTGCTTGCTGCTAATCCTCTCAGGATCTCCTTTGAACAGCCAGATTTTCATTGCTTCCTACACCAAAATAGTCTTGCCAAATGCTCCTCATGTCAATATGCCAATCAATTCTGTGATTGTTTAAAAGTTATATATTTAAGTTAATAATTTTTACATGCTACATAGGAAATTCTAATATTTTATACTCCTCATCTATAGGATGAAGATAATAATTACTTTACAGAATTAAATGAAAGATGTAAAATGTTTGTAAACCACAAATTATTTTGCAAAAGTTGGATAATAATATACTTAAAAGTTTTGTAACTTCAGTACCTTAATCCAAAATTTAAGTGTGCCAATTCAATTTTATTTCAAGCTACTTCAAGAGACTGACAATGAGAAACCATGAAAGATGGCCTTCAGCGATTCATCAATGACTTTTGTTGTTGAAGGCAGCATAACTGGTAACTGGATGCTACATTGAGAACTAAATGACGCCCTTTTCCTTCTACAATACTACCCTGGTGTACTTAGTACATACATTTCTTCAGAGTAGCAGGGGAACATCTTTTTTTCACAAGCCTTTCATTTTTTTTAAATTAAAACTTTACTGTATTTTTCCCATTACCTTTTAGTCCCTTATACCTCCCTCCCCCACTAATCACCACACTGTTATCTATGTCCATGAGTCCTTTTTCCTTTTTGCTCAGTTCCTCTATACCCTAACTCCCCACCCTTACTAGCTGACATCCTGTTCTCTATTAGTCTGTCCCCATTTTCCTTGTTAGTTCAGTTTTCTCATTAGATTCCATATATGAGTGAAATCATATGGCATTTGTCTTTCTCTGACTGGCTTATTCCACTAAGCATAATGGTCTCCAGGTCCATCCACACTGTCACAAAGGGTAAAATTTTTCTTTTTTATAGCCAAGTAGTATTCCACTGTGTAAGTGTCCCATAGTTCTTTTATCCACTCATCTATTGATGGACACTTGGGCTACTTCCATATCTTGGTGACTGTAAATAATGCTGCAATGAACATAGGGATACTTACGTTCTTTCAAATTAATGTTCTGGGTTTCTTTGGATATATTCCCAGAAGTGGGATAGCTGGGTCAAAAGGCAGGTCCATTTTTAATTTTTTGAGGTATCCTCATACTGCTTTCCACAGTGGCTGCACCACCTGCATTTCCACCAACAGTGGAAAAGTGTTCCCCTTTCTCCACATCCTTGCCAGTACTTGCTTGTTAACTTATTGATGATAGCTATTCTGACAGGTATGAGATGGCATCTCATTGGGGTTTTAATTTTCGTTTCTCTGATTATTAGCAAAGTTGCGTATCTTTTCATATGTCTATTGGCCATCTGTACATCCTCTTTGTACAGATGTACATCCATCTGTATACCCTCTGTACATTCTCTTTGGAGAAGTGTCTATTCAGGTCCTTTGTCCATTTTTTAATTGGGTTCTTTGTTTTTTTGGTGTTCAGTTTTGTAAATCCTTTGTAAATTTTGGATATTAACCCCTTATCACATGTTTGGCAAATATGTTCTCCCATTCTGTGGATTGTTTTTCACTTTGTTGATTAAATGCTTGGCTGTGCAAAGAGGTTTTAGTTTGATGTAGTCCCATTTTATTTATTTTTTTCTTTTGTTTCCCTTGCTGCATGAGATATATCCAATAAAAAATTGCTCGAGCAATGTCGAAGATTTTGCTGCCTATGTTTTCTTCCAGGATTTTTATAGTTTCAGGTCTAATATTTGAGTCTTTGATCCATTTTGAATTTATACTTCTGTGTAGTGTAAGAAGATAGTCTAGTTTCATTTTTCTGCATGTATCTGTCTAATTTTCTCAATACCATTTATTGAATAAACTAACATTAGCCCACTGTATATCCTTGCTTCCTCGTCAAATATAAAATATTAGCAAACCATATACAGCAATGCATCAAAAAGATCATATAACATGGACAAGTGGAATTTATTCTGGGAATATAAGGCTGATACAACATTCACAAATCAATAAATGTGATTCACCACATAAAAAAATGAAGGATGAAACCACATGATCCTATCAATAGATGCAGAAAAAGCATTTGATAAAATCCAGCACCATTTATAAAAACTGTCAGCAAAGTGGAAATAGAGGGAACATACCTAAGCATAATAAAGGCCATATATGACAATCCCATTACCAGCATCATACTCAATGGGCAAAAACTACAAGCGTTCCCCTTAAGATCAGGAACAAGATAGGGATGTCTGCTTTCAACTCTCTTATTCAAAACAGTACTGGAAGTCCTAGCCACAGCAATCATATAAAAAGAAGAAATAAAAAGCATCCAAATTAGAAAGGAAGTAGTAAAAGTATCTTTATTCACAAATGACATGATTCTGTACAAAGGACCCCAAAGATTCCACCAAGAAACTACTAGAACTGATAAATGAATTCAGCAAAGTAGCAGGATACAAAATTAATATCCAGAAACCAGATGCATTTTATATGCCAACAACTAACAGAAAGGAAAACCAAGAAAACAATCCCATTCACAACTGCTTCAAAAAGAATAAAACCTCTAGGAATACACCTAACCAAGGATGTAAAAGACCTGTATGTGGAAAATTATAAGACACTGAAGATGGAAATTAAAGAAGATACAAATAGTGGAACCACATACTGTGTTCACGGATAGGAAGAATTAACATCATTAAAATGTCCATTCTAACCAAAGCAATCTATAGATTCAAGGTAACTTCTATCAAGATTCCAATGATATATTTCAAAGAACCAGAACAAATATTTCAAAACTTGTATGGAACCATAAAAGGCCCCGCACAGCCACAGCAATCCTGAGAAAGAAGAACAAAGTTGGAAGAATCACAATACCTAATATCAAACTGTATTACAAGGCCATAGTAATCAAAACAGCATGGTATTGGCATAAAAACAGACACATAGATCAATGGAACAGAATAGAGAGCCCAGAAATAAACCCATGCCTTCATAGTCAAATGCCTTTCTTTTAAAGACCTTTGTACCTTTGCAATACAAAGGGTAGATGTCAGGCTATAGTAAAATGACTTAAAGGAGAAAGAAGTAAAGATTCCTCTTCCCCAAATGGTACAGTGTTACACCACTCCTAGCTAAAAGGCCTCTTCTCCTCTATCATACATGAAAATTGTTGTTAGTTATGTGGATTGAGTTGCCTCATTTGGGATAAAAGCATCCTGGCCACATCATATTTCCACTAACCCAAGTTTTTAATCACAAAAGAACAAGAAATAACTCATTACCAATTTAAATGCATCATTTCAGAGAATCTTAAAACTGGAGAAATTCTAAAATTCAACCAGGACAATTCTCTCCCTTCCTCAGGAATATGAAATGCGCTATGGGAATCACCCAGGATCTACCAAAGAGTGAGCATACATGAATGTTAGTTTCCTACCTTTGAAAAGTTCTCTGGGCCTCTGTTCTAGGCAATCAGTCTCAGGAGTTCCTGTACTCAGCTCCAGAAATATTTTTCAAAAGCTTTGGTGTGAAGCTCTATTTTTAAGCCTACATTCAGTACTTGTGGATTTTCCTATTTTAACTCCAATAGTCAGTTGCTCTTGAGATGCTCTCAGTTTCTATAATGCTCTTAAGCATTACAGGAAAACAAACTACTATGTTTCAGATCTAATAAAGAAAGAAGTCAAAGAGAAAGTAATTCTTAGTCTAGGGCATCTATTGCTGCTGCTACTACTACTACCACCACCACCACCACCACCACCACCACTACCACTACTACCACAACCACCCTGGACATGATGCAGGAGACAGAATAAGCATAAGATATATATGATATGGCATTCCACTTCATCCTGTATTTGCTCTCGTAAGAAATAAAGACCAGTAAATAACTTACTGCCAACTTAGAGTCACAATTTCAGAGACTCCTGAAACTAGAAGAAACTTTAAAAGTTCAACTAGAACAATTCTCTCCTTTCCTTACATATAAGTTAGTTGTGAGGCTTAAATGAGACATGTGAATCATATAAAAGCATTATTTAGCAATTAAAAAACTCAAACATCTTTAAAGGCACATTATTTTGTAATGATCACATTATCTACATCATGGTGTTGAGGAAATGTGAATCCACTGACTAGATTATCAGGGTAGGCAAACTTTCCCTATGAAAGGCTAAACAATAAATATTTTAGGCTTTGCAAGCCACAAATGGGCTATTAAATTTTCTTTTTTCTTTTTTAATGACCCTTTAAAAAATATAAAAATTACTCTTTTCCTCACTGGTCACATAATGGTTGATGGGCCAGATTTGCCGGGTTCAAGCTGGAGTGTGCCGACTCCTGAGCTGGATAGTAATGTTTAAGTCGTAAGAGATAATTCAAATCAATTTATAAAGCAATGATAAAACCAGAAACAGACTTTAAATATTCACACTTCATTCAGTATACCATTCTACATCCAGAAACACCACTACCTTACCTGAAATTCATCAAAACATAAGAGACATGCCTCTTCGCTGATTTCCTCGGCTATAGGGGCTATTGGATCATATGATTTAGCCATGAATCCTGGTTTCCTTTTTGGCAAATTCTGTTTAAGGAGGTGAATTCCTTAAATGAATAAAATTTAACACAAAATCAAATATTGCATTAATAGTACTTTTTAGACAACCAGAATATATTTTTAAGTCTCTAAATAAATGAAACTTTAGTGTAAACATAAGTGTAAATTCCACATACAATCTAATGTGATTACTGAAATTGGTTGCATTTTCTCTACCTCAAAATAAGCTGCTTACATATTATTATATTCCCATGATTATAAGAATATTTTGGGGTCAATCCATCTCTACTCTTCAATCATTTTGGAGATGACAAAGTAATATACCAGATGGCTAGATGGTGACTAGATGGTGACCAACAAATCAATCTTAGTCCTGAGAATTTCAAGGATACACACAAAGAAGGTAGCCCTGCCCTATGTCTAGCATATCTAATCAGAATGTTCTTGTCTGTAGCCTGATACACTAAAGACAGTCCCGCTTCATTTCTTATATGTTTACTTAATGCTGAAAGTATTATAAGAAAAGCACAATGTTCCTGCTCTGAGGAGCTTTCGATGTACCTGATAGACAAATAATGCAGAAATGAAATAACATAAGAACACTAACAAAGCAATAAAGCATACATACAAGTACAAACTGAAAGCCTAATCAAGAATAACTTCTTTTTTTCATTAAATTGACTGGGGTGACATATTCAATACCATTATTTAAGATTCAAGTGTACAATTCTATAGTACTGGGTTGGCCAAAATGTCATGTGGGTTTTTTTGTAAAATAAAAGACACATTTTTCATTTTCACCACTAACTTTATTGATTTGGATATTTTTAGTAGTATGTCGGCTATCTCACACATATATAACACTGACTGCTCTCAGTTACTGTTTCAGTTTGATCACCATCAGCCTCACCTGGACTACCTGACCACAGAGCAAAACCCAGCAAGAAGTCTTCAGTGCAAAACTTCACACTGAACTTCTGATGTTTGATCAGTCACGGCACCTTCTCCATACACTGCACAAATCTTTTTTTTTTTTTTGTTTCAGTTGCATTTTTACTTTTCTTGAAATAATAAGGCATGGTATGCCAAAAAATTACTTATTTTCTACTATCTTTAATATTAAAATGGCTACATAAAAATACACCAATTTTTTTTAAACAAACGATGATAGGACAGCTGTCACAATACAATCCAACAAAACTGTTTCAAATGAAGTTAAAAGACCACTAAGTGTTCCTAAAGCCATCTCACAGAAAAAAACAAACAAACTTTTTGGCCAACCCAATATATCATCTATGTATTGCATTGTGTGCACACCACCCAAAGTTTAGCCTCCTTACATCACCATATATTTGACCCCCTTTAGTGTCTTCAGCATCACCCTACCCACCTTCCCCTCTGTTAACCACCACACTATTGTCTATGAGTTTGTTTGTGGCTTTCTGTTTATATTTCACATATGAATGAAATCATACAGTTATTGTACTTTTCCATGTGACATATTTCGCTTAACGTGATACTCTCAAAAACCATCCATGTCACAAATGGCAATACTTCATGTTTTCTTATGGCTGAATAGTAAAAACTTCTTGAAACAGGTGAGTTTTAAACATTTCTTATTGATCCTTGGCAGAAACAAAAAATGCCTGACCTTCATATAGTAACCTCTGTTCTTACATTTGGAAGTACTGCTTTACCCCTAGGACCAACCTTGGACACATTACTAATTGCTTCAGTATAACACAAAACAAATAAAATCTTACTTTAAGCAAAAATCTATTATTTGGACTTCTGGCCAAGATAGAGGCATAGGGAGACATACTCACACAACCCAAAGAAGGACAACAAGGATTTAAAAATGAAAAACAACCAGAACTGACAGAAAATCAAACTGTACAAAAGTCCGACAACCAAGGAGTTAAAGAAGAAAGATCCATCCAGACCGGTAGGAGAGGTGGAGACAAGCAGCCGGGCAGAGAGGACTAGCGACAAAGCAGCAGTGGAAGACTGGGGCAGGCCAGGAGGCGGTTGGCGGACCCAGCAAAGTAGTGGATTGTGGAGCGGGGCAGACAAGGCTGCAGCTGGCTGGCAAGGCAGCAGCTGGTAGACCAGCAAGGTGGCAGCAGTACCACATTCATGTGTGGATAAACCAGGAGGAACACCTGGGGAGAGAGACGGACCATGCAACCTGGGGTCCCAGTGTCAGAAAATAAAGCCTCAAAACACTGACTGAAAACACCTGTGGGGGTCGAGGCAGCAGGAGAAACTCCCAGTCTCACAGAAGAGTTCATTGGAGACACACACAGGGTCCTAGAATGTACACAAACCCACCCACATGGGAATCAGCACCAGAAGGACCCACTTTGTTTGTGGGAAGCGGCAGAAGGGACTGAAATCTGGCAGAGAGTGAAGCAAGCACCATCGTTCCCTCTCAACCCCTTCCCCACATACAGCACCACAACCCAGCTACTGGGTTGCCCCACCCTGGTGAACACCTAAAGCTCCATCCCTTATAGTAGCAGGAACACAGAGACAAAAAAAAAAAAAAAATGGCCCAAACGAAAAGACAGATCAAAGCTCCAGAAAAAATACAACGAAGTGATGAAGAGATAGCCAACCTATCAGATGCACAATTCAAAACACTGGTAATCAGGATACTCACAGGATTGGTTGAATTTGATCACAAATTACATGAAAAAATGAAGGTAATGCTAAGTGAAATAAAGGAAAATGTATAGGGAACCAATAGTAATGAGAAGGAAACTGGGACTCTAATCAATGATCCGGACCAGAAGGAAGAAAGAAACAATTCAAACAGAAAAGAATGAAGAAACAAGAATTAAAAAAAATAAGGATAGGCTTAGGAACCCCCAGGACATCTTTAAACATTCCAACATCCAAACTATAGGGGTGCCAGAAGGAGAAGAGAAAGAGAAAGAAATTGAAAACTCATTTGAAAACATAATGAAGGAGAACGTCCCCAATCTGGCAAAGGAAATAGACTTCCAAGAAGTCCAGGAAGCTCAGAAAGTCCCAAAGAAGTTGAACCCAAGGAGGAACACACCAAGGCACATCATCATTACATTAGCCAAGATTAAAATGAAGGAAAGAATTCTAGAAACAGTAAGAGATAAAGGGACAGTCACCTACAAAGGAGTTCCCATCAGACTGTCAGTTGATTTCTCAAAAGAGACCTTACAGGTAAGAAGGGGCTGAAAAGAAGTATTCCAACTCATGAAATCCAAAGACCTACAGCCAAGATTGCTCTATCCAGCAAAGCTCTCATTTAGAATGAAAGGTCAGATAAAGCACTTCTCAGATAAGGTCAAGTTCAAAGAGTGCATCATCACCAAGCCCTCATTATATGAAATGTTAAAGGATTTACTAAGAAAAAGATAAAACATATGAACAGTAAAATGACAGCAAACTAACAGTTACTAACAACCACACCTAAAACAAAAAACAAAAGCAAACTAGAACAGGAAAAGAACCACAGAAATGGAGATCACATGGAGGGTTATCAACAGGGGAGTGGGAGGGGGAGTGAGGGGGAAAAGGTATAGAGAATAAGTAGCATAAATCATAGGTAGAAGATAGACAGGGGGAGGTTAAGAATAGTATGGGAAATGGAGAAGCCAAAGCACTTATATGTATGACCCATGGACACGAACTAAAGTGGGGGAATGTGGGTGGGAGGGGTGTGCAGGGTGCAGGGGAATAAAGAGGGGACATGGGACAACTGTAATAGCATAATCAATAAAATATTTTTAAAAGAAAAAAATCTATTTTTTAAATTGTTCAACTACAGTTGGCCCCACTTTCTCCCTATTACTCTCCCCTTCCCTACCTTGCCCCCACCTCCTACATTCAATCCCTCCTCCTTGACTCTGTCCGTTGGTCCTTTATACGTGTTCCTTTGATGACTTTTCCCCTTCTTTGCCCCATTATCCACCTTCCTCCCCTCTAGTTATGGTCAGTTTGTTCTTTATATCCATCTCTCTGGTTCTATTTTGGTGACGTTTGCTTTGTTGATTATGTTCCTCTTACAGATGAGATCATATGGTGGTATTTGTCTTTCACCACCTGGCTTATTTCACTCAGTATAATGCTCTCCAGTTCCATCTATGCTGTTGCACAGGGGAGAGCTCCTTCTTTCCTTCTGCTGGGTAGTACTCCTTTGTGTAAATGTACCACAGTTTTTTGATCCAATCACTTACTGATGGGCACCTAGGCTGTTTTCTGCACTTGGCTATTATAAATTGCGCTGCTATGAACATTGGGGTGCATAGGTTCTTCTGAATTGGTGTTTCAGGATTCTTAGGGTATAATCACAAAAGTGGAAATTCCAGGTCAAAAGGCAGTTCCATTTTTAGTTTTTTAAGAAAAATCTATTTTTTAAATATTAAAATATTCAGAATTTTTAAAAATAAGGAAAATTCTTTTATATCACTTAAAACTCACTTCTCCAGATAATTAACTTACTTTTGTGAACATCTAGCATGAAACCATGAAAATGAACCCGTTTTTTCCTCTTCATTTCCACATAAGCATAAAACATGTCCATCACCATTGTTTTGCCTGTACCTTAAAAAAAAAAAAGGATACTATTAAACAGTATGTACTGATTGCTCTAATGATTGTTCATTAGCTTTAGGATAATGAAACCACACTCTTCTACTGAAAAGCTTAAGACTATGTTACGTTTTTAGAAAGGAGCGTTTTTTTTTATGTTAATCCAGCTAAAAATAAAATATTACTCTTTTCTAATTCCTGTTTTTAGGAAATACAACATTCAGTCAATATAACAGGGGCTATTCCCCTTCCTTCCAGAAAACTATGTTTACAAACCGGCAAAAATTATAGATCATTCATTCTTCAGTTTCTCTTCCAAAAAGCACCAGTATGAATAAAATAATTTCATTAATTAAATACATATTTTGGGACATCATTAAGTGTGAGGAACTATCTTAGGCATTATGGGAAAATTCAAATATGAAATATAAAAAAATAAAGATTAGTATCTAACATAAATACTGAAAATAAATCATACAAACAGATTAGAGCTGGAGGATTGCCAGTTATAACACTTTTTTAAAAATCTGAGAATATAAGTCTTTCAAAATGAGGTCTACTTGAAGAAATTCTAATACAGTCAGCCTTTGTAATTAGATTATCTAATTTTCAACACTCAGGACTTTTTAATCACTGTGATTGCATTAGTAATTGAAGAGTCAACAGTCTGGGCATTTAACGTAGGCAAGCACAGAAAGCCTTAGTAGGCAGAACGGGGACAGTGGCAGTGCTCAAGCTGGCCTCCCACCAAGCCCTCCTCGGCAGGCCAGGCCCAGTTGTGCTGGTCCTGTCCCTCAGCCTCTGCTTTCTCCAGCACCACCCCAGCCACCACGGTGTCCATGATCCTCCTGTAGGAGACACGGCTCAGGAAGTGAGACCTGAGTCTTAGACTGGGGCTGGGGAGGCATTCCTCCACTCCATAGATGACTTTGGGCCCGTGATGTTTGATTTGCCAGAAAGTTTTTGTATATGAAAATACAATTCTCTACAGAGATTTTTTAATGATGAAACCATTTAGACTGAAAAGTAATTTTTTAAAAAATACCCAGTACAATATCTCTTGATATAGTGAGTGGCAGCAGATTCTAAATCATTACATTTTACCTAAAAAAGTAAATCAATAAAGTTTCAAATTCTGTTGCATAAAGCACAGCACACTGATAGATCCAGAAGTCATAAATTATCTAACCAAAAATGTGGATAATATATATTTGAAGTAACCTTTGGGCTAATTCTTTTAAAAATTGACTTAAAATAACCCTGGCTGGTGTGGCTCAGTGGATTGAGTGCTGGCCAGCAAACAGAAGGTTTGCTGGTTTGATTCCCAGTCGGGGCACATGCCTGGGTTAGGGGCCAGGTCCCCAGTAGGGGGTGTAAGAGAGGCAACCACACACTGATGCATCTCTCCCTCTCTTTCTCCCTCCCTTCCCTTCATCTAAAATAAATAAATAAATAAAATCTTTTTTTAATGGGCTTAAAATATAACAGGACCATTATATAAAAAATTACTAGAGATAAAAGAAAAAGAATAATTTAATATATTAGGATACATGCAATTTAACCTTCTAAATATCAAAATCACCATAAATAAAATTCATATCCTTATTTAATCAGTATATTTTTACTGAATGCCTATCACATGTGGGGTGCTACTCTAAGAGTTTAGAATATTCTAGTGAACAAAACTGATAATAGTACCTGCCCTCAAGGAACCTGGAGGTTTAACATTATATATCTTTTAAGATATAAAGAGATATTAGAAACTGTATTGGGCACTTTTGTCCTAAATCTCTTTCTTCTGAACAATTCTCTACTTAGTATAACACATGGGTGTTGGCCACTAAAAACACCCCACTATCCTTATACACTGTGATTGGCCCTACCATGGGCATATGACCAATTAGGTAAGGATCTGTGGGGGGAATTAATACGGATTCTGAGAATCAGAATCATCCTTCTCCCTTTTTTTTCCCTTCACCTAAGGACATTTTTTCATTGCTTTTAGGGAGAAGGGGAGGGAGGGAGAAAAAGAGAAAGAGAGAAAGAGATATCAAAGTGAGACAGAAACATCAGTCAGTTGCCTTTCCTGTGTACCCTGATTAAGGATCAAACTGACAACCTGGGTATGTGCCCTGACCAGGAATGGAACCTGCAACGTTTTGGTGTATGGGACGATGCTCCAACCAACCAACCCACATCGGCCAGGGCCCTTCTCCTCTTAAGAGGGCAACCTAGAAGATCCCAGGAGACTTCTTTCCTATAACATCAAAAAATTCTTACCAAGAATTAAACTAATAATAGAAAAGCAGAACCAAAAGGTGAAGGACAAGGGAAAAGGAGGGAAGGAGAAAGAGATCCCTAAAATATTACTTAAGCTCACAAATCTCTACTCATGACTGAATCAGATCATTACCTGATTTCACAATTAAAGCAACCATTAAATTCATCCCCTACTTCAGCTAATTCAACTGGCCGGGTTTGTTTTTTTTTTTTTACCCTGCAACCGAAAAAGAGTACTCAATGATACAGAATTAACAAAGGGGGAAAGATGATCAATTGCAAAGGACATGAATATTCAAATGACACCAAAAAATATAAATACCTTTAAACATATTTTTTAAAAGTTTAACTCCATCAGAAATAAAAGAAATACAAATTAAAATACCAATGATATACCATTTTTCACGTTGGTGAGGACAGAGGGGAATTCAAGTAAAACACCCAGGCTGAATTGGGTTAAGAGAGATCAGAATGACTGAAGTCCAACACAGGTGAAAATTTCAAGGCAAAGTACCAGAGAGGATGAAGCTATATAATGAAAGAGCTTTGAAATCAACATGACAGTACTCTTAAGTCTGGTTACTTGTATGTAGGGTGATACTCCATGATGTGAGGCAAAGAATGGCCACCGGGAAGCTATAAGGTAAACAATTTCCAGTTGTTGTAGGTATTCAATATCATATCTCTGTAAATTATGGACACCACCATGGATTCTTGTAGTAATAGAATTGCTCAGTATGTTGACTATGGTGGTAGATACATAAACCTACATAGGAGATGAACTGTACACATACACGAGTACAAGTAAAATCGGAGAAATTTGAATAATTTCCATGAGCTATGATATTTATACTACAGTTTTACAGAATGTTACCTTTAAGGGCAATAAAATAGAAAATATCAAAACACATCTCAGGTAAAGGCGAGTTTTCTTTCATGGAACTATTTTTCAGGTGTGTACGGGTGTGTGTGCACTCATAGAGTGAGTCAGGATGTAAAATATACTTCAAAAATCGTTCAAAGCCATTGCAATAAATTATGAGCTTTGGATGAATGAAGACTGCCTCTGCTTTTATTCATGATTACACCGCCAGAAACAACACACTGCCTGGCACAAAGCAGATGCTCAGTAAACACTTATCAAGTAAATGGAAGAATGAGGACAAAAGATGTTGAAAGAAGGTAGGGAAGAAACCAACACTACTTCACAATTTGCTTCAGTCTCTACAGAATCCTTAATAAAACCTTGTACATTTCTTAAGAGAAAGTTCTTGCTAGGGAACTAATACGTAAAACCTAAAACTCTCTTATGTTCTAACTTTGAAGCCTCTAGTTAGGAAGCCAAAAATGACTTGAAGAACTTCCCACCCCACTGCGTGGCATCCTGTTCACAGGCGACCCCCTAGAGAAGGAGCTGTGAGTAGTGTCCTCCGTCACGGCCTCCAAACCCAACGGAGTTCTGCTTCCCAACTCCAACCTTAAAATCAGCCTACTTTTCAACTGGTGGAAATTCTCTCTGTGAAGTAGGTGAGGTTAAACCAAGAGGCTACCAGAAAGGCACAGATAAACAAACAGGACCATTTGTTATCTGCTCCAATACCATCACCACTGCAGTCTGCTAGTCAAGAGCAGAAACCCTGTTGTAAGAAAGCCGCTGTTGGGTAAGAAGGAAGACACAAAATACTACTACAGCATTAGGCTCCTGCATGGTTTGTGCTAAGCATTTAATTAATGAAAACATTTTTTTCAAGATTGAACCATGATGATGATAATCCAATTTATGTCTCAACTCTACTGGGGTGCCCTAGATGGAGGGTTACCTGAGTCAATCATGGTTACCTGCGTCAGTATCTCAACATTTCTACAAAGAAGGGGACTACAGTCGAGTGGGCATGACAGAGGGCACGCCAGGTACAGGAAGAAGGAAGAGGGCTCAAAGAAGCAGACATGCTCTTTCCCGTCACTTCTTACAATGTAATACCTATTTCCCAAGGCTAAATATGGAGAAAAATACTCTTTACCACATCATGAGGCAGAAGACCATTTTCAGCAGTCAGACTGTCGGCCTTCCAGAAAAATGTCAACCTCGCTCTGAAGGGAGGCACAGTTATCATCAAAGACTTCAGAGCACCCTGCAGAGGGACTCCAATCACACCAATGCAGAACTCAGCCTCCACGGAAAGAAAAGGAAGAGGCTCCTGGCTAACAAAAATGGTGGGGAAATAAAAAGGAACTTCTACTGTTCGCACTATCTGCAGTTGTGCACAGAATATGATCAAGGGTGATACACTGGGCTTCTGTTACAAGATGAGGCGTGTGCACACTCACTTCCCCATCAATGTCGTTATTCAGAGATTGGTTCTCTTGTTGAAATCAGAAATTTCTTGGGAAAAAATATATCCACAGGGTTCAGATGATATCAGGCATTGGTTGTTCAGTATCTCAAGCCAAAAACAATGAGTTGGTTCTTGAAGGAAATGGCACTGAACTTGTATCAAGTTCAGCTGCTCTGATTAAGCAGGACACAAGAGTCAAAAACAAGGATATCAAAAATTTTTTGGATGGTATCTATGTTTCTGAAGAAGGGATAGTTCTGCAGGCTGATGAAAAAGATCTAAGTTGTCCAGGTACACAGAAACAGCAAGATGCCAAATGAATGACTGTTCAGACTTCTTCACGATATTTTAAAGATGCAGTAAAAGCCATGTATTGATTTGTGGGGCTGGGTAGGTGGATAGTAAAGAATAAGAGCTTGTGAAGCCACTCAGGTTTTTCTCCTAGCCAGAGAGCCTCCCAAAATGAGAATCTGACCTATCATTTAGTACTTATTTTGTAAGTATTCTAAATTAAATGGAGTATAGCCACCAAAATGTTCATCTCACTTCCTATTTCGGAATTGCTTTCCCTTCTCCCTTCTACATTATCGAGATGTTCCTAACCAAAGGTTGCCACATACCAGCCTATGTAAACATGTCATCACATCTTTTCTAATTCTTTCAAGCATTCAGATGCATGACGTTTAGTGTATATACTTCCCTTCAATTAGTTAGAATATGGCTGTATTTTTCAAACTAAAATCCAATAACTTTCATGTTTTTTTTTAAAAGCCCTTTTGCAGAAGTAGAAGTTGATCTTTACTAACCATCTTCATATATGGCAAAAAGTAAGAGGAGAAATAAAAACATTGGTTTTGCAGTGACTGAGCATGAAAGTGAAGGAATAGGAAGTATCTGTTCTCCAAAGAGGCAAATAAGGTCTGACAACAGGATGAGATCTGCTGGCAGTGCCCCAAGGTACAGACACGTAAAACTGATCGTGCACACCTGGTATAATTATTTAATGCTTTCTAAATAGAAGGATGCACTCACTGGTGTCAAAAATACCAGTTAGCTAATGAACTAAGGGAAAAAAATAGTTTGGCTTGTTTCACATTTTTAAAAATCTGTCAGTTTCAGGACCTTGAAGAATTTCAGGGACAATCTCCATCATTCACTTTTGTGATCTAAAGAAGTCTCTTTTTATAAGGTTTGCTAGGTCTGTAAATGTGAAACAGGAACTTAGTGGCATTCACAACAAATCAAAAAAAAAAGGGAGGGCCCTCTTTCTTCAAGATGAGAAAGTAAACATTTAAAGTTTTATCTTTAAGGCACTATAACCACTGAATATATTACTAAGATAATAACTTCTGCCACCACTCCCTCATAATGCAAATGTGTTATGGCTATAGGGGCCTGAAGCTTTTTATTAGTCCAGGACCAAAACTGATCCCTCTACATGGAGAGAGATCTACATACATGAGAGTTTTTAGTATCTCACTAAAATGATTGGCCACCAATAAGGTCAGGTAAAGTAAGAGCCACCTTCACCACATCAGTGAATGTGGTGACCCAGAGAGGTTTAGATCTAGAAGGATTTGTTTGATGGAAATGGAAAGTGGAAAACAGACAACTTCAGCAAGAATGAAGTCAGAGAAGAAGACACTAGTTGATTAGAAAAATCTAGAAAGTAAGAGACAGCTCATAAATTCTCCATGAAAATAGGAGTCTGTATGTCCAAGGTATAGAAATGGGAGTCCAAGGAAATATTACCCACTAATAACTAAATTGAGGATAAGGGCTTATATTATGAGTAGAAATATTAGTAGAAAGCAAAAGTGAAAAAGAATAGGTTTTTAAAAAACTATACATTAAGCTAGAGCAAACGGCAGTGAGCAGTAAGATTCTGAATTATCTAATAACCTACCTATATATGATTTCCTTCCCCAAGATCAACTCACTTTATGCACTAAATAATATCTGTGCCCTAACATGCTAATACTGCTTAAACTACAGGTATGCCCTATGAGAAGTAAGATAAGTGCCCTCTCCTCCCCCTATTTTACCTTACCTCATCCTACTCTCGTGCTGGTAGTGGATTGAAGGATGAAAATGGAAGTTATCTCTGAGTGAAAGCTGGGAAACTTGCTGTTCGTACCACCCAAAACTTGTTTTAACACACTTACCAACATCTCCATAAACATAGAGGCCCTTTGGAGGTTTGCTCCTTGAAAAAAGCTGCAAATTAAGAACAAATTATAAATCTCTAACATGGAAATAATGAAATATCATCATTTACATACTGTTCCTAACTGTGCTTACAGGGCTGAAATGGGCTATCACGCACAATACAAAACGCTTGATGTGTAACACTTGATGTGTAACTTAAGTTTCAGTACAGGAGGCAAGAGTCATAGTATAGCCCAGAGCAAGAGCTCTGAAGTCACAGTTTATATCCCCTACACCATTTGCTAACCATGTAATCTTCCCCCTCTTTCCCAAACAGGCTCTCCAAACAATGGCAGCCTAGCTCATTCCCAGCAAGCAAGAGATCAGAAGAATTTTTCTGGAGAAACGAAATGGTCTCCAGATGGGGAAAAAAAAAAGACTCAAAGGCACTTAGAGTGCGGGTTTCTCCCACAGACGGAGCTGGCTCCCTACCAGATCACGTTAAGCATACCACTCAACCAACGTAAGATGGACCTTTCAGTCAGCCCGTTAGTATCTGAAAAGACACGAAAATGAACTGACAACCTAGACACCTGGTTTTTTAAAAATCTTCAAAGATGAAAGCTGGAAACCGGACCAAATATGCAGAGGCAAAAAACTCACAAGAAACAGAGACCACACAGACAGCAGACGAAATCTTCAAAAATAAAACTCTAATCAATATAATTAATATGCTGAGAAAAATAAGAAAAGCTATTAAAACTGTAAACCAAGAACAAAATGCAATTTTAAAAAGAAACATTAAGAACAAAAGAGAGCACTTTGAAATTTAAAATACGGTAGCAGAAATAAAATCTCAGAGGAAGGTTTAGAAGATAAGCTTGAGGAAATTTCCCAGGATATATAAAAAATAAACAACAATAAAAGATGAAAATATAAGAAAATTACAAAATTAACTCAAGAGCTCCAACATCTGACAAAAAGGAATTCTAGAAAGAGAAAATAGAGGAAAAAAGAGAGGAAGAAGTTATCAATGAAATAATGCAAAAAATTTTCTCAGAACTGAAGAACTTGATTTCTAGACTGGAAGGACAGACTGAGTATCCAACACAGTGAGGGAAGACCCATACCAAGCTACAAACCTGAAATTTCAGAACTCCTGGGGTATAAAGAAGATCCTACAAACATTCAAGGTAGTGGAAGAAAGGGGGGCGAGAGGAACAGGCCACAAACAGATAAAGACTTTGAAGGAAAATGATTTCCAACCCATCTAACCTACCTATCAAGTGAGAAAATGGCAAACAGACATTCCGTACACACAGGATCTCAAAAACACAGCCCCAGCAGGGCTCCAAGACACACTGAGGATCCTGGGAAGGAAGCCCTGGTGAGAGGGAGGGTTGCTCCAGGACCACAGTGGCACAGCAGGTCAAGAAAGCAAGTCCAGACCAAAACAGGAGTGGGGAGGGCTTCAGGAAAGAAACAAAAGGGAACTTCTCTTTACCTTATATTATTGGGTGGCTTTACTAGTGCTTAGATGGCTTTAACTTCATTTAATACAATTTTGTTAGATCGTATTTTGACAGCTGTCATATCAGCATGCACTTTTTAAAAGCTTATCAAAATTGGCAATTTTTGTGCATCCATTTTAATATTGAAGATGGAGGAAAATAGGTAACATCTTTGGTGTATGATGCTTTATTATTTCAAGGAAGGTAAAAACACAACTGAAACCAAAAACGATTTGTGTAGTGCATGGAGAAGGTGCTGTAACTGATTAAACATATCAAAAGTGGTTTGCAAAGTTTCTTGGTACTATTGACATTTTGGCCAAATGATTCTTTGCTGTGGGACTGTCTCATGCATTGGAAGATGTTTAGCAGCCCCCCTGGCCTCTACCCACCAGAAACCAATAGCAGGAGATAACCAGCATACTCAAAATATCTGAATCAATAAAGTTATTGGTGAAAATGAAAAATGTATCTTGTTTTATAGAAAAACTTAATGGCCTTTCTGGCCAACCCAATATATCTGGTGCTGGGTGGGTACTGGAAATATCTGGAGGAACACTTTGTAAATTATATGATTGTCTAACCCTACATTATCAACCTAGATAACCACCCTGAACTTTGTTCCGGTTAGAATAACCTTTAAACTCTGTGGCAGTCCCTGGACAACTGCACAAGCCAAAGCACTGTTTTTGCCACATATAATGTGCAGCCATGTTTCTGTAAGCATTATACATGGGATTATCAGACCCATTATCATACGTATGGTATGTGGTCATTATACCCATGCATAATGCACACATTCTTATTTTCCCCTCAAATTTTGGGCAAAAAAGTGCACATTATACAAAGCAAAATATAGTAAATGAGAGAAGAGTTGATTCATAAAAAGTAAAAGAAACCAAGGCTATGCCATTCTGTACCAATAAGAGCATTCATATTTGGGCAGAGAACTGGCAAAATCTAGAATCTAGTATACAATGCTGTTACTGTTTTTTTTTTTAGTTTATTTATTTATTTATTTGTTTGTTTGTTTGTTGGGAAGGGAGGGAGAGAAACATGGATCGGTTACCTCTTGCATACCCCCAACTAGGGAACTGGCCTGCAAGCCAGGCGTGTGCCCTGACTGGGAAACAAACTGGCAACATTTTGGGTTGCAGTAGCCTTCAATCCAGTGAGCCACACCAGCCAGGGCAATACTGTTGGTTTTTTAATACTCCAACCTGCCTCAGAAACCTCTCCTACTTTCCTGATTGCTCAGTTTTCTCTACTAAATCCAGACCTTAGGGCCACCAGCATGTCCCTTCCAGAAGAACCTTCACTATGGTTTACACAAAAGGATATGCTTTGCTTTGACTTTGACAGCTGGATGCCTTCCCTGTGCACATTAACTCTCCATCTATTCTTTTTTTAAATATATTTTATTGATTATGCTATTACAGTTGTCCCATCCCCCCCTTTATTCCCCACTGTCCTGCACCTCCCCTCCCTCCAGCACTCCCCATCTTAGTTTATGTCCATGGGTCGTACATAAGTTCTTTGGCTCCTCCATTTCCCATACTACTCTTAACCTCCCTCTGTCTATTTTGTACCTACCATTTTTGCTTATTCCCTGTACCTTTTCCCCCATTCTTCCCCTTTCCCCTCGCTGCTGATAATGCTCCATGTGATCTCCATTTCTGTGACCCTGTTCCTGTTCTAGTTGTATGCTTAGTTTGTTTTCTCCATCTATTCTTAAATCTCAACTGAAAACCAATTCTACTCCTGCCAAATCCTCTTAATTTGTCTTGTTTTAATATCTTATATGAACTATTCTTATATACTGGTTGTTTTGTTTTCAACTTGTCTGAAGGGAAAAAGTGTTATACTCTTAAACAAATTTAGAACAGCCTCAAATTGGAAAACTTACATATAACCTAATAATCTCGAAGTATGTTCTATGTATAGAAATCTTTTGAAAACAGCATTCCGTATTAGGAAACTGGGAGTGTCCTAGCAATTTATAATTCTTCACAACACTTTTTGTAAGAATAGTCTGGGGCCTACTCTAGTACTGCTCACATGATAGAATCAGCATATGCTGAATAAATGAAGTTCAAAGCAAAAAAAGAAAATAACAAAGATGGGGGAAAAGGATGACACAAAGAACTCAGTGCTACTGGGGAAAAATGCACTGTCCATTTACCCACTCAAACTCCAAATATTTGTGAAAAAGCACTTCGGTAAATATTATATAGCATATCTAATTTATAATATAGTGTAGTATACTTTATAGTAACATTTAGAAGTTGATCAAGAGATACTGTTCTGGAGTACCAAAGGAGAAGGTTCTCCAGCATCTGAAATAACAAACAACTGGTACGACATAAATACTATTTAAGATGCAGATTCTACTCTAAATAAATGGGAAAATAAAATGGATGCTCTTCTAACAATAAATATTAGATATCATCTATCTAAACAATAGTATATACTCACAAGTATTTTCACTTGGAGAGGCAAGCCAGTCTTCTCCTAGTAAAATTTCAGTCTTCTAAGAATTATTGAAATTATTTCAAGAGTTTCAAAAATCTGTATTTTAAGGAGAAAATCAGAGGACTGAATGGAGAACAGTAAAACTATTTAGAAGGCTAAATAAATTTTAAACTTCTTTACTCATAGTACTGAATTCTGGGAGATTTGGAGTCATGCAGTTTTCCTCAGGATAACTAACACCCAGAAACCTGCATCATTTACATGCTCCTAATTTACAATGTACAACCGAATTCTCACAATTGACCCTAGTTTTTGGTTTCATTAAATTTCCTTTCTTAATGTATTAATTTCCTGTAATTTGTTCTTCTGTCTCAGAGAACTCCACCCTGGCATAGTTCCCTGGTGCTGGTATTCTCCAAGGGCTCCCTCCCCCAGAGGCCTTCTCTTTCTTCCTCTGGACCCCAGAATGCCAGCTGGCTTGCTGGCTGGCTGCTCACTGGTTTCAGTCCCTGGGAGGAGATACTACTTGCAGGAGATAGGAGGGATGGGTAGAGAGCAATTCAGGTTATTCTCCCGTTCCCTCCCTGCTTCGGTGCTGGGTCTCAGGGGCCACGTCACCCCAGAACCATCAGCTCCAGCTCCCTCCAGGCTTCCCCTCCCCACTCCAAGCCTTATTTGCTGGCCTAGATCTGCAATGTCTCTGACTATCTAAGTTGCCTCTTTTTTGTTGTTGTTGACGTTTTGTTTTTAAATATATTTTATTGATTATGCCATTACAGTTGTCCCATTCCCCCCTTCATTCCCCTCCACCCTGCATACCCTCTCTCCTCCACATTCCCCTGCTTTAGTTCATGCCCATGTGTCTTAAGTTCTTTAGCTTCTACATTTCCGACACTTCTCTTGCCCTCCCCCTGTCTATTTTCTCCCCACCATCTATGCTACTTATTCTCTGTACCTTCTCCCTGCCTCTCCTCCTTCTACTCCCCTGTTGCTAACCCTCCATGTGATCTCCATTTCTGTGGTTCTGTTCCTGTTCTAGTTGTTTGCTTAGTTTGTTTTTGTTTTAGGTGTGGTTGTTAATAACTGTGAGTTTGCTGTCCTTTCACTGTTCATCTTTTTTATCTTCTTTTTCTTAGATAAGTCCTTTTAACATTTCATATAATAAGGGCTTGGTGATGATGAACTCCTTGAACTTGACCTTATCTGAGAAGCGCTTTATCTGCCCTTCCATTCTAAATGAAAGCTTTTTCATTTCGAGTAATCTTGGATGTAGGTCCTTCATTTCATGACTTGGAGTACTTCCTTCCAGCCCCTTCTCGCCTGTAAGGTCTCTTTTGAGAAATCAGCTGACAGTCTCATCTCTTGATTTAGTCTTTATTTGAAACATCTGCTGTGAGCTATGGCCTGCCAAGACTCTGATACACACCCAACTCCTAAAATGCACAGAGGCAACATTAGACAAGCACATGAAAATGTGAACATGAATAAGTTTCTCCAGTGACCAGTGTAAGATTTGTCATGTTACTTGTATCTTAGTAAAGTTATAAATGATGATACCTATCCTAATGTGTTTTTTTTATTTTTATATATTGATTTTAGAGAGGGGAGAAAAGGGAAGAGAAAGAGACTTGATTTGTTGTTACACATATTTATGCAGTCATTGGTTGATTCTTCTATGTGCCCTGACCGGGATCAAACCCACAATCTTGGTGTATGGGGACGACACTCTAACCAACTAAGCTACCTGGCCAGGGCCTAATGGATTTTTGATGAGTCCAATGACACTGCATTGTACATATGATAAACTTAAGGATGATGCTGGAAGATCATGGTAACCTATCACCTACCTCTGCTAAGCATGAAAGACATAGCCAAAGGGTAATGCAGTTGAACCCAAAAGAACTGGTACAAATTCTGATTCTGCTATTTACCAGCTACGTGCCTCTGGGTAAGTCACATCAACTCTACAACCCTCTATTTTCTTATCTATTGGGTGTGCAGCAGAGCACAAGGGAGTTCCCACTCACTGCCTGCTTCTGTATACCTAATCACAAGACCCATTCGCTTACAATGAGGACGGAAAACTTCACATGCTTACTGATAACTGCTTCCATCCAAACTCATGGACCATGAAAAAAGAAACATGCACCCTTTGACACACCCTTCTCAAAGGTCTGAACAACACCACTGTACACTCGAGATATTTTATAACCGAAACTCTACACCAAACAAATCAAGAACACATTAAAAAACATATAGCACAATTTCAAAAACAGTCCATATGCTAAACCATAAACATCAATTAATTCCAAAAAATCAATATACTCAACCATAATATAATAAAATTAGAAATAAAAATAGAAAATAGCTAAAAATAGAAAAATCTCATACTAAGATACTGACCTTCCCATCATGTTCACCCAGACATCTGAAGACTGTCGAGAGGCCTGCAGAGGGTACCCTCTCACCATTCTTCCCACTGCCAATAACTGTTTCCCTGGTTAGTTCACACTCTCTCTCTGCAATGATATTCTAGAACCTTCTCGGCTCTCTTCATGCTAAACTACACTTCCCCCATCACTTTCAGCACATGTCTCCTACCTCTTTACAGAGAGAAAACAGAGGCACTGGGCTGGAACACTTTCCACTTCCTATATGAACTTGCAGTTGCACCCATATCTGCACCCATCCTTTCCTCTCTTCCTCCTGTGACCAAGGAAGACGATTCCCCTCCCAATGCAACCTTCTACCAATTCCTAGATCTCAGCCCCTCCCCTCCACCTTCTCGGGAACCATGATTCATCAAATTAAATTTTTTACTTCTCTTGTACTCCTTCTCATGAGCATCTTTAGAGATGTCTTCCTATGAATGTACTTTTACAGCCTTGAAGTATAATATTTTATAAGCAAAACATAAACTCAATCATATGGGAAATGATAGATACATTAAAAAGAGTGGAGTTAAACATTTCTATTTGGGAAAAAAATGTTAAGGAAGATAAAAAGACAAACTGCAAAAAAAAGTAATGTTTATTATAGATGAACTTATTTCCTTAGTAAACAAAAAGCTTTCTTTTATAAACAATATGAAAAACAAATACAAATTGCTTAAGCATATAGAAAATGCTTAATACATAATAAATGACAAGTGATTTAAAATAAGAATGAAACACCAGCATGAAAAAAGTCTAAAAGTCTCAAAGGATCCAGTACTATCGATGATGTAGGCACAGGCAGGCTCATAAACTGATACAAATATGAATTACTGCAATCTTTTTTGAGGCAATTTGGCATTGTTTATCAGAATGCAAAGTACACATACCATTGAACTGAACAATTCCTTTTGTAAAAATTTATCCTATAGGGGTACGCACACATGTATACGAAGATGTGTCAGTATATTCGCATGATGGAGTACTGCTGAATTGCTGGATATTCATATGAAAAAAATAAAAAGAATGAGGTAGCTCTCATAAGAAGAAGAGACTTCGATGTGGGATTGTCTCCTAGGCACAGTGTTAAAGTAAAAACCAAAACAACAACAAAAATAGGAGTGTGTATGCCGTGGACTCACTGTATACAAAAGAAATGAAAATTTCTGGAAGACCCTACAAGAAACTGTCAACAGTGAATGCATCCTGAAAATAAAAAATTACCTTTAGAGTTGACTCAGTCCTCACACAAACCTACTACAGAACATCCTGAACCTGAGCAGAAACGTGAAACCTTTTGTCTCTCTTCAAAAGTAATTTTCAATTCTCTATATTAATTTCAAAAAATTGCTATTATTTAAGTAATATACTTTGCACAAATGGAAATTTTATACAATATTTCTCAGAAGTATTTTATAAAGTTTACTTAAATTTTAATCTTATTAAGTGCATTATTTACATTTTATGATTATCTCTAAATGGTAAATGTTACATTTAATTTAATTAACAGTCCCTTACTACAGAAATAATGCAGAATTTATGTAATATTGAAACTATTATATGACAATTAGGAAATTGGACACACTTGAAACAGCAAAGCCATGCAAAGCCACTTTATAGATCCAGAGAAGTATCTTATTTTAACTATAAGAAGAGGTGAAAATAACTTGAATATATTTTTAATTGGCACTTTTTAAAAAACATGTTGAAAATTTTGTTTTAAACATAGTGATACTGATCCTTCTCAGGAGCAAATAATTAATACATATAAAGTTAACTATGTAAATTTGTAGCATATATATTTTGTGGGTCTTATATTGTTAATTTTTATGTACAGAACCACATTTGGAATCTAGTCCTTCAAGAGTAAATCAATAATTTGATTCATAAAATTTCTTCATGAGAATCAGAATTATAAATACCAAGTGAAGCAATAATGTAAAACAGAATGAACTTACATCCTTTTTGAGTGGCCATTCAAAGACTGTTCTCATATGCAGTTCATGCCCACCTGAATTTTTGTACTTAATTCACTGAGTTATAAATAATGGCTTACTACTGTTCTCTCGACTGAACAAGGTATCGCTGAAATGGGAAGCCATTAATCTTATTCACATCTGTACCCTCAACTCCTGGCATGAAGCCTTGCACACAATGAGGACCAACTCTCCATTTGTTGAATGGAATTTATAGACAATAATTGAGAGTCCTTGATAAACAAAGAAGTACACATTCTATCTATGATAGGGGCTTCTATAAAACTAAAAATCATTTGCTTTTCCCAGCTATACAATGGCACTTACCTTCCTCAGTGTTGGGAGGAAACTAGGCCCTGCCTAGTCTCAGAAGCTGTAAACCACCCCCCCCCCCGCCCATGGCTAAGGCTTAGTAAAAAGACCTTGGGACCATAAACCACTAAGAAGATAAAATTTACCCTCACAGCAGGGGCACAGCCTCTGCCCACTTTACTTCACCCTGCTTGGCCCCTGCAGGATGGCTGGATAATCAATGACAGGTAAAATTTCTCAAGGCAGGAACAACCTAAGACAGGCATGGTCATGGAGGGGCCATCAGGGGAAGACTAAGGAGACTGTAGAAAAGGGGTAATGGACCCTCACCCCTCGGCTTTGTCATAGCCTGAGTCCTCATTCTATCTGTAAAAGGTTTCTTAAACTCTTGGCTGCCCGCATCCCCCACCTGATTCAGACCTGAAACAATGCAGGAGGGTGTACAACCCTGTGCAGGAACTGATGATCAGGCCTAAGAAAGAATGCATAAAATCCTGCGAAACCTGCTTTACTAAGAATCCCCTCAATTTAAATGATAAGGGTCCAAGCATAAAATGAGCTTGTTTCCCAAAGTTTTATGGTCCTTTGACACCACTCTATCTATCTGACCCTGACTCAGAATAAGCCCTCATAGTTCTTTGAATGTTATCTATTGTTTGATCATTACTGCCTGACAATGATGGATGAACATTACATATACTCCCTATATTCCTATGCAAACTAAACCCAATAAAAGCCCATTGAGAAAGAGGCTCAAGGCCTTTCTCCTCTGAGAGACTGGTCAGCCTTTCCTCCCCAAGCAGATCATGTCTTAGTAGACTTATGCTCATCTGAAGCAGCCAGGAGAGCTTTGCTGGGGGACAAAGCTCCCCCAAACATCAGTGCTCAAAATCATTTTTAAAAAAAAACAACTAACTACCCTGTTGAAATATCTCACAATCACACTGAAAATATTTTGACTATGGAATATTATAAAAAGGCTAAAATGGAAACAATATTGAATACCTGATTACCTATCACCCAGCTTGATCAAATCTTTATCTTTTAACATATTTCTTCCAACATTTCAGTAATAAAACATTAGGTACAAATAAATTCTCAATTTGTGCCCTTCTTTCTAGGAGTTAACAATCCTGATTTTGAGTTTTTTGTCCCATGCTATGCAACATTCTATTTTAGAAATACCTTCTGATTTATTGATCAATTTTGTGGTATCCATGAGTTATCCTCCCAAAATAGACTCTACTTTGTCCATTTTTCTATTGGTTTGTTAATTTTTTCCAATTACTTGGTAGGAGTCCTTTACATATTCTAAATAGCAATCGTAGCCAGTTGTTTTTTAAAAATATTTATTTATTTATTTATCTATCTATCTATCTATCTATCTATCTATCTATCTATCTATCTATCTTTAGAGGGGAAGGGAAGGAGAGAGGGAAACATCAATGTATGGTTGCCTCTAGTGCGCCCCTGCTGGGAACCGGCCTACAGGAAACTGGCTTGCAACCCAGGCATGTGCCCTGACTGGGAATTGAACCTCGATCCTCTAGTTCGCAGACCTGCACTCAATCCACTGAGCTACACTAGCCAGGGCTTCATAGCCAGTTATTATGATGTAAATATTTTCTCCCAGTCTGTGATCTGCCTTTTCACTTTTCTCTGGTGCTTTCTATTGACTAGAAGTTTTCAATTTTAGTATAGTCAAATATATCCCTCTTTACCTTTATCATTCAGGCTTTTGTATCTTGTATAAGAAATACGTTCTTTCCCTAAGTTCATAAAAAACTTTCCTCAGTGTTTTTTTCAAAAAGTTTTACTTTAAATTTAGTACATTAATTCTATAGAATTTATTTTTTGTTTAGAGGTAGGTACCCAACTTTATTTTACTTTCAATATAGATAATCAATTATCTCATCTCTGCTTGTTAAATAGTCTTTCACACTAATTTTTAGTGCCAACTCATTGACATTTTAAGTTTTCATATATGTGATGGACTATTTTGTTCATATAATGGAACAATGAATAAAACAGTTCTGCTGACTATAGGCAGGAACATATAAAGAGAAGTAATAGGAGATCAGGTTGGAAAGCTAAACTAAGTATAGTTCGAGTAAACCTTAAATACAATTAATGGTCTCCTACCAGTCCTCAAATCTAGTCAGGTAGCAGTCATCTAGAGCAGAAGTCCAATTATGGCCTGTGAGCCCAGTCCAGGCTGA
The DNA here is from genome assembly GCF_021234435.1 of Artibeus jamaicensis. Classification (NCBI taxonomy): domain Eukaryota; kingdom Metazoa; phylum Chordata; class Mammalia; order Chiroptera; family Phyllostomidae; genus Artibeus; species Artibeus jamaicensis. Next base: position 23,102,756 of record NW_026521812.1, read on the forward strand.
CACCTGTTTTTGTAAATAAATACCTATTGGAATATACTTATTTATGTATTTCCTGTGACTACTTTGACAATGGCATAACTGAATAGTTGTGACAGAGGTCATATTTATGGCTCCCAAAACCTAAAAAAATTTCCTATGTTGTCCTTTACACAAAACATTTGCTGACCTTTGACCCAGAGACTCAGGTATAAACTCGGCCTAGATGCCATGGTAGCGTTACCTCTTTATGAGCTACATAACTCTGCTGCCTTAACCAAGCAGTCAGCTTTAGTTGATCATGACAGATAAATTCCAATCGTAGCATTACAAAATGGGGCTCTACCCCTTTCTTTAAATTTAAGGGATTTATTTAATGAATCATGTAATAAATAATTTATCATTTCTTTAATATATTATTGAAATTATTTAATTAATAATTTATTTAATTCATTTAAAAGGATTTATTCTCATCTCTAGTGATGGCACAATTTCACCTTTTAGAACCATGACAAAACCTAAGATGTAACTGACTAGATTGACTAATTATTCTGGAGTCTGAAGCAGGGCCCCATACTTTGTTTCCCATTTTTAGATTTTAAATGAGTCTTTGGCATGTATTAGTTCTCAAAAAAAAATGTAGTTTGATCCCAAATCTCACTTCCTTACAGATAATGCTGTCACTGGCTTAGGACATAATGCTTTTGCTTTAGCTTTCATAAAAGCTTGACACAAGAAACACTCATTTAAAATCATTTCTGGTCTTTAGCAAAGCTATAGCTATAGACATTGTCCATTTTGTACTCAATGTTGCTTACGATCTTCTAGGATATAATTTCAGATAACAGGGAAGCTTTAACTAAATCACAATGCTCAACTTACTTTACCTACAGGGAATGTCAGTTCTAAGAGGAATGGAGGAGAGAAGATGCTCATGCCCTTAGCAGCAGGGGTGAAGGAAAAAACTGAGGAGGAACCAGCACATTGCCTAGAGGCCCTTCTGAAGACTCTTAGATAACTAACGAAAGGGCTTCCCGCATCTCCTGAGAGAAAAGTCCACAGCCCAAATCCCAGGTACCCTACTCACAGTTTCCAGGTGCTAGGACCCAAAACAATGAAGCATCAAGACCTTAGATTTGCTGGATTAAAGGCAGGGCAGTTCTTGTCTACCTGCTATATGCATTGTTCTTGGGAGGGCAAGGAAAAATATCTAATTAAAAAATAGTGGGATGTATGAAGAAATTGGAAATAATTTCTCATAGGGGAAGAAAAGACAATTATTTTGTGGAGAGTAGGAGAAAAAGGAAAGGAATTTGTGGCCCGGCCCCTTCCCAGGTCTCTTGGGCTATGATTTCTCCCCCTAAAAGATGAAAAGGCCTGGCAATCTGTGTACCCGATTAATGGAAACAGCAATTTTCAAAGTAGCTCCACACTCCACTTAATTCTCTCCCTCCCAGACTCCAGAAATGCTTGATTTGGCTATGTAAAAGCCATTCTAATTATAGTGATTTACATGAACTACTAGCATTTATGCCTAATTACCTCACAGAACAATAACAATTACGCATATATTAAAAATGTAGATTAACCTGGTTGTAAGTCTTATTGATAACAAAAGTAAAGTGTTCATATATACTCATTCTTCATAGTTTGTTGCTCATACAGCATGGTCATCTGCTTATAAGTTTCTGAAATTTTTATTAAAGAAAATCTTATTATATAGGTAGGTGAAAGTGGCCAAACATGCCACCAATTTTATCACATTAATTAATAATTTTGGCATTTTGTGAAGGTGTATTTTATTTTAATATTGCAGCTTAGCTATAAAGTTTCATTGTACAATGAATGTTTAAACATCCGTTATTAAAAACAAAATCAAATGTTCATAAACTCATAGATTTTATTTACCAAAATTATAAATTCTATAAATAAAGTTCTTCTATCACTGGAAAAAATTTCCTTTTCTGATTATCGGCATACCAGTGCTTATGTTTTAAAAAAAGTAGGTCTGTGGCATCTTTACAATCTTTAAAACTAAAGCTTTGCACATGCTTTCCTCAAATTATGTTAGACAGTTGGGTCACTTTCACTGTTGAAGATCTGGTGGGTTGCCCTGACTGGTGTGGCTCGGTTGATTGGGTATGATTCCACACACCAAAAGATCACTGGTTCTTTTCCGTCAGAGCATATGCATGGGTTTCAGGTTCGGTCCTCAGTTAGGGTGCTAACGAGAGCCAGCCAATGTTTTTCTCTCTCACACTGATGTTTCTCTTTCTCTCTTCCTCCCTCCCTTCCCCTCTCTCTAAAAATAAATAAATAAAATCTTTTTAAAAAATGGATTTGGTGGGCTGAAGAAATTACAGTAGAACAAATATTACCACAAAGAGATTGATCTAACAACTAAACATTTATTTACATATGCATTTTCATTTAACAAATATAAGCTTTCATTGGAAACTACCTAACATGTCAAATCTCCTACTTACATAAGATTTACAACTACACAATAAAACCAGGGTTATTTACTAGACCCAACAGAGCCAATTCAGAAATCAAAGGTGGAAGTGTGAAAGAACACCCCTAAAAAGAGTCAAACAATAAAGGTTGGCCATCAAAAGGGGTAATTCATCATTATTCCCTATAACCATTATGCTGGGCTAGTTGACCACAGTGGCTATCATACTCATGGTCTACATCTGAGGGGAACTGCCATGCTCACAAGAGACCTGGGTGGTAACTTATGCAGAGATCTGATCTTTACACTGGCTGGTAGCCTCTGAAAAAAACCAGTGTGTAAGCTGGACTAAACACTGATGAAGCGATTGGTTGGCTCATCAGACTCTTACTTGGGGATTTAAACAACAGATACAAGCAGAGAATTTAGAAGTTGGTAAAACAAATAGAAGTGAAAATGGACGTGGGGATAAAGGAACAAAAGAGAAAGAGACTGCATGAATGGAAGAGCACTGGAGTAACTAGTACCTGCTACCACAGCCTTCAAATCAAAGCTTTTGGAACCACTGATTCTGTGGGCTCAAGCTCCATAAGGCCTGGCTGTGTGGTGGAGACACCCTTCGTTGTTATTTCCATATGTAGTCTTATTCTGAATCTCCATTTCTTTTTGTAACCTAAATGAACTTCCATTCCTTTTAGCCAAAAGATATTAATATAATAACAGCCTTTTACTTTATATAAAAACAAAATTTTAATTATATTCTCAGTGCTTTTTAAAAAGTAGAGTTACTTCAGTGGTTTTTAAATAAAGTACCACTAACATTTGTTATATAGTACTTTTCTTCTAAACACCTTCTACTAAATGAATATTTGTGTGGCAGGGGCAGAGGTGGTGATCTGGCAAATTAAAGGAAAACCAGTTTCTTAGGTTAAACCATACTCTAATTCATTACTATTACTATCCTTCATAATTTGAAGATGACACCACTGAGGACACTGAGTTCTACAATAAGCAAGGAAATAGTTTTCCTGTTACCTTACAATATCAGTAGAAGCTCAAAGCTGAGAATAAGGGGAGAGAAGTTCTCCTACACTCTTAAGAGAGGCACTAGTCATATCTATCCAGCAATTATTTAAAGAGAAAAAAGAAAAAAATCAGCTCTGAAACCAAAGTGGAACTGAAGAAAGTCATTAAGGTAGAAAGCTGTTCACTGGGTAAGAAATGCTGTGGCATTTCCGCAAGATAAACCTCATGCCAAGTACAGGGGTACCCAAAGAGAAGCATCTAAAGAGATGAGGATTGAGTGCAAGATAGGATGGGCAGGATGCTTGCTTAGGTGAGGAAATCCACAGTCAGCTAACAAAGTAAGGTGTGGAAGAGTTCATGGAAGAACTTGACACATCCTCAGGATCATGGGAGAATACAGGACAAAGACAGAGACTGGTGCCTACTTCTTATCTGCAGAAATCCAAGGGCAGGAGGCTGACTATGCCATGGCAGATGTTATGTTATGCTTGTTGTGGCCTAAGTGGACACCATAAAAGGTGATCTGGCTAGAGCTGCCCTGAAAGGACTCCACCCAAGAAGGCCAAGTGCAAGCGCAAAAGGGTCCCAGCAGAATGTAGAGGTGTGGGGTGTTCCGCCAGAGTCCTAAGAGGTCAAAGAGTAGAGCACTGGGAAGGTCCTCCGGGAAACCCCAGGGAACCCACCCACATGCCCCTCAGCAAAGAGCTAGCATGTCAACACCAAAGGCCCTTAATTGGTCCCTTAATACTCTGCTATTTCACTCTAATCTTCTACCCCTCTCATTCTGAGCCTAGAGAAGCCAGGCAAGCAGAGGAAGGAGGAGGGAAAGAACAAATCACTCCCCTTCTCCACTGCTGATCCTGGGCCATGCCTAAGCAAGAGAAAGGGGACGCTAAGAATGGAGCAGAAGTTTTCGTTTTGACTGGACAGCATCAATTATTACCTAAGCATGAAGCAATCTGAATCCCCCCAAGGCACACAAAAAAAGTTACGGAATATCAAGAGGTCAAATATGGGGATCCAACAGAGCTTGTTTAAAGAAACTGGTGGGAAATCATCAATCTGTTTCAGGGTTGTACCTGACTACATTTAATCCATTTTATTAAATGCTTATGCTTTTAACTGTTTAATCTTTAGCATCACATAAACCTCACCTTTGAAAAAAAGCCTTCTGCTTCTATACTGTATCCTTTAAGGTCCTCGTGCAATTTCTGCAAACAGTGTATGACTCTTCTTTGATGTTCGTCATCCTTTAACTCATGAGCTTTGATCAGAAAGTCATAGTGGTCCAGAGGTCCATGGCAAACAGCCAGAGCTTTCAAATAAGCTTCTGTAGCCACAGTTGGAGGCATACTCTCAGGTGTCTGAACTGTATAGGCTATGAACAAAAATATATATACAATTTCAGACTTTCTTAAATGAAGATATTTCATAGTGCTCTACAACGTTTAATGATCACAAAAACTTTTAACCACTTATAAGAAATATATCAAGCAGTTATTGTAAATGTCATTTTGATTAAAATATTATAAAACAATTTTGCACAATATATTTACAGTTACCTCATTTTAATAAAAGGGAAGAAATCCAAACCCATTAGGTTGTCATTACAATCCTTCTTCTAGAAAGTCTAACCTGCTGTACAGTCTCTGCTTTGCCTCTGCTCCCTTAAACGAGCCATCTGAGTTCATCAGACCTTCCCCATGGCAGGGTTTTGAGTCAGGCCTAATTCTGGTTCTTGAGTACCAAGGCAAAGATATGGAGACTAGTCACAAAGGGTTCTCTACTGCACTTTTATTCTCTATCCAAAACCACACAACACTGAGACATTACCACATGATTCCAGCCCCCTGATTATGAGATTCCTTCTTTTTGCCATACCTTTAGGTTGAACAGAAATAGCTGGGATACAAGAGTGTCCGTTTCTAGATAGGGTGGTGTTATGGTCCCTTTTTTGGCCTTCCTGGGAAAGAAATGATTAGCCATGATAAGGCCCAATAATAACTACATTTCTCATCTGGGGTAGTAGGTTCAATGAGTGGGTAACTATCATTTTTTCCCCATATCCTTTAATTTTTTATTGTTGTTCAATTACAGTTGATCCAATTTTTCCCCCATTGCTCTCCTTTTGCCCACCTGCCCCTCACTAGAAGCAAGAATAAACAGCAGTAAACTGGCATATTTTTTTAGAAAAGTATTTTGCATGTTTCCTTTGTTTCAATATGAAAACTACTTTAGAAAAAAATTAATGGTCCCAATGTTATTTTCATCTTTTTCCCAAGAGGAGAAAAAATTCTAAATAAACTATGAATATCGGGGCTAAGGCAGGGCTATCTTCTAATAGTTGTTCTCCCTTCCTGAATAGAAGTTTTAGTTGAGTACAAGCCTGCCCCATCAAATATTCCATTTCCTGACCTCTCTTACATCCCCAGTGGCCACGGGACCAGCTTTAACCATTGAGATGTGAGCTAAAATGTGTGCAGCTCTGCCACACGCCCTTAAAGGGCAAAAGCAACCCCCCACCTCCCTTTTCCTCCCTTCCCTCTGACTGGACTGAAAGTGCATGAGTGCAGCTGGAAGAGTCAACCCGGCAAGGAGAGGCACACAGAATGCTGACAACACAGAGCAAAGCTCTCCAACAATGCAGAGCTGCCAAACCAGCTCTGGACCACCTGCTTGGATTTTTATGTAAAAGAATAATAAACTTCCATCTAACATTTCAAGCAGTGTATTTCAGGGTGTCTTTGTTACAGAGGCCTAAACTGCACCCTAACTAATGGGGGGTTTTCAGTCTGCAGAAGAGAATCAAAGAGTCTCCTGGAACCTTGGGCCCCACAGGACCAGGAATGAGGCTTGGGTTCAGTGTAGAAACTGGAGGCCTAAGTTGAGAATTCTGTAAATGTTTCTAGCAATTTGAGACATTTACCAGTAGAGTATAAGAAGAAGTATATTTGGTGTTTGTCCACAGTCCCTAGCACAGGGGTCCTAAACCCCTGGAATTTTCTGAGTCTCTTTTGTTATTATAATGAGCACATTCCTATCACACCTGAGTTATGCTAGTGAGGTAACTTAGAGCAGGACCCCAAGATAGCTTCAGGACAGGGCTCATCCCCAGAAAGACCAGGTATAGAGAGGGTCAGACTTTCATCTCCACCTACTCACCTCCTGGAAAGAGAGTGGAAGCTAGAGGTTAAACTCTACAAACACTCCTGAGCATGAGATTTGAAAAGCTCACGAGCTGATGAATACAGAAGCGCTGCGAAGGCAGTACTCAATGGCAGGGCAAGGAAACTCTTATCCCTTGCCCTGTGCATCTCTTCCATTTGGCTGTTTCTGAATTGTCCTTTATAATAAAGTGGTAAACATAAGTAAAGTGTTTTCTGAGTTGTGTGAGACATTTCTTGCAAATTATCAAATGTGAGGATTGAGGAGTTATGGCAACCCCTAAATTTGTAGTTGGCCATGCAGAAGTGTGCATAGCCTGGACAGCCCATTGCAGCTGGCATCGGAAATGGGACCAGTCTTGTAGAACTGAGCCCTTTTAACTTACGGGATCTGATGTTACAACTCAGGTAGTGTCAGAATTGAACTGAACTGTTGGATACCTATTAGTACTGAAGAATTGAGAATCTCACACTAGGGAAAATGCTCTTTTCCACCCCCTCCTTGAATTTTCTGGAGTCAACCAGGTAGGAAATCCAGGAGTAACACTAATTTCCTCCCTACTCCATCCCACAGTCTCTTTCCCTAGCCCTCACCCAGGTCCTCAAACAGTCATCAGTGCTACTCAACTGTACATCCTAAGCACTCTCAAAACTATTTCTTCCCTTCATCATACTACAGCACCCCAGCTGAGGCCATCCCTAACTTAGCCTCCCTGCCTCTGATCACTGTCTGGTCCAAATTTACCAAGACCACAATCTCTAAAGTATCTATAATCAATTACAGGAATGATCTTGCTAAAATTCAAATGTGATTTTCTCATTTTGCTTGAAATTCATCTCATTGTTTAAAGGAATGGTTTTCAAACATAATATTAACAGCACCACCTATTTTACATACAAAACCTTCCATGGAATCCTAAATTTTTTAAAGAGAAAAGTGGGAAGAGGGACATAAAGTCCTACCCTCTTCATGTCTCTCATTCCCACACCCATACCACCCCTATTTCCAGAGCAGCCCCTGAATCCACCTTCCCACCTATAGAATCACATTAAGTATGAATAGCATGAAAAAATTGTGTGCGTGCCTAAGACTACTCCCCTTAGAACAGCCTGCTTGCAAAGGTGAGCCCTCAGCTGGCAACTTGGATTCCAGGAGGGTTCCCACCATCCCCAGAAATGGTAAGTATTACTCACTGGGCATAAATGTCTGTACCATGAACCAGCAATGTGGTTCATGTTGAACACCTAGTTTCCTTCTACAAGTCTAGAATTTTAGCACATATTGGGTAGAGAGGCCTATGTTACTGCCCCCCTAACCCTAGGCATTGAGTCTTTAGTGAACTTCCCTAACACAAAACATTTCACACCAGTTACCACAACTTGTTGCTGAAGGAATTAAGCATATTCTTTCTATGTGACTGCACTGGGAGAAGACTCTTGGATAGATGCTTGCACCTAATTTTCTCCAGATTTTGCTCCACATGCCTTTTCCCTTTACTGATTGTGCTTTGTATCCTTTAACTATAATCAGTCATGTCTATGAGTCCAACTATATGCTGAGTCTTGTGAGTCCTCCAAGTCACCAAACCTGAGGGTAGTCGTGGGGACCCGCAGCAAAGGCAGCATCCTCATTCTGGGGTTCACGGAATCCACACTAGGGTCCCAGCCCACATTTCCAGACCACTGTCTCTCTACTCTCCAAAATGCATTTGTTCACACAAGAAATGACTTAGACCCACCACATGTAATAGGTAATGCAATGGGAAATAGGGAAAAATCAAAGTTTTTTTTAAGTGGAGGTAGAAGAGACGAAAATATTCCATCAGTAATATTCCTTAGTAATATATTAAGTGGCAATAGTAAATAAAATTAATTTGGGTACAGAGAGACTAGTTATGAAACTGGTATTCTAAGTGGTAAATATTAAAGGCCCAAATTAGAATGGGTAATAGCAGGAATTAAAATTATTTTGTGATTATAAGGTTTTTACACTATTTGAAAATGGACTTGTGTCCATTGTAGATATATATCAAAAACTCTAGGGCAACTACTAAAAAAAGATGTTTTAAAATGATGTTTAATTGATATGCTAAGAAAGGAGAGAAAATGGAATCATATAAAATGTGCAATTAAAACCACAAAACAGGCATCTCTCTCTTCCCCTCTCTCTAAATCACACCTGTACCTTTGCCCCACTCCTACCCCAGGCACATCCTCTCTGCTTTTCTTTGTCCTGAGCTCCAACGGCCCTTCTTCTGCCTCTGTAACTTGTTTCCTGAGTCCATGTAGCCCAGTGGGCTCACTTCTTCTACCTCTGTGACTTTCTAAATAAACTTTTGCTTGTATGTGGGGGGAAAAACGCAAAATAGAAAAAGAGTAGGTAACAAAATAGGAACAAAGAACAAAAGCAACAAATAGCAGTAACAAATATGGTAGATATTAATCCAACTATATCAATAATTACTTTGAATGTCAATGGTATAAAACACCAGTTAAAAGACAGATTGTCAGACTGGACCCTACTATATGCTGTCTACAAGAAAGCCACTTTTTTTTTATTTAGTTATTTTTCAAGTACAGTTTTCTGTCTATTTCTCCCATCCCAGCCCCCCCTGCCCCATGCTCCCCACCTCCCTCCCATTTCCACCACCCCTTAGTTATTGTCCCTGTGTCCTTTATACTTGTTCCTCCAAATCCCTCCCCTTTATTTTCCCCTTAAATTCCCTCCCTTCTCCCCTCTGGTCGCTGTCCCCTTGTTCTCTATTTCAGTGTCTTTGTTTTTATTCTGCTTGCTTGTTTGTTTTGTTGTTTAGCTTCCTGTTAAAGGTGAGATCATATGGTATTTGTCTTTCAACCCCTGGCTTATTTCACTCAGCATAATGCTTTCCAGTTCCATCCATGTTGTTGCAAAGGGTTGCAAAGAGCTCCTTCTTTCTCTCTGCTGCATAGAATTCCATTGTGTATATGTACCATAATTTTTTGATCTATTTACTTACCGACGGGCACCTAGGTTGCTTCCAACTCTTGGCTATTGTAAATTGTGCTGCTATGAACATTGTGGTGCATAGGTTCTTTGATACTGATGTTTTAGGGTTCTTAGGATATAATCCTAGCAGTGGAATTGCTGGGTCAAAAGGCAGGTGGATTTTTATTTTTCTGAGAAAATTCCATACTGTTTTCCATAATGGTTGTACCAGTCCGCAATCCCACCAACAGTGAACTAAGGACCCCTTTTCCCCACAACCTCTCCAACATTTGTTGTTTATTGCTTTGTTTATGATAGCCATCCTGACCGGTGTAAAGTGGTATCTCATTGTGGTTTTAATTTGCATCTCTCTGATAGCTAACGATATTGAGCATTTCTTCATGTGTCTCTCAATCTTCTGTATGTCCTCCTTGGGGAAGTGTCTGTTCAAGTCCTTTTCCCATTTTTTAATTGGGTTGGTTGTCTTCTTAGAGTGGAGTCATGTAAATTCTTTGTATATTTTGGAGATTAAACCTTTGTCTGAGGTATCATTGGCAAATATGTTTTCCCATACAGTTGGTTGTCTTTTTAACTTAATACTGTTTTCTTTAGCCACGCAGAAACTTTTTATTTTGATGAGATCCCATTTGTTTATTCTTCCTTTATATTCCTTGCTCTAGGGGACATATCACTAAAAATGTTCCTGCATCAAATATCTGAGATTTTCTTGCCAATGTTCTCCTCTAGGACTTTAATGGTGTCACGGCTTATATTTAAGTCTTTTATCCACCTTGAATTTATTTTGGTGTATGGTGTAAGTCTGTGCTCAAGTTTCATTTTTTTGCATGTAGCTGTCCAGGTCTCTCAACACCATTTGTTGAAGAGGCTATCTTTACTCCATTTTATGTTACTGCCCCCTTTGTCGAATTTTAATTGACTGTAGAGAGTTGGGTTGATTTCTGGGCTCTCTGTTCTGTTCCATTGGTCTATGTGCCTGTTTTTTATATCAGTACCAGGCTGTTTTGATTACAGTGGCCTTGTAATACAGTTTGATATCAGGTATTATGATCCCTCCTACTTTGTTCTTCTTTCTCAAAAGTGCAACTGCTATTCAGGGTCATTTACGGTTCCATATAAATTTTTGAAGTGTTTGTTCTATGTCTGTGAAATATGCCATTGGTAATTTAATAGGTATTGCATTGAATCTGTAAATTGCTTTGGGTAGTATGGACATTTTGATGATGTTAATTCTTCCAATCCATGAACAAGGTATATGTTTCCATTTGTTTGTATAATGCCCTAGAAGGGCATTATATAATGCTAAAGAAATCAGTTCTCTAAGAAGATACAACAATTCTTAATACATATGCACCTAGCCACAGCCATCAAACTAAACTATGTGAGGCAAAAAAACTGACAGAACTATAAGGAAAAACAGATGAATCCATTATCATCGTTGGAGACTTCAACACCTCTCTAGCAGAAGTGGACAGATCTGACACACAGAAAATCAAAAAAGACATAGTTGAACTTAATACAATCAATGAATTGGCTGTAACTGACATCTATAGAACACTTCATCCAACAACAGCAGAATCAGCAGAATACATATTCTTCTCAAGTTCATATTCACCAGGACAGACCACATTCTGTCCCACTAAACACAACAAAGTTAAAAGCACAGGAATCATATAATATAAGCTCTCAAATCACAATGGAATTAAACTAGAAATCAGTAACAAAAAGATAACGGGGCAGTCCTAAAATATGTGGAAATTATATAACATAACATATGGGTCAAAAAGAAATTTCAAGAAAAAATGTAAAAATATTTTGAACTAAATAAAAATAAACACAATTATCAAAATTTGTGAAATATAGAAAAAACAATGCTATTAAATGTTTATAGCAATTAATGCATGTATTAGAAAACAAGAAAAATCAATAATTTGACTTTCCACACTAGGACACTAGAAAAAGAAGAGCAAATTAAACCAAAAGTATGCAGGAGAAAAGAAATAAGAATTAGAACAGAAACCCAAGACACTGATAATAAAAAAAAAAATCAATACAGAAAGCCAATAAAACCAAAAGCTGGTTCTTTGAAAAGTCAGCATCTAGCCAGGTTAACTAGGGAAAAAAGAGGAACACAAATTACTAAAATCAGAAATAAAAAACAGACATTACTACAAATCCCATGGACATAAATAGGACAATAAAGGAATACTAAGAACAATTCAATCCACAAATCCAATAACCTAGATGAAATGGCCTAATTTTTTGAAAGACACAATCCACCAAAACTCATTGGTGGATTGAGGACAGGCCACAAACTGAGAGAAAAATTTGCAAGAGATTTATCTGATAAAAGGACTGCTATCCAAAATATACCCTCCCCCCAAAAACCCTCTTAAAACTCACAAGAAAAAAATCTGATTTTAAAAATGGGCCAAAGCCCGTAATGGACACCTCACCAGAGAAGATACACTGATGGCAAAGAGGTATATGAAAAAAATCTCCAGGTCATACGTCATTAAGGAAATGCAAACTAAAACAATGATACCACTACACACCTAGTTGAATGGCCAAAATCCAGAACGATGACAAATGCTGGCTGGAATGTGGAGCAACAGGAACCCTCATCCACTCCTGATGGGAATATAAAGTGGTACAGCCACTTTGGAGGTTTCTAACAAAACTAAACACAATCTTACCAGGTGATCCAGGAATTATGCTACTTGGTATATGCCCTAAGAAGCTGAAAACTTATGTGCACACAAAAACCTACAGACAGATGCATATAGCAGCTTTATTCATAATCACCAAACCTTAGAAGCAACCAAGATGTCCTTCAGTAAGTGAATGGATAAACTGGCATATCCAGACAGTAGAATATAATTCAACACTAAAAAGAAATGAACTATCAAGCCATGAAAATACATGTATACAACTAAGTAAAATAGTAGAATTTGAAAAAGCTATATACTGTAAGATTATATTTTCTAACTACATGATGTACCAGAAAACTGGAGAAAGTAAAAAGATCAGTAGTAGAAAAAGGGAAATCAGGGAGGAGGGATAAATAGGCAGAGCACAGAGGATTTTTAGGGCAGTGAAAATAGTTTGATACCCTAATAATGGATACATATCATAATACATTTGTCTGAACCCACAGAATGTACAACACCAAAAGTGAATCCACTGTAAACTACAGACTCTTGTTAATAACAATGTGCCAATGTTGGTTCATCACTTTCAACAAATGTACCATCCTGGTAGGAGACGTTGATAATGAGGCCTTTGCAAGGTGGGGGTAGGGGGGTGATAAATGGAAATCTCTGTACCTCCCTCTCACTTTAGCTGTGAACCTAAAACTCTAAAAAAATAACAAAATCTTTAGAGAGAGAGAATCAGTCAGGCAAGACACTCAAGGCTGAGAGATTGGCCAGCATAGGCTTGGATAGCAGCTGTATAAATTGAAACACAAAAGACTTCTCAAAAGCTGCACTAAATTAAATCTGTTATTACATCAGTGTACACAAATTATGTGATGCTGCTGCCATATTATTTTGATTTGTATTAATTTGTCTTATTGTACTCCACATGGACATTGGGAAAATGACATTCTGAAGATCCACACACAAATCTACACACATAAATGGAAGATTTTAAAGGCTCCAAAAGTCTGCGCTATTCTAATAGTGCTCTATTCAATATTATCCTTTATTTCACTACTTTCTCCTAAACTCAATTTTAGGAAGATCCCACCAAACTCCATAGCTGACTTGCTATATTTAGTCATTATCATTATGTCTTAGAATCTTAATAATCAATTATAATAACATTCTAGACAGTATTTTTAAAAGTACTTATAATTCCTCCAAGAGGAAAAGTGAGTTTCCCCAAGGATTATAGTGTATTTTCGATTATTTCAATTTCCCAATTTTTTTTGAAGTAAACATAACCATAAGATTTCAATGTCTTTCTTCATAATAAAACAAAAGAACAAAAGAACTCAGAACTGGCTCACTTGGCCCTTTGTCTTCTTACCTCCTCCCAGTTCAAAATGCTGGCATGTCCTAAGAGCCAGCACTCTTTAGGTCTACAGCTGGGCTCAATGCATTCAAGCCTCAGCACAATATCCTTTGCAGTTTTAGCCATTTTTCAGAAAATTGACTTAGTCTACCCACCGTAGCCTCTCTGCTTCCTGTCATAAGGCCACTTTCCCTGGGCATACAAAGATTCCTTGACCTTCTTGCCCTGTGTCACTTTTTGGGCTTAGTACTTTGCAATTCTTACAGGAGTCCAGTGGGTTTTAGGGCCATATACCATGTCTGTTTGCAGGGTCACTATTAGCAAGAAAAGAAGCAATATCCCCCACTTTTTAAGTTTTCATCTTAGGACAGAAGTTTGGAACAAAAAACCGAAGTTCTACAGTGTGTGTTAATATGCTCTACTTAACAAATTTCACTACATTAATAAATAATATAATAAACCACAACTATACTTTTTCTTAAAGCCACATGGTAACCTTAATGCAAAAAGAAAAGGCAACTCAATAGCACAAGTATAAAAGAAAATTTTTAAAGGCAAACTGTCACTAATAGCCCTAAGAAGAACTGTTATATACAAAAGAGTTTTTTTAAACAAGGTCTTGACATAGGGTCCATCTTTAGCAGCCTTCTGAAATTAAAAGAAAATACTATGTATGTGTACTTGAGTATTTTTTCCAGGACAAGATCTAAATATACTACAGTATCCTTCAGATTTGTAATCGAATTTTGAACAAACACTGGTTAAGAACCACTATTTTAAAAAGAACTGTCAAAACTTACGGGTTTTAGAAGGAGTCTAAAGCAGCTAATAGCAGTCTAAAGAAAGTCTAAAGTCTAATAGCAGCTCACATTTATTGAGCACCTACTGTCTGCCAAGGATTGGTTAGGTAATTTAACATAACTATTTTTATTAACCCTCATAATAATCCTAGTATACATATAACTAAAAAACCCATGGATAAATTTGTTTATTCATCACTCACTAATGTTTGTTGAGAATCATCTATATCTCAGGTACTATTCTTCACCAGTGAAAAAAACACTGAAAACAAATTCCTTGCCTCGTGGAGGCTTCACTCTAATCAAGAAGAAGACAGACAAAAAAAATTAAATGAAGAAGCAAGAAGGATCAGGCAGTGATCAGTATACTGATGAAAACACATGATATTCTCGGGCCTCTGCCCAACAGGCATCCCCAGGGAGCTTAAAAGAAACACAGACTTGCAGGTCCCACCCCATGAGTCTGAATCAAAACTTGTGTTTCTAGCAAAACACCTAGGTGCTTCATATACACGATAAAGCATGAGAAACACTATCTAGGGAATGGCTGGGAATTTATAATTCATATAAATTATGAGGAAAATACTTTCTGTGAAGGTGACAGTTAAGTTGACATCTGAATGTCAAAGAATCAGCTCTGAAGAACTGGGAGAACATCCCAGGCAGAGGCAAGAACTCCGGCAAAACCCTAAAGTAAAAATTGAAAAAACCTTCACATTTCTGAGGAAGTAAAACAAGGCTTATGTGGCTGATTTAAATGAATAAGGTGTGGTCTGCCATGAGATGAAGCTAGAAAGGAAAGCCAAGACCTGATCATGCAGGGTCTTACATGACATGGTAAATACTGCGGGTGTTTAAAGTAGAATTATGAACAAGTGAAAGGCTTTGATCAGGGATGTGACCTGATTTGTCTTTTAAAAGATTACCCTATAGCAAATAATATGGCAGGAATTTAAACTAAAAGCAGAGATGGGTGAGTTGTATAGTACATGAATTATATCTCAATAAAGCCATTATTATATAAATTTTTAAAGTAGAACAGAGAGACCAATTAGGAAACTATAAGTCATGTTAAGAGAGGCTTATAATTTGGACCAGAGAGTTGAAATTGCAGGTTACATAAACAGACCAGATTATGTAGCTAGTAACAGCAGATGCAACAATTGCTAACCTTTACCAAGTGCCAGGTACCTTTCTAAGTACTTTACATATATTAACTCATTTGATCTTCACAACCACCCTATGAGGCAGGTACTAACATTATCTCTACTTTAAAACTTAAGAAACTAGCCCTGGTTGGTGTGGCCCAGTAGATTGAGTGCTGGCCTTTGAATCAAAATGCCGCTGTCAATTCCCAGTCAGGGCACATGCCTGTGTTGCCCCAAGAGGCAACCATACACTGAGGATTCCCTCTCTTTCTCCGTCTTTTCCCCTCTCTCTAAAAAATAAATATCTTTCAAAAAAACTTAAGAAACTAAGGCACAGAGGGGTTAAGTAACCTGTCCATGTTCCCATAGCCAGTAGTAGCAAAGCCAGCATTTGTACCCACAGGTACGAAGTCAGGATGTTACAGTGGAAGAATTCAGGCTCTGGAGTCACACATACCCTCTGAATCCATCTCCCAACTCCTCCATTTGACTCTTAATCATAGTAAGGTTCTCCCGGGCACATGATCACCGTCCTAGCAAAGATGTCTAAGGGAGAGTCAGCTTCTGCCAAAGCTTCCCCAGATTCTCTTCAAAAGGAGACCGGGATGGAAACTCATTATGCCCTGCTCTTGTACTTTCACGTGTCAAACAGGAATAGATGGACTACTGCAAGCATCTGAAGAACATGAGGGCAAATGTTGCCACATGGAGTACAAATATATTGTGATGCTTAATTTTATGTATCACCTTGACTGGGTCATGGAGTGCCCAGACATTTGGTCAAACATTATTCTGGATGTGCTGTGAGGGTATTACTGGGTGGATTAACATTTGAATCAGTAGACTAAGTAGAGCAGATTACTCCATCTAATGTAGGTGTGCCTCATACAATCAGCTGAAGGCGCAAACAGAACAAAAGGATGACCTTCCTGTAAGAAGGATCTCCTCCTGCCTGACTGCCTTTTGAGCTAGGACATCACTTTCCTCCTGCCTCTGGACTCAAACTGAAACATCTGTTCTTCCTGGGTCTTGAGCCTGCTAGTCTTTCGACTAGAGCTTCACAGGGCTCTCCTGTTTCACCAGCAACTCTCCTGGGTCTCCGACTACAGATCTTGGGACTTACCATCTTTCATAAATGCGTAAGCCAATTCCCCATAATCAATCTCTTTCTAAATATTTACATATCTGGTTGGTTCTGTTTCTCTGGAGAACCCTAATACATATGTCATAAGGCTTAACTGTACTAACACTGTTTCCATAGAGCCAGAGTGGTAATAACACAGGGGATACATGACCTTTGTGTTCTTGAGTGCTTTAAATTGGAATGGATTTCTAATTCTACACATAGGTAGAGAGTTAAAAATACCTTAGAGATATTTTTTAGAGACTTACACAAAATGGTGGACCAGATTGTTTCAACAGAAAGTAAGCATTTTCCTTTTAAGAAATGTTATTTTAAAGGTTTGATTCATTCTCAAGGTTTTTTGTTTTAATACTGGAGGTTAAAACTTTTTGAGAACACATCTCCAACTTTATACTCAAAATCAGTAAAGATATGGTTTAAAGTGGAGAAACTTCACAACTTGTCAGTAAAGTGGGATTCAGCTCAAAACATTCTGTAATGATTACTCAGCTCAAAAATATCCTATGATTAAAGAAAAGAATTGAAGATATGCCAAGACAACATACGATCATACAAATTAAACAGTTTCCAAGGTAAAGAAAACCATTTTTGCATTATTCATTCCTAAACAGTTGTACACCCAGAAATATTCAATATAATTTGTGACGAATCTACTTCAAGGCATTATGTGTGTTTACTTCAATAGAATAATTAAGAAGTTACATGAAATCAAGAGACTATAAGAAGTAATTATATAACCCAGGAAAGCTATATGCTTTATGTTCATTTTCACAACTTAAAGTTTTCTTTGAAAACTTGAATTCATTTGAAAATTCATGAGAGACAAAATTTTGGAAGGTAAAGAAAAAGAAAACTAATGAATGCTTACTAGGTACCCAGTGCACAGGCAGCACTTTCTATACATTACCTTCTCAAAAAAATAAAATTTGAGGTAGATGTTATTATTTCTTACAAATTAGAAAACTAAAATATCTTAAAGGGTTAGGAAACATATGTGAATGGCCAGGTCAGAGTCTGAAATTAAGCAATCCCAGGAAGTCACTCTCATTAAAATAACCGTACTACTATACATAAGTAAAGGTCGTACTTTCATGTGTTGCAGCCAAGCAACGGAAAATCAAAACACAAACCTCTCTCAGGCCCTCTCATTTGAAGTCCTCAAGCCTCCTGGAGCCACCAACGACCTGCTCCTCCTGACTCTCCATCACCCTCGGGCCCTGCTGCAGTTCTGCCCTGCCTGCACTCTAGGATCAACCTGCCTCTGCACTCTTCCAAAACCCACCAGCAGCAACAACTTTTCTATTAAAACTCCAAAGTTGAAGTATTAGAGGGAAGAAATTCCTTTCCATGTAAATCTAAAAGCCCTTATATTTCACATAGTTGGCTTTTAAGACTTTTGACAAATGTTGGGAACCACCCTGCCTGGTGTCAGAAGGTATAACCACCTCATCACTCAGGCTGAGTGAGAGACCTTGAGACCCTAAGCCACTGAGGAGACGAAGCTTATCTCCTTGGCAGGAGTACCGCCTCTGCCCACTTTACTTTGCCCTGCCTGGCCCCTAATGCTTGATTGGTTAGCCAATGACAGGTACGATTCCTCAAGAGAGCGATGACCTAAGACAACCACAGTCATGAAGGGGCCATCAGGGACTGTAGAAAGGGGTGATAGACCCTCACCCCTCGGCTTTGTCATAGCCTGAGTCCCCATTCTATCTGTAAAAGGTTTCTTAAACTCTTGGCTGCCCACATCCCCCACCTGATTCAGACCTGAAACAATGCAGGAGGGTGGTACAGCCCTGTGCAGGAACTGATGATCAGGCCTAAGAAAGAATGCATAAAATCCTGCGAAACCTGCTTTACTAAGAATGCCCTCAATTTAAATGATAAGGGTCCAAGCATAAAATGAGCTTGTTTCCCAAAGTTTTATGGTCCTTTGACGTCACTCTATCTATCTGACCCTGACTCAGAATAAGCCCTCATAGTTCTTTGAATGTTATCTATTGTTTGATCATTACTGCCTGACAATGACTGATGTTACATATATACCCTATATTCCTATGCAAACTAAACCCAATAAAAGACCACTGAGAAAGAGGCTCAAGGCCTTTCTCCTCTGAGAGACTGGTCAGCCTTTCCTCCCCAAGCAGATCATGTCTTGGTAAGTCCAGTCTCATCTGCAGCAGCCCAAAGAGCTTTGCTGGATGAAGCTCCCCCACAGACAAACTAGATTTATGTACACCCCTTTGAGCTATTAGAACAAAATGTTAATATACTTGGGACTAAATGAAGACATAGTATCCTGGCCCTCAAATATGAAGGTGACACAAAGATGGGAGACAAATCAATGCTGGATCATCATCATGATTCAAGATAATGCTGATATGCTATAAAAATTGAATGAAACTGCTGACATAAAACTTAAGTAAGGTGTATTTAGGTCAAAAATTTAATTATACTGAAAAGAATCTATTGAAACCTATTTAATAGAAGAATTCAGTATGCAATAAATAATTATAAAGCATCTATAGAGTGCAAGCTCTAGGCTAAAAACTTTGAATACAACCAGTGGTGAGCTAGACAGATACTGTAATTGCATTCAAAATAACATTGTATGTCAACTGTAATTGAAAAATAAAAAAATATTTAAAGTCAAAAATACTGACAGTGCACTGGGGGAGATATAAATAACTGGATAAACAATCTAAATAAAAAAGGGGTATACAGAAAAGGGTTGCTATGAGATCACTGAACCAAAGCTAACAACACAGGCTAGGGAGTTAAGGAAGGCTACTCAGAGCAAATGAAGTTTCAGCTGAGAGCAAAAGGACATATAGGAAATGCATGAGCCTAAGAGAAGGCTCTGAAACACAAAAGTATGGCACTCTAAAAAAAATGAAACAAGTTTGGTGTGGCTGAGATATAAAGTGGAAGGCAGAGAGGGGCAAGAGTTGGCTTAAGTACAATATAAAGGAACCAGGTAACATGGGTCTTACAATGAAATATAGTTTGAATTTAATCCTGAAGGCAACAGAAAGACACTTATGAGTTATTATCTTTTAAGATTTTATGTATTTATTTTTAGAGAGAGGGGAAAGGAGGGAGAAAGAGAAGGGCAGAAACATGGATGTACAAGAGAAACATAGATTGGTTGCCTCCCACAAGCTCCCAGCCAGGCACCTGGCCTGCAACCCAGGCATGTGCCCTGACCAGGAATAAAACCAGCAACCTTTGCTTTGCAGGACAACACCCAACCCACTGAGCAACACCATTCAGGGCCACTTATGAGTTTTAAAGAATGCAGTAGTTTGATTATGTCCCCTCCTAAGCAAAGAAAGATACTGGAAAAATTTTTAATCTTTCTAAATACTACCAATAACCACCAGAAAATACAACAGAAAAAGGAAAAGGATCCCACTTACAGTTACAATAGACCTATGTAAAAAAGTTAAAATCTTTCTCAAAGGCATAAATGAAAATTTGAAAAAAATACACACACTATGTTATTGGAAAGACACAATATTATATATAACATTACCAATTTTTCACAAATTAAATACAGTTCCACTAAAACCGTAATCCAAAGTCCTTAGAAAATCATGAAGAAGCAAAGTAATGAGGGGGATCTTGCCCATCAAATATGAAAATAAATCCAAAACACTATGATCGAAAGATCAATGAATAGAATAGGTATTCCAAAAAAAAAGTCTTTATAGAATAATATAAAATAAAAGAGGAAATCATATCAAATCTTATCACTGTTCTTTTCTCTTAGCACCATTCTTTTCTTTTGTCGCCCAACTTGTAAATTATAAATATGTTGTTCATCTTATGTCTAGTCCTCTCAACTAGACTGCAAGCTGCAGGAGGGAAAGTACCATACCCGTCTGATTCACTGTATACCTGGCACCTACAGTGCCTCGCATATGATAGGCAAACAATAAATATTTGTTAAATAAATGAATTAAGCAATAGGAGGCAACAGATTACTCAACATCAGACATTTGGAAGACAATTTAAAAATTAGATTATCCTCTCATATAATTTATACATACCAAGATAATTTCCAGATGGCTTTAAATTGTAAATATACTTTAAAAGACAAACCAACAAAAAAAGTATACTGGAATATTTACCTGGTCCAGAAATCTGCAAACTACAGCCTGCAGGCTAAATCAGCCATGCCCATTAGTTTATATATTGCCTGTGGTTGTTTCACACTACAACACCAGAGTTGACAGAAAAGAGACCATGGATGATCTGGCAGAAACTGGCAAGGCCAGAAATAAATAGTATCTAGGACTTTACATAAAAAGATTGTCAGTACCTCATCTATTCTCCTAACAGGTATGGAGTAGAATTTCTAAGCCAAATCCATCCCAACCACCTGTAAAATTCAGACTTAACAAATCCCAATTAAATCCCAGTAGGAATGGATCAAAAACCTAAATGTAGTATCATTAGTCATTAGGGAAATACATGCAAAGCCACAAGGAGGTAGTACTTTACATCCAACAGGATAGTGATAATCAAAAAGACAATAATAAGTGTTGGAGAGGATGCTGGAAAACAGTGACAGTTCCTCAAGAAGTTAAACCCACTTACCACATGGCCCGGCAATTCCATTCCTAAGTATATAGCCAAGAGAAATAAAAATGCATATCTGTACAAAAATTTGTACACAAGTAAGTGTTCATAGCAGCATCATTCATATTAGCCAAAAAGTGGAAACAAACCAAATGTCCACCAACTGCTGAATGAATAAACAAAATATGGTAGGTACATCCATCCATCCAATGGAGTACTATATAGCCATAATACAGAATGAAGTACTGATACATGCTACAACTTGGATAAACTTCAAAAACATTGTACATGAAAGAAGTCAACACAAAAGACCACATATTGTATGATTCTATTCATAAGAAATGACAAGAGTAGGCAAATCCACAAAGACAGAAATAAACTGGTGGTTGCTAAGGGCTATGGACAGTGGGGGTATGGAGGAGGAGGGGAATGGATAGTGACTGCTAATGAATATGGGGTGCTACTGAATATGGGGGGTAAAAAATGTTATAAAATTAGATAGTAGTGATAGCTGCACACTTTTGTGCAGATAATTTTTAATATTTGTTGCAGTCCAGTATAATAATGTCTCCCTGCTGGTCATAGCTGAAATTTGCCTGCAGCCCCCTTATAAAGCATGAGGTTTCCCAAGATCAGGCTTCCTCAACTATGACACAATTCTGGATGGAGGCATCCACCTGGGCCGATTTCTGCATCACCTATGTAAGGCCCAAGGGGCAATGGTAACAGAGGCAAACATAAACCTCACATTCCCTGTTGGGCCATAAGTAATACAATTATTTGATCCAGCAATTTCATATCTTCTGCCAACATCCATGAAACTCAGACAGGTTAACATGTTACCTTGCAAACAGGATAAAATCTCAGATCCTTCACAATACTTAACATCAAAAACTATAATTGATGTGTGATCAAAATTTTTTAAATTTAATAAGATATTTTACATTCTTTTTTTCATACTAAGTTTTCAAAATTCTGGATATATTTTCACACTTAGAATATATCTCAATTTGGAGGCTAACCTTTTATCAAAAATACTTAATATGCATTTGGACTTCATAAAATCTACAGTTGAGGAAGTAGATCCACATTCCTAAGTCATCTGAAAATACTTATGTTGATAATGAGGGAAACTATAGATGTGTGGGACCAGGGTGTATGTGAGAATCTCTGTATCTTACGTTCAATTTTGCTATTAATCTAAAACTGCTCTAGAAATAAAATTTATTAAAAATTAAAGTTGGCCAATAGCTGATTCAAGTACC
Source organism: Artibeus jamaicensis (assembly GCF_021234435.1). Lineage (NCBI taxonomy): Eukaryota > Metazoa > Chordata > Mammalia > Chiroptera > Phyllostomidae > Artibeus > Artibeus jamaicensis. The sequence continues at coordinate 23,125,318 of NW_026521812.1, forward strand.
CTTTAAAAAAATTTATGTTTATTAATTAAAATTAAATAAAATTAACATTTTAGTTCCACAATCACATTAGTCACATTTCAAGTACTCAGTATACACATGTAGCTAGTAGCTATGGACCAGACAGCTCAGGTCCATTTAATTTTGAAAAGAATGAAGTTGGAGGACTTATACAGCAAAATATTAAGACTTACAAAGCTCAAGAGTTAAGACAGTGTGGTATCGGTACATGAATAGAACCAATGGAACACAACAGAAGCCCACATATGTATGTTCACTTGACTTTTACCAAAGGTGGCACTGCAGTAGCTTGGGAAAAAGGATCTCTATTCAAAAAGTGTTCCTGAGTCAATAGGATATACACATGGTAAAATAAATCAATCTTGACCCCGACCAACACCATATGCAAAAAGTCCAGAGAGATCATAGATCTAAATGAAAAAAGCTTCTAAAAGATAATTTAAGAGTACCTTCACAATCCTAAGGTAAAGAAAGATTTCCTGAATAGGACACAAACACATACACATGAAAGACTAGGTGGACTAGCCCTGGCTGGTGTGATTCAGTGGATTGATTAGAGGCTGTGAACCAAAGGGTCACCAGTTCAATTCCCAGTCTGGGCACATGCCTGGGTTTCAGGCCAGGTCCCCAGTAGGGGGTGCATGAGAGGCAAACACACATTGATGTTTCTCTCCTTCTTTTTCTCCCTCCTTTCCCTCTGTATAAAAATAAATAAATAAAACTGTAAAAAATAACTAGGTGGACTACATTAAAATTAAGAACTCCTGTTCATTAAAAGACTCTACTAAAAAAATTAAAATGTAAGCCACAGAATGGGAGAAAATATTTACAATCTCTGCATCTGACATGGGACTCATATCCAAAATATATTATGAAGAACTCCTATAATTCATTAAGAAATAGAACGCAGAGGACTTCCGCCAAGATGGAGGCATAGATGGAAACACTTTGCTTCCTCGCACGACCAAATCTAAAAACAACAAAGTTTTAACCATAATAAATGCAACCAAACCACACAGAAAATCGAACAATACGGAGTCCGAAAACAACCAACCACTCAGCTAAACCAGTGAGAGGGGCGAAGCCAGCAATGGAGCAGGTCGGGCAAAAAAGATCCCCGACCCGGGGGGCGCACAAGCAGCCAAGGGCAGGGATCCCAGGTGCAGGGTAGCTGCGGGTGGACCCAGGGAAGGCGCAGTGCAGCTGGCTGTCTGAGGTCGCACATTTCACGTAGATAAACCAGTGAAGAGACGTGCATTGAGACAGACCACACAGGCCCCGGCGCAGTCGGCGGGCTTGCACATTTGTGCTCAGATAAACAGGCAGGGGCAAGCAGTGAGGCAGACCAGGCCAGCAGAGAGGACCGCCATTGCTCCCTCTCTGACCCCGCCCCCACATACAGCAGGTGTCACAAACTAGTGACCTGGGTGGCCCCGCCCTGGTGACCATCTAAGGCTCCTCTCCTCATATGTAACAGGCACGAAAAGATCAAAACATGGCACAAGAACAACTCAGAGTCCCAGAGTCAATACTTCTAAGCGACCAAGAGATAGCCAATCTATCAGATGCACAGTTCAAAACACTGGTGATCAGGATGCTCACAGAACTGGTTGATTTTAGTCACAAATTAGAGGAACATATGAATGCTAAACTAATTGAAATGAATGGAAATGCACAGGAAACCAATAGTAATGGAAAGGAAACTGGGACTCAAATCAAGGGAGCAGACCAGAAGGAAGGAAAAAATGACTAAACAGAAAAATATGAAGAAACAAGAATTCAAAAAAATGAGGAGAGACTTAGGAACCTCCAGGACATCTTTAAACGCTCCAACATCCGAATTATAAGGGTACCAGAAGGGGAAGAGGAACAGTCACGAGTGGAAGCCTTATTTGAACAAATAATAAAAGAGAACTTCCCCATTCTGGCAAAGGAAATAGACTTCCAGGAAATCCAGGAAGCTCAGAGAGTCCCAAAGAAGTTGGACCCAAGAAGGAACACACCAAGGCACATCATCATTACATTAGCCAAGATTAAAATGAAGGAGAGAATCCTAGAAGCAGCAAGAGATAAGGGGACAGTCACCTACAAAGGAGCTCCCATCAGACTGTCAGCTGACTTCTCAAAAGAGACCTTACAGGCAAGAAGGGGCTGGAAAGAAGTATTCCAAGTCATGAAAATCAAAGACCTACAACCAAGATTGCTCTATCCAGCAAAACTTTCATTTAGAATGGAAGGACAGATAAAGTGCTTCTCAGAAAGTTCAAATTCAAGGAGTTCATCATCACCAAGCCCTTATTATATGAAATATTAAAGGGACTTACCTAAGAAAAAGAAGATAAAAAAGATAAACAGTGAAAGGACAGCAAACTCACAGTTATTAACAACCACACCTAAAACAAAAGCAAATTAAGAGGACAGCTAGATCAGGAGTGAACCATAGAAATGAAGATCTCAAGGAGGGTTAGCAATAGGGGAGTGGGAGAAGGAGAAGGGGGAAGAAGGTACAGAAAATAAGTAGCATAGACAGTAGATAGAAAATAGGGGGGAGGGTAAGAATAGTAGGGGAAATATAGGATCTAAAGAACTTGAGACACATGGTCATAAACTAAAGGTGGGGAATGGTGGGGGAGGGGTGTGCAGGGTGGAGGGGAATGAAGGGGGAAAATAGAACAAAAGTAATGGCATAATCAATAAAATAAAAATATATATTAAAAAAAGAAATAGAACCCAGCAATTCAACTTCTGGGTATTTATCCAAATGGAAACAAAATAACTATCTCAAAATGATATTTGCACCTCCCCCCCATATTCACTGCAGCATTATTTGTAATAGCTAAAACAGAGAAACAACCTGTGTCAATCAACAGGGTGTTGATTACCATTGGAAGTAAAAAGCTAGTAACTTGGAGGGAACACAATGAGAACCTCTGGGGTACTACAAATGTGCTATTTCTTGATTTAGGTTGTAGTTACACAGATATATTCCCTTTATGAAAATTCAGTAGGCTTTACACTTTTCCTTTGTGCACTTTATTAAATAAATCTTTTCAATTCAATTTATTGTGGTGCCATTGATTAATAAATTTATAGGTTCAGGTACACAATTCTATGATACATCATCTGTATATAATAGTGTGTTCACCACACCAAGTCTTCTTCCATCACCATTTATCCCCCGACACTATCTTCTACCTTCCCCACCCCATTCCCCATTTCCCTCTGATAATCACCATACTGCTATCTATGTCTGAGATGTTCACCTTTTTCTCCCAGCCTTTCAATGCCCCTCCCCTCTGACAGCTGTCAGTTCATTCTCTATCTACGAGCATACTTTAATTAAAATGTACTTTTAAAATAAAAATAAAGTTAACAGAAATAGTCTTTTCTGTATTTCCTGCTATGCACATATAGTATTTTATCATTTTTATTTATTGATTTGAGAGAAAGAAACATCAATTTGTTGATCTACTTATATATGCATTCATTGGATGATTCTTGTATGTCTCGATTTGATCACTAGCAACTTCAACTGGTCTACCCTACCGTGGAGCATCACCCAGCAAGAAATCTCTGGCAAGAAAGTTCACAAACCACTTCGACATGTTAGATCAGTCACAGCACCTTCTCCACACACTGCGCAAATCTTTTTTTTGCATTCTAGTCCTGTTTTCACCTTTCTTTTCTTTTAATTTATTTTAATTGTTGTTCAAGTACAGTTTTCTGTCTTTCGCTCCCACCCCAGTCCATCCCTAATGTTTTTACCTTTCTTGAAGTAATAAAGCATATGCCAAAAATGTTGAGCTTTCACAATACATTCTAACGAAATTGTTTCACATGAAGTTAAAGACAACTAAGCACAATAGAACTATCTTACAGAAAAAAACAAACCAACTTTTTGGCCAACCCAATATTATGCCTAGGAAAAGATTCAAGATGAACTGCAGAGAAGTAACAGAAAAGCTCAAATTTCAGACTACTTAAAGAATTTTCTAACATTTAGGTTAATCCAAAGTTGGATAAGATGCATCAATAAAAATTAAAAAACAAATACAGCAGAAACTACATGCCCATCTGACATCTGATTATATAACTCCTCTTCAGTCCTAATATTCTATGATTCTGTAAAATGGTATATTTATATCTAGCTACACAGTGAATAATTCACAACTACTTGAGTTCCTCTGAAAATAGTATCCATAAACAGTATCTTACTAAATAAAGATATTTTACCCCAGTAGCCCATTTCTATACCATAAATCAAATTTCAAAAGCTTTCTTTGAAACATCATGAAAAAATCAGTAATTTGTATTTTCTAAGAACCTCTAGCTATTCAGAATATTGAAACAAAAGGTAGTTACATCCAGAACAAAAACCATCCCTAGTTATGTACAGAGGCCCTTCATATAGTCTTAGAAAAATCAGAACTGTATTTTCTAGACTACAAAGCACTGAAATCAAACTAAGCCCTTTTCCATTGTTAATATAAGCAAGTTCACCCAGTTAAAATGCTTTTAGTAATTCTATATACAGTTGAGTTCATTCCATTTCTATTTACTGACCAAAATCTACCACTCTAGCATTTCAGCATTAATATTTCAATTACCCTTAGCATAGCCCACACTTATATAACATTTCTTATAATTTTAAAAGGTCTTTCTTGAATAATAATCTATTTCAGCCATATAAATGACATGTAAGAATGGTGGTTAAGATAATTAATCTCATTCTACAGATGAGAAAACAGAAGTACTAAATTAAAGGATTGATCCGGTAGTATGGAATGAAACCAATACCACAATCTAATCTTTCCAAATCACACTTTATTATTTCTCTGGTATCCCATATGTTTACCAGTCCTAAAATAAAACTGATGAAAATTCAAGTAACAGTTAAGGAATAAAAGGAGCTTCTTCTTCACAAAGAAGACTGTAGCCATAAAGAACACATGCTCCGTTAAATGAAATCAAAACTATATAAGAAACTGAGATTTCCAGTTATAAATGTTTACCCAACTGCTGTGAGAAAAATGCACAAACAGAAAAGCACATTTAATATTTCTAAAGGGCTGGATTAAAATTTCAGCTGTAAACTTCATTACTGTAATTAGATTTTAATGCATATTGATTAAACACCCATTCAAATACTGTGTTCACAATTATTCATGAGTTTTTTGTACATGTGTTGATTTTACCAAACTGTAAACAGTGGCCACTGACCAGAAATGTTCTCCTACAATGACAGAAACCCATGCTAAGGTCATAGGCAGTCTGTTTGTGCTCTCTTACGTTCTAATCACACCTAAAAATAGATATTTGGCTGGTTTTCTGAAAACTGCAATGGTCATCAATGACCCAAAAAGTCAGACTGAGCAGTAACATTAAAGACCTACATTTGAGCCATGATGAAAAAACAAAGTGCAATAGAAGAAAATCAAACCTTAATTAAATTCTTTCTTTAGAAAAACAACATAAGCCATCATCAAGGAATGCATCACAAGATAATTTACTTTATTTATAAAAGGCTGATTTAGGAGCTTTAAAGGAGTGCTTTTGAATTAAATAGAAAATTTATGAAAATTAAAACTAAATGCTTGCTGGTTATCATTCTTTTCCTTTAGAAGCTAATCTTAAAAGTGCCAATATGTATAACTTTACAACAGGAAAAAAATAGTACTTTCAGTTTCATGATAACAAATCAGTAAAATACTGCCTAAATATCTGAATAAAGCCATTCTGAAATAATTACGGGAATGGCCTAGCATACAGAGTAACTCCTTAACATTCATCCTGCTCATACACTATTTAATAATGAGATCTATGGGCTCTATTTTCCTTCAAAAGACAAAGAAAAATAACATCTATTACACATTCAGATGTTCATTTATTATTCAATATAATAAATAACAATATTATTCAATATAAGTTTATTATTCAATCATTATTAATTATTCTTAGCAGTCATTATGTTCATTTGTTTTAAAATTTATACCCTCACACATATATGAGAATTTTTAAATGGAATCTTACAGGAGTTACATTGAAGATATAAACTGCATTATGAAGCTATGAATAAACTAAAAATTGTTGAAAACTACCATCCATACCTGGTCAAAAATTTGGATAGATAATGTACTGAAACAGTAATTTCTAGGATAAGCTGGATGAAGAAAAGATATAAAAAGGAACAATCAGGATAGTGAAAGAAGTTACAAAAAAAGGATCCTGGAAATTAAAGTATGGGTTACCTCCAGTAGGGCAGGTATAAAATGTGACCTCAATGAAGGACCTTAGGCAATAAAGACACAACACAGCAGAAATAGGAATATTCAAAAGCCTCTGAGGAAAGAAATTAGAACAAATCTTAGTCACAGGTCAGAGAAAACATGAGTGACCTAGGAAAACAAGTGTTACATATAGTCAAGCTGAGGCTAGATGACCTTTTGTCAGAGACTTTATAGAACATCTTACTGCACTGGGCCCGAAGGCTGGACAGCCAGTTTCAAGAACCTTGACATCCATTATTTTTGTAGGACATTTTGTGAAAAGACAAATCCCAGATGGTTACAATCCATTTAACTGTTCATAATTTACTTAAAGAGAATGAAGCTCTTGAGGTATAAAGCAATGATAATCAACAGTTGATCAATGATCCATTTCTAAACCTTTAAAGTTCTTTTCCATCAGTTCTACTCTTGAACCCACCCTATTTCATCTGTTCCACCCTCTACCCCACTACTACATTTAGGGCATTAGCTATGTTTATATAATAAGTTGTGCTAGGCTTTAAAAAATTACCATGAAGCTAGTCTCATGAAGTTAGGCATGAACATTTTTTTTCTAATATAGTAAGTGTTCATGGAGATCCAAGACACATGAAGTTTCACATATCAGTATTCATCTAATTGAGTAGTAAACATCCAAAGCCCATTTTCTAAACCACTAATCCACACCATGAATAAATTATACCAATCCACATGGCTGAGGTGGAGTTAGTTCTACTCATATTAATATCTCATCAAGGGTTCCAAGATGGCTGCGTAGTAGCTGGAAGCTCCACCCACTTGCTCCCAGCCCCAGACTGGTCTTGCAGCTAAACCACAGAGCAATCAACTCAAAAATCCAGCTGCGTGTGAGTGAGAGCATGTGTGAGTGAGCATGTGTACATCCAAGTGTGTGTGTGAGTGTGCCACTGCCTGTCCACCTGCAAGGGCACTCAGGGACAGGTAGCCTGGGCTCTCCTGGAAGAACCACTGCCACTGCTGCGGCCACCACCCAGCCTAGCACTTCTGGCTGCGCGGATTTGAAGCAGGAGCCATTTTGTGGAAATTACAATAACCTCCTTGGAAAGAAGCTATGGGACTGGTCGCACTGCCCTCCACCCCTGACAGGGCCCCATACCCCACTGCTGCTGGAAACCAGGCTGAGACTCACTAGAGGGAGTGGCACAAGTGCCCCGCCACCATCCCATGTTATGGTTTGGTTACTGGACTCTTCCCTTCCTTTCCCACCTCATCAGGATGATATGAGACTTAAAAGAATATGATGCACACAGGATATAATCTATTGATTTGGGAAAGAGGAGGAGGGGCATTGGTGTGAGAGAGAAGCAGGGAGTAGGTGGTCTCCTGTAGGTGCTTCCACTGGAGGTCCAACTGACACCTAGAAGCCCTCTCAGGACAGAGGCGGTTGTGGTAGGTATTGAGTCCCTTAGTCAACCAGAGGGGGAAAGTTCCCACCAACAAATGGGCCAATAAAAATCGGGACCCAAATACAAAAGGAAAGTCCACATAACCCACACAACCGACATCCCTAGAGCATCCAGATCAGGAGATCAAGGAGTCTGCACCACTAGGTCCTACAGTACTCCTAACACACAAGGCCACTCCACAAGACAGAGTCAAAGCAAATCAATCAAATCCATAGAAACAAACACCAAGAGAAAACTAAAATGGGAAGATAAAGAAACAACCCCCAAATGAAAGAAAAGGAGGAATCTCTAGAAAAAGAGCTACATGAAATCAAGGCAAGCAATTTATTAGAGATTAAGATCCAAGTAATGGTTATAAGGATGATCAAGGAACTTAGTGAGAACTACAGGGAACTTAGTGTGACCTACATCAGCAAGAAAAAGGACAGAGAAACCTTGAATAAGAACCAGGTTTCTTATTTCTTCATTGGAAATGAAGAATGCAATATCTGAAATGAAAAACACAGTAGAAGGAATTAAAAGCAGACTAGATGAATCAGTGAGTTGGAAGACAAAACAGAAAAAACAGTCATTCAGAGCAAGAAAATTTAAAAAGACTCAAAAAGAACAAGGATAGTTTAAGGGAGCTTTGGGACAACATGAAACATAACAATATTGGCATCATAGGGATACAAGAAGTAGAAGAAAAGGAGCAAGGGATAGAAAACATGTTTGAAAAAAACAATTACAAAAAAATTCCCTAACCTGGTGAAGGAAAAAGTCATACAAGTCCAGGAAGCACAGAGGGTGACAATCAAGATGAATCCAAAGAGGCCCACCCCAAGACACATTACAATCAAAATGGCAAAATTTAAAAACAAAGAGAATATCAAAGGCAGCAAGGGAGAGACAGCTAGTAACATAAAAGGGAGCTCCAATAAAGCTATTGCAGCAGAAATACTACAGGCCACGACTGGCACAAAATATCCCAAGTAATGAAAAGCAAGGACCTGCAACCAACACTACTCTATCCATCAAGGCTCTCACCTAAAATGGAAGGTGAAAATGATTCCCAGACAAAAGAAGGCTAAAAGTGTACATCTACACCAAACAGTACTGCAAGAGATGCTAAAGGAACTGCTTGAAGGAGAAGGAGAGAGGGAGGGAAAGAGAGGAACACGGGTACAAAGGAAAAAATAGCAATGAATAAGTACCCATCAATAATAACCTTAAATGTAAATGGATTAAATGCTCCAATCAAAAGACATAGGGGTGCTAAATGGATAAGAAAACACAACCCAGAGATATGCGGTCTACAAGAGACTCATCTCAGACCAAAAGATATACACAGACTGAAAGTAACAAGATAGAAAAAAAAATACTCCATGCAACTGTATGTGGAAAAAACGCTAGGGTAGCAATACTTACATAAGACAAAAAAGACTTCAAAACAAAGGCCATAACAAGAGACAAAGAAGATCATTACATAATATTTAAGGGAGCAGTCTAACAAGAGGATATAACTCTTATAAACATATATGTACCAAATATAGGTATACCTAAATATATAAAGAAAATATTGGAGGGCCTTAAGAAAGAGATAGACAAAAATACAGTCACTATAGGGGATTTTAATACCCCACTGTCAACAATGGACGGATTTTCCAAACAAAAAAAGAAACAAAAATATTGCAGAATTGAATAATACTCTAGATCAAATGGACTTCATTGATATTTACAGAACATTTCACCCCAAAGAAGCAAAATACACATTCTTCTCAAATGCACATAGATCATTCTCAAAGACAGAATGTGTCCCACGTGGTAGCACACAAAACAAGCCTTAACAAATTCAAGAAAACTGAAATCATATCAAGCGTCTTCTCGAATCAGAGTGGTTTGAAACTAGAAACCAACCTGAAGGAAAAAAAACTCAAAAACATTCAAATACATGGAGACTGAATAATGTTTTTAAATAATAAAAGGGTTAACAATGAATTCAAGGAAGAAATGAAGAAATCAAAAGTATCTAGAAACACATGAAAATGAACACACAACAACCCAAAACCTATGGGGTATAGCAAAGGCAAAGAGCAATACAAGCCTACCTAAAGGAGATAGGTTGAGAAAATCTCAATCAACCTAACCCTACATCTAAAAGAACTAGAGGAACAACAACAAACAAAGCCCAGAGCAAGCAGAAGGAAGGAAATAATCAAGATCAGAGCAGATTTACATGACATAGAAACTGAAAAAAAAAAAAAAATCAAAGGGTCAATGAATCCAGAAGCTGGTTCTTTGAAAATATAAACAAAATTGACAAAACGTTAACTAGATTCATCAAGTAAAAGAGAGAGAGAACCCAAATAAATAAAATTAGAAATGAAAGAGAAGTAACAACTGATACTATACAAATACAAAGAATTGTAAGAAATTACTACAAACAACTATATGCCAAAAAATTGGACGACATGGGCAAAATGGACAAATTTCTAGAAATATGCAATCTTCCAAAACTGAATCAGGAAGAAACAAAAAACCTGAATAGACTGATTAACACTAGCATAAGTGAAGCAGTAGTAAAAAAAACTCCAGGTACACAAAAGCCCTGAAACAGATGGATTCACGGGCGAATTTTACCAAACATTCAAAGAAGAACTAAGACCTATCCTTCTCAAAGTATTCCAGGAAATTCAAGAAGAGGGAAGACTCCCAAACTCTTTTTACAAGCCAGTATTATCTTATTCCAAAAACAAGATAAAGACACAACAAAAAAAGAAAATTACTGGCCAATATCTCTGATGAACATAGATGCTAAAATCCTCAACAACATACTAGCAAACCAGATCCAACAATAGATTAAAAAGATCATATACCATGATTAAGTGGGATTTATTCAGGAGATGCTAGGCTGGTACAATATTCACAAATCAATAAATGTGATACATCACATACCCAAAACGAAAGACAAAAATTACATGATCATAGCAATAGAGCAGAAAAAGCACCTGATAAAATCCATTTACAATAAAAACACTCAGCAAAGTGGGAATAGAGGGAGCATACCTCAACATAATAAAGGCCATATCTGAGAAACCCACAGCCAACATTGTACTCAATGGGCAAAAACTAAAAGCATTCCCTCCAAATCAAGAACAAGACAAGGGTGTCTGCTTTCACCACTCATATTTAACCTAGTACTGGAGGCCCTAGCCACAGCATTCAGAAGCACTAAAAGGCATCCAAATTGGAAAGGAGGAGGTAAAGCTGTCATTATTTGCAAATTACATGATAGGGTACATAGAAAACCCTACAGACTCCACCAAAAAACTATTTGACCTAATACGTGAATTCAGCAAAGTAGCAAGATACAAGTTATATTCAGAAGTCAATGGCATTTTTGTACACCAACAATGAACTACCAGAAAGAGAAACTAAGAAAAAAATATCATTTACTATAACAACAAAAAATAAAGTAGGTACAAATAAATTTAATCAAAAAGGTAAAAGACCAGTACTCAGAAATGACAGAACGATGAAGAAGAAAATTGAGAAAGATACAAATAAATGGAAGCATATACCCTACTCATGGACTGGAAGAATTAAAATGTCCATAAAAATGTCCATACTACTCAAAGCTATAGATTCAATGCAATTCCTGTTAAAATACCAATGGCATATTTCACAGATCTAGAACAAATACTGCAAAAATTATGTGGTACCAAAAAAAAAACCCTGAACAGCCACAGCAATCTTCAGAAAAAAAGAACAAAATAGGAGGATCACAATACCTGATATCAAACTATACTACAAGGCCACTGTAATCAATACAGCCTGGTACTGTCATAACAGACACATAGATCAATGGAACAGAATAGAAAGCCCAGAAATAAAACCGTGCCTCTATGGTCAATTAATATTTGACAAAGGGGGCACGAGCACACAATGAATGGAATAAAATAGCCTGTTCAATAAATGGTGTTGGGAGAACCGGACTGGTACATGAAAAAAAATGAAACTAGATCACCAACTTACACCATACACCAGAAAAACTCAAAATGGATAAAAGATGTAAATATAAAGTGCGATACCAGATAAGTCCTAGCAAAAAACATAGGCAGTAAAATTTCAGATATCCCACATAGCAATATTTTTGCTAATACATCTCCAAGGTCAAGGAAAATAAAGGACAAAACAAATAAATGGGACTACTTCAAACTAAAAAGTTTCTGCGCAGCTAAAAAACAACCATCATGAAAATGAAAAGGGAAGCTACTGTATAGGAGAACATATTTGCCAATGATACATCAGACAAGGGTTTAATCTCCAAAATATATAAAGAATTCATCCAACTCAATACCAGGAAAACAAACCACCCAATTAAAATATGGGCAAAGGACCTGAATAGACACTTCTCCAAAGAGGACAACAGATGGCCAATAAACATATGAAAAGGTGCTCAATGTCACTAATCATCAGAGAAATGAAGATTAAAACCATAATGAGATATCGCCTCACACCTTTCAGAATGGTTATCATCAATAAATCAACAAAGTAACCAGTGCTAGCAAGGATGTGGAGAAAAGGGAACTGTCAGTGGGATTGCAGTCTGCTGTTGCCACTGTAGAAAGCAGTACAAAATTTCCTAAAAAAATTAAAAATGGAACTGCCTTTTGACCCAGTGATTCCATTCCTGCGAATATACCCTAAGAAAAATGAAACACCAAGTGAAAAGAACTTATGCATCCCAATGTTCATAGCAGCACTATATACAATAGCCAAATGTTGGAAACAGCCTAAGTAACTATCAGTACACGAATGGATTAAAAAACTATGTTACATTTACACGCCCTGGCTGGTATAGCTCAGTGGATTGAGTGCAGGCCTGCAAAACAAAGAATCGTGGTTCGATTCCCAGTCAGGGCACATGCCTGGGTTGCAGGCCAGTTCCCGGCAGGGAACACATGAGAGGCAACCACACATTGATGTTTCTCTCCCACTCTTTCTCCTTCCCTTTCCCTCTCTCTAAAAAATAAATAAATAAATAATTTTTTAAAAACTGTGTTACATTTACACAATGGAATACTACACAGCACAAAGAAAGAAGAAGGAATTCCTACCCTCTGAGACAACATGAGAAGAACTGGAGACTATTGTGCTAAGTGAAGTAAGCCACTCAGCGAAAAACAAATACCATATGATCTCACTTATAAGAGGATACTAATGAACAAATAAACTAACCAGCAAAACAGAACCAGAGGCATAGAAATAGGGAACAGACTGACAGCTGCCAGAGGAAAGGGGGGGCATGGGGAAAGGTGGAAAGAAGGGGAAGGAAGTAGCCAAAGAACACGTATGAATGACCCATGGACATGAACAACAGTGTGGGGATGGACTCTGGGAGCAGGGGTGGGGCTAAATGGAGGAGAGCAAAGGGGTAAAAATTGGGATAACTGTAATAGAATAAACAAAAATAAAAAATAAATCTGAAAAAGATAAAATACCTAACTGAGATCTCCTATGTACATGTACTAAATAAAGACGAGACCATGGCCCTGGTTACATGGCTCAGTGGATTGAGTACAGGCCTGTGAACTGAAGGATTGCTGGTTCAATTCCCCATCAGGGCACATGCCTGGGTTGCACTCCAGGTCCCAGTTGGGGGTGTGCGAAAAGCAACCAATTGATATATCTCTCACACATCAATGTTTCTCTCCCTCTCTCCCTCCCTTCCCCTCTCTCTAGAAATGAATAAATAAAATCTTTAAAAAAAAAGAAGAGGAGATTGTGAAGCTAAAGGTAAATATGAATCATCATATAACAGAGACACCTAAAAATATAACATGGAGATATAGGACATTATAATAATAAGTAAGAATAAGATGTGACACCATCTTATGACAATAATAAGATGTCATATTATCTTACCTCCATAAAATAAATTTAAATTTTAAGACTAGCTTAAATAAAATCAAATTTCAGATATGCTAATTTTCAGTTTCAGAAAACCTAGAAACATTTTCCTCCTTGGCTTCTCTCCCAATTTTCCTGTGACTTAACTGTGTTGGGAACCACCCTGCCTGGTTTCAGAGGCTGGAACCCCCCATGGCTAAGACTGAGTAAAAAGACCTTGGGACCATAAACCACTAAGGAGACAAAACTTATCCTCACAGCAGGGGCCCAACCTCTGTCCTTTACTTCACCCTGCTTGGCCCCTGGAGGATGGCTGGATGGTCAGTGATGGGTAAGATTCCTCAAGGGAGGGACAGCATAAGACAGGCAGTCTCAATGGGACCATCAGGGAAGGACTTGGGGGGCTATAGAAAAAAGGGTGATGGACCTTCACCCCTGGGCTTTGTTATTACCTGAGTCCTCATTCTGTCTGTGAGAAGTCTCCTAATCTTTTGGCTGCCTTACTTCCCCCCACCTGACTTAAGCCTAAAACAATGCTGGTGCAGCCGTGTACTGAAACAGGTGGTTCCCGGGGCAATCAGGCTTAAGAAAGAATGCATAAAATCCTGTGAAACCTACTTTGTTAAGAATGCCCTCAATGTAAATGTTAAGGGTCCAAGCATAAAATGAATTTATTTTCCCAAAGTTTTATGGCCCTTTGGCATCTATTTGACTCTGACTCAGAATAAGCCCTTATAGTTCTTTGAATGTTATCTATTCCTTGATCATTACTGCTCATCATTGACAATGATTGGTAAGCTTTACGTATACACCCTGTATTCCTATGCAAACTAAACCCAATAAAAGCCCATTGAGAAAGAGGCTCAAAGCCTTTCTCCTCTGAGAGACTGGTCAGCCTTTCCTCCCCAAACAGATTATGTCTTGGTAGGTTTAGTCTCATCTGCAGCAACCGGGGGAACTCTGCAGGCAGAGCCCCCTCACATAACTGTTCTACAAGGTCACATTTCTGCTCATAAAACATCCGTTTCCTCAAGCACTCACTTTTAGCCTTTTCTCCTTTTCACTCTACAAATACTCCCAAGCCTGATCTTCCATTCTTACGGCTTTCAACACCTCAAATTTCCTCTTCCAGTCTCAGATATCCATATTTCCTACAACTAATTGTTTACCTGGAACCATCATGAACACCTCAATTTTAACAAATTCAAAACGGATCTCCCCCTAAAATGCCTCTGGCCTTTTTGTTTTGTTTCCCTTGATAGACAGATGGCAATGCCATTAATTACCCAAACTAGGAAAACTAAATTGATCTTAACTCCAGTCTTTCCTCATCTCCCCCAAAGTATGTCAACTCTACTAAAGCAGTGTCTCTGAATTCCCTCCCTTGCTGCCCTCATCTACATCTTCATTAAGGCAGTAATTCAGGCCCTAACTGGTTCTCCCCTGAACCACTACAACTTTCTTCTGAGTAATTATCCAGCTTCCAATATCCCCCCAAGCAGACATTCCTGATCTGTTTTTCAGACTGCCAGAAGAATAATCATGCTAAAACACATCTGATTACTTCACTTTTAAGAAACCTCCAATAGCATTCCGCTGAACTTAGACATCTTTGCATACTATACAGGATTCTTCTAACCAGACCCCAGCCTACCTTCCAAGCTTCAACTCTAGCTGCTCCCAGTGGTAGACCATAAACCAATAAGAGCTATATAAAGCTCACTTCTATACTTTTGTTTAAACCACCACCCACCCCAGCTCCAAGTGGAGCTGCTTTCTCCTCTGTAGTCCTATACCACCTCAGGTGGGTCTAGATCATCGTGTTATTAATGTCCATTGTTATGGTAAGAACCTAATAGAACAACATGGTTAAGTCTGTGGTTCTGGAACAAAAATATCTGGGTTCAAATCCCAGTTAGGTAGCTATATCTGTTTATTCATCTATAAAATAGAGATAATTTTACATATCAAGTTTTTATGCAAATAAATTATGAGAGAATGAAACTGCTAGCTGACTGCCTGGAACAAAGAAACGGCTCAATAAATGTTAGCTATTGTAATTTCATGTCCCTTCCAAGACCGAGAGCTATTCAAGGGCTGGAATAAAATTTCATTCACTATTCCCACCCCCACACACTTAATACCAGGCTTCAACTGAATTGGCAATTTTGAGGCATTTAACACCCACACCATGGCCACTCTGATACCTAATAAAATGCTTCTCCTTAATTATCTGGAAGGTGAATAACTATTACATTATAATGGAGATACACTTAAACCTAAAAGAAAACAGGCAGTAAAATTGGGCATATATATTTAAATTACATAATTTAAATATAAACTTATATAATAAATTTAAATATAAACAAGATAAAATATTTTTAAATATTTAAAATAGATATTTAAATTTCTATAAATAGAAATTATATATTTAAAATGTTCACTTTCAGTTTTTTAACAATCTTCCTAATAGAAGTACACATATATCAAAATGGAATTCATAATGTATTTCCTACAAAGTTTAAAGTTAGGCAATCAGATAGGTGGTGATTTGGATGAACAGCATTTTAGGACCCTTAAAGTTTTCATAGTTCTGGTTTCCAAAATGTCTCGGAGTCACAGCCGTCATTAAAGCTTAGATAAGGCATTAAAAACAAAACTACTTTCCGCTCTCTCTTTCCCTTTACCTATTTCCTTGTTCTAACATTAAGTCAATGCTTTCCTCACATCACACTGTAGTAAAGAGTAGACTTGAAAGATGAAAAAAATAGAGATAAAATATAAAAAGTAAATAACAAAATAAAAAATATATAACAAAATAACAAAAAAGGCACAGAAAATCTGTAAATGAGACTCTAAATACTAAACACTTCAAATTAAATTTTCCATTGATTTAAATAGGGGAAGGAGGCATCTTCATAACTGCATTTTCATAACTCTCCACGCTATTTTCAAATATAGGAGGTAATATGAGTACAGGTTAACAGCATAGCCTTTAGGGTCAGATATTAAGCCCAAGTACAGCCTTTACTTGAACCCACAAGTTCTGCCACTTAATTAGCTATATAACTTTTGCAACCTTGGATTCATCAACCCCAAAATGAGGATAATAAGAATTAGATGAGATAATGTATGTAGAAAGCACTCAGCTTATTGCATGACAAAGAACAAGCACTCAGTAAATCTTATATGTCATTATGATGATTTTCCTTAAATTTTACTTTTCATAAATGATGGTACGTGCATAGAATGGAATTCTATTTCAACCATTTAAAACATGAGATAGTTCTATGCTTACTGATTTGGAATTATTTCCAAGATATACTAAATAAAAAATAAATGAAAGGAACATAACAGTGTACAGCATGTTCCACTTCTACTTTTTATGCAGATATTTATATACATTTATATTTGTACATACATAGAATGTCTCTGGAAGAACACATATGCAACCACTATTACAGGTTGCCTCTGGGGATGAAAACTAAGTGGCTAACAGGTAGAAATGGAAGAGTCTTAGATTGACTGGACTCCTTGCACCTTTTGAGTTCTGTATAATTTGCTTTTAGTGCCTATTCCAAATATCAAAGTTTATAGGATGATCCACACCTTATGCTACCCAAATATTCCATTATAAAGTGGATTATACTAGACTTTGCAGAAACACCTAAGGTGACTTAACCATAGTTCTGTACTCATTTCAAATCTATTGAGGATTAACAGTCAAAGACTGATAGAGCTTTTGCTAAATTAGCCAATAAGAATCAAATAAGATATACAATTGAGGGTTCTTGGACATGAAAAAAAACCTAAGTATATGGATAGAAAAGACAAGAATAACGTCGTTCGTTCGGTCATTCATTCATTCATTTATTCATTCAAAAAACACATCTGCCCACCGAACACTGTGCCAAGTGATGAGGAAACAATGACACCTGGTCCTTGACTTTGAGAAACCCGCAATTTAGTGGGAACATACGAATAGAGCAGTAAAATTAGCACTCCTGTGGGCTTGGTTATTTAAGGATATGTGCATTCATTCATGAACACATAACAACTGAATGAATAAAGCAAGCCCAGTGGAAAAAAAATATATACCCCACTGAAGCCTGTAGTAGCTTGAAAATAATTTTGTAATCTACCCTTCAATCTGCGAATGCTAGTGGGCGTGCGTTCTCAGAATCCCAAGAAGGAGAAGTCCCCCTGGGGTTCCAGGCGTGGCTTTAGATCCAGTGCCTGTTCATCAGCCCAGAGAGCTTGGGAAGGCGTAGGATGGAAGGGTTCCCGGTCCCAACCTTACAACAGCATCCCTTATAGTCAGGTACTCCAACACCTGGGCTCACCAGGTCTTAGCTCTCTAACAGTCAGGACGGAACAAACTCTGGGGCGAGCTCTGACCTTCAAAATGACACTGGGCCAGCTCCCATAATGCTCAGGGCTCCTTCAAACACAGGCAGTAACAGAAGGACAGCAGCGATTGAAACTAATTCCTCTCCAGAGCCCGAAAACCCTGAAACCAGGAGGCAGCTTGGGGGGAAATCGAGACGGAAGAGTGATTGACCTAATCACATTCCCAGTCCTAAGCAGTCGACTCGCCCTACTCATGGCACCGTCACTGACCTTTCCAAAAGGGGTTCCCAGGGGCGGTGGCCGGAGGGGTGAAAGCAGCTGCCCAGGCTCTGCACCCAACACATCTCCCTCTCAAACGGCTTTGCACTAATCGCAGGGTAACCAAGGGCGACCAGGAGGCCGCCATTTTGAGCTCCGTACAAGGGGAAGAAGAGGAAAACTTTTTTGAAACCCAGTAGAGAGACGATGGCACAGACACATTCAACTGCGCTAGCAGAATGCTCTGCCCGAGAGAAGGAAAAACAGCAGCCCAGGAACGCGACCTCCAGTAACGAGGGGGCGGTCCGGATGCCCGTGCCCTTCCGTCCTTTAGAACGCTGCCAGCTGGGACTACGACTCCCAGCATGCAGTGCGGAAACGCCGGGGGCGGAGCGGAGGGCGGGGCGGGCAGCTCAGGCCTCGATGAATGGGGCAATTCTGAGCCCAACGTTCGGAGCAGACGAACCCGAACGTTTTCAAGAAATTAGAAATGGAGTGTGACGTATAACCACTCCTAAGCCTTTTCAATTAGCATACCTGACCGAGATTCTGAAACCTAAATAAAATGTGGGTGACTCAATGGGCCCTCATATTGTAAGGAAATATTGTTACCTGGTCACACCTCCCTAAATAGTAGCCCCAATTTTTTTTCTTTTTTTCGTCTCGAGCGCCCAGCTCATCTTTGGCAGAGTACCTGAAGTGTGTTCCTACCACTTTTGTTTCCTGTATAAGAATAGCATATATCATTTTCAGTGTGTTATACGCCCAAATGTTTTGAAAGAATTACAAGTGACGTGGGAAAGCCAGTGGCCTGAGATAAACAGTGAGTGGAGGGAGTGGGCAGGGTCAGTGTATCCAAAGAAAAGTTTCTACGTGATCTGCCCTAATTGTATTAAACAAAAAATGCTTTGAGGCACTATAATGAATGTATTGGGAATACAAATTAATGTCCAAAAGAGGCAGGCAATCCAGTAGGGGTGTGAAGAAAGACAAAAGACTCTACCAAGTGCTGTGGAATCAATGAAAGAGGACTTCGGGGAAATCTAGAAGCTTTACTTTTAAGTGAAAATGAAGACATTCCAAGAATTCAGTGTGTGAGCTCAGGCAGGCAGGCAAGGAATCTGGAGTAAAGGAGAAGACCAAGTTGCAGCTGTGTGGAAACCAAATGAAAAGACTTCAGTAGAAAGAGTTCTAGCAAGTTAGGCCATTGGCCCACAATACAAGAGTGACCCCAAAGAAATAGGAAAAGCAGAGCACAGCATGATATAATGATTTAGAGACCTCACTACTAACTGTCAAGTCATTTATGGAAAAATTAATTTAATTGTATATTTCAAAATAAGTTCATTTACATTTATTAGATGTTTTCTATCCTTAATTTTATTGTTTGATATGACAAACTATTGCTCCATGCTGTGGTGAATTAGGGATTTTTAAAAATTTATTTCACTCACTGTTATGTATTTTTGGTGTGATACTTTGTGAAACACCTTTCGAAATATTAGAGTGTTTCTTTCTTGACTTACATATTCATTATACTCAAAAGAATTTCTAGGTACATTTTCTTTTGCACTGGAAAAACAATTCTTTACCTTGTTCAATAAAAATACATTTTATGAGAGATTTCAACAGCTTCCTAATTATGGAAGTGACATAAGTATTCATAGATAGTTTAATGTCAAATTGGCAGGAAAATCTAAAGAAAATTTTCACATGCTGTGCAAGTGGACAGAAATGTGGCAAATGAGCTTTATTGTGTACAAGTATAATATAACGTATACAGAAATAACTTAGGTTACATGTGAATAAGAATTCTCTGTGACCAGACACTAAGTAGGCATTGTAAATTATTTTATTAAAACATTAAGTCTGTGCTCCTGCTATTCCTGCAATTGCTAAGACAAATTTTTTAAAAATAGCCCTAAAGAAAATTTTAACATCGTAAGAATAGGAACAAATCAGAAAACATCATCTTGTCTTTATTTAAAGATCTCCATAAAGTGCCAATTCTGTCATCTAATCTCAAAGACAAAACCAGACAGGAAGTACACAGAGAAAGAAAACAAACAATAAAAGAAGTAGGAAAAAGTGGTCAGTGAAGAACAGGAGTCAAAAGATGTATGTGGGTTCTGCTTTTGTCACTAACATAAACTCTTATATTCTGTTTTCCTCCAGGAATCTACTTGGTTCATTTCCTCATGTCCTTACTTTGTTATGATACCTTCTCAGGTAAGGCCTTCCCAAACTACCTGTAGAAATTCTCAGTCACGCCCAGCACACCCTTTCCTCCTTCCCAGCTCTATTTTCTCCACAACACTTACTATCATCTGGCATAATAGACACTTTATCAATTTATTAACATATCTGTTCTTATTACTCTTTCTGTATTTTAAGCACATGTGAGCAGGGATTTATGTCTGTTTCGTTCACTGATGTATCCCCAGAGCCTAGAATAATGCCTAGGCTCAAAGACACTCAGTAAATACTTGTTGGATGACTAAATGAGCAATCCTAGGAAAAATACAAAGCTTATTATTATTGTAGTTTTTCTGCAAAAAAAGCAGAATACCTGCTTCATGAAATCAGTGATACTGCTAATATTTTTGAGCCCATTTTAAAGATGAATAACAATACACTATTTTAATATCACAGAAGTAACTGGAAAACAACTAAATGGCCCTTGTTTACCAATTACATTTCCTCTGACTTAACAAAGAACACTTTAGAGCTATAAGAAATATGGTTCACATGAAGACAGGTAAGGAATGATATGTCAAATATCTAGCTCCTAATTCCGACACTTGTATTTAAAGATCCCAAACCAAAAATATAATTTAGATCAATTTCTACAAGTTGAATAAATCGTGTAAGTGCCTTATGAACTGTGAAAAATATAACTTCAAAACAAGATATACCTACCTCAATAATATATATTTGTGTGAAGTATAGAGAGATTTTGTTGCAAGCAGTATATTCCTTCTAATAAGTAAGAATTATATACTTGCTAACCTTGTAACAAATGTTACCACTTTTTTATTTTACTGAAACATTGTCTGACTTGTAACTCAAGACTGTCCAAAAACAATATTTGAAGTCAAGTTCAATGCTCAAATCTTTATTTAGTTTCTTTCTGCATATTTTCATAAGAGATTAAAATAACTTGTTGTTTTGTTTTCCAGTTTTGAATATCTTTTTCTTAAAAAAATTTTTTTAACCCAATGACAATATGTATGTATTTACATACATACATACTGTGGTCAAATGTGATCTATTTGATCACATTTGAATGCCTCCCTACTCTATACAGAATGAAATACAATCTCATTGAGCTTCACAATGATTGAAGCTCACAAAGCTTCAATACATTGAAGCTTCAATGTATTGAGCTTCACAAATAATAGACATGAGTTAAGGGCATGTACTTTAACGTGGCTTGTAATTTTGATCACATCCAGCAAAACTCTGACTTCAGGGGACTTTGGGGGGCAGTGGAAGTATTTGATTTTTCTTTATTTTAATTTTTCTTGTATATTTTATTGATTATGCTATTAGAGTTGTCCTAGTTTTTCCCCCTTTTGCCACCCTCCACCTGGTACCCCCTTCCCTCTAGCATTCCCCTCCTTAAGTCATGTCTGTGAGTCATGCAACTAAGTTCTTTGGCCTCTCCATTTCCTTTACTATTCTTAACAACTCCCTGTCTATATCGGACCTACCATTTACGCTTCTTATTCCCTGTACCTTTTCCCCCATTCTCCCCCTTCTCCTCCCAGCTGATAACCCTCCAAATAACCTCCATTCCTGCGGTTCTGTTCCTGTTCTGGTTGTTTGCTTAGTTTGTTTTGGTTTTTGTTTTATAGATTCAGTTGTTAATAGTTGTAAGTTTGTTGTCATTTTACTGTTCCTAATTTTGATCTTCTACTTTTTCTTTAACAAGTTCCTTTAACATTACATATAATAAGGGCTTGGTGATGATGAATTCCTTTAACTTGACCTTCTCTGGGAAACACTTTATCTGCCCTTCCCTTCTAAATGATAACTTTGCTGGAGAGAGTAATCTTGAATGTAGGTCCTTGCTTTTCATGACTTGGAATACTTCTTTCCAGCCCCTTCTTGTTTGCCAGGGTGGTTTTGAGAAATCAGCTCATAGCCTTATGGGAACTCCTTTGTAGGTAACTCTCTGTTTTTCTCTTGCTGCTTTTAAGATTCTCTCTTTATCTTTCCCCTTTGGCATTTTAATTATGGTGTGTCTTAGTGTGGTCCTCTTTGGATCTAACTTGGTTAGGATTGTCTGTGCTTCCTGAACTTGTATGTCTATTCGCATCACCAAATTAGGGAATTTTTCTTTCACTAATTTTTCAAATAAGTTTTCAATTCCTTGCTCTTCTTTTCCTCCTTCTGGAATCTCTATGATTCAGGAATTGGTACATTCAAAGTGCTCCCAGACTTTTCTAGGCCTCTCCTCATTTTTTGAATTCTTGTGTCTTCTTTCTGTTCTGGTTGATTGTTCATTTATTCCTTTCATTCCAGATCACTGATTTGAATCTCAGCTTCCTTCCCTTCAGTGCTGGTTCCCTGTATATTTTTCTTTATGTCACTTAGTGTAATCTTCCTTTATGTTGTTGCCGTACTCTGCATATGGCAGGGTCTTTTGAGCATGCTGTTCACCAGTGTTTTGAACTCTGCATCTGATAGGTTGGCTATCTCTATTTCATTTAGTTCTTTTTATGGGGTTTTGTTCTGTTCTGTCAGTTGGGCCATATTTCTTTGTTTCCTCAACTTGGCAGCCTTCCTGTGGTGTTTCCGTGTGTTAGGTAGAGCTACTTTGACTCCCTGTCTTAGTAGCATGGCCTGTGCAGAAAAGGCATCTGAAAATCATGTGCAGCAGAGCTTTGTAATTGCGAAGGGCAGGGCAACCTGCTTCACCGCTCTGTGGCTGTGTGTGGAGGGGTGGGGCTTGGAGAGAGGTCAGTGCCACTGCCCGACTTCTGGAGGCCAGCTGGCCGCCAGCCCTACTTCCAGTTACCTCATCTACCTCCTGTATGTGATTGACGCCCATCCTGCTGTGGGGTTTGCATACATTCTAAGACTGTACAGGCCCTTCAAGTGGCAAAAATCCGGCATTTTCTTCTGTTTTTTTCAGCCAGAGGTAATGGAGGTTTATCTTCCTGATACTGGAGGCTATGCCGCCTGGCCTGGGCCTGGGATTGCTCCCTCCCAAGGTATCCCTCCTGATTTTTATCCACCACACATGAAAGTGGGACTTTCTGTTCCACCGCTGCCACCACCACCTCTCCACACTGCACTGTGTCCTCTCCTGGTTCTACGACTCTACCCCTCCTACCCATGGGGATAAATGTGGCACCTTTAAATCCTTGGTTGTTGGACTTCCATACAGTTCAGTTTTCTGACAGTTTTAAGTGTTGTTTGTTTTTGAGATCTGGTTGTAATTCTTTCTATGGTTGCACGAGGAGGCAAAATGAGTCTACCTATACCTTCTCTATGGATGACACAGTGCATAGATCCACATTAAGAAGTAACCTCTTTCACCCAAGTAGTGAAACTAGAAAACGGTCCAGTCCTGGCAGGCACTCTGTCCATGCATACACCAACACAAAATGACCAATTCAGTTTTCCTGGTATGTAGTCATTCAAAGACTTGAATGGCTCTGCGGCAGCGGTGTTGGTTGACAACAAAAGTGCCCATAACATATCCTCAGGCACATCCACCTGAAAAATACATTGCACAAAAGCAAGTATTGTTGCCTTGTCAATATTCATAGACTCATTAACCTGGATTGTGTACCACAGTGACTCATTGATCCTCTCTAACAATTATGCCTGAATTTGCTCTGCTATTTCACCAGTTCATCTAGTTATGGTGCTGGCTGAGGAGGAACACATGCCACCTTTTAAGCTGCCTCTTTGAAAAGTTCATGACAGGGCCAAGATGAGGAGGAGGTAGATACACTTTGCCTCTACACACAACTGAAAGAAGGGCAACACATTTAAAAACAAAAAACAACTAGAACTTCCAGAAAAATTGAACTGTATGGAAGTCTGACAACCAAGGAGTTGTCAGACATTCATTCAGACTGGTAGGAGGGGCGGAAATGGGCAGCCAGGGTGGAGAGGATGCACAGCAAGGTGGCAGCTGGAGGACTGGGTGGGTGAGGCAGCAGCTGGTGGTCCCACATTTCCATGCAGATAAAACGGGAGGAGCAATTGGGGATGATTCAGACTGCACAACGTGGGGTTCCAGTGCAGGAAAATAAGGCCTCAAAACTTCTGGCTGTTAAAACCTGTGGGGTTGCAGTGGTGGAAAAAACTCTCAGTCTCACAGGAGAGTTCATTGGAAAGACCCGCAGGATCCTGGAATGTACACAAACCCACCCACCCGGGAATCAGCACCACAAGGGCCCCAGTTGCTTGTCAGTAGTGGGGAAAGTGACTGAAAGCTTTCCAAGAGCCAAAGAAGTGGGACTGTTCCCTCTCAGACCCTTTCCCCACATTCAGACCCACAACACAGCCAAGTGGGTTGCCCCTCCTGGAGAATAGGTAAGGCTCCACCCCTCACAACATAGCAGGTGCACCAAGACAAAGAAATATGGCCCAAATGAAAGAACAGATCAAAGCTCAAAAAATAGAACTAAGCAATGAAGAGAGAGCCAACCCATCAGATGTAGAATTCAAAACACTGGTAATCAGGATGCTCACAGAAATGGTTGAGTATGGTCACATAATAGAGGAAGAAGTGAAGGCTATGCAAAGTGAAATAAAGAAAAATATACAGGGAACCATCAGTGAAGGGAAGAAAACTGGGACTCAAATCAATGATTTGGAGCAGAGGAAGAAATAAACATTCAACCAGAACAGAATGAAAAAATAAGAATTCAAAAAAATGAGGAGAGGCTTAGGAACCTCTTAGACAATTTTAAACATCCAACATCTGAATCACAGTGGTACCAGAAGGAGAAGCGGAAGAGCAAGAAATGGAAAACTTATTTTTAAAAAACAATGAAAGAGAACTTCCCCAATCTGGCAAAGGAAATAGACTTCTAGGATGTCCAAGGAAGCTAGACCCAAAGAAGCACATGCCAAGGCACATCATAATTACATTACCCAAGATTAAAGATGAGGATAGAATCTTATAGCAGCAAGAGAAAAGGAGACCATTATCTACAAAAAAGTGCCCATAAGACTGTCAGCTGATTTCTCAAAACAAATCTTATAGACAAGAAGGGGCTGGAAAGAAGTATTCAAAGTCATGAAAGGCAAGGGCCTACATCCAAGATGACTTTATCCAGCAAGGCTATCATTTAGAATGTAAGGGCAGATAAAGTGCTTCCCAGAGAAGGTCAAGTTCAAGGATTTCATCATCACCAAGTCCTTATTATATGAAATGCTAAAGGAACTTACCTAAGAAAAAGAAGATCAAAATTATGAACAGTAAAATGACAACAAACTCACAACTATCAACAACTGAATGCCACCCTCCGGGAAAAAAACCCTATGCAAACAACCAGAACAGGAATAGAATCACAGAAATGGAGATCACATGGAGGTTTATCAGCTGTCAGGGGGAGGGGAAGAATGGGGGAAGAGGTACAGGGAATAAGAAGCACAAATGGTAGGTACAAAATAGATGGGGAGGTTAAGAACAGTATAGGAAAAGGAGAAGCCAAGGAATTTATATCTATGACCATGGACATGAACTAAGGTGGGAAATGCTGGTGGGAGGGGGGCTGAAGGGTGCAGGGAAATAAAGCAGAGAAAAAGATGGGACAACTGCAATAGCATAATCAATAAAATATAATTTTTAAAAAGTTTACTGCAAATGTCCTTAGCATCAGGCAGGATCAACTGCTCGCCAATAGTAAAGGGCTTCTTAGCTTTAGCAATTCCATTAGCCACAAAGAATGATAATTAGTGCAGACACATTTGAAGTAGTGACCTTCAAAAATTGCTTCTGTTCTTTGCGTTCACATTCTTTTCTTTTGAAAAACTCCACACTTATCTTTTAATGCAGGATGCTTGGTCTCCTGGTGACCAAGAGTCACCAGGACCAAAACCAAAGCAGTTTTGAATGTTTCGTAGTGTAAGATGGAGCAGCTAGGCTCCCCGCCAAAGAGGGATTTGTCATGGGGTTCAGATTTCAGTGTGTCCAGGAAATATTTAAAATATAGGGTGTCCTCACCCCCACAAGTCTGAACTGGAAGATGAAACATATGGAGCAGGGCCATTGAGATTTGTTTTGCATAGCAACAGTTTTACAAATAACCTCTAGAATGGTCATTTAACATATCTATAACATTTGACCTGTTTCATGGATATGTTAAATAGCTGTGGCCACCGTTTGAACCAGGGAGATGGGAGTGACTTCCACCCAATATATAACTGGGTGGCAATTTCCCCTAATTATAGCACCTGTGCAAGAGGTTGGAGATGATTGGCTTCATGTCACAGAGCCACACCTGATGGATTTATTATGGCAGCCTAGAAAATCTGGAAAAAATTCTGGAATGCTGGCAGGTGTAGCCGATTGTGGGGGGAGTCAGAAATGGGGCTACAGGGGAAGATAGGCCCTGGGATTTAAACCCAGGCGCAGCAGCTATGACAAGAAGAACCACATGGATTTGGGTTTCTCTTTGCAATGCAGCATAGGAAGCCAGAAAGCAAGCTGTAACAGCAGTGCAGAGCTCTCTCTTAACAATTTGGAAGAATGCAGACGAGACGCTGCAGGAAGGAAAGAGGTGAAAGGACTCTTGCTGGTGGGCCATGAGAAGGTGCCACGTGGTTTTAAATTAAGAACTGGAGATCCCAGTGACACAGCTGATGGCGCTGGGAACTAAGGGAGGCCTGCTAGCCGAGCACAGATTACTGGGAAGGACCAGGGGCTACCTGAGCCACGGATATCTATTTCTTTTCCTGAGATATGGTACCCCTGACTGGGCAATGGGGGGAAGGAATGACTATGTGTGTTTGTGCATGTTTTAAGGGACTTTGGGGTTTTAATGAAGACATTAAGTTATTACTCTTAAGTCTGCATAACTTTTGAATAAATAACTCCTTTCCTTTTCATCAATCTCTGACATTGAGAGCCATAATTCCCTCATGGTGGGCAAGGCAAACCTAGTACAGGGGGACCCCAGGAGAAGGGAGGGGTTCATTTGGTAACATTGTGTGACCCCTTCTCCAATCAAGGAAAATCATGGGAGACCACATGTGCAATAGCTTTAAAGTAATACAACTACTTGTGCATGGGCAATAAAAGCCACCAAAACGAGCCAGGAAGGATCTGCCCTATAAGAACCAAATGGACCTACAGCCCATAAGGTCAATCTCTGCTTAGAGTTGGCCTGCTCCCATGTTCTCTGCTATTTATTCTGTGTGTTCGGTTCCATTAATTGTCCTTATCACCAAGAACCTGGTTACCTGTGCCCACCTGTGACAATGGCTTTTTTGGATAGCCAGTTGTCATGTATTACACAAAGCAGGCCTGTAGAATGTGAATCATCCATTGCAATGAACCTATAGTTTAAGCAGGACTCTTGGTATTTTCTTTTAAATGCAGCTTTCTTTTTGTTGGCAGTCTTACAGTCTTCTGCTGTCTCATTATTGGGCCTTTCCCCCTTTTCAAAGAAGCTCTCCAGTGATGTTCGTTTTTTACTCATTTTGCCTAGGGTTAGCATGTGGACTTACCAAAAATGCGGCTGAGACAAGTGTGCAATGCGAGAAAGAGGTGCAGAAAACCCCCCAAAATTATTTTCAGATCTTCAAGAGACCTGAAAGATCTTCTGATTTTAACCCAGCCATTCTACATGTTAAGACTCAAATATTCTGAGAGATAAAGTAAGTAACTTGCCCAAAGTAACATAACTACTACCCCTTCTTGAAGTTAACTGAATAGTAATAGGGACTGGAAGCTCATCTATTCAATGAGCTAGTTCTTTAACAACCCTTAAAACAGATGTCTGTCTAGATAAAAAATAAACCATGCCACACAGAATTTTGACTGCCACTCAATGATGGTCATAACTAATCTAGTTTTTTGGTTAGTAAGTTGGCTTTGAAGCATTACATTTGGGCAATCAAATAGACCGAATGCTTTTCAGTTCTATAGTTCTTATTCTGAGGAATCAAAGTTGGCCTAAAATGCTGCCAATCTTCAAAACTCAAAAATGAAATGATAAAACTACACGAGCTCACTTGTTTGTAAGCATTAGTACTTGTACTAAGGGACTACACTCAGTATTAGCCATGATTTGGCTTAGACCTCAATGGAATAAACTGAGTGCTGTGTTTTGTTGTTTTCAAGTGGACACCGTTGGGAACTACTCAAGTATGTTTTAAATCAATTCAAGTGAGTTGTATTTGCCCAAGTTGACTAGTAACAAAGAGGTTCTCAGTCTAGACTCTCTAGATGATAAAAACCTGAATACCTTTTAGTCATGGGGCATATCTACTTAAAGAAGGATTTATTATAAAGTTGAGTCTCTTCTGTGAAAACCATGACTGGGGAAAACTAAGGGACCAGATGAGAACAGTGGTGAGACCTCTAATGTCTATACACACCAAATGTAAGAGCCCAATTTTCCCAGCATGTATCTCACTTAGGCCCAGAAATCCTCATCAGCTTCAAAGGGAGAGATGTGCATCCACAGATCCAAGTTTGCAGTGCCCAGGACTTACTCAGCAGGAATACATACTATAATTCATGGAGCCAGGCTTCATTTCTTTCGTCTAAATCAACTCAGCTGGATTTTGAAGCTTTAGTTCTTAGAAATAATCAACTGTCCCTTAAAATATCAGATCTTCTTGGTTTTATTTCACACATCAATTCTGTTCATTACCTATGATAAGCCTATGATAAACCATTACCTATGGTTTATTTAGTTTTATAGATTGATATGCAAGACATGTAATATAGAGCTGCATGCTAGACTACTATGTATCTTTATAATATAAATTACCAAAACTTATTCTGGAGGTAATTTTATGCATAGCAAAGAGAAAAGCAGTAGATATAATTTCCTGTTTTGCTGTTGAACAATTTTCTTAAAATGTAATTCTGTTTATAAGTACTGTTTTTCAGGTTTAATTTGACACTTTACTATTAAGTAAATTATCTTTTAATGTAATTACTTTTATGTAATAATTATAATCTTGAAAGTCTGCAAAGTGATTAAAGGGCATTTTCTAAGAAATAGATTTCTGGATTTAAATTATGCAATTTTTCTACTTATAGTTTTGGTGTTATATAATTTATTGTTATTATCATTATTATTATTACTACTATTAAATACTTATGAATTGGCAGGTATAGAAGTAGACCTTTACAAATAAGTGAGACTTGAGGTCAAAAATGTTTTTAATCACAGAGTTTAAAAGTTGACATAAGTATATCCGTTATCTTTTTTAAAAGCATTTATTAGTTTTAACTCACACTAGCATGTTATACACATCAGCACCTGTGCCCATTTAGCAAAGAATTTCAGTACAAATCACTGTGAGTTGAATAGACATCTCTAAGAAGCATTACAATTGTTGCAATATTTTTAGAAACTGAAACAAGGAAATAAACAACTTCAGTAAAAGTGATTTAAATAACAAATAACATCTTTATAAACAGCTTATCTCCTTGAGAACAAAGAATAAACAAGGAGACAAGAGGTTTTTTTTTCCCTTCCACTATTAAAGCAGATCACAATATGAATGGGTGAAATGTCATGAATAATTGGAGAAAATCACAGAGTAATCTTCGACAAAAACATCTGATTTATTTAAATTGTCGTTGTTTGTCTTATTAGAACCTTTATTTAACCTTGTTATCTACAATGCAGTATTCAAGCTAGTTTATCAAAAATGTACTTTGGAACTAACCATATTTTGAAAAATTTGACTTTCTCAAATGCAAGCTATGGTATTATAAATCTCCAGTGGCAGCTGTTTTACATGGGACCTAAATTAATTGACATTGCTGGGGTGTCTAACCTTTGGCATCTCTGGGCCAAACCTTAAATACATTGCAACACATAATCACAAAGAAATCTCATAATGTTTTAAGTAAATTTACAATTGTATGTTGGGCCATGTTCTTAGCCATCCTGGGCTGCATGCAGCTCATGGGCAGCAGGTTGGACACCCCTACGTGAGTTTTAGACTGCAGATGCCTGTGGAAACCAATGCTTTGGATCTAGATTTAAACCCATTTAAACCGATTTATTTACAATTTAAACCAATGTAAATAAATCAAGTCTTTGAAACATTCTGTCAGTAGATTTAAGTTCAGGTTTCTTGTCAAGAGTATCACAGGCTTCCCACTATCCCAGTCATCTAGACACAACATTCATTCAATGTTCTCTACTCACAAACCTAGCCAAACACCCCCAGGCACTCCTTAACATGGCATTCAAGGCCTCATCTTGTGATTTTTCATCCATCTTCTTTCTCTTTTCTTCTAAATAAGATTATTTCCCTATTAATTCCTATGCAGATTCTAGATGTGTCAAGGCTTACCATTGTGTCTGACACTGTTCTAAATGCTTTAAAAATATTAAGTCTTTCAAGGCTTATAACAATGCCGCAGGGCAGATTGTGGTATCCCCACTTCATACGTAAAGAAATAAAGGCACAGACAGGTAAAGTAACTTTTCTAGGGTTATGTAGATACTAAGGAATCTGCCCATCTCCTCTTCCAAGCCCTGATTAAATAGAATTGATTTGCTCATAGTATTGTCTTCAACTTAGGTATATTTGTATAAATATAAAATTCTAGCCAAGAGAAATTTAACATAAATATAAAACATAACTGAATGGCAATATGTAAATCATGCTAGCATTGTGGATAATGGATAAGAGAGATCAGAGAAAATAGGCACCATGGAGATCTCTGCAGTCTAGCATTACCTGAAGCTAAGATATGGCAGGGGGGAATGAAGGACAGATGAGAAAGAAAGAAAAAGAAGAAGACTCATTATAGGTAATCATAAGCCCAAGTGATTTGAAAAATAATAATAATAATTATACCAAAAAGGATGTAAATATTGGGAATAACTTGGGGGTAAATGGGATGAGACTGATTTGAGACATGTGAGTCTGAGTTAGTCAATAGGACAATGAACAGAAATAGCATATGTGTGCCTGTGTGAGTGTGTGGTGTGATGGGTGGCAAACATTGTGGTGATGTGCCTATACTCAAAGTTGAAGTTAAGAATAGATTTGGGAGCATTAAAAGCTTAGTGGATCCAGCCTTGGACTAGCAGGCCTGTCAGTCTCTCCACCAAACCAAACACACAGGTTCTGGACAAATACATCTCCTATGAGGATGTGTTCCCAAATGAATAGTTAGAAGAGCCTTGTTCCTTTGCAAATACTACTATGAATCAAACCTGATATGCCGAGGAGTATACACCTCTGTGGTTAAGGCCTTTCACTAGAACATTAACACCAATCCACACAGGGCTGTCAGGCCCTCATCTCCCAATTAATGTCATGGTGTGCATTGCACACCAACGTCCTCCTCTGATCCAGCATCTCACAGACTTCCAGGCTGAGCAGTCCTTAGTTGGTTAGTGCAGTGTTTCTTTGGGTTAAACCAGAGAAATAGGGGGACCTATTTCTCAAGTCCATTTACTTCTTTGCATTCCCACTGCTATTACCTTAGTTCTGCCAGAGTGATCTTCTAACCTGAACATCAATTAAGTTACTCCCAGTCAGTAGTTTCCTTTAGAATGTCTTTAGATAATGTCCAGAACCATTAGTATGGACTGTGATGCCCTTCATGGCCTTGGCCCTCTGGCATTTGTCCTTGTCATATTTTACTTTCATTCCAGTAGCACTGAACTAAGTATAGCTCTTTCTGTCCTCTGAGCCTCTGCAAGTGCTTATCTCTATCTCTAAAACATACTTCCCACACACAGGCACACCCAAACTGCAGGCACTTTGCCTGTCAGACATCAACTTCATGTCTCAGTTTTGTTGGCACTTCCTTCTGTAATTCTTCCCCTGTTACCCCCAAGACTGGGCTATGTGACCCTCATCACACTCTACAGACATGTCCCTATGATCAGACTGAAAGATTCTGACAGCAAAAACATCAGAATCTTGTTTACCACCGTCCCTCTTCTCCGTGTTCCCTCCTGCCCTAGCACGTATCTGGCATTCCTGAGATTCTCTAGATCCTTGCTACTCAGTCTGTTCTGAGACCAGTAGCCCTGGAATTAACTAGAAATGCAAAATCTCAGTGCTTATCCTAAAGCTCCTGGATCAGAATCTGCATTTTCAGGTCCTCAAGTGATTAATATGCACGTTAATGTTTGAGAAACTCACCACTGTACTTAACATTAGTGGTTCTTTGCTCCAAAAGTTGGTAATCCATTTTTCAAAAGAAAGTATGTAGTGCCTGGTTACCAGTATTCTCCAAGCTGAGGACTTGTTTATTTTCACCCTGATCCAGGTTTACACTAACCTTGTCTGGCATTACATGGTTGAAATCAATCACTCTGCCTGATGTCGGGGTTCTTCTATCTCCTAAGGAATCCTGTGACTCCTTTTTTCAGAAGTCAAACACTTGACTGAGGACAGAAATTGCTCACTCATGGCTGCTTTTGACTCTCCCATACATTGGATTCAATGTCATGTATCAGAGGATTCTCTCTTTTCCCAGGGATGGATCTGCCTTATATCCCTGATGTCTGAGCATTTCTCAGCCTTTGACTGATGTACTCAGCATTTGGCTAGAAACAGCCCGTGGAAAATGTAGCCTCAGAAAAAATCAGTAATGAATTTCAGAGCACAGCAGCTGAGGCCATAGGTTGTATTTCCTGAAGCAGAGATCTAAGAGGCACATTTTCATGGCTACCACAAAAAGAAAGAAGATGTAGGAAAAAAGGAGTAATTGATGGAGAAGAACCTAAAAAAAGCAAGATAGGATGGCTCTGATTTTGATACAACCATTGGCTTGGCACTACTGAATCCACCAATACAGAAGAGGCACTAAATCACAAAAAAATATAACAAGGATAGGATTTTGTGTATTTTGGAAAAGAAATTTTGTAAAGGATCGCAGGGTGGGAAAGACTGCTCCAAGGGCAATCATGCATGCCTCGAACCCGATCTGCTCACTGAGAGTGAGAGTCAAGTTACCAGCAGGCTTATTTTGCTGATTGGAGCAAGCTAGCAAGGCCTGGCTAGCTCCTGGGAACACGGTCTCTTCTTTAAATAAAACCATGAACAAATATACAAATAAATCAGTATGAAGATGTGTTCAACTAAAGTACAGGTCTCCAAGAGACTCCAAACTCAGACTGTCCAGGGAGCAACCATGTGCTGACTTCTCCCTGACTGTGGAAGTAGGGGAGTTAACCTTTGAGAGGAGAAAGAATATTTGATATGCCACTAGAATAGATTGAACCATCTCCAAAACCAGATACTGGAATTTCATTTGGTGTCTAACAGTTCAGTTCTGACACTAACTGCCTGGAGTTAGCACAGACCCTAAATTTAAGGACTCAGTCCCATAAGACTGTCCCTGCTTTAGGCACCAGCCATAAATGGGATGCCTAAGTTACCAACTTCTTTCCAGATGACTACAAATTAGAGGTTCGTACTCATGACCCCTTCCCCCTCAGCTCTGATAATCTGATACTGGTAAAACTTATACCAAAGGAAATTTTGTAATAGTTCATAAATGCATATATCCTTTGGTCCAGTGGTTCTACTTATAAAGACATTATATTCAAGGTTTTACTTGCAACATTGTAATAGTGAAATGCTGAAAGTGAAAGTATATCACCATATACATATTTGTCAGTGGGGGACAAACTAAATTGTGGTATATTGTGTAGTGAAGTACTTTGCTGCTATACAGATGTAGGTCTACCTTCAAGATACTATTAAGGGAAATAAAGTACAAAGGTGTATCCTATTAAGCCATTTCTGTTAATATATGCATACACATACATTTTACATGCTAGAATTTTTCTGGAAGAATCCATAAATACACAAGAAACTGTTAACAGTGGCTGTCAATACAAAGGGGAAGTAGATGGCTAGCAATAGGAATAGTAGGCATATTTTTCAATGAATAATCTAAATGCATTTTGACTTTTGAATCATGTAAATGCTTTACTTAAAATTAACAAGCAAGCCACAGTGTTTATAAATAATTCCCTCAATGCCAAACTCAAAAATTCCCACACCTTCAAAAGCTGGAGTGACCTGGACTTGCCTCATGCTCTGAGAAGTTCTGAGGGGGATGTTGTAAGCTGTCGGTTCAGTGGTGAGGAAAAAGATACTGAGCTTCATGGTTTTAACTTTGCCTGGTGTAGCATGAAGTGAGGTGACTTGCTGAGAGTAAGAAAAAGGGGTACAAATATGAGAAGAGGAGAGGATAAAATAAGAGATTACTGTGGTATGCTGAAGGGTCAACTGAAGTTGGAAACCATAAATTTGCAAAGGTGTTTGCTGGTTTGGGATTCTCTCTGGGAACGCTCAGAAGCTAGGGAGTTGGGGTTTAGTCAATAGGTCAGAGAGTGAGAATTGAAATGCTTTCAACTGGAAAGATGATATAAAAGTGGCCATATCTGGCTCTTGAGAAGTTTCCAAGTCTACATTATGTTTGCCACAATTCCAGAGTCTGACTTTGGAGGTCCAGCTATTTGGTTTAATCATTTTCCTCAGAGGTGATCAGGCCTGGAAGAGTGATGCATTAGTCAAACTCACAAGAGATTGGTTGGTAAAACAGAACCTCCATTGTACAAATTTGAAATGAAAATATAAAGCAACTCCTCCCACAAGCCAGCATCTCCTTTTGCCTATAAGAAAGTCTTTACAGGAAATGACCATTACTATCAGCTAACTGTTCAGTGATTGCAGAAAGAAGAGGAATCTCAAGGACCAAAGACATCAAGCTGTGATAATATAATCTAATGAAGGAACACAACTCTCAAGGTGCCCACAGTAATACAGGCACACTGACAAATTACTTTTCTAAAATTTGTCAGTTAGGAAAACATAAAATTGGTTATAGGTTTCTTGGT
The DNA here is from genome assembly GCF_021234435.1 of Artibeus jamaicensis. NCBI lineage: Eukaryota > Metazoa > Chordata > Mammalia > Chiroptera > Phyllostomidae > Artibeus > Artibeus jamaicensis. Next base: position 23,160,586 of record NW_026521812.1, read on the forward strand.
AACATCTTAACCCATCTTTACAAGAGGTTCATGTCTTCTGATCCCTCCCCCCACTTAGATTGCCTCTCTTTCTAGAGTTACCAGTGTTAACAGCCTGGTGTGTATCCTTTCACACAAAAATGTGCACATATAAAAGTAGATATATAAACCCACAGGGTTTTGTTTATTTACGAAATGGAGTCATACTACACAGATTACTCTGTGACCTTCACTGACCAATACATCATGGGTATTCCTCTTGTAATTCTAGTAACTAAAAATAGTTCTAATATTACAAGAAATAAAAACAGGATTATTCTACTTGCTCAAAGTATTAAATAATTTGAATATACTATATACAAGCATTTCTTATTAATAGGCCTTCAGGCTATTTACAGTTTTTGCCACTACAAATAGAGCTGTAATAAATATACCTGTACTTACATGTGTAAGTACTAAGGCCTCTTGCAGCAAAAGTCAGATTGGGGGATCAAAGTGTCCTGAATATTTTTAATTTTGCTAAATACAATCAAGTTACCTTTCCCAAAGGTTACAACAATTCAGACTCATGTCATCAAAGTAAGAGTGCTTGTTTCCCTACATTGTCCCTAACACTGCATGCTACTGTTCTTTATTTTTGCCAATATGGTAGAAAATAGTATTTCGTGTTTCCTTTAACATAATTATTTGATTAGTGAGGTTGAACACTTTTATGCTTCTTGTGCATTTGAATTTCTTTACCTAAGAAACAGCATGAAATAGTGTTTAAGCATATAAATTCTGCAGCTAGTTTTGCCATTTTGTACCAAGTGATCTTTAAGTTATTTAGCCTCTGCGCCTCAGTTTACTGATTTGTGAAATGGGGACAATAGTGGTATTCACTTATACGATTGTTCTGATTCAATGTTTATTATGAAAAAAACATGTAAAAGAGTACTTACATTATTTGCCTATTTTTCTACAGGGTTTTCTTTTTCTTATCAATTTATGGGAGTTCTTTTTATATTAGGAATATTAGCTTTTTACTATTCTATTTGTTATATACACATATAGTTCCTTCAATTTTTTATTATGCTTTGTACTATATAATTTTTATTGAAAAATTCGTGTACTTAAATTACTTTTTCTTTATAGCTTATTTCCTACATTGCCTAGGAAGCACTTTCTTACTTGAGGTTATACAACTTTCCTCTTATTTTTCTTAATATACTTATTCTTTAAATTTAAATCTGGAATTTTTTCATGTATGATATAATGGAGGGAACCATCTCTGTGGTCCCCTCTATTCTTATGTTTGGTGATCGCAACTTTTTCCTTTCATTTCCCATAGTTCCGGTAAGATAAAACATACCTTATTGGACATCTAACTGTGTCGATACTGTCTCCCCAAAGAACTGAAATGCTTCTTGTAATATATCATCTTCTCTACTGAGATCTGTTTCTCTACTCTATTTTATATAGAGCCAAACCATGTTCTTGTTTATAGTGGTTTTATAGCAAATTTTAACATTTGGTAAAGCAAATCCCACTTTAATATATTTTTTAGTTTTGTAATCTTCTCGGTCATTCTCCAACATATGAACGTAAAAACAAACAAACAAACAAACTTGGCCCTGGCTGGTGTAGCTCAGTGGATTGAGCATGGGCCTGCGAACCAAAAGATCACAGTTCGATTCCCCGTCAGGGCACATGCTTGGGTTGCAGGCCAGTTCCCAGCAGGGCCAGTTCCCAGCAGGGGATGCAGCAGAAGCAACCATACATTGATATTTCTCTCCTTCTCTCCTTCCCTTCTAAAGATAAATAAATAAAAAAAATTTAAAAAGATGTTCAAAAAAAAATCTTGTCCAGCACTACCTACCCACCAAAGGCAGAGGGGAGGGTAAACCAACCACACTGGGATTCTAATTACAATTGCCTTATTAATTTTGGATGGAGTGACATTTTTCTGATATTAATTCCTTCTATACAGGAACAAGGGCTCTTTTACATGGGTTTTGAATTATGGCCTTTAATAAAAATTTATAATTTTGTTCTTCTAGATCCTGTTCATTCCCTTATAAGATTTTTTTTAACTTTTGGTCAATGTTGTGAATAGGATATTTTTTCCATCTCCATTCTAACTACACATTTCCTAGACAGAGAAAAGTTACAGATTAAGTTCTTTACTGTTATTCAGCCACTAAATTCTCTAGTTAATTCTAGTTGCTTATTCTTTTTGTATTTTTCTAGGAATACCACCAAAACCATAAAGCTACGTTTTTCCTGATGTTTATACTAGGAAGCTCTTCTTTAGGCTGTATGACTGCTATGCTGCTTGTTACGCTGCTCTCCTCTGCAGCTGTTTTCCCACAGCACTACTGCCTATTGCTACTGCCTGTGGCTGCTCCAACATGACCTACAATGAGTGAGGCAGAAACTTTTTATAAAAATACACCATGATTGTTTTGTTCAGGTGTTGAGGATAACAATACAATACAGTGTGGTTCTTGGTCTCTTAAATTCAAAGTCATCTATACTCATTTCTTGAGCTCACTGCTTTAACCAGACCAGTGAAGTTCTCATTTGGTCTCTTGCAACAGGAGACAGGCCCAGCAGGGAGTCCTGTCTGGGCATACTTACTCTGGTATTACCCTTGTACTTTGAAAGAGATATACTCAGGGAGGACTCCCCTGATCACACTGCCTAGTGAGCTTTTCTCAGTCACCATCACATTATCCAATTTTATTTTCTTTATAACACCAATCATATTGGCAGGTAAATTATTTATTAATCTATTTGTTTCCCCCAAGATATATTAGATTATAAACCCTATGAGATCAGAGAATTTCCATGTCTTACCCTTATCCCTCTAGTATCTAGAATTGAAAACACCTAGTAGGCTTTCAATGTTTGTTGAATCAATGAATGTTGAGGGAATTTTTTGAAATAATCATATCATATTTAGGTAATTTGTGTATTTCAACTGTTCTTGGTGTTATTAGGAGTGGTTGCTAGTGATCTGGACAACTTTCCATTTTAAGGGACAGATCATTTACAGTAAGTTGGTTTCTGAAACAACATAAAAAAACTCAAAAAGAGTTGAAGGAATATATAACATTAGGGGAACTAACTGTCCAGGAAGGAACAGAAATTTATCCTTCTACCTCAATGCTCAAAACCTGCATTCACTACAGGTGAACTATGTTGTACTTTTACTTTTCATTTTTTATAAAGTTTTATCTGAGTTTCATTTCAAATGGTGTAGAGATACGATTGCCAATTTTTAAATTTTTTATCTTACCGGGACTGTGGCAAATGAAAGAAAAAAGTTGCGGACCACCCAAACATAGGGCGTTCAAGGCAGGTTTCACCCTACCTAAGATCTGTCATCTTGTTTCAGATGGCCCAACAGTCAAAAACGGTTTGACCTTAGTGCTGTGATTTCGCAAGTTTTCTTTATCCCGCTGTCCAATTTTACGCAATTTAATTTATTAAAGCGGACACGTGTCTGGTGCAACTCTCAAAGTTAGTGTCAAAATTACTGAGGAGTGTTTAATAGTTATCTCGAAAGGCACATTCAGTGGTTCACGGTGAGACGGTGAATACACTGGCATAGAGTTAACCGAGGCAGTTTGTTTCACTAGCCCGCAAACCTCTCATATCTTGCCTTTTAAATTTTGTCCCCACAGTTGCAAACGGCGCTAAATCAATTCCATAGGTCTTCCCAGGGCTCCAGGCCCAGGACAACACAGGACTGGAAGCACCCGCCCCCGCACCCCTAGCTCCAGCAGCACCCCATCCGCATTCCCACCGAGACGCACTCGCCCGGTGCATTGTGGATGCTGTAGTGTGGCCGGAACCTGCTTGTGACTACAAATCCCGTGACTCCGCTACTACTCCCTGGTGTCCGCCCAGCTCCTCTGCAGCCTCAGCTGGGCCTCCTGGACCCGGGGTGCGGTGTCCCGGCGAGTAAGCTGTCTCTTCCCTGGGCAGACTAGCGGAAGCCGGAGGAGGGGGGGGCAGGGGGGGGGAGCTTCGCACGCATGCGCAGGGTGAACGCCCTCCCTGCGTGCTAGTTCGCTCAGCCACCGCTGCGCGCGAGCCCGGTGTCCCCGCGGCGGCGGCCAGCAGCGGCATCTGCGTCGGTGAAACGCGGCAGGGGCTAAGGGAGCCCACTGGGGTGGCTGCTGCAACTGCGAAATGGCGGAGACAGTGGCGGACACCCGGCGACTGATCACCAAGCCGCAGAATCTGAACGACGCCTATGGGCCGCCCAGCAACTTCCTTGAGATTGATGTGAGCAACCCTCAGACAGTGGGGGTCGGCCGGGGCCGCTTCACCACCTATGAAATAAGAGTCAAGGTGAGGCCATCTCCCCCCCCCCAACAGTGAGACCCTTCCGGCCCTCCCGGGTCTCCCCCCAGCAGACACAGAAGCGGGTCCCCTCAGGCAGTTAAAGCAGTCCAGGCCAGGATTGGTCGGCTGACTGTATAGGGCAGCCGTGTCCGCGGGCTGGAGTCGTGGGCCAGGGCGCCTCTTCGTATAGGGCTTGGATGGGGGCTGCAGAGTGAGCTGAGCCCAGCGCTGGCATTTGGAGAAGGTGCTCGAAGAACAGGGCGTGGGTTGGGTGCCGCTTGCCCTTCAACCAGCTGATCTGAGAATGACATTTGAGTTGGAAGGGGTAGATCTTTCGAGAACGCAGAACCCAGCCCTTCAGGAAGGGAGGTAGATGTGACTGAGATAAGGGGGTTTGCGCAAAGTTGGAGCCTTGCCAGTTTTCTTTTCCTGGACACTTCTCCCAGAGGTGGCCCAGCCAAGCTGGTTGCTTCTGGCTCTTCCCAAGTCACCAGACTAAGCTTGTTTGTACACTTTTCTGAACAGAACGTAATAGAAGTTCATAAAAGCCTGACAAATTTGGTAGGGCTGAGCCAACTGAGACAGTGATTGGAAATGATTGAGCTAAGCATTCTGGATCGCCGGCATCTGAGGTGTAGGGAGTGTTGCCTACCTCACAATCCAGAACTACTGAGCTTTAACAAAAGCCTATTCAGTTAGGGATCTTGCTCCATTAATTTCGAGATTTGCACTTCACTGAATAAATGAATCAGCTGAAGTAGAAACATACTTGTAATTTTATAACCAGTGTTTGTTGGCAATAAGGAATTCAGATGATTTGGAAGATGGTAATTGAGAATAGAGCTTCACTTTCACTGTGTAGTTCATCCTCATGTGTGGAATTATCTTTAAAAATTAATTGCATAAAATGGATCCAGCTGTTAAAGATGACAACAACAACAAATTATTTTATTAAAAAATAAGCATAATAAGAATTTAGAGTAATCAAAATTTACATGACAAATTACTATTAACACTTAAGAGGAATAATTTCTCATTAACTTACGCACTTCATGCTAAAGACTGAAATTTATTCTTAACCATTTTTAAGTGTACAGTTCAGTAGTGTTAAGTATATTCATGGTGTTGAAACTTACACACTTTTTAAAGATCATTTACTTACATAGTGTTACTAAAAAAGATTAACCTTCAAACTTTAGTTTAAGATATGACACTAACAGTTTAATGATACAAGCAACCATACCTCTCTACACAGAGTGTAAAAATGTGCCCATAACCAGTCTTGTAACAGTGAAACTGCAAATCCAGGCTCTGTTGTACCTAGGGAAGTACATTACCACCTAAGCCTAGTGAAAAACCAGGCCTTTTAAAAAACTTTTGCAATGACTTTGGATTGCCTTAAATATATGGCATATTGTTGACTAAAAAGAACTTCCTCTTTTACCCTTATTCACCTTCCTTTCTTTTGCTGAAACAGAACTTAGTATTCCTGTTTCTAAATTTCCATAGCTAGTACTTCCTGTCACACAACTGAAGTGGAATCTCCTGCCTACACTTCCTTCCTCCAGTTAATAATTTTGTGTTTATCTTGCTGAGTGCCTTATATTAAAAAGACTCTAGTCTGATAGTTTAATTATTTAAAAAATATATCCGACACTCATTACCAAACAGCTGATGTGACAAAAATAAGTTGTGTTTATGGTGTGATCATTTGCATTTTAAAGGAGATATTCCTTTTTAAGTTACAGAAATAAAGTGTACATGTACACTGGTTTGTATTATATAAAGCAGTTTGTTGGGTGTTAATGACTGTTAACAATCATAAACGAAGGTGCCCTTCATTTACTTACATTTAAGAAAATGTAATTGGGTTTTTAGTGCTTAACAAAATGCCATTATGGTTTCTCTTAATATGTAATGTGTTAAAATTCAGGACACCATTTAGTAAGATATTAGGTCTTATTTTAAGCTGCAAATGGTTTTTGAGAGTAATTAATCATATTAAGCAGAATGACCAGTGAGATTTGAATAGATAAATCATTTTGTAATTGTTTTTTCTTACTACTCTTCTAAACTGTTGCTGCTCTCCCAGGTCCCTACTGCCTGCCTTTTGCTATTGAATTTGTCACGTGGCAAGCCATTTTACTTTCCAGAATTTGGGCCCTTAAACTGTCTTACTCTTTAATTCTGGTCTTGAGAAAAATGTTCAGTTTTATAGGATCTGATTGAATTATCCTAATTCACAGAGTAATTTTATCTAGATGGTGGCACTTTAGAATGTAAGTTCCTCAGTCTCCATTTATCTTTTGGTGTGAGCATAGTGTTTAAGACTATTAGAATCACTTGATTAGTATCTTTGGGCTTTTGAAAATAATTGGTAGTGTTAATGTTTTTTAAAATTGTTCTAATAGGTAGGTACAGCAGAGAGCACCATAAATGATTAAAGCTTTAGGAAAGCTCGGGGTCTAGAATTATTTTGGCATATTAAAGAGAAGTCTAAAGGAGAAATTCAGTCACCACTTAGGAAGTTTGTGCTATAATGTAACTTTAATTTTTCTGGAGATTTTATTTAAAAGTGTCGTACCAAGAGACAACTGTTTTGAACATTAGTGAAGTTAAGGATCTTTCTGGAGCTCTGACTTGAAAGACTGGATTTATTATTTATTAGCAGAGTTAAGTATGAAATCTAAACTCCACCTTACCATGGTAGAAGAGGTATGCCAATAATAGTACCTACCTCGTAGGACTAAGTGAGATAATAATGAACATAACTCTCTTTAGCACAGTGACTGTTACATAACAAGCACTCAAAAGTTACCTCTTTCTTTTTTTCTTTCTTTAAACATTTTCATTGAATTTATCGGAGTGACATTGGTTAATAGAATTATATAGTTTTCAAGTATACATTCTGTAACACACCATCTGTATTTACAACATGTGTTCACCTCCAAAGTCAAGTCTCCTAAAGGTTACCTCTTTCTAAATACAGATATCTTCTAAATTAAAAGTCAGTGAACAGGTACATTTACTGTGTAAATATGCAGGTGAGTTACTAAAACTGTTAGATTATCCCATCAAGAAACCTACTTGGCGTGAAGGCATATGAGGAAAACCTAAAAAAGAAAAAAGGAATTATCTTCTTGAGGGTGGGCCGCATGTATAGTACAGGTTTCCACGACTAGATGAATATTTTAGGAACCCATCTGCATCACTGTACCAGCTGGCATTGTTGTGAGAGTCTGCGTTTGGCTTCAGTGAATTTTTTTGACCATTCTTTTAGTGTGTTTGCCCATTTAATGATGGGTGATTTATGAGCACACCTGCCCACACCATGTAGAGTGTTAACCAGTGTTTGGCCAAAAAAATGGCATGACCCCAATGCCCCACCCCTCCTATTTACCCAGTCTCACCCTGAGCAACATTTTTCCTTTGTGTCCCTGGATGAAAGAAGTTCTCCAAGGGAAACATTTTGACAATATGGAAGAAGCGAAATAAAAAATGGTAGAATTACTAAAAGGCATCAAAATCAATGAGATCAAAAACTTTTGAGCAGTGGAAAAAACATCTTGTAGGTGTATTGAATCAAATGGAGAGTACTTTGCAGATGACTGAAGTTTAAACACAAATAAACACTTCTTTATAAATAAATTCTGGGTTTTTTGGGGGGGCCCCCCCTTATGTGTGGTACTTTAAAAAGCCATCCTGCCCTGGCTGGTGTAGCTCAGTGGATTGAGTTCAATCTGTGAACCAAAGGGTCACTGGTTCAATTCCCAGTCAGGGCGCATGCCTAGGTTGTGGGCCAGGTCCCCAGTGGGGACCATATGAGAGGCAACCACACATTGATATTTCTCTCCCTCTCTTTCGCCTTACTTCCTCTCTCTCTAAAAATAATAAAATATTTTTTTAAAAAACCCATCCTCTTTAGTACTTAATCAAGTAGAGTTTTTTAATGTTTCACATTTTTATTTTGTGTGATTCCATGTGGAAAGTTTTGATGCCATTTAAAATGTGGGAAATGATGCATTAAAGGCAGAAATTTTTAAATAGAATGTTTCATATTTTAAGGTATTATTGCTCCTATTTTACTGTACTAATATTTTTCCAGGTTTATTGAGATAAAATTGAAATACAACATTGTATTTATTCAGTGTATATGACTTAATGATTTGTTATATGATATATTGTGTAATGGTCACCAAATGAGTTTAGTTAATATTTATCATCTCAAATAATTATACAACTAGCCTTTTGAAGTTGAGGCATATATAAAAATAAAGGTAAATAAACTTTGCTAATAAAATTATGAGAGATGGTTAGTGAAAGTAATATCTTGGTAGTGTTCACCTTTCTAAACCTGTGTTGGTGATTTTCTGAGTTAATCCTCTAGTTTTTAAAAAATATATATTTTATTGATTATATATTTTTGATTATACTATAACAGTTGTCCCATTTTTTTTCTCCCCTTTATTCCCCTCTGTCCTGCACACTGCTCCCATGAGCATTCCTCCCCTTGGTTCATGTACATGGGTCGTACATATAAGTTCTTTGGCTTCTTTTCCTATACTACTCTTAATCAACCCTTATTTTGTACTTACCATTTATGCTTCTTATTCCGTGTACCTCTTCCCCCATTCTTCCCCTCTCCATTGCCGCTGAAAACCCTCCATTTGATCTCCATTTCTGTGATTCTATTCCTATTCTAGCTGTTTACATAGGAGGGTTTTTTTTTGGGGGGGGGTTCAGTTTTGATAGTTGTGAGTTTGTTGTCATTTTACTGTTCATAATTTTGATCTTTTTTTTTAGATAAATCCCTTTAACATTTCATATCATAAGGGCTTGGTGATGCTGAACTCCTTGAACTTGACCTTTTCTGAGAAGCACTTGATCTGACCTTCCATTCTAAATGATAGCTTTGTTGGAGAGGGTAATCTTGGATGTAGGTCCTTGCCTTTCATGACTTTGAATACTTCTTTCCAGCCCCTTCTTGCCTGCAAGGTCTGTTTTGAGAAATCAGCTGACACTGTTATGGGAACTCCTTTGTAGGTTATTGTCTCCTTTTCTCTTACTGCTCTTAAGATTTTCTCCTTATCTTTAATCTTGGGTAATGTAATTATGATGTGCCTTGGTGAGTGCTTCCTTGGGCCCAACTACTTCAGGACTCTGTGAGCTTCCTAAACTTCCTGGAAGTCTGTTTCCTTTGCCAGATTGGGGAAGTTCTCTTTCATTATTTTTTCAAATGAGTTTTCCATTTCTTGCCCTTCTTCTTCTCCTTCTGGCACCCCTACGATTTGGATGTTGGAATGTTTAAAGATGTCCCAGAGCTTGCTACGCCTCTCCTTTTTTTGAATTCTTGTTTCCTCATTCTTTTGTGGTTGAATTTTTATTTCTTCTGCTCCAAATTGTTGATTTGAGTCCTGGTTTCCTTCCCTTCACTGTAGATTCCCTGTATATTTTTCTTTATTTCCCTTTGTACAGCCTTCAATTTTTCCTCTATTTGCAACCATACTCAACCATTTCTGTGAGCATCCTGATTACCTGTGTTTTAAATTCTGCATTTGATGGGTTAGCTATCTCTTCATTGCTTAGTTCTGTGTTTGGAGCTTTGATCTGTTTTTTCATTTGGGCCATATTTTTTTGTTGGTGCTGGGATGGAGCCTTAAGTATTCACTTAGGCAAGGCAACCCACTTAACTGTTGTGGGGTGGAACGTGGGGGAGGGGTCCGGGAAGGAACAATGCCACTTGCTCTCTCTCGGCTTTTAGTCACATCCCCTGCTACCCATAAGCAAATTGGGCCCTTCTGGTGCTGATTCCAGGGTGGGTGGGTGGTGGTTTTGTGTATGTTCTGGAACCCCATGGGTTTCTTCAGTGAACTCTTCTGTGAGGCTGGGAGTGTCCCTTGCCACTGCAAACCCCACAGATTTTTACAGCCAGAGGTTTTGAGGCTTTATTTCCCTGTTCTGGACGCCTGGGTTGTGCAGTCTATATTGCTCCCCAGTAGTTCCTCCTGGCTTATCTGCTCACATATGTGGGACCGCCTGGTCCGACAGCCACCCCATGCTCCAACCCCAGCCTCTTCGAGCATCCTTTCCTTGCATATGTGAGGTCCCACCCCTCCTACCAGTCTGGGTGTATGTTTTTTCTTTAACTTCTTGGTTGTTGGACATCCATATAGTTCAGACTTCTGACAGTTCTTGGTTATGTTTTGTTTTGAAATTTGTTTTTCTTCTTTTAGTTATTCAAGGAGGCAAAGTGTATCTACCTACGCCTCCATCTTGGCTAGGAGGATTGAGTCCCTAATTTTTCATTGGAAACTATTAATATCCAGATTGAGAGCTGAGGAATAAATTAATTTTAGACTTGTTTTTAGGATTTATAAGTATGTATTTATTAGAGAGCCAAAATAATATTTTGAGCAGTCAAAGCATTTTGGTGCCAAAGGACATCTGCACAATAAATGTGGCGTTTTCAGTTGACCGTGAGGTGTTATGTGATATACATCTTAGCTGACAGCTATGGCTGACTTCCAGGGTCTCTGTCAAGGAGAGGCATGTGGCCAACTTTGAAGATTCTTACCTAATGCATCCCTTAAGATGGGGGTGGGGGAGAGGAGGCAGTGGCAACTAAAAGGTAGCCCTGTTATATTTGAGTTGTTAGGGATTCTATTCTATATAATTCATATTAACAGATTAGGGAACCAAGGCACAGAGGTTGTCTATCATGCAAAGTAAATTTGTTTCATTGTCTATAGCTTCCTTTGTATATGAGGGGGGAGCTTTGCCCACAGGGCCTTCCGTCCGCCATGGATGAGAATAAGTCTACCAAGACATGATCTGCTTGGGGAGGAAAGGTGGTCAGTCTCTCAAAGGGGAAGGGCCAGGAATCTGTTCCTCAATGGGCTTTTATTGAGTTCAGTTTGCACAGGAATACAGGTAAAGCTCATCATTGTCAGGCAGTAATGATCAAACAATAGGTAACATACAAAGAACTACAGGGCTTATTCTGAGTCAGGGTCAGTTAGCTAAGGGACTATACAACTTTGGAAAACAAACTCATTTGCTGCTTGGACCCTTATCAGAAAGTTGAGAGCATTCTTATCAAAGCAGGTTTCACAGGATTTTATGCATTCTTTCTTAGGCCTTATCGCCTCAGGGAACCCACCCTTTCCAGCACAGGGCTGCACCGCCCTCTGTCACTGTTTCAGGCTTGAGTCAGGCTGGGGGTGGGGGGGGGGGGGGGGGGGGAGTAAGGTAGCCAAGAAACTAGGAGACTTCTTGCAGACAGAATGAGGACTCAGGCTATGTCAAAGCCAAGGGGCGAGGGTCCATTACTCCCTTTTTCTATAGCCCCACAAGTTCTTCTCTGGGGGCCCCTTTGTGACCATGTCTGTCTTAGGTCATCCCTCCCTTGAAGAATCTTACCCATCATTGGCTAACTGGTTAGCTCAGGGCCAAGCAGGGTGAAGTAAAGGGGCAGAGGCAGCACCCCTGCCAGGGAGATAAGCTTTGTCTTTTAGTGGCTTAAGGTCCCAAGGTCTCTCACTCGGTGTTAGCCATGGGGTGGGTTACAGCTTCTGAGACCAGACAGGGTGGTTCCCAACACCTTTGGTTCCTGTGTCTTGCACTATAAACTTCTAGAGAACAGTGTCTGGTCATAATTACCCTCGCCTAACACCTGGCACTGTATTTATCATGTAGTGATACTTATGGATGGGTGAAGTTTAGGAAGGTTAAGTAACTTGCCCATAGTCTCAGCTATTGAGTGGGCAGAACTGGAATTTGAATCTAGATTTCCTGACCTTCAGAGCCCATATTTATACTCTTGTTGTCATTGGACACTCAGAGTACCTGAGGAGTATTTTAAGTCATGGAAATTTTCTTTTTTTTTTCTTGGGGATTTCTCTTATAATTGGGATGGGGTGGGACCTGGAAAGTGGTAGTTTATAAACCACCCAGCAAGGGCACTTGATTGATCTATGCAGCAGCTGTGCCTGGTTGCACTTGCTCTCTGTGTTTGAGAAATGATAGGCAGCAGAGAAGTATGAGGAAAATACTACAGAGTCACTATAATTGGTGGCCTTAATGGGGCTGAAAAAGTTCTATAAATAAAACAACAAGAGCAAAAGTAGCCCATTCTGACAGAAGAGAGGAAAACCAGTGACATTTACAAGAGGTAGAAAACTTTCCCTGGCAGGAGGTTGGGGGCTCAATTGGTTCAAGAGGCCTCCCTTACTCCAAAATGTTGTGGACCCCTGGTTTGAGATGTTTCTGTCTCCTTCCTCCCCCCCAACCCCCCCATCTTTTCTCCCTCCTTCCATCTTCCTCTCTCCCTCCTTTCTCTCTTCCATTTTTCCCTCCTTCCCTCCCTTCCTTCCTCTCTCTGTAAAATCTGTAAAAACATATCCTCGGTGAGGATTTTTTTTAAGGGTAGAAAACTGTTTTTTGGAGGGGAGGCAATTATACTTTGATACTATATACAATAGATACTATCTGAAAGCATGCCAGCCCATACAACTTAGTTTGGGGGGGAAAGGGAGCCATTGACTATATTCAGCCAAACCAAAATTTTTTGCCTGTCTTGCACCATCCATGTCCATATTCCTGTTTAATAATCATGGAAGTAAGCCAGAAGTCAAGAAGAGACTAAATATATATCCATTTAAGACATAAATCTTTATATTTTATTAATGTCTACATTCTATAGCTTTAAAGCAGAAAGTCTAAAAGGGCTTAACATTTAGCCCTCACAGGGATTCCATGTAGTAGAGGTTTTCCTCTCCTCACCTTCGTAGTCCTGCTTATGAAAGAAAGAGGCAGAAAGTGGGGGAGGGAGGGAAAGGAAGAGGAAGGGCAGAAGAAAAGGAAAGAAAGAGGCACTGAACTGTTATTTTTACATACTTTGATGTTCGTACTATATTCTGCTTCCATGTAAGCAGAGTCAGCAGTTTTTTGAACATCAGATGAGGAAGATGGTGTCGAAGAAAAAGCAATACTATAATCTTGGAACTGCTGTGTCCTACTTCTTTAAAGAAATATTTAACTTAGGAATTTGGATGTGGTAGTAAAGTATAACTGACTACAGCTTGTCAGAAAAGTTGTATCTATTAGAATGTAGTCTTTCTGGCAGTGACAACCTCCCCACGACAGCATGCCTCTCACTAAGGATCTCCTTCATCCTTCTCCAGAAGAGAAGAGGAAACTTCAAGAAGCTCCTGGTGCAGAGCTCCAATTCCTACTTCATGGATGTGAAATGCCCAGGATGCTGTAAATCACCACCATCTTTAGCCACGCACAAACGGTAGTTTTTTGTGTTGGCTGCTCTGCTGTCCTCTGTCAGGCCACAGGAGAAAAAGCAAGACTAACAGAAGGATGCTTCTTCCAAAGGAAGCAGCATTAAAAGCACCCTGAATCAAGAGGAATGGGGAACTATCCAACAAACACCTTTCGGATTAAAAAAAAAAAAAGAATGTAGTTTGGTCTGTTCTCACAGAGGCTTAAAAAATATAAGCAGAGTTTATTAATTTTTTTTAATATATTTTATTGATTATCCATTACAGTTGTCCCATTCCCCCCTTCACTCCTTTCCACCCTGCACACCCCCTCCCCCACCATTCTCCCCCTTTAGTTCATGTCCATGTGTCACAAGTTCTTTAGCTTCTACATTTCCCTTACTATTCTTGCCCTCCCCCTGTCTATTTTCTGCCTACTGTCTATGCTACTTATTCTCTGTACCTTCTCCCCCCTTCTCCTTCTCCCACTCCCCTGTTGCTAACCCTCCTTGAGATCTTTATTTCTATGTTTCCACTCCTGATCTAGCTGTCCTTTTAGTTTGCTTTTGTTTTAGGTGTGGTTGTTAATAACTGTGAGTTTGCTGTTCTTTCACTGTTCATATTTTTTATCTTTTTCTTAGATAAGACCCTTTAACATTTCATATAATAAAGGGCTTGGTGATGATGAACTTCTTGAACTTGACCTTACCTAAGAAGCACTCTATCTGCCCTTCCATTCTAAATGAAAGTTTTGCTGGGTAGAGCAATCTTGGGTGTAGGTCTTTGGATTTCATGACTTGAAATACTTCTTTCCAGCCCCTTCTTGCCTATAAGAAGCTGACAGTCTGATGGGAACTCCTTTGTAGGTGACTGTCCCTTTATCTCTTGCTGCTTCTAGAATTCTCTCCTTCATTTTAATCTTGGCTAATGTAATTATGATGTGCCTTGGTGTGTTCCTCCGTGGGTCCACCTTTTGGACTCTCTGAGCTTCCTGAACTTCCTGGAAATCTATTTCCTTTGCCAGATTGGGGAAGTTCTCCTTTATTATTTGTTCAGATAAGGTTTCCACTTGTTGCTCTTCCTCTTCCCCTTCTGGTACCCCTGTAATTTGGATGTTGGAACATTTAAAGATGTCCTGGAGGTTCCTAAACCTCTCCTCATTTTTTTGAACTCTTATTTCTTCATTCTTTTCTGTTTGAATGTTTCTTCCTTCCTTCTGGTTCACTCCATTGATTTGAGTCCTAGTTTCCATTCCATCACTATTGGTTCCCTGTGCATTTTGCTTCATTTCACTTAGTGTAGCCTTCATTTTTTCATCTAGTTTGCAACTAAAATCAACCAGTTCTGTGAGCATCCTGATCATCAGTGCTTTGAACTGTGCATCCAATAGGTTGGCTATCTCTTTGTCGCTTAGAAGTATTGGCTCTGAGGCTTTGACTTATTCTTAAGCCATAGTGTTTTGGTCTGTTCGTGCCTGTTATGGATGAGGGGCGAAAGCTTAGGTGTTCGCCAGGGTGGGTCAATCCAGTCACTGGGTTGGGACTGGGGGCGGGGTCAGAGAAGGAGAAATGGCTCTTGTTCTGCTCTCTCTTGGATTTTGGTCCCCTCTGCTGCTTCCCACAAGCAAATTGGGCCCTTCTGGTGCTGGTTCCCAGGTAGGTGTGCTTGTGTACATTCTAGGACCCTGAGGGTTTCTCCAACAAACTCTCCTGTGAGGCTGGGAGCCTCAGCCCCCAAAAGTTTTTTCCGTCGGTGCTTTGAGGCTTTATTTCCCGGTGCTGGGGCCCTGCTTTGCGCGGTCTGTCTCACTGCCCATTTTTTCAACTTGTTTATCTGCGAGTGAATGTGTGACCATCGTCAGCCAACTGCCTTGTGCCCTCACTGGGTCTGCCTGTTGCCACCCCACGCCTGGGATCTGCCACCTGCCGCTTGTGCTCCCGGGTCGGTCCAGCCGCTTTTTCCTGACAGGACCCCTCTGCACTGGCCACCAACTCCACCCCTCCTATAGGTCTGGATGAATGGTTTGTTGTCGGACTTTGGTACAGTTCAATTTTCTGTCTGTTCTGATTGTGGTTTTGTTTCTAAATCTTTGTTGTCCTTAAATTTGGTTGTGCGAGGAGGTACAGTGTTTCCACCTATGCCTCCATCTTGGACAGAAGGCCAGAGTTTACTTTTTTCACATGAAGAGGTCTTGTACAATGCACGGCTGATATCATGGTAAACGGCCTCCAATATCATATCCACATGATATGTGCATTTCCCTAGCCAAGGGAAAGGGACATTCCTGCATGTTGCCACATATAACCACAAAGGAAGCTGGAAGATTTAGTCTAGTTGGGCGGCCCTATGAAGAAAGGAAGAACAGACACTTTGCTCTGCTTTGCCACAGTAGCAAGTAAATGATCGGGATTGGCTTTTTTAGGGTGTGGCTTTAACAACATTCTGACCATCTCTCCTAATTCTTTCTCTTTTTTGCTGATGTCTGAAATTTAAAGGTTTTGAGAAAGTTCACTGGATTTGGAAGAAATAAAATTGAGCGTTCATTAGTTTTATTAATCTTCAGTGTGACTGAATTTTTATCCCCTCCTGAGAATTAATTTTGGTGGGTAGTAAAAGGAGAAAAGCATGAAGACATGCTAAATCTGACAGGAATATATCATGGGGTCGATTGGGTTAGAGGTACTGAAAGTAGATAATTAACATTTTTGTTAATTATCATCTTTTGAGAAATCAGCTGACAGTCTGATGGGAACTCCTTTGTAGGTGACTGTCCCTTTATCTCTTGCTGCTTCTAGAATTCTCTCCTTCATTTTAATCTTGGCTAATGTAATTATGATGTGCCTTGGTGTGTTCCAAGGCACATCATAATTACATAATTTTTGTTGTCATTGGCTTCAGTGGCTGTTTAAAACTACTTAGGCATCTTTACTTAGGTCCAGCATTTTAGTTGATGACATTAAATGATGGGGTATTTAATTTGAGCCACCAAAATAAGTGATATCAGTGTTTCTACCAGAGAATCTTAGGAAGACTGAAAATAATTTTTATAAAATTTCTTTGTGTCTCACAATATTGGAATGATCCCTTTCTAATTCTTTGGCTCTAGACTTTGATTTTGTCACTAATGTCTCTATTTGCTTGGCTTTTCTAAAATTATTTCTGTACCTTCCCCCTTTACCTTGTTTGCTTTCTGTTTTTACCATTCCTGCCTTTGTGGGTGAGCTTCTCTATTCTGTTGTAAGTTTGGGAATTCTGATCCGTACAGAGAAACAAAGGAGTCTCAGAGCTTCCCTCCTTGTCTCTAGTTCTGAGTGTCTCAGTCTCGTTTTGCCTTCGCATTATTGATTATCTCCAGGTGGAAACAGAAGTACATAAAAAACTTGTTGGCTAGGCATTTATGTATCACCAGGTCTTTGTTTAAATCTGTACCCCCAAAGCTCTTCTGTATTACATCACTGAGAACATTCGTAAGACACTAATGAGCCTAGAGCAGAGGGCATCAAGCTGAGGGCTTCCCTGTTTTTGTAACATTTTATTGGAACACAGTACACGTTATTTATGACCACTTTTGCACTAACGGCAGAGTTGAATAGTTGTGACAACCTAAAATATTTACTGTTGTGCCCTTTGTGAAAGTTTGCCAATCCCTGGTCTAGAGATTATGAGGCATAATGGAAATGCAAAACACTTGGTGAGTCTTAATTTCAAATGATTGAGGAAATGGTAGCTAAATATAATCCTGCTAGTTAGGTTTTTTTCCCTACACATTCATCAAATACCAATAGAATTTTCCAGCATAGCCCTATTGCCGGGTGCTGAATGAAATTGTTAGACATCATTCTTTTCTTCTGCAGAGACAAAATCTAACTTCGTGAGTTACTTGATTACATCTACTAGTCATATTACGGCCAACCACAAGGATTTTCAATTTAGAAAGCTTATGTTCTCACCTGAAGCCTTATGTAAATGTCTCTGAATAACTATTTAAAGACAAAAAATTGCTGCTGATAAAACTAACAGGCAGTTGGATTATGGTGCTTTGGGGTCATCACAAACCAGTGGCAAAATGAAAATGATGCTTGACAGAACTGATTGTAATCAGTGCTAGCCATCATCATGGTTTACTTATTTTCTAGCCCAGAAGTAATTTCTTATACCATATCACCATTAACATTTTATGTTCTTAGGTGTAAACCCTCTATATAATATGGCAGTATGCCATTATTAAATGATCTTTAATATTTAGTTTGGTTGAACTACTGACATGGGTAAGTTTAATGTCTGGGCTATAGAAAGGGATAAAGTTGAAAATGAGAAACTGCAATATTAATTTGTCATTGTGTTTTTTTTTTTAATTCTCACCCAAGGATATGTTTACTGATTTTAGAGAGAGGAAGAGGGGGAGAGAGAGAAGTATTGATCGGTTGCCTCCCATATATACCCAACCAGGGATTGAACCTGCAACCTAGGTATGGGCCCTGACCAGGTATCAAACCCATCAACTTTTTGGTGTATGGGACGATGCTTCAACTAACTGAGCCACCCAGCTAGGGCTGTGATATCAACTATTAAAATAGGACAATATAGTAAATTGATATTTATTTTAGTTTAAAAGGGCAGAGGATGTTGATATGAGGGGGAACTCAAAAAAATTGTGCATTTTTTCTTACATGTCTAAACATCAGTCACCTTCGGAGTACTCTCTATTGGATGCAACACAACTATTAAGACATTTCTTCCACTGCTCGGTTTCAAACTCATTGATTTTGATGCCTCTTAGTGCTTCTATTTTTTTGTTTCACCTCTTCCACATCAGCAAAATGTTTCCCTTAGATGGCTTTTTTAATCTGGGGAAACAAACAAAAAAAGTTGCTCAGGGTGAGATAAGGTTAACGGAGAGTGTAGGGCACTGGGGTGATGCCGTTTTTGGTCAAAAACTGCTCAACACTGCATGGTGTGGGCAGATGTTCTCGTAAATCACCTACCATAAAATGGGCAAACATGTTGAAAGGGTGGTTGAAAAAATTCACTTGGAACATTTTAAGTTGTCCCAGAGGCTCCTTCCATATCCTTATTTTTTGGATTTGTTTTTCTTCTTGTTCTGATTGGCTGGTTTTTGCTTCCTTATGTTCCAAATCATTGATTCGATTCTTGGCTTCATCCACTCTACTGCTGTTTCCCTGTAAGTTGTTCTTCATTTCAGTTAGTGTATCCTTCGTTTCTGACTAGGTCTTTTTTATGCTGTTGAGGTCCTCCTCACTAAGTTCCTTGTGCATCCTCATAACCAGTGTTTTGAACCCTCATCCAAAAGGTTGCTTATTTTCATTTTGTTTAGCTCTTTTTCTGAACTTCTGATCTGTTCTGTCATTTGGACCAAATTTCTTTGTCTCCTTGTTTTGGCAGCCTCCCTGTGTTTGTTTCTATGTACTAGGTAGAGTTGCTATGACTCCCTATCTTGTAGCAGGAATAATGTAGTAGGTGTGCCCTCTGTGTGGGCTGAGTACACCCTCCTGTAGTTGAGCCTTGATTGCTATTGGCAGGTCAATGGGTGGGATTCACTCAGGCCAGTCAACTGCAACGACTGGTTGTGACCACTGACCACCAACCTCTGCCTTCCGTGGAGGATCAGCTGTGCAGGGGCCAGGGTAGTGGTGCTGTGATGTCTGTAGCTGTCCACAGGGTGTCTGTGCTCTAGGGGTTCCCAGGTGCTACAAGACCCACCTGTATTTTACCAGGGCCACCCTGCCTGATCTGTGAAGCAGTCTAAGATAGCTGCTACTTGTGCTGGGCTTAGATAGCCTAAGGTGAAGCCAAGCTGTGACTATAGGCTAGCTGCTGCTAGTGCCATGCCTGGGGCCACTTAACAAGACATGTGGGGATTTAGGTCTCACCGAGGCTGGCTGCTGCTGTTTGAGAGGAGTTAGGACTTTGTGACGCCTGAGCCAAGGCCAGCCATTCATAGGGAAAAGCAACTTCAGTGGGGCCCATAAGTTGGGTGGGACAGAGTCTCAGGGGATCTCCAGAGCTGAGGCAGTTATTAGCCAGGTGTTGGAGTCTCAGATATGGTACCAGCCAGCGGGATCCCTGGCTCTGTTGCAGGGAGGGCTCAGAAAACAAACAATAGCCTCTGCCCACCTTTCTTACGGTCACCCATCTCCTCAACCCCCCTCCCATCTGGCAACCCTCAAAATGTTCTCTGTAGCTATGATTCTGTTTCTGTTCTGCTTGATCGTTTGTTTTTTAGATTCAGTTGTTGATAGATATGTATGTATTGCCATTTTATATTTCATAGTTTTGGTCTTAAAAAAAACCCTGTAACATTTTTATATAATACTGCCTTTGTGATGATGAACTCCTTTAGCTTTTTCTTGTCCGGGAACCACTTTATATGTTCTTTGATTTTAAATGATAGCTTTGCTGGGTAATCTTGGCCGAAGGACCCTGCTTTTCATCACTTTGAATATTTCTTGCCAATCCCTTCTAGCCTGCAAAGTTTCATAGATAAATTGGCTGACATGGGAGCTCCCTTATAGGTAGGTAACTAATTGCTTTTCTCTTGCTGCTTTTAAGATTCTCTCTTTAACATTTGGCATTTTAATTATGATATGTCTAGGGGTGGGCCTCTTTGAGTTCATCTTGTTTGGGACTCTGAGCTTCCTGTACTTATATGTCTATTTCCTTCACCAAGTTAGGGGAGTTTTCTGTCATTTTTTCAAATAGGTTTTTAATTTATTGCCATCTAACTGGCAATAAATGGAAGTCACTTTTTAACTTGTTTGTCATTTTGAATATTATTGTGAAAGTTATAATGGTTTTTTTAATTTAATCTGACAAGCTCTTCCTTTTATACTTCTTTTTGTGTTAAACAGATATTTTCTAAGTGTTCCATCCTAATTCCTGAGATTTTTTAACTTCTTTTTAAAAATTAATATTATTGTTTGATCTATGAATTATTGTATACCAGCTTTTCACAGTGTACTTCAGAGTAATACCAACTTAATTCCTCTAAAATATAGAAACTATGGCCCTAGCTCATATGGCTCGGTGGATTGAGTGCCAGCCTGCAAACCAAAGGGTCGCTGGTTCAACTCCCAGTCAGGGCACATGCCTGGGTTATGGGCCAGGTCCCCAGTTGGGGGCGTGCGAGAGGCAACTACCCATTGATGTTTCTCTCCCTCTCTTTCTCCCTCCCTTCTCCTCTCTAAAAATAAGTAAATAAAACCCTTCTAAAAAATAGTGAAATACAGAAAATTTGCTCCTGTGTACCTCCACTCCCCGGTCCTCTGTGCTGTTTTCAGGTGTATGGCACCTTTATGTGAAGGTGAACCTACAGTTTTACAGTTGTTTTATGCAATTGTCTTTTTAATCAGCTAAGAGGAAAAACAGAGAAAAATGTACTTTTTATGTCTTATGTATTTACCTAAGTATTTACTGCTGCTCTTTATTTCCTCGTGGGTATACCAGTTACCATCTGGTGTCATTTCAGCATGAAGGACTTTTTTTGTAGTAGTTCTTGTAAGGCAAATCTACTTAGTATGAATTCTTGCAGTCTTTGTTCATCTGGAAATGTCTTGATTAATCTTTATTTTTGAAGGGTAGTTTTGTTGGCTGTATTAGTTTTCTATTTTCTATAGCTGCATTAAAAATGATTAGAGCCCTGGCTGGTGTAGCTCAGTGGATTGAGCTCAGGCTTCAAACCAAAGAGTCACTGATTCGATTCCCAGTCAGGACACATGCCTGGCTTGCAGGCCAGGTCCTCAGTGGGGGCCATGTGAGAGGCAACCACACATTGATGTTACTCTCCCTCTCTTTCTCCCTCTCTTCCCTGGTCTCTAAATGAATAAATAAAATCTTTAAAAAAATTATTAGAAATGTAGCATCTTAAATATTACCTCATCAGTTTCTGTAACTCAGCAGTGTGGACATGGCTTAACTGAGCAATTTACTGAGCTCTCACAAAGCCATCAATCAAGGGCTGTGGTCTCATCTGAGGCTCAGGATTCTTTCTTGGCTCACATGGTTATGGTCCATTCATTTTCCCTCAGCTAAAGAAATATCCTTCCTCTTCAGGCTAGTGGGAAAATTTCTTTGATCTCACAGAAACTAAAGCCCACTTTTAACCCTGCTTAAGGTCATGGTCAAAAAAATTACAGTAGAGTCACATGTATCCAAAAGATACATTCATTACTGGTGTGTGCTAAAATGTGGAAAAAATTAAAAACACTACAAATTTGCATTTATTTTTCAAAAGATTGTATTTACTTACTTGTTTGTTTTTTAGATTTTATTTATCTTTAGAGGGGAAGGGAAGGAGAGAGGGAGAGAAATCTCAATGTATGATTACCTCTCGTGCATTTCCTGCTAGGAACTGGCCTGCAACCCAGGCATGTGCCCTGACTAGGAATCGAACCACGATCCTTAGGTTTGCAAGCCTGCGCTCAATCCACTGAGCTACACCAGCCAAGACCTAAAAGATTTTATTTATTTATTTTTAGAGAAAAGGGAAGGGAGGGAGAGAAACATCACTGTTGGTTGCCTCTCACACTCCCCAACCAGGGACCTGACCTGCAACCCAGGCATGTGCCCTGAGTGGGAATCAAACCAGTGACTCTTCGGTTTTCAGGCTGGCACTCAATCCACTGAGCCATACCAGCCAGGGCCAAATTTGCATTTATGGTATTTATATAACAAAATGCATGATTTTTTAATTTACAGTTACAATCTAGAAATTTTTAAACAAAGAAATATAAAAACATAATAAAATTTTTTCAAAAAGCAGAAACATGAAGATTGCTAAAAAATTCAACCAAAAACTGTCTTTAACATTAATTAATCAGAGTCTTCAATAACTGGCTTTGCAAAATGTTTGTAACAGACATTGCAGACAGTATTGCTGTGCTCAAGGCATAAATATTTTTCACAACCCTTGCAAAAATATTTTGAAAAGCCACTCATTTTGGATGCATAACACCTAATATTTTTTCTTTTTCTGTTTGTCGGGGGGAGCCATATTTATGTCATCATTAGAAATTCCTAGGAAGCTAAACAACAAAACAAACAAGCAAGCAGGGGGAAAAAAAACCAAAGACACTGAAATAGAGAACGAGGGGATAGTGACCAGAGGGGAGAAGGAAGGGAAGTTAAGGGGAAAAAGGGGGAGGGATTTGGAGGAACAAATAGGAAGGACACAGGGACGAGAACTAAGGGGGGTGGAAATGGGAGGGAGGTGGGGAGCAAGGGGCGGGGGAGGCTGGGATGGGAAAAATAGACAAAAAACTGTACTTGAAAAATAACTAAATAAAAAAAAAAGAAATTCCTTCAATTTGCATTTGAAATTGATGAAGTTTAAGGTGTAAAAGCTTATGCACACCTGTAGAGATTTTCAAACACCTTTTTATTTGTTCTGGCACTAACCACTTTATGAGATTTCTGATAAATATTCTTCACTTTATTTTCACACATAGCATATGATTAACTGAACATTTATTCCTGCAATACTCAAAGTTGTATAGAATATAATATAGGCCATCTTCTGGTGCTCCTGATCACATTATATGTACCTATCATTTGGTCCACAGTGTCAACCAACTCCTGACTTTGGTTGTAATATTCTGTTACATCAGGCTTTTGTGCATCTAAATTTATGGCATCATTTGAAATGCATACATGAAACTAAAATTACGTTTTTTTTCCCTTTTGGGGTATGTGAGATACGAGTGTGCACTCTATACCAAAAGCAAGTAAGTTGGATTTTTCGGGACTGTTTTTAGAAGACACAAATTCAGAGGGGAGTTGGGGTTTATTATAAACAGTACCTAAATACGAAAGTCACTTCTTTTTCAAGTAGGAGATAAGATTTATATCATTGAGCCAGGTAACTGCTGCAGTGTTACATCCTGATGAGTAAATGGGTTCTGAACGTCTCTTGATTACTTCTGCTGGTTTATTAGTAATCAAGTAAAGACCTTTGGGCTGCTTACTGTCATATTTCAAGATTTCTTGCTTAAAATACTTTTGAATTGACCACAGCAAAAACTTTTACACCATATTTACTGGGCTTGCGTGGAATATATTGGCTAACCCCACATTTACCTCTGAATCCAGTTAACATTTTGTCTATTGTTACATTGTGTCCCATAGAGTAACATAATTTACAATTTTCTACAAATGCTGAGAAAATGTCTCTCACAGGCACTATTTCTCTACTTTCAGGCATTCTGAAGTGGGTTAGTTTGTCATCAAACCTGATAAAATTACAAATAAATCTAAATTTTTGTCAAGATAGTGTAAGTCTGCAAAGTTCAGTGCTGCCACTATCTGTAGCCCGTCAATCCTGCAGATTTAGCCGGTTGCTGCCATATTAACCAGGTGGATGTAAGAGCGCTAAAAATACTTTCGGTTTGGCTTTGTCTATTTGTTTAGCAACTCTTTCTCATGAAAAGCAGTTTAGATAGAATTGATGTGTTTATTTGAATATAATAAAATTAGATCTAGAATATCATTTATGATAAAGCAAGTGCCAAGTTTCAAGTTCTGTCTTGGTATTTTTTGTGTTTGGCTGAACTAATAGAAGTTGACACAGTGTTTTCTGTGGCTGTTTTCTAATTTTCTAATTTCAGTCTCCTTACTGGATTTTTCTTCCATTTTAATTCTTTGTCCTTTCAAAGAAAACAAAACCATACTTCTCATTCATGTCAAATTCACCTTCCCTTTCTTCACTAGAACTATCTTGCTTGGTATCAAAATCTTCTGAATGAACTTCTACATAGTCTTCATCTTCTAAATCACTTTCATTTTCACATTTGACTCTATCATTCTCATCATTGGACTCAAGTAGCATTTGAAAGGGGAGAAATTTCAGACCATCGATGAGATTCAGGAAAATACAATGGGGCAGCTGATGGCAATTGGGAGAACTGTGTGAGATTCCAAGGTGCCTACTTTGAGGGAAACTGAGGCATCACTGTCCTATGAATGAACGTTTCTTGTGTCTTCTTCAGTAAATGTCTCTACTTTCATATTACATGGATGAATATCTTCTGGACAGACCTCGGATACACTCTTTCATAGGTGATTTTAGTTTTGAGAAAAGCCAGAAGTCACAGGGTACCAAATATGAGCTGTAGTGGGGGCTGAGTCACCTGGGTGATTTGATGCTTTGCCAAAAAAACTCTGAACGAGACCTGATGCTTGAGCAGGCACATTGTTGTGCCCATTTACCCATGGCTGTGGTCTTCTGAATCATCCGAATGGTTTCTGTGGAGGAATGTTCAAGCTTAACCCAAAATCTGATGCAGATCTGTTCTACTTGCACATTTTGAGTGCAGTGGCTACACAGACACATGCCTACTCAAGCATCTGTTGCCCCCACTGACTAGTACAGTGGTGTTGTCATTGTTCACACATGTGCATTCCACTCCACTCTCCTTGACTGCCAGGTTACATACTATTCTCATTATTAATAATGGGACTTTTTCTGGACAGACCTCATATATTTGCTTGCATTTCCCCCCCAACAATGTAGCATGTTAAGAACTTTCACCACTAAAAATGGTATAGCAATTGTTTGGACCTTAAGTGTTTCTCTAAAATGTAATCTTAATGTCTCTAACCTTGAGTATCTTAGGCAAATAGCTCTAGCTGATGTGGCTCAGTGGATTGAGCACTGGCCTGCAAACCAAACAGTCACTGGTTTGATTCCCAGTTAGGACACATGCCTGGGTTGCAGGACAGGTCCCCAGTGTGGGGCATGCAAGAGGCAACCACACATTGATGTTTCTCTTTCTCTCTTTCTCCCTCCCCTTCACCTTTCTCTAAAAGTAAATAAAATCTTTAAAAAATATATCTTAGGTGAATGGAAAAAGACAGGGACTTTAAATTCTTCATCTATATAGTTGAACATCTAAACTTGAAAACTTGTGATACATAATGGTGTAAGCAGCCATGAAAGTATACTTGAAAACATTTTCTCTTACCTTTTAAAGCCTTTAAGCCTAAAAGATTTTGCATTCATGCATTTATCATAATAATGATAAATTATTGTCAGGACAAATCGTGTACTATCTTACAAAAACTCCCCCATGGTATTCCAGTATCCTTAGTATCTTTCCTTCCCCTGACCTGTCCTTGTCAGTTTATAAAGGCTGTTAAGTCAGGGACCCTGTTCGTATACTTAGTCAGTGTTCATGGTGGATTCTTAATGAACACCTTCTATGCTGTATACTTATTGGCATTCTAAGTAATATCAATTTATTGGCTTATGAGACTTCATAATTAATGTTTACAAATGTCATGACTTAAAATATCTTCTTCACTGTACATACAAGTATGATTTGGGGGCTAGAGGTGGAGGATCTGGAATGATTTCCTTTTCTTACAAACCTCACTACTCAGAGGAGAGGGCAAGGAAGAGGAATTACGAGGGGAAAAGGCTAAAGTACTTAGAAATGAACTTAAATTATTAGAAAAAAATCCAGAATACCCTGCTCTCCAACCCCATCTCAAACACTGATTGTACTAGACAGCTAAAGAGTATGTGCTGCCCAGAAATTCTTAAAAATTATACCACCCTAAATATTAATATATCGAAACCTTTGATGACCAGTTGCAACTGCTTATGACCTGTATTCTCAGCCTTGGTTTATTACGAGGATTCTTACTATTTTTAGTAAAAAGATTTTGTGTTAGTGATTTGAGTACTTTCAAGTTATTAGAACAATAATCATTCTTTGTGGATTTATGAAAGGAATAAAGTATTGTAATGGTGCTGGTAGTCAATCTGTAAACTTAAAGCGTGCATGTAATATGTTTAATGTCCCAGTTGCTCTTATATATAGCTATTAATGTTCTAGTTGCTCTTATATATAGCTAATTACTCTAACTATTCCTTCCTCACCCAAGGACAATTTTTCATTACTTGCTGGAGGGGAAGAGAAAGACAGAAACATTGATGCAAGTAAGAAGTGTCAGTTAGTTGCTTCCTGTATGTGGCCACATTGTAGATCAGTTTTCCAGGTAGTATTTTATTTGAAAAAACACCTCAGCTTCATTTTTTATAATATAGGCAGCAAATTATTTCATACTATTTTTTCCTAGAGGTTTTATTAAGTTACAGTAGAGAAAGCAATTCAATCAGACTACAAGTTTTATTTTCAAACTTTTGTTTAGAGTAGAAAACCTTCAGTTCAGCTCATGAGCTTCTCAAATCATGGAGGGATACTTCCTTTGCTGAGTAATCCGGAGTCAGTGATTTTCTAGGAGCCTCTGCTATTCAGCTCATAGTCAGGAGTTGAAAAGGAAGCAAAAATGTAAACAGCAAAGAGTTTAAAAATTTTAAGCTCAGTATACTTTTTATATAAAAAAGTTTGTCCCTGTAATTTTTATTTTAAAAATTGTAAAGTTTCTATATATAGTATATTATATGTAGCATAAAAGGGATATATATACATATATGTATAAAATACTGTCCTCTCAATCTGTTTCTTTATATATATATATACATATGTGTATATATATATAATTAATACAGTATTTATCTTTCTTTCCTCTGTCAAACCCCGAGCCAACCACTTTCCCCAGGCTACCTGAGGAGGTACAGGAAAAGGAACGAACATGCAGGGCAGACAGTACATGGGAGGAAGAACTATGGGAGCTGGTGATGGCTCCTTCCCATGGCGAAGAGAAGAGAAAAGCCACCATCAGGCAAAAAAGCCCCATGGCCTCTGAGAGGGCAAAGCCCTGTATGGCGTACAAGAAGAGCTGTTGCTTCAGAGAAGGGCTTCCTGGCATAACCAATAATGAGCTCCCAAACACAGCCCCAAGTCCAGCCCGAGCCTGCTACTCCTACTGTGGCAGCCCTAGTCACATTGAACACGGCTGCTGTGTCAATGTCCCTTGCAATGGTGCTGGTTTGGAAGCCGCAGCTAGAAATAAGTGAGGTCAGAGGACATGGGGCTGCCAAGCTGCCGAGGCTCTCATCTGTCAGTGTCTCTGTTCCTTTCAGCACCACTGCGGGTAGTGACCAGCTCAGCAGCTGAGAGGAGCTCCTGACCAAGTTGGGGTGGACACAAACTTGGCGCAGGTGTACATTTTCAGGGAATGAAGGGCTGTGGCAGGAGAGCTGCTCCCAGTGCGGAGAAGACCTCAATCTGTTTCTTGTTGAGCGTAATTCTCCCTTATCAGGTGACTGATTCAGTTATGTATTTCTGTGTAATCAATAACTCTAAAAGTCGGTGGCTTCAAATAACAATTATTCACTTTATCAGTTGTGCTGTTTGGTCAGGTCTTAGGAGGAACAGCTGTCTCTGTTCTCCTTGATATTTGCTGGAGCAGCTTGACTGGAGCTGGAAGATTTATTTTGAAGGTTACACAGTTGTATGGTTGGCTGGGAGGTTAGTGTTGACTAACACCTGGGAGCTCAGCTAGGGCTGTTGATTGGGTCCTGAGTTGTCCTCCATGTGGATAGCTAGACTTTGAACAGAATAATGGTGATTGGGTTCCAGAAACAAAATTCTTTTCTTAAATGTTCCATGAGGACAAGCCCCAGTTCACAGGTATTTGCTTATGTACTATTGATCAAAGGCAGTTATGTGGTCAAGTCAACACTGGAGAGGAAACAGACAGCCAGACAGATATCAAGAGGCATGGTTTACTGTAGGCCACCAGAGTAATAGACTACTACACTTAGGCACCTCTTCAGTCTATGACAAAGTAGCCTCTCCAAAAGACATTTTGAAACCTTAACATTCATAGCCATTGGCCCAATAATTTCACCTTTAGGAGTTTGTGCCAAGGAGAGTATGTGAATTCTCTGGATCTGTATCAAGGTTTCATCTAGCTGTCATCCATAGCATTTTGCCCAGGGTCAGAGAGCTAGTTAATGCAGGAGTTGGGGTTAAAGTCCGATCTTTAGGTTCCAGAGCTTTGTGCTTTACCATTGTACTTACACTTCATCTCATTTACGCCATCTGTGCAATCATGTTAACTATATCAAATGAGAAGCTAAAAATGTAGGTATATTTAGCCAGAATAAAATCTGTATATGTATGAATCGAAAGGATATTATAAAAATGAAATCTCTACAAATGAACATATTCTATTCTAATTTTTTAATTGTAAGGATACTTTTTATGAACTTACCATACAAACTTAACCTAATATATCCCTATATATTTGTTTTATATCTATTCCTACTCTGATTACAGAAGTATAGGTTTCTAAACAGTAAAGTTCTGTGATGATAGTAGTTGTAACTGCCCCCCTTATTTCATGCTGTAAATATCTCTTGAGGGCATTTGTTTTAGATCCCTGTAATTATATGTGCCTAATACTGTATGTATAGGCCTTTACTAACTAGAGTTTATTAATTAATATTCTTTCATTGGTTTCCACTTCAGAGTTTTACTTACAATGACTTTGCATCTCATTTCCAGTTCAGTATTCTCAGTGTGGTACTTCCAAATCGTTATCCTTGAGGAGGTAAAATACTTACTTGCACAGATCTGTACCCACTAATCTAGAATCACTTGGTGATCATCAGATTCCTGACCACCAACCCTTCCCACCCCAACCCCCTGCACTCTTCACCATTTCTACATTTGGTAGGTCAAGGACAGTGGTTCTTGCACCTTAGAATCACCTAAAACTATTGATGTTCAGATTCCATCCTAGACTGATTTGAATGAGATTCTTTAGGAGATAGTTGTTGAGGTGTGTGGGGGTGGGTGGATGTTTCAAAACTCTTGAGGCAATTCTTAGGAATAGGCAAATTGGGAAGATACAGGAAATAGTTTTGCACTTTTAAAGTTGTTCAGAAAAGGTCTTATTGGCAGTTTTCTTTCAGCAGAAGTCTGTTGGATATTATGTACATGTTCATTAAATAATATGAGTGAGTTTTTCCTTACTATAGAATTACTGTTGCACAAGTCCATTAAAGGTTGCTCATTAAAAACCTTGTATGAGCTTGTAAATGATTCTTGTTGCCAGTTTCACAAATGAATATGGACAAAGGAGAAAGTATATGAAACTACTTGGTTTATGTATTAAAGCAGTTTAGATCATTACTTCTCTACAATTATACCATAAAGAATACTTCTTTTAGAATAACAGGAAATTGTATCACTGGAAGGCCCCATACCCTTATTTTTAAAAAAGGGAGAGAAAGAAAAAGAAAGAAAACTGAATACCGTGGCTTAGTAACAATCTACATTTCAAAGGTTCACCAGACTAAAAGCTTATTCTTCACTTAAATGACTTCTCCCCAGACATATTTAGAGTTCATCTAGGTTATAAACCATATCTCCATTTATTCATGCTGTTCCAGATTGGGTAAAATAAGTATCAAAAGTACTGAAGGGAGAGGTAATAGCTTAAGCACTTCTCAGCTTATCCTTTATCTCTAGATGCAGATATTTGGAGAAATGCAACCGTTTAATGAGAACTGTAGTGAGGCATCCATTTACATCTCTTAGGATTGACTGAATAGAGTATGGTCTATTGAGTATACTTTTGATGTCGTTGCCAGTCTCTTTTTTCAAATGTACACGTGACACTATCTGAAGAAATACTAGAAACAGCTAGTAAACATTTTTTTAATATCTATTGTTAAACTATATTCAGGTGATCACATTTTGAGGCTTGGCTTTCTGCTTGGCTATCAGTGATAATCAGGTTACATATAGGGTGTCTGTGAGCTGCTGACTTTAATAGGTCAGCCTATGTAAGTGTGTAAGACCCAGCTTTTTGAAGACTACTAACGAGGCAGTTTCCTCTGCTTAGATGTGAAGGAAGCACTTGTTTTAGGCCTATAATGTGTTTGGATTCCTGATGATTTTATGCCATGTGATTAGTAATACTTTGTGGGAAATAGCTGGTTCTCCCTTATATAAATAGCAGTTTAAGGATATCAGGCATACAGACCATAACATTTCATCTCCTTGGAGTTTTGTTTCTGGTATAGTATTAGAACAAGTGAACAGCAACAAAATAATATTGAACAGTTGTCTCCAGATTTTTAGGCTTGTTTTTTTCTAATGTTCTGTACTTCACAGGTATCTTTTATAAACAGTCTATCACTTTTTCATGAGCTACGCAAAATCTTCACACATAAAAAGGCAAGATGCTTAGAAGCTTGAGAATTGCCATGAATTTCTCCTAGGGCAAGTACAAATATCCATGGCTCCATTGTGTAGCCAGAAAGACTATAAATCTTCTGATTCTGCATGTTCATACTATATTTGGCAAAGAGTAGGGATTTCGTGCAATTAACCAGCCTCCCTCCTAATGCCTAAATCAAGTGAACAACTTTACCTAAAAATGTGATTTTTCCAAGAAGCAAAATTGTTTTGGTTTTTTTTTGGGGGGGGTGGTTACAGTTCTATAAGTTTTAAATTTAGCTGGGTAAATTTCAGATGGCTCTCAATTTTATTGTGAAGGGTAGGTGCAAGAATAAAAACTTACAATAAAGAGGGAAAGAGGTGACTTAGGAAAAACCTATCTTACCTAATCATAACCAAATGATCCAGTAATAGGAGAAACTGACATCATGTGCCTTCTGGTGTGATGCACTGAGAAGGCTTCAACATTCCTACCAAAAATGCAGGACATGGAACTGGCCATGAGGAAGCAGACAAACCCAAATGTGTAATGTATTTCAGATGTCTGGCCTGCACTCATCAAAATTGTTGGTGACTCAAATGGCTAAAAGGCAGGATAACTGTCCTGGATTAAAAAAGACTATAGTACTAATTAGGGAAGTGCTGATTCTTAATGGGATTCTGGCTTTTAAGAAGTTACAAAAGATACTGTTGGGACAACTGGTAAAAATTTAATATGGGCTATACATCAACATTAAATGTGCTGTATTTAGTCCTTGTTCTGTGATTATATAAGAGAATGTCCTTAGAAAATGCATACTGAAGTGTACTTAGTTGTAAAGGGTTATGATGTCTGCAGTTTACTCTCAAATGGTTTAGCAAAATTAACTGTATAGAGCAAAATATAACAACAATTGGTTAAGGGTATAAGTATAATATTATAATAATAGAACTTTTTGCTAAGTTTTAAAAAGACACAATATGGGTAATGTAAGAAAAAGAAATTACAGACTTATGATGCAATTATTGGGTGACAGGTATAGTTCTAAGCATGTGTATATATATTACCTCATTTCATCATTGCAGCTGTATGAGATAGGATTATAACAATATGACAGTATTGTAAATCTTATTTATTTTAAGATAGTTCTCTTTTGTATGATTTCCCAAGTAGTAGAAAAGAAATCATCTAGGTTAGTTTAACTTCGAAGTCATTTGTTTTCATACACATTCACACTATTATTTCCAGTTTTAGGTGAGCAAATTGAGAAAAAGATTACCATATTTTTAGGACTATAAGACGCACCTTACCACACCTAGGTTTTAGAGGAGGAAAATAGAAAAAAATTTTGAAGCAAAAATGTGGTAAAATATTTAATAACCTGTGACCTCGTTCCACCATCCCTCCTCCCCACAGCAAGCCAGGTAAGCTACATTCAGACTATAAGACGCAACCCCCTTTTCCTCCCAAATTTGGGGGGTGCATGTCTTATAGTCTGAAAAATACGGTAACTTGCCCAACTCACATAGCTAAATGGCATTGCTGGTAATTTGACCCTACACAGAGACTGAGCTTTTAACCACTATAATACAGAATATTAGAAAGTATATAGTTTTATACTGAAGGAATGAATTTCTGAGATTTGAAGGTAAGAATGAGAAAGTTATTAGTGTCAGTAACTTTGATTTTCTTCTCCTGTACAAGAAATAGTATGACTGACCATGTCAAAAGTTTTGTAAAACAATATAACAAAAATAATCTCAAATTTTAGTCTCCCATTTCTTTATTGAAGCATTGTTTTTCATTATTGTTTTTTCTATTATTTTTTATCTCTATTTCATTGATTTCTGCTTCAATATTTCCTCTCTTCTACTTCTTTTGTGTTTAGGTTTTTCTAGTTTCCTAAGGTGGGATGTTTGATTATTCATTGCAGATAAGCCTTTTTATGTGTTCTGCATATTAATTTGTCAGGTTGTTCATCTTTATCTCTCATTGTTTTCTAAGTTCTTTACCTTTTAATGAAGTTATCTCTTTGTTTTATGTTGTAGGTATTTGTCTACAGTTTATTCTTGTTGTTTCAACTTTGTTTTTGTTTGAGTGTACAGTATTTTTAACCATGTAAATGTAACTTTTTATATACTTCTCTCTTAACCTCGCTAACATAAGCTTCTTGAGGGCCAGGACATCTTATTATATCCCCCACCTTACCCAGCACTATGCCCTGTTACAGATGCTTCCAAACTGTGATAATAGTTGAATCCTCCTAAAGCTATAGGAAAAAATTATTATCCTTACTCTTCATTCTTTAAAAACCAAAGTAGAACATTTTATTTGTTAAACAAGTTGAAAGTGACCAATCATAGGAGTTTGTAATTAGTGGTGATAGTTCAGTGACTTAAAAAACCTCCACATTTTTCACTTGTATTTTGATCAGGTTGAATTGAAATTCCTTATGATGGTAAGGAAGACATTAACAGGCAAATTGACCACTCTAAATGTAATGAGCAAATAATATTAAAAGTACAGCTATCTTCGTATAAGGAGAAATCATAGCTAGCTGAGAAAACTAAATAAAAGAATTTTCTTAAACTAACCATAATCCTTTTTTAATGTGTAACCTGTCAAACTATTAGCTAATTGTAGAAAGGATTGGATTGTTTTCTCCCTCCCCCCCTCCCCCCCTTCTATTAAAGTGAATGAGATATAATCATGATTATGTCAAAAGTTCAAAAGGGAAAATGGAAGGTAAAATGAGCTGGATTGGCACTCTTCCCCCAACATTGTACCTGTAAGCTTGATATGTTGTTTCAGAGATTAACTTTATAGACTTCCGTGCCCAGAAGTATGAAAATTCTTAGGGAACACTTTTCACAAGCTTGATCTTAACATATTGAATAAAGAGAGCAGCTAATCCCTTTTGTAAAGTAATTTGAGAAGAGGGAATTCAAAATGTAAAATCTCACCTGCAGAAAACACTCAATTCTGTAAAGGCCTTTCTATCTTTAGACACTTACAAAGACTTAATATTTTAATGCGGAAGGGCGAACTTGGTTAAAAAGCCAATGGGTGAAATTAGAGATAAATAATCCAGTGCTTTCTTTCTGGGAATTATCATCCTGCTCTCCAGGGGACCTAATTTTATTCCCTGTGGGGAATGAGAATACCTTTCTGTACAGCAAGCCAGCATCTCTAAATATAAGCTTGACTTCTAGTATAATAAGAGTCTTGTTAGGTACAATTTGCTCTTGGTCATTAATACAATGAACAAATGTTGTGGTTACCTGGGAAAGAAAATTCAAGTGCTTTTAAACCTCTTGTGAGATTCGGTTTCATGCTTGAAACCTATACAGTGTTATGCCCAATAGCATCTGTAGAAGATTCCAAGCTATAAGATATACAACATAGAGAAGTTAATACACTTTGGAAAAAATTTAGACCAGAAAAAAATATTTAGATTTAAGATTCTAAATAAAAAGCTTTTCTTTACCCGAATGACAATTACCAGTGGCATTAAGTTTAACAAATTACTGGAATCTTCTTATGAGTGAATTTTATATAATAACGATGTTCCTGTGTACAAAATAGGAAGCCAGTGTTTCCTTCTAGTGGCACTTAACTTTTCTTTTCAGCTGTAAGAGAGTTTTTAGTTCTACAACTAGAAAGATCGAATTAAAGGACAAAATATAACGTCAAGGTATATACAGTTGACTCTGGAACAGTGTTGGGGGTTGGGGTACCAATCTCCCACACAGTTAGAAATCCACCAATAACTTGACTTTCCCAGAACTTAAGTACTAATGGCCTACTGTTGACTGGAAGCCTTACCAGTAGCATAAACACTATTAACACATGTTTTGTATGTTATATTTATTATATGCTACATTCTTACAATAAAGTAAGCTAGAGAAAAGAAAATTATAAGAACATTAAACTACATTTGCAGTACTCATGATTGATATAATTAAGCTTGTCATCTGTTTCTAAGTAAATTCTCTGTCAGTACCTACATCAGTATTGTCATATATGATGTAAAACACTGTAGATAATTACATGTATTATACTAGTCATTTTCAAAAATGAAAAGATACTGTGAAAAAGAAATCCATATTTATTATAGGTATAAAGATTCATGCATTGATAACCAGCACATGTGATTGCTCTATAGTAGCCTAGTGTAACTGATACAATAGGAGGTAACTATGAAATTGTTACAGTAGCACAGTATATACTATAGTTAATTTTATGCAGTTGTGGCTTAATCCTTACACTTGTTTACATTTCTCTTGACAGCCAGTATTGCCATGTGTGGTCTATGTGTGTGTTTTAATTTTTTACAATAGATTTGTATATGTTTTATGGTAGTAAATGGCAAAATAGACTAGTATTTCTATATTTAATGCATTCATAATGTGCCTAACTCTTAATATGTTTGATATTTCTAGGCTACATGACTAATGAGTGAGGTCTTTATTTTTTTAAGTATATTTTGTACATTATGCTATTAAAATTGTCCCATTTTTTTTCTCCCCTTTATTCCCCTCTGTCTCGACCCCCATCCCACCAGCATCCCCCCTTCCCACCCCCTTAGTTCATGTCTGTGGGTCATACCTATATGTTCTTTGGCTTCTCCATTTCCTATACTCAAGAAAACATCTCCCTGTCTATTTTGTACCTACCATTTATGCCTCTTTTTCTTTGTGCCTTTACTCCAGTTCTTAACCCTCCATGCTGATAACCCTCCATGTGATCTCCATTTCTGTGATTCTGTTCCTGTTCTAGTTGTTTGCTTAGTTCCTTTTTGTTTTTGTTTTAGGTTCAGTTGTTGATAGTTGTGAGTTTGTTGTCATTTTACTGTTCCTAGTTTTGATCTTCTTTTTCTTAAATAATTCCCTTTAACATTTCATATAATAAGGGCTTGGTGATGATGAAATCCTGTGACTTGACCTTGTCTGGGAAGCACTTTATCTGCCTTTCCATTGTAAATGATAGTTTTGCTGGATAAAGCAATCTTGGATATAGGTCCTTGCCTTTCAGGACTTTGAATACTTCTTTACAGTTCCTTCTTGCCTGCAAGGTCTCTTTTGAGAAATCAGCTGACAGTCTTATGAGCACTCCTTTGTAGATAACTGTCTCCTTTTCTCTTGCTGCTTTAAGATTCTCTCCTTATCTTTAATCTTGGGTAATGTAATTATGATGTGCCTATGTGTGTGCTTCCTTGGGTCCAACTTCTTTGATACTCTGAGCTTCCTGGACTTCCTAGAAGTATATTTCATTTGCCAGATTGGGGAAGTTCATTATTTTTCCAAATAAGTTTTCAATTTCTTGCTCCTCCTCTTCTCTTTCTGGCACCCCTACGATTTGGATGTTGGGACATTTAAAGTTGTTCCAGAGGTTTTTGAATTCTTATTTCTTCATTCTGTTCTGGTTGAATGTTTATTTCTTCCTTCTCCAAATCATTGATTTGAGTCCTGGTTTCCTTCCCATCACTGTTGGTTCCCTGTATATTCTTTATTTCACTATGCATAACTTTCACTTTTTCCTCCATTTTGCAACCATACTCCGCCATTTCTGTGAGCATCTAAATTACCGGTGTTCTGAACTGTGCATCTGATAGGTTGGCTATCTCTTTGCACTTACTTCCATGTTTAGAGCTTTGATCTGTTCTTTCATTTGGGCCATATTTCTTGGCACGTGTGCTATCTTATAAGGGGAAGCATCTTAGATGTTGACTAAGGTGGGGCAACCTACATCACTTTGTTGTGTTGCTGTATGTGGGGGAAGGGTCCAAGAGGGAACAATGCTGCTTTCGCGGCTCTCGACTGGCTTCAGTCACTTCCCACAAGCAAAATGGGCCCTTCTGGTGCTGATTCCCAGGTGGATGGATTTGTATATGTTCTAGTACTCTGTGGGTCTGTCCATTGAACGCTCCTGTAAAGCTGGGAATTTCTCCAGCTGCCACAACTGCCACAGGTTTTTACAGCCAGAGGTTTTGAGGCCTTCTTTAACCACATTGGAACCCTGGGTTGCACAGTCTTGCTCCCCAGTTGTTCCTCCCAATTTATCTGCACGCATATGTGGGACAACCAGCTGCTGCCTTGCCATACAACTTTTCTGCCCCTCCTACCAGTCTGAATGAATGTTTCTTCTTTAACTCCTTGGTTGTTGGACTTCCATACGGTTTGATTTTCTGGCATTTCTGGTTGATTTTTGTTTTCAAATTTGTTGTTGTCCTTCTTTTGTTTTTTTTTGGGGGGGGTTGGCGGTTGTCCTCCTTTTGGTTGTACAAGGAGGTATAGTGTATCTACTTACACCTCTATCTTGGCCAGTAGTTTGGGTTTCTTTCAAATCATTGCAAATCTCAAAAAAAAAAGTTTCCAGTGTATTTATGGGGGAAGCCACACCTAAGTGGACTTGTGCAGCTCACACCTGTTGTTCAAAGGTCAGCTATAGTATTAAATAGCATTTTTAGTATGATACGGCATTATTTGTGTTAGGTAATTTCTGTCCCTTCCAAACTTTGTGATACTATATGTATTTTAAAATCTATTCTTATTTAATTAAAATTATTGGGGTGACAGTGGTTAATAAAATTATGTTTCAAGTATACAGTTCTATAATACATCATCTATATACTGTATTGTGTGTTTGCCATCCAAAGTAAGTCTCCCTCCATCATCTTGTTTTCTACCCCCTTTACCATTTACTGCCTCTCCCTAACCCCCTTTCCCTCTGGTAACCACCATACTGTTGTCTATATCTGTGAGTTTGGGGGGTTTCTTTCTGTTTGTCTTGTTTGTTCATTTGTTGTTTTCAGTTTTATGCCCTGATTTGTTTTGCTTAGCATGGTATCTCAGGTTCTGTGTTGTTGGAAATGATAGTATTTCATCT
Organism: Artibeus jamaicensis; assembly: GCF_021234435.1. Lineage (NCBI taxonomy): Eukaryota > Metazoa > Chordata > Mammalia > Chiroptera > Phyllostomidae > Artibeus > Artibeus jamaicensis. The sequence continues at coordinate 23,198,148 of NW_026521812.1, forward strand.
TTTCTTATGGCTGAGTACTATTCCACTGTATATAAGTACCACATCTTTATCCAATCATCTATCAAAAGAAACTTTGGTTGTTTCCATGTCTTAGCCATTGTGAATAATGCTGCAGTGAACATAGGGGTACATATGTTCTTATGAATAAATTTTCCAGGTAGTGACTCAGAAGAGGGGTTGTTGGGTATATGGTAACTCCATTAATTTTTGTGAGGAACTTTGATATTGTTTTTCACAGTAACTATGTCCATTTACATCCCCACAAGCAATGAATGGGGGTTCATAAAATCTATTTCATTAAAAGGTAATAGAAATATTTCTTGTTACTTTTAAAAGTTGACAGAAGTGATCTTTGCAATCTTGTAAAGAATAATCTCTGAATAAAAGTTTCCTTCCACTCTGATGTAACCTCAAAGTCCTGGGTATTGTGTTTCCCATTCTTAAATTTGCCCTCAGTCTATAAAGCTGTGGACCTATGAATCTGATGTAAAGTGCATGGCTCCTAATTTCCTACTTCCATTGAGTGATTTTTCTGGCATTTTTAAAGACCATTAAGAATATGCAATATAGTGGAAGAGATAATACCAAAATATTTTGTATTTTATTTCAAAGTAGTTAAGGTCTGTTTCTCCACTGAACATTATATATTAGGCTGCTATCTAAATTGGATCACAGTCAGCTGGCTTTATCTTCACCCCTGCTCAGTTGACATTTTTACAGGTCAGTGAAATAGAAAAAATGACCTTTGTTTATGTAACTAACCTCAGGCAGAACAACATCCAATAGCATATTTGCTAACGTTCATATTGAAAGTTTTACTCTAGTGTAAATAATGTTTTTTAATAGTTAGCTAAGTTTTATTTTGTTAAAGGTAAAAAAATGACACCTTAATAACTTTGATTTTCTATTTTAAGGTAACCAGGCTTGCCATATCATTAATTTAGCACACACATCTCACCCCTCTTTGTTTTGAACTCCCTGTAATATTCTTCAACTTAGGAGTGACATTTTTTGTTTCAGACAAATCTGCCTATTTTCAAGCTGAAGGAATCTACTGTTAGAAGGAGATACAGTGACTTTGAATGGCTACGAAGTGAATTAGAAAGAGAGAGCAAGGTAAGAATTATATGTAATGCAACTTTGAAGCAAAACATTCCAAATTTTAGTATATGATTTCTCCTTTTCAAAGAGTTCAGTTTTACCTTATTTCATGTGAGCTGGATGAAGTGTATAGATTTTATGTAGAATTATCTTCCTTCTTTTGTCTAGTGTCCTTTGCTGACCTTTGCTGAGGCCTTAATTGAGGCCTTTGCTGACTTACACTGGGATGACACTTCACTTTCTATTACTTCCTTTCCCTCATCTTCCTATTCCACCTTCCCCTCCACACCCCTAGCCAGGTTTCTTTCCTCAGTACATCTCATGGGTCAGTGCTTTCCAGTATTTTTTACTGACTCATAATAAATACACTTTTCATCATCATACATTTACATATAACAAAAGTTTATAAACTAGTACTTAGCTTACTCTGAGTGATACATGCTGATACTCTTCAGATTATTGTTTTTAAATGATGACCATGATCTACCTACAATTCAAACACAGTCATGTACCCCAGTAAGAATTGTCTTCTCTCATAAGCTTTGGCTGCAAAATAAGCTAGAGCATGGTCACACTCTAATATCCCTATTTCAGCTCTATGTCAGGACAACATCATAGGGCGTGGTGTGCCCAGAATGATGAAGTTATTTTATGACTAGAGTATAGTAGGAGTAGGAGCTTCTAAGTAGACTAAGGGGTAGCTTGTACTTATTTCTGAAGCTAATAAGATAGAAATGGAAGGAAAGTTTCTAACCAGATAAATGGGACTTGATACAAGAGCACATATGCCAATCATTGCATTCTGTTGAAATGTAAAAGAAAACCATTTTATTCATAAAATACTTAAGAATAAAACTAGAACTATTAGCCCTGGCTGGTGTAGCTCAGTGGATTGAGCACGGGCCTGCGAACCAGACAATTGCAGTTCGATTCCCGGTCAGGGCACATTCCTGGGTTGCAGGCCAGTTCCCTGCAGGCCAATTCCCAGCAGGGGACGCACGAAAGGCAACCATACATTGATGTTTCTCTCCCTCTCTCCTTCCCTTTTCCTCTAAAGATAAATAAATAAAATCTTTAAGAAAAAAAAAAGTTTAAAAAAAAAAAAAAAACTAGAACTATTAGACCCATGTAATGAAAACTTAAAACTTCACTGAAAGATAGAAAAAGACCTTAATAAATAGAAGTACTACATTCTTGCTTTGGAATATTCGCTTTTGAAGATGTATTTATTTTACAAACATTTGAGAGCTCAGACTGTATATTCTTTGAGTAACAGATAGAGCTGTGAACAAATTAATATCCCCAACTTTTATGGTGCTTACATTCTGTTGGGTGAGTTTGGGTGCTGGTAAAGGGAAAGCATTTGGTTTTGTGTTTCTTTTTTGCTGTTATTATCATTTTATTTATTTATTATCATTATTGCTAATCTGTATGAAGTTGTGTTGCTCTTTCCTTTTATACCTTGTCAAATAGGATAACTCCTAGTTATAGAAACTCTGCACCAAGAATTTGAAGTTTTACCTCTTAGAATAGGTATAATTTGTATTACTGGTGTTTACTATTTATATCTCTCCTTGTTTTAATTGTTTACTTCCATCTTTTCTCTGTTTTGGTGTAAAATAAGGTTTCAGTGAAGTGGTTTAACAGATATTTAGGCTTCTATAATATGCCCAGCTTATCTGTAGTCTAAAAAGGAGTCCTTGATTTGAAGGCATCAATAGGCTAGATTGGTGGTTCTCCACAGGGGCGGGTGGTTTTGTCAACCCCATTTACTGAACACAAATTCCTTTCTCCACTTGTCAGCAATTTTGTTTTTGTTAGAACTAAGTTTCCAATAAACACATTGAACAGTTTCTAAATTCTTTTTTTTTAAGATTGTATTTATTTTTACAGAGAGGGGAAGGGAGAGAGAAAGAGAGGGAGAGAACTATCAATATGTGGTTGCTTCTCACACGCCCCCCATCAGGGACCTGGTCTGCAAATGAGGCGTGTGCCGTGACTAGGAATTGAACTGCTGGTGACCCTTTGCTTCACAGTATGGTGCTCAATTCACTGAGCCATGCCAGCCAGGGCAGTTTCTAAATTCTATTGCATTCCACTAATCTATTTGCCCTTCAGAACAGCCTGAAGATATGTTCTAATGTCTTCAGGTACCTAATATATGTTGCAAATAATTTGGCTATTCTTGAGCTTTATTAAATTCTAAAGTTCATATATAAATCTTCAAGTTTATAAAGACCCTCATTAATATTTGTTAGAATTTTATTGATTTATAGATAAGTTAGGAGATAGTGCCTTCTATCAAGTCTACTGCTAAAATGCCACCTCTAAGTGAGGCTTTCCCTGGACCATCCTATATGAATGAGAATAGCTCTCTTTTAGTTTAAACTCCTAGTTTAATTTTTTTAAGAGGACATCACCATCTGAGATATTATATATTGATATATCTCACTATTTTATTGTCATAAATAGGAGTGCTACTTGTGGTATCTAGGGATAGAGCCCTGGGATGCTATTAAGCATTCTGGCTGCACAAGAAAGCCTCCCTCTACTACAGGAAATCATGTGGGAGTGCTATCATTGAGAAACACTAGGATAGAAACCAAACTCATCTGTAAAATAAATAGCTTGCTGCCGTTTAACAGTGTTCAAAAATAAATGTCTGAGCTCCAAATAATTCCCAGAAGATAGGAATCAGTATAAGTTGACCCTAGAGGATAGTCAGGCTTTGAAGGTGAAAATTTGGGGTATTCCTATAGTGTTGGAAGAAACAACAGGTTTGAGAAAAGATAGGATAGCCGATTTGGGAGAAAGATAACATGTTTCTAGGAAATGGAATAGTGGTGACAAGTAGTTGTTGATGATCTTGACATCACCTCACCACAAGTAGGGAAGTCTATATGCAGGTGGTATTAGATGGAAGAAATTGATAACAGAATTTGTATCCGACCATGTCTGAACATTGTTAATATTATATTTCTTTATTTTTAAGTATATTTTATTGATTATGCTATTACAGTTGTCCCATTTTTTTTTCCTAACACTAACCCTTTATTCCCCTCTGCCCTGCACCTCCCCTCCTACCAGCTTTCCCTTCCACCCCTTAGTTCATGTCCATGGGTTGTACATAAAACCCATGGACATGAGTTCTTTGGGTTCTCCATTTCCTAAACTCTTCTTAACCTCCCCCTGTCTATTTTATACCTACCATTTATGCTTCTTATTCCTTGTACATTTACCCCCATCCTCCCCCTTCCCCCTCCCCACTGATAACCCTCCACATGATCTCCATTTCTGTGATTCTGTTCTATTCTATTTGTTTGCTTAGTTCCTTTTTGTTTTTGTTTAAGTTTAGTTGTTGATAGTTGAGAGTTTGTTGTCATTTTACTGTTCCTAGTTTTGATCTTCTTTTTCTTAGGTAAATCCCTTTAACATTTCATATAATAAGGGCTTGGTGATGATGAAATTGTTTAACTTGACCTTGTCTGGGAAGCACTTTATCTGCCCTTCCATTCTAAATAGTAACTTTGCTGGATAGAGTCAGTCATCTTGGATGTAGGTCCTGTCTTTCATGACTTTGAGTACTTCTTTCCAGCCCCTTCTTGCCTGCAAGGTTTCTTTTGAGAAATCAGCTGACACTCTTATGGGAACTCCTTTGTAGGTAACTGTCTCCTTTTCTCTTGCTGCCTTTAAGATTCTCCTTTTATCTTTAATCTTGAGTAATGTAACTATGATGTGGCTTGGTGTGTACTTCCATGGGCCCAACTTCTTTGGGACTCTCTGGGCTTCCTGGACTTCCTGGACTTTCTGAAAGTCTGTTTCCTTGCACAGTTTAGGGAAATTTTCCTTCATTATTTTTTTCAAATAAATTCTTGATTTCTTGCTCTTCCTCTTCTCCTTCTGGCACCCCATGATTCAGATGTTGGAACATTTAAAGTTGTCCAAGAGGTTCCTAAGCCTCTCCTCATTTTTTTTTTGAATTCTTTCTTTTTCATTCTGTTCTGGTCGAATGATTATTTCTTCCTTCTGTTCCAGATCATTGATTTGAGTCACAGTTTCCTTTTCCTCACTGTCGGTTCCCTGTATATTTTTCTTTATTTCACTTTGCACAGCCTTCACTTTTTCCTCCATTTTGTGACTATACTCAACCATTTCTGTGAGCATCCTGATTACCAGTGTTTTGAACTCTGCATCTGAAAGGTTGGCCATCTCTTCATCAGTTCTGTTTTTGGACCTTTGATCTGTTCTTTCATTTGGGCCATATTACTTTGTCTCAGCGCATGTGTTATCTTGTAAGGGGCAGAGCCTTAGGTATTCATGGGGGTGGGGGACCCACATTGCTGTGTTGTGGCACTGTATGTGGGGGAGGGGTTCAAAAGGAACAATGCTGTTTGCTGGGCTCTCAGCTGCTTTCAGTCACTTCCCCCTCTACCAACAAGCAAATTAGAGCCCTTTTGGTGCTGATTCCTGGGTGTGGGTGGGTTTGTGTACGTTCCAGGACCCTCTGTATCTCTCCAACAAACTTCTCCTGTGAGCTGGGAATTTCTTTTGCCGCTTCAGCCCCCACAGGTTTTTATACCCAGAGGTTTTGAGGCTTTTTTTTCCTTCACTGGAACCCTGAGTTGCATGGTCTGTCTCCCTCCCCAGTTGTTCTTCCTGGTTTATCTGCTTGCAAATGTGGGCCCGCCAGCCACTGCCTTGCCAAGTGTCCTCTCCGCTCTCTGCCTGTGTCTACCCCTCCTGCCAATCTGGATGAACGTTTCTTTAAGTCCTTGGTTGTCGGACTTTTACACAGTTCAATTTTCTGGAAGTTCTGGTTGTTTTTTAGTTTTTAAATTTGTTATTATCCTTCTTTTGATTGTGTGAGGAAGTAGTGTATCTACCTATGCTTCCAACTTGGCCAGAAGTTCCCTACATGATTTTTTTCTTTATTGCATTGAGAGTTGATTTTGATCTCTACCTTTTCCATTGTAATAAAGTATTGTCTTCCTCAGGTGACATCAGAACTTGTCTGAGGGGCATGGTAGCTTTTATCTCAGTATTTTTTTCATGTTTTCTTTGTATACTTGTGCTTTGCTAATAAGTCAGGAAAAATGATAATGAAGCTAGGGGCCCAGCTATTGAGGAGAGTTGTTCTGATCAGCTCTTTTGTGTTTGGTTATCTTGCCTCCAAAACATTGAATATTTTTTCAGTGTCTTTTACTGATTCCCTTTTATATTTAAAGAAGTTTGACAGTGGGATGGCTCTTACAGTGAGGATATACTTTTTCTTCGTGTTGTGATCTATAGATGTCCACAACTCAGCCAGCACGTTCGAGAACTTTCTTTCCTTACGTTGTTTTAGGTTGTAGTTCCCCCACTCCCTGGGAAAGCATTTTTGCGTCAGCTTCCTTTTAGAGGAGATGATGGAATATTTGATGACAATTTTATTGAAGAAAGGAAGCAAGGGCTGGAGCAGTTTATAAACAAGTAAGTTCTTTCCGTTTTTCAGGGTGTAAGAGTGGACAGTGCTCTAAGATTATCTTATGTGACTGCTAGTAATTTTGATATTAAGCTAAACTGTAATACTGCCTTTTCCTTTTGGCCATTTCCTAACTTTTTGTATCATTTAAGCAAAGTAAAAGTATATAACAAGTTAAATATCATGTGATAAATATTAACACACTTGAGTGATTGAAATGAGTATCTTTGTTTTGACCTAAGTTTTGTATATATTTGGGGTTTTTTTTTAGTTAATTTATGCAAATTACATTTAAAATTATAGCACTTAAAAAGACAGTTTTACTTATGATTCTTTCTGATTTAAGATATGTTCTAGTATAAACAATAAAACTTACAGTATCCTTGAAATAATTTTGTTTGATTGCAGATGGAGGTATTATCAGCATGTCTTATAAATGTGTACATTTAAAATTTTCATGGCAAAATGTATTCTTTTGGAAATGTAAGAAGATGGGGTTATCTTTTACTTTAGAAACTCCTAAAGTCAAAGCAAAATTTGTAACTTTAAATTTTATTTCCATTTAAAATATAGGCATTTTTAAAAAGCTAGATAGTGATAGTTATACCAGGAAAGGGTTCACTACAATTAAGTATTCGCTTTGAAATCGACCAAATAAGGTCAAATCATAAAGACTACGGTTGTGTGAACTATTTATTAGAAGCACTTTAATTTTTATCTTTGAAGATCTGTGCGTGGTAGGTAAACAGAAAGAAAAGTTATATAAAGCCTTTTTTGTTGTTTTAGACAGCTTTCATTGTCTTTTTATAAATATACTTTCCCTTTAGAGAAGGCAGTGCTAGAGTAGATGTTTTTAAATTTTGAAATAGAAGTCTCTTTGCCCAGTCTGATCTTGTGTTTAGTCTAATGGAAACCTTTAAAATTTTTAAAAGCAAGCAACCCATCCCCCACCCCTGCCCAAAGAACCCTGTATACTTGTACCTATTACTGTTTGGGGCTTTCCTTGAACTCTAGTGATTAGAACTCCAGGATTTCTAACTCTAATCCTGTATCTTTTCCTTCTTTAAAATGGATTCTTAGACAAAAAACTGTACTTGAAAAATAACTAAATAAAATTTTTTAAAAAATGGATTCTTAGAATCAGGAAACATTTTACTTTTACTTTTAAAATTAATTTAAGTTTCTTATAAATGTACCATCTAATAGGTAAAGAAGCTGATTGGGTACATATGCTAGAAGCAGTGCAAAGCTCATGACTGAATGTTTTATAAATTATCCTTGTGAACCAAAGGCAAGAGAATTTACTTTAAGTTGGTAAAGCATAGATTTACGGGAAGTTTAGACTAACACTTATTACTAAATTGTTTGTGCTTCCTAAACTTAAAATATGTGTTTTTATAAAATATTGGACTAAATTTGTCTGTTTTATTCCTAGGGTCGCTGGTCATCCTCTGGCACAGAATGAACGTTGTCTTCACATGTTTTTACAGGATGAAATAATAGATAAAAGCTATACACCATCTAAAATAAGACATGCCTGAAACTTGGCGAGAAGGGGAAAAGAAACAAACTTTCTGTGACTATTAATGATTCGTATGCACCAGTGAAGAAGTTCTAACTTTTAGCATGCTGCACAGAAACTGGTATATCTTGCCTTTAGTAATACTAATACTCATATGCTCTGCTTTGTTTTGTTTTGTTTGGGCAGTTGACAAGAAGTTAATTTGCTTTAGTGAAAATCCCTCATTCCAGCCTTTCTGTATAATGATGCTTCCTTGCTGTTCTAACGTGGTGCACTCTTTAGCCTCACAAAGTTGTTATTCCAGCATAAGCTCCAGTATCCCCACTAAAGTTACTGATCTGACCTTATCTGCACAGTTTTTGTGTCATGTTTGCTTCTTGAATAACTAGGATATTTCTCTTATTGCCTTTTTCATATGTGATGTCACTTGACCTAATTTATGTGTAGGAGCACTGCACCATGGGCTGCCGGCACCCTGCACATGAGACACACACTTGTATGCTGAACATATCTCCCTGCAGGCTTGTAATGCCCTGCACATAGAAGATCAGTGAGGGGAATCTTTATATTCTGTATAAGGACAAAAGCAAATTTATATACTAAAATCATTTGTCTAAAAATTTAAGTTGTTTTCAAATAAAAATAAAAATGCATTTCTGATATGTACTGATTGTGTTGCATCCTGCTTTTCTTCTTTTATGGCTTTTCTGCTTAACTCACTTGTTGAGAGGGATTATTTACTAATTATATACTTCTCATTCCTGTAACTTCAATCCTCTTTAAACAGTGGTGATATCAAATATGCCACCACCCTTAGAATGGGGTATTTTCTTTTAAACAGCTGAAAAAGTGATGAACTAAAAAAAGCATTCCTTAAGGCTTGAGTCATTATAAAGCACTTTGTGTATTTGAAAAATGCTTTATAATCTCAAGTCATTCTTTTTACAAAAGACTTTTTAAGATAATCAGTGCCATGCCTCCTGTTATTTAGAAGAATATTTTCTAGCTCATCTGCATGACTTGCTTAAACAAACTTAGCAAGGGTGTAATAACTCCTTTTTTAGTCAACAGATTCATGCTTTCTCTCTAATTTGCCTTGGGATAGTGGCAGTCTTGACCCTCTTTAACCAAGGGAGAGGGCACAGTGTTCTCCCTGACTGGTGTGATAAAAAATGAGAAGATACATGCCTTCTCGCTGCTTAACCTGTGCTATGGCCAAAACTTCGCAGCCAGAATTCGGTCTCTTATTTGAATTGCACAACATGGTGCTTTGGGGACCCACTGTGACCTAGAGTTAATCCCCAGGTGTAAGGTAAGGAAGGTTTGTCTGCCCACACCAGAATGTCACCTGAAGACAGGTCAGTCATTTGAGAGGAAACCAGCTTAGATCTTGGCCAAACTAGGATGTCCACCAAGGAGATTGGAAACCATAGGAAGAAGTCAGAGCTGCTCTGTAATAAGGCCTTAGTATTTCACAGTGCCATAACACTGGGCCTTTCGGTTACTGTGCATTAACACTCAGCGCTAAGCAAGGTGAACTTTATCTCATTGAGCTTGCAGAAGGAAGTCCAGGTCTGTCAGTTTTTGGTATTCAGAACTAAGGAATGGTAGCTCTGCTAAAGGGCTCAATGCCTCTGGAAGCAGCAGTTCCCAGCCAGGGACGACTTTTCTCCCTGGGGATATTTGGCAATGTCCTGAGACATTTTTGCTTGTCACAACTGGAGAGTGATGCTGAAAACCAGTGGGGACAAGTTAGAAAAGCAAAATCTACAATGCACAGGACAGCTTCCCACAACAGAAAAATGTCAGTAGTGCTGAGGTTTCCATTCACCGTGGAATTCTTCTGATTTTGGTCACTTCTATATGAGGGAATAATGTGGTTTCGGATGAGTTGTACTGGCCTTGCTTACTTCTAACCCCTACAGTTTCCTAAGGGCAGGCATACTTTAAGAAAGCTGAAGGTTTTAAGTCGGTGAAAAGTTGTTCTATTCCCGATAAGACGTTTCTGCCAGGGAAGGTATTTTCCAGTGTTGTTTCTCAACACTGGAAAGAACTAAAACCATGGTCTGTGTTAAAACTACACTTCAACCCTGTAGAGTAAAACTGCAGGGGCTGTTAACTCTACACATAGGAAGATGTTCTAGAAGCCCTTAAGAGCCTTCCTAAAAGATTAGAAGTGAATTTGGCAGTGGCTTATGTAGCATGAGTTACAGGCTTGGTGCCTTCTCAGTAAGTAATTTCCTTGTCTCAACTCCTGCCAGTTGTAGAGGGTAAACCCCCGTGGGACCTGGAATAACTCAAGAGTTGTCGAGGACTAAATGTGAAATCCGTAGGAGAGCAGTGTCTGAGACACGTAAAGCCCTAATCATAGTTCTCTGATGGCAGTGGCAATCAGACGTACATTAATAGTAATAGCAAGCATTACCACTAAACTGGTGGGTGTTTTGGGGTGGGTTTAGTTGGTATTTGGTTTCTTCCTTGGAGGTTCTGCCATCATGACCCTCAGTAGTGATGAGGACCTCTGGTGGGGGGTGCTGGAGAGCATCTCCTCTATTACATCCTGGGCTTTTCAGCTTGACCCTCTTTTTATATATGGCCCACTCTGCATTAAAAGTCCTTGCCCTGTTGTCTCAGCACTTTTTTTGCCTGGTCTGGTTACAGGAGTGAGGATACTCCTAGCAAATGAAAGGAGGAGTCTTCTGGCCCCTAGACTTTGACAAATAACATCTGTTTGAAGTATGGGTGGACAGAGAGCTTAGCACACTACCTGGCATGTAGATGCTAGCTGGGATTTATTACAGTATGCAAGCGTTTGGACTGGGGAACGAGTTAGAAACTGTTTTTTGGAGGATAGAATAAAAGTCTCAATAGTTTCTTCGTGATTTTTGTCACAGAACTTTCCTATGAAATAAATAATATTCCCAAGGTTAGCCTGGATGTTGATGGCCCTGGAATAAGTCTGTCTGACTCTTGGGGACAGTGCCTGTGATTTGGTACTCAGGTCTTATTTTGATGTTCAGTAAATGTATTGAATGAATGGAAGGGTGAATTTTCAGTAACATTTCCTACATCCTTTAGGCTGAACACGATTAAATGACTGGGTTTTGTTTTGTTTTTAAGTTTGGTTTTGGACATGAAGAGCTTGCTGATCAGAAGTATTTTATTTTCCTAAATTTAGCTGTATACCACAATTACTCTCTAGGCTTAAGTCCAAGATTTTTTTTTTTTTTAAGCTTCCCAGATAATTTTGAAACAGCCAGGTTTGGGGCACTTAGCTAAGGACACGTTTGATTTCCAGGAATTTGGTCAGATTTTATCTTGACTACTTTAACCTGGCTACTTACATCATTACACAAAGACATGAGCAAATCAGAAAAGTCAGGACTTATCAGATCTTGAGGAATTACTTTGTGAGTAGTGATTTACAGAAGATGAACTTTGCCTTATTCCAACGTTGCTAAGAAAATAAGACCTTCATTTGGAGGCCAGGAAAGTTTACTCAGAAGTGCAAAAGAAAGTTCAGAGGATGCTTTCCACTGAGATGAGTACCATAAATGAAGTCACCCCCCAAAATCAGACAGCATTAAGCATTTCATATGTACAGAGTGTTAACATAGACAAGAGGTTAAACGTGAGCCTTTTTCTCAAGAAACTTAGTCTTGTTAGGACGCTGTCGTTGAAAGATTCACTACTAGTTCAGGTTGGGGGCATGGCAGATGTGAGGAGGACAACAAGGACCCGGGAGTTCAGATGGAGGGGGGGAAAAAAAATAAAGGGCACTTCCGGTTTCAGCTCTAACAACTAAAGAGCCTGAAACATATGAAGATCTTGTCCTCACAACAAGAAATAGCTGAACAGACTGCACATGACTTTTCTTGTACCCAACCATCAGAGAATTGAGGTTGCAGGGCAAACCACCACCCCAAAATCTGGAGAGACAGGCTCTTCTAGAGAGACAGTTACAACTGTTTTCCTGGAGCAGAAACTGCTGGGGGGATAAACTGGCAGGAACACTTACATGGTAATATTGATGAGTTGCTGGAGGTTGAGTGGAGCCCGCAGTCTTAGGGGCCCCCACAAACTCCTGGGCTTTACCTCCAGCATCCTCACCAGAGCCTCACAGTGAAGAACAAGAAAGCTCTTCCTTATGGCTCTGGCAGGGAGATGAATAATCACTATAAAATATGTGTAGAACTTGATTACAAAGGCCCACTGTGCAGAAAAAAAGATGTTAGAGCCTATTCCTGTTGGGAAGGGCATTCTCGCACCAGCCCATCTAGCCTTCCTCTCTCACCTAAAGGGGGAAAAATGTAACAGGGGTTAAGACTTTAAGGAAATATACTGAGAATGCTTCAGGCAGGCAAGGGATGAAGGGCCGGAGGAGGGAAGCTATACCACCAGGGACACACCTGGGAAGATCACGCGCCACAAAACACAGATTTGACCTGGAGATTAGAATCCCCATCCTCCACCCTTACCACCACTCCATCAGGGCTCCAGTGTGATGGTGGATTACAGGCAAAAGCTGCAAGACGGACTCTTGAGGAGGAATAATTAGGGGTAATGAAAGTTTAGAGACAAAAGCAAAGACAACAGAAGAATTTGAAGCTTCTGGTACCATAACTACAGCAAACATTAAGCACAGTCCACTCCCTAACCAGATAAACCCTCACACATAAGGCCTGCTGATTGGTTCATTACTGAGTGCAATGTGTCTTACTTTCAACAAAAAATTACAAGTCGTGCCAAAAGGCAAGAACAAAACAGCCTCGAGAGATGCAGCAATCATCAGAACCAGAGTCAGATCGGACACAGGTGTTGGAATTATCAAATGGAATTTCAATAACTGATGAATGTGTCAAACATCTTAATGGAAAAAGACAACATGCAAAAACAGAAAGGTGGTATAATAAGAAGTGGAAACTTTTAAGAAGGAAAATGCTAGAAATCACCATAACAGACATGAAGAATGATTTCCATGGGCTCATGAGCTTGTTAGTAGGCTCAAAATAGTGTAGGAAAGACTTGAACTGTGTAGGTAGGTCAATAGAAACTTCCCAAAATGAAGTGTGAAGAGAAAAAAATAGAAAACAACTGGGATCATTTTCAAAAAGTATAACATAGGTGTAAATTGGAATATGAGAAGGAAAAGAGAACAGAGTGAAATTACTAAAGTAATAATGGCTGAAAATGTTTCAAAAATACCAAATAACAGATCCAGGAAGCTGAGAGAACAGCTTCAAAAAACAGCACAGGTCTCTCATATTCTAGCTGCAGAAAATCGAAAACCAACAGAAAATCTTTAAAGAGCCAGAGTAAAAGTGTGCAATTAAGCAGTGCAGTTTTGACAGATTTTTTTTTTAAATTTTGTTTTGTTATTGATAGAAGCATTGATTTTTAAAAAGATTTTAATTATTTATTTTTAGAGAGGAAGGGAGAAAGAGAGGAAAAGAAACATCAATGTGTGGTCACCTCTCCCATGTCCCCTACTGGGAACCTGGCCCACAACCCAGGCATGTGCCCTGACTGGAAATCAAACCAGTGACCTTTGGTTCACAGACCCATGCTCAATCTACTCAGCCACACCATTCATGTCGAGAAATTTTGGGTTGTTTTTCCACTTATGTATGCATTCATTTGTTGATTTCCTGTACATACCCTGATCGGGATTTGAACCTGCAACCTTGGAGTATTGGAACAATGCTTTAACTAACTGAGGTTCCTGACTAGGGTCAGGTTTGACAGGTGTTTTTTGTTTTTTTTTAATTGACTTTATTGGGTGACGTTGGTTTGCAAAACCATAGGTTTCAGGTGTACGGCTCAGTGAAACATCATCTGCACGGTGCACACCACTCCAAGCAAAGTCTGCAGGTTTGGCAGTTTTGAAACACCTTTTCTCAGTAGTTTTGAGGCCAGAGTTGGTGATATTTTGTAACACCTGAGTTATTAACCTATGGTCTGAATTTTAATGGGAAAAATTACATCTTTATTCTTAGTATTCATTCTCTGACTGAAATTTAGGTTTCTTCCATTATGAATATAGGAACAAACCATAAGACTAGAAACCATAAGACTTCTGACTGTTCCCAGTTAAAAGTTATGAATATCACATTTGTTGCTGCAGATCTTAAAATATGTACCCTCACTGCTTGAAAATTATTGCAGTTACTACACCAGCCCCAAGATCTTGCTTAATGTGTTTAAGAGAGACATATTTTATCATCAGTTAAAAGAAAATTTGATAAATGTACTTGAACAGAATGGTTTTTTCTATAAACCTATATATTTTATTATATTATTTTAAAAACACCTGACACCTGAGTAGGGATCTTTGGTACAAGAAAAGTTAGGAGCCCTAGAAGTAACAGATTCTGAACCCTCTTGCCACCGAGTGTGAAGTGGGTGTACCCTGAGTCTGCGCAACGTAAAGCAGGGTGCTTGCTGTTCGCCGTGCGTGTAGGAGGAGGGAGAGAGACTGGAAAACAGCTAGCCTACCATCTCCCGAGTGCTTAGATTTCAGCCTGGGCTCTTTACATGTATTGTTATTACTTCATTCTCAAAGCAACCCTATGCCGTGGGTATTTTACCCCCATTTTACCAAGAGAAGAACTGAGAGCTGATGTCATTTGTGCAAGGTCACACAGCCAGTAAACGATGAAACTGGGATTCAAATCCAGGTCTTTCGGATCCTGACATTCCAACACCTGTTTGTGTGATGCTAGACTGTAGGCGGTTGAGCTGGGACCTGTGCCAGAATGTCGCTCTGATAGCCGGTGCCTGTGGACTGCTGTGCGGGGCCTCTGGCCTCCTGGGCATCGGTGCCCCTAGCTCATGCACGGTTTGCCTTGACACCAGTGTTGTTGTCAAAGAGGCCAAGGAGAGCAGACTCCTTGTCTTGATCTAAAGGAAAGTTAAACATTTGAGAGAATCTGGTTATAAAACTGGAGTGGCCATCCCTGCTTGGCAGATGTAAACACTGCCGCTTTGTCATCATTTAGCTTTCTCAGTGCATTTTCTTTCCTTTCTAGCTAGATTATACTTTAATCCAGTTGTTTTCATGTTCAGTAAATCCAGACCATGTTTAACCGGTTTATGCATTGAAGAGTCTTGAGGTGAAGAAAGTTTTGTCCTTTCAACTGCCCTGGGGATTTGCTGTCTTTCTGCAAAGGGATTTTCTTGGAACTGTAATTTGAACACTTTTGACCTGTGAGGTTTTGTTGTGTTTTTTTCCCCTACTATGAACAAATTCGTGAGGCTTGACTTTTTGTGTGCTGTGGAGCAGAGACAATGCCCTTCTGTGAACATCGTCGCCCAAGGGCCGTGGTAATTGATGCTGGGAAGGTTAATCGTTCGGCCATCACTTCTTCAGGGCCGGGCTGCCCCTGACCACTGCAGCTGCCCCACTGGCCTCCGCTGTGTGCTTCCAAATGGACCCGCCACTCTGGGACAGCATTCCAGAGAGGCGTGAGAGCCTACCATCTCCCTTAAACTGAAGTGGACTGTCCCCAGACAACCGTCAGTGTTGCCGAAATGACAGGGCCTTATTCATACACATTGTCTGGTGGGAGAAGAAATCGGCACACCTTCCATGGAGCGCAACTGGGCAGTAACTATCAAAACTGCAAGCTCAGGATTCCACTTCCAGGAATTAATCTCACTGGCATAATTTCTGTTTTGAGAAATGGTATTTATAAAATATAATATTTTCTGATTATTGATTGAATAGCTCTGAAAGACTGTATCAGAAACAGATAACATTGATTGCTTGGTTGAGGGGACTAAGTGGCCCCAAGACAAGAGGAGAGAGGAAAATGCTTCATTATATACTCCTAAACACACACACACACCCCTTTTTATTTTGGAGTGATTTTAGACTTACAGAAAAGTTGTAAAGATATCACAAAGAGTTCTCATGTACCTCCTCACCCAGTTTCTCCTCGTGTTGACATTTTACATGGTCAGGCTATTTTTATCAGAACTAAGAAACCAGAGGTACATTGCTGTCGACTCTGCTCCAAACTTTCTTTGACTCTCACCAGGTTTTCTACTGATGTCCTTTTTCTGTTCCAGGATCCGGTCCCGGAGGCCACGCTGCATAGTCATCACGTCTCTGGTCTCCATGGTCCTTGACATGCAGACCCTTCAGACTCTGGGAATTTTGTATATCTGACTACTAACTAGTCAAAAATAAGTAAATTTTAACAGAGAATTTGACTTACAGAGCCGTAGGATGGTAGGACGGTGAGGAATCTCAGAAGCGATCCAATTCAAGCTTCTCATTTTTCAGACACAGGAATGGCCAAGGCAGGTGGCAATGTGAGTCAGGGGTCCCTGGGGAGTAGAAAGAGGATACGCTTTAAAGCCACCCAGACTTGGGTTCAAATCCCAGGTCTGAGTCCTTGGGCCGGTAGGTACTTTCTTTTTGGGGGGGTGTCTGGATTCTCACTCAACATGCTTTAAGGTACAACCATGTCGTTGCATATATCAGTAATTGGCTTAAAAGACCAACCAACCAACAAACAAACAAAAACAGTTATTTGAGGAAGCAGTTCTGATTGCAAAGAATTTGTCGAGAAAACAAAGTGTGTTTTCCATCCTTGATCTCTTCTTGTGCTGAAATGTGACACCACTGACCACACTCTCCCTTCCCTGGGGACCCGCTGAGGGAAGCCTTGGGAAGGAGCGTGGGGGAGGGGAGAAAAGGCCACAGTGAGAGGGAATGAGGAGAAAAGTGAGCTCCCAGACACACCCCTTATTAAGAAGCAAGGGGCTGAGCTCTTACATGGAGCACAAAACTGAGCTGCACAAAGAGCTGAGCTCAAGGTTCAGAGCAGCCGTGGGGCCGGGGATGTGACGCTCACCTCCTGGGCCTCGGTGTGAAGCGATGGGAGCCGACAACTCAGCCCTGCATCCTCTGCTCTTTCTGTCATCTCTCTTCCCTCACGGTCACGCCCTCATCAATCCTCTCCAGCCCCCATGCCTGCGTTTCTCCTGTAGACTTATTTCCTGTGGACACAACAGACAGGCAGATTTTACCTGAACTTGCATAGGGATTCCCAAGAAAGCAGGCACCTGCTATTGCCTCCCAGACTAAATGCATCTCCACAGACCCTCCAGCACCTGTGAATTCCTTGCAGAAAAGACTGAATCAGTGGGAAGGGAGGTATAAGAGGGATACATGGTGATGGAAAAAATACAATAAAAATAAATTTTAAAAAACTGAATCAGTCAATGCTCTAGCTTTGGAAATTTTAAATAAATTTGACTATAAGTATAAATAATAAAACACCAATAACTATCAATACAATAAATATGCCATGCTACTAAAAATAATTTAGGCCCTGGCCTGTATGGCCCAGTTGGGCATCATCCTGCAAAATCAAAAGCCACCAGTTTGCTCCCTGGTCAGGGATATGCCAGGCTGCAGTTTCGGTCCCCAGTGGGGGTGTGTACCAGAGGCAACTGTCGATGCTCTCTCTCACACTGATGTTTCTCTCTTCTCTCCCTCCTTTCATCTCTCTCTAAAAATAAATAGAAAAAAATATTTTAAGAGTAAAAATAAATACAAGTAATTTTAAAAACAAAACCATCACCCTGGCTGCTGTAGCTCAGTGGATTGAGCTCAGGCCTGCGAACCAGAGGATCACGGTTCGATTCCCAGTCAGGGCACATGCCTGGAATGCAGGCCAGTTCCCAGCAGGGGATGCATGAGAGGCAACCATACACTGATGTTTCTCTCCCTCTCTCCTTTCCCTCTAAAGATAAATAAATAAATAATATTAAAAATTAAAAAAAAAACCATCTTATAGATTGTTTGGCAAACAGATGAAAGAATAACTTACCCATACTCCCACTATTTTTCTCAGGTAGATTTTCGGGTGATAATACTACCACAATAATTTTGCAGAGAAAATAAATGTGGAGGGTATACAAAATGGGTTTGTGCCACATTCAACTGGAGATTTTTATTGTTTCCAACTTAAAAATGTAAATAACACTATGGTGAGCATTCCTTATACATAAAGCTCTTGCTAAGTTTTAGGTTCTTCTTTAAGCCCAAGTTCTAGAAGTGAATCTGAAGACATAGATGAATATATTTGGCTTATGATACAAGTCTCTGAATTATCTTTCAGAAGAGTTGTGTGCCCACTTACTGTAACAGCCTTTTGTGAAAAATTCTCTGTAGCACCTTTTGCTCTGGGGAAGATGCCTCACTGGCAGGAGTGCTCTTCCAGCGAGGCGGTGAAATTGGCGTTCTAATTCTGCTGCTGGCTTGCTCTCTGGAAGAGGGATACTATTTCCAGGCCTTAGCCAGCTCTTCGGGCAATATAACCTGCTGGCCTTATCTCCTCCAGTGGTGACTGCTTATGTTTCTAAACGGTAATGGTGGTGGTGTAGATAATGAATGGGTTGCTATCAATTTCTTTCTTCAGCAGCAGCTGAATTTCCCTTGCAGATGAGATGATTTTTTTTTAAATGATACGGTACAGTGCTTTGGGAAAATGCAGGGAAAAGGGGGATCTGTGGGCAAAATCAGATACCGGATTAGGCTGAACAATTTGGTGGGAAACACAGAAGTCAATAATTCCTAAAGGGATTCAAGGTGACCACAGAATTTTACTAACTTCCCTAGAGGAAATCCCTAAACTTAATGATTTGGTCTTGGCACTTGTCAAATGGGTTTATAGAATTTATCTTCTCAGACCCCATGTTCTCTAGGTTAAGACATTTAACTCTTTATTCAACAAGAACTTGTTGACAGTGATGGCCTTGGAAGCATGGCGCACAACACTGGGCATTGCAGTCGAGGGGACTGCAGGTGTGTCTGAAAATAACAACTCAAGGTAGAAAGTGGTGCGCAAAGGAAAATGTATGCAACATGATTCCGACCTAGTTTCAAATACCATCTGCCACCCCTGCCCTAGTCTTCAGCCTCTAACAAGATACCCTCCAGCCTCTGAAGCCTTGACCCAAAAATGCCACTCCGCCAAGCATTTACCCATGCTGTTCCAGCTAAACCTGCTCACCCCTGGTTCACCCCTGCTCATCACTGAAGAGTCAGCCTAACTTTTGCCAGCTCAGCAAAAGCCTCCTGCTTGTTTCAGAAAGAGGTAAGGTTGAGTGTTCTTCTCTGATGTTCCCTAAGCAGTGTTTATGTCTCCGTGTATGCGGGCCATCTCACTGTGTGGTAATTCTTTGTGCCTCTGTCTCCCTTACTGGACTATGAATGATCTCCTGAGGACTCTACTATTCATTTCTGTCCTCCCCATGGAGCTCAGGGCCTGGTGTGCGTGGCCCCGCAAGGACCCTGATGGGAAACCTCTGGTCAGGATGGAGGCACAGGTACACGTGCTTCACCTCCTCGTGCACCCATGAAAAAATGACATTCGGATCTCAAAACAAGTAACAGCCAGAACCATCAGAAAAGTGAGCTGCGTGGAAGTCCGACAACCAAGGATTTAAAAAAGCCACATTCATCCAGGTGGGTAGGAGAGGCGGGGTTGCCCAGAGTGGCACAGAGACACAGTGGGGCGTGGAGAACAGGGATGGTGTCAGTGATGGAACGGACAGTGCCACATTCACATGTGGTGGATAAAAATTGGGAGGGATACCTTGGGAGTGAGTGATCCCAGCCCCAGGCCAGACTGCACAGCCCAGGGTTCTAGTGCCAGGAAGATAAATTCCCATAACTTCTGGCTGTAAAAACCAGAGGGAGTTGGGGCGGCAGAAGAAACTGCTGGATTTTCAGAAGATTCCTTTTAAAGGGCCTGCACAGTCTTAGAATATAGGCAAACCCTCCCACTCTGTGACTCACCACCAGGGCAACCGCTGGAAGGGAGCCAGTTGCAGATGGGAAGTGGGTAAAGTGACAGGAAATGGAGCAAGTGCCTGGCAAACCTCCAGAAGCCAGGTAGCAGCATTGTCCCCCTCTCCCCTCCCCCTCAGCATTGTGACCTCCCCCCACACAGAGCCACAATGCAGCGAAGCAGGTTGCTTTGCCCTGGTGATTACCTAAGGCTCCACCCCACACAATTGACAGGTGCTTTTTCTACCATAGGCCACACTCCTAAGACAGGGAGTCAAAGCAGCTCTACCTCACACACGGAAACACCACAGGAAAGCTGCCAAAGTGAGGAGACAAAGAAATATGGCCCAACTGACAGAACAGAACAAAACTCCAGGAAAAGAACTAAACAAAACAGAGATAATCTATCAGATGCAGAGTTCAAAACACTGGAGAGCAGGTTGCTCAAAGAACTCATTACGTATGTCAACAACATAAATGAAGAAATGAAGTTTGCACCAAGTGAAATAAAAATCTACAGGGAAACATCAGTGGAGGAGAGGAAGCCAGTGTTCAGTCAACAATTTGGAACATAAGGAAGAAGTAAGCATTCAATCAAAACAGCAAGAAGAAAAAAGAATTTTTTAAAAATGAGGATATATAAGGAGCCTCTGGGACATCTCCAAATGTACCAACATCTGAATCATAGAGATACCAGAAGGAGAAGAGGAAGAACAAGAAATTAAAGACTTATTTGAAAAAATAGTGAAATGAAACTTCCCTAATTTGGTGAAGGAAATAGACATATGAGTCTAGGAAGCACAGAGAGTCCCAACCAAGTTGGACCCAAAGAGGACCACACCAAGACACATCATAATTAAAATGC
Organism: Artibeus jamaicensis; assembly: GCF_021234435.1. NCBI lineage: Eukaryota > Metazoa > Chordata > Mammalia > Chiroptera > Phyllostomidae > Artibeus > Artibeus jamaicensis. The sequence goes on from NW_026521812.1 coordinate 23,218,903, forward strand.
CAAAGGTTAAAGATAAAGAGAGAAGTATTCAAAGTGATGAAAAGGAAAGACCTATGACCTAGATTACTCTATCCAGCAAAGCTATCAGTTAGAATGAAAGGGCAGATAAAGTGCTTCCCAGATAAGGTAAAGCTAAAGGAATTCATCATCTCCAAGCCATTATCATATGAAATGTTAAAGGGACGTATTTAAGTAAAAGAAAAACTTTTAACAGTAAAACAGCAATAAATTCACAACTATCAACAACTGAATCTAAAAAAACTAAGCAAACAACTAGAACAGGAACAGCATCGTAGATATGGAGATCATTTGGAGGGTTACCATCTGAAAAGGGGAAGAGGAAGAATGAGGGAAAAGGTGCAGGGACTAAGAAGCATAATTAGTAGATACAAAATAGACGGAGAGATGTTAAGAATACTATAGGAAATGGAGAAGCCAAAGAATTTATATGTACAACCCGTGGACATAAACTAAGGGAGGGAATGCTGAAGGGGGATACCAGGAGGAGGAGGCCAAAGGGGGCTAATTGGGACAACTATAATAGCATAATCAATAAAATATATTTTTTTAAAAAGACCATGACTGGCTAAAGGAATGAATGGATGATGAATGACCCATGGGGTTATGGCATCTCATTCCCATCCCCTGTTCAAAGTTCTGACTCTGGATTATGACCCTGGAATGCCACAGCTGGACCAGAGTTGAGGTCTCTCTACTTAACCCCTCATTCCCCAGTTCAAAGGGCTGGTCCAGATGTTTTGAGCTAATGTCAGGGGGCCCAAATGAACCTCTCACAAATTGCATAGATATTTGATTTCTTTCTTTTTTCTACTATGCACCTGGTCTTCTTCACAAACTCACACCTGCTGCTTAAAGATAAAAATCTACTTTTCTTTCTTCTTCTGGAATTGACTAAAATAACCCTTTAGGTAGGTTGCAGTGTTCCAGAGAGTGACCCCTTTCCCTGCTTTTTCTCCCATAAAAGGTGTCCATGTCATGGGAGTTAGTGCACAACCATGTGCTCCTAGCGGTGAGAAGCAGTGGGGGCCTCAGGCACAGCACCCCCACCCCACTGGACTCCGGAAAGACGTCCCTGCTGCTCACCAGCAGGCATTTGTGCTGCGCTCCAGCAACTGTAGGCTCTGGTCTCTGGGTTTGGCCACAGCCTCTGGTAGTCCCTGCTGCCAGGGCCCTACTTCGGCTCTTGCTGGCTGCAGATTCCTGAATCTCTTCCAAGTACTCCAGTCGCAGACCCAGGGGGCCAGCCTTACTATCCTCTGCTGACTGGTCTGTCCTCTTGCCCTGCCCATCGCTCTTGGGCCAGCTCCCACATTACAGGGGAACAGAAAGAAAAATGAAATCTTAGCCCCTCGCTTTTCCTCCTACACGTTGTAAACAGGTTGATATGGACACCTCAGGAGTATTGTGGAAGCAGCGCCGCAGTGTTGTGGGTTACAGGAATCCAAACTACTCTTCCCTCAAAATTCCCTTCACTTCTCCAGGCCCCCACGCCTGGTCAAAGGTCTGGAAACTGGGGCATAAACTTCATTATGGTCCACTCTGCTTCAATCTCACTCTGTTTTCCCTTCTCCCATTGTACTTGAGAAGAAGAAATGTAAGGAGATTTTTTTTACTTCCCCTCTTTACCTCAAGCCACAGTAAGCTCACCTCCTGGCTTCACTGTCATGGCCCAAGCAGAATTTCTCTACACTGCAAAGCTCTGTGAACTGGGTTCTCTAAGTTCCTCCTTTGAAAAGAGAAGAATTAAAGGATTTAAAGAACTCAAAATAATAGTCTGGCTTGTAATGTTATTATATTGCTGTTTAAACTAGGGGGAAAAAGTGAAAATGAAAATTGTTGTACTAGGGAGGTGGGATTATAGATGATTCTTTCCCCTCCATAATTTCCTATAGCTAGAAAAGGAAAGTCAATTTTAATGTTTTTATAATGTATTTGAAATAAAGTAACTGCCTCTCACCTCTGGCCCATATGCTGCAGACCATGTACATATAAGATAGTCCACTGGGTGCTTGTGTGTGAGAGAAACTGAGGCAGCCAGCCCAGCCCTCTCAGGAGGAAAAACTCAGCTTCAGTTCCAGGGCCACTCCCATTACGGGCTCCCTGCAGGCAGCCAGAAGCCTGGAGTTAACCTGGGCTGAGCAGGGCATGCAAAGTGTGCATTTCTCCAGGCTCAGCCGCTGTTTACGGGGTTCCAGGGTATCTCTCAAGGGGTTGGGGAGAAATGTGTTGCTCCCTTGGGCCCCACAGCCTCAACCCCACTTCTGAAATACAGATAATTGGGACCCACTGGTCCTCCCTACCAGTCTGAAGATCTTCTCCATTTCTGGGTTCTGGAGAGACCTTGCTTTCCATTGCAGAGAGCTTGGGCTGGGGAAGGGGTAGCACTGTTGGAAAGAACTGGCTTCCTCCTTTTGACATTCAAGGCAGACAGGCTAGGAGCTTGCTGGTCCCTGTGGGGAGCAGGTCATAAAGAGCTTGGGGAGTCAGTTCGAGGGGCACAGCCCCTTCCTGCACACCAGGCCCTCCCATCCTCCCACCTCCCCACAGGCTGCTCCGAATAACAGGCTGCTGCCAATTACAAAAGGACTCTTAACTCTGTTTCGCAGCCCCCTTGATTGATGGCACTGGTGAGTGAAATTATAAGCCTTAATGATCACGTTAATTTCTGGGGAAAGACGGTCAGAAGAGGTTCTCAATCATAAGCGCCACAATCAGCTGGGTGAGTTCAATGACAGGCCAGAGCAGGGAAAGAAGAAAAAGAATTAACTTTTTTAAAGGTCACCAGTAAGTGCAGGGACAGCAACCAGGCAAGACGGAGGAGGGGCACAGATGATCCTGAATCCAAACACAAACCCCCGTTCCAGGGCTCCAGACGAAAGGCTGCCATCAGTGCTCCTCATCCTAAGTCGCACACTGGGGCCGTGGTGGAGCTTCCAAATGCTGATGCCTGGGCTCCACCCAAGACACTGCGTGATTGGTCTGGGGTGCAGCTTAGGCGCTAAGAGTTTTTGAAAGCTCCCCAGGTGATCCATACACAACCAAGACAGAGAACAACTTGCCTCAATGAAAGGATTTAGGGGGCAAGAAGTCGAAGCTGAGCACAGGTGGAAATGCACTTAATCTGATTCGTTCTTGCCACCAAGGAGGCTTCATTCTCATGGTCTCCTGGACCCACTTAAACATGATGATGATGATGAGAGAAAGAGGGAAATTAGGCATCACTGAGCCTAGTGCTCCTTCGCACAGATGGAAACACTGAGGTGCAGAGATATGAACTGATTTATCACAGTGGTCAAAACTAGAACCCCGCCTTTTCACCCTGGCCCATGCTCCTTCCACTGGATTCATCACTAGGCCAGGGCAAAGAAGGTGCCCCGGATGACACCCCAGGGTGGGGGCGGGGGAGTGTCAGAGGGGAGACAGGCGCTGGGAGCCACTCTCCAGCTTTCATGGTAGAGGAGCCCAGGACACCCCTGCCCCTTGCTCAGCATCCTCAGACATACGATCAACATTTATTAGAGACACAAGGGCCACAATAAGGACACCTATCTCCCCCCGAAGGTCAAATTTACGACCTTAGCCTCCTAATACTTTGACCCTATTCACCATTTCCCAGCAGAGCACTGCAATATTATGGCATGTCAGAAAAATGCCGGGGCTATGTGGCAACATCTTAGTTTCCTCACTGGAGAGACTTCCCTCTGCACGTTCCTGATGAGCTCAGTGGGCAGCTAGAAGTGCTGATGGCCCTCCTTCACAGTCTGTGTGCACGTCAGCAATATTCAGAGAGAAAAAAAAAGCCACTCATGTTCCAAAATGAGCTTCAAAAACCCAAAAGCATGATTTAAAATAGACTTCATAAAAAAGAAATTTGTCATTTGCAGTAAAGATATTAGAGTTATTCAGTTAAAGTTATTGTCCCTCAATTTCCGTCAGTGATTTAAAAAATGTCATTGTGAAGGGAATGGCTGGAGATTCTCAGAGCAGCATTTTAGCAGCAGGAAGCTCTGCCAACAGCTTTGATATTTTCATTTATCACTTCAACCTTCACTCTGACATGGGTGCTCCCAAAAGTTCACAGACATGGCCTGGACCACAAAATTTGAGGACCCACACTCTAACCATGGGTACCGGGTGAAACCTGCCTGCCCAGTTCGGTAAGCTTTGCAGCAGAGGCGTATTCATCATAGAAACATATGCATCCTCTGTATTTTTCTAACAGCCTCTGAAGTGTTCATCAAGCCTCTGTCTGATTAAGCACTTCTGAATTCTGAGCAATAAAATGGTTCCTCTCATGCCCTCTTGGCAGGAGCGCAAATTGATACAACCCTTTTGGAGAGCCATTTGGCTATGTGTATGTATCACAATTAAGAATGCATGTAATCTTTGACCCGGAAATGCCACTTCTAAGAACTTAGTGTACAGAGATACCCTCATAAGTCCGCAGAAGTGTGCATAGAAGGGTGGTCTTTACAGTTTAAAGTATTAGTGAAACACTGCAGGCAACCCAAATCTAGCAATAAGGAATTTGTTGAGCAAACTGTCGGACATCCATAAGATAAAATACTAGGCAGATGTTAAAAAGAATGAGTCAGGGTCATGTATACCAGCAGGAGAGACACACATGCACAAAAATAACTTGTAGAAAAATAGATTTCCATTTTTATAGAAATAATTAAGTACAGCAATAACAGTGCAAGTCTCTGGCCAATGCATTCAATTTGTGAATTCCTAAATTGGATTGAAAACTTTGAACCCTGAATGAAATAATCTAAGAGTTTCAATTCAGTTTCTGAACTCATCCTCCGATTGTTCTCTTCCCTAGCATCCAAGAATAACTAAAAAGGAACTCAAACCCAAATGTAAGACTTCATACCTAGTTGTCACAGCATATAAATGATACTTTTGAAAAGTGACACTTCCAGACTTAGGAAAACCATTTGTGAAAGGAGAAGCAATGAAGACTGGTTTTTGACCACAGTTATCATTTGGTTGGATTCATCTTCTCTTGTTTGTATATTTAAATTGCATGTATTAAAACTGTATATCTTGAATTTATATATTCAAGTACTACTGTGGCACCTCCCCTACAACACCAGCCTTAACGTCCAGGTAAGCAGTGAGGTTCTTAAAATACCTAGGCTGGCCCTGGCTGGGTGGCTCAGTTGGTTGAAGCATCATCCCATACACCAAAAGGTTGTGGATTCCATCCCTGGCCTGAACACATGTCTAGATTGCAGGTTTGATCCCCAGTTGGGGTGCATGTGGGAGGCAACCAATCAGTGTTTCTCTCTCTTCCTCTTTCTCAAATCAATAAACAAACCCTTGAATGAGGACTAAAAAAAATGTCCAGGCTGCATCTGGCAGAAACCCCCCAAACCCCAGGAGAGACAGCTAGGTTTTTAATTCTGGGTTTTTCAAATGTTGTAAGCCAGGTTTGATTCTTATTTGTAATGACAGAGATGCCCAAACCAAAGGTAATTCCAGTGGGAATCAGTATTTGTGGCATGTCACAGGTGACTTACTTCCCTTTAATTTTTCTGAGAGTATTTAAAATAGATCCCAGTAGATTATGATTGATAGATTTTATTATAGGTGGGTGATATCCCCCCTTTTCTCCTCCATGACAGGAGTCCACTTCCCTGCCCACTTGAGGTTGGTTTGCCCACTGGAAAGTGAACGGTGTGATGTGCGCAGCAGCTTTAAATACATGCGCATAGTTTGGCTCAGCCTCTTGCACTTCTGCCCTCTTTCAGGCAAAGACATCGCCTTAGGGAAGTCGTCAGCCCAGAATGACGAAAGACTAAAGCCCACGTGAACACAAACTACAACCGAGAGCCCGGCCCAGCTGACACTCGGGAGATTGGCAGTCCCATGAGCAAAGTACAGGTTTGTTCTTGTAAGCTTTGGGGTTATGAGTCAGCATTATTGATGTAAAACTTGACTAATGCATGGGTGAACAGTCTTGGACCCATTACTCATCTTTACCAAATCTTGTCATTGACCCGTATTTGTTTCTGATTCTTTGTCTTTTGAAAGAAGCCCATTCAGAAACATTCGAGGTTCCTCTTGGTATTCTTCCCCAATCCTGTCCGTTCCTAGAGGCAACCACTCTCCTGCAATCAGTGTTATCGCACTCATGTTTGTTCAAACATTTCCTGTACATTTACATACCTATAAACACAACCTATTTACAGAAATGCCAAGCTGCACCTATCCTCTGTGATTGACTTCTCACCTCCCTCCTCAGTGCTGTATTTCAGGTTTACTCCTGTTGACATGTTGGCTCCAGTCTGCTCACTTTACTGTGATAGTCTGTATTTACCACTGTGTATCTATTCTTTGTCAGTGGACACTGTAGTTGTTAAATGTGAATGGTGTTGAGGAACATTTGTGCACACATCTTTAAGTGCCTTGCTTTTCTTTAAGACTAACTTCTCTGTGGAATCAGTAGACAAGTGCAAGGCTGATTGCTACACAGACTGACTGACTGTGCAGTCTGCAAGGTCAGTTTGCAAACAGTTGTAGTGCCTCTGCTCCAGACTCGCTGGAGCTGCTTCCCAGCCACAATGCCCGAGGCCTTGGGCACCTCTGACTTCCACCCCTGACCTCTGGCTGCGGACCCAGTACCCTGAGACTTCCTGGGAACATCTGATTGCACTTCCTAGAGCTCCTTCCCCATTTTACTCCCTAATAAAGTTCTTCACGCTTTATCTTTTTTGATCATTAAATGATTTTAGGTTCCTGGTCAGGATTGAAATGTTGGCAAGGGAGTTAGAAACAGAGGAGTAAGTGAATGAAGACTCTGTTAATCGTCCTCTTTCTTCCTCACACAGCAATTTTTCTAACAGATGCAATTACACTTGAGAGCTGCAGAGAACGGAATCTTATGTTTTATTTCTTTATTCATCATTTTACAAATGGGATTCACTGTAAAAAGGAAATTGCCTTTGTATTTCGGTTCTCTAGGCTGCAGTGCTCCGAGCTGCAGTTTTGTTACCAGCTGCCGCCACCACCTTGTAAACGCTGGGTGAGCCCCGGCCAGGGAAGCAGGCTAAGAAATCAGACTGAGTCCAGTTCCTTTAGATTCAATATATTTTTATTCTTTGTAAATACAATGAGTACAACCTTTTACCTTCACAAATCAGTTAATTCACTTTGTACAAGAAAAGTTTTACTCAACCTATGATAGTTCAAGTGCTGAATATTTTTCCTCAGTGCTAGAACCTACTAAATCAAAATGTGAAAAGTACAGCAGCTATTTTAAAATGTTTGTTTCTACATTTCCATAAGTATAGGTTCATACCAAAGGAGCAGCGTGTAATGTAGAATGGGGTGTGTGTGTGTATGTGTGTGTGTGCAATGCACACAGTCAAGGCTTTACTAGAAACCAGTTTTCTGAAAGGCATTTAAGAGTCTCAGGCTGTTAGCAGGAGACCAACTGAGCAACCATGCAGTACTCATCACCTTGAAGAACCCTCGGCGTCATGTCTATGTTTGTTTCCTGGGTGGCGTAACTCACTGAACCATCAGCTTGGACCCTCATTGCCTTTGGTTTCAGCAGTATTTTAATGGGACAGCAATCTGCCTCACTCAATCGTTCACCTCCACTTTATTTGGTTTTGCTGTTTTTATTCTTCCTCCCTCCCCTTCTGTTCTTTGAGGAAAGCTCTTCTATTTTTTGAGATGTTATCCAACCTGAAGTCCTGGTGAGAATTTCATTTTCATCCACCAATTCCTTTGACAAGGTTGCCTGGCCTATGGTATTAAAAGAAGAAGAACCAAAGAAAAGAGAAAGGAAAAAGCAAAAAAGCCAATCTCAAGGCATAAGCTACCTTTCACTTATTAACTCAGTTCTGAAGGTCACTTAATGATGTATTACAATAAAAGGGAAACTTTCGATAAAATGCTTGATTTTCAACCTATCCATTGTTTTTCAAATAAAGTCTCCACCATAAGATGGTTCTCGAGGCTGCTGCATGGTGTTACGCACAGAGCTGTATTTGGTTACCCATCTTTATGTGCTAAAAAGGAAAAGAAAGTTCTACCTGTGTTTCAGCATTTGATAGTTCAGAGAGACCTTCCAGGTGAGAGGCAGAGTGGCATGGCCCACAGCAACCCTCAGTTTGGCCCCCTCCCAGGGCACGGCAGCAGCGAGTTGTCTGCTCAGGTGGTCCTGTTACACCCCCTTTCCTTTGGGGCTGCCCCACCCTGGGCGAGGCAGCAGGTCAAAGCTCCTGGAACTGTTTTGTGTCAATGGACTTTTTTCCTGAAGGCTCCACATCCCCAGATGTATGCTTCCTGAAGGGTTTGTTAGTTGAGGCTTGTTCTCCATGGGGACTGGCCCATACAGAACAGTAGGGGCTCGAAGGGCTTAGATATCACTGGATTTGTACATATCTGAAAGCAGTCTTGTAATTGGCACGTTACCGATGGTCTTTTTGAAAAACACTTCTTCTATTGTTGAAGGGCTAATGGAACGTAAAGCTGGCAAAAGCAGCAGAAGTTTTCCAAAGCGACAGGGTTGAGTGGGATATCTGGAATAGGAGAAGCCATGAAAGCAAGGTCAGATCCATTACTACTGGAAATTGACACCTCATACTTGAACACACACCATCTCCAGCACAATGTCCTGGCGGGGCCTCTTTAGCAACGCACTGTCCATGCAGCAGAGTCCCAGCCAGGCACTACTGTCCTTGCTTCACACATAGATAATCTCAGCCTAGAGAACATAAATGATGTCCAAACGACATGATGACTGTCTCAACATTAGCAAAGGGGTTGCATTTTGTTTGGAGAAAAAAAATTAAGAAACACAAGTACTAAGTTTAGGCTAAATAATAAACACAAGGTTCTTGGCATACAGTAGTTAGTGGTAGTATCCATGTCTTCTGATTTTCAAGGCTCCTTCTTTGCAAGGCAATTTCCCTCAAATAAAATGGATTCCTTTTCTAGGAAATTCTCCAAATTATTATTCAGGCATTACACTTAGTCACTTTCAGGAATAATTCCAGCCTTATTACACTGCAAATTAAGGACTAAGTTCTGTTGGGTGGTGCTGCCACCCGACTTTCATGTCAATGAAACTGACGTGTAGTTAAAGATGTGAGAAATTGCTCAACAATTTCCTCTCTTAATGTCCAACACACATCTGTGCTCAGATGTGCAAGTTCAATTTTCTACTGCCTTCAGATGCCTATAGTCACCTCCTCACTGCAGCCCCGATTCTTCTTCATCAATAGCTTCGAGCCAGGTATCCATACACTCCATGGGGGTCAGGGGACTCCCTCCACTGAAACAAACCACCTAAGGTACTGAGGTCTGGGGTCACATATCTGCGACTGAGCCAGACTCAACCAATAGCTACAAGGTGTTAGAAAGACAGATACGGAAATCCTTTCATAGGATTTAGTTAGCTGAATACTGACTTTAACTGCCCTGTAACTCCACCCTACAAAAAATAGAGTCCAGGGAAGCAACTTTCCCACTTGTCGCCTAGCTTTGAGCACATGAGGGTCCCTCTCTTCAACTCGATAAGAGGCTGATAGTTCATTCTGGGCCTCTGGAAATCTCACTTGACTCTTTCACTGAGAGCCTCAAGAGCACCCATGGATGGGGAACACCATGCCACGTTTAATAATGTAATATGAAAATGGTAAGGCTTATCTACATTTTTTAAAGCCTAAATTCCACCACTTACTCTCCTTACTAGAAATACCTCCTATGTTTCTTTGAAAGAAATCCCAAGACCCACGATTCCCCTTGCCGTGGACACTTATTCTCTTTAATAGCTCTGTTCCCCTTCCCAGGATCAGGCAGAAAAGAAGAGAGCCCTGCAGTGGGTGGGACACAGCCGCTGCCAAGACCAGCCTCTCGGTGTCTGCAGCAACCACCTAGTAGCTGGGAGGTTCCCCGGGTGAGAAACAACTGCAGGAAGTGATTACTCCCCAAAAGGATGGATTTTGGAGAATCTATAGACACTTAACTCTTGATTTTCTATAAATAAGTAATCTACTCACCTTCTCACCCATTTTTTAAATTCTCTAGTTAAGGAGGGAGTGGTTAGTCATTCAATGAGAATTACCCCTTACATGTGAAGTACTATACTACCAAGAAATAATAATGTGTGTGTAAGAGAGAGACAGAGACAGACAGACAGACAGACACACAGAGGTGTGTGTCTTTGACAGCTCAAAATTATTATTTTTTTAAATAGCTGTGTCCCTGGTTCCATTCACTGGCAAAAATAAGTGGGAGTTTTCTCTCAGGTGTGTATTGAGTCTGTCACAGATCCATATATTTGATTTTTAACTATAACATATAGTCCGTGTGAAGCGCCAATTCCTAGCTTTCTCCTTATATCATAGATACTTGGAGAAGTAGCTTACAGAGCTGTAACAATGAGCTCACTTTGTAATCTCTACAAACAACTAATGGACAAGTAGTTCGGTTTGCTATGTTAACTTTTCATTTCAATTTCAGATTTCATTTTTCTAGACAGGAACTATGAAAAGAGAATGTTCAATGACTTGAAGGACCTAAGAAATAAGAAATAGTCAGTTTTGTCACATGCATGAGTCTATATCTTAATATTAAGTTATAGCCCTGGCTCCTGTGGCGCAGTAGATTGAGCAGCGGCCTGTGAATCAAAAGGTCACTGGCTCAATTCCCAGTGAGGGCACATGTCTGGGTTTCACAGGCCAGGTCCCCAACTTGGGGCATGTGAGAGGCAGCCAACTGATATTTTTCTCCCTCTATTTCTCCCTGACTTCCCCTCTCTCTAAAAATAAATAAAATCTTTTTTAAAAATTAGAGCTATAGCAGGTATCATGAAACAAGAATAAAGCAGGTGAGGTCCTTACATGAATAATTTCCTTGTTTTGAGGGTAGGGGAAAAGTACTGTACTTGCCATTTCTCTAAAATAGACTTTTGTTAATTTATGCTTTAATTCTCTGAGGCTCTCTCAGATTCTCCCCAGTCACCTCTCCAGCACCCCCATAGCACCTCTTTTGGCTCTAACAAGCACCCCTTCTCCCCATTCAAGGATATCAGCTCATGTGTTGTCTCCTTCATCAATCAGCCTTTCCAGATTCTCCCTCATCCCACATTCCCCAACTAGAATTCATCTCTCCTACTCCCCACTTGGCTTTTCCCTCTTCTCTGGTCTGAACAGGAGCAACACTTCTACCTATTTCATGCAGCACTGAGGGTGGTGTCTTGCTGGCCTGTGTCCCATGCGCTCACCAGCAGAGCTAGCAGTCAGCGAAGGCTGGACTGCATCCATAACAGGGTGTCATATCCTTCTTGGTTTGAAGTTCTTTACACCTTAATGATTCTCAATAGCAAAAGCCGGTTCTAATATACAAATTAGTTTTTAGTGGGGAAATCTGGTACTGGTCCATTTTATAATTTTGAACAAATATTCAGTGCCTATTATATACATATTGAAATGTAACATGAATTTTAAATTTAAAGACCATGACTCGTATACACATTGCACTATCACACAACACAGTTTCAGTGATGTTCTGTGGACAGGGAACAGTTTTATTCAATAGTATTCAAAAGAGGATTTATAATAAAAATAAGGAGATCCCAGACAAATGGGTATTACTCCAAATGGATAGAGTTGACTCAGGGTTTCTCTAACCCCTCACATAAGGAGGACATTTGTAGCTCCTAGTCATCTGATTTAGTTATTCCAACACAACATCTGTAGTGATATTGAGATAATAGAGACAGGCTTCCATGGTCTTCCCTTTAAGACCAACCTAGAGAGTAAACAAGAATAGCAACTCTATTCTAACCTCAGACCCACCACAAACCTAGCAATGTTCTATGCCTCTTTAAAGTCTTGCTTTTTTCCCTCTGAAAATGGGAAGAGAAAGTCTGTACTTCCTTGTGAACTTGCCCATTGCTGGGCCAGCAGGAGGATTGCTGAAGCCCCAGTGGCTGAGAGTTTCTAAAATTAGACAAGCACAGCCTCTGCCAATGGGCCCTGCTTGGCCAGACATACTGGTGGGTGCTAAGATTCCAAATACCTCAACAGATACCAATCAGCAGTTATGATGCGGGTAGAGATGGCCCCTCTAGGAAGTTCTCTAGAAATATCATATAAGGATATTTGGGGTTGGCATCCAAAGAAAGGCACTTGTCTCTTTTAAAGAATGACTTGACTACTCTCTACTATATCAACTATAACACTTAGGCTTTATTTTTTACCTTTCCTACAGCTGGATCCATCCATACAAATGTATTTGACTGTTTTGATGAGTCAGCTTGTTCAACCAGGTCAGCCATAAGGCATCTGGCCATCTGAGTGATGATCTAATTTGACTTGCTCCTCCCACCCATCTTATGAGAGGTAGGTAAGGACATAAATTCTAAGTAAATTAACTGGCTGGCAATAGAACAATCGGTCACAATGTTTGAACTGGCTTATTACCCTCTGCTCAGGCATTCACAATGAAAGCAATTTTCTTAAGGTCACGTTCAAGGCCAGCAAGAGTTACCTGGTATGGATGTAGCTGTTGAGCGTTAGCTGAGCCTCATCTTGAAGAGCTGCAATGGCAGCAGCATTCCGGAAACTTCTCAGTTCAGAACCACTGTGTGTAGGAACTAGAAATGAAGACCGGCAAAGCATGAGAGGCAGCACAGGAAGTGCAGATGGGAAAGTATCCCTCTGGAAGTGGAGAGCCAGCAGGAGAACACACAAATCCCCACAGCCATTAAATCAGGACCAGACTAAGAGTCTCTGCTCCCCTGAACACTTCCTTCTTGCAAAGGTAAGTCTGGACTTTGAGGTGGCTGCATTGGTGAGGTGGCGAAGCTGGAAGGAGAGGAGACAGGAGTTTGTGTTTGCTTACCAGCTTTGAAAGTGACAATGCACTTGAGACAGGCAAATTCGGTAGCATCTAACCGGAGTTGCCTAAACCGAGCCACCACCTCTTGTAAAGCCTGTATTTCAGATATAATCTTGTTCAGCTTCTGGGAATCTGTGTTGTCACCATTCATGCCTAGAATAAAAATATGGAATAAATGTAATATGAAGGCATTTTCATAATTTAATATTGATTTTTGACAAAATTCTGCATATCAATATCTATTCAATTGTCACTCTAAGATATCTGATTCCATGTAAACTGGTTATATTGTATGAAAGTTAATATAAAATCTTCTTTTGGATGATAACAAACACAGTAATTTGCATTTAAATAACAATGCAAGCAGTCATGAATACAACAAAACAACATTATTTGCATTTAAATATAGATTTATAAATGACAGGTATACTCTATTGTTCAGCAGGAATTTGTTATTCTTTACATGTTGTTCTTTTTTCAGTAATGTATTTTTATGGTAATTTCTACAACAAAGTCATTAAATTGTGCAATTCTTACCAGATACAGCCAGTAGAGTGTTAGCATCAACCGGAATGGCCCATTGTGCTATTCCTAGAACAAACAGTTCTCTCCAAGCATCTTCCAAAAGCATCAGCTGTCATACAATAGATGTATAATATAATATAGTGTGTAATTTATAAATTTACAAACAATTTCAATATGTAAATTTCTATTATTTTAAAAAGTGTTTTAAATGCCTGTCTCAGTAATTTTTCCTCTGAATATTCTAGCTTTCCCTTGTTCTCCTTTTTGACAAGGTGCCTATAGATAAGCACATGCATTTGAGAGTCACCATTCTAATTGCCCAAAGTTTGCTTCTCTTGGGAAAGGGTTTACCCTTCCGGTCTTCCTATCCATTTGCTCCCGACCACCTAGCAACTTCTCCCAGAGACCCAGGCTCAATGAAATACCACCAGCAGCATCTCAGCAGGTGGATTCCCCTCATATAAAATGCTGTTATTATCAGGATTCATGTTTCCAGACTAAGCTTGCAGATCTGGGCCCCCATCTTCCTGGTGGGTGTAGGGGGCTGGGTGGGTGTGGGGAGAGAGAGAAAGAAAAAATCATTAATTCCCAAGAGGCATGCAGGGAAATCAGGGTGTAATTATGTTAATCGGGTTTTGCTGAGTTTACCTCCTCTCACTGCCTGATTTTTCAGAGACACATAAGTGGACAGCATCAAGGTGCTTGTCATTTTCATTCTAATAAAATGTGCTACTGAATATTTAAAATGAGAATCCGGCTCCTTTTCCAAATGGATATACTGCATTCCACTTCACTGCAGTTTGCTAGCTGTTGAAGGGCTTCTGCCGAAGGGCTGAGTGGCAGACAGTAAATAAATTTTGTTTGAATTAAAGAGTCTACAAATACTTGTTTTGAGGGAAAAAACAGCCCATTTACACACACACACACACACCAGACAATGATAGAGCCAACCAGTAAACCTGGTCAGAGGTAGAACCTAACCATCTAGAAAAATCTGTTTTTTGAAAAATCTATAAAAATTTGGCCAAATCTGGATGATTTATGTGAAAGCATTTCCTTTTGGAAGCTAAGAGCTAAATTATGAAGGCTTGCAAACAAAATTAAAAGGTTTAACTTTAAAATGTGTTATTTTTTACTTTTACTGCATTGAATACTAAAAAAAGTGATTTAAAAATGCAAGGTGAACAGTATCTAATTCTGGCCATATCTGAAAGTCCAGGTCTTGAAAAAAAAAAAACATTCCATGCTAAAAGATTAGATGTTTTTAGCACATTGCCAGGTCTCTCTGTAGGAAACGCACTTCATATTAAGGGGCACTATTATGCTTTAATTAAGTATAAAATGAATTACAGAAATAAATCCCTTTAGAACTGCTTATTAGCCTTTTGGGAAATTTGTCATTAATTCTCATTCATGCACTGGTAATGGCCCATGGTCGTGCATACTTCATGTTCTTCCTTTCCTTTAAGGTTAGAAAAACTCTGGCAGAGGCCATTTCTGATACCCCGAACCACAAAATTTCTGGGTTTCAGGACACCGCAGGTTTTAGCAACACAAACTTTTACTGCCTCAGATGCCATTTACAGGCACAGAATCATGCACAGTGTCTGTTTGTTAATAAAATCTCTGAAAGCACCCAAAGCCTCAAGGGAGAACATAGCCTGCAGAAGTGTGCAATGCGCTCTTTCATCCTACGTGCGGGTGAATTAGTGGCCAAAATCTATCACAGTGGACAACACAGAGCTGTGATGACAGAATACTAAAACTACTTCCAAAAATCTCACAGGAGAATACTCTTCCATTTCACTCAGTTCCAATGTACTTAAGGAAACAATGTTTTATTAACAATTTTAAAACTCATTAAGAATTTGTGATTAAATTTGATGTTTCAACTAAACCAGATAAAAAATAATAATGTCCTTTTGTTTTCCATAGACCAGATCAAACTTTCCTGAAATAACATAACTATATTTCTTAGTAAGAAGAAATTTGTTCTTAAGAACCGATGTGTGACCTTGGCGGTTTATCCAGGTAACCTGCAGTTTCCAAAGAGTGACCCCCACTGCGTCTTCCCAACTTCCATCCCCCAATACCTCCAGGCCCGCTGGGTCATACCTGGTCTTGCAGAGACAGGGTGGAGAAAGCTGGTACACTCTTGGCCCACTTAATACTCATAAACAGAAGCCTGGCAGCTGATTCACACACTGACTCTGTGGCCACTTCATAGAGATACATTGGGGTCCCATTTACTTCATGGGGGTACTGGGGGGGGGGACGAAACAGAGACACCAGAGAGTGAGGAAACCACAGCTTGGCAAGAAGAGCCAGCTTTTTCATTGTCTAATTCGAACACAGAAGGAGATAGGCATTTGGATGTTCGGCTCAAATGGGCAGCGGCCGTAGGGGCGTAAAAAGCAGACATCCACATTTGTAGAGTTGGGGAAACCGCTGGGAGAGACCCATGTCCACTCTTTGTGGGCCCGTTCCTTCCAGAGGGGCATCTGGCTTTTCTATCCCCTGTAGCAAATTTTCCTTGGGCTGAGACAAGTGCCAGGCCTGTCTCCCAATTTAGACAAGAGCTGCTCGCATTTGTGTAAATAAAAATAGATGTGAAAAAAGTATAAATTAATAGGCATCCCAAACACAAATATGCATATGAGTATTTTTAGAAAGGATTAGTATATTATGGAAATATTTCAATTAGACATCTTAATCATTCACAGAACATTCCCATTCATAACTGACAACATATTCATAACACTACTTTCCCAAGCTTATTATACACATCAAGGGTAAGGAAGCAATATTAAATATTTTGCGTGCATGTGTGCCCAGGTGTTTGGCTTCCCTGCAGTGTGGGGCTGCAGCTGGCCCTCCTGGGGGGAGGTTCAGAGCCCTTCTTGGCCTGGAGTGGGGCCTCTGGGTAGGTACCAGCTGGAAGCCTGAAGGGTAGTCCCTAGGTGGCAGCTTTTTTAGGTGGTTCTGGCGCCAGCCCTGCCAGTAGAAGCTCAGTCCTGGAGTAAATCCATGCTGCTCAGAAGAGAGTGAGGGGAGAGTGAGAAATGAAGCCAGGTTCCTCAAACTGTCCCAACAGGGTGAGTTCCACATTCCTCCTCTACGTTAGGGACCCACAGCTTTGCCCAAGAGAATGGATCCCTGAGATTTGCAACTCAGGGACTCTTCTGCCAGCTCCAAGCAACTCCTTTCTTCTCCAAAGAAATATCTGCTCTCTGGCCCCCAGGGAGATTCCAGGCTGTCCTCTCCGTTCAGACAGGGCTCCACAGCAGGGCGTTTTCCAAAAGTGTGCGTCTTCCTTCCCCCACACCCATATCAAACTTGCTAAAAGGGGCTCTCTGGCGGATGGGCCTGCAAGTCCATATTTGTAGTAGCCCAGAGAGTAACTTTATTACATACTAAAGTCTGAGCACCCTCCGCTCAACTGGGAAGAGCTGAAAGGCCCAGAGCTCCCTGCAGGGCTCTACCAGTAACCTTCCAGGTCTCTCCACCTTTTGCCTGACCCCATCACAGATCAGAAGGCATGGGTGCCCCTCTCATTTCCCTCCCCTCGTCAGGGGACTCGCAGGAAGGCCACTAACCTTGGGTGTGGGTTGAGCCAGGCTCACGAGGGTCTGCCTTTCTGGGGTGGCGGACACCGTGGCCAGCTCAAGGCCATGTGGCTCCAGTTGCGTGACCGTGGTGAAGAAGGCTGGCGCGGGCAGCGCTGCAGAAGGGAAGTGTGCGGCTGCCCCGTTCTCTTCCTTGTGTCCACGGAAGTAGAGGGCCACCTGCTTACGGATGGTGGACGTCCGAGGGCCCCGTTCATGCTGCACGGCTGCAGAGACAAATGGACACACACCTGGGATTAGAGTCTTGGCAACACTTAGCCACTGCCGTGCTGCAGGGCCAAACGCCAGGTCAGGGCAGGCAAGGCCAAGGGAGAGGTGAGGAGGGGGAGGAGTATGGGCGCTCTTCTCGTCTGACTGTACGCCTTAGGGAGGCTGGGAAGAGGAGCCCGGCACAAAGTATCGGGATAACGACACGCCTCCGGCAAGAGTTGGTGAGTTCAGGGCTCCTCCCCGCACAGGGAGGGTCTCAGGCACACACAGACCCTCTGGTAGGGAGTAGCTGGGTGTCCTGGTCCACAGTCTAGAGGAGAGGGGGCCACTAGATCTCTGCACAGACTTTTCCCAGTCGGCCCAAGTTCTCCCCACCTCCACCCCGCCCGTGTGGGAATGTGGTTTGGCCTCTGAGGGACGCAGGAAAAAAGGACCTGAGCCCAGGAACACTGGGGGATGGGACCAGTGAGAGCCTATCTCGGAGCATGCTGGAGGAAGGCAGGGGAGATGTGACAATTACCACCAACAGTTTCAACAAACAAATTAATTCAGGGCAATCTTCCGCTCGCCTAGCTTGACAACTTGTCAATACACAAGTTCAACAGGTTGGACGCTCCCTCCTGCTTCCAGGGCCTCGGAGGAAAGAGCTCTCCCGGGTGAGCGGGGTTCCTCCTAGGGCGGCCACCTGTGTTGCCGCCACCGCACCCGGTGCGGAGACCCCATTCCTCGCTCAGGGCCCTTACTCCCCAGCCCGCCCGGCCCGGGGCGCCCTCGCCTGGCTACCACCCTGCAACCACAGGCCCTAGTTCTTGCTGCAGGCGCCTTTAAGAGCCCTTCTGGGAGCTGGGTGTCGGAGGCACTCACAAATGTCACCCAACCTCTTCAGCCCCTTTCTGCAGAGGCAAGAAAAAACCTCGGAATAGCCCGGGTCACCACAACGATGGTCCCAGTTTTGGAATCTTGTTGAATTTCCAAACAGGGACGCGAAATTCCATGTGACCCTCCCACCTCCCACACTTGTCTCCCAGTCCCCAGGACCTGCTCCTGCCCCGGAGACTAACCAGACTGCGAGGTCCTGCAGGAGGCTGACAGGCTCGGGGGTGGCTACCAAAGGACTATGCGGAGAAGTGAAATGAGGAGCTGAGACGGGGGACAGGAAACGCCGCCTGCGTCCCCAGCAGGGTGGGGCCCCAGGAACGCTGCCTTCTAGGGGGCGATCGTGGGTTACGGGTTTCTTATGCGGGCATGGGCCTTACCCTCGGCAGAGCATGGGGGTCGGGAAGGAACTCTCGGTGGAAGATGGGGAAGGATAAGGACGAGGCTGAGAGCCTGAGGCCAATCCTAGCATCCAGAAAGAGGTGCTTGGGAGATAGTTTACAAGCATGAGTGCCGCGTATTTTCTGTACCTACAATTTACTTATTAATCAACGTTAGAAGAGTAAAAAGATGTACTAATTACCGTCTTTGTTCATGTTGACCTCCAAACACTTCTTGAGCCGACACGCCCTGCACTGGTTTCTGTGCGTCTTGTCCACGGGGCAGCCTCCCTAGAACGGGGCGCAGGCCGTCAGCGGCCCCGGGCCTTCGGACGGGCGACGCGAGGCCGGCGCTGGGCCCGGGAAACCCGGGGCCGGGGGAGGCGGAGACGGACCCGGCCACCGACTCCTGGGGCCGTGAGGCCAGGTCCCTGGGCACCAGCACGGCCGGGTAGAGAAAGGGCTGGGATTTCAGGGGCTACTTCAAGAGACCCAGCCCATGACCCTGTGAAAGTGGACAAGGAGGAAAACCCTCCTCCGAGCAGGCTAGGGGTCACCTCGTCTGTTTGCCCGACTCTGCTGTGCGCGGAGAAGCTGCGGAGCGGGACTTCCGCGAGTGGAGAGGGTGGTGACGCTGGGAGGAGGCTTTTTCAGGACCGGAGACAGCGACCTGGCCCTGCGCTCGGTCGGGGGCAGGCTGGCCGGCCGGGCTCCCGGCCTGTGCCCCTCCCGGGAGCTGACTTTCCGCCTCCGGTCTTAGTCTACCTTTCTGGGTCAGGTATCTCCCATTTACTCTTTCCTCTCCCGTTTTCAAACTCTTGCCTTTGTGTGGAAAGCCATCCTTATAACCAGTATGGCGAGCGTCGTCTTACTGCCTGGTCCGAGCCCTGCACACACAACCACTCCCTGAAGCTGAGGCAGAGGCCAGGGTGGGTGCGAGGGCAGCACCCACGGAGCAGAGGGTGGGCAGGGAGCAGCCCGAGGCCCAGGCGAACCCCAGAAGTGCCCACCACGGGAATATGGCCAGGAAGAGACTGTGGTGGCCTGTCTAACAAAAGAGTAATACAGGCTGAGAACATTAGCAGGAGAACTGAAAAACGAGGCAATTGCCGCCTTGGACATATCGATCCGAGACACGTGAGAAAATAAATATTTTACCAAAAGCAATTTTATGAGAAAATGTTGGCCATTGAAGGAAGAAATTTACAGAGGAAGTTTCTTATGGAATTCATTCAGTGTTAGGCGTTACTACCGAGAAAATACATAAACAGTCATATCTGCACCTATATTTTATATACATAAAATACATAAGTTTGATGCTCTTTTGTGTTTATCAATTGATACTGCTAAAGTTGCAATGGGAAGAAAGATAGTAAAGTAAATGCACTTTTATTTTGCTTCATAGTATCAAAATTTCATATATGCTGAAGTTGGACTAAGTGTATTTTCTAAAATATCCCTTTGGAAAAATTACACATTAGAAAATACGGTTTTAGACTATCACACCCCTCTGATTTAAAATATAGATTTATTTAAATAAAGGTAGGTCACGGGTTCATAACAATTTCTAAATGTCCTTACTGCTGTTAATAATAACTTGGAATATTATTTACCCAATCCTCAAGTAAAAAAGAGAAAGGAACTAATTTTTGTTTCCTGAGTGAATTCTTCAGGGCATCTTTGCTGGCCTGCGTAGTAAAGATGTAAAGAGGCTTAAAGAACTTAATGAATGTAGTCATAAGTCTATCCTCAAACATTATTCCCCCACTGTCCTGATAAACATGTCAATGCAAAATGGAAGGCTTTGCTAGTTCTTAAGAGAGTCTTCAAACCAGATCCTATGTATGTGCATATCTAAAGTCGGGGAGAAAGATGATTCCTCAGCCTAGGCCATTCATTCTCTCTACAAGGAGAGAACCACCAAGCCTGATGAGTCTATTATCACTCCTTTACAAATACTTGGACTGACATCAATATAAACTGATAGCCAACCTCTTTGAAAATATCAAGCATAACGTGAGGTTTTGATTTCCCAATTCTGTGCATTGCATAAAAGTAACAGACAATTTAAGTGGAAGCCTGCTTAAACCTGATGACCCACAATGACCCCAAGCCCCTGCGTAGCCACTGGGACGCAGGCCTGTGAGTGTGCAGTGTGGTGCATCTACATGGTGAAGCTAGAGACTGATCCAGAGCTGTGAACCCACTCAAACAAGCGACAGGCCTGGAGAGTTCTGATTTACTTTTCCAAATGCAGATAGATGTCTTCTTGTTCTTGTTCATAATCCATATCCACCAGAGACTGATATAAGCAGACATGGCTTCAGAAAAAGAATTATTCACTAGCACCACATATGTCTGAATAAATATGTGTATCATATTGATGATAGATTAACTAGTGAAGGTGTTGTACTGTTCTGGCTACCAAAGGATGACTGCTGACTAAAAAGCTCTCCGGGATCTCCTTGAGAGCCATGATGGTGGCGCTGTGCTGAGGGTCTGTGTGCCTGGCTGAGGAGAAGGCAAAGTGTGGGGCCGAAAGCCTGAGCCCCTGGGTTGAAATAAGCTTATTACTCAGCTGCGACATGAATCCAGGGTTTTGTCCACTCATCTGGGAAGCTTTGGCTCATGCTCAGCACATGCCCCAACTCACCTGTTTCTCTGAGACAGGTCGGCCTGCCTAAGACCAAAACACAGCCAACCAGGCACGTCTTCTAAGCAGAGAAAGAGGAGCTATGGGGACCGGACAGAAAGGCCCAGTTACTCCTTCCTTGGAAGTCTTCTCTTTCTGTCCAGTCTGCCCTTTTCTGACAAGGCTCAGCAAGAGTCAGAACAGCCCTGCATCTCCACAGTTGAAAGGGCACACCCTCACACAGCCCATCCTTTCTGTTCCAGTGGCTGACACTCACTTTGAGTCTCGACCTTGACCGGGATGCCCTGTGCCTTTTACTTCTGCCATCCCAGGCAGTGCTCAAGGCATTGGTCTGCTAGGAATGGGGGTGTGGTGGACACACAGCACAACCTAGCCCTTTCTTTCCAGCTTACACGTGAGGTGTAGATTCTTAAGTCCTTAGGTCCCTTAGGTCCCCTGGCCTGACTTTATAGCTACTGAGTGTGGGCCTCAACCAGTGTCAAAATTAGAGGATTAAATGTATGTATGTGTGTGTGTGAGGGGTTGACACCGGGGTTTCAGACTTCCTACTGTAAACTCATTGTCTTCCCTTACCTGCCCCTCCCCAAACCCCCACACTGCCCTTGCCTTACCCAAGGGAAAGGGCCTCCAAGAGTTGAGTCAGGAAAGAGAGGAAGGGAAAGGTCAAGGTCTGGTCCCTCCGGAGCAGCCTGGAATCTCAGAGGAGAGCCCTTTGGCACAAACAAAGGAGGGGGAGGCAGCAGAGGGGAGCTGGGTGAGGCTGCCTGGCTAAGGTACCTGGTTTCCAGATTTGCAGACATACGTCCTATTCCTTCGGATACTCCGTTTGAAAAAACCCGAGCAGCCGTCGCAGGCGTAGACCCCGTAGTGTTTCCCGGAGCTGCGGTCGCCACACACTTTACAGGGTATATCTAAAATTCGGCCTGAAATCGCACAGAAGACAGGGAAGGGGGGAAGGGGCGAGGAGGGCGGAGGAGAGGGAGGAAAGGGGAGAGGGAGGGAGAGAGAGATGCTAAGCAATCTGACCTCTGAAGGGATTAGCACCGAAGCTGCAGTAAAAGCAAATAATGAAGTGATTTTATAGCCAAACTTTTTTTCCTTGAGCAAGTGTCACTTTCCTACAATGAGCATTATTCATGCACCGCTACGTGTATTTGGGTCTCCTCTAATCGCTGAGACTCATTTCGGAATAAAAGATTACAGCAGGCCGAGGCGGCAGCGCTGCCGGCCGCTGCCTTTCTGCTCCTCGGAAAGTTTGGGCGCCTGCCTCCCCCGCTCCTGCTTTTAACAGAGAAAGTTGTCAGTGAAGCGCACGAGGAGACAAACTTGAAATGTAAAAGGAACCAGAAGAAAAACAAACACGGCTGGAACCAGGGATGGCGGCTGGAAGGCAATCGAGTTTTCTCTGAGCTGCCGGGCGGCTGTTATTATGTGGATTATTATTGTAATGCTAATACTAGGATTATTAATGATAATAAGGGTGGTGGTAATTGCCCAACTTTCTCTTTACCTATGTTTTTTAAATGCTTGGTGGACCGCTTTTGAGAAATATGTCTTTTAGGAAAAAAATTTCCTCCCCAAAGCAACTAGGTAGCACAGGGCTAGAGGCAAGTCAGAAAAGAGTGATCGGTGAGAGTGTGATTTTTTGACCCGCGCGGAGGGAAGGCACCCCTTTCTCCTTCCATCCCCCAACTTCTTTCTTAAAGACTCTCCTCTTTCTGGACCCTCTGGGCCTCTTCTTTCCTGTTTTCCCACTGCTGTCCTAGGCTAATGTTTTGAAGGGTCTGAGTTATTTTTCTAAAGCCCCCTCCCTCCACACACACTCCCGCTGGCCTCTAGAGCCGCCAAGTTTAAGAGAACTTTCCTCGAAATCCCCTCAAGCCTCGGGTGGCTGCGGACCCTGGGGCAATGTAAGGGATGACACAAATACTGGAAAATTCAGTAGGGATTCAGTAGGGAGAAGGATTCAGAGAATCCTTTTTTTCTAAGAATAGAGAAGAGTACAGCCCGCCTAAAGTGCTTTGCAGGAACTTGGAAATCCTTCCTCCTACAGAGGGAGTATTAAATAAAGTGTTAACTTAATTAACACTTTAATGATAATGATGTTAATAATAATTAACTTCTTAACATTTAATTTCCCTTTCGGCACAGGGAGGCCTGTCTGGACCCCTGCGGCCTCAGGCCCCGTTGAAACTTGACCGCTGCCCCCTGGGGCGCTCAGGCTGGAGTGAGCAGAGGCCGGGGTGAGAACCGGCGGGAGGAGTAGAGCTGGAGAGGGTGCGGCGGGGACGGCCCCCCTGAGACGTCGAAGGTGGAAACTTGGCGGTAGATTCCGAGGCGTCTGGGCGGGCGCTCACGCGATGCGGTGGCCCGGGAGAGGCCAGGGTGGACGGGGAGGGAGGGAGCGGGTGGGGCGGCGGGGGGTGAAGTGGGAGGGGGCTCGGTAACCACCAGGCTCGGCCGGGGTAATTACAACCCCGCCGAAGCACCTGCCTATAGAGCCACCAGTGACCCGTCAAAAAGAGTAGCATGGGAATTCGGACGGCGACAAAGGCCCGCAGGGGAGGCGCGCGGCGCGGCGACCACCGCCTGTGCACCCCCTCTCCCGCGGGGTGGGAGGAGTGATTTGCTGGAGGAGGGGCTGGAGAGAGCACTGGGCGGCCACAGCGAGTCTCGTTCCTCAACCCCTTGGGCCTGCCACTGCGCCCGAGGGAACTCACGGCCACCCAGCGGGCCCGGACTGGAGCTCTGCTGCTCTGGCTTCAGTCCGGAGGTGCAGCAAATCTGATTTCCATAATTTGCAACCATCCTCTTGTGCATAACACACCCCTCTGCCAGAGCTAGGGCCCACGTTTGGGACCCCGACGCCCCAGATGTCCTCTTTTTCCCCGGGGCACTTTTGATGATGCCGCCATGAGCTCGCAGGAGGGGCAAGGTTAGGGACACACTCTCCAGAGAACCCCGATGGGGTGGAAGAAGAAGCCGGCTCCCGCGGCTGCGGGCCGGCCCTGCTTCCGCGTAGACTGGGGCAGCTTAGAGACCCGCCGCCCTCTTGGGGCTGGGAGGGTGGGAAGCAAAAATTCCAGAGCCAGCGAGTCTGCGCCTCAGAGTCCGCTGCCCAGCCAGCTAAGGCGACTTGGGGTCACGAGGCAAGCTGGTTGCCCCCGTTGCAAAGCTCCTCTCATTTAACAAACCGATCGAGCTCCGACGTGAGGCGAGCGGGAGTTTCCTGAAGCTGGAAAACCGTTCTTAACTTCCCTCGCCAGGGGTCCCATCGGGGCTTTTTGTGTGTCATAATTGCCTGAAGATATATGGCAGCTTCGATTACTGTAATTACCATCAGGGGCTGTTGAAAGAAGTTAGTCCGGGCAGCAGGGGTGACTGACCGGGGTCTCGTTACCACCCAGGCGGGGTTCCAGGTTGACAGCGTACTGCTCTCCAGCCGCTAAAGGCCGCGCGCAGCAGGGGCTGCAGACCTCGCCCGCTGTGCGCCGACCTCCACGCGCAGGGCTGCGGTGGCAGAGCCGTGGCCGCTCTGCCAGGGCCCGGCTGCAGCGGCGCCGCAGGCGGGAGCTTCGGTCCTTGGGGCCGGAGAGACCTCAACAGCAGCGGCTGGAACCGCGCAGGGGACTCGAGGCTGCCGAGGCCAAACTCAGGCTCCCGGGAAGTTGGAAATCCTCCAAGTTTCCCCGAGGCATCGCTCTCTCTCTTTTTCTAAAAGCTCAGAGGGTCCGACGCTTCCTAGTCCTCAACACGCGGGCGGGCCCCGGGGAACCGGCTTCGAGCCCGCCCCTCCTCTTGCATCCGAAGCCTCGCCTTTCACTCACTCCCTCAACCATGGCGGCTCTGCACCCCCAAGTGGGTGCAGGAATCCCACACTACTTACTGCCAGGGAAGGAGGCGCGGGGACCTGTCACAGGGCGAGCGAGCAGGAGGCCTGCCCAGGCCTGCCAGAGCTGGGGTGTTTGCGATGAGGCTGGGAATGCAACGGGAAGCGTTTCTTTCTTCGCCTCCTGGGAAGGACCCTCGCAAGAGGGACAGTGGGCCACAAACCCCGAGCTCGCCTCCCGTCCCAGAGAACCAAACAGCCAGGCCGGGATAGGTCGGAGGCTAGACACTCCAGTCCTTCTCAAGTGTTGGCTCTGATGCGGACCGTGGTTGTTTCCTTCTCTTTTCCCTCTGCCTAAATCTAAGTATTTCTCCTCTTCTCTTTTTGTCCAATTTCATTTTACTCTAATTTTTAAAACGGCAGCGCCCAAACCAAAACAATCGGACAAAGTGAAAACATCCCACGTTTTTATGAAGGGGGGAGGTGGAATTGCATCTCACACAAGTAGGACTTTACTACCAGCTCTCAGAAGTGTCTCCGACTCTGCCAACTTTCAGAGTCGCGACAGGAAGGGTGAGGGAAGGGAGAAAGGGATGTTGTCGAGGAAAGCACGAATCGACAAAAGTGCCACAGGTGAAAACAGCAAGGGCGGCAGAACTACGGGACAAGGGGTCTGCAGCAGCAGCCAACTCCACCCCTGGACCCTGGAAACTGCAACCCCGGGACACCAGAAGGCGGGAACTGAGATGCGGCTGGAGCCCCGAGCATTGCGGCCCTGCTGCCCAACGCCGGCTCTGGCGGCACATCCTGGGTTCTACAGTATCCGCTCATGCAAAGGCCCTTGCCGGTCCACCAAGTCCTGCCCTAGGGCGTCTAGGGGTGGCTGGAGATCAGCCTCGGCTTGGCATATGGAGGGACAGCCGCCAGCTAAGCAAGTTTGAAGGAGAGAAGCGCGCGAAAGGAACAGGCCGCACCTCCTGCCTCTGCTGAGCTCCTGCTCGAAAAGTCCTTGGGATTAGGGATTTGGTCCTCTCTTTGCTAGAACGGTTCGCCATACTTTAAATTCCCCAGTTATGACCTACGAGGATTTAGGATTAAGGAAAATGTGACTTTAAAATTGTTTCTGCTTCCCAGTTTGCAGGATTACTTGAAAAAGCTATAAACGGGGTGCAAAGCATTCCATTCAAAATCCGCTTTCCGCAGAGTTGCTTCTGTGCGCCGCAGCTCTGAGTTTTGAGCCGGCATGTTATCCTGCTGCTGCCCGAAGCCGGGGTCTATTTCCCGCCCCCATCTCCCCTTCCTCCCCACACCTGGCCTCTAAGAGGGGGGAACTCGCCGGACTGGTGGGCTCACTGCACGGGTCGCAACCTTCCCACCTTACCAGGAAGGGGTAGGGGAGAGACTCAAGAAACTCAGGGGTAACGAAATTGTTCTGCCTTCACCACGAAATGTTCCAACTCACAGTCTACAAGGAGCTGGGCCAAAGCGCACACGCCAACGGAGTACCTCTCCGGGGTTCGAGGAGGCTGCGCTCTGGGTAGGCTCTTCAAGGCCTCCCCGCCCGCCCACCCCAGGCTGCGCGTCTGAGCCCCGCGGCGGCCCTAAAGGTACCCACTTGTTGATCCGGCCGGCTTGCTCATGCTTGCAGTCCCCGGGCGGAGCGGTTGGTGGGCGCTGCTCGAGTCCCGGCCGGCAGCGTCCGCTTCGCCGCCGGGCTCCGCCACTCTCCAGCCGCCCTCCAGCCTGCGAGGCTCCCGAGCTGGACAGGTGGATGTCGGTCGCGCTCTGCACTGCTCCCTGGGAGCTCAGAATTCGTTCCACGGTGGAAATTTAAGCATCCTTAAGTTTCTTCCCGGCTCTTGCAAAACTGCAGCTGCTAGGAATGTTGCTTGCTATGGACACACGCATGAACAGACAAATGGAGAGGCGGACAAGCAGATCGAAAGAAGGGAGAACAAGAGAGGGGGACTGAAGGACAGAGATGGGAACACGAAAATGGTCTTCCTACGGAGCAAGAATGGCAAAATCCCTCTCTTTCCCCATTCCTGTCTCTCGGTCTTCAATTTATCCCTCTACATTAAGCACGAAGCGTGTGGACAGATCTCTACAGACCGCTGGTCTTCTAAAGAAAGCAGGAAAACACAACCCAGTCTCA
This sequence comes from Artibeus jamaicensis, assembly GCF_021234435.1. Classification (NCBI taxonomy): domain Eukaryota; kingdom Metazoa; phylum Chordata; class Mammalia; order Chiroptera; family Phyllostomidae; genus Artibeus; species Artibeus jamaicensis. Next base: position 23,246,042 of record NW_026521812.1, read on the forward strand.
AGCAGATGGGCTCGGCGCTGCCCAAACCCGAGCGCGTTGTGGGAAAACTAGATTGCCGGGAAGTCTTCCGAAGGAGCAGGCGGCCAGGTCCTGATTTCCCGGGAGAGCCGCGTTCTAAGCGGCATAGGGTCCCCGAAGTTCATTACCCCGTGACTTTGTGCTCGTCGCGGCGGGCTGGGTCCGCTGTAATATCTCCAGAAGCGCTCTGACAGGCAGCCGCGGGGAGGGGAATAGGGCGTCCCTGGCCCACTTAGCTTTTCCCCCAACTCCTGGCGGGGTCTGACGTCAGCCATGTGCGGGGAGGGGATGGGAAAAGGGAGGGGGTTAAATGCTAATGATATTAATGAACCTCCAAGCGGCTCCCGAAGAAAATGCAGGCACTCTTAGAGCTGAGTTAGAGTGTGAATATATGGGAGTGTGGTTCTGTGTGTGCATGATGGTGAGGACGGTGCTGCTCTGGTAATAAAAATGAATTATTATATTTCCTGGCTAAAGGGAAGGGGAGGGGAGATGGAGCTTTCTCAGAACGCTTTTCCCCTTCTCTCCAGAGTGCCGGACACATTCATGGAAGAAACTGGGTGGCTGTGTGTTTGAGTCTGATGGGGCGCGCCGGATGTGGCCAAGTGAGTTGGTTCCTTCTTGGTCCCGAGCCCCTTCTGTTGGGTAAAACTCGGATCTGGCCCGAGGTGAGTAATTATTCATTTGTAACTATCTATGGAAAGTTAGAGCTAAGGACGGCGTTTGGGGACTTGGGGCTGGGACGGGGTCTGCCGGAGGCTTCGAGCTCCTTAGGCCTTCGCGCTGTGCGCTCGGGCACCAGTCGCGGGGAAGGTGCGGCCCGCTTCCCAAAGCGAAGTCCGCACGGAGCAGGGAGAAACTCCTGTTACCTCCACTATCTGCACGGCAGAGGCTGGAGGGCAAAGCTTTTTCTCCTGAGGCTTGACCCCTGGGCTTTGCTGGCTCCCTCTCTCCAGGCCAAAGGATTGTGAAGAGCTCCTTCGCCTCAGCAAGCTTCTCCTATCCCCGCTTCCCGGAATTCCTGTGCTTCTCGCGTCCTGGTCCCTGTGCGGCTCTGGGAGAGCGCGAGCCGGCTCTCCCAGATTCTGATCTCGCCGGTGATTCTGATCTCTTAAGAGATTAACTCTTTTTTAAGCTCACCCAGCCGCTTGAACTTGTCGAACTAGGTAGGGCTTGCCAGCCTCTCCTCCGGGCGTAGGTCTGCCCAGAGGTCAGGGGTCACACCTTGTGCTCGCCAGTCCTCTGCGGCGCTTCGGTCCCCCGCGAGGGGGTGGAGGAGGGACGCGAGGGGAACCCGGGCCAGTACTCCGCAGTTCCGCCCGCTCAACCTCAGCCCCACAGCGTTCGGACTCGCTGTCACACCGGCCTTTTCATCAGAGTAGGCGTGTACAAGTGAGTGCGTGCAGGTGTCCCCCACTCCCCCACTTCCCCAGCCCCAGCCCCAGCCCTCAGAGGGCGCAGCAGCTCCGGGGCAGAGGCGTCCCTGGGGCACAGGTTGTGCGCTGCGGGCTGTGGCGGCGGCTCGTGACTGCAACTTTCCGCAGCGGCCTGGGCTGGGCCCGGAACGCCTGGCCGCACACACCAGACTCTTCAAAGCCTGCGGTCCTCTCCAGTGTTGCGCAGCAACCAGGGTTCGGGGGCTGCGGACGTCCAGAAAGACCAAGAAGGGGGACGGCTGTCTCCTAAATGACACATTCTTGGTTTTTTGAATTGAGATAAGATTAGGAAATTATGGGACAAAGCCATAAATGAGGTGTTTGTTGTTGTTGTTGTTGTTGTTATTGTTGTTTTTCCAGGAGGCAGGACAAGTAGTCAACATTTTTGACCGCCAAGCTGGGCAGACGCTTGAGCAGCGAGCCCCGCTAGCGACATGGCGCAAACTGGAACTCAGTGCTCAGAAAGGGGAGTTATTTCCGGGCGGGGTTTAGACTCAGTTACCGCTGAGCCACCTGGTGTTCTGGTTCCCTCCAGAAACCCACTTGCCGCCATCACCACCACCATCCTTACGTGGACGCAGAGGGTCCACGGAACTTATCTGGAGCGAAGATGAAGGCTGGTGTCACAGTAGACCTGGGCCTGTCTCCCGGGAAACATTTCGGAGTCTGTGGTGAAAGGAAGTCTAGAAGCCGCTTCGTGGGTGCAGGGGCTGCAGGTGGGAGGACTGCGGCTCTGGACGGGTCCAAACTACCCCTCGCCGTACTCCCCCACACTTTTACCCTGCTGGTGTATTTGTAGGCATCAAAACTTTAGGGAAATACTTTTGAGGCTCACCAAATTGTCTCAAAATCAAAATGGGAAGGTTCCCCTTTCTCCTGATACCAGCCCCTAATCAAGCAGAATGTCAATAAGTCCACTGAATAGAAACACATGGGCGCATGCGCGCGCACACCCACACACCCACACTCACCCACCCACACACACCCCAGCCCTGGCAAAAAGCGCAACACGCATACACACACCCTCAGCATGTTCCTACTGCGTTCTGCCCTCCCAGCTGTAATTATCCTCACGCTTTGCATAAATTACAATGCAGTTCTGAAATCATCATGATGACTTTCTGGCATGATTGGTTTGGTGGCAATGGCAGCGACAAGATCCAGGGTAGGCGGGAGGGGCCGGGGCTTGGAACCCACCAGGTCCAGTAGGAGCCTTGAGCCAGAGCGCTGGCCTGCTTCCACTCACTTGAGGAGAGCTGCTGGCGGCCACGGAGAACTGGGATCTAAGGTGTAGAGACCTGGGGGGTCGGAGTGGACCCCCAGGGTCTACAGCCTCTGCAAGACAGGGAGTGTAACTTTTTATCCTCCCACCTGCAGGCCCCAGCACACTGCTCGTGTACTGGGGCAATGAATGAAGGAGGAAAGTCCCCTGCAGATTTCCCAAGAAGCTTTTGGAGACAGAGTAAGGCTAAACTAGCTGGAGGCCAGAAGGTGGGGGTTCAGCCTCTGTCCCAACTAACTGTGTAAATCTGGGCAAGTGACTAGACCTCGCTGGGTGCCAGATCCTTTTATGTAAGAGGACTATGCCCTGTTCAACCGTAACTTTCCAAGATTTTTTCCTGCGAGTCCAGTAAGAAAAATGGTTGATAAGCGACCAACGCAACCTATGTCAAATATAGCTTTTGACAGAGGCAAGATCTTAAGTTCAAGGTTGAGTTTAATAGCAGCGATTTTCAACTGGCGCGCCACAAGGATATTCAATATATGCAGTACCTGACTATTTCAGTCAGGGGCACTGGCCTCTTTTCCCTTTGATTGTCAAATTGGAAAATGACATCTGGTATGAAGGTATCAAAATTATACCTATCTTGTCAGATTGGCAAAAATACATATTTTTTTGGTGTGGCTTAGAATTTTACTAATTAGTTTATATGTGCCATGAGGTGGAAAGGGTTGAAAATTGCTGATTTATAGCATTGGCTTGGGAAGTGAGTGGAACCACCCAACACGTTCCCAAGCCCTTCTAAGTCCAAACATAGCCTCTGACTTCCTTGGTAGCCTCTTATGAGCCTCTTAGCTCTCAGACAAACCAAAGCCAAAAACACAGGGAAGGAATCTTTTATTCCAGGATGTTTACATTTTTGTCCAGAATATAAGAAATAAGAATAGGAGAAGGACCATGGAATCTAGGGGGCTCTAGGTCCATCCCCCAATCCACCTCCTTCATCAATTACTGAGCAGCCCTATGTGCCAGAGATTAACGACATGACCCCTTTCTCGAGGATGTTACAGGGGGACGAGCACGTAAAAGATGGTAAAAGTTTTGGAGTAGACTACAGTGCAGAACTTTCTGGAAAGATACAAGGGATCCCAAACCAGTGTGGAGTAGGGCAAGCTGTCAGGGAGTGCCCTGGAAAGTCAGACCTGAGTTAGGCAAATTTACTGCCTCTGAAAACGGTGTCGTATTGACTCTCAGGCTAAAGCCATTTCCCATCCATTTTAAAAGGGAAGCAGAGTCCTGTCAACTGGATTGTGTGAGAGGCACAGGAGTGCGGGGCAGCACGTCGCCTGGGTCCTACCCCCGTTCTCAGTTCACTAGCTCCTCTAAAATGCCATCTTTCTCTGTTACTGTCCCTTCATGCTTCTAAATTAAGACAGCAAAGAAGAAAGAAAAGGCCATCTCATCAGCAAGCAGAGCCGATGAAGCTGGTGTGGAACAGAGGCCCCTTTCCCAACCACTGATGACTCCCTCTCAGAGGTCATTCTAGGACCTCTAGAGCCGCATTCCTTTAGAATGGCCTTCACTTCACTGCTGAGCGGAGCTGAGAAATATTCAGACCACAAAATGTCTCAGGAAACCTACCAGTTGAACGTGGCTGAGGGTCAATGTTCCATCTCCGAAAGACACTGGCACAAGTTTTTATTTGTTTGTTTATTTACATGAAGGAGAAAGTTGGTTTTTATTTTCTTCCAAAGAATAATTTAACCTGTGGTGGGTCGTTGCTTCCCCAGCGGATGGTGAGTGAGAGAGAAGGTGGGCCACGGAGCAGGGTGTCTAGCACATAGCAGGCGCTCCATGAGGGCTTCTAAGTGACAACAAACAGCCTCCTCAGGCTTGCTCCTGATTCTGCTGTGAACCTCTTTTCCAGTTATTTGGCTTCTGTATAACTGTGCTCAGAAAAGAAACAGAACCATCCAAAAAAGAAACACGGTTGTGTTAGAGCCCTGAGAGTGCTGAGTGGCATAGTTTCTCCTCGACACTTTCCAGGACCGTGTTGGCTAAGAGTTGTCGTTACTCCTCACCAGTGGGAAGACAACACTGTTTTCCCAGAGCAATAGTAGTAAGAGCACGGTATGTGGGAGAGGGTCCTTCCCTACCCCACCCTTAACAAATAACAAATCACGCCTCTGCATTTATTCGCACTGTCCCTCAAGGTCACATCAGAGAAGAAATTCAGGTCCAGGGGCAGACTGCTGATTGGCACCATCTACAGGGTCTCTGCACTTTGATATACTTCTTGCCCCCAAGAATATCCCCTCCCATCTGTTACTTTATTTCTTACATTAAATATTTTACTTATTGATATCCTGTCCTGTTGCAGGAAGAATGTGTACCATGGCTCTCCTATCCAAGTGCTTTAATTTGGGACCTGGGCTCCCTTCCTATCAGATGACTCACCTGAGATGCATTTAAAGCAAAAACAATCAGAGATATTACCAGGGGCAAGGAAATAATGTAGTTTTCCCCTCTTCTCCCAGGAAGATAGGTCAACAGAGACAAAGCTGCCTGTCTTTTGTTTCCTAATGGCAGGAGTAAAAAGGAGACATGAGGGATCTCTGAGACAGGGAGCTTCTTGGGGCAGAGATGGACTTATGTTTGGGTCCCCAGCACCAAGCACTCTGGCATGCAGCAGTACTTTGTAAATGTGGGTATATAAGTGACCACACTGATGGTATGGAGGAGGGGGGGCTGGCTTTCTTTTACTGTGCCCCAGAGATGGGGAGGGGAGGGATTAGGAACAGGTCCTCTAGACTGCCAAATCTTGGGAAGCAGTGCAGGTCATTTTGGACTATAACAAAAGAATGACCAGAGAAACAAGAGAGCTGACAATATCCAGGGAGAGACAGGCCACCAAGCCTTTTTTAACCTTCCAATTTCCTGTGAATTACACGGTCTGACTTGGCTTCCATTTAACCCAGGATTACAGAGCACACAGTCAAAAGTGCCCATAGAGATCAATGCTTATCTAATTCCATCATTTTACAGATGAGGAAACTGAGACCTGCAAAGACAAAGCTGGTCCCAGGTCACTCATCCAGAGACAGAGGCCAACCACAGGAGCCAGAATCCTCGATGCTGAATCTCATGCTCTTTGAAATACTAATCGCACGGCATTGAGCTGCTTCCCCTTTTCCAGAAGGACTTCTAGAAGCTCCAATTAAGGCAATTTCACTTTCTTAGGAGTGAATTAGTTAGAATTAAGAAAAGCGTTTTGTACATCTTGAAGTAATGGTACAATATTTCTGAAACCTCAAACTCTTTCGCATCACAGGTTTTCATTTTTTCAAATTCCCTCGCTGCCAATATTTAATTTTTTTCTGTGTGCCAATGGATAGAAAACCTGTGAAGTCTCTTTCTGTTTTGTAGAGGGGATCATGTGAGTTATAACAGGTACTGCTTAGAGGCACTAATAGTGGACATTGAGAAAAAGTCAGTGATTAAGATTAATCACTGAATCTTATCAGTGTGGATGGCCAATCTGGGCCTCTCACGTTGTAAAAACATCTCTGCTTTGTCCAGATTATTGTTTCAACACCAGTAGAAACAGTTATATAAAACAGGGTAGCCCCATATAAATGTGGCTAACACATTTGAGAATAGTTATGATGATTTTCCCCACGAATAAGTGTATCAGGTCCTCATATCTGATCTCTGCCAATGCAGTGAAAACATCATAGACTCTAGTATGCTTTGTTCCTAAATGATCTAGTTCACACAGTGGTCTGTTGGCTTCCTATCCTAGTAAGGAATTTCAGAATTCATATCACTTACAAAGATGCCGAGTGGCTATTTAGAGAAGTGTGATTCAAATTAAAAAAAAAAACAACCCTCCAAAACAAAACAAACCTCCCCCCACCCCCCACTTCTCCCTCCCCCTACCCCCACGTGCTTTGTGCAAGACAGAGTCAACCAGTGGGATTCACAGGAGGTCCCCAAGTCAAATGCTGCAGCTGCGTTTCAAAAAAGGGTTGGATAAACTACAGCCGTTAATAACATCTGTATCTATGCAAGCTAAGATGATGATAGGGGTAATCAGATCTCATGCTTCAGGGCATAAGATGATTGCCTGGTGGGAGGAGGAGGGTTTGGCCTTTCAGGTGTAGCAGTTCACCACTCAGGAGGCAGGTTGCAGACACTTCTCCCAGTCTTTAAAATGTCAGGTGTAATCGACATGATTTTGGAGGAGATGAAACAGTGATTTGAAATCTAATGTTTCTATCAGATTAGGACATTGACTAATGAGATATTCGAAATACCCACATGAACCACACCCAACATATGTGTATTGCTCTATAGATGAGATGCAAATATTTAGATGCCTTCTTTTTGAAGGCTGAGATTCTTTGGTATGTTTTGGCCATCTTTTAGTGCAAAGCAAATGCTTAATAAATGCTAAACAACAACAAAAACAGTGGAGGTAATTCAACTTTAGTCCATGCATTTGTGATTAGCTAAAATAATGTATAATTACCCAAGTGTTCATAATTGCATATAGTTGGAATCCCTAATATGCAGTCCCTAAGTATATTTATTTACAGTTGCATTAGCTGAATAATGATTGGAATTGCATGCTTGGAGTGTAGAAGGAATGTATTTATTTTAATGTCCTGATCACTAAAGTAATTTTTAAAACTTAATATCTGTCTGCAAGTGAGGAAGGAATTATGCAAAAAAACCTTACTTTCTCTTTGGATTTCCTTAATATTGTCAAACCCTAGGAGGGATACACTTTAGTACAGTTCACAATTTAATCAATTTTGAAAATACCACGAGTGTGAGTAGGACTAAAAAACTGCATTTATTTAGACTGTATATACCTCACGTGCTGTATGTAAGGGATGTACTGCAGGGCATACAGCATCAGGAAATGTAGGATCTTTTGAAGGAGCTGATATTTAGCAGAGTGGTTAGAGTTCTTTTGGCAGGAAAGACATTCTTGCTACTGGCTTCACTCATCACTATTACTAAACCATTCACTTCTGTTCCACACAGAGGGACTATGCTGAAGAATATTACTGTTAAATGCAATTTTTAAAATGATGCACATAAACAGTTTGTGGGGGCGGGAGTGGAATCCTGCAGCTGTTTGGCTGCAGACAGGCATGGGAAATTAGTCAGAAGCCCCAAGCATCATAGTTAATAACCATCATTCTGTTGTCTGGGATGTTTGTTTAAATACTATTGACACTGTGTATGTATTGTCATCTTTTCTGAATAGTAGCTCTTAACCACTGAAACCTTGTTAAAGACCACCTAGGGTCTCCTCTGTGAGATGCTGAAGTGCGTATTCACCTGATAGATAAACAAAAAAAACAGATTTTTTGTTTCATTTTTTTCTCTCGTGTGCAACTAGCAGGAGATTTTCAATCTAGACTAAAGAAAGAGATCGCCGGAGTGCAGCAGAAATAAACGCTGCGGAGTCCCGACCTTTGTATTTCAACTCCAGTGATAGAAAATGAACCAAACCATCAACTGATTAATACAATTCAGTTCTGCTTAAAATTCACAGTTCAGTTTGCTATGAGACTGTATTTTAAAGGACTCACACTTGCCATGAAGTATGAAGAAATCAGTAAGTATTCTTTTCATCAACAGCAAGCTCGTTCCACGCCCCCCCCCCCCACTCCCGCTTTTAGATGTTGCTTATTAAGTGAGGTCATTTGGGAGAAGAGCTGCTCTGGTGGCTGGAAAAAAAAAATCTAACAACCCGACTCCCAAGTTGAGAGCTCCAGATCAGGAGCAATTTGGTACAAAGCGTTTTATATCTTGACTTACGAGGGCACAATAGCAAGCCTTACAAAGGCACCACCTGGGATGCGGCGCAGTTGACATCTTTGTCAGGGGGAGACGGAGGCAGAGAGAAGCAGCACGTGCAACACGCGGAACTTCCCACCCTGGACCCACCTTCACAGCTGTGTCACTGGGTCGCTGAGGCCTCGCCAGGTTTTTGGTTACAGTTTTTTTTTAAAGGAGTTGCGGAGAGAGAGCTAAAGACGTCTGCCACCTTAATTGAGCTAAAGCTCTGGATATATAGCTTGCGAGCTCCCAACTGTCCCATTTTACAGACTGGTAAATGAAGGCCAGGCCCGAGGAGTGTCGGTCTCCGCAGGGGCGGGCGACAGCGGCCCCCGAGGGGCTGCGGGGACGTGGTGCTGGGGGTGCGGGGGTGCGGGCGGAGGGGCCGCGGGGGCGGGGAACGCCGGGTGCTGGTCTCCAGCCCAATCTTTAGGCCAGTGGCTTTTTGCTTCTTTCCCGAAGGTCGCTCCTGACAAATCTATCTATTTGGGGCAAATTGTCAGTGAGAAACTTCCGCTCGAACTGCCCGGGACAAAACCGGCTGTTTGAAAATGGTAAATCCCGCGGCCCGGCGCGGCGGGACAATGGGCCGCTGGTGCTGCTGCGGCGGGGGCGGCCGCGCGGGCCGCACAAAGGGCGGATTAATTGGGGCCGCGGCTGAGCGGGTCGCGCTAGCTCCACTCAGCCCGCGCCGCGGGGCGCCCCATTGACTGGGCCCTGAGCCCCACTTTTCACAAACTCCAAACAAAAGTCAACTTCTTTTTTATAAGGCGGGGGAGGGGGCCGCGGCCAAGATTCCCCATTTGCGTTGGAGGGGGGGCGGTTGTGGTTAGCTGGAGCAAGAGGGGCTGGGGGAGCCTGCGGTGGAGAGGGATGCGAGTCCGGCTGTACCCGTCCCCGCCCCCGCAGCCACCCTCTGGAGGGCATTTGCGCCCTCCTGCAGCGCCTACAGAAGCTGAGATTCCCGCCCGGGCTGGTGGCCACGCAGACGCTGATGGGGCCAACGGTCCGAAGACCGAGGTGAGGGCTGCGGACACCGAGGGGTAGAGTGCAGGCAGAGGATTTAGGAAGAAGGGAAAGAGACGCCTCCTTGGTATTCTCGGCTGCCGAGATGTGACCATGCATCGGGTGTTTATTGAGCAACTACTATGTTCCCGATAGGACGCAGACTAAAGCGAGTTTGGCTTCAATTTACACACTCGTGTTCTCTAAGGCTGGTGAACCGAAGTCTCCCATACGTAGGAGTTAGTAAGGGACCCTTCCTCCAAAGGCGGTCAGGCCAGGGTATTGGCATCTCTCTGGGCCGGCGGGCACAGTGAGAGGAAAGCTTTCTTCTAGGGCAGGCTCAGCAGGAGGGGTGAAGAAAGCCTTCAGGGCCAGGCTGAAACACGGCTGAAGGCAGGCAGAGCCAGAGCTGACATCAGGAACCAACAGCAGCAGATGGACCTGCCCGCAGAATCCAACCTGGGCTCCCTTTCAACCGCAGCTGAAGATTTAAAACGGTCTTGTCTGGGCCACTCTATGAACCCTTTTTGATTTCTGTTGAGTCAGAGGCTGTGAAAACCAAGGACAAATATTTATCTAAAGATGTCACAACTTTGAATTTCAATAATAACTTTCTGCTAATCTCTGATGCTAGAACAGCTGTTACTCCATTGTGTATTTTGAATTCCCAGAAGATAAATTTGGGAATCAACAGTTTTCTTCCGTCAATACCCAGTATGCTTTCTTTTAGTTTATTGATGTCTTTGCAAGTTTAAATTAAATAATTGACAGGATCTTTCGCTTATATGAAGCTTACTAAAGCCTACCAAAAATATATAGTATTTGGCTTTTATTGGCAAATATGACAATGCTGAGTGTGTCCATGCCAGCAGAAGTTGAGTGAGGGTGTAAAGACTGAAGTATAGCATTATTAGGAAGAAAAAAGAAAATCCAAATATGAGTCAGAGTGATGAAACTTCCAAATTAAAGGATCGTGTAACAGCAATGTGTAGGTTTAGACTGATTTAATGACGGACTCTTCTATGAGTAGAAAGCATATGACCATAGTGTCTAAGAACAACCAGCGTGATTGTTCATCATTTCTGTTTTACAGATCAAGGTCTTCAGAGAGAGGGGAACACTGGGTGATTTTGAGAAGGTCCACCCATGAAAGGGTGGCGTACTGAGTCAGGCCTTACCATCACTTCTGGTTAGCTTTCAAGGCCTTGAATTACTCTGTCTTTAAGAAAGAATTCTTTTGGAGTCACTCAAAGTGTACTTAATTAGAGTAAAGAAGCTCCTGGGGATCCAGTTTTAATGAAATTTGTTTTGTTTTGTTTTCTTTTTTTAAATTTTTTAATTTATTTATCTTTAGAAGGGAAGGGAAGGAGAGAAGGAGAGAAATATCAATGTATGGTTGCTTCTGGTGCATCCCCTGCTGGGAACTGGCCTGCAACCCAGGCATGTGCCCTGACAGGGACTCGAACCACGATCTTTTGGTTCGTAGGCCCCTGCTCAATCCACTGAGCTACACCAGCCAGGGCTGAAATTTGTTTTCTTTCTCCTCCTCCTCCTTCTTTCTCTTCCTCCTCTTCTTCCTTCTTTTACACTGCTGGCTGAGCAAACACTGCTGGAAAGGGCAGATAATGATCTTGCTGCTCCCAGACACAGTTTGTCAGAAAACCACGGAAATAAAACTCCCGATAATGGCAGAACAGGGACAAGTACAGTACCAGATTCATGTTACAGTAGTCATGAGCCACAAAGAAGGAACACTAGATTCAGGGATGGATTATACTTAAATCAATAAGAGAATGGTGTTTTCTCATGGCTTTTCCTTGAAGAAGAAAGGTAGAAGAGCCCTGGCTGGTACGGTTCAGTGGATTGAGTGCTGGCCTGCAAACCAAAAGGTCCCAGCTGTAGCTGGGCACATGTCTGGGTTGCAGGCCAGTCCCCAGTTGGTGCCGTACAAGAAGGCAACAGATTGGGTGTGTCTCTCCGCATCCATGTTTCTCTCCCTCTCTTTCTCCTCCCCCCTCTCTAAAATAAATTAATTAATTACGAAATTAATTAATTATAAAAAAGAAAGGCAAGAGAGACAGGCCGAGCCTTGCTATGTTAGCCACCATCCTGGAAACAACATATCTAACATTTGATTATGAAATGCATCACACATGTAAAATACTGTATGAATGTATCTGTACATTCTAAAGAATAAAATCAAATGAATGCTCGTATTCTAACAGCTACATTAAAAAAAATCTCAGTACTGTCTGTCACAAGACTCCATCATGCTCTCTTGGACTGCATCTCCCCTCCCCACCCACACAAACCAGAAATAGGCACCACCCTGCATTGTGCTTTACTCATTTGCTTGCTTGCTTTATAATGTTACTACTTTCTGTATGTATCCCTAAATGACATAGTGTGAAGCATTCCCTTTTTAAAAAAACTTTATATAAACAGAAGCAAGCATTACATGGTCTTCAGAGATGTGTTATCTTTCCCCAACACTACATTTAATGGTTGCTATTAAATTAGCATTACTATCTTCACACAATGTGGTGTCCTCATTACCTTGGTTGTATAGTACTTCACTGTGTGAGCATGTCACGCAGTTGGTTCTCATGATGAATGGACATCTGGGTTCTCCTCCATTTTTTATTATTATTATTATTTTAGATTTTATTTGTGTATCTTTAGAGGGGAAGGGAAGGAGATAGGGAGAGAAATATCAATGTATGGTTGCCTCTCGTGTGTCCCCTGCTGAGAACTGGCCTGCAACCCAGGCATGTGCCCTGACTGGGAATCGAACCGGTGACCCTTTGCTTCACAGGCCTGTGTTCAGTCCACTGAGCTACACCAGCCAGGGCTCCTTCTTTATTTGAAAAAAAAATTTTTTTGTTTAGCCCTGGCTGGTGTAGCTCAGTAGATTGAGTGTATGCCTGCGAACTAAGGGATCGTGGTTCAATTCCCAGTCAGGGCACATGCCTGGGTTGCAGGCCAGTTCCCAGCAGGGGACACAAGAGAGGCAACCATACATTGATATTTCTCACCCTCTCTCCTTCCCTTCCCATCTGGAGATAAATGAATAAAATCTTAAAATAAATTTTATTCACTTACTTTTAGAGAGAGGGAAAGGGAGGGGGAAAGAGAAAGAAATACGCATGTGCGAGAGACACATCAGTCGGCTGCCTTTCACACACATCCCTAACCTGGCCCACAACCCAGGCTTGCACTCGACTGGGAATCAAAACAGTGGCCCTTTGGTTCAAAGGCCAGCACTCAATCCACTGAACCGCACCAGCCATGGCTCCCCTTTCTTTTGTAATTATGACAAATGCTGCCAGGAGCAACTCAACACATCCTGGTACACACATGCAAGAATTTCTTTAGTATATTAACCCAGCAGTAGAATTGTTTTCTTACTCAATTTAAGTCGGTACTATCAGTTTCCCTCAATAGTTGTATTAATTTATACTCCCACTAGGAGGTGATAAAATCCACTGTTGTTTACCATCCATGTCAACATTTACTATTGAGTTACTTAAATTTTTTTATTGGTATGGAAAAATATCTCTTTGTAGTTTTAATTTGCATTTCTCTGGTTACTAATAGGATTGAGCATTTGTCTGTGGGCTGTTTTTATTTTCTCTTATATGAAATACTTGATTGTGATTGTCATTCTCTCATTGGGTTGTTTTTCTTTTGATTCATAGGAGCCTTAAAAAATACTAAAAACTGCCTGGCTGGTGTGACTCAGTGGATTGAGCACCAGCCTGTGAACCAAAGGGTTGTCGATTTGATTCCCAGTCAGGGCAGATGCCTGATTGCAGGCTAGGTCCCCAGTAGGATGAGTGCAAGGGGCAACCACACATTGATCTTTCTCTCCCTCTTTCTTCCTTCCTTTCTTTCCAAAAATTAATAAACAAAACCTTTTAAAATACTAAAAATGTATTTTGGACTAATCCTTTGTTTCAATTACGTATACAGCATATTTATGATTGCCTTTTCACTCTCTTGCTAAAGTCTTTTGATGGACCAAAGTTCTAATCCTGTGTGGTAGGATTTTTCAATATTTTCCTTCCCGGGCTGGTATTGGTTTTCGTATATGGTGTGAGGTAGGGTTCCAGTTTAGTTTATTCACAGTTGTTTAATACATTTTCCTAGTACCATTGATTGAATCTTTTCTCTATTTAACTCTAGTGCCCATGACATTATAAAAGCAGATCTACCTATACACATTGATTTGTTTCCTGGTTCCTAATCATACTCCTTCAGCTCTTTTGTCCAGTCCTCTGCCAGCACCCCACTGTCTGACTTACTATGGGGGAGGAGAATTCTCCTTATTTTGCACTTTTTCTTAGGGAGGCATGACCATTTTTGACCATTTGCTCATCCATTTCAATTTTAGAATTAGCTTGTCAAGTTCCAATAAAAATAGTGTTAGGATTTTCGTTGGAATTAGGTTTAATGAAGATGGGAAAAATTGCCATCTTCATGCTATTGAAGCTGCCTACTAACAACTTGATAATTCTTCATTTGTTTAAGTCTTCTTTAATGTTTTTTCAATGAGGTAGAATTTTCCTCTATTAATGAGGTACACAATTTTGTTAGATTTATATCTAAATTTATCATATTTTGCTATTATAATGGTATTCTTTTAAAACTGTATTTCTTTATTGATGATTTTTGCAGTACGAAAATGTATATTGATTGAAAAACTCTACTAATTCTAATAATTTTTTAATTTCCCCAAATGGCCAATAATCCCATGTGCAAATATGAGAGTGTTCCTTTTCTAATCAAACCTGTGATTTATTTTCTGTTTTCGTCATACTTACATGGGTTAGGACTTCAAATACAATATTAAATAGCAGTGGTAATGGCAATAACTTCTCATTTTTCTGGTATTTAAAGGAAGCACATGTTTGTGGGTACGTGTGAGTATAGAACTGGCATGTCCGCTTGGTGAATTAGGTAACAACTCTTCATTTCTAGCGATGCTTTGGTCAGAGCCTGTTTTCTCTGGTAGGAATTTAGCCACACTAGCTTTCTTCTGTTAATATTTAGTTTTCCATCCTTTGACCTTCAACCTTCTATGAACTTTATGTTTTAAGAAGCTCTCACAACTGTTTTTTTTTTTTAACCAACCTGACAGTCTTTGTTATTTCGCTGGAGTCTCTAGTACGTTTAGTACTGGTATACTTGGGTTTATTACTACCGTCTCTTTGGCGCTTTCTGTTTCTGTCGTTTGCTCCTTTCCTTTTGATTCTTTTGCATTGACTGAGGATTCCCCCCTCAGAGTCCAGCATCCCCCTGTTCTTGTTTGGAAGTTACATTCTTTGTATGTCTGTTCTTTTAGTGGTTACTTAGCTATCTTTAATAGTATAAAACTCTTTTATTGAATTTACTGTGATGACACTGGTGAACAAAATTATACAGGTTTCTGGTGTACAATTCTACACAACATCCTCTGTACATTATAGTCTGCTCACCACCCCAAGTCAAGTCTCTGTCCATTTATCCCCCAACCCTCCTCCACCTCTCTCTACCCGTCCCCTCGGCAATCAGTTAATCAATATCCTTCCAGATCCTGAACAATATGAGTACCTTAGAAATCTTTTCCTCTTATTCTTTTATTGTTCTGGGATCCAGTTCTAGCTTAGTACCTCCCCCCAACCCCCACCACACACACAGGGATTAAATACTACTGTTAATACCAATTTCTTTAGATTTATCCACATATTTACCTATATCTTTGTTGATTATTTTCTTTTTAAACATATTTTATTGATTATGCTATTATAGTTGTCTCATTTCCCCCCTTCTTTCCCTTCCACCTTGCATACCCCCTCCCACCCACATTCCCCCCCTTTAGTTCATGTCCATATGTCACAAGTTCAATAGTATTTCCCATACTATTCTTGCCCTTCCCCTATTTTCTACCTACCGTCTAATTCTACTAATTCTCTGTACCTTTTCCCCCTCTCTCCTCTTCCCACTCCCCTGTTGCTAACCCTCCATGTGATCTTCATTTCTATGGTTCTGTTCCTGTTCTAGTTGTTTGCTTAGTTTACTTTTGTTTTAGATGTGGTTGTTAATAACTGTGAGTTTGCTTTTTTTTTTTACTGTTTGTATTTTTATCTTCTTTTTCTTACATAAGTTCCTTTAACAATTCATGTAATAAGGACTTGGTGATTATGAACTCCTTGAACTTGACCTTATCTGGGAAGCGCTTTATCTGCCCTTCCATTCTAAATGATGGCTTTGCTAAATAGAGCAATCTTGGATGGAGGTCCTTTCATTTCATGACTTGGAATACTTCTTTCCAGCCCTTTTTGTTTTCAAGGTCTCTTTTGAGAAATCCGCTGACAGTCTGATGGGAACTCCTTTGTGGGTGACTGTCCCCTTATCTCGCTGCTTCTAGAATTCTCTCTTTCATTTTAATCTTGGCTAATATAATTATGATGTGCCTTGGTGTGTTCCTTCTTGGGTCCAACTTCTTTGGGCCTCTCTGAGCTTCCTGGACATCCTGGAAGTCTATTTGCTTTGCCAGATTGGGGAAGTTCTCCTTTATTATTTGATCAAATAAGTGTTCCACTTATTGCTGTTCCTCTTCCCCTTCTGGTACTCCTATAATTCGGATGTTGGAACGTTTAAAGATGTCCTAGAGGTTCCTGAGCCTCTCCTCATTTTTTAAAATTCTTGTTTCTTCATTCTCTTCTGTTTGGTTATTTCTTTCTTCCTTCTTGTCTACTCCATTGTTTGAGTCCCAGTTTTCTTCTCTTCATTATTGGTTCCCTGTGCATTTTCCTTCATTTCACTTAGAGTAGCCTTCATTTTTTCATCTAATTTGCAACCATTTGTGAGCATCCTGATTACCAGTGCTTTGAACTGTGCTTCTGCTGGTTGGCTATCTCTTGGTCACTTAGATGTATTAGCTCTGGAGCTTTGATCTATTCTTTCGTTTGAGCCATTTTTTTTTTTGGTCTGATTGTGCCTATTATGTAGTGAGGGGTGGAGCCCTAGGTGTTCACCAGGGTGGGGAAACCCAGGTGGCTAGGTTGTGATGTTGTATGTGGGGGCAGGGTCAGAGAGGGAACAGTGGCACTTGCTCTCTCTCTCTCTCTTGAATTTCAGTCCCTTCCGCTGCTTCCCCCAAACAAATTGGGCCCTTCTGGTGCTGGTTCCTGGGTGGGTGGGCTTGTGTACATTCTAGGACCCTGTGGGTCTCTCCAACAAACTCTCCTGGGAGGCTGGGAGTCTCTCCCAGCCCCTCAACCCCCACAAGTGTTTTCAATCAGTGCTCTTAGGCTTTATTTCTTGTGCTGGGGCCCTGGGTTGCGTGGTCTGTCTGGCTGCCCGTTTTTGCCTGGTTTATCTGCGCATGCATGTGTGTCCAAGGTCAGCCAGCTGCCTTGTGTGCCTCGCTGGGTCTGCTCATTTTCTCCCCATACCCGGGTCTGCCAGCCACTGTTTTTTCCTGCCACAACCCTTCTCCGTTGGCTGCTCACTTCACCCCTCTTACCAGTCTGGTTGAATGGTTGTTGGACTTCCATATGGTTCAATTTTCTGTCAGTTTTGGTTGTTTTTTTGTTTCTAAATTTTTGTTGTCTTTAATTTTGGTTGTGTGAGGAGGCACAGAGTGTCTACCTATGCCTCCATCTTGGCTGGAAATCCTATTTTCCTCTTTTTGAAGTACATCCTTTGTAATTTTCTTTAGTGAGGGTCTGGTTGTGTTAAAGTCTCTCAATTTTTGGTTGACTAAAAATACCTATATTACACTTCTTGCAAGATACTTCACTGGGGATATAATTCTTTCTTAAAACTTATTTTTATTTTTCAATTACAGTTGACATACAATGTCATTTATTTCAGGTGTATAACATCATGATTAGACATTTATATAACTTACAAAACAATCCCCCCAATAAGGGTAGCACCTGCCACCATACAGTTACTAGAATATTACCGACTATATTCCCTGTGCTGCACTTTACATCATGTGACTTTTTTATGACAACTTGCATATCACAACCTCTTCTCCCTTTTTATCCAACCCCAAAACCTCCCTCCCATCTGCCAACCATCAAATTGTTCTCTGTATCTGTCTGTCTCTGTTTTTTTTATTTTGTTTTTTAGATTACATACATAAGTAAAATAATATGGTAGTTGTCTCACTTTTTCCACTTAGTATAGTACCCTCTTGGTCCATTCATGTTGCAAATGGCAAGATTCCATTCTTTTTTATGGCCACGTAATATTTTATTGTGCATATATATACCACCTCTCCTTTATTCATTCATCTATCAATGGACATTTAGGTCATTTCCATACCATGGCTATTATAAGTAATGTTGCAACGAACATAGAAATGCATATGTCTTTTCCAATTGATGTTTTGAGTTTCTTCGGATAAATACCTAGAAGTAGAATTGCTGCATCCCTTCTTTGTCTCTTGTTATAGCCTTTCTTTAAAGTCTACCTTGTATGATGAAAGTATTGCTGTCTTGGATTTTTGTTTTCATTTCCATTTGCATGAAGTATCTTTTTTCCATCTCTTTACTTTCAGTCTGTTTGTGTCTTTTGATCTAAGTTAGGTCTCTTAGGGACAGCATATGTATGGGTCTTGTTTTCTTGTCTATTCAGCTACTTTATATCTTTTGATTGGAGCATTTAATCCATTTACATTTGAAAGAATTATTGATAGGTATGTAGTTATTGCCACTTTAGCATTCCCATTTTGATCTCCCTCTGCCTTCCTTTTAAGAGTTCCTTTTACATTTCTCGTAGTACTGGTTTGGTGACAATGAACTTCTTTAGCTTTTTCTTATCCTAAAAGCACTTTATTTGCCCTTCCATTCTAAGTGATAGTCTTGCTGGGTAGAGTCATCTTGGTCGTAGCTTCCTACTTTGCATCACTTTGAATATTTTGTTCCAGTTCCTTCTGACTCAGGTATAATTCTTGATTCATAGTTATTTTCTCTCAGTACATTGATGGCATGGATCTACTGTCTTTTGTTTTTTTTGTTGTTGCTGCAGTTGAAGAGTTAGTCTTTGGTCTGAGGCTGCATGTTCACAGGTGATCCATCTTTGTTTTCTGAGTACTTGCAGTTTTCCCTCCACTTCCCAGTTCTGCATTTTTATAGTCATAGTTCTATATGTGGATTTGTTTTATTTCTCCTGATTGAGAAGCACTTGGCATTCTGAATCTGAACACTAGTATCCTCAATAACACTGGAAATTTCTCAGCTATTATCTCTTTGGAAATTGCCTTCTCCCTATGCTATTATTTTTTTTTCATGAACTCTGATTAAGAGATATAAAACTCTTAATGTCTCTTTCAGATTGTTTGTCTCTTTGTTCCTGGACTGTATGCTGGAAATTATCTTAAAATTTATATTCTATTCACTCATTCTCTTTTCTTTTTGGATCTAAACAGTTGTTTAACCCCCCTCTCCTATTTAAAAATTAATCATTTTATTCTTTTGTTTCCTGAAGTACTTTTTGGTTACACTTTAGTTCTGCTTAGATGTTTCTCATAGTCTCTTATTTATTGCAAATATTCTCAAGCTCCTTATTTATGTATGTATGTATGTATTTATTTATTGTAGTTCATGATATATACATATTTTGTTGGGCAGGGATGGCAAGGACTCTTTGCTCTGGCAGTGGAATAAGATTTTTTGAATAACCAGTGTGGCCATCACTGGTTCTTCCTGGGAATATCTTTTTATAAAATATATTTTACTGATTATGCCATTACAGTTGTACCATTTCCCCACCTTCATTCCCCTCCCCCTGCACACCCCCTCCCCTCCATTCCTCCCCTTTATTTCATGCCCATATGTCACAAGTTCTTTAGCTTCTACATTTCCCATACTATTCTTGCCCTCCCCCTGTCTATTTTATACCTACCGGCTGTGCTACTTATTCTCTGTACCTTCTCCCCCCTTCTCCTTCTCCCACTCCCCTGTTGCTAACCCTCCTTGTGATCTCCATTTCTATGGTTCCACTCCTGATCTAGCTGTCCTCTTAGTTTGCTTTTGTTTTAGGTGTGGTTGTTAATAACTGTGAGTTTGCTATCCCTTCACTGTTCATATTTTTTATCTTCTTTTTCTTAGATAAGACCCTTTAACATTTCATATAATAAGGGCTTGGTGATGATGAACTCCTTGAACTTGATCTTATCTGGGAAGTGCTTTATCTGCCCTTCCATTCTAAATGAAAGCTTTGCTGGATAGAGTAATCTTGGATGGAGGTCCTTGCCTTTCATGACTTGGAATACTTCTTTCCAGCCCCTTCTTGCCTGTAAGGTCTCTTTTGAGAAATCCGTTGACAGTCTGATGGGAACTCCTTTGTAGGTGACTGTCCCCTTATCTCTTGCTGCTTCTAGAGTTCTCTCTTTCATTTTAATCTTGGTTAATGTAATTATGATGTGCTTTGGTGTGTTCCTTCTTGGATTCAACTTCTTTGGGCCTCTCTGAGCTTTCTGGACTTCCTGGAAGTCTATTTGCTTTGCCAGATTGGGGAAGTTCTCCTTTATTATTTGTTCAAATAAGTTTTCCACTTGTTGCTGTTCCTCTTCCCCTTCTGGTACCCCTATAATTCGGATGTTGGAATGTTTAAAGATGTCCTAGAGGTTCCTAAGCCTCTCCTCATTTTTTAAAATTCTTGTTTCTTCATTCTCTTCTGTTTGGTTATTTCTTTCTTCCTTCTTGTTCACTCCATTGATTTTAGTCCCAGATTTGTTTCCATCACTATTGGTTCCTTGTGCATTTTGCCTCATTTCACTTAGTATAGCCTTCATTTGTTCATCTAATTTGCAATTAAAATCAACCAGTTCTGTGAGCGTCCTGATCACCAGTGTTTTGAACTATGCATCTGATAGGTTGGCTGTCTCTTGATCACTTAGAAGTATTGGCTCTGGGGCTTTGTCAAGCTCCTCTTTCATTTAATTAAGCATATAAAATGTGTATTTGGTCACTAGTAATGTCAATATTTGATTTTACTAAGAGACTGTTTTTGGTGTCTTCTGCTTGCTCCTTCTGGTGCCGTGTTTCTCCCTCGGCTTTGTGATATTTTTCCCTGGTGAGCTTCGACCTTGGCACTTTATCTGTGGGGATTCTTAGAAACCACAGTTGAAGATGAAATTTTGCAGAAAAGGTTTGCATTTGTTCTTTCTTATCAGGTTACCTGGTTGTACTACTAACTTGGGATCCTTTTATATTGAAATACTCAACTATTTTTTTAAAGATTTTCTTTATTTTTAGACAGAGGGCAAGGGAGGGACAAAGAGAAAAAGAAACATCTATGTGCAAGAGAGAGTAACATCTATCTATTGCCTCTGGCACACTCCCCAACTGGGGATCTGGCCCGCAACCCAGGCATGTGCCCTGGCCCAGAAGCGAACTGGTGACCTTTAGGACTGTGGCCAGGTCCAACCCACTGAGCCACACCAGTCAGGGTGAAATACTCCATTATTATTGTTTAAAAATTTTATGTAGAATGAATCTAGATAGAAAAGTTGTGTAGGGTCTAGTTGTGCTTCTAACTCTTAGGCAAGTTTTTTTATCCTCCCAGCATCAACATTAAGATAGGCACATGTCCTTGTTATGGCTCCTCCTTAGGGCAGGGTTCATTTTTTAAATGTATCTTTATACTGAGGATGTGGCCCTTTGTGTTTTTAACTTTAAGGATTCTCCTAACAGGCTTCCCACCGTGGGCAATTCTTGACCATCATCTCAGAATTGAGATTTAGGGTCTTCGGCATCTGACAGAAACTCTCAGGGTGAAAGCTGGCTTTGGGGCTTGCTTGCCTACTGGTGTTCCAGATTTCACTTATGTTTCGGGGTCTGAACATACCTCCCTTTTCTGCCAGTGCTATATTTAAACATATGTTTTAAGAATATGGTATAAGCATTTTAGTTGAGATTGTCATTCAGGGTGTGTGTGTGTGTGTGTGTGTGTGAGTGTGTGTGTGTGTAGAGAGAGAGAGAGAGAGAGAGATTCTAAGGAATTGGCCCATGGAATTGTGGGGGCTGGCAACTCCAAAATCCACAGATCATGCCTGCAGGCTAGAAATTCCTAACAAGAGTTGATGTTTCAGTCTTGAGTTCAAAGGCAGGTCTGGAGGCAGAATTTCTTTCTCTTCAGAGGACCTCAGTCTCTTCTCTTAAAGCTTTCAACTGAGTGGATTAGGCTGACCCACATTATGGAGAGTAAACTGCTTCATGCAAAACCTACTTTAACCACATCTAAGAAATACCTTCACAGCAACATCCAGACTGGTGTGTGACCAAACATTGGCACCATAGCCTTGCCAAGTTGCCACATAAAATTAACCGCTGCAACATGTAATTTACCCAAGTGCTAGAAACAGAAGCCAGAGCTATAATTTCTCATGGTGAAATGATAACACAACCAAGGGGCACAATAATGCCATGCTTAGAGGCTTCAGTAAAAATAGTTCTACAGAGATACTGAACATCCTCTTAGCAGGCTGACAGACTGTTCTGTTTTCATAGTCTGGTGCTTACTGTAGGTACTATAGGTTGTGCCAAACATGCTCTTCTGTACAAAATTACAGGAAAAGGAGAAAACATTTAGTTGCCTTAAGATCTAGGTCATAATAACACAAGCTGTTCTGAAAAGTTGTATTGTTTACTCAAACTGCCCAAAATTTATTAATATTTAAACTAAAAATATAAAGATGGACAAACTGAGGAGAGTAACTACTACATTGCAGAGAAAAAGAATAGTGGTCATTCCAGCTTTAGAATCTAAAGGTGTTTTCAGGTGATTGAAAAGATTCTGTATCTTCTTCTCTCCCTCCTTTCCCTCCCCATCCTCTCCTCCCTGCCCTCCTTTTTTTCCTAGATATTCATGGTTTCTTTTTTTTAATTTTATTTTATTGATTATGCTCTTACAGTTGTCCCAATTTCCCCCTTTCTCACACCCACCCAAACCCCCCACCCAACACTCCCCACTTCTTCAGACAATTCCCCCACCATTGTTCATATCCATGGGTCATGCATATGTTATTTGGCTGCTCCATTTCCTATATTCTACCTTAAAACCCCCACGGCTATTCTATAACTACCTATTTGTAATTCTTAATCCCCTCACCTCTTCACCCACCCCTCCCATCTGGCCACCATTATTCATGATTTCTTAGAAGCCTAGAAACAGATGATGATAGAGATGCAAAAATCCACAAATTACCTAATTACCTAGCTGTCCACATACAGAATGTTGATATTTTCTTCACAGTGATGAGCAGTAAGCTCACTTGTAATGCTGGAAAAGCTTTTTGTTGTTGTTCTATTTGAGAATTTGGGAGGGTGTGTCTGGGAGAGGAAGATGTGGGGGAGTAGTGTGAACAGCCAGGAGGAGAGGGAACAGGAGAATCCTGCAGCCTTCCTGTTCTTTCTCAATTTCTCTCTCTCCCTTAATTTTCTTCTCCAGGTCAAGAAAAGTCAAGCCATGCCTCAGCATAAAGCAGTATTGCTTAAAACAGAACAGTGAAAGTCTAAGAAAAGCAATTTCAAAATAGATGCATAGCTAAGAGCCTGGAAGAAAAATGAACAGTGGTTATCTGGGGGGTGGAATTCTAAACGATTTTCATCTTTATATTCCTGTATATTTTTCAAAATTTCTACAATAAACACAAATAACTTTACACTCAAGTGCAAATTATCTTTACATATACTTTATAGAGCAGGAACTTAAACATCTTGAGGAATTTACATTTTAAGCTCAAATGGGTTTTTCCTATGCACAATGTATAATACTAATCTTTTATACTGTATAAAGCCACATCCACATAAGTTACTTCAGTGTTGAAAAACTTATTTTCATCCTAGCAAAATTAAAACTCACCAAATGGTAACATATTAAGATTTTCTTATAAATTTGTGTTGAAATGTTAACATTTTAGATGAATTCCCCCAGGATTTATGAAATTTTGACTTTATTAAAAAATCTGCTATACTAAAACTAAAATATTTTTCCAGCTTCTAAGTTAAGCTGGAGTTTTATGAAATTTATAGCTTAAAAAGCTGCAGTCTCTAACACTTGTCATTTCTTTCAAACCCATATACTCTATATTCAGGTTAACTATAGTTAGAGTTCTTAGAATTCCACGTCAGGAGGCAAGCTCATTTGTAAAAACTGTGATTTGTTGAACTACAAAATCATGGAAAGGCCAGAAAGACCAGTTTAGAGTAGAAAGACTCACGGTAGTTCCTTCTGGGGAGTAATCACATAAAACAGGAAATGTGTAAATCTGTGAGCACAGATACAAATTTTAAGTTTCTCTGCAGAGGGTAAGGACTCACTGAGCTAGAGAGAAATTAGCATCAGTGGTAAGACCTCCTAGGACTTGACTGGCTTTTCTTGAAAAGAAAAAAGAATACTAAAAGGTTAGGTAGTAAAAAAATGGTACTGCACTGACACTCCATTGTTCTTCTCTGAAGGGTTGCAAGGATGGTGCTCAGTGACCTCTCTGAAATGTCACAAAGAGCAGTGGCATCTGGATTAGGAGGGAAATTAGCATGCAGAAGAGACTTCAAAGTACTCTACAGAGATCCAGAAAATTCTTTAACATATATGCATACATAAATTGCATGTATACCAACTGAAGTTCTACAAAATATCTCTTGATAGACATGTAAACTCCTTGTTTGGTGCATGGATGTAAGAGTGCTGGGCCACCTGTAGTTCTTAACATTAAACTGATGTTTCGTCAGGCAAAACAAAATTCAGAGTCAAGACTTTAGAATTTCAGAATCAAGATTTTGTCACTTTGGCCCTGGCTGGTGTAGCTCAGTGGATTGAACACAGGCCTGCGAAACAAAGGATTGTGGTTCGATTCCCAGTCAGGGCATATGCCTGGGTTGCAGGCCAGTTCCAAGCTGGGGACACACAAGAGGCAACCATACAATGTTTCTCTTCCTCTCTCCTTCCCTTCCCCTCTAAAGATAAATAAAATCTTAAAAAAAAAAAGATTTTGTCACTTTGGTGAGGAGCAAATATACTACTAAAGATTTATGATATGTGGACTCTAAAGAGCAATATAAATGAAGAAACAAAACAGAAACAGACTCATAGGTACAGAGAACCAACTGATGGTTGCCAGAGGGGAGGGGGTTGGGGGATTGGGTGGAAAAGGTGAAGGGACGGGAAGTACAGATTGGCGGTTACAGAATTGTTGTGGGGATGGAAGCGCAGCACAGGGACTATAGTACAGAATATGTAATGGCTATGTGGAAGGTGCCAGGCGGGTACAAAATGTACACTTTGTGAAGTCTATGATTGTCTAACCACTGTGCTGTATACCTGAAACTAATACAAAATAATACGGAATGTAAACTGTAAACGGAAACCTTAAAAAAAAAACTGGAAAAAAAGATTAATGTGGTAAAAGAGAAGGAAGGCGAGTTGAGAGGAACAAAACGGCAGAGACAAGAGAAGAATATGAAAATTAGGTCAAGGGGGTGCCCTGGCTGGTGTGGCTCAGTGGATTGAGTGCGGGCCTGCGAAACAGAGTATCACGGTTCTATTCCCAGTCAGGGCACATGCCTGGGTTGCAGGCCAGTTCCCAGCAGGGGACGTATGAGAGGCAACCATACATTGATATTTCTCTCCCTCTCTCCTTCCCTTCCCCTCTAAAGGTAGGGGGATAATACTTCTTCACAAAGCCCCTACCCCCATTTTAAGATAGAGAACCCAACTCATAAACAAGATGTAACCTTTCAGCAGGGAAAACTTTCTTAGTTGTCAGGAAGTGTCTTCATACTGAAAAGAAACCTTCCCTCTTATGGGTGGGTTTTACTGATACTGAGAACAAAGAGTAAGGCATCGACACTAGGGACGGCGCGCCACGGTGAGGTCGTCATCATTATTCCTGGTCCAGTATGGTGATATCTAGCTCTATTAATGCCTGGATTAGAAGGCTCTCTTACTTCTGTACTACCCTCTGCTCCCTCTACTTGTGTGAGGTGAGGTGAGGGGTGGCTAGGTGGTCGGTGTGAATACACAGAATTGATTCTAACAGGTTTCCTAATCTCTTCAAGTCACTTACTTGTTCATCTCTTTCCCACTTCTTCTTGGCCATTGTATTTTCATTTTCACAAGAGCAAACAGGAAGACTGGTAAAGCATATTGCTCTAATGGAAACTTGTGACTATGTAAATGCTCAAAATCTGGACCGAAACCTGGAAGAATGCACCGGAAAACCATGCACTTTCCATTCTCCCTACACTTGACATTTCTCATAATACTTGGTGTCATGGCTAGTGGAGGATGATTTGCTGCTTGTCCTCTGTTTGTCCCTGTGTTATGTGATAGAGGGGCCCTGTGTGTTGTAGCAACAGCAACAAGAGCAGCTTGTCCTGGGCTTTCCTTTCAAAGCCCTATTAACAGGTTACAGGATGCTGGATAAATAATTTACCCACACTTAGCTAGGAGGACCAAAGTTTGGCCGCTGGCACACCCCAACCTACCTCAAAACAATTTTTGACTCAATTCATATCTTATCTGTGTATGTTAAACTTCATGCAAAGTGAAAAATATTGCCCTATTCAAATGTGCATTTTACAAATTGGAAGTGGATAGAGGGGAGGATAAGGGAGACAATTAAAAAACTTGTAAACACAGCCTGAAAGCTGACCAGTTAATTAAAAGGTCCTTAGTATTT
The DNA here is from genome assembly GCF_021234435.1 of Artibeus jamaicensis. Taxonomy (NCBI): domain Eukaryota; kingdom Metazoa; phylum Chordata; class Mammalia; order Chiroptera; family Phyllostomidae; genus Artibeus; species Artibeus jamaicensis. Next base: position 23,272,260 of record NW_026521812.1, read on the forward strand.
TAAGCTTAATGGAATAACAAAAAATAGTAGAAGTTTGGGAAAATGATGTTTCTAAATCATTTATAGAAATTCAGCCCTGGCTGGTGTAGCTCAGTGAATTGAGCGCGGGCCTGCGAACCAGACAATCGCGGTTCGATTCCCAGTCAGGGCACATGCCTGGGTTGCAGGCTGGTTTCCTGCGGGCCATTTCCCAGCGGGGGACGCAGGAGGGGCAACCGTACATTGCTGTTTCTCTCCCTCTCTCCTTCCCCCCTTCCCCTCTAAAGATAAATAAATAAAAAATATTTTAAAAAAAAAGAAATTCAAATGTATTATAGCTTAGTAGATTTTTTTCATGTACTCATAAACTGTTGTCAAATCTTGTGATTGATGATTCTGAATTTCTAATTATTTTTGTTTCTGAATCTGAAAATTGCCACTCCGTTCTTCAACTTTGTGATAATAATAAATACATATTTAAAAAGTAATCATTTGATATTTTGGTAAGAAATTCTTATCTTTTAAAAATATTTATTTATTTTTTAGAGAGAGAGAAGGGAGGTAGAAAGAGAGAGAGAGAGAAACATCAATATGTGAGAGAAACATCAACTGGTTGCCTCTTGCAAACCCCCAGCTGGGGACCTGGTCCACAACCCAGGCATGTACCCTGACCAGGAATGGAACCAGCAACCTTTCAGCTCTCAGGCCAAAGCTCAATTCACTGAGCCAAACCAGCCAGGACAAATTTCTATCTCTTGTGATGAGCAGACATAAGTTCCCAAAATATAATAATAGTAATAATAATGATAACAACAAACAAAACAGCAATGACTACCTTTTATTGATTCTTAATATGTTTCAAGAATTTTGCAATTTGGCTCTCTTTTCTTATTTAACTCATCCTAAAGGCAGTTAGTTACTGCTGCAGCCCCATTTTACAGGTAAGTTAACAGAGGGCTATTTTAGGGACTAAACCCAGGAGTTCTCATAAGAAGATGCACCAAGGTCCATTCATGCACTCATTCTGTAGCATGTGCTGCCCAGCTGGACATGCTGGCACAGAGACGCAGGTGTGGACACTGCCCTCATGAAGTACAGTCTACTGGGGGATAGAGTCTTCCATCAGTTTTTGCTTAAATGGCTGCAAAACTGCAGGTCTAATAAGATAGAAAATAGTATTTCTTTTAACAAATTGGTCATATATTTTTTTGAAGGTTGGCTTTTAGTTATATGATAATTCTGAAATCTTTTAAAACAATTATAGTTGTGGGAGACATTTATTCTTTGAAAATTTCATAACAGCTTTATTGAGTTATAATTGATATTTATTATCATAAAGTTCACCCTTTTAAAGTGTACAATTCAGTAGTTTTAAGTATATTCATTCAGAGTTGTGCATCCATTAACACTCTCAAATTCCAGAATATTTTGTCACGCCCAAAAAGAAACTCCATTTCCATTAGCAGTTGCTTCCCATTTCCCCCTCCCACCAGCCGCCAGAAACCCCTAATTTACTTTCTGCCTCTATAGATTTGCGTATTCTGGACATTTCGCAGAAGTAAAATTACACACTGTGTAGTCCTTTGTGTCTGGCTTCTTTCACTTAGCATGTTTTCAAGGTCCTGTTGTAGCATGTGTCAGCACTTCATTTCTTTTTATCTCCAAACACTATTCCATTGTATAGATATGCCACATTTTATCTGTTCATTCACCAATTGGCAGACATTTGAGTTGTTTCTACATTTTGGCTATTATGAATAATGCTGCTATGAACATTCCTGTCTAAAGTGTTTTTGTTTTTTTTGTGGACGTATGTGTTTAGTTCTCTTGGATATATATCTAAGAGTAGAATTGTTGGGTTATACAGTAACTCTATATTTAACTTTTTGAAGAAATGCCAAACTGTTTTCCAAAGTGATTGTACCATTCACATTTTCATTAGCAATGCACAAGGGTTCCAATTTCTCCACATCATTACTACCACTTGTTATTGCCCATCTTTTTGATTATAGCCATTTAGTGGCGTGAAGTGGTATCTCATTGTGGTTTTCATTTGCATTTTCTTGAGGACTAAAGAGGTTGAGGAGGAATTTATTTTTCGGATTTAAAATAATCTTGACTAAAGGAGCACGACAGAACTACTTGAGGAGCTTTTACAGGAAACCACCTGGGCTTCACACGCTTAAAGTGGTGAAAATATTTGCCAGGATGGTCTATTGATATTTGGGATGTAATAGAAAGGCACTTCAAAATGGCTTAAATAATAAGGAAAATTATTATTTCACATAACGAGAAGTACAAGGTCAAGGAATACAGAGTTATCAACCACTTAGGACTATCATGAATACACAACTTCCTTTTTTCCTACTAAAAAGATGCTCATTTTGTCTGCACACTTGCTTTCTTTGTAGTGGCAAGATGACTACTGGAATTCTGGGTAGTCCCGTGCTGGACCTGAAAATGTCTAGTGGAAGAGAAATTCTCAGAAGATTTTAGCTGTCTTTTCTTATATCTCATTCCCCCAAATTCAGAGCAATCGTAAGCAACATAGATGGGAATTCCATGTATGTGGTTTAGTTGGAGTGAGATTTACTACCTCCATAAGTGATTATTAAATGGGTGTTCTGCTAATGGGAGAGAAGAGAGAAATAGATGTTGGACAGGCAACTAACAGTGTCTCTGTTATGCAACTACAGGTTACAGCATCATGATAATAAAAATATTAGGTTGAATCTTGAAATTGCTGCTTTTGGACCATTGACACAACATTAATTTTGTATGGCTTGACCTAATAATTTCCCATGCCATTTTGACAGATTAGGCTGAAGAGTGAGGAGAGGATAATGTGGCTCCAGGTTTCAGTTCAATCATTTAAAATGGCTCATAAATTGTGAATCACTTAAATTGATTGATACAAGTAAATCAGACTCTTGTGAGCAGGAAGAATTTGTATAAAACGAGATCTTATTTGATTTCTTTATCTCTTTCTTGGCACGTCTCAAATGTTAGGAAATATTTCCACAATTCCAAGGCCCAAAGCATTTGTCCTGATGCACGTGCTGATGAAGCTTGTGAATGTTTTATTTATACAGTCTTCACAGTTTGTTGAATTTTAATTTTCAACAATTAAATCACAGAATGCATTATTCTGTTTTCATTAAAAAAACATTTAAAGATTTCAAAGAGAGAGTTGACTGTGTACCTTCCATGTTAAGGGTGTCTTTAAATCTAGGCAGACTCTGAGAAGCCTAAAGCAATCTGAGGACATGGAAATGAACAGGATGATTTTACGACTGGACCACCCTGGAATTGTACAGGACTGTGCACAAGGCAGAGTAGAAAATGGCAAACTTTCTCTTTGTAAAATTTTAAATTTATGGGGTTTTTGAATAGGCAGTACATTCACACAGCACATATTTGAAAGACATAAAAGGTAAATGCTAAAGTTTCCCTCTCACAGCTTCTCCTCAGCCACTCAGATCTCTTGTTCCAAGAGAAATGCAACTAAAAGAAAATGGTATGAAAGTTGAAACCATGCCTTTCCTTGCAAATGGTACCACACTTTACATACTGTCCTGCTCCTTCTTCACGTGGTTGTTGGTTTGTTTTTTACTTCACAGGCTATTTTAGAGACCATTCCAAATTGGTATATAATGAGCATCTTCATCTATTTTGTATGGCTGCATTATAGTCCACTGCGTGAATGTACCACATTTTTTAACCAGTTCCTATCTGTGGACATTTAGAGTGCTTCCCCTCTACTGTGCTGCAAAGAGTAACTTTATACATGTGCCATTGTGCACATGTGCAAGTATATCTCCAGAGAATATTTCTAGAGAGGAATTGCTACATCAAAAGATGTATGTTTTGCTCTGGTTGGGTGGCTCAGTTGGTTGGAGGGTCGTCCCTTGCACCAAAAGGTTGCAGCTTCAATCCCCTGTCAGGGCATGTACCAGAGGCAGCCTATTGATGTTTCTCTGTCACATCCATGTTCCTCTCTCTCTCCCTCCTCCTTCTTCTCTCCCTAAAATCAGTAAACATATTCTTTGGTGAGGATTAAAAAAAGATATATGTTTTGTTATTTGATAAATAATGCCAAATTGCCCCCTATTCCAGAGAGGCGGTAGCAATTTAACCTATCAGGGCAATACATGTGAGCACTTGTTTTCCCACGAGTGGAAGCTTTCCAGAAGAATGTCATAGAGTTGCCCCCTGCACCTTAAACCTTGGTGTGTGGTAAGGACCGCAAAGGGGTCTTGTTCCCACTTTTAATGACACGGAGAAGTATTCATCACATGATATTAAAGAAACAATCAGAACGATACAAATCTGAACTGTGTAAAAATATTTGGGTGCATAGAAAAAATGGAAAGGCATAATTGAAATCTTGACAGTATTTAATGTTTTCATGCTTTTTACAGTTAGGTCTGGATATGTTTCTAATCAGAAAACAATACCCAAATCACTGCTGCTGTTGTGCTTGGGGTGGGGCTCTCAGAGTAGCTCCCTTCCAGCAAAACCCTGCTTTAAAGGGGCCTCCAGCTCCTCTCCATTTTAGGCTGAGCACCTGCTCTTCCCCTGGGTGTCTCCTTTGTGTGGTCGGAGATGCCAAGGAGCTGGAGATGCAGCCACAACTCATCTGTACATTCTGGCAAATCTACCAAAACTAAAATTCCAGCACAATTATGTCTTACTTAAAAAAACAAAAAACATTGTTCTGCTTTACCAGTTTTCCTGAGCACAGTGGGGGTTCACCTTACTTTCTGACTTTCTACCATCATGGTTTCTCTTTTTCACTGAGACCATTAAAATATTTCTGAACCTCCCCATCCCCTAACCACTCGATCCAGAAAAAGACCTGTTCATTTGCTAATAGTGTTTGAGTCCCCGAGGCAGTTCATCCCCTGCCTGGGCAAGGGCGGTAGGTACACTTGGAACATTTCCTGGGGAGGTGATTGGCATCTGAGCCCCTGGCCCTGTCCTGCACTCGCTCTGTGGAAAGGGTGGTAGCTGTGGCAGTTGCAATTTTCTCTCTGAACCTCACTCCTTTTGTTGACTTGCAAAGGCTTACATTAAAGAAAAAAAAATTGAAAGCGCTGCTGAATTTAGGTGCATTTTACTAATTTATTTTATTATGCATAGAAATATTGGTATAAAAGGTGTTTCAATTATTTTCTAAGGGAGGGCCCTATGCATTCGCTTGGACCACAAAGCTTTTAAATGGAGTTATTTTTCTCGGCCTATAATCATTCTCCCTTTTAAGTACCCCAGCAGAAAAAGTAAGTTTACTGCTCCTCGCACAATGGGCCTCTTCACTTTTTAGGTTTGGGAGACCTGGGTGACCTACGAAAGTTAATTAGAAGGTTAACAAAGACGAAGACAGAGTCGAATCCATCGCCTCTCCTTCAGCCAAAGATGTCATCCATTAATTAGGGAAATCGTTAAGGTGGCCTTTATAGAATCCATAGAAAAATCTGCCGTTGGCGGTCGACAGTTTTGATCAGATTTTCTTTTCCCCAGTAACGCTACCCTTAATGGTACGAAAAGCAGAGGTCTGGGGTGGGGAGACGGGAGAGGGGGTGGGTGGGAAGGATGTGTTTCAGCAACATTACAGTTAACCAGCCGCTGATTGAGATGGCTTTGATTCTCAGGCTGCCCCGCATACTTGCTCCATGATGTAATCCTATTGAACCTGGAGGCCGAGGGAGCAGGAGGGAGGAGGGTGAAGCTGCTGCTCCCGCCTCGCAGTCACAGGAGGCCCTGGGAGTTATGAGCGCGGCCCGCGGGGTGGGCTGCGCGGGCCAGACGTGGTCTCCACAGCGCAGCGCTGGCTCCGCAGCCAAACTCGCGGCCCCCGCTGCGGAGAAGGCGAAGGCCTTCTGGGCGCTGGGTGGGCTGCTCCGGGTGGGGGTGGCGGTCCGGCCCTGGTGGGCAGCCCAGCATTTTTTCATTGCTTCGAGGAGGAAGATTTCTCCCTGCCTCCCTGTGCATGCTCTGCCACTAAAACACCAGCTCAACTCCAAGGAAACATTTCGGTCTGATTAGCTCCTTCCCATCTTGAGAACCACCCCGTGAAGAGCGAGTGTGGGTGTTTGTGGGTGGTTCTGCAGACACCACCTCTGTGCCATTATGCCTCTTTCCTCTTCTGGTATTTGAACCTAGACTTTCTGATGCAGAGTTCCTGAAGCCTGGGGAGGGGGGTTCGGTTTTGGTATTATGTATGTAAAGGTGATATTCATTCTGAATAAAATGCCTTATTTTTTAATGTGGAATTTCCACAAAATCATTTCTAAGTGTTCAGTACAGCGGCATTAAGTACATTTCGCCATAAAACCATCATCACCACCCCCTTTCCCAAACTGGCACTCCGCGTTGTGGGGCTCATTTACAAAACTATGTTTCAGGGTTGGTTCCACCAGTTTTCAAGTTACCAGTAACTCCTCTTTAAGGAGTCAATATCTTTTAAGAAGTTGGTCCAATATAATGTAGTCCTTCTTTATCATGCAAGACAGTTCTAGGTTCTTTTGTCTCTGGCTGCATTCACATTAAGCAAATACTATACAAAAACCTTACTCAGACAGTAAATTGCCTTTTTGGTTGCCTTATGGAGCCCGTGGCAGAGTGGGAAGAGTTGCCGCCCCTCAGAGAAGAGGGAGGTGTCGCTGTCAGCCCTTAGCCTCACTAACGAGAGGACCAGAACTACTATTCTAAATACACAAAGTCCAGTCTGCCCGCACCCAGGCTCTAGTCGCCTCCTCAGCCAGGGTGGAGGGGCGTTTCTGTCCCCTGCCACCCGCTTTCTCCCTCGCCCCCTCCCCACAGGAGGCGGGACTCCGTGGCCTGGATCCCAGCTCTGGGGCGGCAGCTGCACGGAGGCCCTGCCGGCAGCCCCTCTAGGTCAGGTGTCCTTCCTCCTCTCCTGGGGGTGCCCCAGGCACCAGTAGAAGTGAGAGCAATGTGTCCCCCACTTCCCAGGAAAAAAAAAGTAGTGAACATCAAAAATCAGCTAAATGATTAAAAGTGCATGAAATCACAATTACACAAATTATGAAACATAAGCCAAAGCTGTTTGTCCCAACACCAAAGTATAAAATAATACCTCACCATTCCCATATCTAAAGGATCTCTGTTGCCCCCAAAGGCCTTGTGCCTTTGATTTCAGTTTTCTCATGTGCACTTGAGAAAAACCGGTGTTGTCTGATTGCTCACTCTTCCTTTGCTGGTACACTCAGCTCATGGCCCTCAGCTAATGAGTTGAGAGACTCTTAGTGGTTAGTTGGTGGTAGCTCCAGGGTGAGTCACATTAAGTGTTCCCATGTGACCTCTCTGTCCTGTTAAATTTGCTTATTGAGGTCATCTGGTCACCTTGTTTGCATGTGAGAATAACTCCAGGAGCTTTTAAGACTCCCAAGATGAGCTACATCTTAAACAATTATATATGGATTTCTGGGGGCAGGTCCACACTGTTGGTTGTTTTAAAAATATTTTGTTTATTTCTAGAGAGAGTGGAAGGGAGGGAGAAAGAGAGAGGGAGAAACATCAGCCTGCAGCCCAGGCATGTGCCCCAACTGGGAATTGAATCTGCAACCTTTTGGTTCATAGGTCCGCGCTCAACCCATAGAGCCACACCTGCCAGGGCTGTGGTTTGTTTTTAAAGCTCTCCAGGGGATTCTAAAATTTATAAGGTGGAATACTAATTTACCTTATGAATCTAAGGTGATATATTAGGTTGAGAACTGTGATGGTTAATTTTATGTGTCAACTTGACTGGGCCATGGAATGCCCAGACATCTGGCCAAACATTATTCTGGATGTGTCTGTGAGGGTATATGTGAATGAAATGAGCATTTAAATCCATAGATTGAGTAAAGCAGATTGTGCTCCCTAAGATGGGTGGGCCTCATCTAATCAGTTGAAGGCCCGAATAAAACAAAAAGGCTGAGTAAGAGGGCACTGTTCCTGCCTTACTGCTTTTGAACTGGTACATGAGGTTTTTCCTGACTTTGGACTTGAACTGAAACATTACCTCTTCTTGGACCTTGAGTCTTTGGACCAGAACTACATCACTGACTCTCTTGGGTCCATCTTGCTCACTGCAGATCTTGGGACTTGTCAGCCTCCATAATCATGTGAGCAAATTCCTTGTAATGAATCCCCTTCTATAGAGACATACATCCCGCTGGTTCTAATTATCTGGAGAACCCTGACAGTTGCAGATTTTGGTACCAAGAAGTGGGGTTCTGCTGCTGCAACAAATATCGAAATATATGGAAGTGGCTTTGAAACTGGGAAGTGGGTAGAGGCTAGAGGAGTTCTGAGGTGTGTGCTAGAAAAAGTTTACAGTGCCATGAAGGGACCACCAGTAGAAACATGGATGTAAAAGGTGATTCTGGTGAGGGTTCAGAAAGAAAAGAGGAGAGCTGGAGAGAAAACCCCCATCTCTTCTTAGGAAATACATAAATAACCACAAAAGAATGTTGGTAGACTTAGGGATGTTAAAGACTATTCTGGTGAGATCTCAAGTAGAAATGAGGAAAAGATTGTTCAAAGCTAGAGGAAAGTTGATCCTTGTTACAAGTGGCAAGGGACTTGGCTGAACTGTATTCCAGTGTTTTGTGGATGGTTGAACTTCTGAACAATGAAATTAGATATTGAGCAGAGAAGATTTCTCAGCAAAGTATTGAAGGTGTGGTTTTAGTCTTCCTCACAGCTCATAGTAAAAATGCAAAGGGAAAGAGATGATGATGACTACGTATGGTGCCAGTTGGGCTGCTGGGCATTTTGACAGGAGCACTATGTAAAGTGCATGATTATCTAACCCCTAAGCTCTATAACTGAAACCAACACAAAATAAAATTGAAGGAAAAAAAAAAAGAGGTGAAAGATAAGTTGAGGAACAAATCCTTAAGCAAAAAGGAACCAGAACTTAAATATTTGGGATGTTCTCAGCCTATCCACATTGACAAAAATAAAACAAAACAAAACAACGATGGTGTTCTGACTAAAAATGCTAACGGTGTGGCTGAACAACACTTTGATAAAGAGATTAATGTGGGTGTAAGCCATGGATCTAATCAGCCACCTCATCAAAAGACAGAAATAGAAATGGGATTTTTACCACCAGAAATACTGCCAGCTTAAAAAGAAAAAGGAGTGGAATGAAGGCATGCTGTTAACATGGCTTATCTTTCAAGAAAAGGGAAGGCTGCTTTCTCCTTGGTTGTCAAGGTCAGGGCCCTTAAACAGAGCCCTGGTGGGGCCCCTAGCAGAGAGCTGAAGGGGTGGGGTTGCCCACAGAGCCTCGAGGGTGACATTGCTGCCACAGTGGCCCTGAAAGCAAGGCCATTGGACCAGAGAGGATTGTTCTCAAGCCCTAAGAGCTAACGAAATACCTCCTGGCATTAGACTTGCTTGGGACCTGTCACCCTTTCCCTGTTTCCTGTTTCTTCCTTTACAAATGAGACTGTTCTATCCCTGTCGCACCGGTGCATTTTGGAAGCAGTAACTTGTCTGGTTTCACAGGTTTAGAGCAGGGGAGGAATTTCTCCTTACCTGGAGTCTCACCCATATCTGATTTAGATGCTATTTAGATGAGACTTTGGACTTCAGACTTTAATTTGATGCCACAATGAGTTAAGAATTTTGGGACTGCTATGATGGAGTACATGTATTTGTATGTGAGAAGAACAAAGATTTAGGGGGCCAGGGGTGGAGTGTTATGGACTGAATGTGTCACCCCACCCAAAATTCATATGTTGAAGCTCTAACCCCCCTATGGGACTATACTCACATTTGGAGATAGGGCCTCTGAGGAGGTGATGGAGGTTAAGTGAGGTCCTAAGAGTGGGGCCCTAATCCAATAAGGCTGGTGCCCTTATAAGAAAAACAAAAGACCCGAGCTCTCTCTCTCTCATGTGAGAACAAAGGGAGAAGGCAACCATCAACAGGCCAGTATGAGAGAGTTCTCACCACAAACCAAACTGACCAGCACCTTGATCTTGGGCTTCCCAGCTTCCACAACCATGAAAAAATAAATTTTTGTTGTTTAAGCTATGCAGTCTATGGCATGTTGTTATGGCAGCCAGAACAGACTAACACAAGACCCGTGTAAAGGAAAGACCAGTCACTGCCCCCACCCACATCCCCTTTTAAAATAACCCACTTCGTCCTGCCCCATGAGCCACATGCTCTTGTGTCTTCAGCTTACGGGCCGGGGGTGAGCACATGACCTGGGAGACTCCTTTCATTGGCCCCTAAAACCCTTCTGGCATGAACCCCATAAATTACAGCTTAGTTTAGGTTCAGAAGATCTTTTGTATTATTACTTCTGTGGGAATAACTCACGTTAGGATAAGTTAGCTTGGTCAGATCATCTTAATACCTACTTGAAAAGTTTGTTGTAACAGTAATTTTGAAACATGACTCACTTTCCAGAAAGGACAGGCCTCAGACCAGTGGAGCATTTAGGACCTTTCAGAAGCAAAGGTCAGTGGGGACGTAGGACACGTGTGGGGAGTGGTTCAGAAGTTGGGAGGGCGGGGAGATGGAAGGAGGCAAGACAGACTTGGCTGGCACTGCAGTTTTCCCCGGGACTTCTGATCGTGCAGACTCCCCACCATTTCCATCCAATTCATCTTGAGGGTGGCTGTTGTTATCATTGTCCTAATGGCAACAAATGTGATTAGAAGGATACAAGACCTATTCCAACTCACATACGTGTTGGGGAAGGGGTGGTGGTTATTGGATGGATAACAGGGAAGTACAGCTGGACATCTTGGAAAGCTACATGTATTCCCTGCTCTCTCTGTGCCTCTGAGGCCCTGTGGCTCCTCGTGTCAGTTCACCTGGGCAAGTCTGCCCATCCCTCAGCACGATGCTTTCTCCGTCGCCACAAGGTAGGGTGGGTTTAAGTCATTAAGCATCTACTGAGAAAAGGTGTGCTAAAAATGTCTATTTAGATTGTTAGAAATATTCAAAAATATCTTTTTTCTATTTTAAATCCTAAATAATTAGATTTAAATTTGGATTAATGGGTACACCAGGGAGTGAAGTATAATGACTCATTTTCTGATAAGACCTTTGTGTTAACCAGAAAGTGCTTTTGGTAAAAAACAAAAAATAAAAGACTGCAGCCTGGGTGGTGTGGCTCAGTGGATTGCGTGCCAGCCTGTGAACCAAAGGGCTGCCAGTCAGTTCTATTCCCAGTCTGGGCACATGCCTGGGTTGCAGGCTTGGTCCCCAGTAGGGGGTGCATGAGAGGCATGCGCACACATTGATGTTTCTCCCCCTCCCTTCCCCTCTGTTTAAAAATAAATAAAATCTTTAAAAAAAAAACCCGAACTTCAAAGCCATGGCCCAATATCTATTTGATTAGAGCATCATCTAGATCCACCAAGGTTGTAGGTTCAATCCCCAGTCAGGGCAAATACAGGAAACAACCAATGAATACATAAACAAGTGGAACAACAAACTGATCTCTCTCATTTAAAAAAATGTTTTAAAGTTCACAAGAAAATGTTTCTAAAATATTTGCCTTACTCCTTTTCTAAAACAGTGACAATGTTGCTCCCTCTAGGTCATGATTTTAAGTAGCAGTTCCTGCAGAAGACGTCCCAGGGAGAAGTGGAACGGTGCTGGGTTTAGCGGTTGGAGCACCCCCTTCCAGCAGGCCCCACTGTCAGAGGAAACTCAGGTACGTCACTGAGCCTCTTTGAGCCCCACTTTCCTCACATGGCAAAGAGGAAATGGAGGTGATACTTTTCTTTTCATCTTGGGGGTAATTACTTTAAATTTATATGTGGAATGAACTAGTAGACTTAAAGCGTAAGTTATTATTTCAGTCTTGGCATATAGGACTTGCTCTATAAATGTTTGTTGAATGACTTCTTGGTGCTAAGGATCTCCCTGTACAAGGTATAAGAAATTGGGCTGAATTTGTGCAAATCCCAAATCTTATTAACTATTAAATTGAGGCTAATAGTCAAACACTAGGTTTTTTTAAATACTGAAGTCATAGGAGCTACCTCTTCTGTTAACTTCTCCTTTCACAAAGTGTGACAAATTGAGTTCAGGTTTACCTGAACTGCTACTGTACAAGAGAGTCATTAGTAACGTATTCATTTTTTAGACACTTCTTCAACAAATATGTACTGAGGACAGTGCAGATACATGGTTAAACAGAAACAGACTCGCTCTGCGCCCTCAGGAGCTGACAGTCTGGTACTCGGAGCGCCCTCACACAGAAAGGGCTGTGAGACGCTTCATCTTCCCTGACTGGTTTTCTCAGTTCCTGCAAACGTCACCTTTGACCAGCACCAAGGGAGAGGTGGGAGAAGCAAGGCAAACAGCAACATCCATCAGTCCAGAGGGGCCTCGACCTAAGTCCCACGTAAAGGTTGTTAGATCACTGCCTGGGCTGGAGGGAGGGGTGAAGTCGTTTTTGTTTTGTTTTGTTTCCATTGATGCTGGAACACCCTCGGTTACTCTGTGTATAACAGTATTCAAATGCCATGTCTTGGCTTAACTTTTAAAAAAATTTTGGCTTACCTTTAATCAAACGATAACTAGTACTTTTTGAGAGCCTATTAAATGTCAGGCACCGTGTGGGACACTTTCTGTGTTTTGTGTTTAATCTTCACACTGATCATTCGAGGTAGATCCTGTTATTGCCCACAGTTTGCTTACCAGGGGACTGTAGCTGTAGAGGACATGGTCAGGTCACAGTTGGTGGCTCCAAGGGACCTAAACCTGTGTCACCCCACTTAAGTGCCTTTTTCCTGCCAAGCCATGCAGGCCCATTACTCTTTTCTAAACAGAGCATGGGGACTTTGTGTTTCTAATCCTTGCCACAGTGGGGGAAAAGTACATGTGTTTTTTAACATATCAAAGGATAACGGTAACAATAGCTAATATTAATTGAGTGATGACTATATGCCAGACTACTCTAAGCTCTTTACGTGTATTAAGTCTTTTTGTTCTCACAAACCTATGAAGTGGTGACTCATTATTCATTTATATTCTTCACTTATTATTATTCACTTATTTTATAGATGAGGAATTGAGACACAGCGGGTAAGCAATTTATCCAAGGTGACTCAGCTAGTATATGACACAGAGTTTAGACCCAAGGTGCTTGGCCCCAGAACTTAAAATTTGTCATTTCATCCAAAAGAAATATACTATCGAAAACAGCTGTTGTGGTTTTCCCCAACTGGTGAAGTAGAGCTGGCTAGCATGGGAGGGGCCCCATCTGTCCTCACCCCTTACCTCAGTGAGCTGGAGCCCCAATTCCATCCGTAGGCTGATTGAATGCTTCCCTCTATTTTTGTGCCATGTTCGACCTACACGATGGTAAGCAACAGCCCTGAATACTGTCCACCATGAAATGGCACATGACCCAAAAATGCACCTAATTTAGTTTCTGTTCCCACACAGAGAAGGTTTCCCACAGATATGCAAGGTCCCTCAAAGAGTTAACAGCATGCCTTGAGAAGAGAAACTGAAAAAGCCTAGGAGCATTTTCTTTCTTTCTTTTTCAAAATCCTCACCCAGTGATATTGATTTTACTGATTTTAGAGAGAGCAGAATGGGTTGGGGGGGGAGAGAGAGAAATGTGAGAGAGAAACCTTGATCAGTTGCCTCCCATACAGGTCTGAACCTGGGAGCAAACCCACAGCCTAGGTATGTGCCTTACTTATGTTCCAGATGCTCAACCAACCGGGACACCTGGCCAGGGCAAGGAGCATTTCTCAGGCAAGTGACTGAAAGTCAAAAATTAACTTTTTCAAACACTAGGTTTTGGATCTTCACTCCCACTGACTGGCTGTTTGGATAGATTGGAGAGTGTTATCACTGACTGGCACTAGCACAGGGGCTCGGCTAGGGGCAAGGCAGGGCAGAGGGCAGCAGGAAAGGGCCAGGGCTTCGGCCTGGCGGACTCTCACCTCAGTCCACTGAGAACACTCTCTCTCTCCCTGCATCACAGAGACAAACGTGAGCGATCTCTGAAGCAGGGTGACATCCTCAGATATGAACCTAGTTTGTGGCTATGAACCATTAAGGATGTTTGATAACTACTAATTAAGTGAATTAGGTACACAATATATAATTACTAATTTTCTACTCCCCCCCGTCTTTGCTGCAACGTGATCGCAAAAAGTTTCCACTGCCATCTGTTTGTATAAGCAAAAAATAAAATTAAATTAAGAGGTCACACACCAGTAGCAAAGACAAAATCAGGAAAACATTTTCTAATCAGAAACTGCAAAGAAATTGGGGCTTTTATATAATAGCGAAATTAGGATTTGGATGGTAGTATTCTTTCAACTAACTTTTCACAAATATTTCCTGGAACAGGCCCAAGGACGGAGTCCTAATTTAGCCTATTCTTTTTCAGATGTAATTGAATTCGCTTGTTTAGGTTTCTGCTTCCCCCACCTTCCCTGGGGCGGCACCGAGTGCTGCTCAACCCTCACAAGGGACCAGCGGGTCTGTTGGCCAATCGTTCGTCTCTTCTCCAGGGATCCGTGGCTGGTAGTCCACCCTCAGCTGCTACACACCCGGGGCAGTTCCTCCAGACCCTTCACTCCCCTGGTGCTGCTCACCAATACCCCCTCCACTGCTCCGCACTCCCAGTCCCCAAAGTTACTCTCCTATGAAGATGAACGACTCCCTCAGGTGGGGAGGCAATCGTCTGAAAAATATCCTCCGGGAGGAATCACTGCAAGAAAAATATGAAGAAAGGTGTAGAATCCTTGACCGACATCACTTAAGATTGCACAAGCTGACACTGAGCTGAAGCAACATCGGTTCCTGGTGGCCAAGGGGTTCCTGCCTTGGGAGACCCAGGCAGGCGCCTTCTGTCGTCTCAGCCTGTGGGGAGAGGGTCTAGCAGCACACACCCCAGGCCGGGGTGAAGGCCTCTAAGGGCACATTCACTCCCACGTTAGTTCCGTGAGGGCAGGCCTCTGGCTTGGCATCTACTTGGGGTACACACAGTGAAGCCATCTCCGTGGGGAAGACGTGACATGCCCAAGTGTTCCCGCCGCCGCCTGGGGCCCCCTCCTGCTCCTAGAGTTCTCCCTGGCACGCTGGCTGGCTGACTCGGCTTCAGAATTTGACAAATACTAGCTTCTACGCCTGCTCTTTGAGGTTAAAAAATGTTCCGATGAAGGCAGGGCAAGGAAACATCAGAAGCCCACATCCCGCTCCTTTCTGTCCCGTCTGCATTTTTAAAAAAGAATTTGATTTGGACGTAGAAACCTAAATAAAAAGACTTCCCCTCTCCCTTTGGAGGGTTCTTTTCCCACTGTCAGAGGCTAACTAAGGTGATTGGAACACACACACTCACACACACACAAGCATGCACACTCCCCGGCAGGTCAGCAGTCTCTGGTACCCATGTTTCATCCTCAAGGAAACAAGGGCCTCCAGGACAGGCACCCACAGCCCCTGGGCAGCAGAGTTTGGTGAACAGCCAGGGGGGCTGGTGGGCCCCCGTCCGCTCTTGCCACGAGGGCTTCTTTAGCCTGGTTTAGTAGGAATCAGAGTCTGTGTAATTTCTGCCATGGCACCCCAGACTCCAGTTGTCCGGGTCTCCAAGCACAGCCTTCGACGTGTGACAAGAGAATGCAGGCTTCTTTGAAACAGGATTCTTAGAGCATGAGCTTAGGGAGCTAAGTGTGAAGGATGTCAGCAGCGGTGACACGCCCTGGGGGAAGATATGGGACCAGCTGGGCTCTGAGCCAACCGCTGGAGAGGGGAAGGCTGCCGAGAGTCAGAGGAGTTCTTCCAGGATCCTGTTTGCTTAAAGTGACCCGCTCACCGTTTCTCTTATCCTGGCCCCAGGGCACGTACTAATTTTCGTTCATGAATGTATTCCTTTGCAATCAAGTCATTCTCATACAACTGGCATTGTTTACTCCTCATAACCGGGGAATTGAGTGGCATTGCCCCTATTTTATGGATAAAGAAACCAAAGTTTCAGAGTGGCTTACATAATGTGTTCCCCAATGTAAGACTATTAGCATTGGCAAAGTCTCAGGCCCCCTGATTTTAAGTTCTTTCTCTCGCAGACCTTTAATCAAGAACAAGTGTGCACTGTATTCCTAGCATGGAACTAGTATCAGGTTCTGTTGAGAATTCAAAGGCACTGTGACTTGGTCCCTGCCATCCCAGCACTTACAACCTGGTCAGCCAGAATTATCAGATATGGAGGGGCTGGATGGTATCTGTTTAATGATTTATTGGTTTGCGTATGCCCTTAGCAATTGGTTCTTGAGAATTATGCGCCAGACACTGGGATAGGAATAAAAGGACACAAAGATGAAAAGGATACAGTCTCTATTTTCAAGACAAGAGGCTTTCATTCTTCATAACTGTTCAGTGGCTCCTCGTTGCTTCTACAGGAAAATCTGAAGTTCCTAACGTAACCCACAAAGCTATGGGAGATTGGACCTCTCTCCAACCTTACTCTGCTCTACCACACTGGGCTTTATTGAATTCCTCAAACAAGCTGAACCTTCTTCCTTCTGCGGGGTCTTTGCACCCTGGGATGGCTTCTCAGAAGTGTCATGTGAGTAGGGTATTGAAGAACACATAAGAGATTTCCAGGCAGAAAGTGATGGGGGAGGCAGTGGAAATCCAGATAGAGGAGTTTGAATGGGGAGGGACTGAGTGAATAAGAGTGGCTGGAAAGTTTCATAGGAAAGGCAAAATGGCCCTGGCTGGTATAGCTCAGTGGATTGAGTGCCGGCCTGGGAACCAAAGGATCAAGGGTTTGATTCCCAGTTGGGTCACATGCCTGGGTTGTGGGCCAGGTCACCAGTAGGGGGAAGAGAGAGGCAACCACACACTGATGTTTCATTCCCTCTCTTTCTCCTTCCCGTCCCCTCTTTCTAAAAATAAATAAATAAAATCTTTAAAAAAAAAAAAAAGAAAAGGCAAAACGTCCTTTGTGTATAACTGATATTTGGTAACTATTTGTTGGACAGAGTTGGGCTGGGAAGGCTGAGGACAGGCAGTGTGTCAGGACAAGAGAGCAGAAGAGTGAGGTTGGGACCACAGAAGCAAAGCCTCGGCTGAGTGTGCCCAGGGGCAGAGAAGCCATCGAAGAGGCAGTGTGGGGAGGCGGGGCAGTGATTTGTGGGAGGGCGGATCCTTTACCAGATGGAATAGGAGAACTGAACTCCAGGTGCAGTTCAGCTACCTGCTTTGTGATCTTGGACAACTCACTTCTCTTGTCTGGGCCTCAGAACTTGTGAGAAAGGTGAGTCTCTAACCTCTCCTTTCCAGGTGAAATGTGCTCTTTAAAGTTCAGGTGATGATGGAGAATTGCAGAGGCCAGGGTGGATACAAGAAATTGGAAAAGAGGAGGAAATCCCAGGGTAGAGAGAGCCCAGGCAGAGTGGCTGCACCAGAGCCCTCTGCAGCACGCAGGGCTCTGAGGGAGGACTGGAGAGGCCCCAGGGGAAGGCAGGGGAGGGGTGGGGTGGGTACTGCTGCCTGTGCCTCACCAGTGCCGCACCAGCACCAGATCGAACCCCAAATAAATTTTCTAAAACAACCTGACTTTTCCTCACTTCTACCCTGATCTCAAGTCTGATGTGGGGGGAACCAAGCTCACCAGTAGGGGAGAAGGCTGCTGTGTAGATAAAGCTGAGGGCCAACTTCAAAGAGTAAGGAAGGTGGGGGGAAAGAACTGAAGGGGCTTTGGGGACAGTCCAAGTGAAAGGACAAGCCTCTAACCCAGGTTTCTTCTCCAGTGACCCTGTTCTTCCCCACGGATGCCACTTGTTTCTCTCCTTCTCTTTCTTTTTTTTTTTCCCCCGTCTCTCTCTTTCTTCCTTCTTTCTTTCTTTCTTTTTGAGCTTTTGGAGAGGGGGAGCAAGGCCAGGGAGGTGGGAAGAGACTTTTTTTTTTCACATGAGTCCTCAGAATTACAGTTCACAAACTATTCAGTAAACTGACCGGCCTCAACCTCCCCTTCAACGGCCTAATCTAAGGGGTGGATCTATGTGTTTTGTTGCTTGTCAGAAACAATCGCTGCCCGGCCCATTACATTTACAGCACGTCGCCCTTTAATTGGTGTAACACGCTGAGGCCTGAAAGGAGGAGAGGTCCACAAAAGCGCCTGTGAATGAGCCTTGACTCACACAAAAACACTCTGCACAAGTTCAGAGCTGGCCACTAACAAGGAGGTAGGGAGTTAGTTTGAAAAGGGGTGAAGTTCAGAAATGTGTCACCTTGAGGAGCCTCCCATCAAAGCAATGGTCGCATTGACAAGCTGCAAAGAAAAAAAGTTAAACCTTCAGGGCTGCGGACTTGCCTGCTGGATTTATTCTTTTTAGACTTGAGGAAGGGTGGGGGTAGGAGAGGGGAGAGTCTTTCTTTTTCTTCTCTTCCCCACCCTTGTCTCTCTGCTCCCCTTATTTACTTCAGAGTGCCTTAAAGAAGTCGGCGTGAAAAACATACCCCCCACCCCCCTGCCAAGATACACTATTAAGAGAAATACATGTATAAAAAAGTCAGGCTGAATGCGGCTGCCTTAGGCCTCCGCAGTTGATTTCAGCCTCTGTGGGAATCGCGTTGTGTCTCTGCCCCCTAGTTTTCTAAGGCGACTCCCCACGTCCTGGGGCTGGGAGCAGAGCCTCCCTGGAGACCTGGATTCCGTGAAGGCGGGGGCGCGCGTTCCAGTTCAGTGGTGGCAGAGGAGACGGGTGCGAGCGAGGCCAAAGCGTGTGGGAGAGGGGACGTGGGCCAGCACGGCTCCAGCTCAGCCGGGATCCGCTACCGCCCAGGGCATGGGACTCAGCTTTCTCTCCTCCAGCCAGTAACTCCTGGGGAGACCCTACCCAGGCCGAGCAGGTGTCCACGCTTTAGTTCCAGTTTGCAAAATAAGGCTTTCCTAAAATTAGAAACTAGTCCGCGCAGGTGCAGGGTGGAGGTGGGGGACTGGGTCGCACCCTGCATTCCTCCGCATTCCATAGTCACCTGCTCGGTCCCCCTCACGCACCTTTCTCGTTGCACAGGCCCGGAATCTACCCAGTGGTGGTGGGGTCGATCTCTCTCGGCACCCTCCTCTGCACCTTGCCCCTGGCCTTCCTCTGTGGGGAGCTCCCTGCCACACCTTCCTCCCACCCGCGCCCAGAGGCACCCTCCTCGGCTGCCCCCCTCCCACCTTTGTCTGGGGACCGGCCCCCCGGCCCTGGAGCTGCTCTTGTGAACCGCGCGAAGGCCGGGGCGATTTTCAATGCAGGGCCGCAGCTCCCTCCAGGTTTGTAATCCGCCAAAAAGCCGCTGATTGCTGCAATCGTTACTTTTCATTAAAAAAACTTAGAAGCAATTTGGGAGAACCCTTCTCAATGAATACATTTACCCCCGAACGGGCTTTATTCTCCGCCTCCACTTGATGAGTTTCTCTGGCACGAATCCGTTCTTACAGGCACAGAATGGGCAATCCCTTGATCCCCGTCAATTGTCATCCCGAGTCGGGGCCACTTTGACCGCCAATAGTGGGGAAGTCAGAGCTAATCCTCAGAAGGAATCACGGGAAAAGAAAAGCAACAATAACCAAGTCAAGCGTAAAAAATGAAAGAGAAATCTCTATTATCACTCAGTACATTTCCCAGCTATGTACTGAAAAAATCAGCTTGCTTGTCATTCGAGTCAGACACCCGCACAAGAATATGGGGTCGTGGTGGGTTGGTAGGCTCACACGACGTGAGGACCGATATTTGAGAGCTAAAGGCCTCTCTTCTGCCTCTGCCAAATCCCCCTCACATCCACCATAACCATTAAATACAGACTGACTTTATTCTGTAGGGAGAGGCCAAGGGGTGGGTGGTGAGGGAGCCCCCAGCTGTGCATGGATACAAAAAAATCCCAGGGGGGGCAGGGTATCGGTACTAAAGAAACGCGCCCCTTGTGGGCACCTCCCGCTCCTGGACCCACGGTCCCTTTAACTGAGCCCACCGGGATCCAGCCAGACTACTGGGTACCCCCCTGCCCCCTCAGCCCCCGAAACCTTCCAGGCGCGGCCTTGGCGGTTTGGTCTTCGCGCGGTTGTAGGTCCTTGACGCTCGCGCGCACCGGGCCCGTGGGCCTCGGGTTCCGCGCAGCCGCGGGTCTCCCTGCAGCCCGCGAGCTGTGTGCTGGGGGTGGGGTGTGAGAGGACTGCAGTGCCTGGGGAGCAGACACGGGGAGACCTGGAAGAGTGCGCAAACACTGCCACTTTCCACGCTGACACCTACAATTATCGGACACAGGCTTTGATTCCTTTATGCCGAAGCCAAGTGAGGGTGAAGTTAGTTTCCAAAGGGGCCGAGTGTAAAGCAGGACGCAGGGTGGGGTTCCCGGCGTGGCCGCTCAGTCTGCGGGAGGGGTTGCCCCAGCAGCCGCGCGCCCTTGTACCTCCCACCCACGAAGGAGCATCGAGGTGGGGAACTGCTCTGGGAACCGAGTCTCCCCCAGCACCGGATTTGGGAGGGCCGCGAAGGACCTGACTCCTAAAGTACCTTGGGCAGGAAAAGGACCAGGGCCTGGGTGAGAACGCGCGGTTTCTGATCGTCCAGTGGCTTCCACTCGTCCCCTTCTCCCATTAAGTTATAAAACCTGTCTTGGGGGTGCCTTTTTTTTTTTTTTTTGTCTACTTTCATTTTTCCTAGGTGGGTCGAGGGAGCCTACGACGGCTGAGAGGTAAGGTTGCTTTACTTGCTTGCTCGCGGGACAGAGAGTAGGGGCCACGCGCAGCACAAAGGCCTCCACCAACTCTGTCCGGCTCCGCCAGGCCTCAGAGGCACCGCTTCCGCACGTGCTCCGATTCCTTCCTCGGCCTCCCACAGCGGTCTCCTGTGGCATCGCGGGGCCTTCGGAGGCCTGGCTCAGCTGCCATTTCATCCCTGGGCACCCAAACTCGTTAAATTTGGAGGGCTTCTCCTTCCGGGGAACCTCTTCAAGCTCTCTGCCCCCGCCCCCCGCCACCTGCACCCCACATACACAATATCAGGTGTGCACACGACATACGCTGCATTACCATCTATACGAACACTCTCACACTTGTGTACATCCGTACGCAAAAGCATTCACGCAGTAACAATACTCCCAGTTACACAAGACCTGGCTCTCTGCGTGCACATAGACACGCAGACAGGCACACATTCCTGCACATCAGGCACACAGGACACGTGTATGCACTCCTGCACTGCCTTCCCAGAATGGACAGGCGGAAGCTATCGGGTTGGGGGGCAAGGACGTTGGCCCTGAGATATGGGCCTCTCTTTGGATCCTGTCCTGGAAGATCCCTGAGCTTCCTGTGGGGCCTGTGAGCTGAGCCCGTGCTGTGCTCTCACGCCTCAACCCGCACTCCCCAGGCGACCACGCTGATCAGGCCAGAGCCCGCTTCGAAGACTAGACAGCGGGCCTCTGCAGCCCCCGACGAATGCCTGGGAGCGTCCATAGGTAGTGGACCAGCCGTCCTCCTGTGGCCAGGGAGGGGCGGGTTGGGAGTGGGATGGGCAGGGAAGGAGTGGATCCGACCTTACTGACCCGCATTCCCTCCCAGGTCGGGCAGTGGGCCCTGGAAGGATGGCTTAGAGAGCCGGGTGATAATCGCCCTCAACAAAGCAAGTCTGCCCAGATTTACATAAATGCGGATCTCCTCTCTGTCCGCGAACTGGAAAGGGTGCTTGCAGAGAGGGCGACATCCTGCAATCCTAATTAGTGATTTTTGTCCCCTCATTACTGGGCTCAGCATCTCATGCAAATGAACCCTTCATTTCAGCCACATTACCCCAGCTCCAGAATTAACTGACTCTTATCTTTAATGATATGCTGCTGAAGTTCTCCGAGCTCGACTAGCTTTTTATCTTGATTACTCTAATCAATAAGAAATGATAGAGTAGAAGTATAAACTCTATTGGCTTTTAAATGTTGCCGACGAGCCCTCTAGGTGCCATTCCCCTTCATTGTTATTTACTGAAATGATCTTCAGCCTAACAGCAGATGCAAGTAAGAGGTGAACAAGGATTAGCTTTGGGATCGTCCCAGGCAGCCCCTGACACCTTTGCCCCCACTCCTCTGGGAAGGTTCTTGGTGTTTGGGCTTGAGAAAGTGAAAATATGCATATTTTAAAAGAAAGTTGCTCTTTCTGAGGGGCAAAAGGAACACACACATAAACAAATGAAGAAACACCAGATTCCCCATCCCACCCAGACAGACAGTCTTAAAAGTCGAAGCTTTGAGAAAGCACTTTGAGGCACAGAGTGAATCCTGGAAATGAGTCCAGTCTATAAGACACACCCGCACCCTCCTCAACGACTGCACCCCGGGCTCACATACCTTTGCATATCAATATCTATAGACATGTGTATATGTACATGTAATTTCAGACAGAAAACCCAATTTCCTCTACTTAGTTCCCCTGAAAAGAAAATGAAGATTGCATCTCTTCCTGTCTGCAGATGATAACCTTCAACTCTAGCTGCATGTTGGGTGATGATTGGACAAGGCGTCAAAGCACCTCAATTGAGAAGTTTTTTGTTCCTAGACATCCAGGACCAGACAGGTTGAGATAGAAGCTCATCCCTCTCGCCTCAGGCAACCCATCACCACACCCCTCCAAGGTCCAGGACCCCACTACTCTACCAGTCGTGCCTCCCCCCACGCCAAGCACAGCCTGCGAAGCACAGTCTGTCCCCCAAGAAGAGGGTGTGGAGCATTTCTTTCCTTGGCTCCCTGAGAGCGAAGTATTTGTGGAGTATGTGAAACATCCCTTCTCACCCTTGACCAGCTTAACACTCCCCTCGCCCCCAAAACTGGGCTCTGAGTTAGGTCGCGTGGGGGCAGGAGCTTTCTGGGCGGCCCAGGGGCTGCAAGAAGGCTGGTCGTCGACGTTCATCAGAATCACGTGCTAATTTACTAGCTATCGTTGGAGCCAATGAAACCTACTGAGAGCCTACTCTGCCCCAGTGAGGAGTGAGGCCCTGGCTGTAGTCGCGGGGAATCTTTCCACGTCTCGCCGGACTGTCCGCCCCCGCGCCTGTCTGCGCTGCCAACGGTTCTCCAGAGGGTGGTTTCCAAGCCTCCGAAAACACAAACACGCACTGGCCACAACCCGGCCCGCCCTGCCCTGCAGGCCCGCAGGCCCGCAAGCCCTGGGGAGCGCCACGCAGGTCTGGAAGCGCTTGCGCCGGGTAGGTGGCGCGCAGCCCCTCCAGCTCAGGTAGCTGAGAACTCGGACCCCCGCCAGCGCCCCCCCCCCCCCCCCGCCTCCCCTGCCACAGGGCACAGCCCGGGGCTCGGAACAGCTCTCCGCCCCGGGGGAGGGGCGGGCCGGGCACTTAGTCTTCCAGGGGCCCGTGGGGTCTCGAGTGGGAACCCGCAACCCGCGACGTGCGGGCGGGGAGCAGCGGGCGGGGAGCCAGAGGGGCCGGAGCACAAACTCAGGTTCGCGAGGCCGTGGTGGATCCGTGGAAGGAGAACTTGGAAATCGCGGGCAGGCTAAGCCTTTTTTTATTTTTTTAAATGATACGTGGGGGGAAGGGCTGTATGTATCAAAATCATGTAAAATTTCTGTTCTTAGCAACATCCTTGTTATTAGGAATGATGACTAAACCGCCAGGATTATTCTGGACTGTAAGTTATCAAGAGCCCACTAATTTCACATTAAAGCCCATTGACTGCAACGACGTGATTGAAGGGTTTTTAACAATTAACATAATCAGAAAATGAGCTGAGATAATTTTTATTCAACTCATTACTTTTTAATAATGTATTTCTTTTAATTAATATCTTCTCCGTGAACATAACACAAAGCGAAGCCCCAGAGCCGGCCCGAGCCAGCCTGCGGGACCGACTCTGACACAGCCAAACACTTCACCCGCGGCATTCACGGCGTCTCTATTGTGGTGTGGATGAAATGGAGAAATCGTGTCCAAAAGTCACCGTGTTGTTTTGAAACACAATTTAGGGGCGGGGTGGGGGTGGGGAGGAGGCTGGGAGCGAACAAGCCCTACGCTTTTAATTCGGCTTGACGTTTTATATTTGGTCCCCTCTCTTGGTTTGCAGCCAGAGAGGCGACCAAACAAATGGGAAGGAAGAAATAGGAGGAGAAACAAGAAAAGGCTTTTGGAGATGAATGTCCGATCCTGGGTTTGAAGAGAATTGGGCTTCGGCTGCTGACGCCCGCTACCCGGGCCGTCTGGGGGACTTTGAAGGCACCGAGCTGCCTGTCCGGGCCGCGGAGGCTCGGCCCCAGCGCACCCGCCGGCGGCGTCTGTCAGGGCCGAGGCGCTCAGCCCTGGCCCCTGCCTCCCAGCTTCCTGGGCTGCGAGCAAGCGGAGCTGAGTGTCTCCACACCCCTGGCCCACAGGGAGAGAGGCAGGATCCTGAGCCACAGCCGCAGCCGCTGTTTGCACCGCCCAGGCGTTTGCACCACAGTCTCGGGTGGTGACTGCAGTGGTCCCGCGCCACTTTATGGTATCCCCAACTCCGGGGAACTTGATCCAACTCCAACGCCTCAAACGGGGCAAAGAACGCCATTTTTGGTGGCAGAGAGGAGTCCAGCCTCCCCCTCGACAAGCTGCTTCTTCACTCGGGTAACTCCGACCCAGGTGGCCGGGAAGGCGCATCTGCCTCGAGCCTTACCACAATTCCCCGCAAAAGGCTGTGTCTGGACTAAGATCTCTCGCCCCGTGGAGCCGCATCAGCCTCAGAAAAAAAGAAACAAAGTCGACCCCTGGTGGAAGAAAATGGAATTTTAAGAACAAAAGGAAGGTTTGAAGGAGCTGCTTGGGTCCAAATGTCTGTACACCGGAGAGGGATGGTAGAAGGAAGGGAGAGAGGGCGGGAAAGAATAAATAAGGAAAAGGAAAATTAGAAGTGGCAGAAAACAGGAGAGAGCACATAGCAGCAAGTGGAATTCAGGTGCAGAAGGCTGGGAAGAATGAGACTGAGAGAGCCGTCCTTTCGGGCTCTCGGGTGGACTGTGCATCCAGGCTTGGGGCCTGGCGGGTGCCAAGGGTCAGGCAGGGACAGCTGACTTCTCTTTCTCCCCAGTGGAAGTTTGGAAGTTCTATGATTCCAGAGGGCAGATGGAGGTTCCCGTTGGACACTTGCAGCCAGTGACTGCCTCTCCCAGAGAGTGTCCTGTTTCCAGAAAATTCCTTCTCTTTCCTCTAGCAGGGGTGTCCAACCTGCCGGGGCAGGAGGCTCAGGATGGCTGTGAATGCGGCCCAACACAAAATCGTAAATTCGTTTGAAACATTATGAGATTTTTTTCGTGGTTATGTGTTACAATGTATTTAATGTGTGGCCGGAGACAACTCTTCGTCTTCCAGTGTGGCCCAGAGATGCCAAAAGGTTGGACAGCCCTGCTTCTGTCTCCAACCAGATCTCTCAGTCTTAACTAGGTGATGGTAAGGCCAAAATCCAACATACCAAGAGGGAAAAAAAGAGGCTGAGAATCCAAGCCCATGCCTCTCTGGTATTTATAAATTGCTGGATTTTAATGGAAAATACCTGGGACACAGGGCTGTGTGCCTGGGGATGGTGGTATTTCTGGCACTAAGGGGAATCGGTGATGGGAGAACCACTGTCCTGAAGCCTCTGCTTCTGCCCAGGGTCAAACAGTTAAAAATAAAACAAGAAAGACAAGGTGACATCAAAGGTCTGACTAATGAATAAGTCATTGTTTACTCAGAGTGAGCGTTTCAGGTTAATCAAGGAAGTGCAAAGGGTGGCATTTATGGCCTCCAGCTCTTTTTAAAGCCTTTCTTGAATCCACTATCAAGATGTGCCTCTGGGTTGCTCCCCAAACACTCTGCTGTGTGTCCTGATACCATACAGGGGTTTCTTTCACACTCCTTCTCTCTCCTGCACCTGTGACATGGCAGGAGCATCTTCTCTTCCCAGAAATCTGACCCCTCTCCCACTATCCATTATCCAGAACTTGGTCCTAGGTCATTTCTCAGGAACTATTTGTTGAGTTGTTGGCTATCTCTGATATTCAGACTTTGGGCTCATAAACCAGGACTAAGAACAGGGAGGTTCCAGGCTGGTAAGGCAAAAATCCAACATACGAAGAGGGAAAAAAGAGGCTGAGAATCCAAGCCTCTCTGGTATTTATAAATTGCTGGCTTTTAATGGAGAACACCTTGGTCACAGGGCTGTGTGCCCAGGGATGGTGGTATTTCGGAATCTGGTGTGAACCTGATATTGCCACTCCTTGGCAACTAAGAACAATTCTTGCTGTTACAGGAAGTTGTGCATCAATATATACTGGAAAAGAAAGGCCACGTGCTGTGCTTGTAACTCTCCAAAGCAAGTGCCAAAGACAGAGGAGAGGAAGATGCAGGGTGGGCAGAATGTAGAGAGCACAGGTGTCCTGAAATCTGCTTTGAGAGAAGCATTTTAGGAGGATCAGTTTGGCGTCCTGGGTAGACAGCAAATAGCCTCTTGGGAGAGAAATCAATGAAATAGTTATAGCACACATTTACCAAAGGTTTGGGCTGCAGTAAATATTAATAAGGTGAGTCCACATTCTGAAGAGAGTAGACAGCCTTATGTCCCACCAAGTTTTGTCAGTGACAATGTGTGCCCCTTTTGGAGTTTCTCCACTTTGTGTCCTGACAGAGCCTTGAACCTCATCTGACACAAATGGGGACTTAGGCTTGAGATGAGTGATACCAATAAAATAAAGGAGCCCCAGCAAATAAATGCTTCCTGTGGCTGCCCCTGATGCCAGAGGGCTGTGGAGACCCCCAGCTGGCACAGGGCCCTCCCCTCAGACCACTCCACCTCATTTTTAAAGCTTCCATGAGCTCTCATCAGCTGCGACCTCACTAGTTTTTAATTTTTCTGCTACCAGAAAGGTCCCCAGAAAAAGTTGATACTAAGACTGAAAATACAGTGCTGTATGTGTAAAAATACATATAAAAATGAAAGAAAAAGGCAATAGGTGAAATAGTATGAAAATACTTATCAAAACTGTAAGAAATAACAGTTCATTTAAAAACTTTTAAGAATATCACTGAATTTAAAAATTATAGAATCTATAAAACATTGTATTTTGAAATTGCCTTAAAATCATTTGACCCTCTTATTTGGATAAATAAACTAAGGCGCAGAGAGATTACATAGCTACAGTTGATTAGTGAAAGGGCTAAATTAGGTGAAACAGGTTACACAGTGGAATGTACGCCTGGGAATCAGCATTTCTGTATCATCAGTTCACGTGTTCCATTTTGAGGAGGTAAAGAATGCTTTGTTGTTAGTTATCTGGAGTTTAGTCGTTAACTATCAATGACGAACAACTGGTTTCAAGTTTGAACTTCTTCTTCCTACCTCTAATCCTTCTCAAATCAGCACTAGGTTTTCAGCTGGGTCAAAATTTGTATTTTTCTTTGAAGGTCAAGAAAATGACAATCATAAAGAAATGGAGTGCTTCCAATTTTACTCTAGCAGACAATGCAATTTCAATACCTTAGCTTATACAGTTTATATATAAGCGTATACAATTTATCAAATGTCTCTGGAATGTGAGTGCTGGATGTGAGACTTTGGAACACACGAGTGGCTATAGCCAAATAATAATCAATGAAGCAGAGGTTTGCAATTATTTGGTTCATTTGAACTGTTTGATAGCTTACCTGGAGTCCAAGGCCTGGATTTTCTCATGTCACTGAATTTTTCTAGTTTTTAGCACAGGTACACAGTGGATGCTTAATGAATGCTCAGTGGTGAGGGCGACAACCAACATTTATAAAGCATGGTACACGCCATCGAGTCTTTTCACACATAAAGTACTAATAATTATAAAAGCTTCACTCTATGTTGTATAATTACAGCCTAAATAAAAATGCTGTGAGACTACTATAACTATCGCATCTCTAGCTCAATCATCAATTTATTTTAGGTCTTTTTTTTGGTAAAAACTGACACATTAAGCTATTTGACCTATGAAGAGAGGGATAAGAAGGCTTTGTGCCTTTTTAGGCGATGTAAACATGTGATAATTTTTCAGCTTGTAAATATTAGAATAAGAATCAAGGAGGAATGGACATAGCCCACCTAGGGTCAGTCTGGGGTCTCCTGGGCTTAGATTTCCTAGTCTGCAGCAGTGAATGTGCATAACCCTGGGGACGTGGTCTGTAGGTTTGTAGACTCACTGACAGTGAATGCTGGACATGTGAAAGATTAATACTGGCCAACACATCTAGGAACAGAAAGTAAACTTTTTCTGTTTTCTTTTTATTATGAAAAATTCAAACATAACAAAGGGGGGAGAATAATATAACAAACACCCATATGCTCATTGCTTATATGTATAATTGTTACTACTTTGCCATATTTGTTTCTTATTTTTTGCTGAAGTATTTTGAAGAAAATGTACGCAGTGTTCACATCCCTAAAAATTAAGAACCATTTGTCTTCATAACTTCAGTGCCTGTATCACACCTGAAAGATTAGCAAGTATTTTCTAATGTTATCCAATAGCTATAAAATAAACTTCATGGTATCATTCATACACAAGTGAAATTGTGAATACTAAGTGGGAAAAAATCCATTCTCTAGCCACCGGTATTCACCTTCGTGGTCCACAAGGGTGGCTTGGGGTTGTTAATAGCACTCCAGGGCCGGGACACCTGGGTCCTGACTGGAGGTGTGCGGCCCACTGGTGGTGACATCACAGACAAGTGGGCTGACTTCTCCTTCTCTCAGGTTCCTTCCTTGTAAACAAAGAGGATGGAGTAGATTATTTCCACGGGGGTTTGCTTGAAGAGCCGATAATCTTCAGGTCTAAAGCTTTATTTTCACACGTTTTGGGGATAGTGCAGGAATAAAGCAGAAACAAGTTGTTTCACTACCTGAGTCCATGCAGACTGCTGTAACAAAATATTGGACCACAGACTGGGTGGCTTATAAATAACAGAAACTGATTTCTCACAGTTCTGGAGGCTGGAAGTCCCAGATCAGGCTGCCAATGTGGTTGAGCGAGGACTTTTTCCTTGGCCCCAGACTTCTCGTATTCTGGCATGGTAGGAGGAGCCAGGGGGCCTTGAGGGATCTTTTCTATAACAGCACTAATCCCATTCATAAAGGCTCCACAAAAGCCCCGCCTCCTAACCCTATCCAAATTAGATATCAGGAATCCGATGTGAATTTGGAGGGGACACAGACATTCAGACCATGTCAGAAATATCTTTGCCATTTAAGGTAGCATTCTTTCTCTGCAAGAATGTACTTGTATTACCAACTCATTCTTTTTTCCATGATATTATTACCTTGACCGTGTTGCTGCGGCTGCTCCTTAAATGAACTGAGCCAGAGCATTTTCTGACTTTTCCACAGTGCCATAGGGAAGGAAATGCATGTCCCTAGATTTTCGTTTCTTGACCTGTGTGATGGTTAGTTTTATGTGTCAACTTGGCTAGGCTACAGTACCCAGATATTTAATCAAATACTAATCCCAGTGTTGCTGTGAAGTTAACATCTACCATCAACTGACTTTCAGAAAGAGAGATTACTCTCAACAATTTGCGTGGGCCTTAAAAGCAAAACAGGTTTCTTAAGAAATTCTGCTTCAAGACTGCAACATCAGCTCCTGCCTGCCTTAGTTCCCGGTCTGCCTATCTGCCTTATGGATTTCAGGCTTGTCAGTTCCCACAACTGCATGAGCCAGTTCCCTCACTCCAAAAACAAACCTCTTCCTACGCACAGTGCAGATGCTAGTGGTTCTGTTTCTCTGGAGAACCCTAACGATACAACCTGCTTTATAGGGAAGAACAATTTTAAACATTATATATGTTATAAATTAACTTGGATTTCTCTAATTCAGGATTTTGTTAATGTAGAATTTTCATTACTTAGATGTTACTTTGAAGTCTCACTTTTTAATGTCTATGAAGAAGGGCATTGGGCAAAAATGATAGATCATAGGTGGCAATGGTTTTCCCAAAAGGAGAATGAATAATATTTACTCAACAGGAGAATAATGCATTGATTGCATAGATGGTGCAGCATCTACTTTCCCCTGGAATCTCCTCCTAAATACCTACTAAGTACAAGTCTTTAGCTCAGGCTCTGGTTTTCGGAGGTGTCTAGACTAAGACAGTGACAGAAATTCACTGTTAAAGAATGGCCTCAAGGAGCAACTGAACCTGTTGATTAGAAATGAGTTTGAAATCATTTATGTTAAAATCACTTTTGCACAATGGTTTTGTAACATTAGTTTGGAATGCTTCATTTAAAGAAATTTACTTAGAAATCTAACATAGAAACAAAGAAAATTGGGTTTCCACTTCCATCCTTCCTCCAAAAGTGCCTGAAAGGGTATTTGGATTAGTTTGCTTATCTGCTACAACCTGGGGTGGGGGTAAGGCTTAGACAACAGTTTATTACCTGGCAGTTCTGGAGGCTAGAAGTTTGCGGTCAAGGCCAAGGTGGTGGCAGGGTTAGTTTTCTCTGAGGGCTGTGAGAGAAGGATCTTTTCCAGGCTTCTCTTCTTCTTCTTCTTTTTTTTAAAGATTTTATTTATTTATCTTTAGAGGGGAAGGGAAGGAGAGAGGGAGAGAAACATCAATGTATGGTTGCCTTTCATGCATCCCCTGCTGGGAACTGGCCTGTAGGGAACAAGCCTGCAACCCAGGTATGTGCCCTGACTGGGAATCGAACCGCGAGTGTCTGGTTCTGAGGCCCGTGCTCAATCCACTGAGCTACACCAGCCAGGGCCCTCTTCTTTTTTTTTTTTTTTTTAATATTTTATTTATTTATTTTTTGAGAGAAGGGAAGGGAAGGAGAGAGGGAGAGAAATATCAATGTATGGTTGCCTCTTATGCGTCCCCTGCTGGGAACTGGCCTGCAACCCAGGCATGTGCCCTGACTGGGAATCGAACCGCGATACTCTGGTTCACAGGCCCGCGCTCAATCCACTGAGCTACGCCAGCCAGGGCCAGGCTTCTCTTCCTGATGCGTATGGCCATGTTCTCCCCATGCATCGTCCTCTCTCTGTGCATGTCTGTGAGCCCACATTTCCCCTTCTGTAAGGACACTAGTCATACTGGATTAGGACCCACTCTCGTGGCCTCATTTCTACCCGGCCACCTCTGTAAAGACTATCTCTAAATAAGGTCACATTCTGAGGTACTAGGAATAGGATTGCCACATACGAATTTGGGGGGGACACAGTTCAACCCATAACAGTGTTTCAAGCCTTTTAGATCACAGTGTGAAAACTACTACTCTCGAAATTCAGTTGGAAAATTTGGAACAATCCCACCCATCAGATTAACATGTTTATTTAATAGGAGCACATTATGTAGATCCTCGGGGTAACAGTTCTACTCACAATTAAACATCTCACGTAAGCAATGTTTAAGTTTATTTCAGGGTAGAAGTACATCATGTGGAAACTCCTGCCCTCAAAATTCAATGGTTATCTTTGCATTACAGATCTTTTAAGTTTACAGAAGATTTGAAACTGCTATTTGGGAAAAGCTGTAGCCAAGATTGCAAAGTCTTACACTTTTATATAGTTTCTACTATGCCTGGTCACTGGAATAGTTGGGCCTCCTATTAATCAGTAGTACAGAATGCCTGAATTCTTCCCTCCCAAAAGTTACCATATGTATAGGTTTGTTAGATGCCAAAATAAATATCAATCTTAGTAGTTTTGGATGTGACAAAATTTCATTAGGAAGAAAACTTTGGGAATGTTAAAGGTTATTCTCAAATAAAAGACTGAAAGAGAAAACTAACCTGAGTAATACTTTTAAAGTAATAGACTTTATTTTTTAGAAGAGCTTTAGATTTATAGAAAAATTAAAGACAGTATAGAGCATTCTCATGTACCCCACACTCTGCTGTCCTTATTACTAATATCTTTCAAAAGTATGATGTATTTGTTACAACTGATGAACCAAACAGTCATACATTCTTATTAAGTGAGGCCCATAATTTTCTCAGATTTTTTTAGTTTTATTTAGTATCGTTTTCTCTTCCAGGATTCCACCCAGGACACCATGTTATATTTAGTGGTCATGTCTCCTTAGGTTCCTTGTAGCTCTGCGAGCGTTTCCTTGTTTTTAATAACCTTGATAATTTTGAGGAATACTAG
Organism: Artibeus jamaicensis; assembly: GCF_021234435.1. Taxonomy (NCBI): domain Eukaryota; kingdom Metazoa; phylum Chordata; class Mammalia; order Chiroptera; family Phyllostomidae; genus Artibeus; species Artibeus jamaicensis. The sequence continues at coordinate 23,304,349 of NW_026521812.1, forward strand.
TTGAATATTCTGTAGTAGGCCCTGCTATGGAGATTTGTCTGATTGTTCTTCTCATGCTTAGATTGGGGTTATGGGTTTCTGTGAGGAAGACCCCAAGGGTCAAGGGCCACTTCATCCCGTGATATCAAGAGAACATGCTGTTACCATGTTTTATCACTGCTGATTTTTACATTGCTCCCCTGGCTGAGGTGCTGTGTGTCAGATTTCTCCAATGCAAAGTCACTCTTTTCTCCTTTCACGCCCACAACAGTACTCTTTGGAAAGAAGTTACTATGCGCATTTAGGAAATGGGGAGTTGTCTTCTACATCCTTGAGGATGAAGGATCTACGTAAATTATGGGGAATTTTTTGCAAGGGAGGTTTGTTTCTTCTCTCACATTTATTTAGTCAGTCCTTTGTTATATCAGTATGGAGTCATGAATATTCATTTAATAATTTAGAATATGCTCCAATACTCCTTTATTTTGTTGCTCAAATTGTTCTTTGACCACTGGAAATGCTTTCGGTTGGCTCCTGTGTCCCTTTGACACATTCCCATCAAAGTAATTTTTCTGTCTTTGGAGTGCTTCCATACCTTTTGGTGGTACAGAAGCTCTAGGCTCATCTTGTGTATTTCCTGCTCCAGTCCTAGAATCAGACACTTCTCCAAGGAACCTGGGTTCCTCTTATTGGAAATTAGTACTAGAAACCAAGATTTGGGAGCTAGGTATGTTTGTTGCTTCTGGAGTGTCATTACTTCTAGGTCTTGTCAGCAGACAGAGCAAGGAGATACACGCATGTATACTGACTTGTTTATATACACACATCTATAAATAGTTCTATACATAACCATCTGTGTCCATATTAAGCTAAACATAATGTAGTTCATACTGATGTCTCCAACGCTAATCTATTATAGTCTCTTGATTATTGGCAAATTCCCACTCTAACAGTGAGAGACCTTGTTCCCACTACCCATTTACTTGATTGTTCAATTCCAGTATTCATGTGCAGTGTACCAGCATCATTAACTTGTACCCCTCTGGGAAATAACACCAACTAGAGTATAGTGCATATGTGCCATTCCTTTTGCTTTTAATCTTATAGACTCTGCTCACTTTTAAAGTTGCTTAGGCCAGAACCTTTCCCTCACCCCCTAATTTAGTAAATTTGTCTCATACATTTACAAGACAGATCAATTCACTTGTCATTCTCTGTGTTCCTTCCTGGATCCCCCAACCTCCTAACTAATTTTTTAAAAAAACTTTTTTTATTAAAGCTCACCCTTTCTGCTGCAAAATACTAAAGTTTTGAGAAATGCACAAAATCATGTATCCACAATTACAGGATCTTACAGAATTGTTTCAATGATCCCACCTCCAAATTCTCTGTCTTCTTCCATTTAACCCCTCCTCCCTTCGCAGATTTGGTGTAGCAATTTAATATAATTTTAAAAATCCACCTGGATTTTTTATGCAACTTGAGAAACTGATTAAAATACAAATAAAAGAGCAAATATCTAAAAATATACCAAACAATTCTGGGGGAAAAATAATGAGGATGTGGGACTTTCTCTTTAAAATATCAAGTCATTACAAGGCTTTACCAATCAAACTAATTTGGTTCAGAAATGTTCAAAGAGATCAGCTGAGTACAGTAGAAAGCCTGGAATTAGACTCATGCATTTAGGGGCTCTTGATCCACAATGGAGGTGATATTTACATCAGGGGTGACAGGATGAATGGGTTGATATATGATGTTGGTACAGTTTACTTTCTATATGGAAAAGTAAAATTAAGATCTCCATGTCACCCAAACCACAAAAGCAAATCCCAAATAGATTAAACTTGAAGAATGAAAATAAAACCTTTTAAATTGTTTGAAGAAAATATAGGGAATATCTTTAGGATCTTGGATCCCAGCAGGTTTCTTAAACTAGATACAAAAAGTACAAATCATAAAGGCAAAGAACTGATATTTGATTACATTAAACTTTTTTTGTATGAAAAAATATATACAAACAAAGTATGATGAAAAGCACAAAAAACTCAATAAATGTGAACAGAGACAGAAGAGTCTAGGAAGCTTGTGTCATTTATCAACATGTGAAAAGATGCTTAACCTTATAGGTAATAAGGAAAAAAATGCAAAACCTGAGAGACCACGTATCACCAATTAAATGTCAGCATGAAAGTTGGCAAGAGGTAAATCTTTGAACTTTAAGCAGCAACTTAAACTGTTGGACATATCATTTCCATTGCATTTTGTCGCCTTGTTGCTGCTCCTTCTGCATTCTGGTGACTTACTGTGACTAATCATACAGAATGTGGCAAAAGTACATTTACAGTTGTGAGTACATGAAACACAGTTTACTCTTGTATTATTATTTATCATTATATTATTTTCCATATAAACAACTGTGAACCTACTTTTGTCCCTCTTTGTATATATTTAAATCATTTGGATCTATCAAAAAAGGGTATTACTTGTGATAAGTTAGTAATAATGCTACTTCAAATGTTAGGCTTTATTTTAAGGCTCATTTTCACATTTTGTTCCTTTTCTTTGGATTAGTCATTTTATGAGGGCTATCTTGAGTTCCTCTGATGGGAAATCCAGTATAACAGTGTCTCTTTCATTTTATAAAGAATGGTACAAATAGGGTTTAATTAGAAGCACACTAGTGAGGGAATTAAAAGCTACTCTGAACCTGAAAATGAAATGTTCACTTTTAAATTGCTCACATGTTGCAATCCACCCTCTGTAAAAAGCTACCACATGTAAACTTAATTTGAGATGCGCCTTTAAAGATAACATGATTGCTCGTTATACTTAACCTCTTCCTCACCATGAGCCCACCAAAACTCATTTTATCTAAAGAAGAAAAACTCACAGATGTTTTAAGGCAGAAAAGGGAAATTTTCACTGCATTTTCTTTACAAAGAACATTCTGTAGAAGTATTTAAGGGTGAGAAGACCTTACTCTCATTAATGCACGTCCTACCTGCTTCTCTCCACAAAGAAACACATCTGGGAAGTGATTTATGCATCACATAGGAATCAATTTTGAATAAATATGTAGCTTTATATTTAAAACAATGCTTTAAAAACTAATACCAATACTTTCTATTATAATTTGTCTTCATTATTGCTTGTAATCCCATAACTTTTTCTTTTTTTTAAAGATTTTATTTATTTATCTTTAGAGGGGAAGGGAAGGAGAGAGGGAGAGAAACATCAATGTATGGTTGCCTTTCCTGCGTCCTCTGCTGGGAATTGGCCTGCAGGGAACCGGCCTGCAACCCAGGTATGTGCCCTGACTGGAAATCGAACCACGATTGTCTGATTCGCAGGCCACACTCAATCCACTGAGCTACAACAGCCAGGACCCATAACTTTTTCAAATTTAGATTTATCATTTTCTGCTGGGGTCCAGCATCGGCAGGTCTCAGAGTCCCTGAAGGATGGACGGCGCACGCGACAAATGAAGAGTCAGACACCTGATTGGATGCTGGAGAACAGCCAGCCCCTATGGGACTGACTGAACTCACAGAGTTTGATTTAAGCTTTATTTTTATAGAGATTGATACATAACATTAAAGGAGCAAGCGCATGGCATGAAGTTATGTTAAACAAAGGTTATTTTGAGAGTCATTAGTCAAACAATTAGAGCTAGCTGTATGAATAGAGCTTTTGATGTCCTGCTTTTCTTATCTAATTCTATTCTTGTCCAAGGTAGAGGAGGGGCTGTTACTCCATCAACTTCTAGATATTCAGGGGCTACTTCATTAGGGGGAAATTTGTTCTCTGGCCAAGAAACTATTTGGTACAACTTCACTGGAATTATGTGAATAATTGGGCCTGAAATACAGGTGCCTAAAAATCCCACCACCTATTAATCGCAAAAACAAACGTGCAAGGAGAAATAGACAGGAAGTCCAGCCACAGCTGCCTCTGCTTTGCAGATGCATCTCATCCGTCCCGACTGTGTCAAGGACGGCTGCTGGTTGGCTCCCCACAATTTTCAAGACTGAAATAGAGGGTACATTTAAATTAATGCAATTATAGGCTTTCTCATTTGAATCGAGATTAATTTCCTCAAAGGTAGGATGGAATAGCAACTTAAGGTTTGAGGTGAGAGAGTTCAAAGATGCTGAAAATGAACTGCTGAGTAAGAGGAGTATCTTTGCTCCAAACTGGATTTCAGGCAATTACCTATACAAATGCTGAGGGCTTGAAAGATTTCTGATATCTCGGCCTGAACGCTGAGAACTAGTGTCTTTGAATCCTTTCCTATCCATTTTGTCCTTTACATCTAGGTCCAGAAGGCCTAATCATGAAAAAAAGCAGAGAAGTAACCAAGTGCTTACGACCATTATGGAAACAAGGATTTGCAGGAAATCCTAAACACTCAAGGTCTCAACATTCACAGGATGATCCAGAATTTGTGTTTTAAATGCAGAACATTTCTGGAACAAATGTGTCACCCACATGTCTCTGTCATTAAGGCAACATGGTATATTATCCTAATGAATACATCTTCTAATAATGGGGTAGGTGATATTTTAATATATTTTAAGAGGAAAAGAGAAGGATTTTCCAGAGGTCATTATTTTAGAGAGATGGCTAATTATCTCATGTTTATAGATCTCTAAGAAAGATAATTTTAGTAAACTTGAGCCTTACATTTCTCTTTCTATAATCTTTAGAATATAAAAAGAATAATACTGGCCACATATCAATTTATTAAAGTCACACTTCTCCCAGGATAAAATTTATTTACCCAGAATATAACCAATTACTGTATATACAGGGTCTAGCAGAAGTGATGCCTGCTTGAGTGTGGTTGGTAGGGTAATAATATAGGTGTAATAATTTATAGTTTTAATTTGAACATTTTATATAAAATGCACGTGGTGTGCTTAAGTGTGATATTGTTATGTTACAGAATTACATGCTTATGATTTTTTAATAAAAGGTTTTGTAATAAAGATGGGTTGTTATTTGTGTTGGGTACTGCATGTGCTGTGTGTAACTCAAGCTTAAGATCAGCATGAAATAATAGGCTGGCTGCCCCGACTTCATACCATTCCATTCTAATGCAGAGAAATTTCATGTTAGGTAGCTTTGTGTCAGGTGAATTTATGATTTCATTTAGGCTTTATAAAATACTGAAAATACACTTATGGATCTTCAGTTCCTCCTGTATGGACCCTAGATATCTAGGGATCTCAGGCTGGAACATGGTTTTAAGGATGGAAGCAACTGAGTCTCTGCTTTTCTAAATATTATGATCATTTCAGTCACTATGAAACTGAGTTGAATCTCTGCCAAGCTCATCTGGATAATTAACATTCATTTGTATTTAAAATGGCTCAGAAACCAGGAATATACTTATCACTATTAATTAATTCTTTTTGTGAAAGAATGGCCCAAAGAATGAGCTACATTAATTTTTATTTTATTTTTTAAAGATTTTATTTATTTTTAGAGAGAGGGGAAGGAAGAGAGAAAGAGAGGGAGAGAAACATCAATGTGTGGTTGCCTCTTGCAGGCCCTCTACTGGAGGCCTGGCCCAAAACCCAGGCTTGTGCCCTGACTGGGAATCGAACCAGCAACCCTTTGGTTCACAGGCCAGCACTCCACCAACTAAGCCATACCAGCCAGGGTGGAATGGGCTATATTTTAAAAAAACACATAAAAGTGAATTGGCCCTGGCTGGTGTAGCTCAGTGGATTGAGTGCAGGCTGCGAACCAAAGTGTTGCTGGTTCAATTCCCAGTCAGGGTACATGCCTGGGTTGCAGGCCAGGTCCCCACTTGGGGGCATACGGGAGGCAACCACACACTGATGTTTCTCTCCTTCCCTGCCTTTCTTTCTAAATATAAATAAAAAAATAAAATATTTTTAAAAAGTGAATTGAAGGGAGCCTCATCCAAAGGTCCAATAGCCTCAAAATTCCTCCATTTACCCAACCTACCTTAATATCACCCACTTCCTTTTTTATACCATGGACTCCAGTGGGCTACTGTTTATGATCAGTTTTTCATTAGGAGGGTAGAGAAGGCCCTTGCAGTGGACACCCAACAATTTTGTTATCCAGCCTCCTTTCTCTGCAAACTCCGCCCTTCCCCCATCATCCACATGGTCACAGAATAGCCGCTGAGCAGCCCTGGTTATAAATGATGACTGCCTAACTCTTGTACTGGCTATAGTTTGGACTGAACAGAAACTCAGCCTTGGGAAATCTGGAATCAGGAGTAAGATCTGGCCTTTGTCTAGGCTGAAATCTTCAATACAACAGATATAAAAAAATGGAGTTTGTGCAGCCATATTTTTTTTACCACGAACAATGGGTGGTTAAAGAGATACACAGGGAGACACAAAGACAGAGAGACTATCTGGTGCACAGTTCCAGTCCCATCTTGAGATATGGCCTTAGTTTCATCTTTATAGTTTCCAATTTTTGTTTAAGTTAACTTGAATTTGTTTCTGTTTCTTGAAAGGAAAAAAGATTCAACAGAAAGACTGACTATTGTCAAGTCCCACAGTCACATTATTACCTCTCCTAGATCAGCCAGGAGTCATTCTCCCAGAGGCAGAGAATATAGTCTCTGAAGATCTAGGTATACAATCATGGCACCCCAGGAAAGTCAAATGGAATCTTGGTTTATAGCTGACAGGTCCAAGATTTATATGCAAATATGAATGTTTATGTATATGTATAATCAAGTAACTAATTTAAATAATTGTCATAGTATTTTAAATGTTAGCAGACTAATAAGAGGGAATGGAGAGGCAATTATCTCCCCCATGTTTCTGAGAGCAGCAGAATAGTTCGTTGGGGGTTTTTTGCTGGGTAATTTTTCTAACTTTTAGGAGGAAAAAAATGACCCTGTCCATAGTTTTATCATTCAAATATAAAGCATAGCTCTCCATTCTCTATGAAAGCTGGGGTGGACACAGCTGGAAAGAGCAGGATAATTAGAATGTCAATCAGATCAGGGGAGAGTAAATGACTTTACTTGAATAGAGCATTCGGGAAGAACTTAGAATTGGAGGGAAAATAGAATGGTTTGCAGAAGAAGCAAAGCAAACAACATAACATTGACTTGATCTTCAAGTAAGCACAGTGGAAAGATGATAACAAGTGATATTTACTCCAAATGTTGCCTGACATAGGAGAATTGAGGAACATCCACTTTTCTGAGACATGGACATTCATACCTTTTATTTTATTTGTAACAATTGCTTCCTTCTGATTTTGATGTCACGTACACAGCGAATGTGACCAACAAAGAATATTTAAAATTTGATATTAAAAAGTCATGCTGTATAGAAATAGCATCTTGGACTTTTGGTCAAGATGGAGACATAGGTAGACACACTTCACCACCTCTTGCAACCATAGAAAAATTACAGCTAGATCTCAAAACAAAAGACACCCAGAACCATCAGAATATTGAGCTGATTGGAAGTCCAACAACCAAGGATTTAAAGAAGCCACATTTGTCTAGGCAGGTAGGAGGGGCAGAGTTGCAGAGATGGGTGCAGACGTATTGAGATGTGATGTGGTGCAGCGTGGTGGTGGCGGCAGCAGAAGGGATCATCCCACATTCATATACCTTGGGTAAAAATCGAGAGGGCTACCTTTGGAGTGAGCCATCCCAGCCCCAGGCCAGACTACACAGCTCACGGTTCCAGTGCCAGGAAGAAATATTCCTATAACTCCTGGCTATAAAAACCAGAGGGGGTTTGGCGCAGCAGAAGAAACTGCTGGATTTTCAGGAGAGTCAGCTGAAAGGGCCCACACAGACTTAGAATGTACACAAACCCATCTACTTTGGAAATCACCACCAGAGCAACAGCTGGAAGAGCACCAGTCATATATGGGAAGTGGGGGATGTGAGTGAGAACAGGTCAAGTAATGGGCAAACCTCCAGAAGCCAGGCAGCAGCATTGTCCCCTCTTTGAGCCCTCCCCCACAGAGAGCCACAAAATAGTAAAGTGGGTTGCCCAGATACTTAAGGCTCTGCCCCAAACAATTTACACGTGCCTTTTCTACAATAGGCCACACTACTAAGACAGGGAGTTAAAGCAGCTCTACCTAATACATAGCAACACACACAGGGAAGCTGCCAAATTGAGGAGACAAAGAAATATGGCCCAAATGAAAGAACAGAAAAAACTCCAGGAAAAAAACAAAACCAAATGGAGATGACCAGTCTATTAGATGCAGGTCAAAGCACTGATGATCAGGATGCTCAAAGAACTGGTGCAATTACTATAACAGCATAATCAATAATATATATATTTTTAAAAAGAAATATCATCTTGTTGATTTCTCTAGCAATCTATATTTCCCAGAAAATTAAATGGATAACCAATAATAAGTAATAAAGCATGCTCTGAAACTGTGAAGAGATACATACATTCCAGATGTGGTTATTAATAACTACAAAACCATGGGTCCCCCACACACTGGCCAAGGACCAGTACCAGTCCTTGGCCTTGGCAAGCGAGCAAGTGAAGCTTCATTTGTATTTGTTTTCACTCACCATCACTTGCATTACTGCCTGAGCTCCACCTCCTGTCAGGTCAGCAGCAGCATTAGATTCTTACAGGAGCACAAACCCTAATGTGAACTGCAGGTGTGAGGGATCTAGGTTGCACACTCCTTGAAAGACTCTAATGCCTGATGATCTGAGGTGGAGCTGTGGCAGTGAGGCTAATGCTGTGCAGCAGTTGCAAGTATAGATTATCATTAGCAGAGAGGTTTGACTGCATAGAGACCATAATAAAGCAATTGCTTTCAGATTCATATACCCTATCAGTGAGTGGCAAGTGACAATTAAGCCACATCTAGTGGCAGGCTAAACCCACCCTCTATCCCAGCCTTAGTCCATGGAAAATTGTCTTCCACAAAACCAATCCCTGTGCCAAAAAGTTGGGGACCACTGTACTAAATAATTAAGATTTTAACTAGTGCAATTACTGTTTTACTTATAATTAAGGTATCTTTATTAGTATTTTACATAGAAATAGAACCAACAGGATGTGTGTATGTGATTATATATACATACACATACATACATACATGTGTATATACATACATACATATATTATCTGTCCACAAGGTATTCTGCCATATAATACGAAGAACAGATATTTATTTATTTATTTATTTTAAATTTTAACTGTTTTATTGATTATGCCATTACATTTGTTCTATTCCCCCCTCCACCCTGCATGCCCCTCCCCCACCATTTCCCCCTTTAGTTCATGAACACGTGTCTCAAATTCTTTAGATTCTGTATTTCCCTACTATTCTTACCCTCCCCTATCTATTTTCTGTCTACTGTCTATGCTACTTATTTTCTGTACCTTCTACCCCCTTCTCCTTCTCCCACTCCCCTGTTGCTAACCCTCCATGAGATCTTCATTTCTATAGTTCCACTCCTGATCTAGTAGTCCTCTTAATTTGCTTTTGTTTTAGGTGTGGTTGTTGATAACGGTGAGTTTGCTGTCCTTTCACTGTTCATCTTTTTTATCTTCTTTTTCTTAGATAAGTCGTTTTAACATTTCATATAATAAGGGCTTGGTGATGATGAACTCCTTGAATTTGACCTTATCTGAGAAGCACTTTATCTGTCCTTCCATTCTAAATGAAAGTTTTGCTGGATAGAGCAATCTTGGTTGTAGGTCTTTGGATTTCATGACTTGGAATACCTCTTTCCAGCCCCTTCTTGCCTGTAAGGTCTCTTTTGAGAAATCTTTTGAGGACAGTGATGCTTCGGGCCCCTTCAAAGTAGGTGCCTTGGGGTCTCACACAATTCTCCCAATTGCCATCAGCTGCCCTGTTGTATTTTCCTGAATCTCACTGATGGTCTGAATGTTCTTCCCTTTCAAAGGTGATTTTAGTTTTGGAAAAATCCAAAAGTTGCAGGGTGCCAAATCTGGGCTGTAGGAGGGTTGAGTCACTTGGGTGATTTGATATTTCACCAAAAAACTGTGCACGAGAGGTGATACATGAGCAGGTACATTGTCGTGATGAAGCTGTCAATCACCAGTTGCCTACAGCTGTGGCCTTCTGAATCATCCAAATGGTTTCTGCAGAGGAATGTTCAAGCTTAACACAAAGTCTGATGTAGATTCATTGCTGTACTCACTCATTTTGAATGCTATGGCTACACAGTACACATGCACACTTAACAGCATCTATAGCCCTAATGATTAGTACAGTGAAGTTGTCATTGTACACACATGTGCATTCCAGCCCACTCTCCTTGGCTGCCTGGTTACATTGGTGTTGTGTGAACTATTCTTATTACATTAACAATGGCTGGACTTTTTCTGGACAGACTGCATTGCATATATACACACATATACACATATATTTATACACACATATATGTATATATAAAGAGTATAAGGAATTGCCTCATGTGATTTTTGGAGGCTGAGAAGTCCCAAGGTGTGCAGTTGGCAAGCTGGAGATTTAGAAGCTTATGTGTAATTACAGTTTGAGTCTGAAGGCTTGAGAACCAAGAGAGCTGATAGTGGAAGTTCCAGTTTGAAAGCTGGCAGGCTCAAGACCTAAGAAGAGCTGATGTTTCAGTTCAAGTCTGGAGGCAGGGGTTAAAAAAACAATGTTCCAGCGCAAAGCAGTCAAGTGGGAGGAGTTCCCTCTTACTCAGCATTTTATTCTAGTTAGGTCTTCAGTTGATTAGATGAGGCCCACCCACATTAGGGAGGGGAATCTGCCTTATTCAGAGTACTCATTCGCATATTAGCCTACCAAGAAACATCCTCACAGGCACACCCAGAATAATGTTTGTCCAAATGTGTGGGTACTCCATGAACCAGTCAAGTTGATACGTAAAATTAACCATCAAAAGTTCACCCTTTGTTAACTTGGCACCCTTTGCATCTCCTAAAACCAAACAATCTCTAAAAATATTCAGTAACAAAGTCGTAATTCTACCTAACATGATACAACTATACTGTGTACAACCAAAAACAGACTAACCCCTTTCCCAGAAAAGGAGGTACAGTCCTTAGTGATGTTTATTCTTCTTCTTGACATCCCTTAACTGAAATTCTATGATGTAAAATTAGCAATACTTAAATACTATGACATAAAGTAAATATACCTTATGTTACACAATAAGAGAATAAGAGGGAGAAGAAAACAAAGATTTTACACACACATTTATAACAAAATAAAGAAGAATACTCATGACGATTGCAGTCCCTGTTTCTATAACTGGTCACATGGTTGTAGTTGGTATCAAAGGCAGTTATTACTGCCTTTTTCCACTCCCTATTCTGTATTCCCTTTGCCTTCAGCAAGCACCTCAGCTGGTCATGGCTCTTTGCCTGGTGGGGTGACCCAAATGTCCATTCCTGTAGGGTCTGGGACAATAGTGGTCCTGCCTGAACTGGGTCGCTGTGGTTTCCCATTGGCTTTAATCAGAAGGCATGGTAATATCAAGAGACACCCTAAGGGACCTCCTGTTTTTCAGACATACTCTTCCTTACCTCTGTTGTGAAGCAGTAGTCCAATTTCCCCTTGGTAGTAAGGATCAGCCACCCCAGCCAGCATAGTTATTCCTTGTTTTGCCTATTGTTTCAGATGCATGAGGAGCCCAAAGTAGCCAACTGGCAGTCTTAACTTTTAATTAAATGGAATCATTTAATTGTACCTCTTGGTGGATGCATTGCCTCCATTTGGAACTAAGACCTCTGGGTCAGCAGAACATAAGGTCCTGGGAACAGTAAGCAAAAATGTTTTTAGTGGATCACTAAGGGTGATAGTGAACAGTGCTACTCCCATTTCCATTTCTTGATTCCTGCACCAATGAATTCTGGCCATGGAACAGCATCATATATTAGGTATCTAATTAACAATAAATATTTCTGTTATATTAGGAAATTAATTTAGTGATCATAATTTGGTTACTGATAATATAAAAATACTAAAGTGTACATATTCATGTACATTTCTATTCACTTCTTTATTTTTTCTGTTTAAATAATTAAAAATTTTTTCATTTTTGTTTTTTTTGTTTTTTAAATATATTTTATTGATGATGCCATTACAGTTGTCCCATTTCCCCCCTTCATTCCCTCTTCCCTGCACACCCCTCCCCCCACATTCTCCCCCTTTTGTTCATGTCCATGGGTCATAAGTTCTTTAGCTTCTACATTTTCCACACTACTCTTGCCCTCCCCCTGTCTATTTTCTCCCCACTGTCTATGCTACTTATTCTCTGTAACTTCTCCCCCATTCCCCTCCTTCCAATCCCCTGTTGCTAACCGTCCATGTGATCTCCATTTCTGCGGCTCCACTCCTAATCTAGCTGTCTGCTTAGTTTGCTTTTGTTTTAGGTGTGGTTGTTAATAACTGTGAGTTTGCTGTCATTTCACTGTTCATATTTTTGATCTAAGGTCTCTTTTGAGAAATCAGCTGACAGTCTGATGGGAACTCCTTTGTAGGTGACTGTCCCCTTATCTCTTGCTGCTTTTAGAATTCTCTCCTTTATTTTAACCTTGGCTAATGTAATTATGATGTGCCTTGGTGTGTTCCTCCTAGGGTGCAACTTCTTTGGGCCTCTCTCAGCTTCCTGGACTTCCTGGAAGTCTATTTCCTTTGCCAGATTGGGGAAGTTCTTTATTATTTATTCAAATAAGTTTTCCACTTATTGCTGTTCCTCTTCCCCTTCTGGCACCCCTATGATTCAGATGTTGGAATGTTTAAAGATGTCGTGGAGGTTCCTAAGCTTCTCCTCATTTTTTTGAATTTTTGTTTCTTCATTTTTTTCTGTTTGGTTGTTTCTTTCTTCCTTCTGGTCTACTCCATGGATTTGAGTCCCAGTTTCCTTCCCATAACTACTGGTTCCCTGTGCATTTTCCTTCATTTCACTTAGTGTAGCCTTCATTTTTTCACCTAATTTGCGACCAAAGTCAACCAGTTCTCTGAGCATGCTGATCACCAGTGTTTTGAACTGTGCATCTGTTAGGTTGGCTATCTCTTGGTCACCTAAAAGTATTGGCTCTGGGGCTTTGATTTGTTCTTACATTTGAGCCATATTTTTTTGGTCTGGTTGCACCTGTTATGTATCTCATTTCTTTATTGAGCAAGTATTTCCTTGAAAATATATTGATACAAACTTGAAGTTCTAATTCATCTATGAAAAATATGTTTACAACCATATAGTCTATCAGGTAAATGTGATTAAATGTCATTGCTTTATAAATATCTCCTAACAAAGAAGCTATAAAATGGTCTATTTGGGAATGAGAGATTTGGAAATGAGATTGGACACAGGAGTGAATACACGAGACTCTGCAAAGTGTTATAAATGAACAATATTATTTATACATTCCATGTATTTGGGTCATTCTCATCAGGCATGCAAAGTTTATAAGCATTAGAAATTAATTCATTGCATTTTTGCACATTAAAGAATTATAAAAATGAAACTATAAGTTTTGGCCTTGCCCAGGTAGCTCAGTTGGTTAGAGCACTGTCCCAATATGCCAAGATTGTGGGTTCAACCTCCAGTCAGGGCACATACAAGAAGCAACCAATGAATGCATAAATAAGTGGAACAACAAATTGATATTTCTCTTTCTTCTTCTCTCTCTATAAAAATCATTAAATAAAAAAGAAAGTATAAGTTTCCACTGATGTATCAAAGGAAAAAACACTTAAAGCAAATGTACATTTGCACTATATAAACTCTATTTGCACTATTTGCACTGTATATCAAGTGCCTACTATGTCTACAGCATCAGGCTACTTGGAGGAAACAGACGGTGAAGAAGGAGAAGAAAGACATAAAAAGAAGTTGTAGCATCAACAAAACAAGAGAAGGATATTGGTATGAGTCAGGGAGCATTGTGAGTGAGGTAAGAAGGGTTTCCATAGAGAGGAGGGGGCAGCAGTGACTAGGAGTTTGCTTACATTCAGAGGGATTGATCAAATAAGTGAATATATTAAGAATAAGGGGAATCTGGTTTTTCCACTGTTGGAGAAGGGAGTTACAAATATGAAAAGGGAGAAAAGTAGAATGAACTCAGTAGTGTTAGATCAGAACTAGCAATAACAGTGACTGGAAATACATATAGATATAAAAATAAATGTAAATGTGTGTATATCTATGTATATGCACACACATACACATGTATTTTTTGTGTATGTTTTCCTTGGCTCTGTCCACTGAGAAAGCTTAGTAGCAGAGACACCCCTATAATGTCCATACATAGTGCCTAGATGGTGGCTCCTTAATATCATTCTTCATTAAAAAACATACAGAAAACCAGGAATCCTTGAGAAATACCTGCTTCCACCACTGGGGCGGGTAAAGTGCAAGTTTAGCCAGAGTCATCTTGTGCTAGAAAGTAAAGATGTGATTGAAGAATGATGGGGACATAACAAGAACATACAGAAACCAGCTTGAACATGCTCTCACGGGCAAAATCTGGGACAATCTGAACATCAAATTCAGTTTTTTTGGTAACAAAAATGAAACAAAACAGTCATCACAAGGATATTTAGGAACTCAAAACAATATCCAAACAGATTGGGTAAAAAGTAACTCTAAGGCCCCTCAGAAAGATAAATTATACCACAAGCTTAGTGCGGACACTGGCCCAAAGTGTCCGAGGCATTTTGGATGAGATAAGATAAATTCACACAGACTACCAAGTTCTGTGGAGGAAAAGGGACGGCAGGGCTACTCTCTCAAGGGGAGAGCACCCTGACCCTTGCCTTGACAGGCTTTTATAGGCTTTCTAATAGCATACATCAAAGAAGGTTTTCATTCATTATACTGTTTGTTTTAGGTAATTACTTTTTAAAGATAACAATGGAAGGGATGTTCTGATTATTTCTTACAGATTAACAAGGAAAAATGTTGCAAATGCAAGGGAACAATAAGAGTAACAGGTCTGGTTATACTTCAATACTTGGGAGAATTATCACAGATAATTCTGTCCAACACAGCATCACCACCCAGATGGGGTTACATACAGCTAACTAAATAAAATTAAACATTCAGTTTCTTGGTAGCAGTAGCCACATTACAAGTGCTCATCAGCCACATGTGGCTTGTGGCTACTCTATTAGAGAAAGCAGATATAGAATCTTCTATCATTATAATAAGTCATCAGACAGTACTGATGTAAGCAGTTTAACGTGTTTTTTTTTCTGAAGAAGAGAGCAAGTTTACTACATTCAATACTGACTTCCCTGTCATTTTCTGTAGAAATACTGGTTTATTGTACCAAGTATCCAATGTTCACCTATAACTGGTTAAAATGGACAGAGTGTGGGGTATTCCACTTATTTTCAGGTGAATTCTTCACATATCCTGGCTTTTGAAAGTTCTCCTTCCACAAATCTTTTACAACTATATATCCTGGTAAACCTCAGTCATAATTTCTTTCCATTGACCTAGCCCAATGTGATGGCTTGTTGTGGATAATAAGGAGAGGCAGCTAATCTCCCGAAAACAAGATACATCAGCTTCTTTGTTTTGAACCTGTAGCCAAAGGAGTCCAACAACTCCAGCAAAAACAGTAACACCAAGTCTTGGGGAAAAACCCAGGAGGTACGTTTGGGTTATAGTCACAGCTGTATAACCATCACCAAGCAAACTTTGCATCTTGAGCTCGGTTTGGGAGTACGGTTCCTGACACCAACTTTTAAATGGCTCGCAATACTGTCAGAGACGTGAGATGCGTTCTTCAGGTTGAGTCCTTGGGTCTTCCACTTATTTAGGAACGAAGTAGAACAAAAGCTCATTAACATTCACAGAAGTTTTGTGGAGTCCCTTTCCTATGAAGCACAGACTCTGGTGAACATACTCAGGCTGGCCAGTCCCAGGGATCTCTGAAGTGACTTGAACATGTTGCTGGCAGCGGCGGCTCTTGCAGGTCCATGTTTGTTTCTTTTTTAAAGCTTGGAAGTCCTACTAGACTATGCTACCAAAAATAATCAACAGCAGGCGTTTTTACTCTTTCTGAACAGGATGACGGTAAAATTATGTTAAGAAACACCAAGCCCCCCCAAAAATCTGTAAAGGGTAAAGGCCCTGCCAGCGGCCTTAGGGAATTCACTTGTAATTCCCCCAAGTCCGTCTTTCTGCGTTGTGACTTACAGAGCGCAGGCAATTCCCACAGCGGTGGGTGATAGAGGGCCAATACCCGGGAGATTTGATTGTTCGAAGAGTGGACGCCTGTTTCCACAGGACAGGGGAGGCTCGGTTGGGTGGCCCACAGTCAGACAACACCCAGCACCCAACTCTCGCGCACCCCGCTGTCAACCGCCTGACGAGGGCTGTGGTCCCGAAGCAGCTCGAGTGTGCGCACACCCGGACACGCCCCGGCCCGCGAGCCAGGAGGGCTCTCGGTAGCCTATAGGACCCGGCGCTGCGCGCCGGGGGCGGGGCAATGACGCAAGCACCTCGTGACTCCACTTGCGGCCTGCGCGTCGAAGAAGCCGGAAGCAGCGGTGGTCGGCGGCGCCGGCTTGCGGTGGGGCGGTGCTGCTGAGCACCCTCGGATGTGTGCACTCTGCAATGGATTCCGACGCGACAGTTGCGGGGCGGAGGTGGTTGCTACTGCCGTGGATACTGCTGGTGTCCCTGCTGTGGTCGGGGCTGGCTCTGGGCACGCTAGGGTTGGACAGCACCCCCCACAGGGTCCTGTATGACCTCCTGTCGGAGCGGCAGTTGCTGATGGTGGAGGACTTGTCTCTGACCCTCCTGCAGGGAGGAAGGCTAGGACCACAGTCTCTGCCCCCGGACCTGCCGGATCTGGATCCTGAGTGCCGGGAGCTGCTGCTGGACTTTGCCAACAGCAGCGCGGAGCTGACCGGGTGTCTGGTGCGTGGCGCTCGGCCGGTGCGCCTCTGTCAGACCTGCTACCCTCTGTTCCAACAGGTCGCCAGTAAGATGGACAACATCAGCCGAGCCGTGCAGGTGGGTAGAGGAGCATAGCCGGCACCTCTGGCGTGGAGGGTTGGGAAAGGAGGAGTACGTGGTCGTGGTTAACTTGCGGTGGAGCTGTTTCCCCATCTGTAAGAAAAAGGGGTTGGGCTAGGGCTGTAGAGTTTGGGCATCAAAAAGTGGATGGCCTTGGGGTTTGAATTTTTACCTTGGTGGCGCTGTCGGACATCCTCTTAGTTCATACTATTTACAGATAGATAGGACTAGTTTTCTTGGGGCTTCTCCATCCCTAACCCTACCCTTTCTTTCCTTCCCCACTTTAACCCCCTCCCTAAACTTCACCACAGCTTCGTCGTACTTCCATATGGAGTTCCCAGGAAGGACCCTTTTCTGAAATTCCATGTAGAGTGGGGAAGCCGTATGTATTAGTGGTTAGGACCTTGAGCTTTGTATCCAGAAATGTTCAGATCCATCACTTTGTAGAAGTTTGACCTTGAATTATCTTAATTTCTTCCTATTAGCAGTATACTCTCAGCAGGTTGCATACTCTGTGCTTTTTTTTCTCATCTGTAAGATGGAGATAAAAGGAACTCTTAGAAAATTGGAACATAGGAATGGTTCTTACGGGAGCTAAAATGTTAGGAAACGGTAAATTGACCCATCGCACCCCCGCCCACCTATTCTTGGCACTCTTAGAGCTGTTTTGGTCATGTGGTAGGTGCCATGAAGGACTTAAAAAATATATGTTCCTGCTCCTAGGATCCTTATAGGTCTAGAATAGGAAAGGAATAGTGTCAAGTCTGGTGGGAGTCACGAGGTGTGGGCCAGAGTTGCCTCGTAAAGGGAAAACATGAATAACTTTGGGATTGTGGAGTGGGGAAGTTTCTCTTGTGTTGAGAGTACAAGCAGTCTCATGAAAGTGTGGTTGGAATTATTTTAAAAATCATAATTGGACAGAATACAGACTTGTAAATAGTTAAATTTTGCTTTTAGTCAGCTTGATATTGCATAATATAAACCTTTTTATTTTTACATAAAGAAGGGATTTATTTGCATTAAGTGATTCCTGTGGTCAGTCTTTCTGTAAAGAGCTACTTTTCAATGTAGTTTAAGTAAACATAGGCTTACGTGCAATATTTTTTAGGCATAATTCTATTGGATATAGCAAGGGATACACACACACCTCACTATGATTTAAAAATAAAGCCCTCACTACTTGTCCATGTCAACTATACCAGGGTATTATTAAATGGCATCATATTCTGTTTTGAGCACAGGTGAGTTGTTTGTGGCCAGAATGACTGTAATTATGATGCAAAGCTTAGGTTTTGAGGCAGCAAAAGCTTTTCACATTTGTGTAGATGCTGTGGAATTAAGAAGTTAAAAAATTATCGCAAACTCTTGGTGATTATGGACATCACCCGATCTCTTTAAAAATTTTCACATGAATTCCCCTTCCTACAGTGGGAGTGGCGGAAACTTCCTTCTCCTTTGTGCCTCTCAGACTCTACCAGTGATGTGGGACCTGGCTCTCCTCACCCTTGTGTGAAAGAAAGGGGTAAAGAGATACAAAGAGGCAGAAAAACCCTTTTCCCAATATGCCTTTTTTCTCCAACTCATTCTATACTTAGGTCTCTTTTCCTTCCTCTCCTTAGAGTTGGATGTGGTATATTAGCTCAAACGTATGGTTTCTACAGTTCTGAGATACCTAATGGGTTTAATAGGCATTTTTTGAATTTGGGTATTGAACCATGATGTATAATAATGAATATATGGAAAATTCCTCCTGAGTTTCTTAGAAGTGAACTTGCAGGAATCAGTGTTTTTTGTGTTTGAGGCTGGGGTGGTTTTTTTCTTCAGAGTAATGTATTTTCTTTGATTCACATAGACTTAGTCTTTCATTTAGATTGGTTTAATCAGTAAGCACATGCTATTTGTAAATATTGGGCTGGTAAAAGGATGTAGAAGGAAAAAGGAAGATTAGGTTTAGGCCTCAAACTGTTAGTATAGTTGGGAAAATAAACCTATATTGAGAAAAATAAAATAAAATAAATCAATATTAATGTATAAATTGTACAATAGCAATTTAGAGCAAAAGGGTGAAGGTTAAGCTGAATTAAAAAGGAGAGCAAGATGGGGTTAATCAAAGAAAATCTACAAGCTGAATTTTGAACAAAACATACTTTCTCACCTCTTTAGAGTCAATCTATGTCCATGGCTTGATTGAAAGAAGAGAGGAGTGTAACGAGAAAAAGAGTCAAAGGCAGAAATTAGCAGGCTATTTTGCTGGTACAGCAAGTTAATTCATTTAATCATAATAGAATTATACGATGAGAATTCTGTTTTCTTGTTACTTCCTCTCTGAATTACTGGGACAAGGATCACCTATAGTTTTATTATCTTAAGGTAATAAACCTGAAGGTAGAACTGATGGATTCCCCCTTCTTTAGTTATACTTTCTTCTTTTAGTTTAAACTGATGGGAAGAAATGGGTAGATTTTAAAGATACTTAGGAGATAAAATTGACAAGACTTGGTAGTTAATCAAATGTAGAGAGTGAAGGAAAGGAAATAGTGATTTCCTGTGTTTTAATAATAAAAGCTTAGTGAGTAGGGTTGCCATTTACCCAAGTGGAATGAGGAACCTTTTTGGTGGGGGAATATCATGAACCTGATTTTGAGGTGTTTAGATACATAAAGTGGAGATAATGCATATGTGGTAGGATACATATGTCTAGAGATCTGGATTTGAGATAATATGTTTGGGAGTGGTCAGATTAGAAAGTAGTGTTTGAAACCATGGCATGATGAGTATACTTGATAAATGAGTAAGGCGTGCTAAGAGTTGAAGACTTGGGTAGAGAATAAAGTTTCAAAGAAGACTGAAAAAGAAGAGTCTGAAAGATGAAGAAAAATTAGAGTGTAGTATCCTGCAAATAAAAGAAAAGGGAAGGGTTGGTTATTTGTGTCAAATCCTGGTGAGGACTGGAAGTGCATCTGTCAACATTATCATTATGGGTGCCACAGCCAGAGTAATTTTGATGGAGTGCTTGGGTGAAAGCAAGATTAAAGTGGGTTAAATAGAATGGAAGATGAGGAAGTGGGAAGAGTGAATTTACACAACTGATGAAGAGTTTGACCTTGAAGAGGAGATAAGATATTCACTAGGTCACTACAGAGGAATATGGGACTCAGCGATTTTCTTTAATTTCTTACTGTTGCTTTGTCCCTCCTTTCTCTGTCTCTTCTCCCCTACTTCCTTTCTTAAGCTGGAGAGACCTGAACATGTTTAAATGCCCCTGGGAAGAGGATCCTATAGAGAAGGTGAAGATACAGGAGAGTGGAAAAAGTAAACAAGGTCAGTTCTCCTGAGAAGGCAGAATAGATGGGAATCTAGGACATCCACACAGAGATGAGCCTTTGACTTTCTACATTATAACAGGAGGGTAGAGGGAGAGGTTGGGTGTAGAGGTAGTCAGCTCAGAGTTTCAGCTTGATAGCTTCTCTTTTCATTGTCACCTAGGAGGCCAGATATTCTCTTGAGAGTAAAGGGTGAGAGGGGTGTTGGAGTTTCAGGGAAAGCAGGGAAGATCGGAATAGAGGTTTTTAAAGAGGGGAGAATGAGCTGACAGGAAAGTGAGGAGTACAGTTTGGAATAATGGATTTATTGTGGAAATAGTCTGCTTGGTTTTTTGCTTTTTGCCATACAGACATGATGAAAGTGGATGGTTGGGTTTATTGTGGTTAGGGTTCTGCAACGTGGTTATGAGTATTTGAGTATTAAGAATTTAAGTATAAACCAAGAACCAGTGTTTTTGTCATATCCTACACGTTGGGAACACAAAGATATAATACAAAGTTTCCATCCTGATAAGGAGCCTTATCCAGATAAGGAATATAGGCATACATAGGTGGATATGATGCTTTAACAAACTGAGCCTCAGAGTGATTAAGTAACTTATCCAAAGCACTGTAGTGGAAGAGGTTGGGTTTGAATCCATAAGGATACTACTACCTATTTCAGAGAGTTGTTACAAGGAGTAAACGACTCACACATTTGAAACATTTAGAACCATCAGGTACTCAACAATTACAAGATCACTGGGATTATTCATCTCTTCCCTTCCATTTCCACGGTTGCCACCATCTTTACATCATACTTTAACTGTGGAAATGGTCTAATTAGTCTCTCTGCCCCCTCACCCTACATATTATAACCTAGAGTCCTGTGTTCCCCAAACTGCTTTTCATGGCACTCTCCTCAAAAATCTTTAAAAGTTTCCCACTGTTGCCCTGGCCAGTGTGACTCAGTTGATTGGAGCATGGTCCTATAAACCAAAAGGTCACAGGTTCAGTTCCTGGTCAGGGCACAGGCCTATGTTGCCGGTTCGGTTTCCAGTTGGTGTGCATATGAGAGGCAGCCAATCAATGTTTCTCTCTCACATCAGTATTTCTCTCCCTCCCTTCTCCTTTCTTTAAAATCAATAAGCATGTCCTTGGTTGAGAATTAAAAAAATTAAAAAGTTTCCCACTGTTTCAATCTTATGACACTCAAGACTCTTAATAACCTTACCCTAAAATTGTCCCTCTAATGCCTCTACTTTCACAGAGGTACACTCCATTCTAGCTATATTAGCCTATTGAATACTCCCTGAATACCATGTAATGATTCCTTCCCTTTCTCAGTGTAGGGCTTAGTTCAAATCTCACTTCCTCCAGGAACTCTTCCTAATTTCTCCCAACTACACTGAAGTCTTCCTCAGTTGAACTTTTCCACACGTTGACCACTCATACAGACTAAGCTGCACTGATTTTTTTAAAATAGCTAGTCATCTGCTTAGGAAGATTCAACTCATGTAACTGATTACACATAGCCTATAATATCCACTTAGAGCACTTCAGGTTGGCAGCAAGGTAGATAGGTGAAATACCATATATCAGTTACCTACTAGGTGCCAGACATTCTGCTAGGTGGTTTTGTTATTCAGGACTTGTGACTATGAAACTGAACCTCAGAGACATCACCTTAGCTTCCCAGGATGGCCAGCTAGTGAATGAGACCATATCCTTAGGCTATGCTCCAATATTTAAGAAGTGATGATGAAAATTTTCTGCTATGGCTGATATTGCCCTGAAAGCAATTTCAGGAAAGGGGCTTTCAAAATGCTTTGTTTGATTCACTGTTTTAAAAGCAGATATTCATTTGGATGCATCTTTTAATGAGATGACAAAACTAAGCTGTAGAGAGGGTAACCATTCTAAAATGAACATCAGAGATATTTCAAAGCAAGAATTCTGCTGTTAAGCCTGCCTTCCCTCTTCTTTCACCCTCTCATAGCTGGTCAGTTATTTTCTACAGTCATTAGTCTTTCTCTTTTATTACTCATTACACTATTCCTTATGTTTATGTGTCTGGGGAGGTTCTTGAAGCCCCAGAGTTGATGGCGCTCCCTTTTACTTTTTTGTATCCTCAAAACACCAGGATACTTTTGGTGCCTGGTGAGTAGTAGGAGTTAATTAACTTTGAAAGAATGAAGGGTCATCAGGACTTAGTTCCTTGCTTGGGGCAAAAGGGAAGGGAAATATTTAAAGACCAAATAATTTAGAAACTTGCACTTATTATTTGCATAGTTTCAGTTTCATTATTAAAATGATCTGTGGAAAGCATATTCTTTTATCTGGGTACAAAGTGGATGTGTACCATAAATTACCTGGAAGATGAAACTAATGTTTTGTGATCATTTATTCACCAGATTTTTAAAAAATCATGTAAATAATATATGATCATTATTTACTAAGTAGTGATCATCATCACTAAGTAGAAAAACTTAGTGTGAAAGATGCAAAATAAAATAAAAATCAGCATATTACCTTATTCATATATAACCACTGCTACATTTTGTGAATAGCTTCCCATAATTTTTTCATATGCACAAAAAGTAAGAAATATGACATACAAAATTTGGGCATAAGTTGTTGAGATTGTGCTATAGAAGCAGACACTTATTTAAAAAGCAAAGATTTTCTTCCTTTGCAGATAAACCTGGTATCAATAAATGTTAGCTGCTATTGTTTTATTACAATTGTTATTATTAATGAAATCATTATTTGAGTATATCAAACAATGTTAAAATGCTTAGAGTAAAATATTTTAACTATCTCAAAATGTTTTTTTTTGGTCTTAAGTTGTTGTTTAGAACTCTTAAAAATACTTAGGCTGTATTTTTCTTTTCTTTCTTTCTTTTTTTTTTTTGGTTACAGAATACTTCTGAGAGTCATAGTTGTGCCAGAAGTCTCCTAATGTCAGATAGAATACAAATAGTTCTGATTCTGTCTGAGTTTTTTAATTCCACATGGCAGAAGGCAAATTGTGCAAGTAAGTAATTTTTTCATTTTCATGTTTCAGTTATGGTGCAATAATATAAATGTCAGATTTTATTTTAATGAACCTTGAAATCTTTGAATCTATAGAATACTTTTTAGTACTGTATTTAAATGAACTGTGATTAGCATCATGGTTTATTAGTGGGAACTACTTGGGCAGATACGGAAAGGCAGAAAAGTGTAGTAGTTAATAGCATGTGCTTGGCAGTCACACAGATCTGGGTTTGATTCTAAACTCTGACACTTATCAACCCTAATATACTAGCTATAGAACAGGGGCCATTTTTTTTTTTTGCTTCCCACAGCAGACCAGAGTGGAGCCCTCCCTTCACGTGGCCAAATCTTGGTCTTTTTGGGCCTGATAAACTCTGTTGGCCTCACTGTAATGACTCTCCGAGACCCCACTCCATCACAAAAGTGTGCAAAAACCCAGTGGGTGGCAGCTAGACTTGGTATACTCTGGGATGTTCACTGAGTGGCCTCAGACCCAGCACTGGCACTGAGTTTGAACCTGTATCAGTCTGGTTCATGCCACTCACCTCTGCCTGGTGACTCACTGAGAACCTATCTATGCAACTTGAGTATTACCAGAGGTGCTTTTAGCAACTGAGTCTAACAGGCAGCCAGCAGGTGGAGGCAGGTCTTGGGGGACCTTGGGACTTTTGCTGACCTTCCCCTGGGCTTGGTACTGGTAAAACATCTTTGTTGCACAGCTTGGAACTTCTAATGCACACCTGGCCCAGCAAACTGTGCAGCCACAAACTGTGGATCATTTTGTACCTCGAAACAGGTTGTCCGGGGCCAGTCATAGACAACATTTGACATTGTCCAGCACCAGAGTCCCTCCCAAGAGGCCCCAGGAGCAACATACCCAGTGGCCATCTTCAGACACCATCAGAGCAGGGTCCAAGAAGTTTCATAAGCAGCATCTCCAAAGGGAGATTGCATCAGGCATCAGACCCTGCTGAGGTGAATTTAGCTTAGTGTGGTCAGCACTTCCAATTTAGCTTAGTGTTTGACAGCAGCTGATACACTGAGGTTGATTCTAACAGTCAGCCAGCTTGAGGATTAACCCCATGCGCAAATGGGAAAATAGCAATCAAGACTCAATTATAATAGGAAGGCTCACATAACTCATACAAAGGACATTTCTGGAGCTCTGGTGATTCCCAGCTCTGGTGATCAAGGAGACTGTAGCACTGGGTCTTTCAGGTCACCTACTACGTAAGACTGGGAGTCATAGCAGGTCTACCTAATACATAGAAACAAACACCAAGAGACAGCCACATAGGTAAGACAAAGAAACATCCTTAAATGAAAGACCAGGAGAAATCTCCAGAAAAAGAGCTAAATGAAACAGAAGTAAGCAGTTTATCAGATACAGAGTTCAAAAGTGGTTATAAGGTTGCTCAAGAAACTTAGTGAGAACTACAGTAATATGAAAAAGGATATAGATACCATAAAAAAGAACCAGTCAGAAGTGAAAACTACAATATCTGAAATGAAGACTACACTGGAAGGAATAAACAGTAGGTTGTATGAAGCAAAGGATTGAATCAGCAATTTGGAAGACAAGGTAGAAGAAAATACACAATCAGAGCAGCAAAAAAAAAAAAAAAAAGAGACATTTAAAAAATGAGGATAGTTTAAGGGACTTTTGGGACAACATGAGAGCAAGGAATTGAGAACCTATTTGAAGAAACAACGACCGAAAAGTTCCCTAAACTTGTGAAGGAAATAGGCACAAGGCCAAGAAGGTCAGAGAATTTTAAACAAGATGAGCCTGAAGACCTATACCAAGACATATCATAAATAAAGTGGCAAAGGCTAATGAAAAGGACAGAGTCTTAAAAGCTGTAAGACAAAGACAGTTATCTATCAGAGAGCTCCCATAAGACTTGTCAGCTGATTTCTTAACAGAAACATTTCAGGCCGACAAAAATTGGCATGGAATATTCAAAGTGATGAAAAAGCAAGGACCTACTATTAAGAACACTTTATGCAGCAAAGCTAACATTTAAAATTGACGGAAAAACAAAGATCTTCCCAGACAAAAAAAAGCAAAAGGAGTTTATTACCACCAAAGCAGCATTATGAAAAATGTTAAAGGACCTTCTTGAAGAAGAAGAAGAGGAAGGGAGGGGGGAACATAGTTAAGAGAATAAAATGGCAGTATGTACCTATCAGTAATCATTTTAAATATAAAAGGCTTAAATGCTCCAATCAAAAGACATAAGGTAGCTGAATGGAAAAGAAATACAGACCCATTAATGTGCTGTCTGCAAGAGTCCCACCTCAGAATGAAAGATACACACAAAAGTAAAGGTATGGAAAAAGATATTTCATGCAAATGGAAAGGAAAAACAGCTGATGTAGCAGTACTTATATCTGACAAAATAGACTTTAAAGCAAAGGCTATAGTAAGAGACAAAGAAGGACACAATGAGATAAAGGGAGCAATCCAACAAGAGGATATAACCCTTTTAAACATATATTCACTCAACAAAGGAGCACCTAAATATGTAAAGCAAATCTTGCTGGACATAAAGAGAGAGATTGACAGCAATACAATGCTAGTAGGGGATTTTAACACCCCATTGACATCAGTGGATGAATCTTCCAGAGAGAAAAATCAAGGAAGTGGTGGCCTTATATGACACATTATATCAGATGCATTTCACTCCAAGGCATATATTGTTTTCAAGCACATATGGAAAATTTTCCAGAATAGACTATATATTAAGACATAAAACAAGTCTCAATAAATTTAATAACATTGAAATCATATTAAGCATCTTCTCCAACAATAATGGTATGAAACTAGAAATCAATCATAAGAAAAAAACTGAAAAACACAAAAACCTGGAGGCTAAATAATATGTTTATTATGAATAAACAATGAGATCAAGGAACAAATCAAAAGATACCTTGAAACAAATGGAAATGAGAACACAACAGCCCAAAATCTATGGGACAGAGCAAAAGCAGTCCTAGAGGGAAGTTGATAGCATTACAGGCCTATCTCAAGAAACAAAAAAGTCTCAACCAATCTAACTTATACTTCAAGGAACTTGAAAAAGGACTACAAACAAAGCCCAAAGTAGAACGAAGGAAATAATAAAAAATCAGAGCAGAAATAAACAAAGTAGAAACTAGAAAAAAATACAAGATTAGTAAAATCAAGAGCTGATTCTTTGAAAAGGTAAACAGGATTGACAAACCTTTACAAATTCATCAAGAAAAAAAAAAAAGGACCCAAATAAATAAAATCAGAAATGGAAGAGAAGTAGTAACTGACACCAAAGGAATACAAAGGATTATAAGAAAATATTATGAGCAGCTATATGCCAAAAGTTGGACAATTTGGGAGAAATGGATAAATCCCTGGAAATGCAGTCTTCCCAAACTGAATCAGGGAATCTTAATACAACTAGTGAAATTGAAGCAGTAATAAAAATCTCCTAACAAACAAAAGTCCTGGACTAGATGGCTTCACAGGCGAATTTTACCAAATATTTAATGAACTAACACCTATCCTTTTCAAACTATTCCATAAACCCAAGAGGTGGGAGGACTCAAAAACATTTTATGAGGCTGGCAATATTTTAATTCCAAAACCAGCTAAAGATACTATAAAAAAAAAAAAGAAAATGGTAGGCCAGTATCCCTGATAGACATACATACTAAAATCCTCAACAAAATATTAGCAAACTGGATCCAGCAATACATATGATCAAGTGGGAATTATTTTTGGAATGAAAGGTTGGTATAATAAATGCAAATCAATAAATGTGTGATACATTACATAAGACAAAATGAAAGATAAAAACCATAATTATATCAATAGATTCAGAAAAAGCATTTGATAAAATCTGGCACCTATTTATGATAAAATTCTTAGCAATAGTAATAGAGGGAACATACCTTAACACAATAAAGGCCATATATGACAGACCCACAGCCAACATCATACTCAATGGGCAAAAACCATAAGCATTTCCCTTAAGATTAGGAAGAAGATGGGATGTCCTCTTTTACTCCTCTTGTTTAACTAATACTAGAAGTCCTAGTCACAGCTATCAGACAAGAAGAAGAAATAAAAGGCATCCAAATTGGAAAGGAAGAAGTGAGACTCATTATTTTTAGGTAACATGATACTGTATATAGAGAACCCTAAAAATTCCACCAAAAAACTATTAGAACTGATATATGAATTCAATAAAGTAGCAGGATACAAAATAAATACCCAGAGATCACTTGCATTTTTATACACCAATTATGAACTCTCAGAAAGGGAAACAAAGCAAACAATCTCATCTATAATTGCTTCAAAAATAATAAAATACCTAGGAATAAATTTAACCAAAGATGTGAAACTCCTGTACTTGGAAAAATATGATACTGAAAATATGAAATTGAAGAAGATATAAATAAGTGGAAGCCTCTATACTATGTTCCTGGATAGGAAGAATTACCATCATCAAAATGTCCATAGTACTCAAAGCAACAGATTCAACATAATTCCTCTCAAGATACCTATTTCTCTCTAGCATATTTCACAGAACTAGAAAAATATTCCAAAAATTTATATGCAACCACAAAAGACCCCCCAAATAGTCACAGCAATCTTGAGAAAAAAGAACAAAGTTGAAGGAATCATGCCACCTGATATCACAGTACATTACAAGGCCATAGTAATCAAAACAGCATGATGCTGGCATAAAAACAGACATAAAGATCAGTGGAACAAAATAGAGAGCCCAGATATAAAACCCAACCCTTTATGGTCAGATTCTTTGACCATAAAGGGTTGGGTTTGACAAAGAAGGGAAAACATACAATGGGGTAAAGATAATCAATTCAATAAATGGTATTGGGAAAATTAGACAGATAGATGCAAAAAAATGAAACCAGACATCTTCTTACACCACACACAAGAGTAAACTCAAAATGGACTAAAGATCTAAATGTTGGGCTCAAAACCATAAAAATACTAGAAGAAAACATTGGCAGTAAAATCTTGGACATATCTCATAAGAACAATTTTTTCTGATATATGACCCTAGGGAAGAGACACAAAAGAAAAAAACATATGGGATTACATCAAACTAAAAAGGTTTTACACAGCAAAGGAAACTATCAACAAAATGAAAAGACAACCCACTGAATTGACGAACATATTTGCCAGTGATAAATTTGATAAGAGGTTAACATCCAAAATTTATAAAGAACTTAAAAAACTCAACACCAAAACAACAAACAATCCAATTTAAAAATGGTCAAAGGCCCTGGCCAGGTAGTTGAAAGGTTGGAGTGTTAGTCTATGCACCAAAATGTTGCAGGTTTGCTCCCCATTTGGGGTGTGTATAGGAGGCAACCAATTAATGTTTCTCTTTCACATCAATAAAAAAGCAGTGGTGCACTGGCCAGGTGCATCAGTTGGTTTTAGCATCATCCAGTTCACCCAAACATTGTGGGTTTGGATTCTGGTTAGGGCATGTATGGGAGGCAACTGATCAGTGTTTCTCACATTGATGTCTGTCTGTCTGTATGTGTGTGTCTCTCTTTATATATGTCTCTATCTCTTTTTATCCCTCTCTGCCTCTCCTTCTCTAAGAAATAAAAGCAATGTACATTCACACAAAGTAGTACTTACTTGGCCATAAAAAAGAGGGAATTCTTAACCTTTGTTACAGCATAGATGGATCTGGAGAGCATTATGCTAAGTGAAATATGCCAGTCAGAGAAAGGCAAGTACCATATGATTTCACTCGTATGTGGAGTCTAATGAACAAAGTGAACCATCGATCAAAACAAACAGTCCTATAGACAGACAGCAGGCTGACAGTTATCCAGAAGCAGGGGGGTTGGGAGGTGAGTTGGGATGTTGGACAGATTGAGAAAACAAGAAAAGGAAAACTCAGGACATGGGTCTAATATAAGACTTCTGGCCAAGATGGAGGTGTAGGTAGATACACTTTGCCTCCTTGCACAACCAAAGGAAGGACAACATTTAAAAACCAAAAATAACCAGAACTGCCAGAAAATTGAACTGTATGGAAGTCAGACAACCAATGTGTTAAAGAAGAAACATTCATTCAGACTGGTAGGAGGAGCAGAGACCCCTGGCAAAATGGGGGCTGGAAGACTGGTCGAGTTAGGTGGCAGCTGGCAGACCAGTGCTCCCACATTTGCATGTGGGTACACCAAGAGGAACAAATGGGGAGAGAGACACTGCAACCCAGGGTTCCAGCATGGGAGAAGAAATCCTCAAAACCTCTGACTATAAAAATCTGTGGGGGTGGCAGTGGTGGGAGAAACTCACAGTCCCAGAGGAGAGTTTGTTGGAGAGACCCACAGGGTCCTAGAATGCTCACAAACACACCCACCCAGGAATCAGCACCAGAAGGGCCCGGTTTGCTTGTGGATAATGGGGGAAGTGACTGAAAGTGGGATGTGAGCCTAGCAAGCAACACTATTTCTTCTCTGACCCTTCCCCCAGATACAATGCCACAGCACAGCAACATGAGTTGCCCCACCCTGGTGAATACCTAAGACTCCAAAAACAGGTACCCCCAGACAAAGAAATATGCCCCCCCCCCAAAAAAAACAGATCAAAACTCAAAAAATAGAACTAAGGGATGAAGAGATAGCCAGCCTATCAGATGCAGAGTTTGATACACTGGTAATCAGGATGCTCACAGAAATGGTTAAGTATGGTTGCACAATGGAGGAAAAAGTGAAAGCTATGCAAAGTGAAATAAAGAAAAATATACAGAGAACTAACAGTGATGGAAAGGAAACTGGGACTCAAATCAATGATTTGGAGCAGAAGGAAGAAAGAAACATTCAACCAGAACCAAATGAAGAAACAGGAATCAAAAAAATGAGGAGAGGCTGAGGAACCTCCAGGACAACTTTAAACATCCCAACATCCAAATCATAGGGGTGCTGGAAGGAGAGAGGAAGAGCAAAAAATTGAAAACTTATTTGGAAAAATAATGAAGGAGAACTTCCCCAGTCTGGCAAGTGAAATAGACTTAGGAAGTCCAAGAATCTCAGAGAGTTTCAAAGAAGTTGGACCCAAGGAAGCATACAGCAAGGCACATCATAATTAGATTATCAAAGATTAAAGATAAGGAATCTTAAAAGCAGCAAGAGAAAAGGAGACAGTTACCTATGAAGAAGTTCCCATAGATTATCAGATGATTTCTCAAAAGAAACCTTGCAGGCAAGAAGGGGCTGGAAAGGAGTATTCAAAGGCATGAAAGACAAGGGCCTACATCCAAGATTACTCTATCCAGCAAAGCTTTCATGTAGAATG
Source organism: Artibeus jamaicensis (assembly GCF_021234435.1). NCBI lineage: Eukaryota > Metazoa > Chordata > Mammalia > Chiroptera > Phyllostomidae > Artibeus > Artibeus jamaicensis. The sequence continues at coordinate 23,334,989 of NW_026521812.1, forward strand.
AATGAAAGGGCAGATAAGGTGCTTCCCAGGTAAGTTGAAGTTAAAGGAGTTCATCATCACCAAGCCCTTATTATATGAAATGTTAAAGAGACTTATCTAAGAAAAAGAAGATAATAAAAAATATGAGCAGTAAAATGACAACATACAACTGTCAACAACTGAATCTAAAAAACAAACTAAGCAAATAATGGAACAGCAACAGAATCAGAGAAATGGAGATCACATGGAGAGTTATCAGCAGGTGAGCAAAGTAGGGAGAATGGGGGAAATGTACAGAGAATAAGAAGCATAAATGGTAGGTACAAAATAGATGGGGAGGTTAAGAATAGTATACGAAATGTAGAAGCCAAAGATTTTATATATATAACCCATGGACATGAATGAAGGGTGGGGGAATGCTGGTGGGAGGGAGGTACAGCAAGGAGGCGAATTAAAAGGTAGAAAATAAAGTGGACCTGGACAACATTGTGGGAATTGCCAGGAGAAGAGGGTATAGTGGGCGGTGAAGGATGATATACAGAGGATAAATGGTGATGGAAGGAGACTTGAGTTGGGATGGTGAACATAAAATATAATGTACAGATAATGTGTTGTGGAATTATATATCTGAAACCTGTATAGTTTTGTTAACTAGTACCATCCCAATAAATTGAATAAAAAGGAAAAGAAGTTTTCCTAGGATGTTGTCATTTTGTATTTTAGGAAACAGAATATACTACACAAACATATAAGAGACCAGAATATGCCACCCCAAAATATGACCCTTTTGCTTAAGGATCATTTTGAGGAATAGCAGGCACAGGAGAAGCCCTGAAAACAGAAGTAATATTTTAAGGGAAATTTATATTTATGAAGGAAATCTTCATGTGTAAGAGTGTCTATCTATACCAGCAAGAGAACAATGGCTTTAAATCACAAGAGAATCTTATAAATGGAGAAGACAGGGATGCAAATCTGTGTAACTTTACACTTGTTCACCATGTTTTTCCTTGTCATTTCCCCATAACTGACCTCCCCACCCCCTTCTTTCTTTGTTTTAAGCTGAAGATTTAAGCTTGAATTCTAAGCTACCTCTTTGAGTTACTCATTTTACCTGTGTAACTTCCATGTAGATATGAGATATAGAAGTTGATAAACTTCTACTTGTTTTTCTCTTGTTAATCTGTGTTTAGTTTCAGATGCTCCAGCTGAGAACTTAGAAGGGTAGAGGGACAATGATTATTTCTTGTCTATATTATTTACACACAAAAATAACAATATAAAATTAAGATAATTTTTTTCTGGAGTTTTTTTTAATTTAAACAAAAGTTTTCTGAGAACTTGTGTGATATTGTTAAACACAAGCCACTAACCCATTTGTCTTAGTTGCCTTTTTACGATGACCTAGTTATTAAATTTGCAAATACATAGCTGCTAAATGATACCAGCAGTAACGATCTTTAGTACTAAACAATATGGAGTCTATTAAGTATGGCACTTACATGATAAAATGAGAAGAGGAAAAATTGCAAAGGAAGAACAAAAACTACTGATGTGTTTAAAAAATTTGTTTTTGTTTTTCTCTGACTGGCTTATTTCACTTAGCATAATATTTTCTAGGTCCGTCCATACTGTTGCAAATGGTAAATTTTTTTCTTTATTAGGGCCAAGTAATATTCCATTGTATATGTGTACCACAACTGTTTTATTTACTTGTCTGTTGATGGGCACTTGAGTAGCTTCCATATGTTGGCTATTGTAAAAAATGCTGCAGTGAGCATAGAATAATTCTTTCAAATTTGTATTTTGGGTTCCTTCAGTTATATTCCCAGACATGGGATCGCTGGGTAAAAAGGCTGTCAAAAATCAGTTTAAATTTTATTTGGTATATTTTTTGAAGAGAGGAGAATATGTGATTATTTAAGATTTTCATAAAAAAGTCTTCCATTTAAAATTTTTTGACTTGTTGATTAGATTTCTTAATGATGGCCATTCTGACAAGTGTGAGATGGTATCTCATTGTGGTTTTAATTTGCAGTTCTCTGATGATTAATGACGTTGAGCATCTTTTCATATGTCTACTGGCCATCTATTATGTCCTCTTTGGAGAATTGTCTACTCAGGTCCTCTGCCTGTTTTTTAATTGGATTTTTTGTTTTTGTTGTTTTTGGGGGAGATTGGTGTTGAGATGTATGAATGCTTATACATTTTTAATATTAATCCCTTATCAGATGTATCCTTGGTGAGTATCTTCTTCCATTTAGTAGGTTGTCTTTTTATTTTGTTGATGGTTTTCTTTGCTGTGCAAAACCTTTTTAGTTTGATTTTACTTATATGTGGAATCTAAAGAACAAAAGGAACAAGCAAGCAAGTTCGAAGATTCATGGATGCAGAGAATAGACTGATGGTTGCCAGAGTGGGGGGTTGGTTCAGGGACTGCGTGGAAAACGTGAAGGGATTAATAAATACAAATTGATAGTTACTGATAATCAGGGGGGTGAAAGTAAGGCATAGTCAGTAGTATTGTAGTACTAAGTATGGTGCCATTGAGGGTATTGGAAATATCCGTGGGAGGGGGAACACTTAGCAAAATATATTATCTATGCTATACACCTGAAACTAATACAAAATAATATTGTATGTAAACTGTAATTGAAAAATAAAATTTAAAAATTTGTTTTTAACTGAGACTTAACATGTGATCCAGTTTGTAGGATATGTATTTTAATAGAAAAATGAATATTGTCTTTCATATAATTATATAGTTAAAATCTTTTAAAATCAGTAAGTGCCTATTAGAATTTGAAAAAATATATTATTAAAATATAAAATACAAAAAGGTAAAATATTGTTTTAAAGAATATTAAAATTAATACACTGCCCAAACCACATTTTCTTACTACTTACCAGCTGCGGGTTGGCAGTTGTTAGAAACAGGCTAGAATCGTGTATTAGCCCGTCTCTTTTACATTTACACTCCCTGTGCTTTGAATGATGTTAGTCTTGCTAGGCAGTGAATTTTTGGAAATCGATGGAGACTCGAAGTGTTAAGAGCTCAAGTCTTCCAATTCACATTACAGACCACATGGAGACTAGTTCTTGTGGAGAATGACTGGACTGGTAAGAAGTAGCAAAAAATTCTCCTGTACAGAATTTTGAAACTGGTATCAGAAGTAGATTGTGGACATAAGGATAGCCCTAAAAAAATATTTTATTTATAGAATAAAAAGATTTTATTTACAAAGATTTTATTTTAGAGAGATGGGAAGGTAGGGATAGAGAGGCAGAGAAACATTGACGTGGGAGAGATACATCCGTCAGTTGCCTCTGGCACACCCCCAGCCGAGGACCTGGCCCGCCACCCAGGCATGTGCCCTCACTGGGAATCAAACTGGCAACCTTTTCATTCTGAGGTGGATGCTCAACCCACTGAGCCACACCACTTAGGGTAGAATGTCATTTATGTAAGATTTTTAAAAACATGTAAACTAATGTTTTTCCCCCCAGACTTTACTTGAAGCCTCTGTATCGGTATTTAAGGCAAAATTCCCACCAGCTTGTTTTTCTGATCTCCAAACTTGCACTAGATTAGAAAGAGCATATGAAAAAATGATACCCTGTTAGATGCAACAAATGACCCACTAGAGAAGATGGGACACGGAAGTACTAAATTTAACACAGAAAAGGATGATAAAGCATATGACTTCAGGTAAAAGTAATATAGGATAAACAGCCTTATGCCTAAACAGCACTAAGAGTCCCCCTACTAAGGCAGCATATGATAACTGATATTCACAGTTAAGATGTTGGCTGTTAAAAATCAGTTTAAATTTTATTTGGTGTATTTCTTAAAGAGAGGAGAATATGTGATTATTTTAAGATTTTCATTAAAATGCTTATGATAGAAAAAATAACCTTTCAAAACTAAAACGGGCAAATTTCATGTATGTAGAAAATTCTCATATGTAGAACACATCAAGCTTGTTTGAATAAAGAATTACTCGAGAATGAAACAGAAGATGATAGCTTGAGAGAGAATTGACAATATATAATTGTTGCTTGAGATATATTAATATATATATTTTGGTCTTTTTTGACAGATTGTTTAACGAATGAAAGTGAAGAATTATCAAATAGCACATTAAACTTCCTCAATCAATTTAATAGCACCTTGACCTGCTTTGAGCATAACCTGCAGGTATTTTGTATATGATACTTGAAATTTAAATGCTGCCTTATACAAATGAATGATAGATAATTCCAATGCTTATGACATTAATTATTGATATTTATCTATACACACAATGTAGAGAAGTTAGCGGACCTAGATGTCTTAAGTTCTTCCATTACTAGCCCTTAGGCAAATCATGAAAATCTCAGTCTTCCTTTTTGTAGGGTGGGGATAGTAAGATTTACCTGGCCTGCCTCCAGGTATTTCATAGTGAGGCTCTGATGAGATAATGAGCATGAACACATTAACTGAGGCATGTGATTGTTTAAAACAATGTTGTTCTGTCCAACAGTAATTTACCTTGACTTTGTTTATGCAATAAGGTATTTGCAATGCACTATGATTCTGTTTATAGGAAGCTTATTCTTTGTGTTAGTATTTGCTTATGTGTTTATTAGGTAACTTTGAGTGTTGAATTATAATGTGAAAGGTAGCCTTCAACAAACATACCTTGATAGTTTTTGGTGTCTCCACCTCTGATATGTCAGTGTTGGAACTGGAATTTTCCTGGTGGTGGTGAGGGTGAGATTGGAACTCTGATAAAATCATAGTTTTGAAACTTAACAAATAAAGTAATTTCCACAAATAGATGTAAACATGCTTAGGATATAGATATGCATAATTTTTTCTTTATTATGCAGAATTAGGTATTTCTCTGACAATAATAAAAACTATTAGATGAGCATTTCTTAAACCATGTTCTGCAAGATGTTAATAGATGGCCCATGTATTAACAAGGTTGGGAAATTCTTTTTTTTAATTACAGATTTTATTTATTCATTTCTTTAGAGGAAGGGGAAGGGAGGGAGAAAGAAAGGGGGAGAAACATCAGTGTGTGATTGCCTCTCTCATGCCCCCAAATGAGGACCTTGCCTGGAACCCAGGCATGTGCCCTTGACTGGGAAGCGAACTAGCAACCCTTTGGTTCACAGGCTGAAACCTGATACCTTGACCTACACTAGTCAGGGCTTTCCATTATTTATTTATTTATTTTTAGATAGAGGGCAAGGAAGGAAAAGAGGGGGAGAAACATCGAAGTGTGAGAGAAACATCCATCAGTGGTCTCTTTTGTGCCCCCAACCAGGAACCCACCTGACACCTGACCTGAGAATCAAACTGGTGATCCTTCAGTTCACAGGCCAGCACTCAACCCACCGAGCCACACCAGCCAGGGTGGTTGGGAAATTCTTTACTATAGGACTTCAGAATTTTAGTGGACTAATGTATATTGTAAAACTCTAAATGGTAATTTTTGTTTATGCATTTATTAAACCTATTTTCCCAGAAACTCTGGTTTAAGAGATTAGTATTTTGATAAATGTATTTTAGGGAAATTAGCACTTTTCCCTGGGATGTTAGTTGCATATATTTTTCCTAGTTTGTTATTTGTCTTTTTATTATGCTTTTCTTTCTGTTATGAAGAAATTTTATTATGTTAGATTTATCAAAACATTTTTAATGGCTTGCAGGTTTTATGTTACACTAGAAGGCCTTTTCCCACTTTGAAATTATTTTTTAAAAATTCTCGTGTGATTTATTTTTAGTACCTTTGTGTTTTTTATTTCTATGTCAAAATATATGTGCATTTTACCTAAATGGCTATATTTCACTCCCCCATCAAGGGTCTGTGCTCAATTTTGATTGAACAGATTTGGCTAAATACACAATTATTCTGTGAAAAACAGGCAATGGGCTGTTTCTTGTGGCAGAACTAAAGGGAGTCTCAGATTCTCTATCAGATGGATGGTGAGGGTAACATTGAGAGGGCTCTGTAATTTTAAATCCTTTTGTTTTCCTTTCTCTTTCATTCAGATATTCAGTTAACATAGCATTTCTCCAGGCTACAAGGGAAAGAATAAAGTGAGCTGACCCTTCAGAAAACTTGTTCTCAGAAAGACAAGTGTCAGTCCTAAATTTGGAAAAGACAGATGTGCTGTATGTTCTATTCATTACCTTCATTTAGGTTACAATTCTTTGGTGTTAATCCTTTTTTGTTGAGTGGAAAGGCCTGGGTTATGTGCCTTGGGGCTTCAGAGCTGTATGGGGATGTAGTGTTAGTGCGTTTCCCTTCCCCGTTAATAAAGTCCTCTCTGCTGAGGTCAGCACAGGCAAGGGCCTATTTTATTTACTTGATGACAGTACCATAGATAAGAGCAAATACATTAAGTGACAAGATAATTTAGGAAAGTTTTGGTATTTAGGATTTGGAATTTGGCAGATGAGCTCATATTGTCCTCAGTTAACAATGGCTAGTGAAGAGGTTTTCAGAATTTAGAGACAGAGCCCTGGCTGGTATAGCTCAGTGGATTGAGTGCAGGCTCTGAAGCAAAGGGTCATTTGTTTGATTCCCAGTCAGGGCACATGCCTGGGTTGTAGGCCAGGTCCCCAGCAGGGGGTGCGTGGGAGGCAAGTACACATTGATATTTCTCTTCCTCTCTTTCTCCTTCCCTTCCCCTCTCTCTAAAAATAAATAAATAAAATCTTCTAAAAAAATTTAGAGTCAACTGGGAAGTGCCAAATCTTTTGCTGTGGGTTTTACATACCAGGTTTCTAATCCTTGGGACCTACAATACAGGTCGTGTAGTCCTCTTTTATAGATGATGACACCGAGGCTCAGAGTGGTTTAGCAACCTGCCCAACATCATAGCTCAGCTGTTTAACATGCTACGTTGTTTCCTGTTTTCTAGGAGGGCAGATAGCGTACGTTAAAGAGATGTAATGTTTATTGTGTGTGTGTTACATGTGCCTTTGATATTTTAGGGGAGCATACAGAGTCTTCTACAGTTAAGAAATTATTCAGAAGTATGCAAAAACTGTCTCAAAGCATATAAAAATCTGAGTAGTCTGTACAGTGAAATGCAAAAAATGAATGAACATGAGAATAAGGCTGAACCTGGAACACATTTATGCATTGATGTGGAAGATGCAGTAAGTACTTTGCTTCTAATATGATACATACATATTTTGCATTGTTGTCAAATGTGCCTTCAGTATTTTTACCCCTTTCAAAGGTGAATTGGAATCTTCATTTGATATAACCAGGTCTAAAGTAGTAAGTTTTAGAATATCCTGATCTGTCAAACTGAAGTGGAAATTAATCAGTTCTTCATAACTGAGTTGATAATTTGGCACATTTTGTTTCTGCAGTTTGATAATGTGTCATTTTCTGAGATGGGAGCTTTGTTGTTTCCATTTTAGTTTCTCATGCTTGTGTTGCTAATTTAAGAAATCGCTAAGTTTTGTTATGTGTTTCTGAAGCCATTCTGCAATTACTTCCTATTCCATTGCTTTATTTCTTTATATCTATTACTACCTGAAATGTTTTATTTGTATATTTATTTACGGTCTGTATAAAATATAAGCCACATGAGGATAAAGACATCCTTTTCTATTTTTGTTCACTGTTTAGTATTTAGAACAGTGCCTGGCATGTAACAGGCCTTTACTAATATGCATTGATGGAAGGAATAGTCAACAAAAAAGCTTTTTTCTCCATTGTATAACCTGCACTTTCATGGGGTACCAGAAGATGGCGATCATGCCTTTCTTTTGGGAATATGATATCTGAGTATTGAGGCTTCAGAGCAGCGATTTTCAACCCTTTTCATCTCATGGCACTCAAAGTAAAATTCTGTGGCACACCAAAAAATATGTTTTTTACTGATCTGACCAAAAACATAGGTGTAATTTTGATTACACAAGAAAGCTATTCTGTTGGCTGTTGTCATTTTTTAAATTTGGCAATCTAAGGGAAAAGAGGTCAGTGTCTATGACTAAATTGTCAGGTATTACATGTTTTAAAAATTCTCAGAACACACCGGTTGAAAATCACTGCATTACAGGAAGGTGAGAAATTATTGGCTAAAAGTAGAGAACTTAAGGTCCAACTTGATAAACTTAATGGTTGAGAATGATAAGTGTGAATTACTGTAGCAGCTCAGAGTTAATGATATGGTAGATCAGTAATATTCAGGATGGCAAAAAGCACTTAAAATGATTCACCATGGGGATTTTTGTTGTTTTTTACTACTTTATTCCCAGTTTCTAGAATAGTACCTGGCGCATAGGCTCTCAGTAAATAATAAATATATATTTTAAATAATAGTTTATTTTATTGTTTTAAAAATAAAGATGAAAATGAATATTGGTTCTGTGGGAGTGCACAGGAAATCAGCACGGCCACCTATTTTGCAATAAGCAAGACCTACAGTAAACATACAATGTACTGTTTGTGAATTGTATCTCAGTTACACAAAATCCAGGTGAGAACAGTTTTCTGCATATCATTTGATAGTTTCCTTATATAAGGCCGTTCGACAGAAACTAAGAATTCAGTGAAAGTGAGGTACTGTTGCCCCTAACTTGTATCTATTGAATGCTGCTAAATAAGATATTAATATTATCTAATAAAGTTTCCATGACTCATTAGGTATTATGTACTTAAAAATTATTTGCCACAAGTATGAATTTTTCATAATATCTCAGATAAAATATTAAGCATTTCATAGAGCAGCTTTATAAAGTTGATATTTTTAGTTTCATCTAAAAATATTGCAATAAGCTTAGAGATTACATACGTAACATGAAATTTTTTTTGTTTTGTGAGTCTTTCTACCCCCCTCCTCCAAGTTTTATTGGGGTATAAATATTAAAGTGTTATAATGGGATGATTTGCTATGTGAATACTTTGGGAAGGGATTCCCACAGTTAACAGAGCCATCACATCCCATAGTTACCATTTCAGTCTTTTTTCATGAATAAAGCATTGTCTAACTATATTCTTACAGATAGAGTTTCTCTGCTTGAACTCTGTGAAGGATTCACATTATATGGATAGTATTATGAATTTAGAACCTGACGTTTTTGTGTGGGTATAAATTTATACAGTGACTAATTGTGAACCACCTTCTTTCCTGGCAGAAGAGAAATTGTCCTCAACTATCCATACATTTTTTATGATGTGTGTTTAGTCTAAATTCTGAGTGCCTGTTTAGCTATTAACAAAATAATTGTGTGAAATTGAAGACAAATTAAATGTAAAAGACAGTAGTAATATTATGTTATTGTTTCAGATGAACATTACTCGAAAACTTTGGAGTCGAACTTTCAACTGTTCGGTCCCTTGCAGTGACACCGTGCCTGTAATTGCTGTTTCTGTGTTCATTCTTTTCCTGCCTGTTGTCTTCTACCTCAGTAGCTTTCTTCACTCAGAACAAAAGAAACGCAAACTCTTTCTACGTAAGCGTCTTTTTATAATTGTTCATTTATATAGCTAAAAACTTGTATTTTAAAAATTTAGGCCTGTTTTAGAAATAACGTATATTCTGAGAACTCAAACTATATTCACCTAAAACAGCTCTGGACTTCAGATTTTATACTTACTAATGAAAGAGATGTGTAAGAACTTTGTAAGTGCAGATAATCAAAAGTCATCATACAGTATCTCTCAGATGCTTTGATTGAGAGAGCTAGATTCCCTGGGAAAAGGTTGCAACAGCAGAGAAATAAGCATCAAAGACTTCGATGACCTTACATGGCCACAGTAGGGAGATGGAGTCAGCTCATAAGGCCCCTTGGAGCCGTAGGAGCAGCACCTGAAAAGTACAGCAGGCAGGGATACACTATGGCTTACAGTTTATTTATGAACACATTGAAATTGCAGTTGCAAGAACATTACTTGACATATAGCATGTGCTTGCTACAAATTCCTTTCCTTTGTTCTCATCAAATAAGGCAGAGCAGAAAAATCACTAACTAGGAGATTCTAACTAGTGGAAGAAAAGTGACTCTGAGTGTCTTGAGTTTCTTGTTTATTATCAAAATGAAAGTATGAGCTTATCTTTTGGTAATTTTAGTTTTTTAAAAGAAAAAATTTTTTGAGAAAAAGAGTTAGGCTTTTTTCTCCTCTCATATATTATTCCTAGTCTAGAAACCTATGACATAAAAACTTTCCCCCATAAATTTTTTAGCAGTTAATGTTTTTTTTAATTTTGTTTTTTTTTAATATTTATTTTTAGAGAGAGGGGAAGGGAAGGAGAAAGAGAGGGAGAGAAACATCAGTGCGTGGTTGCCTCTCATGTGTCCCCCACTGGGGACCTGGCCTACAGTCCAGGCATTTGCCTTGACGGGGAATCAAACTGGTGACCCTTTGCTTCACAGGCCCATGCTCAATCCACTGAGCTACACCAGCCAGGGCTCTAATTTTGTTTTTAATATATATGTTTTAACAAAAGGTTACTTGTACACCAGTTTGAATGGAATTTGTAATGTCTTAATGCCTTAAAAAGCCAGCTACTGGAGAGGAGTCTTTATTGTAAGTATATTTAATAAAGCTTTTTGAAGATTACCAGCATTCATACATATGTAATATCTTGGTCCTAAAAACACTTATTTAGAATAATAACATAATATCTTAGGGACCTCACTATTGAGAAACTTTAGTTTTCAGAACTTGGTATACTTTAAAGGTTAGCATCTTATTTGCTTTGCAAATCTATTTAACACTGAAAATTTTTACTGCTTCTCATTAGGGTTTTTGTTTGTTTTCACCGTAAAAAATCACTATCATCTACCTGCTTGTACAGGCCACAAACCTCGTTCTCTTTTAATTTTTAATTTTTTTCTTTATTTCCCCATCTCTTTATTTCTTTCCCACTTCTTTTTCCCCCTTTTTATTAAATTTATTGGGTTGACACTGGTTAACAAAATCGTACAGGTTTCAGGCACATAATTCCACATCATCTGCACACTGTAGTGTGTGTGCCCTACCCCAAGCCAATCTCCACCCATCACCATTTATCCCCCCTGTGCCCACCTCCGCTTTCCCTGCCCCCTAAGTAATCACCACACCATTGTATGTATGCATGAGTTTTTTCTCTTTTTTTCTTACCCCACCTCTTTTTAGTTAATCAGCAAATACTACCAACCCTACTTCCAAAAATATATTTTAAATGGTCTTTTCTTAGCCCAGGTCATCCTCTCTTATCTCACTAATGTAGGCATCTCTCAACTGGCATCTCTGCTTGCATTTCTTGACTCACTGTGACCCATTCTCCATATAGTGGCTAAAGTACTTTTTAAAACACAAATTTTATTAGGTTCCTCTCCAACTTGAAACCCTTCATGTTTCCCTAGAATAAAATCCAAAGTTATTTCCAGGGTCTGCTCTCCAAGCCGTATGCGACCTGGCCCCCACCTACCGTTCTATCGTGTCCACTTCTCTCCTTGCTCATGAGGCCATATGTAGACAGTCCGGCCCTCTTTCTGCGCCTCTCAGATGCTGGTTCACAGTGCCTTTTCCAAGGCTTTTGTACTTCTCCTCCCTGCTTCTCCTTGACCCAGCGCCTGTCATCCAGGTCTTAGGTCAAAGGTTGCTTACTCAGAGACCTTTTATGTCCCACCCCAACCTAAGAATACACCCTTCTTTTAATTATTCTGTAACATCTTTCTTATAATGGTACTAAATCACTATTTAAGTTAACTTTTACATTTATTTTCGACCTTGTTTGTTTGTCTCCTTTGACCCACCTGTAAGCCCCATCTGAACAAAGATTTTATTCGTTTTGGTCACCAGGGTATCACCAGCATCTGCAAAGTACCTGGCCCACAGTGGGTGCTCGGAAAATAGTTGTTGGATAAAAACATTTTACTTAATGTTAGCATTTCCTAGAGTGTGTTTCTCAAAAACTAATCCTGTAAATTATTTTTTATGAGTTTCATAATATAGTTGAGTATAAATTAAAGACTCAGATTACATTCCTGAAATGTGGTAGAACTTTTGCATAGTAGCTATTACTGTTACACAGAAGTATTATTTATGAATTAAATTATAAATCTGAGGAAATGCTAGTGTAAGCAAATAGTTCTTGTACTGTTACCTCATGGACATTTTAATTTACTTTTCTTTATGCCATCATTTTATGTGTCCCCATTCATCAAGTCCTCTGGTAAGAATTAGGGATGAAAAGAAAAACAAGGTATGATCCAGCAAGTCCTCAAATAACATTGTTGTTGTATTGTTTTATTGTAATGATGAGATGCCATAGGAACTTAATTCTTTATATAGTTAACCTATGGTAAACTTGGTTTTGATATATATCACTTCCCTTAAAGTCACAGAACCTATTATACATTCCCTCAAACAACACATTGAACATCATCCAATTATTACAACAAATGTGGTAGAGGTATATATAGTGTGATTGGACCACAGATGAAGATCAGATCAACTCTGCATGTTGGGTGTCGGAAGTCACCATTAGATGACTCTTGGGGTACAGTTTGGAAGGATGTAGGGATTTATCAGAAAATAAGCAGGCGAAGAAGTTACAGGTATAAGTACTCATTGGTATCGCTGGTTAGTTTAGTAAATTTTGTATTTAGTACAAACTAGATTACTTGTAGTAATTTTAAACAACCCAGTTGGAAAAAAGAAATCCTTTTGATTTAGTTTACCCCCCAGACCCCCTGAAGACTTAAGAAGTAGACTTTTAGTTTAGGCTGAAGCAGTACACTGTTCTCGGAAGTTGTGTTGTCATCTTGCACTTAGAGTGATGTTCAGGAGAGACCCTGGTAGAACCCTGGTTCTTGTCCTTGACCATATATCAGAGTTGTCTGCTGAGCTTAAAACAAAGAGAGACAAACAAAACCCCCAGATGCCTGGGTCCCAGTGCAGACCGTCTGAATCATGACTTTACTCCCGTGTTGAGAGCCTCTAAAGTGCGTAGATCCCTACGTGTCCAGTGTAAGATACTTTAACCACGGCATGATTGTTTTTCATTTCTGGAACAGGAGAAACATTTATATTTACCTGTAAGTACAAAACATATTACCAGGCCAGATAGCCATGATTTTTTAAATTAACCCTAATGGTCCAGTCCCATTAGCATCATTATCAAAATTGATTGTACATGTTTTATTAATAGCTGTATATATTTGTGTATGCATTGTGCATGTATAATGTACAACTCACCTTTTTCTTTCAACTCACTTTTCTTTGTAAGCCACTTAAATGTTTTTTTAACATTGCAAAGATATTTTACCAAATAAAAAAATTTATTGAAATTATTGGGGTGACATTGGTTAATAAAGTATTATGGGTTACAATTCTGTGATACATCACCTGTATATTGTACTGTGTGTTTGCCGCCCAAGTCAAGTCTCCTTCTGCCACTGTTTATCCCCACTTTACCCTCTTCTACCTCCTTCCACCTCCCTTTTCCTTGGCAATCACCATACTGTCTGTGTCTGTGAACTGAACTCCTTTAAGAGAAATTTAGATTTGGATTTCTAACTTAGACTTTTGACATATAATTTTATTATACCTTATAGCACTTCCATTTTGTGAGCACTTTCACCTGTATTACTTATTTAAGATTGCGATGTTCAGTATACATAAATTATGTCTCTTTTACTTGGTGCTGCTTCTAACAAAGTCAAATGCAGCTTCCAGCAAAGTTATGCTTTTAGAGGTTGGTAGATAAAAATAGACTTAGGTCTTAATTCTTAAAAAATTGAACTGATTCTGATTCAAATATAGAAATAATGGATGAATACTCTAGTTTTTTAATACTATAGTTTACATAAAATAATGAATAATCATGTTTAGAGAATTAAATTAAAATTAAATTTTAATATTTTTGATTTATATAGCCAAACGTCTCAAGTCCAATACCAGCTTTGCAAACATTCAAGAAAATTCGAACTGAAACCTACAAAGTGGAGAATTAACATCATGTCCCATGGATGAATGATAGAAGATACAGCTTGGTCCAAAAGAAGATAAAGTTCTTAAGAAATGCAAGGACTTCATATTTATTTTTAAATAAGAATCTTCAGTTTTTCTTTCCTTTTCCACCTCCTTTGTAAGGGTTTGGGTATTTTTAATTTACAGGCATAGCAATGTGGTCTATTTTAAAATGTATTTGTTATAATAACAAAAGATGCAAGAACAATCTTTGTTTCATTTTATAGGCATGATAGTACTATTTGAGACTTCTCCTATCTTCTTATTAACTGTCTCTCAAGTAGCAAAGTTTTTGAAAACTAACATTTAAAAATTAATCAGTTACAGCAAAGACTTTGAAAAAGAGACATACTTGCCAAATAGTAGCAGGTCCAAAAATTAATTTAAATTACCACTTCAGTGTTATTGTTACATACATACTTAACGTGTCATGTTATAAATAATGTGTAATTCAATCTCTAGTTTCCTCAGAGTCACTTTTGAAACCACTGATTATAAGCCACCCTAACAGTTTTTAGAAGTGGAAAGGCACATTACATTTATCTTTGTAAAAAGATTTATGAGAACTGGTTTCTTACTTGACTTTTATAAATAGTATTTTACACCTTATTTTTGACTTTATTTCATAAGTAATTTGAAATCATTGGACTGCTTTGTTATATTCAGGGCAAGATGGGTTCTTTTTATACCAGGGATTTGCATTGTGAATTACATTATTTGGCAATTTATAATTTATTGCTATTTTAAATCAAATGTGGCATTATCACACTGTATTTAAGTTGTGACTTTTTAATGGAGATTTTCTCTTAGGATATATAGGAATTTTCAGAGGCGAGATAAAGGAATAGCAAAAAAAAGCATAAGGTTCAGAGGATGGAAAGGGGCCTGAGGGGTCTCACAGTAGGGCTATTAAATGGCTCCTACTGGAAGCAGGAGTTGGAACGAGAGCCTGCTGCAGGAAGCAGTTAGGTTAAGATGACGCTTTTTCCCTTAAACTATCTAAATCAGGTAAAAGTGATATGATTGATAAGAAGTCAAATATTTCACTCTCAGAAAACAGTCTATTTTGCAATGTTTGATATCAGTCCTTTTTTTAAAAACTTCATATCAGAATTGTTTACAGTTTTTTCCCCTCAGGTGTTTAGTGTTAAGTATTTTATCTGTTAATTTCTTGCTTTGTTGGTGGAAATAGGCTTTGTATTCACTGTTGAGAAACAAGAGTTCAGTTAAATGTTAAAAGAATTTGAATACTTTAGTGTACTGTAAAATACTCTATAGAGAGACAAAAAAGTGTTTTTATTTTATTTTTTTAAATGTTTACCATATAGGCAGATGAAAGAAAAGGCTCGTCATTGGATAGGTAACATATCCACAAGCCGTTATAGTTTTTCCAGTCTGCTGTGTTCCATTAAAAACGTGCTGGGGTTTGTTCTGTTGTTACTGTTCCCGCTGCTGATACTAATAGCACTATTATGATTTGAAGCGTATAGTTGAGGGCCATTGAAGGCAATCTTTCATTAATGCAGACAAAACCAGTTTACATGTGCAAAGGTATAAAATGGCACATTCAGTTCTGTAAGTACTGACTCTGAGCACTTTTTTGAATATTGTGTATTTCTAAAAACCATTGCTTTGGAAATATTTGCTAGTAAGCACTTTTAAAAACAAAAGGTAGCCTGTACTATTTTTCTGGTTGAGTCATTGCTCTTTAGAAGTAGCATCAGCAATAGATTTCAAAAATAAGTATTAAGTGCTACACTGAAGTGTGTGTACACATTTTGCTTTTTAGTCATATTGGAAAATTCTTTGCATAGTTCTGAATTCTTAGACACATAGCATACATGTACACAAGAACATTTTAATTTTTTGACAGTTTCAAATAAAGGAATTAGCTTAAGGAAACTTATAGTGCCATATTCTATTTTAAATACAGTTTTAAAACTTCAGCTGTAATTAAAAATCACATTTCAGTTTTCCAGACACTGAGTTTAAATATCTACTTTAAAACTACTGTTTATCTTATAATTTTGTTGCAAATAAAAATGTACTTTTGGATTTTGTTGTTGGATTTGAGAGGTAGCAGTAGCATTAACTATCTTAAAGTATAGCTCTAAATTAATGAATAACACCAGGCTTTAGTTGGTAAATGTTACTTCTAATGGGACCCATATTGTGCAATGTTTTATGGATGGGCTCTAATACTTTTTACTGTAATGTGCTCCTAAAAATGAAGTGTTTTCCAGAACCACATTGTAATTGGGTTGCATTTCTGATGAAAGGCTTGATACTAGATAAATAATAGATCACCAGTAATGAATTATGAAAGCAAAAATATACTAGGAACCTATGTAACATTTAAAGTGGAATATTATATATAATTATATATATTATATATAATTATATATATTATATGTATAAATATTATATATATATAATATTTGGAGCTAGAAGATATCCTTAGAGGTCATCTGGTCAAGGAATCCTAGAGCTGAATGGAGTCCCTAAAAGCCACTCAGTGCATCCTTCTATTTGCTGCACGGGATCCCTCTAAGAAGTTGATCACTCACTTCCTATTGTTTTAACTAAAGGAGCAGAACGTTGTAGAGCTCCAGATTCATGACTGAGCCACTGTTTTATAGACAACTCTAAAACTGAGACGTGAGTTGCCTAATCAGATATTTTTCCACTGCTGCACTCTGCTTGTAAAAAATCTTTAAGATGATTATGTTGATTAAAAAAGGGCTTTGTCCTATGTTGAATTATATATGGAGCACATTAAAGTGACAACTATACCAAGTCGCTTATTTTAAACTATTACATTTGGTACAATAAATATTAGTCACATATATCACATTTATTTTTTAAGTAAATTTTATTGAGTATGCTATTAAATTTGTCCCAATTTTTTCCCTTTTGTCCTGCTCTGCCCAGTACCCTCATATCCCTCCAGCAGTTCCTCCCTTAGTTCATGTCTATGGGTTGTGCATGTAAGTTCTTTGGTTTCTCCATTTCCTATACTATTCTTAACCTTCCCCTGTCTATTTTGTACCTACCATTTATGCTGTTTATTCCCTGTCCCTTCTCCCCTATTCTCCCCCCCTCCCCTTCTCTACTGCTAACCCTCCATGTGATCTCCATTTCTGTGATTCTGTTCCTGTTCTAGTTGTTTACTTAGTTTGTTGTTTTTGTTTTTGGTTCAGTTGTTGATAGTTGTGTGTTTGTTGTTGTTTTACTGTTCATAGTTTTTATCTTCTTTTTCTTAGATAAATCCCTTTAACATTTCATGTAATAAGAGTTTGGTGATGGTGAACTCCTTTAACTTGACCTTATCTGGGAAGCACTTTATCTGCCCTTCCATTCTAAATGAAAGCTTTGCTGGATGGAATAATCTAGGTTGTAAGTCCTTGCCTTTCATGACTTTGAATACTTCTTGCCAGTCCCTTCTTGCCTGCAAAGTTACTTTTGAGAAGTCAGCTGACAGTCTTACGGGAATCCTCTGTAGGTAACTCTCTGCTTTTCTCTTGCTACTTTTAAGATTCTCTCTTTCTCTTTAACCATTGGAATTTTCATTATGATGTGTCTCAGTGTGGCCCTCTTTGGGTCCAACTTGTTTGGGGCTTTCTGTGGTTCAGGGACTTGTATGTCTATTTCCTTCACAAATTAGGGAGGTTTTCTTTCACTATTTTTCAGATAAGTTTCCAATTACCTGCTCTTCCTCATCTTCTGGCATTCGGATGTTGGCACATTTGGAGATGTCCCAGAGTCGTCTTATTCTCTCATTTTATTTTCTTTGAATTCTTGTTTCTTTATTCTGTACTGGTAACTGTTTTTTACTTTTTTATATTCCATATTGTTGATTTTAACCATGGGTTCCCTTCCTTCACTCTTGGTTCCCTGTGGATTGCTTTATTTCACCTAGTATAACCTTCTTTTCTTCCCTTACGCATTTGCTATACTCAGCGAGTTCTCTGAGCATCTCACCTGTGTTTTGAACTCTGAATCTGATAGGTTGGCTACCTCCATTTCACTTAGTTCTTTGTCTGGAGTTTTGACCTATTCTTTCATTTGAGCCATATTTCTTTGTCTTCTCAATTTGGCAGCCTCCCCATGTTTGTTTCTGTGTATTAGGTAGAGCTGCTTTGACTACTGGACTTGGTGCATCTGTTATGCTGTAAGGGGCAGAGCCTTAGGTATTCTCTAGGGTAGGACAACCCACTTCCCTGCTTTGTTGCGCTTTATGTACAGGAGGGCTCAGAGAGGGAACAATGCTGCTTTATTGGCTCTTGCCCCATTTCTAGTAACTTCCCCTGCTTTCTATGTGCGACTGGCACCCTTGTAGCTGCTGCCCTGGTGTTGATTCCCAGGGTGGGTGGGTTTATATATGTTTTAGGACCCTGTGGGCCCTTTAAACAGACTCTCTTGAGAGACCAGCAGTTTTCTTCCACTGTTCCAACCAATAACATATATTTTAAAAAAAATTTTTATTGTTGGAACTATTCAGTTGTCCCCCATTTTCCCTTCCCTTCTGCTCACCTCTGCCCATCCCCTGCCTCCCCTTTTCCTGTCCTTCACCACACTGTTGTCTCTGTCCATGGGCTGCACATATATGTTCTTTAATCCCTTCACCTTCTGTTATCCAATCCCCTACCCCCTCTCCTCTGACATTTGTCATTCTGTTCCATGTGTCTGTGCTTCTGGTTCTATTTTGTTCATTATTTTGTTTACTAGAGTCAACATATTAGTGAGGTCACATGGTACTTGTTTTTCTCTGACTGCCTTATTTTGCTTAACAGGATAATTTCCAGGTTTAGTCTCATGCTCTCACAAAGAGTAAGAGTTCCTTCTTTTTTACAGCCATTGTGTAAATGTGCCACAGCTTTTTTATCCACTCATCTACTGATGGGCTCTTGGGCTGTTTCTAGATCTTGGCTGTTGTAAATAACACTGCAGTGAGCATAGCAGTGCATATATTCTTTCTGATTGGTATTTGGGGGTTCTTAGGATTATACCCGGAAACAGGATTACTGGGTCAAGAGGCAGTTTCATTTTTAATGTTTTGAGAAAACTCCATACTGCTTTCCACAGTGGCTGCACCAGTCTGCAGTCCCACCAACAGTGCAGTAAGGTTCCCTTTTCTCCACATTCTTGCCAGTACTTGCTGTTCGTTGATTTATTGATAGTAGCCATTCTGGGAGGTGTGGCTTGATAACCTCATTGTAGTTTTAATTTGCATCTGATGATTTGAGCAGTTTTTCATATGTCTATTGAGCATCTATATGTTCTCTTTGGAGAAGTGTGTATTTAGGTCCTTTGCCCAGTTCTTAACTGAATTGTCTTCCTGGTGTTGAGTTTATAAGTTTTTCACATATTTTGGAGATTAAACCTTTAATAGATGTATCACTGGCAAATAAGTTTTCTTATACAGTGGTGTACCTTTTCATTTTGATGATGGTTTTTTTTTAGCTGTGCAGAAGTTTTTTAGTTTGGTGTACTCCCATTTGTTTATTTTTTCCTGTGTTTCCCTTACCCTAGGAGATATATCAGCAAAAATATTGTTCCAAGAGATGTTTAAGATTTTACTACCTATGTTTGCTCCTAGGATTTTTATGGTTTTGTGACTTACATTTAACTGTTTTATTCACTTTGAGTTACTTCTTGTGTGTGATGTGAGTTTGTGGTCTAGTTGCATACTTTTGCATGTACCTGCCCAATTTTCCCAACACAATTTATTGAAGAGGCTGTTTTTACATCATCATATGTTCTTGCATCCTTTATTAAATATTAATTGACCATAAAGGCATGGGTTTATTTCTGGGCTTCCTGTTTTATTCCACTGATCTACATGCCTGTTTTTGTACCAGTACCTGGCTGTTTTGATTACACTGGCTTTGTAGTATATTTTGACATCAGGTAGTGTGATCCCTCCCACTTTGTTCTTCTGTCTCAAGATTGCTGGGGCTATTTGGGGTCTTTTGTTCCATATAAATTTTTGGAAAATTTGTTCTAGATCTGTGAAATATGCCATTGGTATTTTAATAGGAACTGAGTCGAATCTATAGATTGCTTTGGGTAGTACAGACATTTTAGTGATGTTACCATAATTCTTCCAATCCATGACCATGATATGTGCATCCACTTGTTATATCTTCCTGTCTTTCCTTCTTCAATGTCATAGTTTTCTGAGTACAGGGTACATAGGAATAAACTTTACCAAGGACCTTGGTATTCCTATGTACCTTATTTTGTGTTGTTGCAATAACAAATGACATTGTTTTCTTAGTTTCTCTTTCTGAGAGTTTATTACTGATATATAAAAATGCCAACAATTTCTGGATATTAATTTTGTATCCTGCTACTTTTTTGTGTATCCTGTTAGTTTTTTGGTGGAGTATTTAGGGTTTTCAATGTACAGTATCATGCCATCTGCATGTGACAGTTTTACTTCTTCCTTTCCAATTTGGATGCCTTTTATTTCTTCTTTTTAAAAAATGTATTTATCTTTATAGAGAGGGGAACTGAGGGAGAAAAGGAGAGAAACATCAGTGTAGGAGAGGTACAGGATCAGTTGCCCTTCACAGGCCTCCAACCTCCAGGACCCCAGGACTGGGGTCCTGGCTTGCAACCCAGGCATGTGCTCTAGACTGGGAATCAAACCAGCAACCCTTAGGTTCAAAGGCTAGCAGTGAATTCACTGAGGTACACCAGCCAGGGCTATTTCTTCTTCTTGTCTAATTGCTGTGGCTAAGACTTCCAGTACCATGTTGTATGAGTGGTGAGAGTGAACATCCCTGTCTTGTTTCTGATTTTAAGGGAAATGCTTTTAGTGTTTGCCCATTGAGTATGATGTTGGCTGTAGGTTTTGAAAATTTTTAAAAAGATTTTTAAAAAATTTATCTTTAAAGGGAAAGGGAAGGAGAAAGGGAAAGAAACATCAATGTATGGTTGTCTCTTATGTGCCCCCTGCTGGGAATTGGCCTGTAACCTAGGCATGTGGTCTGACTGGGAATTGAACTGTGACCCTTTGGTTTGCAGGCCCGAGCTCAATCCACTGAGCTACACTAGCCAGGGCTGAATTTTGTTATTTTTAAATTGGATTGAAGATACATTCTCACTTAGATCTATTTCCACTTCTTTCATGACATTTTTTATGACTTTCTTTTGCTTTTGACTCTTTTTATTTCTTAAGGAAGCAGCTTACCATACACGACAAAGCAAGGGCTTTGAGTCACACTTGGTTTTAAACTCCTGCTTTTCCCTTTTCTTGGACAAGGAATTTACTTCTTTGAGCTTTCACATTTAACACCTGTGAAATGGGAAGTAATACTACTAGGCTTATAAGATTTTTGTGCAAGTTAAATGAGATTATGTGTACAAAAAGCCTGCAATGTAATGGCTAATACCTAGAACCCCATACTGCTCAATAAGTACTAGTCTTTTTTTTATGGACTGCACTGCACACTTTGGCACTTGATTACACACCCTCCCACACTATCTCCTAGGTTCCTATGTTTGTCATTGTTATCCCTCCTTTCTTGGTTGTAATCTTCTCCAGGTCAGAGACTCTATCTCCTTTTCCTCTTGTATCTCTAGTTGAATGAATGGTTTTTGGAGGCCAGAATAATACTTGTTTTGAAAAAACACGTGTAAGAGAGGTAAAATACATTCCCGAATCACACATTGTGTTAGATGTCTTTGTAGCTGGTCATTGCAGAAGAATGTATGAGACCTTGAAGTAAGGTCCTTCAGCTGCCCATGACAACCATAGGTGGTGAAAACATCACTAACTAATGGAAAGAGAGAAGTGCTGTCTTACCATTCAGGAACACTGGTTTAGTTTAGGCACTGAAGATTCCAATTCCAAGCGGAGCCAGTGCCGAGTTATCATGGATTGCTGCTGTACAGAACTATCTCCAGTCATGTATAATACCTTTTCTGGGCAAGAATCCCATCTGCTTAATCTCTGCTAAATGAGCATATGTTAGATCTGACTTGAAAAATACCAAGTTAAATCAGACAGTTAAAAAAATCACCATGATGTCCATAACTGGTTTAATCTAGCTTCCCTTTCAGTAATCCCATACATTACCCATTTTTTTGCTGTAATGAACATGCCATTCAACTAAAGTAAGATTAACTGCTTAAACCGTGGCATTACAGGCAGAGAACTTGAATGCTGCTTTGTGCTTCATTGTAAGGTTCAGCGGTTAAACAATACAGTGCTGTCATTTTTTTCTTTGTAATCAAGATGGCTTCACATTAGGATTAGGGCTCCCCAGCCAATTCTCCTGATGGAACATTCAAAGCAGTAGATTTTCACGTTTAGGTCACAGCCTGGTAGTAATAACAACATTCAGAATCAAACCTGTTGGCCTCATCAGCACTCAAATTGCACTGCTCTTTTTGAAGCCCCCTCTGCTGTAATGGTGATGGAAATCGTACCTGCCCTGCAGACTATGCAAGGCAGATTAGAAGGGGGCTTGGCTGTGCACATGGAAATCGGTGCTGGGATGACCCAGGTGGGCTTAGAGTTCAGAAGGTTAACCCAAATTCTCCTCAAATGAATGAATATTTGCCTGTTCTCCTCGTCAAGGTCAAATCTCAAAGCTTTGGTGAAGCTTTCTAGACTGTCCAACTCCACTGATTGATCTCTCTTTTTGACCTCAATTGCAGTTATAGTTCTCCCTATGTTACTTAAGTTTGTTTATTTATTGACCTAGATGAGTCATGTTATTGTTCCATATGTGCTAATGCTGTCTCTTCAGTTAGACTGTAAGCTCTCATAAGTCAGGGACAGCCATCTACATGGTCCTGGGCCCATAAGAAGGGCCCAGTGATTGCACTGTGGCCGAAGAAAATGCCATTTCTGTGATTTGACCCATTGGGACTCTGCCTTGATAGTCTGCAGTGGGATAAGCAGCCTCAGCTGAGCCTGCAGGGAGCTCATAAACCTTAGTAAGCCTTTTTTTCCTATGGATCATATTCCATTTTTGTGGTTTGTAAAAGGGAGTTAACACGACCGACAGATTTGTCCATCCATTCATTGATTTATTCATTCAATTAATATTAAGCGTCTACTGCTTGCCACATCTCATTTTTCAGAGCTCTAAAAACTGAGAAACTTCTTACCATTTTGTCAGAGATGAGGAAAACAAATTAAGAGAGCTAGAAGGAAATTTTTTTCTTCTCACACACTATCTCCAGCCCCAATTTTCGAGCATGCTTTGGTAGAGCTTCCTTTTTTTGTGTGTTTACTCACTCCTTTCCCCCATTCTCACCTCTCCTTCTGCTTAAATCACTATGATAGATGAAACTGCCCCTCCCTGGCCTCCCAGGCTGTGACAATAGCAGGCTATTGCATTTTCCTCTGTGAAACTGGTTTGCTCAGGTCTCTGCTGGGCAGATTACACTTGCTAGGTTGGATGGGTTCCAGGCATGTTCCTCTGGATAGAATTTAGTGTGGGTCACAGTTCCTCAGAGGGCAGGGAAAGGCAGGGAGGGAAGAAGAAGATTAAGTTGGTTCTGCCCCCTCTGCCTAGGGAATTAGAACAATTATTTAATGACTTATAAACAAGGAGCCCTGTCTTGTTTGCCCTTATCCCTAACCCAATAATCATTGATCACGTTTCAACTCCTCCAGGGAAAAGTCAGAGCCTCAATTGCCTGTGGGCAGGCCTGAGGCTGGTTTGGGGGTGTTGGAGCAGCTGCTGTCTGGGCTGGACCTCTTGGGAAATCTGAGGTCACTCCCTTGACAGCTGCGAGTCCAAGAGCAATGCACCCTATTTCCTTGCTTCCTTTATTTTCCTGCTGGGAGCAGGGGATATGTTAGAATGATAGACTGTTAGGACCAAGAGGCACCTTAATCATCCTTTATTCCAGGCCTCCATACTTTTCAGGTATAGAAAATACAATGAGTGAAAGTAGTATATCCAACCAGACAGAGCGAGCCAGAGCTGTAACGCAGGTCCTCTGACTCCCAGCCTGGAGCTCTCTGATACGCTGTGTTCTCTCCCACCCTTCTCTTTCCATCACTCTGTTCCCATGCTTCCTTTCACCACTCTCTCATTGTCTCCTTCTGCTTCTTAAGACTCGTCTTAATGTTTTTTCTTACAATATATTTTTTAAAAGATTTTATTTATTTTAGAGAGAAGGGAAGGGAGGGAGAAAGTGAGGGAGAGAAACATGGATGTATGAGAGAAACATTGACAGGTTGCCTCTTGCATGAGGCAACACAGGACCTGGCTGCAGCCCAGTCATGTGCCCTGACTGGGAATTGAACGGGCAGCCTTTGCGTTTGCAGGACAATGCCCAGCCCACTGAGCCACACCAGTCAGGGCACTCTTATAACTTTAAAAGCAACAAAATTAATAGCTTAAGAAGGAAATTAAAATGGGCAAAACTAGTTTCCTCAACATTCTCCTAAACACCTTTGCGTTGTCCACAGTTTGCTAAAAAATATTTCCTAGATAACAGCCTTTAAGCATTCATTTCATTAATTTGCTATGGACTCCTAGAAGTTTACTGTCTGTTTCTAATAGGAAGAGCATGTTCTTTAACTTTTTTTCTTAGTTCAAACTTGTTTTGATTACCAGTGATAGAAATCCCACTCAAAACTAGCTTAAACCTAAAAGGAGATTTATTGGACTACATAAGTGGGAAGTTCAGGAATTGATCTAGCTTCTGATCAGGAACGGGTTTGAGTCTGGGTGTTGTTTGACTGGACTCAGGAACTCAAAGAAGTTTGCCATAAGCACCTTGACCCACTTGTCTTCATTCTTTCCCACTGCAGACAGGTGTTCTCCATGTAGTGAAAAAAAAAATGGCTGCTGGCAGTCCCTGTTCACACCCTTCTGAAAAGCAAGACCCCTTTTTCTCAAGTTTCATGTTGAAAGATCTCTGGAAAAGACTTTAATTGGCCTAAACTGAAGCACATGCTTATCCTGGACCAATCGTTGTGCCTAAGAGAATGAGGTACTGTGACTGGGAGTAAACTTCTGTGTCTGGCTGCTTCTGTCACTACACACACACACACACACACAAACACACACACACTCCAGAAACACACACACACACACACACCCCCGAAGTGTCCTGAGTGCAGGAGCTTCTGCTGCTGCGGATTTGTGGTGAGTTGCCCTCCCCACTTATGGGTGTGTTCACCAACCTGGAAACTCTGAGCTGCCTGTACTTTGGGGCAGCTATGAAGGCTTTATCACATGAGTATGAAAAATTACTCACTCAATCGCCAGCCCCTTTCTGAACCTTCCTAGAGGATAGAGGGTGGGACTGAAAGTTCCCAGCTTCCAATCATAGTTGGGTCTTGGTAATAGTCCCGTCGTGAAGCATAGTCAGGAACCCACCAAGAGTTGCCTTTTTAGAACAAAAGACACTCCTATCACCCAGGAAATTTCAAGGCATTTAGGAGCTGTGTGTCAAAGACCAAATATTAGAACAAAAGATGCTCTTACACTTAGGAATTACAAGAGTTCAGGCAGTTCTGGGCCAGGAGCTATAGGAGACAGAGACCAGTACGGATTTTTTCTATGATTTCACAAGGCCCTCTCTTTCTCCCTCCGTCCTGCTGCTTGGAGTGTGGCTTTGATGGCTGGAGCTCCATCTTGAAAGAGATAACTAGGGCCACGCACAGCTGAGCAAGAAGCTGAGTTCCTGACACCACAGAGCCTCCTGCCAACTCAGGACCACGTTCTCAGATTTGGCATTGCAGTCAAAATGCCCAATCTTGGGAGCCAGAGCATGGGAGAGCAGCCTCCGTGAGGGAGCCGCGGATGTGGAACATCACAGCTACCTAAGGGGGATGTTCAGGGGAATAAAGCCTGACCCCCTCTCCTCCCAGCCTCCCATCTGAAGGGGTCAGTGTCCTTGGGTACAGAGCAGGGCTGGCGAAGATGGAGAATGGGTCTGGAAGGCAAGCAGAGGAATTACAACCAGCCAGCTCACTGCTGAGCTGCAGCAGCCCTGCAATCTAGCCATCACACAGACTTTTCTAAAGAAATGGGCTGCTCTCGGGGCTCAGGGCCCAGTCACTTTCTTCCTCTGCTCTCTGAGGATAGCCCCGCTGAGCAGAATGTGTGGGACAGCGAGGCGGCTCTGTCCTGCAGTCCCAGCATCCCCTTTTCCTCCATGTCACCTCCCCAGGCATCCTTCAGGACAGGCTCGCAGGGAGGAGAAGCCGCTGTCACCTTGCAGAAGGGAATGGTGGTGGTCAGAGGGGAAGCTGACTCAGCCATTAAAGACGCGTCTTACTTGGGCCTACGGTAGTCATCTATTTTTTTTTTAAATCCATGAATATTGTATCAGTAGGGGCCAAAAATTTATTTCTAATTGTAGTAGACACCTCTTAAAGGACAAGTGATAATGGACCAAGACTGGTATCACTATCAGTTGTGTACATTTCGTATTATTACGCATTTTCCATTAAAAGGAAGTAAGTGCAGGTAATTTGTCGGAAAATATTTTTGTTGAAATAAAGGATAAATACATTGATAATCTTTTGACATTTTTAAAAAGATTTTATTTATTCATCTTTAGAGGGGAAGGGGAGGAGAGAGGGAGAGAAACATCAATGT
Source organism: Artibeus jamaicensis (assembly GCF_021234435.1). Taxonomy (NCBI): domain Eukaryota; kingdom Metazoa; phylum Chordata; class Mammalia; order Chiroptera; family Phyllostomidae; genus Artibeus; species Artibeus jamaicensis. The sequence continues at coordinate 23,361,528 of NW_026521812.1, forward strand.
ACGGTTGCCTCTTGTGCATCCCCTACTGGGACCTGGCCTGCGACCCAGGCATGTGCCCTGACTGGGAATCAAACCGCAGTAGTTTGGTTCGCAGGCCTGCGCTCAATCCACTGAGCTACACCAGCCAGGTCTTTTGACTTCTTAAGAAGGAAAAATTCTAAAATTTGTAGCCTCTTCTCAGACAATATTTTACACCCATTAACTCTGAACAACTTTGTTATTACAAAGAGGAAGAAAAGGTAAATCCTGATCATGTAAGCCTTTGGGAAGCACAGGTGATTAAGTGGCAGTGCCCACCTCCAGCCCAACTTTGTTTTAATGAGAAAACATCTGAAAGAAACTTCAGCAGCCTACACAGTCCAAATTAAGCTTTTATAAGCAGTTATAGCCTGCTTTGGGAACACTAGAAATAAAATTCTTGGAAAAATTATAAAATGGAGCTCTTAGGAATTATGAAAATGAGGCATTTTGCTTTTCAAACATATAGTAATGAAATCACATTATATCTCTTTTTGTGGTTAAATTTTATTTAAAAGTATTTTTTAAGTTATATTTTGGTAAATTGTCTTTCTAACATCATATTCTTTCACAAAATAGATTTCTTACATTTTCTGTTTGTAATGGTCTCTAAAGGGCTATTTTAAGTATTAAAAAAAAGGACAATAATACCAGTTCTGGCTTCCATAGGCAACAACTCAAAACTTAGAAGAAAAACATACTTAGCTCTTATTGTAAAGATATATTTTAGGTCTTTAAACCTTCATTTTGGCTTTTGCACTGCCACAGAAAATGAAGACTTTTGAAAATTGTTGCTATTGATGGGGAATTTCTTTTAGCAAAAGAGTAGTAAGAGGAAGGTGGAATTATTGTTAGTATCAAAACATGTTCTACCGCTCTGGCTGCTGTGGCTCAGTGGATTGACTGCTTGCCTGTGAACCGAAAGGTCACTGGTTTGATTCCTGGTCCGGGCATATGTGTCTGGGTTGTGGGCCAGGTCCCCGGTTGGGGGTGTGTGAGAGGCAACCTATCAATGTATGTCTTGCACATGGCTGTTTCTCTCCCTTTCTTTCTCTCTTCCCTCCCTTCTCTCTAAAAACAAATAAATAAAAATCCTTTTTTTAAGTGTTCTGCAGAATTCGAGTCATAAGAGATGCCATAGACACACACATTTTCTTGGGCATTCATAATGTATACTAACATATTAAAGGCTCTGACTGATGTGGACTCCAGCTAGTGGGGTCTGTGTGTTGTGGCTGTGACGAACAAATTCACACGGACTACAGAAGTCCTGTGAAGAAAAGGGACAGCATGGCCACTGTCTGAGGGAGAGAGGGCCCCGACCCCTGCCTGGACAGGCTTTTATTGCTTTTCTGGGTACATTACATTGAGGATAGTCCTCATTTACTATGCATAGTTTCACTTTAGGTGGTTACCTTTTATAGATAACAAAGGGAAGAATGTTGCTGATTACTTCAAAGAAAAAGAGTATTTGCAAATGCAGGGGGAAAGGTGGTTGAACTGGTTATACTCTATACTTGGGAGGTTTAGCACAGACTTTAGGAAGTTACATTAAAGATATGCAGTAAACATTTGGTGCCTCAATTCAGGGTGCGGGAGTTTTAGCAAACAGCAAGCCTCTAAGCAGCCTAGATACAATGCAGGCCTGATTCCCCACGGGAAAACCTATCTGTGGACTCAGTTCTTGTGTGCTGACTCACTCCCTGCCAGTTTTCTGAATCGGGGTCTGGGCTACATTCGCCACTGCCAGGCTGACCGGTTCCCTATATCTGACTACAAGAAAGAAATCTACGTAAGTTGTTTAGTTACCCTAATTTCCTCTCCACAAACTCCTGTTAATCCCTATACAAGTTATTAAGAAAAAAATATATAATTTGGAGAATGTGGCCTTGAGCTGAATGAAGTTCCTCTCATCTAACTACAGTATAACTCATTGTAAAGGCTTTTGTTGTCAAATTGTTTTTGAAATTTTCAAGCCAACCCAGGCAGGGTCTGATTTCAAGAAAGGTTCTATGGGGACCACGTCTGAGATGGAGGGCCTGCCTGTACGACACATGACTTCTGCATCGTAGGGGACTTCTGCGAGCAAGAGGACTTCTGGGGCCCTTCTTTTGTTCTGAACATATGAATCTTTTTAAAGATTTTATTTATTTATTTTTTAGAGAAAGAAGGGAGGGAGAAACAGATGGAGAGAAACATCAGTGTGTGAGAGAAACTTCAGTTCATTGCCCCTCACATGCATTCAGTTGGAGACCTGGCCCACAACCCAGGCATGTGCCCTTTCAGTTTGCAGGATGATGTTCAACCCGTTGAACCACACCAGTCAGGGTTGAGCATATGCATCTTTCACTTGACCTGTTCATACTCCAAGCTCCTGAGAAGTTCCTGACCTCCTCTGCCTAAACTTTCTCCTTATCTCTTATTTTTTGGTTTCATAAAAATCAGGGGAAAAAATCCCAAACAAAGCACACTTGATAGTTCTCTGGTGTTGGCTCTCTTTCTCTGCTTTGATTCACAGTTACACAGTAAGGTGAATTCTACATTATTTCAGCCACTCCAGAAATAATTCAACCAGGATCAGTTTATCCTACAGGCCTGGTGCTGGAGTGCGTCTACTTATTCATTCACTGAAGAAATATTTCTGGTCCCCTGAGATGAGAGGCAGGCAGGATTCCAGGCACCGGGGCTCCTGACTTCACAGGGCTTTTGATCTAGTGCCACTGACCATGAGGTGGTTTAATGCCCTGGCCAGGAACCCGGAAGGTCCCAGATGAGAGAACCACAGATTATCAAGTATTAAAGATCCAGGAGAATGGAACTTAATTGTACATAGGCAACTATATTTTATTTAAAATTTAAAATTGCGTATTCTTTTTAATAGAATGGTTACTATTTCTTTGGCCATCTGGATGGCTAGCTATGTTGTGTCTCAGTCCTTTCATGCCTCGTCCTTGCTCCTCCAGCTCCCTGCCTTTCTCCAGTGTGGTGTTCATTTGCACTTCTCCCGGCAGATGCAGGGGGAAGAGAAGAGGTGGAAACTCAGAGAAGTTAATCTAACATTCTGAAGTTTAACTGGGAGCATGTGGCCTGACAGTACAATATCCAGGACACTTGTTCTTCAAACCTTAGTCTTGTGCCTGTCATCCCCCACTGTATTTCCTTCATCCTTCCTCAGAAACATCTCTGTGCTTTCTAAAACCACAGACTCAGAGGTAGAAAGAGCTCAAGACTCCCCGGTATCTAGCGTAATATCTTCTGAGGGGAAAACTGAAACTCCTTGAGTTGAAATCACTTACCCAGAGCAGTTGGAAACCGAGTCTTTGACTCATGGTCCCAAATTCTTTCTACCACAGATGCTCCTTGCTTCTCTAGGAGAATAGGAAGGAGAAAGAAGACTCCAGTGCTTGCGGGAAAAATTATTTATCTTTTACTTGCAAAAAAATAACATCACACATGCATTTGTGCTTTCAAAATATTAATTGCCTGCATAAAAGAGCTAAACCCATATAAGAGAAATCCCAAATAAATTTTAAAATAAAAATACTTTGAGTGTAAGTATATCAGTAGATTTATGATTTGTTTCTCCAGTTAACAACCAGTCAGCTGCCCAGTGTTTAAGTACAAAGCTTTGATAACATCCTTAATATCACATTCTATTGGTCAATGGAGACCCTCAGCCCGGGATGGATTCAAGAGGCATAGAACTCCCTCATGTGCCTCACCTGTTCCTTCACTTTCTTTTCATGGATTTGGTCGGCTACCTTTCTTCCACGTTCTCAGATGTTTGAGAGGTACCCATTCCAATGTCCTTTTACTTAGGTGGATAAATATGAATTTGAAACAAAAAAGAAATATTAAATCCATTATACTTGATAACACATTCCGTCGGAGGGGCTGCTTGCAGTTCTGTCTTGAAGTGCAGTTCGAGATCACGGGACCTGGGGCTTTCAGGGGTAGACAAAGATTGACTGAAGAGTAACTGACTGCAGCGTATTGGGGTTTGCAGAGATCCGGACTACCCTGCTGGTGCCCTGCAGAAGTGCCAGAGTGTACACAGTGGAAAGCATCCACCAAGCATTAGACGAGAGAACCCTGAGAGCCACATGGGCAGCGTGGTCCTCCTGATCCGACCCCACTTGCTTCTCCGAGGCTCATCACTGGCCACTCTTCCCTTGTTCACCATGCTCCAGCCCAGCTGCTCTTCCTTCTATTCTTCAAATTCCACCCATTGTTCCCTGCCCCTGCTCTTACTTGTTTTCTTGATCTGGAATGATCTCCCTTCTCAGAACTGGGTCCTCATCTCAAGGGTGGCCTTTCTGAGACACTTTAGCTGAAGGAGGCCCCACCTCTATCCACTCAGTCTCCAGCTCATCATTCTATTTGTTTCCCGTATAGTACCAACTGGGATCTGAAATTATTGCTTACTGTCTGTTTGTGCCTCTCTCCTCCCCCAAGATGATACAAATTTGCCTATTTTGTTCAGCATATATATCCTCAGGATCTCAGATAGCACCTGGCACATTGTAGATGCTTGATAAATATTTGTTGAGTATATGAATTAAGAAATAAAACAAGCTGGAGGATTGTGCATTATTGTTCAAGTAGCAATGGGCTGTGCAGTTACAATGTCAACCATGTTCAGAATTGTCTACCAGGAACGAAGCCTCCCAAAATACCACTGTGGGCAGCAAGCCACAGAGACTCCTCAACCCAAGGAGATTGCTTCTCACTGGAACTTTTCCTAAACCTGGAATGCACTCTGACAGTCCCTTGCAATGTTTCCCACCACATGTCAGTCCAGATTCCTCAGTGAGAGACTGAATGCCCAAGCACTATTCGGAGCAGTGCTGTGCCTGTTAATGCAGGGCCTGGGGACACAGAGATGCAGTCTCCACTCCGTCGCTACAGGATCTTGCAGTCTGAGGGGGTGAATCGCCCAGCCCTCGGGATCGTCACTGGCATGCGGAGCAGTCTCAGCAGTGTTGTCCTACAATATTAGATGTTACCATGGTTCCTGGATTTTCGCCTTTGGAAGCCTAGGACGTTTTGTACTCTATTAAAGCATTCAGTGTTTCAGTGCCAATAATGCTACATTTTTGAAAAGCTACCCATTACTGAGCTCCTGTTACGTGCTAGAGAGACCCTGCCCTGGGCATTTTTTTTTTACATTTTTTTCTCCCAAAATAGTTTTGAATATATTTCCATATGATGACAATGAAAGTCGAGAAAACCCAGTAACTTGTTCGAGGTCACACAATTAGTGAGAGCCGTGAAACACTCAAGCGTTCTAACGCCAGAGCCCTCGTTCCTTGCACCACACCACACGCACTTGTTTCCCATGTTTCAGGCCCCAGTTCCCACCTTTTTCACCTGCAGTTGATCTCTTCCCCATTCCCTTCTCATGTCAGAGAACATCTCGTACACACTGGGTGAGAACCCTGTAGGCACAGGCAGGCTTCTTCACAAAGAGGGTGCAGTCCAGGGGCACATCGCTCTGACAGAGCCATTAAATAAGGTTGTAGGGGCTCCAAGGACGCCTAGAATCCACAGGGCAAAAACAACACTAAACAGTCTCTTACAGGCGAGACTGACATAACACCCTCACGGGCTCAGCTTCTGCCTCCCCTTCTGTGACTGCAGAGCCCTCCTGGCTGACACCATTCAGGCCCTGGGTCTGTCCAGGTCCTCTCACCTCTTGCTTTTAGCATAGGTGTTTTCAGTGCCTCACGGTCACCTAGAAACTATGCACTGGTGGAAAGCAGCGGTGTCTGCCAAGGAGTGTGACCTCCCCAATGAATGGGGCGCAGAGAGTGCTGGTCTCCCACTGAGACAGACTCTTCCCCACCTTGGGGAAGCAGTTTAGCCCAGCCTCTGTGGATATGGCGTTCACAAGTTTTTTCTTTCAGATATTACTACTTGGGGAATTGTTGTTTATTCCTGTTCATTACAGCTTATAAGTATTATGATTTGGCATGTCACACCCCCAGTGAATCTCCCCTTTATAAACTCTGAGCTGCTTGGACATTCACGAAACTGGGCAGAAGCTGGGCAGGGAGGTGGGAATTGGCAGGAATGAAGGCCACCCAGCCCTCCCTTCCCACACGTACCATGCAGCCAATGGCAGGGCACCACCGGGAAAGTGGAAGTATGAGGGAGGGAAACTTTTAGGTGTCATTATTACTCTGCTTAGGGAATAAAACCGACTTCCCTTAAAACCGCTCCTTTGGAGTATCAGGCAAACTTCTTTTTTTTTTTTGTTTATTTTTTTTAAATTTTATTTAGTTATTTTTCAAGTACAGTTTTTTGTCTATTTTTCCCATCCCAGCCTCCCCCCCCCCCTTGCTCCCCACCTCCCTCCCATTTCCACCCCCCCTTAGTTCTCGTCCCTGTGTCCTTCCTATTTGTTCCTCCAAATCCCTCCCCCTTTTTCCCCTTAACTTCCCTTCCTTCTCCCCTCTGGTCACTATCCCCTTGTTCTCTATTTCAGTGTCTTTGTTTTTTGCAAACTTCTTTTAATCTCTGGAGTTTGAAATGGTTTTGTAGGTACAAGTGACAGCAGACTTCAAATGAAAGGCTTTTGGGAGAGACAAGTCTCTTAACTAGCTGCTCTCGTCTCTAACTGGGATTTATAAGAAGGCACATGCCCATGGGGGAAGAAGTCGGGTAAGAACTAGGGAACTCGTGGGAAAGAAAGAGAGTGGAGTTGGTGGGGGGACAGGAGAGAGGAAGCCTCAGATGCTAAGGGCACGTGGGGCTCCAGTGTTCTGCCTCCTCGTCCCTTTCATTAGTACAGGTGATGGGGCTTCCCAGGGATTTGAACTCTGCTCAAGCTCTTTTTGGGAGCTGGGGAGGCCTGAGGCCAGGCTGACTCTCAGGGGAGCTCGGCAGCAGCAGAGGCGGGAGCCGGGTGGAAAGGTTCTGACACAGGAGCTGTGGGGTGACGCCAACAATAGCTGACCTGTCCCCAGACCTTAGGAAGAAAGCCAATGGGAATCTTGTTTCTGAGCGGCTGGTGCCCAGCTAGCTCTCTGCTAGGGGCCTGGAAACAGATTGACGAACATAATGGAGTGGTTTGTAATCTGTCATAACACCATAAGCCACGCATCCACAGACTTTGACCCCTCACAGGTATAATAAGCTCCCTTTCTCTGCGGCACATGTCCTCCCTGTGGGGAGGGAGGAAGGAGGCTCTTTTTCTAATTACATATCCCAAGCAGGTGTTTTTCTGGAAAACAAAGCATTATATTCATTAGCAGCAATGTTATAAACCAGGTTCTTTTTACTAGCCAGTTAACTAATTGACAGTTAAGAATTTGTATTAATAATATACTACAGCCAGGCATTGCTTACTCTGACAGTTTTATTTAAAATGTAGAGAAGCTTTGCAAGCCGACATGCCTGTCAGCCTTTTGCGGGAATCCTGCTCACCAAGGGTTTTAACATTGCCTGGAAAACGATATCCTACTGGTAGGAAATTGTCCTCCCAGGTCAGAGTCCAGGAGTCAGCAGAGTTACTCTCTTGGATGATTTTTGTGGTTCCCTTGGTGATACATCTGAATAAGGAATTGGTTTTTGTCCCTGTTTTCTTCAAATCTTATTGGTATGCTTCACTTGTCCTGGACCAAATTATCCAGGTGGTGAATCATCCTGATTCTTTGTTCTTTGGTGTCCCTCACCTTCTTTCATTTTTTAAAAAATTTATAGGGTATAGAAAGAACGATTTTTCAGGTTGTTAGCAAACTCCATCAAAAGTTTTGTGATGGCCAAGACGGAGAAATTCAAAATCTATCTCATAGCTGCCTTTTCCAGTCTTTGCCTTCGAAACTCTACCCAGTTTTCAAGGCCCAGCTTAAATATTTCCTTCTCCATGAGTCTTCTCTAATTTCTCCACTGATGGAAAGCAGGTATCTTCCTCTCTCACTTGCAGTAAACTTCTCTTGTGCCCTTGACTCGCCTTGGGGCACCATCGGTCCTGCCTATATCTCGTCCTCCCTCCTGTGGTCCCTTGCCTATAGCACATACTAAATACTTGCTAGGTCGGATTGCATTTGCCCTTTATGGCTAGCTCGAATCTCAGCCAGTCTGCAAAGTCTTTTGATCTCTGTTCTTTGTATATCTCTAGAATCTAGTCCTTCTCTGTGGCAAGACTTTTGATACCTCTTGTCCATCTTCCTGTTTCAGCCTCAGCCTTCTTGCCAGGAATATCTTGAAGACATAAAAGTGATCATGGGACTCCACAGTTCTTCATTCATTTATTCATTCATGCCCCAAATATTTACAGAGCACACACCATGTGCCAGGTACTGTGCTGGGAGCTGGGACTTAAGCAGCAAACTTTGAAACCCTGCACTTGTGGAGCTGGTATTCTAGTGCAGGAGACAAACACTCCGTAAACAAGTAAGGGTGGAAGTGCCTCAGGAAAGAGAAAAGAAGTGAGGGAAGGGGATCTGGAGTGAAGAAAGGAAAGGCCAGTGCTATCCTGGGCTGGTCAGGAAAGGCTTCTGTGTAAAGGTGACTTGGAGCAGGGACTGGGGACATGGGGGATGTGAGGGAGTGAGCCAAGTGGAAACCTGGAGGAAGAGCTCACAAGGCAGAGGGAACAACAGAGGAAGGAAGGTCCCGTGGTGGCGAGGAGCACGCCAGCGTGGTGGGAACAGAGTGAGGGGAGGAGGGAGGAGGTGGAGGTGGGGGGAGAGCAGGTTGGATGTTGTGGGCATCTTTAGGGCTTTGGATTTTATTGTGAGCGAGATGAGGAATTTAAATATTTTCAGCAGAGGAGTTTTTATCTAATTTCAGCTTATTTTATTTTTTAAAGATTGTATTTATTTATTTTTAGAGAGGGGGAGGGAGGGAGAAATAGAGGGAGAGAAACATCAATATGTGTTTGCCTCTTGAACGCCCCCTACTGGGGACCTGGCCTGCAACCTAGGCATGTACCCTGACGGGGAATTGAACTGGAAACCCTTTGGTTTTCAGCCAGCACTCAATCCACTGAGCCACACTAGCCAGGGCTAAGTTCAGTTTTTAAAAGGTTCCTCTGGCTACTATGTTGAGTAGAATGCTGGGGAGGGTGGAATAAGGACAGAGGCAGGGACACCTGTTCAGAGGCTATCACAGCAGTCCAGCAGAATGATGCCAGTCACCTGGACAAACGTGGATTCTGCAGGAGGAAAGAAGTGGCTGGATTCCATGTTCCAAGGTAGAGCCAACATGATCTGGATGGAATGGAATGGAATGGATGTAAGGAGGGAGAGAGGGAGAAAAAGAGGGACCATAAGTTTTAAAATATTATTTATTTTAAGCACCTGAAGGAATGGCTTGTCCTAGGACTGTATTTGGCCCACGTTCCGGTGTGGTCACTTGCCTGTCCTTTTCTATATTCTAGGCTCTATTCACACCCAGCTCCTCCAGGTTCCACACCCACTTTCTTTCTCATGCCCAAGTCTTTGCTCATAATAATCCCTCCTAATGGGTCACCAAAGTATGGCCGTTTGTCTACCAGGTGACCTCCTGTTCCTCCTTCAAGACTTCTGAAACCACACACACACACACACACACACACACACACACTCCCTCACATGTATCCCATCATAGTTTTCTTGCTTTGTATATCTGATTTGAGTATCTTCTTTGAATAATTGGTTGGATGGCAGACATTGTAAATTTTACCTTGTTGGGTAATAGATATTTTTGAAGTTTTACAAGTATTCATTGTTTTGAAATGAACATTGTTTTGAAATGAAGTTTTTACTTAAGAATCACCTGATCCTTTTGAGCCTCGTGTTTCAGATATTTTAGAGTGAACTAAATGCAGTTTGTTATTTAACAATGCAAGTACTAGCTTAAAATGGACACCTAAGAGAAAACCCAGGGATTGGAAAGAGAAGTTAGGGAAAGGGTTCCTGGAAAAGTAAATGGGTTCTGGTTGTACCCCTGTTAATCTGTGGTCCCTGCTGTTGGTTTGAATCACACCTTTTTATTTCCAGACAACTCTCACGGTGATTGTAGGTCATTCTACGCTGTCATTCTGCTTCAGCTGAAGTTTTCAAAGCACCATGCCAGAGTCTGCTCTATTTGAAAAGGGAAGCTCCTTTTCAAACATGAACTCATTTTCCTGGAAAACTCTTCCTTTTCTAACTGCTGGTCTTTGGGAGGCTGTTTGAAGCTGAAGAGCGACATCTCTTGGTGGAGAGATGGAAGGGGCTTCTGATCAGGCCACTCTAAACTGGGACATGCAGGAGACCAAGTATCCAAGGCTTCAGAGTGTCTGTGAAGCTCCTAAAGTTGTATGCAAAGTTTGGGATGTTAAATATGCATTTTTCTGGAAAAAAAGTTCCAGAGCTTTTATCAGGTTCTCAAAGGCTTTTTTGCTCATGAGAGGTTCAAGTCCACTGGCTTGGGCCTATTTTCTTAAAGTGTTTCAGGTGTGACGATGACCTGCAGCAGAACCACTGTGGGGGGGGGGGGGACTTGTTAAACACTCAGGTGCCAGGGCCTCACCCCCAATCTTCTGAATCAGAATCTCTAGGACTATGACCTGGCACTCTGAATCTTTAACAGCCTTCCTAGGTGATTGGGGTTAAATTTCTGAATTATCTAGGAGGTTCAATTGTTTCACATCACCTGTTGGAATAAGATCACACCAACAATGACAGACAGCGTAGTGTTTACGATTACCCAAACAGGCCCGGGCTCCAGTCCCAGCTCAGCCACTGGTTATGTAACCTCGGCAAATCAGGACTCCCCTCTGAACCTGGGTGCTTTGATTGGTGAGTATGGGGCTCAGTAATTTACATGACTGGAGATAATATCACCTAACACATAGTAGGAGTCAAAAAATATTATTTGCCATTCCCAGATCTTCTGAAACACTGAGAATTCCTAAAACTTTTCAAGTCCAATGCTGTTTTTAAAAAAATGCTTCATGAAGCTTTTCTCTTAAAAAAATATTACCATTAAACAAAACAGATTCATCAGTTTCTACAATGATCCACCAGCCATGTGTGAAGTGGTTTTGCTATACCGTCAAATACACCTGAACTATAAACTCTTTGTCTTACTGAAGGCTATTCTACACTCCAGTTCTGCCCATGGACTCACGGGGATTTTAGCAAATGGAAAGCATAAATACCAGAATTTACCAACACGGATGAAGTCTTTCATGCTCAATGGTCACATTACTGAGAATGTTTGATTTAATTGAGAATCTTAGAGGGAGAAAAGAAAAAATTTCTATTTTTGTAAAACCAATTGTAGAATTCTACATTTGGTAAGAACCCCGTCCCTCAACCCCCCTCCTCTTCCCCAGTGCGCCCACACTGGATTGCTCTGAGCAAAGCCCTTCCCTCTGGTGATTTTGTAGCCCTATTCCACTGCAGCTTTATATTTTCATTGGGAAATCATTAACACAACTGTTCATTTTTACACACCAAAGGACACTTATGATATAAGCAGAAAATCTAAAAGAAATACAATGCCTAAATAAAAACAACAAACTCTTCTAATTCATTTTCACATAGAATAACCAAAATTCTCATTTGATTCAAGACTTTAAGAATTTGTCCCCAGTGACTTTCTGAGATTAGACATTTCAGTCACTAGTGAAAAACATTGTTTGATTTGAGTATAAGAAACTGTGACTCTGTGAAGAACCAGTATTCAAGAAGTCTGCCTACCCTAGATTTCTCACCTTATCATTAAATGTTCATCAAAATCTGTTTGAGCAGTATAAACCCAGGTTGCGTATTCTTGGAATGCCATCTGCTGGTGGTTCTCCGTACTAGAAAATAAAAATTCCCAGGAAGATTGCAACAACCTGGCTATTGCTTGATTTAAGTACTTCTTGCAACCCCAGAGAGCACAATCTTTTTAACGCCCATGGTGATGTACCACAGAGTCACGCCAAAGTTCCAGAGAGCGTGCTTCTCGGAAACATCCCTGTGCAGTCATTTTCTGGGAAGACGATTGCACAGTTACTGACATTGCTCTAGGGCCAGTTGATAGACTTTAGAGCAGTTTTAGGTTCACAGCAAAATTGAGTGGAGAGTGCAGAGGATTCCTATACCCTCCCTGCCTCCTCACATGCACAGGCTCCCCCAGTGTCAACATCTGGTACCAGAGTGAATGAGACATTTGTTATCACTGCTGAACCTACACGGACACATCATGGACACATCATACTCGCCCAAAGTCCATAGTTTACACTGGGTTCACTCTTGATGCTGTGCACTCTGTGGGTTTGGAAAAATGGAAAATGATGAGTATTCAACATTATAGTATCATGGAGAATAGGTTCATGGCCCTAAAAATTCTCTGTGCTCTGTCTGTTCATGCCTCTCTAACCCCTGGCAGCAACTGGTCTTTTTACTGTCTCCATAGTCTTGCCCTTTATGTAGCCTTTTTGGTTTCACTCAGTAATAGGCATCTAGGTTTCCTCCATGTCTTTTCATGAATTGATAGCTCATTTCTCCTTCTCCTTCTTTTAGAGAGAGGGGAAGGGAGGGAGAAAGAGAGGGAGAGAAACATCAATGTGTGGTTGCCTCTCGTGCGCCTCCCATTGGGGACCTGGCCCCCAAACCGGGCATGTGCCCTAACTGGGAATTGAACCAATGACCCTTGGGTTCACAGGCTGGTACTCAATCCACTGAGCCACACCAGCCAGGGCTATAGCTCCTTTCTTTTTAGCACTGAATAATAATTCATTGTCTAGATGTAACACAGTTTATCCGTTCACCTACTGAAAGACATCTTGGTTGCTTCCAAGTTTTGACAATTTACGAATAAGCTGCTATATATATCCATGTGCAGGTTTTTGTGGGGAAAAAAGTTTTCAGCTTACCTGGGTAAATACCAAGAAGTAGAATTGTTGAATGGCCTGGTAAGAATTGCTCATTCATAAGCAGACCAAGTGGGCAGCACCAGCTGCGACATCCACAAGAAGAGTGTGGACACCTTTAGTTCTTGCATCCATGACGAGCTTCGGGTGTTCAGGAATCCCACCCAAATCTTACACAAACTGTTGGGGAAAGTCCATTTCCTGGGGGGATAGTTCATCATTTTTACCAGATGCTTAAAGAAACTTTTAAAGGAATACAGTCAGGGTGCCCACACAGGAGATATGGTTCCCCTTGCCACAGGGTATCTGTTATTGGAATTGGAATTAGAAAATAAGAAAACTAACATTCATTCATTGAGAACTTAACATGTGCCTCACTCCTAGAGTGAGCTCCCACATTTAAAAAACCCCACATAATGCTCAAAACATTTTTGAGAAACCACCAAGCCAACTAGTTTAACTTTATTACTATATCTTTCATCTTTCAACAGCCCTGTGCTTAGATATTATTTCCAGGGAAATGACTCAGGATCAGGAATATTACATCGTCTGCATCTGTACGCTGATCATGGGACTGAAATCCAAATGCAGACCTGTTTAGACTCCACTCTCCAATAAGAAAGGCAATAATACAGAATTCCTTTCTGTGATGGCTTCTGTGAAGACAGAGCGGCATTCCTATCTGTGGTGAGAAATGGGGCCCTGGCTCCCTCTCTGGGGGGAAACCTAGGGACCCCCACAAGAGGAGGAGAAAATGTCTGAGCTAAGTCTTGAAAGACCATAAAGACCTGGTTAGGCAGAGAGGATGGGGCAGAGATGGAATTCCAAGTAAGGTAATAGCACGGGCTATGGAACAGGGGATGAGAAAGGGGCCGATTCAAAGTTGCGAGCTGCTGCTATGATGCTCATGAGGAATGAGCCTTGCCAGCTCTTGGGGCAACAGGACAAAGACCTGTCATCTCTAATCTTATAAAAAAGAAATTTCAGCTCTAGCTAGTTGGAGCATCATTCTGTACACCAAAAGTTTGCAGGTTCTATTCCTGGTCAGGGAACGTAGCAGGTTTGATCCCTAGTTGGGGGTGTATAAGAGGCAACTGATTGATGTTTTGCTCTCATGTTGATGTCTCTCTCTCTCTCTTTCTCTCTCTCTCTCTCCCTCCTTTCATCTCTCTCTGAAAAAAAGTTGATAAACATATCTTCTCAAGTGAGGATATAAAAAAGAAGAAATTTCAAAAGTGGATTCAAAATAAATAAACTGAACTTTATCAAAGTCAACCCATAGAATGAGAGAAAATACTTTTAAGTCATATACAAGTATCTGATATGGGACTTTTATCACATTTATAACTTTTACCACATTTAGAACCTTTACAATTCAACAATAAAAAAACAACTCGATTGTAAAAGGGGCAAAGGAGTTGGACAAACATGTCTCTAAAGAGGACATATAGGTGGCTGATACGCATGGGACAAGATGATCAACATCATTAGTCATTAGGGGAATGACAATCAAAACCCTAATTAGATACCAGCTCATGCCCACTAGGATGACTAAAATAAAAAAGGCAGATAATTAACAAATGTTGATGAAGCTGTGAAGAAATTGTGACCCTCATACTTTGCTGAAAGGATTGTAAATGATACAGCCACTTTGAGAAAACAGTTTGGCAGTTCCTCAACATACTAAATAGAGTGTTTGTATGACCCAGCAATTCTATTCCTAGGTCTCTACCCAAGAGAATTGAAAAATACACACTCACGCAAAAACCTGCACACGAGTGCCACAGGAGCGTTCAGTCAAATGGTAGAAACAGCCCACACGTCCATCAGCTGACGACTGGGTGAGCAAAATGTTCAATGTCCACATTCTGGAATATCACTGAGTCAGAAAAAGGAATGAAGTACAGATACCTGTTGCAACATGTATGAACCTTGAATTGAAAGAAGCTGGTCACAAAAGGCCACATGTTATATGACTCTATGTTTATGACATATCTATCCAAAGCAAATCTATTCAGACAGAAAATAGGTTAATGGGCTTTGTGAGTCTTCTTCCTGACCTGCTGGTCTTGGTATTTGTGTCTTGGAGCTGCTGATAGCAAGACGTCTTCAGGGAAGGCTGACACCAGGTGCCCTGCCTTCATCTTCAAAGCTCCAGCTATTGTGCCAGATGGTCAGTCCGCAGGTATCAGCCTCTCTGACCACAGAGGAAAATATGTGGTGTTCCTCTTTCGCCCTCCTGACATTACCTTTGTTTGCCCCATGGAGATCATTGCTTTCAGTGATAGGGCGGAAAAATGGAAGAAACTCAACTGCCAAGTGATTGGTGCTTCTGTGGATGCTCACGTCTGTCATGGATCAGCACACCCAGGAAAGAAGGAGGGCTGGGGCCCACGAACATTCCCCTGGTGTCAGACTCCTCATGCACCATTGCTCACACATCAGGACTATGAGGCCTTCAAGGCTGAAAGCATCTCATTTGGGGGCCTCTTTGTCATCGATGAGAAAGGCATCCTCTGCCAGATCACCACAAACGACCTTACTGTCATCTGCTCTGTGGACGAGACTCTGAGGGTAGTTCAGGCTTTTCAGCTCACTGACAAACATAGGAAAGTGTGCCCAGCTGGCTGGACACCTGGCTGTGATACCAGGAAGCCTGAGGTCCACAAGAGCAAAGAATATTTCTCTAAGCATAAGTCAGCATCGAGTCATTATGGGGTCATGGCGGCAGTGTACAGCCATGAGATCAAAACCTCTCTTTTGCTATCATTGTGCTTAAAACACAAGATCTCAGATTTTGGCTGGATGTGGTCTGAGACAGGACGGGCTTTTCCTGCAGGGTGTGGGGAGGCCAGCCTTTCTTTTTCTGGAGGAAATGGCCTGAACTTGTGGAGTAGGCCAGCTCAGGTGTGCAGTAGTGGGGCATTGCCTGTTACGTTTTGTAATTTCTATTAAATTTGAACTGAGAAAAAAAAGGAAAGTAGGTAAGTGGCTGTCACAGGTAGATGAGGTAGAAAGAGGAGTGACTGGTACTGAGTACTGGGTTTTGGGGGAGATGAAATGTTCTAAGATTAGATAATGGTGATGATTGCACAACTCTGTGAATACACTAAAACCCACAAATTGTACACTTTAATAGGATGAATTTTATAGTATGTGAATTATATCTCAATATACCTGTTGTTTAAAAAAAGAAAAAGGAAGGCGGGAGTCATTCCTGAGGCAGAGTTGTCCTAGGCATGCAGCTGTATCAGAGCAGGCAAAGTGAGGGAGGGACCTTAGGTGATGACCACAGTAACAACTCAACACTTCACTTCATTCACTTTGCAGATATTTACTGAGTACCCACTTAGGTCTAGATGCTGGGGATAGAGAAACGAGACAGACAAAATCTCTGTCCTCTTGGAGATTCTGTTCTAATGAGGGAGATAAGCACTAAGTGAATTAGTTAATATATCACAGTGCTAAGTGTTACCCAGAAAAATAAAGAAGGACATGGCCTAGAAAAGGGTGGTAGAAGGAGGCACTGTGTTAGACAGAGAGGCCTGGGAAGGCCTTTGTGAGGTGGCATTTGCACAGAGAGCTGAATGAAGTGAATTTTATTGTGCATTTCTATTCCCTCCCTGGATCTGACGAGCCAGTGTTGGCCAGAATGGCCCATATCAATGTGCCTTCAGTGGATTGGAAATGATGGCTGATGCTGCAACATCTTGGCCGGCTATCAATCAGCTCGAGGGTGGCACTCTGAGTCTGGCCAATCTGGGTGACCCGTGAGAGCTGGGGACCCTATTGTGACCATAGTCATTCACCCTTTGGCAGCCCAGCAACAAAACCGGCCCCCACCCCAGGTGCTTGCCTTGGCCCAGGCTGCCATGGTTGCTTTTCTTTGTTTCTGAAGTTGCTCAGCTCTAGTCTTTGCTGGGGGTGGGATTGCTACAACTTCAGCAAAACAGAAAGGTCAAACTTCTAATATTCTCCTTTTTCAATGGAGAATCTCAGCCAGATACCAACTGCAGCCCATGAAGTAATGGCTAGAGAGTCTTACCTCTTATCTTCCCAGTTACTGTGGACCATTAACATTCCTAATGGCATCTGAACCCCTTCCGAAGTTTGGGAACCTCCCACCTTTTGAGGCAGAATGTCTCATCACAGAAGATAAAAAACATGGAATACTTTTACAGCCTGCCTGCGACCAGGCCATGGCTGTGACCCAGGCTCCACCACCTGGACACACCAATACATGCCTTAAACTTCTCCATGTAAATGAAAAAATCCCATGACACAGTCTATTTTCCATTATCTACATCTTCTGATGTCTTATACTGTGAACCAGCAAAAAGGAGGAGAAACAAGGGAAAGGGGAAAAAAAGAGTCACTGAAACTTGTTTTAAATGGATGATCCTGACCAGGATTTTGCTCAAGTTAAAGCAGAAAAATCCAGTTTCTGAGATTGTGATAATGCGAATTCACCTAGCACCTCTGGTAAGGGGATAGAACATACAGAATGTAACAAGGTTTAAAACAATCATAAAATGGTACATCACAAAATTCAGTATGACAGTATGATGGAATATTCACTCATTCAACAAACAGTTTAATGTATACCTTTATGCCAAGACACTATTCTGGGTACCAGGGTACAACAATAAATAAAACGAGACTCTAATTTTGTGGAGTTTCATTCTAATGGGGGAAGAAACTCAATAAATAAACAAATGAACATAGCATATATCACCTGGTGACAAATGCTCTGAAGAAAAATAAGAGCAAATAAGGAGATAGAAAAATGAGGGAGGATGCTGCATTACGCAGAGACCAGGAAAGGCCTCTCTGAAGAACTTACATTTGAAAAGAGACCTGAAGGAAGAGACAAAGAGCTGGGGGAAGAACACTCTAGGCAGAGAGATCCACTGTGTGCACAGGCCCCAAGAGCAATAAGGAGGCCAGTGTGGCCGGAGTGATACAATGAGGGGGAAGTGGGAGCAATGGACTGAGGGAGGTAAGGGGTAGGAAGGTGACTTAAGTCCTTGTAGATCCAATCCCTTGGCTTTTGCTCTGAGTGAGAGATGAAGACTGGAGAATTTTGAGGAAAGTTGTATAATCCTCTAGCTTTATTCATTTTTAAAAATTTATTGATTTGAGAGAGAGAAACACTGATTTGTTTTTCCACTTATTTATGCATTCATTGGTTGACCCGTGTCTGTGCCCTGACTGGAGATCCAACCCTCAACCTTGGCATACATATTGGGACGATGTTCTAACCAACTGGGATACCTGGCCAGGGCTCTCCAAGGCTTTAGAAGGATCACACACACACACACACACACACCCCCGAAATCTGAATAAGGTCTATGGATTGTATTAGTATCAATTTTCTGATTTTGAGATTGTACTATAGTTATGTAAGACATTACCATTGGTGGGATGTAAACCACAGCATAGGAAATATAGTTAATAATATTGCGACAACTCTGTGTAGTGCTGATGCAATTACTTGAAATATTGGGATCACTTTGTAAAGTATATGATTGTCTAACTACTATGCTGTACACCTGAAACTAAAACAAACTAATGCTGAATGTAAACTATAATTGAAAAAAATAGAGGCCCAGGCTGGGTAGCTCAGTTGGTTAGTGCATTATACCAATGTGCCAAGGTTAATGGTTCAATCCCAGTCAGGACACATACCAGAATCAACCAATGAATGTATAAATAATATTATTAACCAATGTCACCCCAATAAATTAAACTTAAAAAAAAGGAAGAGTGGGGAAGGCAATAAAAATATAATATCTCTTTCTTCTAAAGAGGGAGACTTCAATCCTCCATTTGACTTTTCTCTTAAAAAACAAACACACAAATAAATAAGTAAAACAAATCAATGTTTTTCTTCCTCTCTTCCCTTCTTCTCTCTCTTTCTCTTTAAAATCAATCAATTAAAAAATAGATATTACTATTGGAGGAGACTGACAGAAGGGTACATGGATCACCTTTCTACTATTTTTACAACTTCTTATTAATCTATAATTATGTCAAAATAGGGTGTTAAAAGGAGGAGGAGGAGAAAGGAACAAATGTGAGGAAGGACAGAAGAGGGAAGAAAGGATCGGAAGAGAGTGGGGCAGGATGTGAAATGCAGGAGCCAGCCAAATGAGGTAGGTGTGTCTTTCTGGGGACATACATTTTGTATTAGATCTTAAGAAGGTTTGGTTAAAACCATTCCCCGGCCCCCGCCACCTTTTTAGGCATTCAAAGAAGATTACAATGTCTCCCACTCATCTACTCCTTTAATAAAGCTCACTTTCAAGAAAATACTGTTAATGTATCCTGGATACATTATTGTTAATGTATTGTTGCTATTATTAGCAACAATGCATTATTGTTAATGTATTGTTTGTTAGCAGTAAAATATTGTTAATTGCCTGTAACCTGGAAGCTGGACTTAAAAGTATCCTCCCACTTGTTATTCCCAGTCGCACCCAGATTGGACTTCATGCTATTTTTCAAATGTGCTCTAGATGATTCCACCTGAATTTTTTAAAATTTCTATTTAAGTTTCAACACCTAACTCAATTGCCATCTCTTTCTTGAGGCTTTCTGATTCTCTCAGCCAAAGGAAATGATCCTTTCCTATAAACTTGCAAATAATTTTATATTTATATCTCTTATAACATTTATCAATTCCTTCTTTGTTTTTTTTCACTTATTGAAATAATTTGTTCTCCTCATTAGATTATAGGAGAGTTTCTGGAGATCAAAGACTGTCTTAAATGTTCCCCATGCTGGTCAATAGTGTGTGTGAGCTCAGTGAATGTTCAATGTTGAATGATTGAATTTCTTCTCTACAATAATCTGCATGTTTGGAGGTTGAGAGTTACATTCATTCTGGAGTTGGTGATATTCTTATGTGGCTTTTAATTATTTCATGTATAGTTATTACCACTTGCAAGAATATGCCTTCTACCTCCTCCCCCTGTGGCAAACTCACCTGACGTTGAAACATGAAAGAGTGACACATCCTGATTCACCCAATGAGTATGTCTCACTAGGCTTGGCACCTGAAGTATGTAGGTAGTGGAGAAGAAACGTTGTTTGAAGTGTATGGAGTCAGAAACTACTCTGTGGAAGATTCTTCTATTCATCAGATTGTGGGGGCAACTTTGCCTGCAAGTCCCCCTGTCCTCTCTGGATGAAAGTAACACTACCAAGACATGATCTGCTTGGGGAGAGGTGGCCAATTTCTCAGAGGAAAAAGGCCAGGAGGCCCTTCCCCCAGGGGCTTTTATTGGGTTGTAATACACAGGAATACAGGTGGTAAGGATCAAACAGTAGATAACATTTCAAAGAAACCTGAGGGCTTAGTCTGAGTCAGTGTCTGTCAGGAAAGGGGGTTGCAGAAATTTTGGGAGACATACTCATTTCCTGCTCAGACCCTTCACATATGAATGAAAGCACTCTTAGCAAAGCAGGTTTCACAGGACTTTTAGGAATTCTTTCTTATGCCAGATTTACCCTGGATACTGCTCTAGCAAGGCCAGGAGCTACACTGCCACCCCCTTCATAGGTTTTCAGGCTTAAGTGGATTAGAGCCAGGAAGTGCTTCTCCCAGAGGACACGGGGACTCAGGCTACATCAGAATAGCCAGGGAGCAAGGGTCCATCACTCCCTCTTTGTGGCAGCCCCCTGAGTCCTTCCATGATGGCCTCCTGAGTGATGGTGTCTGGCTCAGGTTACCCCTCCTCTGAGGAGTATGACCCATCGTGGACTATCAACCATGCTTTGGGGGCAGAGGGAAGAAGCAGAGGCAGCATTTGCCATGGGGGGTAGTTACAGTTCCTGAAATCAGGCAGAGCAGTTCCCAACATCAGATGTTAAAATTCTAAGCAGAAGATTTGGTTCTTATTGAGCCTTGTCAAAAAGGAAAGTCTCTTTTAGTAGGAATATACTCAATATGCAGGGTATACAATTATAAATGTATCATACTTAAAAAAATTTGGATGAAAATCATGCAAAATAGAATTTATCAGAATTCTTCTGTCTATGAAACATACATTTATAGCAGTTTACAATTATTATAAATATTAAATTTTCAGTAGACTTTATTTTTTAGAGCAGATTTTGGTTCACAGAAAAATGAAGAGGAAGGTACAGAGATTTCTCATGTACTCTCCTCCCACTCATGCCTAGACCCCCCATTATCAATGTCCCCACCAGAGTGCTACACATGTTACAACCGAAGAACCTATGTTGGAGCATCATTATCACCCATAGTCCATAGTAAGTATTAACTTTTGTACCTAATTTTATATTCTTTTTCTTAATTAGGGGCCCTCAATTTTATAAGCTTCAGGACCCAGAAATATTGGCTTTTCAACAAGATGACTTAGTTTTTTCTGAAGTTCTAATTCTACTGAGGATTTTTTTCCTTTTTACTCAAATATCTATACCTTTGAAATTGCCCAGCGTGAACTCTTCCATTTATTTATGGCTGCTCTTTCAGGTTATAGTTGAATCTGGGTGAGAAATTTCACTAAGTGCTACTTTATGGCTTACTTTGCAATGTCAGTCATTTTTTTTTCACTAAGTAATTTCGATGTGTTAGTGATGCATAAAATTAATTCATAAAGAAATGACTTGGAGACTTCCGCCAAGATGGAGGCATAGGTGGATGTGTGGTGCCTTCTCACACAACCATGTTTAGAGACAACTAAATATTAGCAACAGAAAACACAGCCAGACACACGGAAAATTGAACTTTTCGGAAGTCCGTTAACAACAAATTCTTCAGCCTGACCGGTAAGTGGCGAAACCAGCGGCTGGTGAGGGGTTGCACAGGGGACTCCGTCAGACGGACTCAGGTGCGGAATCCAGACGCACGGAATCCAGGCGCAGGGTTGGACCTAGTGAGCGACCGAGCGAGCCACCAGGCAAGCGACCGCGGAGGAGACAGCGAGGAAGCGGTGCTGCGTGTTGACTGTGGTCGCCCATTTGTGCGCGAGTGGACAGGCGAGGGAGTGGGCGGTTGGACTGGGGCACGGCGGGTCCCCACGGCTAGCGGCAGTAGAGGGCGCCGCCATTTCCCCGCTCTGACTACGCCCCCACATACAGCGTCACAACCCAGCAACCTGGGAGTCTAAGGCACCGCTTCTCACACTTAAAGGGCCAGAACAGACCAAAAATGTTGCAAGATCTCAAAGCCCCGCCCCACAGCCCATAGATCTAAGCGATGAAGAAATAGCAAAACTCTCAGACGCACAGTTTAAAACACTGGTCATCAGGATCCTCACAGAACTGGTTGATTATACCGACAAATTAGACAAATATATGAAGGCGAAACTAATTGAAATGAATGGAATTACACAGGACACCAATAGCAATGAAAAGGAAACTGGGACTCAAATCAATGGAGTGGACCAGAAGAAAGCAAATAATGGTCAAACAGAAAAGAGTCAGGAAGCAAGAATTCAAAAATGAGGAGAGGCTTAGGAACCTCCAGGACATCTTTAAACGCTCCAACATCCGAATTATAGGGGTACCAGAAGGGGGGAAAGGCACAGCCACCAGTGGAAAACTTATTTGAACAAATAATAAAGGAGAATTTCCCCAAGCTGGCAAAGGAAATAGACTTCCAGGAAATCCAGGAAGCTCAGAGAGTCTCAAAGAAGTTGGACCCAAGAAGGGACACACCAAGGCACATTATAATTATATTAGCCAAAATTAAAATGAAGGAGAGAATCCTAGAAGCAGCAAGAGCTAAGCGGACAGTCACCTACAAAGGAGTCCCCATCAGACTGTCAGCAGATTTCTCAAAAGAGACCTTACAGGCAAGAAGGGGCTGGAAAGAGGTATTCCAAGTCATGAAATCTAAAGACCTACATCCAAGATTGCTCTATCTAGCAAAGCTTTCATTTAGAATGGAAGAGTAGATAAAGTGCTTCTCAGATAAAGTTAAAGGAGTTCATCATCACCAAGCCCTTATTATATGAAATGTTAAAGGGACTTATCTAAGAAAAAGAAGTTAAAGAAACATGAACAGTGAAAGGACAACAAACTCACAGTTATTAACAACCACACCTAAAACAAAAGCAAACTAAAAGGACAGCTAGATCAGGAGTGGAAACATAGAAATGAAGATCTCAAGGAGGGTTAGCAACAGGGGAGTGGGAGGAAGAGAAGGGGGAGAAGGTACAGAAAATAAGTAGCATAGAAAATAGAAGTAGATAGAAGATAGATGGGGGGGCAAGAATAGTATGGGAAATATAGAATCTAAAGGACTTGAGACACATGGTCATAAACTAAAGGGAGGGTAATGGTAGGGATGGGGGGGTAGGGTGGAGGGGAATGAAGGGGGGAATAGAACAACTGTAACAGCATAATCAATAAAAAATTTAAAAAAAAAGAAATGACTTGAATTTGTTGACACATCATTGACAACTTGCTTCAGTTGCAATAAATTTTCAGCTTTGTAATGACAAAAGTAGGGATAGAGAAGAACAGTAGGTATTGACAAGTCCAACACACTCATGAGAAGTGGGGAGCCAAAATACAAATGTGTTCTAAACACTAAATGGAAGCCACAGAATTCAGCTTCTCTTAAAACTGTTATCAGGGTTTCAAGGTTGAGCATAAACAAGTCCTCCTAATGTGTTTCGAACCCACACCTCCCTTCACATTCTCTCCAAGGGTGAAACTGGGGTTTCATTGGGTCCTGAGGACCTTGGGGGTCCAGGGAATGAAAGAATTGCAATTGATAGTACCTTTCATCTAGTCAACACATGTAGGCTATGATTTGAATTTGCAGCTGAAATAATGTTGTGGAAGATTCTTGTCAATCACAAGTGTTATAGAAATTTTACTTTGCCAATGTTACTGTTGCCATTATGATGGGGGTTACGTTTCATCTTTACTAAAGACAAATAAAAAATAGGTTAATTTATATCTGAAGAGATTTAACTCTTAATAAAGGAAATCCTGACTCTGAAACAAAGTAA
Organism: Artibeus jamaicensis; assembly: GCF_021234435.1. NCBI lineage: Eukaryota > Metazoa > Chordata > Mammalia > Chiroptera > Phyllostomidae > Artibeus > Artibeus jamaicensis. The sequence continues at coordinate 23,385,372 of NW_026521812.1, forward strand.
TTAGGGGGTTAACATTAAAGATTTTTCCTAGGCTTTGGCAGTGAAGGTTATTGTAAGGCGAGGAGAGGAGGGAAAAGACTGGAAAACTTCTATGTATCTACTTAATAATTAAATTCTTTTGTCTTTTTGAGGCTAACTCCATTAAGCAGAGAATTAATGTTGATTATGACCACACAAATGTGTTTGGGTATCTATAAAAGTAAATCAACACCAGTAGTACAAGGATGACTTGCAATGAAGGAAAGATTCACTCTGAGGAAAAAGCAAATTATTAAGAGGAACCTAAAAATACTCATTTTCTCAATACTTGAGAAGAAATATCTACCTAGCAATTAAAATAAAATTGATTAAAGTATTCATTTGCAGACACATATATGGAGACAATGCAAAGATGTCTTTTACCATGTACTATTAGAGTAAGATATGGTTGTACTCTACCATATGCACTTACTTTTAAATACATGCATTTTATTAAGATGATCTCTTGAAAGAAACAATTGTGTTAGCTTGAAAACATCACAATGAATCAGAAATTGTGATTAATTAAAGGTATAATTCAGATTTGCTTTGGAGAATATTTGGGTGATCTGAGTTTATCTATGTTCAATACTATTAAGTTGTAGGTTAAATATGTTTATACCTTTGAAAATAGAAAATACATTTTCAACTCTTTAATCTGCTTTGGTAAAAAAATATATTTTAGATTTAGAAAATAGAAAATACATTTTCAACTCTTTAATCTGCTTTGGTAAAAAAATATATTTTAGATTTAGAGGTTAGCAAATAAGTGCAATTTGTTTAAAATGTTGTTTCATGGTTCAGTTCTGTTCAAGTCACATTTATGCATGACCCCAAAGCTTCAATGAAAAGAGGATTATTGCATTAAAAAAAGTCAAAAGGGAACTATATATCATTAATAATTTATATTGCCATGTGACTATAAAACTGATTATCTTTACACAAATGCTGAACAAAACATGTAATCAGAGTAATAAAAACAATTTGTTCAGAATTATTTTTTGTATTAAAATTTTTAATATATTTTATTGATTATGCTATTACAGTTGTTCTATTTTCCCTCCCTTATTCCCCTTCACCCTGATAAGGACCCCAGCCAGCAGGGTCCATGTGTTGTGGCTGTGACGAACAAATTCACACGGACTACAGAAGTCCTGTGGAGAAAAAGGGACAGCCTTGTCACTGTCTGAGGGAGAGAGGGCCCCAACTCTTGCCTGGACAGGCTTTTATTGCTTTTCTAGGCACATTACATTGAGGATGGTCCTCATTTACTATGCATAGTTTCACTTTAGGTGGTTACCTTTTATAGATAACAAAGGGAAGAATGTTGCTGATTACTTCAAAGAAAAAGGGTATTTACAAATGCAAGGGGAAAGGCGGTTGAACTGGTTAAACTCCATACTTGGGAGGTTTAGCACAGACTTTAGGAAGTTACTTAAAGTTATGCAGTAAACATTTGGTGCCTCAATTCAGAGTGAGGGAGTTTTAGCAAACAGCAAGCCTCTAAGCAGCCTAGATACAATGCAGGCCTGATTCCCCACGGAAAACCGATCTGTGGGCTCAGCTTCCTGTGTGCTGACTTGCACCCTGCTGGTTTTCCGAATCAGGGGCTGGGCTACATTTGCCATGCCACACAGATAGGTTCCTTATACTGCCCAGCACACCCCCTCCCACCTACATCCCCCCCTATTTTTAGTTCATGTCCATGGGTCATACATGTAAGTTCTTCGGCTTCCATATTTCCTATACTATTTTTAACCCCCCCTGTCTATTTTCTGTCTACCATTTATGCCTCTATTCTCCACTTACCTTCCCCACAATAACCCTTCGTATGATCTTCATTCTGTTCCTGTTTTAGTTGTTTGCTTAGTTTGTTTCTATTTTTGTTTTTGTTTTAAGTTTAGTTGTTGATAGTTGTGAGTTTGCTGTCACTTTACTGTTCATATTTTTGATCTTCTTCTTTTAGATAAGGTCCTTTAACATTTCATATAATACGGGCTTGGTGATGACGAACTCCTTTAACTTGACCTTATCTGGGAAGAACTTTATCTGCCCTTCCATTCTAAATGAAAGCTTTGCTGGATGGAGTAATCTTGGATGTAGGTCCTTGACTTTCATAACTTGGAATACTTCTTTCCAGACCCCTTTTGCCTGCAAGGTCTCTTTTGAGAAATCAGCTGACAGTCTTATAGGCATTCCTTTGTAGGTAACTATTTCCTTTTCTCTTGCTGCTTTTAGGATTCTCTCCTTATCTTTAATCTTGGTTAATGTAATTATGATGTGCCTTGGTGTGTGTTTCCTTGGGTCCAACTTCTTTGGGACTCTCTGAGCTTCCTGAACTTTTTGGAAGTCTATTTCCTTCACCACACTGGGGAAGTTCTCCTTCATTATTTGTTCAAATAAGTTTTTAATTTCTTGCTCTTCCTCCTCTCTTTCTGGTACCCCCATGATTTGGATGTTGGAATGTTTAAAGATGTCCTGCAGTTTCCTCAGCCTTTCCTCATTTTTTAAAATTCTTGTTTCTTCAGTCTGTTCTGGTTAAATGTTTCTTCCTTCTGGTCCACACCATTGATTTGAGTCCCAGTTTCCTTCCCATCGCTGTTGGGTTCCTGTATATTTTCCTTTATTTCATTTAGCATATCCTCCATTTTTAATCTAATTTATGACCATATTCAACCAATTCTGTGAGCACCCTGATTACCAGTGTTTTGACTTTGAACTGCGCATCTCATAGGTTGGCTATCTCTTTGTTGCTTAGTTGTATTATTCCTGGAGCTTTGATTTGTTCTTTCATTTGGGCTTTTTTTTTTTTGCCCTGGTGCACCTGTTAGTAAGGGCCAGAGTCTTAGGTGTTCACCAGGGTGGGGCATCCCATATGGCTGTATTGTGACAATGTATGTGGGGGATGGGTCTGAGAGGGAACAGTGCTGCTTGCTCTGCTCTTTGCCAGTTTTCATTCACTTCCCCTGCCACCCACAATCAAATTGGGCCCTTCTGGTGCTGATTCCCGGGTGGGTGGGTTTGTGTACATTCTAGGACCCCGTGGGTCTCTCCAACAAACTGTCCTGTGAGTCTGGGAGTTTTTCCCTCTGCTGCCTCAACCCCCACAGGTATTTTCAGTCAGAGATTTGAGGCTCTATTTCCTGGAGCTAGAGCCCTGGGTTGTGGGGTCTGTTTCTCTCCCCAGTTGTTCCTCCCAGTTTATCTGCATGCAAATGTAGGATTGCCTGGTATGCAAGCTGCCACCTTGCCTCAAGTCCTCTCTGCCTGCTGCCCATCTTTGCCCCTTCTACCAGGTTGGGTGAGTGTTTCTTCTTTAACTCCTTGGTTGTTGGACCTCCACACAGTTCAATTTTCTGTCAGTTCTGGTTGTTTTTTGTTTTTAAATTTGTTTTTGTCCTTGTTTTGGTTGTGCGAGGAGGCACAGTGTGTCTACCTATGCCTCCATCTTGGCTGGAAGTCCTGTTCAGCATTATTAAAACCTGGGAAGACTTTACAAATTCAACATAAACAAAAGAAACTTCAAGATCCTACCTACCTCAGCTGAGCCAGTTTTATGACTAATTTGTTTCTGAAGCAAGGCAAATTATTCTGGGCACCTCAGCATTGGGTCATCATAATACTGTGGTGACTTCATAGTCCACATCACTTCCTCTCATTTCCATGTTTTATTTTTCCCCCTCTAAATAGTCTTAGAAAACTTCATACAGAAAAAAAGTGAGAAGAGAAATGATTTGCTGAAATTTCCTTTCAAATGGGGAGGTAGAACATTTCAAAGGAAAGAGAGACTCCATGTGAACATTCTTTTATGAAGGAAAGCATTACTGATAATGAGAGACACTAGTTTCGAGGACATGATATAAAAGATGATATACGACCAGATTTCTCTTTCAACAATGGAAGGTATATTAAAAGGAACTTAGTAAATAGAATATAAAGTCTTAAAATGACTTTTTGAAATACCGTATAATATGTGGTATATGCTTATTACATAGCTTTTGCTTTGAAAAGCATTTTCACTGTAATTCCCTTTAATCTTCACAACCACTCTTTGAGGTATGGGTCGAGTGAGCTTTTCCTTTTCATCCACAGCAGGGAGATGGAAACTCTGGGCTGCATGGGATCACAGGGTCGTTCCCAGATCAAGGGCACCGGCTGTCTCTACTCCCAGCCCAGCGGACACACCTGTCTCTGGGATCTTACAGCCAACAAAAGAAAGGCTCCTTAGAGCAACTGCTCCTCCAGCGGTTCCTCCTTAAAGCGCATATTCCTGCCCACATCCTGCGATGAGTGCCGGCTGCTCTCAGGGAAATCTTAAGGTCCACGACAAGGTGATGGTCAAGGGCACTGGCTTTGTGGCATCAGAGTGATCTGGGTTTGAATCCCCAGATTGCGTGATTTTAGGCAATCTAAGTCTCAATTTCCTCATTTGAATAGCGGGCATGCTCTGATTTTCTCCAAGGGGTTTACTGACAAAAAAATGACATAAAGCAATCAAGGTCTTAGTCTGCTGCCTGGGTTAAAGAAACGCTGTTGGGAGGTTATAAATATTAACTCTGGAATGGAGGTCATCGTCTCTAACGGCTTGGGGAATGTCCCATTTGCAAAATGGGCTCAGTACGCCTCAGTCTTTTAATAACAAACATTGCTTTGCAAACGAAACCCTCACTGGCCTGACCTGTGCCGCTCAATTCTGCATGACCCTTGTTTCCAGAATTTTGGGACTGGAGGAGTGGATCCATAACCTAAGAGAACATTATTATCAACCAGGTAAATTAAAAAGCAAGAAGGCAGGACAGGGTGAGAGGCAAGAAAGTTCTGCTCAGAATAGCTAGGACCTCAGTCCCAGCCAGGTGAACCGCCCGCATCCATTACTAGGCGCAGAAGCCTTCCCTGGGCTCGACACACTGACCACCTGGACCCGGGGTGGGTCAATGGGAAAGGAAGCAGAGAAAGAAGGTAAAAGGACTCCAGGATTACAAGGGTCCTAAGGCAGAATCTAGAGAAGCTTGAGGGGCGGGGCTGCTGTTCCGGGGGCGGGGCCAAGGGCGGGACCTAGTGGAGTTTCACGGCTGCACGCGCCACGTCTCCCTTAGCAGGCGAGTGGAGGAGAGGCAGGGGTGGGACAAGCTGAGAGGGGCGGGAACTGTCTTTTCTCGCGAGAGCTGGCGACGGTAGCGGTGGTAGCGGCGGTGTGTCCGTGAGAGTGGCGTGGGGGTGGGGAGGAGAGGCGGCGTCGGCGTCCAAGCTACGCCACACGGGGTCGGGACGCTCGGTGGCCGAGCGCTGAGTGGGGTCGTGGGGGTGGTGGTGAGCCGAGGGAGGCAGAGGTGGGTGTGCCATGGCGGGGCAGCAGTTTCAGTACGATGACAGCGGGAACACCTTCTTCTACTTCCTCACCTCCTTCGTGGGGCTTATCGTGATCCCGGCCACATACTACCTCTGGCCCCGAGACCAGAATGCCGGTGAGTCTCTCCTGCAGCTGCCCACGGACCTGCTCAGGCCCCTCTGGTCCCTCCGGGCCGCGCCGCTCCCACCCTCTCGGCCCAGTCCCGCTCGCCGCCGTCCAGGTTGATAGCGCCGTGCCCGGGCCCCACCAGCTGCGGACGCCTGGACACGATAGCGGGCCGCGCGGGCGGCGCTTCCCTCAGTGGCTCCTAGGGCTCCTCACCACCCTGCATTGTCTTCCTCAGGAGTTTCGCTTCTCACCCTCTTCGGCATTGTTCTGGACACTCTTTACAGCCTCCTCCAGTCTCTTTGTCTTCTCTGCCTCTGTTTTTTTTAATGTATGTTTCTTAACGGAGGAAGCAGGATGGGATGAGAGATTGGGAATGGGATGAGAGAGAAGAGTTAGCAAAGGAGGAAGCCGAAGGTGCAGGCACAACTCTGAGCCCCCAAACCACGGTCCTCTTCCTCCCACACTCCCGTTTTCCCTGTCGCAGCTGTCGTTACAGATGTTCTGGGTGCCGTCTGAGCTGGGTGGCATGTTTAGGATTCCAACAGAGCTCACCAGCCGCCCCTCCCCCTGTCCTTTCCCCTGTTGCTTTCTCATTTGTTAACTCACACTTGTGGTGGTTATTCCCCTTAGCAAAAATAGGCTTTTCTCTATTTTCCTTTTCTTTGGCGTTTCCTGTTTATAGCGCAAAAAGTGCAAGTACGAAGGTTTAAGTCTTGTAGGTAGTTCCTCCTGTAGGTTGTTAGGAGGCAGCTGGTTCTTTTGCTTTTAGTTACAAGTCTTTTCACATTAAATAACATCGGATTAGAACACAATAATATAGATTCTAGTCAAGGAATTTTATGTTTGGCTAATACTTGGATTCCATTTGTTTCACTCTACTAGGACATATGGCAGGTGATATTCTTAAAGCTGATAGAACTGTAAGGCCCTAGTAGGTTATGGAAGCATTAACAGTAACTAATAGGTTTTGAGTACTAACAGTAACTAATAAATTTTGAGTATTAACAACATTTAGGGAGAGCTTCTATTCCTAAGGCTGTGTTAACTTGATTCAGTATCTCCCCTCAACTTGGGTGTGGTGGAGGTCTAGGTTGTACTGTACTTTGGGGAAATAGTTAACACTGAAGCATTGAATCAGCTCAGAACTTGTGCTTGAAGACTGATTCATTGCTTTGCAACATTCTTGAGTTACATAATGGAACTAAATTAAAATTGAATGTAGGATAAATAATAAAGGATTCCATTCTTTTGTACATTTAACCACAATTTAAATATCCATTAGGTGCAGAATTCAGATTAAAGTTACCTGTTTTCTCATTCAGTGGACAGTTTATGGAAAATGGATTGTGGCCTGCTGCACCTTATTTTTCTAAATTCTGCATCTTATTTTCCTTAAATTCTCTCTGGGTTCTTTGGACAGTAGTTGTGTATAAATAATGAAGTCTTAATATTGTAGTGGTTTCCCTTTATCTGCAAATCCTAGGCCATTCTGGTAATTTTTTTTAAGGTTTTATTTATTTAGAGAGAGGGTAAGAGAGGGGGAAAGAGATAGAGGGAAACATGTGTGAGAGAAACATCTATCAGTTACCACTTGCATGCCCCCACTGGGAACCTGGCCCACAAATCAGGCATGTGCCCTGACTGGGAATTGAACTCATGACCTTTCAGTCTGCAGGCTGATGCTCAACCCTCTGAATCATGCCAGCCAGGGCAGCGTTCTGATAATTTTATTTCAAGTAAAAAAAGTGCACTTTTCAGTGCAGTAGTCCTACTTGTATTTACAGTTGGTTGTGTGGAAGACAAAAGGGTATTGGGAGAGTAGGTAGGTTTGGTTTGAGTGTTGCAAAAAGCTGCCCTGATTTCAGAAATTAGTCATTTTAATGTTATATTTTCATGGTGGGTTTTGTATTATAAAATTTGCCTGGTAACATATCAGCGATTTTCAACTGGTGTGCCACAAGAATTTTTAAAACATGCAGTACCTGCCTATTTAGTCAGGAGCACTGACCTCTTTTCCCTTAGATTATCAAGTAAGAAAATGACAACAACCGATACAACAGCAGCTGTGAATAAATCAAAATTATACCTATTTTTTTAGTCAGATCGGCAGAAGATTTGACTAAATCATTTTTTGTTGTGTCACAGAATTTTAATTAATTTATGAGTGCCATGAGATGAAAAAGGTTGAAAATTGCCGACATATCATAGGCAGGTCATACTGTGCCCCTTTAGGATATAGTTGGTCTTTGGAAAAGTGGTAGGGGGTTAATATTGACTGTAAGTTAATATGGACTTCAAGTGTTAATTTACTTAATTCTCCTAAAAATACAAGGAAATAGGTACTATTATTAACACCTTCATTCTTACATGAAGAAACTGGATTAGAGAGCTTAATTAACTTTCCTATGTGGTGGAGCCAGGTTTGCTCAGCTTCCAAGCCCTCGGTAGTTTCCATATTGCTAGATAAAAAGTTAAGTGTTTATCTGTCCCTTCTTCACATCTGGCTCTCTGCTTGTGACTTCACTTAGTCAGTAGATGTGCACGTGTTGATGTGTGTGTTCGGTCTTGTCCCAAATTGCATTATGAAAATTAAGGTGGATTTAAATGCTGTTCTAATCATCATGAAAATTGGTGGACACTACTTGGATTTTTTTTGTGTTTCTAACATAATAGAGTTGTTTCTTTCTAATTACAGTGGTATTAAAGGGATGTTTTGTCATAGTGACTTTTTCACCAAAGTCCAGTTGCAGTGTCTTGAATATCACGGAGAAATCTTTTTTAAAGCTAATACTTTATTTATTTAATTTTGTGGGGAGACATTGACTAATAAAACTATATAGGTTTCAGGTGTACAATTCTGTAATACATCATCTCTATGTTGTATGATGTGTTCACTGCCCCAACTCTCCTTCCATCACCGTTTATCCCACTATACTGTCTTCTGACTCCCCCCACCCCTTTCCTTCTGGTAATCACCATATCACTGAGAAATCTTGAGTTATAGATTTACTCAAAGCTCTACAAAACAATTTTTTTTATATGTTTGCCACAAAATAATTTAGTGGCTTGTACCAACAGGAGACTACTTTTAATCTTTATGCTTCTCACTTAAAATATCGTCATATTTTGCTGTTATGGTATTTGTTTGTTCATTGGAGTTGTTTTCTACCCTCTGGGGCTTTATTATGGTGGGAACGTACTGTCTTTCTAAAATCTGAGAAGTTCTGAAGTATATCTGTCCTCAAAGATTTTGAATATGGGATGCGGACCTGTAATAGTGTTTTTCAGTAATAAATACGGTATTTTAATATTTGATTTTGAAGCTTTTGTCCTATGAAACTAAGTAGCAATACAAAAATGTAGGCATATAACTTTTGAATTTCATAGTTCTTACTGGCAATCTTGACTTTTCAGTGATATCCTCTGTATGAAGGCAATGAAAGATTTTCTTTGCCAGCAGTTACACAAACTTAAAGTTCAGTTTACGTAATCTTTATTTATTTTTTATTTTTTAAAGATGGCACTTTTGGAGCTCTCAGTTTCATGATTGATAGTTGTTTTAGTGTAGTTCATTTGGAATTATTGGGCTCTCAAGAAACATGGCACCATTAAACAGATCGTAAAATCTAGGGTTTGAGAAATAGAAATAACTTGGTCATTGGCATATTTGACATGTTAATTGAAGTTACTCTGTTATCCAAAACATTACCAATGGAATCCTTTTACTTTGCTGTTTGTTCTTTGAGGCTAAGTGTTCTTATAATTAATACCTCTTTTATTAGTTGAAGGGTCCTATTTATTGTACTCTTTTGGTTGTTTGCAAATTGGCTGAATAAGATGACTGAATACTTTTCCAGATCACATGCACAAAAGCCGTATGTGAAATAATAACATGGAGGGCGTAGATTTCCTTAGAACAGTAGTTCTCAATCCTGGGTACACATTAGAATTACTTGTTTAGAATACTTACTTATACCCATTCCCCAAATATTGTATGTTTTTTAAAAGGTCCGTGTGTGATTATAAATTGTAGCTAGCTTGAGAAGTGCTGCTCTCGCTTTGAGAAATGCTGCTAAGAGGAGAACTTCTTTTGAGGAAGAACTGGTTTAAGAGAACTGGTCTTTTGATGATATTGTCACTTTTGGGAGGTTAGTGTATTGCTTTTGCTATATGGTCTTTGCTTAAAAAAAACAAAAAACCCAAACTCTCTAATGTTTAACCTTTAAAAAAATATTTTTTATTTATTTATTTTTAGAGAGTGAAAGGGAGAGAGAAAGAGAACCATCAATGTGTGGTTGCTTCGTGCATGTCCCCTACTGGGGACTGGGTCCACAACCCAGGCATGTGCCCTGAATGGGAATCAAACCGGCAACTCTTTGGTTTGCAGGCCAGAGCCCAGTTCACTGAGCCACACCAGCCAGGGATAATGTTTTAACTTTTTTGTTTTAGAAAGCTAAGGAGCAGTTATGGTAGAATAATGCTGTAAAGTTTGTAGTTGAAGCCAAATATATATTTTTAAACTAACAGTATAGGCTTACAGTGACGTGATAAGGGAAAATAACTACTTGTAATTTTTAGAATTTCAAATAAGAGCATACTTTTATTCTTTTATAGGTTAAGGATTATAGATCCTTCGAATCAAGATAAAATATTACTTTTTTTCATGTTTTAAATAAATTTTATTATTGATGCTATTGTAGTTGTCCTGATTTTTTTCCACCTTATCCCTCCTCCAACCCAGTACCCCCACTTCCTCAGGCAGTCCCCATGCCATTGTTCATATCCATGAGCATGGGTCATGTGTATAAGTTTTTTGGCTACTCCATTTCCTATACTGTACTGTACATCCCCATGGCTATTCTGTAACTACCTATTTGTACTTCTTAATCCCCTAACCTCCTCACCCATTCCCCCACACCCCCTCCCATCTGGCAAGCATGAAAAGGTCTTCTTATCCACGAATTTGCCTTTTTTCTTTGCCTAGTTTGTTTTATAGATTCAATTGTTGATAGATACGTATTTTTGCCATTTTACTGTTTTTAGTTTTGATCTTCTTTTCCTTTAATAAGTCTCTTTAACATTTTATATAATGATTAGGTGAGAATGAACTTCTTTGGTTTTCCTTTGTCCTGGAAGTTCTTTATTTGCCCTTTGATTCTAAATGATAGCTTTGCTGTGTAGAGCAATCTTGGCTATAGGTCCCTGCTTTTCATGACTGAGTATTTCTTGCCAATCCCTTCTGACCTGCAGTTTCTTTCAAGAAATCAGCTGACAGTCTTATGGGAACTCCCCTGTAGATAACTAACTTTTTTCCCCTTGCTGCATTTAAGATTCTCTCTTTGTCTTTAACCTTTCACATTTTTATTATGATGTCTTGGAGTGGGGCTCTTTATATCCACCTTGTTTTGTGCTTCCTAGGCTCGCATGTCTATTTCTTTCACCAAATTAGGGAAGTTTTCTTTCTTTTGAGGAAGAACTGGTTTAAGAGAACTATTTTTTCAAATAGATTCCCAATTGCTTTTTCTCTTCTTCTGGCACCCCTGTGTTCCAATGTTGGACATCTCGAAATTATATTAGAGGCTGCTTATACTATCTTCATTTTTTTAGATTCTTTTTTCTTCTTCTTGTTCCGATTGGTTGTTTTTTGTTTCCTTATGTTCCAAATCATTGATTTGATTCTCAATTTCATCCTCTCTATTGTTGTTTCCCTGTAAATTATTTACTTCAATTAGTGTATCCTTTGTTTTTGACTGGATCATTTTTGTGCTGCTGAGGCCCTCACTAAGTTCCTTGAGCATTCTTATAACCACTGTTTTGAACTCTGCATCTGATTGCTTATCTCCATTTTGTTTAGCTCTTTTTCTGGAGTTTCGATCTCTTCCTTCATTTGGGCCATGTTTCTTTGTCTCCTTGTTTGGGCAGCCTCCCTGTGTTTGTTTCCATGTATTATGTAGAGCTGCTTTGACTTCATGTCTTGGTACTGTGTTGTAATGTAGTAGGTGTGCTATAGGGTCTGTTGGCACAGCTGCCCCTATTACCCAGGCCAGGTACTGGAGGTAAGCCCTTTGTGTGGCCTGAGTACTTGCTTCTCTTTTAATTGAGCCTAGGGTGCTCTTGGCAGATGAATCAGCTGCAAGGGTTGGCTGTGACTACTTACCAACAACCTCCATCCACCCTGTGTGGAGGATCATCTGTGTGGGGGCAGGGTGGTGGTGCTCTGATGTGGTCTGTAGCTGTTTGCTGGGTGCTCTGGCCCTGGGGTTTTTCAGGTGGTGCAGGCCAAGACCATCCCTGACTTGTGTTTTGCCTGGGGCCACACTGCCTGAGCTGCAATGTGAGATGGCTACTACTTGTGCTGGGCTTGGAGATTCCCAGGGGAAGCCAAAGTATGAATCTGGGCTGGCTGCTGCTAGTGCTGGCTGCTGCTAGTGCTGGGCCTGAGGCTCCCTGAGGCCAGCTGTTGATTGTTTGAGAGGATTTGGGAAGTTGTAAAAGCATGAGCTAAGACCAGCCATTCATATGGAAAAGCAGCTTGGGTGCCCCGGTAATTTGGGTGCAGCAGAGTCTCTGGGAATCTCCGAGGCTAGTCAAACAGTGTTAGGTTAATGGAGTCTCAGATATGGCACCAGCTTGCTGGCTCAGTGGCTCTGGGTGGGGAGGGCTCAGAAAAGGGACAGTGGTTTCTGCTTACCTTGTTGCCAGACACTCCAGTTTCTCTCAGTATGTCACTGGTGCCTTTAAAGCCACTACCCCAGTGCCAGAGCTCAGAGGGAGTGAGTCTGAATAGGAAGTCTGTGTGTGTCTCTTTAAGAGGAACTGTGTGGGGCTTCAAAAGTTTCTTCCACTGACTCAATCCCTGCTAGTTTTTTGCAGCCAGAAGTTGTGGGGATTTATCTTCCTGGCACTGAAACCCTGGGCTGGGAGGGCCTGGTGTTGGACTGGGATTCCTTGCTCCCAAGATATTCCTTATGTATTTTTATCTACCATATGTGGGTATGGGACCAGCCTGTTCTGTGTTTGCGCCCCTCCTACCAGTCTGGATGGATGTGGTTTCTTTAATTCTGTAGTTGTCACACTTCCATTCAACTTCATTTTTGATGGTTCTGAGTGATGGTGGTTTCATATTTTAGTTGTAATTTTGATGTGGTTGTGCGAAGAGGTGAGCTATGTCTGCCTACGCTGTCATCTTGACCAGAAGAAGTCCCTCAAGCTTTTGTTTTATTTTTTAATTATAGTTGATATACAATATTATATTAGTTTCAGGTATACCACATAGTGATTAGACACATATATTTTATGAAAGGATCACCCCAATAAATCTAGTATCCATTTGGCAACATACATAGTTATTATTGATACAATATTATTGACTATATTCCCTATGCTGTACTTTACATCCCTATGACTGTTTTTGGAACTAGCAATTCATACTCCTTAATTCCTTCAAGTTTTTCTTCCCGCCTGCCTAACCCTGCTCCCATCTGGGGCCACCAGTTTGTTTCTGTATCTATGAATTTGTTTCTGTTATGTTTGTTTGTCTATATTGTTTTTTAGATTCCACATATAAGTGAAATCATACAGTATTTATCTTTTTCTTATTTCACTTAGCACAATACCCTCTAGGTCCACCATGTTGTTGCAAAGGCAAGATTCCATTCTTTTTTTATGGTTGAGCCGTATTCCTTGTAGGTGCATACTACATCTTCTTTATCCATTCGTCAGTCTATAGGCACTTAGGTTGCTTCTCTATCTTAGCTATTGTAAATAATGCTGTAATGAACATAGGGGTGCATCTCACTTTTCTAATTAGGTTTTTGGATTTCTTCAGATAAATAATGCAGGAGTAGGATTGCTAAAAACTTACTAACTGACCTTACTCCTTGATCATTTTCAATATTCACTGTGTGATCTTAGGCACATCATCTTTAACTTCTATGTGTTTTAATTCACTTGTCTGTAAAACAGTGATGGTAGTTATCTGTTTCATAGAATTAAATAAAGTGGGGATTAAACAGATACATGGAAAGTATTAGAGCAGTGTCTGGCACGTAGTGGGGCTATTACTACTATTTTTGCTAGTTACATAGTCTTTCTGGAACAATTTCATTGGGAGTTTATGTACTCAAATTTTTTTTTATTGTTTGAAAGGATTAGTGAAACTTCTTTAAAAAGTTACATTTATTTTTCTTTGCTTGCTCCCTCTCCAGTGGTGTCAAGAGTTCTGGCTCTCTGACCTGGGAATGTGAGTAGGAGTCCACTTTCAGTGCTTAGTAGTAGAGTAAGAAAACTCTGAAAAGTTAGAATATTTGGTTTTAAGTTTCAGCCTGGTGCCTTTTAGTTATTTCTGGACTCTCAGCTTCATTTTGTAGGGGTTGTAATAATAACTGGCCCTACCTACTCAAGAAGTGATTATGAGAAGCCAAGAAATAAATTCATATAAACAAGCCTCCAAAACTAAATGTACTATAGAAATTGCTTTATTTAGCAAATATTTTATAGAGTATTAACTTTATACTAGATACAGCTTCTAGGTGATGGGTCAGATTTTTAAGTGCATAAGATTTTTTTTCTTAGTAAGTGGCACATATTCAGTGCAGAAGAGCACAAGTAAATAGAACCAAAATTGCTTGTAATTCCATCACCCAAGGTTAATTAAATATTTTGGTGTATGCCACCCCTGTGGGGATGACTTCAGACATAATTTCGCTCTTGTGTAGGAAGGCCCCATATCCCCTCCAGTCTGAGAGGGATAATTGTGATCCTTCTTATTTTAGCTCTGCTGGTGTTCATTGCATGTTTACTGGCCTCAAGGTAGATAGTACCAAATGCACTCACAGAGGCACTTGGAGCTAGATTCCTGTGTTATCCTAGTTTTATCGATGAAAAAAATGGAGCCCTAGCTCTCTAGGTAACTAAATTGCCTAAAGCTCTGTAGCTACTAGGTAGGAGATTGGGTATTGGACCTAAATCTGTTTTATGTCAGAGATTCTCTTGTTAGCCACTACACTTAATACTGTCTCCTGTAATTAATATAACATGTTATAATAAGCATTAAAATGGCAAGTGGAAAGTGCTCTGGGAATACAGAGGAAGGAGTGAATAATTCTGTTTGGGGATTTAGGTGTTTCGTGCAGAAGAGAGGTGATTTGCAGTATATCTTAAAGTGTAAATGGGTTAAAAGCATTGTAGGTATAGGGGAAAGTGTATGCAATAATGAGATGTTCAGAAATAATGAGAATTTAATGTGATTGACATTTAGGAGCAAATCAACCATTTTAGAAAGTTAATACTTTGTAAGTTATTGGGTAAACAATGGAGATTTTAAAGTAGGATAACAACATGGTCAGTTTTGCTTCTGTGGAGCCTTGTGTGAAGAATGGTTTGGTAGAAGGGGATGGAGGGTAGTGGTGGCTAGGTGGAGAAAAAGTAGATGGAGAAGGGATCCGTGTCAGGTTTATTAGTACATTGAGAGGTCAGAATGTAGGGGAATGGGCAGATTAGAAAGAGAAATTCTAAAATAGGTTGGGCTGTTTACGGAATGTAAGTACCATGGAGAGAATGAGAGAGTGGAGTACATATTTTGAATTTTCACTCATCCCTGTCTTGACTTACTTCTTTTTCTTAAAAGCTGTTTGGTGATTGGCTCAATAATAACCTATTAATATTTATCAGTTTTGAGGATTGAGTGCAGGGAGAAGGATGGGTATGAACATTTTCATTTAAAATAAAATCTTGATCTGGATGGCTCAGATGGTTGGAGAGTCATGCTGTATACCAAAAGGTTGTGGGTTTGATTCCTGGTCAGGGCACATGTGTAGGTTGCAGGTTCCATCACTGGTCTGGGTGCTTATGATCCTGGGTCTAGTACTCAAGGCAACCATTTGATGTGTCTCTCTCTTTGTCTCTCTCTCTCTCTCTCTCTCTCAAAGCAATGAAAAGCTGTCCTCGGGTGAGGATAAAAAAATTAAAAAAACTAAATGAAATGTTGATCTTATAATTGATTTAATTTATATAGATGATTTCTAATTATAGTAGAGTTGATTATTTCATTCTTGAGTGAATTTATTTGTGTTTTTAAATAAAAAGTGACTGGTACCAGCTTTGTGTTCAGAGGAGTATATTTTATGAATGTGCATATTTAATTTAGAGTAGAAGGGATATTAGAAATCTGAGAAGTTTGAGTTATTTTAAAATAAAGTCATTCCCAACGTGCTTTATTCTGACAGAAAGGGGTATCAGACATGTAGTACAGATGCACTTAAGTCCCACACAATAGAGGAAACCAGCTGGGAGCTTGCCAGTATGAATTATAGTACAGCATTTAGGCTTTATAGATGTGGTGCACACATTGGATTAATAAATGTGTTCAGTTTTTATTTAAAGGTCGTATTTCATACTCGCTTGATCTCGGAGAACCTGAAAAACAAAAATAAACTTATTTTTATTTTCTCAGATTTCCTTAATCATAGTTTGTTTCCTTAATCATAGTTTTTATTCAGACATCAATAAGTGATGCAGACTCCAGCCAGTGGGGTCCGTGTGTTGTGGCTGTGACAAACAAATTCATATGGACTATAGAAGTCCTGTGGAGAAAAGGACAGCATGGCCACTGTTTGAGTGAGAGAGGGCCCGACCCCTGCCTGGACAGGCTTTTATTGCTTTTCTGGGTACATTACATTGAGGATAGTCCTCATTTACTATGCATAGTTTCACTTTAGGTGGTTACCTTTTATAGATAACAAAGGGAAGAATGTTGCTGATTACTTCAAAGAAAAAAGGTATTTGCAAATGCAGGGGGGAAGGTGGTTGAACTGGTTATACTCTATACTTGGGAGGTTTAGCACAGAATTTAGGAAGTTACCTTAAAGGTATGCAGTAAACATTTGGTGCCTCAATTCAGGGTGCGGGAGTTTTAGCAAACAGCAAGCCTCTAAGCAGCCTAGATACAATGCAGGCCTGATTCCCCACAGGAAAACCTATCCATGGACTCAGTTCTTGTGTGCTGACTCACTCCCTGCCAGTTTTCTGAATCAGGGTCTGGACTACATTCACCACTGCCACATGGATAGGTTCCCTATAAATAAGGCGATAACAAATATATCCATATTGTACTTGGACTTTCTTTTAAAAAATGTTTCCTATTAACAGACTTTTGATAAGAAATATTTTTGCAATCTCACCATCACATTGCTTCTTTGAAAAGTTGTGGTGTTCATTCTCTTAAGATATTCCTTACATTTTGGAATTATGTTTGTGTCAGTATGGATGGAGGAATTTTCTCATTTAGTCTCCAGATCTTGTTGGCTTTAAATTTTTGCCTGTTTAGTTAAATCTAGTAGTTATTGATTGAACATTTCAGTAGTTATTGATTGAACAGTTATTGATTGAACAAATCAGGAGCAGCAGATGGTACAAAGATGAATGTAATCTAGTCCTGTTCTGATAGTGTGTAAATCTGGGTGGAGTGGAAGGATTCTAATTAGACAAGTACACAAATTACTAGATTGAGACCACAACAGAATGTATAGTCCTACATTTTTAGAAAGCTATAACAATGTTAAAAAATTTAAACTTAATAATTCCACTTCTGGAACTCTTCTGAGGATACGTCCTTTTTATAACAAACTGGATGTTTGCTTTTCTTTTGGACCTTGACATTTCTATAGCAACCTGAGCTACAAGAAATGAAAAGGACCTGGTTTGCTATCCAACTCCCTTGCCCCTGAAATTTATATGCTGTATTCCTTGTCCCACATACTTTAGTACTGAAATCCTTGCAGCCGTTTTATTTATAGCACTTTTTTTGTACGCTTCTGTTTTACTAGAGTTTTTGTAAGAGATATCTAATCAGTTGTTGTTAGCCTCCCCTTGTTCTTAATTTTTTTTTACCCGGATTTCTTACATATTGTATTTACTGCTTAGGAGATATGGTTAGGGTAGGTGTGATTAAATTAATGAGAAGAGGAACACAGTATATTTTAAGCAATCTATTTATTTTATTAGGGGAAGGTAGTTAAAATACAGTGATTAATCATAAAGACATATGAATTTAAATCTGGGCACAAGTCCTATCTCTTTTCTTTAGTGATTACTTGCTGTTACTTTGGTACCATCTGTAACTTTGGGCAAGTTATTTAACCTCTCCGAGCCTCATTTTTTAAAAAAAGTGTAATAATACATCCATAATCCCAAGAGTGATGGGGGGTATCATTTAGGACACCCCCTAAATACACCTTCTAAATACATTCCTATCTCCTAAATACATTCAACAAATTTATTAAGCACCCACTATTTGCCAGACATTGTGTGTTCACCACTGGAATATCAGGGTAAACAATATAGACGAGATCCTTGTTCTCTTGAAGCTTACATCCTGGTATGGGGAGCAATTGACATACCACATGTGAACAATAAAAAAATCAGATAATGATAAATACTTTGTAGACAAGTAGAGTATTCAGAGAATCTTCCTGAGAACATTTCTTCAAACTGAATGACAGAAGAGAGTCAGCCATTCAAAGAGCTGAATTGGGTAGGAAAAGCCTATTTCAGGCTGGAGGAAGAGTTGTGTACAAAAGCTTTTAAAGCAAGAGAGTTGGGCATATTCCAGGAACAGAGAAGACCAAAGTGGCAGGAGTGTGGCAGGTGAGAATAATATGGGATAAAATCAGAGCGGGAGCTGGGATGCATCATATCTGTAAGTCAGGGTAAAAGGCTGGGATTTTATTTTAGATGCAGTGGGAAACTATTGAAGGTTTATAAGCAGAGAACTGACAAGATCTGACATGCAGTTCTATATCTCAATGAAATGAAAACTTTTTTGGCCAGTTTGAATATATGTCCTTTTAAGGATGAAGTAATAATATCTACTTAAAATGTTTAATTTATAAATTTTAGTTACATATTTAAAAATCAGATACTATAAAATGTAGTACTTTAAAAATAGTTTTATTCCTGCCCTGGCCAGGTAGCTGTTTGTTGGAGCATTTTCCTATACATCAAAAGGTTTCAGGTTCGATCACGGGTCAGGGCACATGCCTAGGTTGCAGGCTGGGGCATGTTTGTCAGTTGATTGATGTTTCTCTCTCTCCCCCTTCCTCTTTCTCTCTCTCTCTCAAATCAATAAACATATCCTACGGTGAAGATTTTAAAAAGTTTTATCCCTTAATATTTCAGGAAACAGTTTTTAAATTCTTCACGTATTCAATCTCAGTGTCTTTGTGGTCACCAGAGCTATTTTTTGACTCCCCTAACAGTTCTTCAGAATATGTATGTTTTGTTTGTATTTGTTCAGGATACAGCACTTTTAGGTTCTGAATGTGATACCATCACTGGAAATTTTATTCCAAGCCACAGGTGTGTCATTATGTAACATTCGGTATTTTGGTCATCCTGCAGGTATACATTTTTAATCTCCATAATGTAGCCACTTGCTGTATTTTTAAAGTGGTCTTTACAAAGTTTATTTACAGTGATAATACTTGTGGTTGTGAGATTTGCCTCACAATGACCTCTGAGTGTACCGAACTACCATTAATTGTGTTCCTTGGCTCTTTCAGTCTTTCAGACTAAAGCAATCAAGCCCCCCAGCTTCATTGTCCCAACAATGATATGGGCTCAACTCAGTGCAGATAGGCTTTGGATAGGTAGAAGAAACAGACACATAATAATTTTTAGACTTTTTAGAATGGTTACATCAAAATGTAACCTTTTCATTCTTGGCACCATTTTCTTGGATCCTTTAGGATTTAGGAATAGTTCTAGGAGTCTTTGAATTTTAGAAAGAGAAGTGTGGTACATCTTTTTCTTTTAAATAAATTACCTGTATATCATTTGACTTTAATTTTAATCTACATAAAAAGCATGTCCTAATATTTATTTGCAAGTGATTTTTATAGCCCTCAAAATATCACAGTTTTTAGATATATTTATCTGAACTAAAAACTGAAATCAGACTTTTCTGACCAATTTGCGTTGCTTACTTTTCATTTCATTGGTTTAACAGTAAGGACTGCCTTTTCCAGTTAGGTTACAGAGCATATTTTCTGTAAATTGATTGATCCAAGGTAATTTGCAACTTCCAATTTTGGCAAGGTATAGTTAAAGTAGAAGATAAAACTATTTAATAAATCTTTGGTATGTGCCAAAGCATTTAGGGATAAAATGTCTTGATGTCTGCAACTTGCTGTAAAATAATTGAGAAAAAAAGGAGGGGGGGGGGAAGAGGAAGCTAGAGATAAAGCCACAGTTGCAAAATGTTAACAATTGGTTAATTTAGGTGAAAGATATTGTTCACTTTAATATTCTTTGAACTTTGCTGAAGGCTTGAAAAATTTTGAAATATAAAGTTGGGGAAATGTAATAGTCATAGTGATAGAAAAAATTAATTTTAAGAAGTATTGTCAGTATTATAACAAATGTCTTACCAGGGTAAAAGTAAATTAGGATAAAATTATATGGGGGAAGTAGAATGAAGGGTTTGTTCAAGAATTTTTATAAATGGATGATGGTGGGTATGTTTTTCAGATATCATCGGTGCATTTAAAAGCAATGAAACTATTTTACTTTAAAATGTCAACTTTATGTCAAATGGCATCTATTGCAACTGTTTGAACTTATGATGGAAATTTTTGTTTTAAAAATATGTTTATTGATGAGAGAGAGAGAGAAAGAAAAATAAATAAGTAAATAAATAAATATTGATTAATTGCCTCCATTTGTGCCCTAAGTTTAACCCTCAACCTAGGTATGTGCCCTAACTAGGAATCAAACCCCTAGCCTTTTGGTGTATGGGATGACACCAATCAGCTGAGCCACACTGGCCAGGGCTTATGATGAAACATTTTAGATGCCAAATTAGAAATCTACAAGAAGGTACATGATTAAAAATACTTTTGTTGTTAGCTCTGGCTGGTGTAGCTCAGTAGATTGAGTGTGGGCCTGTGAACCAAAGGATCATGGTTCAGTTCCCAGTCAGGGCACATGTCTGGGTTGCAGGCCAGTTCCCGGCAGGTAATGCACAAGAGGCAACCATACATTGATATTTCTCTCCCTCTCTCCTTCCCTTCCCCTCTAAAGATAAATAAATACAATTAAAAAATATTTTTGTTGTGGTAAGCAGGCACAGAGGTTCAAAGACTTCAGACCTGGCTGATACTCTTTTAACTCTTTGGGTTCTAGGAATGTGGTGCTATGAGTTCACTCAGTGTGCTGCAGCCTGGCAGATTATCCTGGCGTGAACAGATGGATGTGACTGTTTTAGCAAAGGCACCGTGCAGCTTATGAAGCATAACCATAATAACCTCCTCCCCAAACCTGGACTGTTCCCACAGACATGTAAACTTTATGCTCAGCTGCTGAGAGCAACCATAATATGTTACGTTGTTTTTAAACTATAGAGCTGTGTTTATGACCTTGTAATTTCCCTTTTCTATAAATGTGGATAATTTCTTAAGAAACTTTAACATATATTACTAACATAACATATGTTAATATTACTAACATAATTTTTACTGGCCATGGAACTCCTAATTCTATAAACTAGAAGTTTATAAGTGAACTTTTTATTTTTCTAAGTGTCATATAAAAATTGTCTGTGATGGAGACAGACAATTGTCTGTGATAGAGATTTGTGATACTTTGACAGAGGTCATTTGTATGGAGATTTGGAATGTGTACTATGAATATTTAGTTGTGGTCAAAATCTAAATGCCAGCCCTGGCTGATGTAGCTCAGTGGATTGAGCACGGGCCTGAGAACCAGAGTATCGCGGTTAGACTCCCAGTCAGGGTACATGCCTGGGTTGCAGGGGGGGGGCCTGCAACCTCCCAGCGGGGGACACATGAGAGGCAGCCATACATTGATATTTCTCTCCCTATCTCCTTCCCTTCCCCTCTAAAGATAAATAAATAAAATCTTAAATCTTAAAAAAAATCTAAATGCCATTATGCTTTGGTATAAACCACACCTTGTAGTACTTATTATTTGACTTAAACCTTCTTCTAAAAAGGTAAGATCTAAGTTTTGGACTGGAAGAGTGAGGTATAATGTACACATTGTACAAGACTGTGGGGGCTGAAAACCATGTGTACTTTGTCTTGGCCAGGCACATTGGTGAGAATGTCATTTCTTTGAATAGATCAAGCTGCCTGGCTAATAGACTTCAGCTTTGTTATAACTTTATCAGCTGTTTCCTTGGTTTCAAACCTGGAAATGAGAGACTGTGAGGGCTTAATTTAATGAAATACAGATGAAAAAATCTCCAGTGGTATTTTCAAAAGTGTCCACATTTTAACTATGAAAATCAGAAAATTATCATTATTACCATTTCATCCTCAGATCCCATTCAAGTTTTGTCACTTGTCTCAATGATGTCCTTTATAGTAGAAGATCCCATTCATAGTCACACATCACATTTAGTTGACATGTTCCTTAAGTCCAAAACAGTTCTTCAGTTTTTTTTCTTGACTTTAAAGGTTATTGGCCAAATATTTTATAGAGTGAACCTGAATTTGGTGTGTTCTTTTCAATAATTACATTCAGGCAGGAATTTCACAAAATTGATTCTGTGTTCTCATTGCCTTCTGTCAGATCGTATGATTGTTTTTTGTCCCGTTGCTGGTGATGTTCACTGATAACCTGACGAAGGTGGTGATGCCAGGTATTCTGTATTAGTTTCGTGTTGCTGTTATAACTAATTACCACAACTTTGGTAGCTTAATACCACACAGATTTATTCTCTTATAGTTCTGGATGCCAGAAGTCCAAAATTTGTTTTCTCGGACCAGTGACAGTATTGGCAGGGCTGGTTCTTTCTGGTGGTCCTGGAGTAGAATCTGTTTCCTTGCTTCTCCGTCTTCTAGAGGTAGCCTGTATTCCTCGGCTTGTGGCCCCTCTGCTCCCATTGTCATATCACCTGTCTTTGATCCTTCTGCCTCCTATAACCACAGAACCCCTGTGATTATATTGGGCCCACCAGGTAATCTAGGATAATCTCCTCATCTCAAGATCTTCAATTTAGTCACATCTGTAGAGTCCCATTCACCATGTAAGTTAATATATTCACTGGTTCTGGGTATTAGGATGAAGACGTTTTGGAGAGGGTTGGGGGTGGGGATTCAGCTTACCACACTTTCCCACTGTGAAATCATTCTTTTCTGTAATTTTTTTTTTTTTGTGGAAACATACTTTGATCTCTGGTTCTTGTTAGTGGAGAATGATATTTAGAAGTCAAGATCTGGGTGGTAGATATGCTTACTACTATTGAGATCTCACTGTTTTAATCTCTCTTGTCAGATAGAGCTAGGAAATATGTATGTATGTATATAGAGCTACATCTGTATTAGCCTATTCCAATTTAATGCCACAAGGTTCATTCTTGTTTTCTATTTTTTAATGTGTATATCAGACCCTTCTCTGATATGTATGACAGTGAAAAACTGATTCCAGTTATCCTAATATACAAGGATGGGCAAAAGTAGATTAATAGTAATAAATAGTACAATACTAAAGAATAATACAAGAGTACACTCTGTTTCATATACTCACAACTGTAAACCTACTTTTGCCTTCCCCCATAGTTAGTTATTTGATCAGTTCCCCTGCTTATTACCCTTTCTGCTACCACTGTTCCCCTACATGGATCCTTCTGCACCACACCTGGTTCTGATACCTCTTTCCATATGCTCTCCAATGTGGATGCTTTCCTCAGTGCATGGTGGTAACAGGATAGTTGGACTTTTTACATGGTAGCTTCGGAGACCATTCTATTATATGTAAAGTTCTTTTACTTATCTGACATCTCATTTAAGGACTGTGGTTTTGTAGTTTTTAAATACCATGAAAAAATTTATATTTACAATTAGCCAGCTGGACTCGGTTTAGATGATTTCAGTTTTGTTGGCAGCATCCAAAGCATCATGTATAGCTATGAGTCAGTTGAACATATTCCCTCTTCTCTCCATCAGGCCTGAGCAGCATGTGACCTTGACCATGTCATTGCCATAGAACTTCTTCACAGCCTGTTTGATCTGGTGCTTTTTGGCTTTGATACCTACAATGAACACATTCTGGTGCTTTTGTTTTCTATCTTCATGGCTGACTTCAGTGTTAAGGGGGAACCTGATGATGGCACAGTCGTCAAGCTTGTTGCTCTTTTGAGGTTTTTGGCTGTCTTTGCGGTGTGTTGGGCCAGAAGGTGAATATAATGTGGATCTTCTTTTTTTGTGCGTGGCTGTGGATGCTGTGTTCTTGGCCTTCTGAATGTTTGTTTTTTGGCTTTGGCTTTGGGAGGGGTAGGTGCTTCTTTGTTCTTTGCTTTCTGCATGCTATCTTTGTGAATGGGTATTTTATTTTAAAACTTAAACATTTTAAAAAAAACTTGGGAGCATTAGTCAAACCAAGTGATTGTAGTTTATAGTAAAACTCTATGTGATATTTTGGTTTTGGTTTAATTTCTTTTCAATTGAATCACAGGTTTTTCCTGGGGGCTAAAATAATACTTTTCGTCATAACTCTTATATGAATCTATTTTAACTTTGTATGGGTTTGGGTGACTTTTTAAATTTAATATAATTTTCATGTTTGAAAACTACCATTTCTGCTTAGCTTCCTTAATAAACCACATGTTTCAACTGTTTCATATTTTTTACTACTTCTTTGGTAGAAGAGAGAGGAGGAGAAAATGTCTCAGAAATTACTGATTATGTGACTAAATATTTTGGGTGCAAGTCAGTTATTACATTTTTCAATTAGTAGTTATTGAAGTCTCACATGAAAAACAGTTCCTTGGTACCTTCCTTGAAAGTTGAATATTCAAGAGTTGAATAAAATTTCCTAGATAATTTGTTCTATCTTGTGGGTTTTTCTTAAAGGTTATTTAAGTAGGTGGTACTTTCATATTCCAGGAAAATAATAGCATTGTGATGAAGGTTAGTATGGGATTAAGTCTAGTTTTGCTTTCACTGAAAAATGATTTAACTTATCACCCCCCCCTTTTTTTTTTTTTTTGACAGAGCAAATTCGATTAAAGAATATCAGAAACGTGTATGGAAGATGTATGTGGTATCGTTTACGGTTATTAAACCCCCAGCCAAATATTATTCCTACAGTAAAGTAAGTAATTGGTTGCAATAAAAAAAATCTTAGTGTTTACTTTTTGCTAGATATCATCTAAAATGGGGGTATAATAATGAATATAATATGTATCTGTAAAGAAATTGTGGCCTTAGTAAGATGTGAATAGTAAATTTGAGAGCTATCTTAACAGAGCAGTTTATAAATTCAAAGGAGAGAGAGCGTGTACCATATTTTTGGACCGTAAGACGCACCTAGGTTTTAGAGGAGGGAAATGGGGGAAAAATTTTGAAGCAAAAAATGGTAAAATATTTAATGACATAAATAACAAATATTTCACTAATGTAATTGTAAACAGAACTCAACAGCATCATTAACAACCATTATTCCTCCCAAATTTGGGAGAGGTAATTGCATCTTATAGTTTGAAAAATACAGTACTTCTGACTCAGGAGCAGGAGAGAAAGAGACATTAAACCTGGAGGGAAGGCTTTGTGCATTTTGGGTCAGGATCTGAATTTGTTGTAAAGACTATAGGGGAATCTCTAAAAGATTATCAAACGCTGGGAGGTGACATGATCAAGTTTGCATTTCATGGTGACAGTTTATTGAGCATATAATGTATGCCAGGTTCTGTGGCAGGGCTTTATGTGTTATCTCATTCGTTTTATATTAAACTTCAGGGCAGATGTTGCTTTTTCTCAGATGGGGAAGCTGTGACTAAGAAAATGAGGTAACTTGACCAAAGTTGTGCAGCTGGAAATGGTGGATTGGGGACCTAGCAACCCTTTATTTCGGCAGGCCCATCTGCTTAAACAGGCCTGTTTGATTTTGTGAGGCAAAGGGGTGTGCTGGTTTAGAGCTTAGGCTGCAGGTCTTCATCCTAAATCTCAGTGTAGAGGGAATAGATGGAACTGATAACAGGGGAAAGAGTTACCATTGTTGGAGGACTGTAGCTTGTGAATTACCTACATTTACCTATCCAGTAGGTAGGAGGGGAAGACCTAACAGGAAATTAGTAATTTCGGGCAGTTTAAATAGTTTTTCTTTGTAAGGCTTGACTTTACCTGGTTTAGTTCCTTTGGAGAAGGAAATCTTGCCTTTGGTGTTGCGTTCTTCAGTGATTTGAAACTAAAAGTCACAATAAGTGTTTACAAGAGAAGTTTTATGTTCACTGTTTATTTTTTGCTGTTGCTTAAACAGCAAGACAAATATTTTTGGCCTCCCAGTCTCTTTTCTTCTGGGCTTTGGTCAACACCGTGGGTATTTGAACCTCACTTTTCAAGAAAAAATCTCCAGTGATTAATAAACTGGTTTACTTAAATGGAGATAGAGATTAAAAGGAGGTTTAAGTAAGGACAAGTTACACAGATTCTAGTAACAATTTGGATAAGCTCAGAAACCATCAAACTTCTTTTGCTACTTAACCTTAAAGTATTCTTTCAAAATTGGGCAAAATTATTTTAAAATAATTTTTAAAGTATGCTTAGTAAAAAAAAATCAAGACTTTATGAGTTAATTACTGAAGCTATTTGTAGTGAAAATGCTTATCTTTTTACAGGAACCAAAAATGCGTTTTAAGTATTGTTACATATATCAGGTGCATATGTTAAAGGTCGTGACTAGCTGTGCGTTTGCAGTGTTTTTAAATTTTTTTCGCATTTCAGTACATACTAGTAATGAATGTGTCTTCTGGATGCACACGACCTACACTGTAATTTTATTTGACTGCAACCTCTTCATGGTTAAAAAAACATTGGTCACAGAGAATGATGCAGTCTGTTACCTTTCCACCTTTGCTTTGGCCCTTGGGAAATGAGAGCATAGTTTTATTGGTCGTGGTAGGTTTTTTCATCATCGTGGTGGTTCTGTCTTGAGTCTGTTCTCTCCTTCCTTTATTCTTTGGCTTAGAGAACCAGATGTTACAAGTAAAACATCTAGCAAGGGGTGTAGCATATTCCTAGGTTTTTTTGTTCCTCTTTCTTTCTACGTTTGTTTGCTTTTAAATCTTGCTTTAGTGGTTTTCAGTTTCACCTTTATCTTCGTTTTTCTGAGCTTTGTTAGCCTGTTGGGAAAGTTGGTAATAGAAAATGTGGAGTTATTAATTTGCGTGGGATTAAAGTATATTTTCATGTATTCTTTAGCATATTGGGGTTGATTAGTAAATTTTGGGTTTGAGTTAAAAATTACTATTTTAAATTATTTTTATTATTCAGTAAGTAGTTACTGTGCACCTACTATGCACACTGTGTGTCAGGTGGTATACTAGGTGCCAATATGCTGTGATTAACAAGTATATATGTTTCAACTATTTTACAGTCTTGGGAGCTATTGGCAAGTAAAGGAAGTAATGATAATAGAGTTTAGTAAGGGTTGTGAGGGGGATGCCATGAAAGACTGGAGGAACGACTCTTAGCTCTGGCTGGAGACAAAGACGCTTCCCTGAGTAACAAGGTCTGAAGCTGAGATTTGGGTGGAGTTACTAGTAACAGTCAGTAGCTAATATGGGTTGATTATTTACTGTTTCTGAGACACTTTGTAGGTGCTTTAGATACCTAATCTCAGTTGATTCTCACACCTACTCCAAAAGTTGGAAACTGAGTTTTAAAAGACTAAAAGCAACTTGCTAAGACCCCTTGGTTAAGGAGCCGTGAAGCTGGGGTTTGGCCTCAGGTGGTTTTGTTCCAGTGACCCTGTTTGTAACTGCCTCTCCCTAGATAGCCAGGGAAAAATGGGAGTGCTCCAGCCTTCTTTTGGCATGTAGATATGTGGAAAGTAGCTTGCTGAATTTATTATGCCCTTAGTGAGGCTTAGAGAATTATTTTGATCAGATGGAAAGAAATTTGCATCTCAGTGCTAATTGTGTTTAAGCTACTCTGAAGTTAGATGAAAGTTAGTTAAGATCCTGTCTAGGTGCTCAAGGAACTTGCAGTGAGACTGAGGAAGAAAGACATGGCTTATGTTTCTTCATGACTGTAACCACATTCTTCCCACTGATGAGGATTAAGGATTGCTTCTTAGGGGGTGAACATTCTGAGTTGAGTCTTGAAGGGTGAATAGAGTTTGGGTAGGCAGAGGTGAGAAATGGGAATTCTAGGTAGAAAGACCAAATAGCAAAAGCACGATAGAGGGACAGACTTAGGGAACTTTGGAAGATGGGGATTTATTTTGTTTGAAAAATCAGGGTGATAAAGGTAAGCAGGTAGGTTGGAACTGGATTCTAGAGTCTCATTCCAAAGGTAGGTTCCTAACAAGAGCTTAAACACATGGGACATTTTCTTTCTGTCTTTGAAAACAGTTCACTCTGATATTGTTTGATTAGGCTTCCTGTGATCTGTTTTGTCTTTGTTTAACAGTTCCTGTTTAGTGTAACAAATTTTGATACAAAGGGTATAAAAAACCAAACAATTCACTTTCATCACTTGAAGATAGCCACTATTAAGATGATTTACCTTTCTATATTTTTATTTATAATAAAGTTATTTTAAAATATTATATTACATGTACATACAGCTTTGAAACCTGTTTTTTAAAAAATTTAATAATATTAATACAAGGTAGATAATTTTCCACTGCAAGTATTTTTAATGGCTTGATAGTATTTCACTGTGTGGATATACTGTTAATTTATTTGTCTAGTACTGTATTAATAGGCACTTATGTGCATGCTTTTTTCTGCTGTTATTTGTCTGTAACCACCCTTTTACACTTTCTTTAGTTAATTCTAGTTTATTTCCTTCTAAGTTTTTTGAAGTAAAGTAGATGAATAGTTAAAAGGGTATGTACTTTAGGTTTTTTGCTACCTTACTGTCAGACTTTCCTTCAGAATATAATGCATATGAGCTTTCCTTCTTTTCTTTAATCTCTCCAGTGCTGATATCAGTCTTTTAAACATTGTCACTAAACAGAACATATCGGAGAGAAGAAATTAGTTTTTTCCCCAAATTAAGTGCTCTTATATGTCATTTTTCAACCTATTATGTACATCTTTCTACATCTTTGGTGAAAAAAATGTTCCAAGATTAGATGAGACGGGGTGCATTCAGGGTGGCGTGGCTGTAGACTGAAATATGTTCCATTGTGTGGCTCCATCTCCCTTAATTTAGTAGTTCCCAATAAATGGACATTTAGGTTGTGTCCAAAATTTCACTATTATAAACATGTCTATTTATTCATCTGTGCACAATTGACCCATTATTTTTATAGTTTATCTTTCTAAAAGTGTTATTGGAAGGTCAAGAACAATTCTTTTTTTTTTACATTAATGGTTTACTAAATACTTGGTATTAATATATATTGACCAAATGTAATAATTCAGTAAGTTAGTAAGCTGGATTTACTTCAGCATTTAAAATTCTGCAAGTAGTAACTGAGAGAATATTAAATGCCAGGCACTCTATAGGATTCTGGAGTTTAGAATTTGAGTCAATAAGCATAGCAATATGAGACTACTTTAGATTGTTTTATGCCTTGATCTTGCCATTATGTCTCTTAAAGGAAAACCATATAGATGTATTTACTTATACTTCATTTATCTTTGTTCTAAACAGGAAAGTAGTTCTGCTTGCAGGATGGGCATTATTCTTATTCCTTGCATACAAAGTTTCCAAAACAGACCGAGAATATCAAGAATACAATCCTTATGAAGTATTAAATTTGGATCCTGTAAGTAGTATTTTTATATAATGCACATTAGTTTAATGATCCCATGAAAGTCCTGTAAGTCCACATCCTAAAAGAAATTGAACTGTGCCTAGAAAATAAGACTTTGGTCAGTTAAGTTTTTTACTAAAATAAGTATCTAACCTATTATTTATTATTCAAATGTACATGGTTTTTAAGCTATAAATATTGATTGCCATCCTATTAAGGATTGATTGGTAATTATTAAAATGTCAGAATATTTGAAGACAAGAGGTTAGTGAGTATATTTTTAAAGGACATGTGTAAGTTGGCTTTAATGCAAAGTTAAAACCAGGAAGTTTATATATGTTATTTGAATGATTAAAGTCTTTTGACCCTGTGTTAGTTGACTCTAAGGTAGAGTGTTAATTCTTTATGTCTTACAAGAACTGGTTTCATTGTCATAGAAATTCAGATTAACCGTGGTTGTATTTTTTGGGTGATCTCTTGATTGAACTTGATTGATAGGTTCCAACAGAAAATTAGTCTGTTAGGTATATCAGTGGAACGTTAGAACTGAAATGAATGATGGAGATTATCTTTCTTTTTTAATTGTTTGTAGCATCATTTTATTTATTTATTTATTTATTTATTTATTTATTTATTTATTTATTTATTTTAGAGGGGAAGGGAGGGAGAAAGAGAGGGAGAGAAACATAGATGTGAGAAAGACACATCTCTTATATGTTTCCTGCCTGGGGATTGAACCCACAAACTAGGTAGGTGTCCTTGTGTGACCGGGTATTAACTGGCAACCTGTTGCTTTGTGGGACAGTGCCCAACCAGCTGAGCCACACTGGTCAGAGCTAACTTTTTTTCTGATGGTGAAAATGAGGCCTGGAAAATTTGTATATTTTCTGGGGTCCTAGCCAAGCTAAATCTAGTGCTCTTTCCATTTTTCCTCCAAGCTACTTCTTTTACTTCTAGTCACTGCCCAGTAGGTGGCTTGACCCCGAGATACAGATAACACAAGTAAGGATTGTGTTTATCTTCTGGCTTTCTGCTTTATAGAAGAGAAGTATACCTATCATTTGTCTTTTCGTGTTGTGATGATCATGGTCACTGAGAGCTTTTAAAGATTAAAAGGTTTGGGGGCAGTTTGATGCTATGAAAAGTCAATGTCAAAAACTTATTATTAGAAAGTGACTCTAATGAGAAAACAACTAAGGTAAACTTATTGTTTGCTTAATATTAAAATATTGACAAGAAGATGAAACTAGATATTCTTCAGCAGATATTTTTCAGATGATTTCTTAGAAAGGAAATTAACCTTTGATTGGAGGCTTTTTTTAGCCAGACTTAATTTACTATGATCATTCTTAATATGTAAATATCACTACCCTTTTATTTTATTTAAATACACCATTACTTATGACCCTCGACAGTGTGGTGGATAGGGTGCCAGTCCTGCCTAGTCAAAAAATTGAGTATGGAAGATGGAGGAGTAGGTAAACATGGCTCACCTCCTCGTACAGCCACTTCAAAATTACAACTAAACTTCAAACCAAAGATCACTCAGAACTGTCAGAAATTGAGTTGAATGGAAATCCAACAACTATGGAACTAAAGAAACCACATCAATCTAGAAGGGTAGGAGACGTGGAGACATGGAGTGAGTGGGTCTCACACCCACGTGTGGTAGAAAAAAATTAGTGAGGGATATCTTAGGAGTGAGGGGGTCCCAGCCTGACACCAGGCCCCCCCTGGCCCAGGGTTCCAGTGCCAGGAAGAGAAGCCCCCATAACTTCTGGCTGCAAAGACTAGTGGGATTGGAGTTGGTGAGAAAAACTCCTAGACTCCCAGGCAGTTTATCTTGAAGGGCCTGTGCTGAACTTACTCAGATGTACTCCCTCTGAGCTCCAGCACCACCATAGTAGGAGCTTGAGAGGCACCAGTGGCATATGGGGAGGAACTGAAGTATCAGGCATCAGAGTGAGAGCTGGGGGCAGCTCTCTCCCAGAGAGAAAACCAGGTAGAGGCCATTGTGCCTTTTTTGAGCTCTCTGCACAGAGCCACAGAACTGGCAGGTAGGGGCCATATCTGAGACTCCATCAACCTGGCTTACACTGTTTGCCCCACTCTGGCTATTATCTGAGGCTTCATCCCACCCAACTTATGGTCCCGCCTCCAGCTAAGGAGCCCCAGGCTGGGCACTAGCAGCAGTTAGTTTAGGGAGGCCCCGTCTGGGAATCTCCAAGCCCAGCACAATTAGTAGCTATCAGCAGGTTGCTTTGTAGCTCATGCTAGGTGGCCCTGGGTGGAACACAGGTGGTAGCTGATCCTGATCTGCATCAGCTGGGAAACCCCAGAGCTTCTGCACCCAGCACAGCTACAGACCACATCAGAGCACCACCACCCTGCTCTGGCACAGCTGATCCACCATGGAGGGTGGGCATTGGTGGTCAGTGTTCACAGACAGTCCTTGCAGCTCACTCGCCTGGGCAAATCCCTCCCATTGACCTGCTAACAGCAATCAAGGCTCAGCTACAAGAGGAGGGCGCACTCAGCCCTCAAAAAGGGTGCACCTCGAGTACACAGCTTTGCATGATAGGGAAGGCTGTGGCCATGCCTATAGGCCACGCTACCAAAACAGGGAGCCATAGTGCCTCTACCTAATACGCAGAAACAAACAGGGAGGCTGCCAAAATGAAGAGACAAAGAAACTTGGCCCAAATGAAAAAACAGAAGAAAACTCCAGAAAAAGAACTAAACAAAATGGAGATGAGCAATCTATCCAATGCAGAATTCAAAACACTGGTTTTAAGGATGCTTAAAGAACTCAGTGAATACTTCAACAGCATAAAAAATACCCAGGAAGAAGTGAAGGATATACTAATGGAAATGAACAATTTACAGGAATCAACAGTAGAGTGGATACAGCTGAGAATCAAATCAATGATTTGGAACATAAAGAAACAAAAAACAACCAAACAGAGCAACAAGAAGAAACATAATCCAAAAAAATACAGGCGAGTGTAAGAAGCCTCTGGGACAATTTCAAGCAAACCAACATTCACCTCATAGGGATGCCAGAAGGAGAAAAGAAAGACCAAGAAATTGGAAATCTATTAGAAAAATTAATAAAGGAAAATTTCACTAATTTGGTGAAGGAAATAGAATGCAAGTCCAGGAAGCATAGTACCAAACAAGATTAATGTAAACGGGTGCACACCAAGACACATAATGGAAATGCTGAAGGTTAAAATAAAGAGAGAATCTACTAAGTAGCAAGAGAAACGCAGTTAGTTACCTACACAGGAGTTCCCATAAGGCTGTCAGCTGATTTTTCAGAAGAAACTTTTCGGGCTCTAAGGGATTGGCAAGAAATATTCAAAATCATGAAAAGCAGAGATCTGCAGCCAGGATTGGTCTACCCAATAAAGCTATCATTTAGAAGGACAGGGAAGAGCTTCCTAGACAAGAGAAAATTAGAGTTCACCATCACCAAACCATTATTACATGAAATAGTAAAGGGACTTATTTAAGAAAAAGATGTTCAAAACCGTGAATAATAAAATGATAATACATACATACTTATCAACAATTGAATCTAAAAAAACAAACCAAACAGGAAGAACAGAGACAGAATTATGGATATGAAGTGTGTTTTGATGGTTACCAGATGGTTGTGGGATGTGGGGCAATTGGCGAAGAGGTGAGAGGATTAAGAAGTAGTCACAGAATAGCCGTGGGGATATAAAGTACAACATAGGAAATAGAGTAGCCAAAGAATTTATACACATAACCCATAGACATGAACAGTGGTGGGGGGATTGTCTGAAGGGAGGAGGGGGACAAAGAAGGGATAGCTGTAATAGCACGCTCAATAAAATATTTTAAAAATTAGCGTATAACTTTATATCATTGGATCGGAGGGAAAGCAGTATTTTCAATTCACAGTAGGGAAACTAGTTGAGAATGCAAAACTACTGTTTCTGATTTGCAGCTAATTGAATCTGTGGTGTGAAACCCATGAATACCCCCAAAATTCACATATAAGTACACTTGTGGTTTCAAACCTGTGTTGTTCATAATTTCATACTTATGTCAGTGTGCTGCATGCACACAGTAGGTGCTCGATGATATAAATGGACAAAATAAGTATATATATTTAAATTTTTCTAAAAAAATTCTTACATAAGGATATATGTATGTATGGGGGTGGGCGATACATACACTTCTGTACGTGACCCAACTGGGATCGAACCTGCAACCTAGGTATTTGTCCTTACCTGGAATTGAACCTACAAAACTTTTGCTGCATGAGACAATGCGCCAGCCAATTGAGCCACCCGGTCAGGCCAAATAATTATTTTTATTTAAAAAGTACATGGAGTGAAATTTATGGGACAAAATATATAGAATAAAAAACTGTAGTTCGTCTTTTTAAGTTCAGAATGGGATTTGTATTTACTGCATTGTGGTAATTTTTACTAACAAAATCTTTTCCTTTAGGGGGCGACTGTAGCAGAAATTAAGAAACAATATCGTTTGCTGTCACTTAAATATCATCCAGATAAAGGAGGTGATGAAGTTATGTTCATGAGGATAGCAAAAGCTTATGCAGCGTAAGTGTCATAGGGCTCATTACATATTTTTAAGAGTGGTAAAGATAATTTTCTATTTGAATAAAATAGTAAATAACATAGTTGTCATACCCTTTTATTAAATGCAGACCTCATATGCTGAGTCTGTCATTTATGGAACTGCCTGGCAACCCTTAAATAGTAATCTAGACATTAATTTGAAGTAACCTAGAGTGGTGCGTTTGTGATATGAAGTTGGCTGAATTAAGTAGTGAGGTGTGAGTTGAGCCTTTTTCACTTCTGGGCTTTTTATTAGGCTAGATCTATTTCTCTTAGTTAGGCAGTGTAACTTTTCTTGTCTCATTTAATTCTTTAAAGACCAGTTTTATTTTCAGGAAACAGGATAAAGTATATAAAATTAGAAGTAGTTATTCCTTGAGCATTACTGTTACAAGAGATAAAGGTTAGCTGGATTCTTTAGGACTCATGATAGGTATATCTCTACAGAGCTCTTATGTTGAATTAAAGGGTAAAATGCAGACAAGATGTCTGTTTGTTGAGGACTCAGTGATATGTAATAATTTTGTGAGCTAATTTTACAAATATAAGTAAATAAAAGGATACTCAGATATAATAGCAAACCAAAAGTGGCATGTGAATGACACAAGTTGGGGAATTGTCTTACTTTTGTTCCATATAAAAGTATGCTGACTGTGTCTTCTCTTCTCCCCTTTCCGTGGGTGGCTTGTTATCTATATGAATGTGGTTCTGTACTTCAGGAGCTCCTGAAGTACGTATGTACTACATTTTTCTTTTCTGCAGAGCAGATAGCCTCCAAATTACCATCTTTCTGTTGGTGTCTACTTTCCCTCTTTTTAAATTGTGTCTTCTTCAAGCACATACTCTCATTGCACAAATATTTCAGTACCTTAGTTGCTGTTTTTGGTTATTTAAGAAGAATTGAAGATTTCCAGAGGAAGTCAGATAGACAAGATTACTTAATTAGTAGTTTTAATTTTAGTGCAGTTATTTAGTTCCACCCTATCTTCAGGTACTGTAACATTTTCAAGTTCATGAGTTTGTTCTAACGTTACTGGAAATCTGACTCTTTATGATGTATAATCACTATTCTAAAAGGAACAGAATAAAATGTGGCCTTTAGTTTTAACTTAGTTACATGATTGAGATATTAGAATATTTTGTATGTAAGATGTTTTATTTGATGGTCCATATCACACAAACGAAGTAAATGATTATGAGACACAGACTTTGAGATCTTATAACTTGTACAAGTATAACCAAATTAGATAAGGCTGTACATTTTAGTAAATACAAGTTCTAACGGATTGAATTGAAGGTACCATTGTATGTATAACTCTAGGAGCATAAGTATAACTCAAGCACCTTCTGGAATGTAAAAGTTATAGGCTTTGATATACAAAGTTTTTTAGAATTTGCTTTGGTTATTCAGGATATTGTCTCTTCCTTTATTTGCCCATCATACTAAACTAGCTAGGTCACTTCTGTTTCTTCATACCATATTTTAGCTTAAAGGAAAGGAAGTCTGGTTATTTTTGAGGAGTTAGATCAGCTATTGAATTTTCTGATTCATTCTTCTGGATACAGTTGGGATTTGGCTTTCAGGTGTAAAAACCCAACTTCAGGCTACTTTATAACAAGAGGGTAGCAGAGATGTTACTTTAAAGCTATTTCAATTTTTATTTTTATTTTAAAAGATTTTATTTATTTATTTTAGAGAGATGGGGAAGGGAGGGAGAGAGAGAGGGAGTACAACTCAATGTATGGTTGCCTCCAGCACACCCCATACTGGGGATATGGCCTGCAAGCCAGGTATGTGCCCTGACTGGGAATCAAACCGGCGATGCTTTGGTTTGCAGCCCTGCGCTCAATCCATTGAGCTACACCAGCCAAGGCCTATTTAAGTTTTTAAAAATGTGTTTTCATGTGTTTGTACACATGAACATGTAACTTAGCTCCATATAGCCAACTCAGTCTGATACATAGTTTAATGAAAGCATTCTCTAGATCAGGATTTATAATCTGGGGTCCCAGAATTGAATACAGAGTTTATGTATATTTGTAAATTTGTATATATTCCAGAGCAAAGGGCACAGATTCTATTAGATTTATATTTGGATCTATGATATATAGCCTTGTACCTCCCAAGTTAAGGGATATAATCATGTTTAAGAAACTTTACACTCATTGAATTTTTTTAAAAAAGTTATGTTAGCATCTTTGGGTTTGTTTAAGCTTGTTATATATGAATTAACAAATCACCTAGCTTTTAAATACTTTAGTCTTAGAAATGGTATTACACTAAAGCATTACTAAGTGGCCGAGAAATCACTGACTTTAACAAGTCGATGAATCCTTTCATTTGAGTATCTAGCATGGTGCCTGTCACACAGCAGTTGTACAAGTTGGTTTGATGAAAGAGTTCATGGAATTGTAATCAGGTACATGTGTGGGTTAAATATCAAGAGCTTTTATGATGTGAGCTGTGCCTTATTTTGCAAAATCTGAGGGTGTTGTATAGAGCACAGGTGGCAAACACAAGGCCCATGGCCCTTTCCCTTATTTAATCCAGCCAGGCACCTTGTTTCTACCCAGCAGCAGTGCTGAGCTCTTGCTTAACTGTTAAGGAATACTTACATTTATGCAGTCCTAAAATTAAATTTTACCCTTGGAAAGCAACCGTGAGGCTGATGGGATGGACCCCTGGTAAGAATGAGTTTGACACCCCTGGTATAGAGAATGGAGCAGTCTATTGTGCCGTCATCAGCAGAAAGGCAGAGGGGACAGAGGGAGGAGAATCTAATTAGACAGAATACTGAGAGAGAATAGCTGAAGCTTTGGGCATACAATTGCACAGGTAAACTGGGGCAAAATTTTTTGAGAAACATCTCTCAACAGAAAAGAATCTCAGCACCACTCCTTATTAACTTGAAATCTCTCTAATAAAGCATCCCATTGGCTCCTGTATTTTACTGTGGTGTTAGTTTAAATAGTTTAAGTAGAGACACAGTTAAATAAGGACTAAAGATGTTAAGGTACTTACTTTTTATGGATGGCCAAATCAGTAAGTTTAAAAATATTTTCAAATTACTGAAATTTTTTGCTATTTTATGAAGGTATTTTTGTTCTCTCTCTCTCTCTCTCTCTCTCTCTCTTTCTCTCTCTCAATCAATCTGGAACTTGGATGAGTAGAATCTACATTGTATCTTAAGTGTGTGTGTTCTGGGAAATAGAAATATGGCCAAAATTAGATTTGAACATAAACATAATCTTTGGTCTCCAGGAATGCCTTCCTTATTTTATTATCATTTGTGTGTGTGTGTGTGTGTGTGTGTGTGTGCCTTATCTCCTTAACAACATTGTAAAGTATTTGAAGGAAATAAAATTTTCTTTTAGTATTTTCTTAACATCTGTATGAGAGCTGGAATAAAACCACTCTTACTTTGTACATTTAGCCATTGCCTAAGTCAGGGGTTACATTTATATTTAGGTGTTTAAAAAAATCACTCTGTCACTTTCATATTGCCTGTGTTAGGAAGCTGTTGCTTTAGTGGCTGTTTTTCTTTTTTCTTTAAACCTTTTTTAAAGTATATTTTATTGATTATTCTATTACAGTTTCCCAATTTCCCCCCTTTGCTTGGTTTTTCCCTTCCCTCCAGCAATCTCTGCCCCACCCCACCAACCTTAGTTAATGTCCATGGGTTATGCGGGTAAATTCTTTGGCTTCTTCATTGCCTGTACTGTTCTTAGCATCCCCCTGTCTATTCTGTACCTACCCAATTATGCTTCTAAATCCCTATGCCTTTTTCCCCTTCTCCCCCTAGCCCCTCCTAGC
This sequence comes from Artibeus jamaicensis, assembly GCF_021234435.1. Classification (NCBI taxonomy): domain Eukaryota; kingdom Metazoa; phylum Chordata; class Mammalia; order Chiroptera; family Phyllostomidae; genus Artibeus; species Artibeus jamaicensis. The sequence goes on from NW_026521812.1 coordinate 23,423,005, forward strand.
CAATAACCTTCCAGATAATCTCCATATCTATGATTCTGTTCCTGTTCTAGTTATTGCTTAATTTCTTTTTCTTTTTTAGATTCAATTGTTGATAGTTGTGAATTTGTTGTCATTTTAATGTTCATAGTTTTGATCTTTTCTTAAATAAGTCCCTTTAGTATTTCATATAATAAGGGCCTGGTGATGATGAACTTCTTAGCTTTACCTTGTCTGGCTGGGAAGCACCTTATCTTCTCTTCCATTCTAAATGATAGCTTTGCTGGACAGAGTAATCTTGGTTGTAGGTCCTTGCTTTTCATCACTTTGAATAAATCTTGCCAGCCTGTTCTTGTAGCAGATTATTTTTCTAATTCAGTGGGCAGTTGGCTTTGGAGAAAGTATGTTCTCAGTACAAGGTAAATGACCTTTCCCATAGCAATGGAGTTTATAGATGTTTTTCTTTTTTTTGGAAAATATGGTGCCAGTTTTGGAGGGATTATTATTAATTATGAATTAATTATATGTTTAGAGAATAGATATGTATCATTATTGAAGTGGAAACATGTTCATTGAAGAAATTTTGGAAAACGTGTGCGCATATAAGAAAAATGGGCAACTGTAATCCTCCCTGCCTTCTGAGAATATGTATCAGACTTTAAAGTTTCATCTCCTGGCTCAAAGTGGCTAATCTTGAAGACCCATGAGGCAGCTGGGAATTTGTTTCATCTCAATAGTTGGTATTTTTTTGTCCAGAATTTCTTGCTTTCATATGTTCTTCCCCCCTGCTAATTTCAGAGAGGGTTTTCTTGATTTTTCTGAAATTAACGTCTTTAAGAAATGAGTTAGTTGGTTAATGAGAGTTTGTATGTGTGAGTACTTGTTTTTCAGATGGGGCTTTCTAACTATTAAACTTTGTTATTTGATGCTAGTTTAACTGATGAAGAGTCCCGGAAAAATTGGGAAGAATTTGGAAATCCAGATGGACCTCAAGGTATGTTAAATGATAATTTTAAAATACTGGGGATATGGTATATATTATTAAAATGTTAATTAGATTGAAAATATTTTGATTTTTTTAGCTTATCAGTAGGAAAATTACAACCACAGGGAGTTAAACAGACATGTAAATTGAGTTGGGGACTGGGAATCAAACCAATGATTCTTTGGTTTGCAGGTCTGGCGCTCAGTCCACTGAGCCACACCAGCCAGGGCCCTTTAATAATTTTTAACTTTATTTTCCTTTCTAGCGGCTAGTTTGGAAGATAGAACTTAGATTGATTTGATGAGAAGAGTAATTACTGTCATTCATCACTTCCAGTTAGTAGTTCAAAAAAGCTGGATAGAAAAAGTTTTTCTTTGCTGACTTTAGACATTTTGTCACGTATTCATAGTGTTCACCTAAATTCAGGAAATATAAAAGAATTTAGATTTTTTTTTTCAGAAAGACAGAATTCAAGTACTTAAATTGAATTTTTTCCCCTGGCGGAAGAATTTAATTTCAGATATAAACTATATCCATTCACTTGTGTAATGGGAACACACATAATAAAATGATCATTCTCAGTTTTTTTTTTTTTTTTGTGAGGGGTAGAAAGCAGAAATTTGGGATATAAGTAAAACTGGAAGTACAGAAATATTCTTTTTATTTTAGCCACCAGCTTTGGAATTGCTCTGCCAGCTTGGATAGTTGACCAGAAAAATTCAATTTTGGTGAGTGCTTAAATTTAAATGAGATAAATTATAATGTGTTTGACATATCTTGGTAATATAAAGAGAGCTACTATAATACTGGTATATGGTTTTTAATTTAACTGTATTGTGAAACTTTTTACATAATGTAGAAAAGAATTGGTTCTCATTATTAGGTTGCTGCTTTAGGGCATTGTATTTTAAAGTAGTTTTAAAACCTTAGAGTTGTGGTCATTTTCTTTTGGAGGCAGTTTCAGATTGGGTCTTACCCTTGGTTTGGGGAACTACTGTTTTTTATGTTATCTGTATTTATCCTAAGTTGTGCTCAAAATTTAAATTACCTTTATTTCACATTTACCCAGGCTAAATTAATTCTAATATATTCTAAATTAATGGTATATATTCCATGTGGTACTTCATGAGGCAGTATGATAACAATCAGTTATGGATGCTGAACTCTAAAATTTCAGGAATTTCTGTTTGGGAATAGATGACTCCCTACTTTCTTGAAAATAATTATCTAGGAGTTGTATTTGAAATAATAAAAACCAAAATTCATATAGTCTGTAATTTGTTTTGAAATGGCAACTTAGTGTTCTTTTGTGGCAGATTAACATTTGTTATCTTAAAGGGTATATAGTTGGTGTGTGTAATTGTGTTTATCATGTTTAGGCTTACTCTGGGAATGCTAGAGGAGAGAAAGATAGTTACCAGATTTGGGGTCAAGCAGTAGGAGAAAAATCTGAGACCAATAGACTTCAAACAGAACATTATAAAGTTACTCCTTGGTGTTTAGACAAAGGAACCAGGCAGGATTCTATTATTTATTTCCAAGGCATTAACCACTTACAAAGGTATGAATATATAAGTACTTGACTGGAAGGGAAATACAATTTATAAAGCTGTTTTGCTGGTGTTATTTATAGCGTAAATGAAATGATAATTTATTATAGTGGAAAAGAACGTAGGTTCTATATCTGGAATGGCAGGCCTAGCTCTCACCTACTAGCTGTGTGACCTAGGACAAGCCATGTAACCTATGTATACCACAGGTTCACTCTCTGCAAAAGGAAAATCATAATGGTACCTTTCTCAGAGGGTTTGAAAATAAGAATTGTTTTAATATTGTCTTCTCCATGTAAGCCTCAAAATAAGTGTTTATGGATATTATTATAATTTGCCTGATGAAGGCCATAATTTTTTCCTCTTCTAGGTTTTACTTGTGTATGGATTGGCATTTATGGTTATCCTTCCAGTTGTTGTGGTAAGTTCTAGCTCTTTTTATTAATGTATTTGTGGAAAGGGAATTGATGGCATGCTTACTATAAGCATTGTAATTTGTTTTAGAATATAATTTATTGACCCTTGAATTTTAAGACTCTTATGTTCAGCTATTTAAAGGTCTTTTAAAGGTAATATCACTTGATATGTTAAAGTATGTTATCTTCCAATTCAAAAGTTACACACAACTGGTAGTTTAAAGTTAGTCTTCCTTCACTACCTCCCTCAACTCCATTTCTCTTGTCAGAGATAATCTACTGCTTAAGTTTGGTGCTTTCCCTTTTAAATACAAGATGGGGAAAAATAAGTTTGCAATTGTGGGCATACAAAACACAGTTTATTCTATTACTATTATTTATTAACTACTGTGTTTTTTTCATATGAACAACTATAAACCTACCCTGTATTTTTCTGTGCATTATGTATACATACACATATTTAAAAATAATGTGTATGATTATATGTATTGTTCTGTGACTTTTTTTGCTTCAGATACTAGGGGCACAACATACAGAGCGACCTCATTTTTAAAAACAGCTGCATAGTACCTCAAGACGGAGATACCATAAAGTTATGATCTTATTGTTTATTACTTTTATGACTGGTGGGTGGTCTTCCTGATCTTACAGTTTCTGATTCCTGTAGTGAGGCTACTAATTTACCTGTTGTGCCTTCACCAGTGAGGATTTTTGTGTGAGCATCCAGTTGTGTGGAGTAATGTGCGTGAAAGTAGTCTCTCAGCTCTCGCATTGTTCCTACATTTACTTATTAAATAAGTATTGAAGATAAGCTGTGTGTCTGGAAGCAGCTTGTTGCTTATAGTAATGGGTTGTTTCATTCCTGTTTTGTCTTCAAACAATTTCTAGCTGAATCTTAATGCTTTAATGATACATATATGTAGTGAAGTAGGTTCAGGCAGTATAAATGCATCAGGCAATATGATTATTTGCTAAATAAATAATTTGAAATATATAACGAAGGCATTTGTTCTAAAGTTGAGGTATTTTTATTGGTTTATGAATATAAAATTTTACCACAAACATATTTTGTGTCAAACTTAACATTTATTGTAGCTTTCATGTTTTATTTCTTGTTTAATTTTATTTGTATTTAGGGGTCTTGGTGGTATCGCTCAATACGCTATAGTGGAGACCAGATTCTAATACGCACAACACAGATTTATACATATTTTGTTTATAAAACCCGAAATATGGACATGAAACGTAAGTAAATTTAAGTAACTGTGACATTAGATTATTTTCTGAGTCATTTATATGGAGATGATATACATTCAACTGGAGAAATTCCATTTTACGGTTTTATAGATACTCAGTTCTTGTAACTAAACCTGGAGGAAAATGCTAACACCCTTTATCACATTTCTTTTTTTTATCATCCTCACCCAAGGACATTTTTTTTCATTGCTTTCAGAGAGGAAAGAAGGGGAAGGAGGGTAGAGAGAGAAAATGAGAGCAACATGAATGTGAGAGAGAAACAATGATTGGTTGCCTTCTTGTACCTACCATGACCAGGGCTCAAACCTGCAACCTGGATTATGTGCCCTGACTGGGAATGGAAGCTGCGACCCTTGGGTCTATGGGATGACATTCCACGAAACTGAGCCACACTTGCCAGAGCTTTATTACATTTATTGATATATTTCTGTTATTCTCATTTATTCATCTATGTATTATTTTTTTTTCTGAAGTTTTATGTTAGAGCTTCAGGTGGGCTAATTTTGTAATAACACCAGCTAATGTTTCTTGAGTATTTGTTATGTGCCGGACATTACAGGCACTACACATGCATTAACTTACTTAATCTTTGCCACGCCTCCATAAGTAAGTGTTGTTTTTAAGCACATGGTATAGGTGAGGCAACAGACCTAAGGATACACAGTAAGTGACAGAGCCAGGATTGAACCCAGACAGTTTGGTTCCAGAGCCATAAGCCAGTACAATTATACTCTATTAATTGCAATAAAGTAAGTAGAGTTTTGGGGTGTGTTGAAAGAAAACTGCCAGGATATTTCACTCCCAGAGTCTTATTTTAACATTTCTTATATAAAAAAGTACCATCCCAAATACTTGCTTTGATTCCATACAGCTAATGTAAATTTCATCTCTGGAATATATAGTATTTTCTTTTAGAATCACTGCTATGGAGAAAGCATAGACATCTTTCTTGCCCTCCTTAAAAAGAAAAAAGAAGATACAAGTTTGAAATTGTGCCTCACTGGAAAATGAAATGTTTTGTTCCAAAACCTAAATGGAGTTTTGTGTATTTGGGATTTGCCAATTTTACTATCTTTCTTGATATCCAGAAAGAGAATTCTTGGGATCATATGACTGTGTGCTTATATATCTGAGGAATGAGCAGATTTTTGATTTCCAAGGAGTGAATGTTACTCTCCCCTATGCACACATACCACTCTTCTTTATGCTGAATTGAAACATTAGTATAGAACTTTCTTATGAAAATACTTAATGTTTATAATATATTTTAATATAATATATTTTAATTTATATTTCATTTCTGGGGGCAGTACTTAACTTTGTACAATTAATTCCATTAAAGCATTGTTTAGTTGTGGGTTTGGTTATATAATCCTAGGTTGCTTGAACATTTGGCACTGTTTATATAGCCATCTTAGGAATAGTTTTCATGAAAACATTCGAAGGTAGTCATAGTAATAACTCACATCACTGTGCTTACTGTGTGGGCAGCTCACATGAAGAAACTTAAGGTCTGTAGAGAGGTGATGACCATTTCCTAGGTCATCTAGCTAGGATGTGAAAGCTCCAGGGCTTATGCACTTAACCTCTATGCTGTCCTGCTTTTTGTGAATGCATTGCATGTATTTTCTGTGATAACTATAATGCCAGTCATTGAAGAGCTTGTATAAGCTAACAAGAGTAATGCTAATATACGGGTTGGGCCAAAGGAGGTTTACAGTTGTTCGTATGGAAAATACAAAATTAATAAGTAATAATACAAGAATAAACTCTGTGCTCAATAAGCACGTACTAAACTGTAAATTACTTTTGCTCTGCTCCCCTTGTGGCTGTGAATCTGGTATATTTCAGAGTCCAGAGTGCTAACCATTACACCATGGAACCTGCTTGGTTGAATCTGGTATATTTCAAGAGTTCTATAATAAAAGTTTTTATAAATGACAGAAGGCTCTGAGCAGTTATAAAGTGAAGAAACCGAAAACTCTTTTGAACTCATTATTTCTCAGCTGTATTTAACCACAGAGCCCCCTTTTTTTCACGTAACATTTATTAGTATCACATGGAGTACTTAATGCTCTGTAGAAAGTTTCTGTAGAACACATGCTTGGGTCTAGGAACAGATGTTATTTGAAGTGATTTTAATACTTCCAATTGCTTTGGGGCTGTTAATTTGATGTATATTTCTATTTACTTGTGAAAAGTAATATTGTGGACATTTTTGAAAATTTCTCCAATCTTTTTTATGGGAGAAATTAATACTTGTTAGTTGCAGAGTTCAGATGGTTTAAAGCATTGTGTGTGGTTGGAAAACTGCCTTAATCTAGGAATAATGAAGTATCATAGGAGGGGAAATTAATAGGTGAGCAAATATATTTATTTACCTTCATATTTCTTTTGTTTTTTTAGGTCTTATCATGGTTTTGGCTGGAGCCTCTGAATTTGATCCTCAATATAATAAAGATGCCACAAGCAGACCAACAGATAATATTCTAATACCTCAGGTTAGGCCGTCTCCAAAATTCCTTAATAAGCATTTAGTTATTAAAGTCAATGCTTTTTTAAATGTGTATTTTTGAATAATTATTTTATTTACTCTAGCTAATCAGAGAAATTGGCAGCATTAATTTAAAGAAGAACGAACCTCCACTTACCTGTCCATATAGCCTGAAGGCCAGAGTTCTTTTACTGTCTCATCTTGCTAGAATGAAAATTCCTGAGACCCTTGAAGAAGGTATTTGTGATTCTACTCTCTGCAGGGTTTTAGTGATATGAAAGCAGTGGATTTAATTAGCCCTTATGGCGCAGTGTTTTCATCACTGTTATTTTTTTCTTAAATAATTGTTCAAGGGCATTTTAAAAAGAAATCTGTATACTACATAATTACTTCACAAATACTTTGAAGGTCTAAGTAAGTAAGATGTTACAGCAAATGTTAAAATTTAATATTTCACAGTGAGAGAATATTCTAAAAGAGAAATATTTAGTCAATTTCAGATTATGCAACAAGTTCTAATGACTTTAAAAAAGGATTTTGTAATTTTTTGCGGAGGAGGAAAAAAAATGGATTTCACAACAGATACCTGGATCAACTGTATTACTCCACCACCACCACTCTGTAATCTTTATTTAAAGCTTCTTAAGTACTTGAAGCCATCTGTTCTGATTAAAAGAAGAGTAGTAGATTGAGACAGTGGTGTTTTGAGGGATGTCATGAAACAGTGTCATCTCTTCTTCACTTGCATTATTTCAATTGAAGTTTTAAAAGAAAGTATTCTTAGGGAATAAATGTTCTTTCTCAATTAACCCTTCTTCCCCTTTTAAACCAATAATGTAATCAAATGCCTCTGAAACAAAGGCCAGTTGATGCTCAGTGATTGGTGATAGGATAGGATGCTTATGATGGAATGAAGGAGCACTGTTTAAGCATTGTTATTAGAGTTGCAAGTTATTGAATCATTTTATTCCTGTTTTGTACCAATATGAAGCTTCCATTTTAACCAGTTATCTAAGAAATAGGGAACAAAATTTTTTAGGTTGAATATTAACCTAAAAATGGATGATCTTAATGCTTAACTATTATATGCAGAATAATATAATAGTGAGGAGGAGTCTTCCCCCCACTCCTCCTCATCCTTCATTTCTTCCTGTCTTCCTCTCTGTGCCTTTAGTTGACATTTTTCTCAATCTTAGCCTTTGAATTTATCCATAATTATACTCTTAGTTATGTGCACAAGAAGAAAATTACTAAAGTTCTTAAATATAGTAAGATGAAGTTAAAAATTAGTCTGTTTAAAAAAAAAGTAATGGGTTAATTAATAAAGCCCACCACATACTATTAAAAATTTGCCTTCGAAACATCTACTCTGAGTTATGGTTTTCTAACTGATTTGTGGCATATTGCTACCTATTAGATACTCATGCATTCAGCCTGTAAAATTCTGAGGTCATATGAGATATTTGTAGAATACCTTAAATTTGGTATTAATTTTTGGACTGTAAAGGTAGAATGATTTGTCAGGTTTTTCTATTGTTTTGCAGATCAGCAATTTATGTTGAAAAAATGCCCTTCCCTACTTCAAGAAGTGGTTAATGTAATCTGCCAACTAATAATAATGGCCCGGAGTCGTGAAGGTGAGGAGGAGATACAATTAATTATGTTGTACTTTTTCTTGCAAGCATATGCAGATTATACCTCATAGTTATAAGATTTTGTGGGTACTTACCTATAATTCTGTCTATAAGTTGAATCAGCTTTCCTAGTTTTATTTATGGTTTTTCTTATTTCTTTCCTTATATTTTCCATATGTAAATATCACAACTTATATTTTGAATTTAATTTTTTCATATTCTTTATTGTTATTTATTGTTTGCAAAGATTTAAAATATCCTTTTCCTTCCTTTGATTATTTTTAGAGTCCGGATATTTTGTATTTTAACAATGAGTTTAAAATAATTCTTTAAGTTATGTAATGATGATTCATATGACATGTAGTATTTTGCATGAAGGGAAAGAAGGCTGAGGGAGTTGTGGCCAGTAATGGAAAGGGAGAGAGAGGCTCATAAAAAAGGAGGTAGCGGTTGTGGTTTGTTATTATGGATGATGTCAGTTCTTGGCCTGGTGTCAGTATGTTCTTGATACTGATAATGTCTGATAATTTACTGTTTTTGGAGGTCATGCAAAGAATTTTTATGTTGAATCAATGGTTGCTGGATAATGTTCATTTGGCCAAGTTTGTATATATACTTTTTATCTTATCCATTAATTTTTAAAGGAAAATCAACATTGTGATTTTAAAATTTGGAGGGCTAAAGATGTTCACATAAATCTTATTTTTGTCATGAATTGTATCCTCCTGAACATATAAAAAGTCCAGCCCTGTTTTTTCTTTTCCTCCTATTCTTTCTAAGAAAGGGAGTTTCGTGCTCCAACTTTGGCATCCCTAGAAAACTGCATGAAGCTCTCTCAGATGGCTGTGCAAGGCCTTCAGCAGTTTAAGTCTCCCCTTCTGCAGCTCCCTCACATTGAAGAGGACAATCTTAGAAGGGTTTCTAATCATAAAAAGGTAATTCTTTGTACTTGAAAATTCGTTTGAAGCAGTTTGTCATGTCAGTTAAAGATAGCACGAGTGAAAGTCTTCTATTAGGAATGGTTATTATGAATTTCTTAGATTTAAAATATCTTGAACATTTTAAAACTATCCCTCAACTGGTTCTGTTAACATTTTTTTGACTAAGTAACTATTTAATATCTTACAAGTACAAGTGATTTTACCATGCAGTCAGTGCCTTTATAGCAGTTGACCCTTTGTTCTTTATGTTACTAAAAATACATATACCAAGTAAAAAATAGACTGTATACTTTCCAGTAATTTTATATGTGTCTTAAATGTTGGGTGATGGTTTATGAGTTTAGTATGAACAGAATAGGCTTTCAAAAATAAGTCAATCAGCTCTGGCCAGTTAGCTCATTTGGTTAGAGCATTGTGCTAACAAGCCAAGGTTGTGGGTTTGATCCCCAGTCAGGGCACATACAAGGAGCATAAATACAAACCATGAATGCAAACATAAATAGGTGGAATAGCTCTCTCCCCTCTCCTTCCCCTTTCCTCTCTCTCTAAATTAAAAAAAAACTAAAAAAAATAAGTAGATAAAGATAATTCTTATTTAGAAAATACAGTCTATAGTAAAGACATGAAAAATGAAAAATTTGAGAAAATATAAGGAAACACTGAATGAAATTGTAATTTTGTAGATTTTGACATTACTTTGAATGTGTTAGACAAAATAGGCAGAAGATAGACATTAGATTTGATAGTATATTAAGGTAAAACTAGTAAATGCATGTAAGAAATTTGCATCAGACTTCTCTTTTCAAGTAACTGTTATACTTATAAATTTGATCACATTTTATTAAGTCATAAATGAAAGTATTAGAATTCAGAAGGCATTTCACATGCCTTATGATTTAATCTGTGCCTGTGGAAGTAAAATTAATAACTATCACCAAACTACTGAAAATTAAGATTACTCTCCTAAGTATCCATTTAGCCAAGATGGATGTTACTGTAATAATGGACACTGTATTTAGAAAATGAGAGTATTCTGTAGTAGAACCTTTAGGGTATAGCGGTACTTGGAGATAAATTCATACTCTTAAAGGTTTTTATTAAAATTGAAAATAAAGGTCAATGAACCGAGCACATCCAATAACAACAGTTGTTGCTTGGGTCAAGATTCTATATGAATATTTTTTCTATGACTTTTTTTGATATTTACTTTTTTAATTAAAAAACTTTTATTTAATCTTTGTTTTTTTTCCATTACCACTTAGTCCCCTTATACTTGTCTCCCCCCATTTTTTCTAATTAAAAAAAACCTGTATTAACTTTATAATTAAAAAATTCTAAATTTAAATTTTCTTGGAGAAAAAGGCCATGAAATGCTATAAAGTTTTATTTGCTTTGAAATATATATAAAAATTTAACATTTTTCTCTACTGTCTCAGATTTTAAGTAAACATACTAATAATTTTTCTTTATGGAAAGTTTTATGACAGGGATTTATTTTCTTTCTCTCTTTTTAAATTCAGTACAAAATTAAGACTATCCAGGATTTGGTGAGTTTAAAAGAAGCAGATCGTCGCAGTCTACTACATTTCCTTGAAGATGAAAAATATGAAGAGGTTATGGCTGTTCTTGGGAGTTTTCCTTATGTGACTATGGACATAAAGTCACAGGGTAAGTGGGAGGTTCCTCTGTGGAACACTGCTTCCCTTTTGATAGAATGGCTCTTTATTTGACTCAGGGTTCTCAAAACACTTCATTTAATAACATAACTTTTAATTAAAACTATTTGCAGTACTGTAGTTACCTGTCAGATTTACTGTGATGGAAAATGATATATACTAACAGTTTTGAGAATACTAATAGAGTTTTCTGCTCTTTTATTCTTGTAATAGGATTAAATTTGAGGGCTTTTCTGTAGTTCAACTTTCAGGAATATCTTAACTTTTCAAAGAATGAGAGTTCCAGATGTAATGAAAGATACTTAAAATATATCTGTTGTTAGTGTGAAAAACATAGCTGCTTAGTTCTAAAATTAATTTTTAAAATCTAACTTATTTTAAGCCTTAAAAATTGCCATATTCTCTTCTATATTACATGTGTTTTTCCTGACTTCACTGCTATCTTTATGTTTGCTTGGAGTGAAAAAAGTAGAGATTTTTTTTTACCTCCATAATTATCCTGTTTGTTCCCATTTTAATAGCTCAGTAATATCATAGAATGACAGAATTAGAGATTAGCTGCTCCATTTCTTCAATGTGGCATTGTTCCTAGCTTTGATGTGTTGTACTAGGTTACTGTTTTGGTAACATTCTTGTGAGGCCAGGATTAAAAGATGCGTTAGGAATGGTTGCTGTCTTTAAATGGCTGATAGTCTCATTGGAGAAATAGGCCATAAACATAGGATTAAAGCAAGGAGTCATAGGCTAAGTCTTAAGTGAATGACACAAACAATGTGCACTTACTCATTCAGCAAATACTGAGCTACTCTCCTTCAGGGTGTTGGGGAAGCAGCGGTTAAGACAAAGCCTCTTCCTTATTGAGTTTTCATTCTATTGGAATTGAGGAAATTAATGGCTCCCAAAGATTGGGTGATTGAGGAAAGCAAGGTAAATAGCATTCTGGCTTCACTTTGTCTGGCACATGGGATACATGTGAACACTGGGGCTTCTTTGATGGGGAGTTAGTATTTCCTTGTGGGTCCATGAGTTTTCAAACATTAAAAACATAAAACTTTATTTAGGACCATAATAATTTAATCAGAAACCACTCAACAATCTAGTTTGGGACTGAAGAGATAGTCTTTGATATATCAAGGGTTGTAAAAATACGTGCTGCTTAAAAAACTGAGATATTTTTTATTACATGGGTAATTAAGGTGATATTACTCAGTCTCAGTGCAGGTCATTAGGATGTGTTTCATTCCATAGTATTTTGTATAGACAATTTACTTTGTATTTTTACAGTGCTGTCCAAATGTGTAGTATGAGTACCATTGGTAATGGAGGGAGAGTAGAAGAATGACAGAAGCAGGAAAAGGGGTATCTGCTTGATCCAGTGCTGGAGATGGTGGATCCCTTTTCCCACATTTCTAGATGATACGCAGAATTTCTTGTAGGCTCTTGTTCACTCTTCCCATCAAAAGGCAGGTAGACATTGTTAGAGCTGTTAATTCATGTGCAATGCCCATGCACATATAGCTTTGCTGTTTGGATTAAAATGTAGTTCCAGTTTTATTTGGAGTAAAGGAGACTTCTAGGTTGAAGAAAGGGTGTTGCAGCCTTTTTTGATGCCCAGCTGTTGTGTCTCACAGCCAGTGCATGAGATGGCAGTTACAGGTTGTCGGAGGCTGTTCTTCTCCGACTGCTGGTATGTCAGTGCAGGCCAGAACAGAGTAGGCTTGTCTAAACCTACGTAAAATAAACACAGCAAACTTAGAAAAACCTGGAGGCAGAAATGCATAACATTTATAGATAAAATCTGGAGGAAAAATTAGTTATATCTTCATTTGATGGAAGATAATGTTTGGTAAGTTATTTAATGTTAGTTTCTTTTAATGTAATCTTAATACTGAATTTATTATTAGACTTTGGGGCTATATGGCAAATGTATGTATGGCAAAACATAATCGCAAAAAACTATTGCAAAAATATTTTTAAAAATATAAACAATATTTTGAAGTTCTTCTCTTAAAAATAAATCCTTTTGATGTGGCTTGAAATGCTAGCTTTGATTATTTCATTCTGATAGGCACTGATCATACAGGTAAAATATTCAGAATGTAAGGTTTGCACAATTTAATAGAGCGATACAATCCTGTTTCCAGTATCACAATGAGAGAAAGCTATGGTGTTGTAATCCTCACATTGTACTTTGTTTAAAACCTGGATTTGAAACTTGGCATTGCTAGTTTAGCCATTCTGTCACCTTAGGCATTTTACTTTATTTCTGAATCTCAGTTTATTCTTTAAAGTAGAAGTAATAATAATCTATCATAGAGCTAGTTTAAAGATTTAAATGAGTACATTGCTAAAGGCATCTACTTCAGAACCTTATACAGAGTAGACAGCTACTAAATTATTTTTTATTTAAGTTTAAAACACAGTATATTTGACATGCTGAAGTACCAGATTCATTTTGGTAAGTTAAATTTTGTTCGTGTTGACATAGGGTTTAATTTTGATTTTTAATCAATTTTTCTTTCAGTATTGGATGATGAAGACAGCAACAACATCACAGTAGGATCTCTAGTTACAGTGTTGGTTAAATTGACGAGGCAAACAATGGCAGTAAGTAATCTATTTGTATTTTTATGCTTTAAGTCATGTATTGTTTAACCTGTGTCACCACAATACATTTATTCATTTATTTAAATATATTTTATGGATATGCTACTATAGTTGTCCTAGTTTTCCCCCCTTTATCCCCCTTAGCCTTGTAACCCTATTCCCTCCAGCATTCTCCCCACCGCCTACCCCAGTTCATGTCCATGAATTGTACATGTAAGTTCTTTGGCCTCTCCATTTCCTATACTGTTCTTAAAATCCCCCTGCCTATTTTATACATATCAATTTACACTTCTTGCTTAATTCTAGCACCTTTTCCCCCATTCTTTGTCTTCCCTTTTACAGCTGATAACCTTCCAAGTGATCTCCATATCTATGATTCTCTTTCTGTTCTGGTTATTTGCTTAGCTTTTTTAGATTCAGTTGTTGATAATTGTGAGTTTGTTGCCATTTTAATGTTCATAGTTTTGATCTTTTTCTTAAGTAAGTGTCTTTAACATTTCATGTAATTAATGGCTTGGTGATAATGAACTGCTTTAACTTTACCTTGTTTGGGAAGCACTTTATCTGCCCTTCCATTCTACATGATAGCTTTGCTGGATAGAGTAATCTAGGTTATAGGTCCTTGCTTTTTATCACTTTGAAATACTTCTTGCCAGTCCCTTTTAGCCTGCAAAGTTTCTTTTGAGAAATCTGCTGATAGTCTAATGGGAACTCCATTGTAGGTAACTCTGCTTTTTTCTTGCTGTTTTTAAGACTCTCCTTATCTTAAACCTTTGGCATATTAATTATGATGTGCTTTGGTGTGGACCTCCTTGGAGCCATCTTGTTTGGGTCTCTGTGCTTCCTGGACTTGCATGTCTATTTCCTTCACTATTAGGGAACTTTTGTTTCATTATTTTTTCAAATAAGTTTTCAATTTTTTGCTCCTCCTCCTCTTCTCCTTCTGGCACCCCTATGATTTGAATGTTGGTACATTTGGAAATGTCCCAGAAGGTTCTTAAACAGTCCTTGTTTTTTCTAATGCTTCTTTCTTCTGGCTGTTTCAATTGAATGCTTTTTTCTTCCTTACATTTCAAATTGTTGATTTAATTTTGGGCTTCATCCCCTCTGCCGTTGGTTCCCTGTAGACTTTTCTTTTTTTCACTAAATGTAACCTTCATTACTGCCTGGGTCTTTTTTATGGTGTTGCTGTACTCAATGAATTCCTTTAGCATCCTAATAAACAGTATTTTTGAACTCTGCATCTGATAGGTTGGTTATCCCCATTTTGTTTAATTCTTTTTCTGGAATTTTGTTCTGTTCTTTCATTTGGGCCATATTTCTTTGTTTCCTCAATTTGGCAGCCTTCCTGTGTTTGTTTCTGTGTATTAGGTAGAGGTGCTTTGATTCCTTATCTTAGTAGTATGGCATGTTGTAGAAGAGCAGACCTGTAAATTGTGTGGGGTGGAGCCTTAGGTCACCAGGGTGGGGTAGCCTGTTTCACCAGTTTGGGGCTCTGTGTGGGGGCAGGTCTTACAGAGCGGACAGTGCTGTTGCCTGGCTTCTGGTAGTTTGCCTGAGAGAAAGCTGTCTCCTAGCACTCACCGTGTTTCTAGTCACTTCACTTTCTCTCTGTATGACTCCTGTGCCCTTTCAGCTGTTGTCCTCATGCTGAATCCCAGAAGTGGTGGGTCTGTGTAAGTCTTAAGTTCATGTGGGCCCTTTAAGAGGAGTCCCCCAAGAATCTGGCAGTTTCTTTTGCTGCTTTAACCCCCACTGGTTCTTACAGCCAGAAATTATGGGGATTTGTCTTCCTGGTGCTGGAACCCTGGGCTGCTGGGGGATCTGATTGGTGTCAGGATCCCTGGCTCCTGAGGTATCCCTCCTGATTTTTATCTACCACATGTGAATGTGGGGCCAGTCATTCACTGCCTTTCTGTGCCTCTTCACCTCTCTCCATGTCTCTGCCCCTCCTACCTGTCTGGATGAATATGGCTTCTTTAAATCCTGATGGTTTAATTTTCTGATGGTTCTGGGTGATACTTGTTTTGTAGTCTAGTATTAATTTTTTCTGTAGTTGTGTGAGGAGGTTAAGTGTGTTTATCTACACCTCCATCTAGACCAGAAGTTTCAATAAATGTAGTAAAAAGAAAAAAGTTATGTTTTAAGGTTTTTATGTTTAATTTCTCATTTTAAGTTACACATTCTCAAATCAAAACTATTAAGTAGCAGAATTGAATTTTTCAGGTTTTTTTAGTTGTTTTGAAATTTTAAATGAACTCCTATAGTTTTTCACATTAGTTGTCACCCACACAAAAAAATCTTGGAAAAGATTATTTCTTCATGTGGTGATCTAATTCTTTATAAAATATTACAGTAACAGGGTAATATGTGTATAATTCATAAACTTAAAAGTGCTATACAGAGGTCATTGTTGATTATTATTGGGAATTTTACCACCTACTCCTATTTAGTTAATTTTTTTAGAGAACTTACTCCCCTTTTATTTTTTTTAATAAAATAAAAAAATTGCCCTGGCTGGTGTAGCTCAGTGGATTGAGTGCAGGCCTGCGAACCAGAGTATCGTGGTTCGATTCCCAGTCAGGGCACATGCCTAGGTTGCAGGCCAGTTCCCGGCAGGGGACATACGAGAGGCAACCATACATTGATATTTCTCTTCCTCTCTTTCTCTTTCCTTCTGAAGATAAATATATAAAATCTTTTAAAAAATTATAATGAAATTAACTATTTTCTAATGTGAGAAATTCACCCTGAGAAAAAAACTCAGGCAATGCAGAAAAGTGTAGGAAGAAACTAACATCACCTAAAATCCTGTCATTCTGAGATGATCAGTTCTGAAGCTCATGCCTTTAGATATCCTAATGCATGAATATCCATAGTTACGTGATGTTTTTATCACGAATCCCTTCTCTCACTCCCCTCCCTCAGGAAACCCCTTGCCAGTCCCCAGTGACCAGAATTCAGTCTTGTGTATATCCTTTAGTATGTTTCTCCATGGTTGTATATATGTATGTGCATATACATAAACATGGCCTGTTTCTCATTCTCTTTGATTAAATCCAGTCATGTGTATGTTTTCTGCATCTTGTTTTTCTCAGTTTTTATTACATATTTATATTATTTCCCAAGTTATAACTGTGGTTGTAACTTGTTTTTAATAGACTATAGTATTTTAAGTTAGTTTATTCAGCTAGTAGTAGACTCTAGCCTGTTCTGCTGTTGGGTCTGTGAACATCTACAGGAAACGTCCGCTGCATTTAAACCCCATGTCTAAAACCTGTGGTAGGAAAAGCATCTTTTGTAGTAGGGAATATCAAGTCAAAAGATGTTGAATTTTACGGTATCGAGAGGTAAGGGAGCATTTGTGTCATGGATTCTAGATGAGAGGTACCTCCTGGGAGAAGAGGAAACTTCGCCAGGGGTCAGGACTGGGTTTAGAATCTAAGTTTGTATTGCCTACATGCTTTGGCATTTCCAGCCTGAGAAATGAACAAAAAAAATCAGTCTTGGGCTGTTGGTACTCTGGAATAACTGGCAGAAGAAAAGACAAAACTGCTCTGGTTGAAGGGAAAGAATCAAGTATTCATTGTTCAATTCTTGTATGAACTCTATAATTAACCATCACAACCCAGTAATAAATGAAGAAATGAAGCAGAGAGGATAGAATTAGACTAGGAGTGGCAAAGTTTTCTATAAAGGTCCAGGTGGTAAATGTTTTAGATGTTCTAGGCCACATCATCTCTGTAGCAACTACTGAACTGACAAATTGGCATGATTGTGTTCCAGTACAACTTTGTTTAAAAAGCAGGCAGTGGAACACAGTTTGCTGACTCCTGGGTTAGGCTGACAGTTTAGAGCCTAACAGTTGTTACTGTGTTTACTTGTTAGCTTTAATAATTCCAGGAAGTTTATTAAACACAACCCACATCATTCATCATTTTCTTGTATAGATTCTTACTGGAATTTAAGGTTAAATGTACTGATTCTAAATGGATTATATGGTGGATGGTATGTGAATTGTCTTGGTGTTCCACTTTTTAGTTACAGATCCAATGAGCAATATCACTGACAGTAATGAATAAACTAATACTGGTCTCATGTTTTCATGTTATAATGAAAATAATGTAACATTCGTATTTTCATAACATCAAAATAGTCCTGTCTGGTTACTATTAGAATGAAAGTAAAAATTTAAATTATAAAATATTTTTGAGTTTATAATGAGTTGACATATCTTAAGTCACTGTAACTGTAAATTTCAGTAGAGTGTATTTTTCAAAAATATTCAGGACAGATGTGAGATATTTCAGAAGTAATGTCTGAATTTGCATTTAGTAATTGCTAAATTTGAACATGTTTATCATTTAATGATTGCTTCAGTTTCCTGTCCTCCCTACCCATCCCCGTTTTCTCCAATTTAAAAACTTACTAGTAATATATTTTGGAAGATTGTTTTGCTTACCTGAAAGATAAATACTGATGGACAGACTGTGTGTTTTTCTTCTCATCACTTCTAGGAAGTATTTGAAAAGGAGCAGTCCATCTGTGCCGCAGAGGAACAGCCCGCAGAAGAAGTGGTAAAAACTTGAGTTTTCTTACCTATCTGTCTTGGTGATAGAAATATTTTGTTTTGTTCTCTGACTGATTTATATTGCTGCAGGATAATCATTCAGTTTATGAAAACATTTAGTTTAGCCATTTCCATGTAAAAATTAGTAGGACTTCCATGTGAAACAATTGCTATGATTTCTGAGTGTGTATATGTGTTTTGATTTATAGCAAGGTGATCCTAACAAGAACAGGACAAAAGGAGGATGGCAACAGAAGAGTAAAGGACCCAAGAAAACCACTAAATCAAAAAAAAAGAAAACTGTAAAAAAAAAACCTATACCTGTGCCCTTATCACAATCAAAGCAGCAGAAACAAAAGCAAGCAAATGGAGTCATTGGGAGTGTAAGTTTATTATTGTAATTATGTAATTATCTTTATTGGGGTGTACCATAAACTAAAATATTTCAGCCTTATTGTACAGCTCCTGAAGTTTTATGTATGTATGTACTCATGATACCCAGATCAAATATAAAATCTTACCAGCACCCTAGAAAGCTCTCTTGTGCCATTTTCAATCAGTGACCCTTCCATCCACCTTCTTATCCTCCCCCTTGTTCTGTTATTGCTATAAATTAGTTTTGCCTGCTCTTAAACTTCATGTAAATGGAATTATGTTTGGCTGCCTTGATTCACCATCATGTTTGTGATATTCATTTGTACTGAGTGTAGCAGCAGTTCATTCCCGTGTGTGTGTGTGTTGGTGTGTGATAGTCTATTGTATTAATATACCACAATTTATCTATCTGTTCTGTGGTTGGTGTACATTTGGGTTGTTTCTACTTTTTGCCTTCTATAAATAAAGGTGCTGTGTTTGTTCTTGTGCATTTCATTTTGTGGACATTTTTCTTGGGTATATACTTAGCAGTGGAATTGCGGGTTCATAAAACTAGGTGTATGGTTAGCTTGTTGAAAGAGCCCATTTTCCAAAGTTGTACCATTTTATGCTCCTGCCAGCAAATAATGAATCCAGTTGTTCCACACCCTCACCAATGTTTTGTTTTACCAGTCTTTTTTTTATTTTAGCCACTGTGATAGATCTGTTGTGGTCTCTCTTTGTGTATGATTTTTACTTGTATTTACCTGATGACTAGTGATGGTTAGCACCTGTTCATATGCTTACTGGTCATTTGGATGTTCTCTTTTTCTACTGGGCTGTTTGTCTCATGAATTTTTAAGATTCCTTTCTGTATTCTGGATATGAGTTGTTTTTCACTCTTCATGGTAGATTTTGGTGGCTCCTAATTTTAATGAAGTCTATTTCATCAGTCTTCTGTGGTTAGTTCTTTTGTCTTGTTTGACATTTCTGCCTCACATGAGATAGTTTGTTTTCTTTTGTAAGTATTATTATTTTACTTGTTATATTTAGCACTATGATATATCTTGAATTAATTTTTATGAGTAGTGTGAAGTAGGGATTATGGACCACTTTATTCTAGCACCATTTGCTGAAAAGATCATATGTTCCTGCCTGAATTGCAATGGTGACCTGCTGTAAAACAAGTTACTATAATAGTATATGTGTAGGTGTGTTTATGGACTCTCTACTCCATTTCATTGGTTATTTGTCTATTCTTGTGCAATATCACGCTGTCTTAATTATGATAGCCTTATGTTAAGTCTTGAAATATGTTAGTGTAAGTCATCAAACTCTTATTTCACTTCTTCAAATTGTCTTGACTATTTAGGTCCTTTGCATTTCCAGCTAAATTTTTAGAATAAGCTTGACAATTTCCATGAAAAAAAATCTGCTGCGATTTAGACTGGTATTGCATTGAACCTATGGTTCACTATGGGGAGAATTCACATGTGAACAATACTAGGTTTTAATTCACAATCATGGTTTATCTTTATTAATTTGGGTCTTTAATTTTTCTTAGCAGTTTTTGGTAATTTCCAGTGGCAGTGCTGTGGTTCATTTTTCATTAGGTTTACTCCTAGGCATTTGATGCTTTCTGATGCTGTTGCTTCAATTAACATTTTAAAAAATCATTCTACAATTTTAATTGCTGACGTAGAAAAATAAAGTTGCTTTTTAAACATTGATTTTGTATCAGAGTCTTGATGAATTAATAATCATTTTAACCTCTTGTAGATATTTTTTAAAAAATTGTCTGCATACATAATTATGCCATCTGGGAATAAAGACAGTTTTGCCTTTTTTTTTTTTTTTAATCTTATATGCTCTTTTTTCCTAATATACAGGCTAGAACTTAATGTTGATTAGAAGTAAAGATGGTGACTACTTATGTCTCCTTACTGACTTCAGGGAGAAAGCAAACATTATTTTACTATGAAGTGTGGTGATGTTAGGTCTAGGTTTTTTGTAGGTATTTGTTATCAATTTAAGGAAGTGTTCCCCTCTATTTCCATGCTGAGAATTTTTATGAACAGATACCAGATTTTATTAACTGCTTCATCTCCATCTGATGAGGTGATTGTATAATAATTCTTTATGCTAATATGGCAGATTATATTAATGTGTTAAAAAATTTAAACAATCATTGTATTACTGGAACAAATCTCATTTGTCATAATGTAGTATCCTTTTTACATATATCTGGACTTGATAATTTTTTTTTGCAATTCCTAAATCTCTTTTTATGAGAGAATATTGGTTTGTTATTATTCTTTTGTATTGGATTTATGCTGGCCTCGTTAAACAAGTTAGGAAGTGGTCTCTCTTTTTCCTGGAAGAATATGTGTAAAGTTGGATTTGTTTCCTTCTTATTTGGAAGAATTATGTAGAGAAGCCATCTGGGCTTAGAGTTTTTAAAAAAGGGTTTAGCTATAGAGTTTTTGTCTTCAACATATTCTACTTTTTCTTATATCAGTTTTATAATTGTGTTTTTTAAGTACTTTGTTTTTTCTTGAGTTATCAACTATTGACATAAAGCTGTAATAATATAGCCTTTATTTTTAATGTCTTTTGGATCTGTAGTTACCTCTTTTATTCCTAATATGGGTAATTTGTGTTGTTTCTTTTTTCCTCTGGTGAGTTAGTTTTTGCCTGATAACATTGATCAATTTTATTAATTTTTTCAAAGAACCAACTTTTGGTTTTGTTTGGGTTTCCCTTTTGTGTATCTGCTTTCGCTTTGATTTCTTTCTTTGCATTTATTTTGCTGTGTTTTTTCTTGCTTTTTGAAATGGACTAGTAAGTATTTTGTCTGGGATATTGGCTTTCCTTACTGCATTGTACTCTGAGTCATAGAAGATAATATTAAACTCCTATAACAGTGCTTTTCTATAAACTTCCTATTTTTCTTGAGCCGCCTTAGCCATTGCAGTAATATACATTGCAAATGGGCATAAAATATCTTTATTTTACCATCTATGAAGAATGAATAAAATAGGTAACAAAAGATAGATGAACCAAATGTTAAAGCTTCAGTCTGACTTTCACATATTTATAAGTCAGAATGTTTATAGTTCTCTAAAATTGTTGATGAATAATGAAATTGTAATTTGAACTAGTTAAGTTACCATCAGGGGCTCAGAGTGATACAGTCATTGAGATACTCAGAACTTTTTTGGTTGCTTTTTCCTTTTAGGAAGCTGCAGTAAAGGAAGATGAAGAAGACGTTTCTGATAAAGGCAGTGATTCTGAAGAAGAAGAAACCAATAGAGACTCCCAGAGTGAAAAAGAGGATGGTAGTGACAAAGACTCTGATAGAGAACAAGATGAAAAGCAAAACAAAGATGATGAAGCAGTAAGACAGACTTTAAAAAAATTTTTTTGTGCAATTTTATTTTATTTTTTTATTGTTCAAGTACAGTTGTCTTCATTTTCCCCCCACAACTCCCCCCTGTTCCCCCCTCCCCCCACCTTCCACAGTCAGTCCTACCCCCTTTGGCTTTGTCCATTTGTCCTTTACACATGTTCCTTCATGACCCTTTTACTTTTTCCTATCATCCCTTCCCACTCCCCTTTGGTTACTGTCAGTTCATGAGGCAAACATACATTGATGTTTCCCTCTCTTTCTCCCTCCCTTTCTCTGAAAATAAATAAATAAAATCTCTTTAAAATCTTTTAAAAAACTGAAAGGCTTACAGATTTAAATAATTGGAATTATACCTCTGATGATAGTTTTGGTTTTTGTTATTGTGTATTTGCTTGCTCGCTTGTTGCTTGTCAGTTTGCTTCCAGTATATTTTATAATCCTGTATTGCTTCCTAAGACTATTTTTGAGGAATAGTGGTCAAAATTGTAAAGAAAAATAGTTTCTAACAAGGATTGGAAATCCTCATTTATTTAAAGCTTAAACTGCTAAGTGGATTAACACCTAGTTTGAGATGCAGTCACTTTGGTCTTTCAAAGCAATTTCCAGTGCTGGAGGTGCCTCTGGAAGCATGAGTAAGGAAAAATGGGTTATGAAATAGGTAGCAGTTTACTTGGAAGAGTGTCTCAGAAGTTCAATGTAATGTTCAGGGTAAAGAAACATTACTGTGAACTGTAATGTCAAGAGCTTGGTAAAGGGAAAAGCTAACATTGTAAGAATGCCATCTTGTTTTAAGAGGTATATACGACATTAAGGAAGAGCAAGGAATCCTTAAGCAATGAAAATTGTGAGAGTAGAGAATAGAAAACAAAGTTTCATGGCATGGCATTAAGGTGCGCATGATTTGTGGAAGGGCACTAGAAAGAATATTTGGTGGACAAGTAATGAAATTCCCTGCAAATGAACTTTTGAACTGATCAGCTGCCCCTTTAGGTTTGTGGTGTTCTTTTTGGCTGGGCCATCGATCCAAAATAACCCTTGTGGTTTAGGGGAGAAAAAGAGATCCCTGAACAATCTCTGAGACAAAAGCAGAGGCCAGAAAAGAGGAAAAAGTAAAGGGCAAAGAATAAAAGTAAAGGAAATAATGTATCTGCCATTGGGGGAAAAATAAGGATGGCTGTGTTTACAGTTACTGGCCTTTGTTTTTGTACTTTGGGAATTAAGTTTATAGCCAGGAAAGTAAAACCTAGCAAAGAAATTATCCCCAGCCTTGCTCTGTGAAAGAGTTGACGGATTCCTTTTTGAGCCAATTAGGGTTAGTAGGGGTGACTCTCAGGGTTTTTTAACAGACTAGTTTCTTCAGATGGCCAAAACTACATTCAATTGACAGAAAATTATACAGATAACATAATTAGTATCTGTCACATTGCAAGCATTGCATTAGATGACAAATATGAAATAGTTTTTCCCTTGAATGATGGTAGGGTAGTGGGCAAGGCAGATAAATAAACATTATAGTACAAAAGAAATCATGCTCATTTAGTGTAAGGTGCAGTAACAGCACAAAGGAGAGAGTAGGGGGAAATTTGTGGAACTCGGGAGCTCATATGTTAGTCATTAGATGCTCCTAAAAGAATAATGAGTAGGAATTTGCCATTACTCAGTAGGTAGAGAAAGGGGAAAACAAAAATCCAAAAGGGTTTAGCAGGAGCGCAATAGCTTTGTGAGTTCAGCGAAGTCTAGGAAGTGCAAGATGACTAGACTGAGGAGTGCTGGGTGGAAGGCAGCGACAGGGAATGGATTATGAAGGGCTGTGTAGTTATGCTAACTAGATTAGATTTGATTTATAAAAAGAAGTGCTGTAAGTTTTGAGCAGGGAAATGATCAGATTGTGGGGCTAAACCTAGCAGTAGTTAGCATTATCAGGAAAGATAGCTAGAAAAAGAAACTCCTTAAAATGATCAAAAACATACTTGATTTCAAATATTTAATTTTTATTTTACTAGGAGTGGCAAGAATTACAACAAAGTATACAGAGAAAGGAGAGAGCTCTACTGGAAACCAAATCAAAGATAACACATCCTGTTTATAGTCTGTATTTTCCAGAGGTGAGTTATACTCAACCCACTCTTTTCTTTATTCCATTTACTTTCTCTCAGACATTTCTTGGTTGCCATTTATCTCTCTGTGGTGTGGGTACTGGCTCAAAGGCCACATTTTTGAAGGTTACATTTCAATATGAATTGTGTTCAGTGAATGTATTTAAAAAGAGGATTGTTAACTTTTAAATAAATTTTGTGGTTTTCTGTGCTTTAGTTTTTGTGTGCCATATTACTAAGGTTTGTGCTTTATGATGATTTTTTCATTAGCACTTCAGGCAGCTAATCATATAAATGTATATTTTGGCTCTACATTGCTGTTGTGAATCTCTCACTTCTATCAAGTTCTAAATAGGATGAAAAGTTCTTAAATTTGTCCAATGAGCTTTCTCTGAGGATCCTTTACTGACCACCTGGAGCCACTAGACATGCCCTGGGCCCAGTAACTGCCCCAGTCCTTGGGAATCATGGGACCAGCCAAGTTCAGTTAGAGCCGAGCCTGGCTGAGCCCCTCGGTCAGGACAAAATCATCGCAGTGCTGTTTGTTTCCTTGTCCTTGTTTGTGGCCTGCTCAACTTTTGATCTCTGTGATAGGCTATGTTTGTCTTTCAAATGAATTTGGGATTGGCTTGACATTTCACTTTCATGGCTGATTCTGTCTGTGGCTCGAGGTCAAGAACTGTTGCCTCAGTTCAGTGAAGCGGTTCCACAGACTGCCTCACAGCTTTGCCACATAACCTTCTGTTTACCACTCACTTTTGGCAGGTGGTTTCATGTATACATCTGCTTTTGCTCTAGAATGTCAATCGGGAGTTGCTGGGGCCTGTTGAAAGCAAATCCTAAGTAATTTGGTTTTCCTAATAAATGAGCGGCTCTGCACAGACTGTTGTTTTAACTTGGAAAGACATCAGCCTAGGATTCCATCTTAAAGTACCTGCTGATCTTCTGGCGTGTCCTGAGCATTAGCCCATCTGTTAAGGGCATTTTCCCCATTGCAGTGAAATCAAGTGAATAAATTCCACTCAGTGATGGGTTTTTAAACGTGCCATGGGATTTTATAAGCTGCATAATTTTTATCTTTGTAATAGTTTCATTTTAGGCCATGCTTAGTTAATAGGCAAAATAGTTATTCACTTTCTCGGAACATTTTAGCAGTAAAAGTACTCTTTTTCAATTTAAACTGCATCTGCACATTAAGCATCTTAAAGTACCACTTATCAGATAAAATTTCTGTAGGACTTTCCTAATGTCTACCTGTCTACCTTCCAATGTATCTACCCCACTACCCTAACTAACACACTGCCCACTTAAAGATTTATGTTAATAATTGCCTTACATGTTATTGAAACTCACTACATTTAATATGTAAAGAATGGTTGGGAATCACACACAACCAAAAAACAGTTTTGTTTTTAGTGCAAATGACTCAATGGTAGAGCATCTTTCCTGCTTTTACCACGTGTATTAAGGAGTCTAGGTACAGGTGCCATGCCATAGATTGATATTCATGTGTTTCTTAATGAATATTTTTGAGTGAGTCTCATTTTAATCAAGTAGCCTTGGAAAGGGGAGGGAGAGGCATTTTCCAAGTGCAGAGGTCAAGGAGAAATGTATGTTCTTGAATGTATCCCTATGCTTCTTATGTACCATGCATGTCCTTATGGTGGTATTTCTGATGATGAAATGTCAGAACTACTTAAATAACAGAGGCATTTACCTCATTTCATTAATAATCATAACTTTATTGCAGTCTATATGCTAGACATTCTAACATATTTTACTTGTGCTTTCTTAGTTCCTCTTTACTACACAGCCTGAGGTAGGCATAGGCTCTCATCATTTGACTGAGGAGAAAAGTGGCAATTAGAAAAGTGAAATAACCTAGGTCTGTGTGGTTTAAAAACATCATTGGCAAACTGCAGCCTGCAGACAGATCTGCTTCCCTGCTTGTACTTGTGAATGAAGTTTTATTGGAACACAGCCACATTCATTCTTTTCAGACTACTATGGTAGGGTTGTAGTTGCAACAGACTCTATGGCCCACAAAGCCCAGGGGTTAATACTCTGCTTTCAGTCCCTTATGTTTTTACCCATTTTGTGTGTGCAAAACATACAAACTTCTATACATATACCTGTTGTGGTAGTCCTAACCCTTGGGTTAGGCTGAAGTTGGGTTAATCATGCACTTGAGACTTATTTGTTCTGCTTATTTATGTTGCATTGCTTTGTTATATAAGTCGTTTAAACAAGAACCTTTAGTGTAGCATTATTGGAAAGATAAAAGTAGAAAGTGCAAGTGATTTTAGCTTACAAACAACATTTTCTCTGAAACTTTTCAGTAGAAAGTTTTTTTTTTTTAAACCTGCTTTTGGGTAATTGAGAATTTGGGATAGTCTGGTGGTGTTAGGGTTAAGTTAGTATTTAGAATATCTTAGTGTTTATTTTTTTAAACATTTTTTAAAAATATTTTTTTGATTATGCTATTACAGTTGTCTCATTTTTCTCCCTTTATTCCTCTCTACCCTGCACACCCCTTCACCCCCACATTCCCCCCATTTAGTTCATTTGCATGTATCATACATGTAAGTTCTTTGGCTTCTACATTTTCTATACTGTTCTTAACTTGTCTGTTTTCTACCGACCATTTATGCTACTTATTCTCTGTACCTTTTCCCCCCTCCCACTTTCCTGCTGATAACCCTCCCTGTGATTTCCAATTTCGTGATTTTGTTCCTGTTCTAGTTGTTTGCTTAGTTTGTTTTTGTTTTTCTTTTTGTTTTAAGTGTGGTTATTAATAACTGTGAGTTTGCTGTCATTTTACCATTCATCTTTTTCATCTTCTTTTTCTTAGATAAGTCCCTGTAACATTTCATATAATAAGGTCTTGGTAATGATGAACTCCTTTAACTTGACCTTATCTGGGAAGCACTTCATCTGCCCTTCCATTCTAAAGGAAAGCTTTGCTGGATAGAGTAATCTTGGGTGTAGGTCCTTGCCTTGCATGACTTGGAATGCTTCTTTCCAGCCCCTTCTTGCCTGTAAGGTCTCTTTTGAGAAAGCTTACAGTCTTATGGGAACTCCTTTTAGGTAACTGTCTCCTTTTCTCTTGCTGGTACTAAGATTCTCTCTTTCATTTTAACTTTGGGTAATGTAATTATGATGTGCCTTGGTGTGTTCCTCCTTGGGTACAGCTTCTTAGGTCCTCTCTGAGCTTCCTAGACTTCCTAGAAGCCTATTTCTTTTGCCAGATTGGGGAAGTTCTCCTTCATTACTTGTTCAAATAAATTTTCAATTTGTTGCTGTTCCTCTTCTCCTTCTGGTATCCTTATGATTTGAATGTTGGAACGTTTGAAGATGTCCTGGAGGTTCCTTAGCCTCTCCTTATTTTTTTGAATTCTTGTTTCTTCATTCTGTTCTGGTTGAATGTTTTTTTCTTCCTTCTCATCTACACCACTGATTTGAGCCCCAGTTTCCTTTTCATTACTGTTGGGTCCCTGTACATTTTCCTTTATTTCACTTAGTGTAGCCTTTATTTTTTCATTCAATTTGTGACCATATTCAACCAGTTCTGTGAGCATCTTGATTACCAGTATTTTGAACTATGCATCTGATGGGTTGGCTCTCTCTTTATTGCATAGTTGTATTTTTTATGGAGCTTTGATCTGTTCTTTTGTTTGGGCCTTTTTTTGTCTTGTTGCACCTGTTACGTAGTGAGGGGCAGAGTCTTAGGTGTTTGCCAGGGCGAGCCACCCACCTTGCTGGGTTGTGACGCTGTATGTGGGGCAGGGGTTCGAAAGGGAACAATGGTGCTTGCTCTACTCTCTGCCGGATTTCAGTCACTTCCTCTGCTTCCCACAAGCAAACTGAGCCCTTTTGGTGCTGGTTCCTGGGTGGGTGGGCTTGTGTACATTCTAGGACCCTGTGGGTCTCTCCAGCAAACTCTCCTGTGAGGCTGGGAGTTTCTCCCTGTGCCTCAGCCCCCACAGGTGATTTTAGTCAGTGGCTTTGAGGCTCTCTTTCCTAGTGCAGGAGCCCTGGGTTACGTGGTCTCTCTCCCCAGTTGTTCCTCCTGGTTTATCTGTGCGCAAATGCGGGACCACCTGGTCCGCAAACTGCTGCTGCCTTGCCTGCCAGCTGCAGCCTTGCCTGCCCTGCTCCAAAATCCGCCACTTTGCTGGGTCCTCCAGCTGCAGCCTTTCCCACCTCTATCCTCTAGCTGCTGCCTTGCTGTCAGTCCTCTTTGCCCCTCCTAATGGTCTGAATGAAGGTCTCTTCTTTAACTCCTTGGTTGTCGGACTTCCATCCAGTTCAATTTTCTTTCAGTTCTGGTTGTTTTTGTTTTTAAATTGTTGTTGTCCTTCTTTTGGTTGTGCGAGGAGGCACAGTGTGTCTATCTTCCTTGGCAGGAAGTCTTCCAAAACATTTTTTAAGCCATTTTAGAAATACATCTTTCTTAAGCATCTGACTAAGCAAATTACTAATATACTGTAATGTAATGATGATCACCAACCAAGCAGACTGAAGTTTGGTGTTTCTAGACTTCTTGGTGTTCCAGGTTTTTTTTTGTTTTAAATTTTCTGTCTCCTGTGGGTTCTTGCTGTTGTCCCTGCTGTGCATTCAGGTGCAGTTTTTTGTTTTTGTTTTATTTTTACCCAGTCCTGTAACTAACCTTTTATGAAGTACAATTGAAAATGCTGAACTTAATAGTAAGTAAAATCATGTGCATGTGCAATAAATAGGCTCTACTTCAAGATGGTGTCTTATGAGTAATGTGTTTTAATGTATTGAGTTCTCATTTGGTTGCCCAAGTCTCTTCCACTCCTACCTCCTGGCTTTTGCTTATTACTGTCAAAGATTACTAAGATTATTTGGTAGATGATATTGTAATAGTTTATACTGTTTACTTTTTTGTAGAATTTTTTTTTGTCATGTAAGGTTAATCAGGGGTTTTTAATGCAGGTACCCATCAGTAGGGCTTTAAGGGGCCATTTGAAACCTCAAACTTACAAAATTTTTTTGGAGAGAAAATCTACAAATGGGCAAGAAAATGTATTTGTTCAGTTAATATTTATTATACATCTGTTTTGTACAGTATAGCAGTGAATAAAACAAGGATAATACCTCTAAACGAAACAAGGTAATACTGTGTCTCTAGTTCTTTCTGATTATTTATATTCTGCTTTTTTCTTGTGCAGGAAAAACAAGAATGGTGGTGGCTGTACATCGCAGACAGGAAGGAGCAGACCTTAATATCTATGCCGTACCATGTGTGCACACTGAAGGACACAGAGGAGGTAACTGTCCAGTAACAGTGCTTCAGTTGCGCCCACGTGCAGCACCTCGTCATCTTGTTGCTTCACAAACTGTTTTTTCTAAAGCAGTTCATCATACTTGGCATATTTCATTTTAAGACATTTTGTTCTCTGATATCTCTGGGGGAAGCTCATTTCAAATTTATAAAGTTTGAATTGCTAGGCAACTTGATCAGTCTTTTAAAAACTTGCCCACAGTTTATTTTGGGGAGTGTTCATTGTTCGTGTCTAAGAATGTATGCCTTTTCTTCTTCCTGGAATTTAATTATATTCTACAAAAAAGTATAACTTTTATTTCATTGGATTAGTGCTAAGATATATACCTTTCTTCTTAAAAACAAATGTAAGAATGGGTGATTAAGTATTTAAAGATGGAATTTTGTAAATTATGTGGCATTGTCCACTGTTAATGATACCACTACTATAGCGTTGTGATGAACATCTTTTACCCCTCAGGAACTCTTTTCTGTTCTTTTGTTTTTCTTCTTGTTTTTTAGGTTACTTTTCTAGGAAAAGGTTCTGTTCTGTCTACTTGGATAACTTGCTTGCGAGAGCAAGGTTTTTGAATTTTGAGATAGTTTTATGATACTGATTTTTTTTCTATTAAAGACTTTATTTTTAGAGAGAGAGGAAGGAAGGGAGAAAGAAAGGGAGAGAAACATTGATGTGTGAGAGAAACATTGTGGGCTGCCTCTCACAAGTCCCCTGAGGACCCAGCCCTCAACAGAGACACGTGCCTTTAGTGGGAGTTGAACCGATGACCCTTTGTTTCACAGGCCAGCACTCAATTCATTGAGCCATACCAACCAGGACTTAATCCAGAAAGTCCCCCCCCCCCTTTGTAGCCTATATAAATGAATGAAGTAGTTTGATTATTTGACACTTGGAGGTAGAGCCAACTTAAGGATATTTCTTTGGACAATTTTTTAAAATGTAAATTTTACCTATTTTTTAATAGATAATACATTCACCTAGTTAGTATTTCAGAAGATATACAAAAGTGTACACATTGAAACATCTTGCATCTCTGTTTCTCGCTCATCCATTTCCCTTCCTGGAAACCATCACTTATCAAATCTTTATTCTTCATGTGACATTGTAAATTATAAGCAAATACATGTGTGTATTTTTCCCAGTTTTACAAAAATGTAGCATACACCATGTTATGTACCTTACCTTTTTCTCTTACGGATATAACTTGGAATTTGTTCCATGTTAATACAGAAAACGCTTCTTTATTTCATTTTATTGAAATAAAGAATACCTGGTATTCTGTCTGTATGGATTTTTCTTTAGTGCTCTGCTGTTTAATGGACTTACTGGTTTCTTGTCTTTTGCTGCAGCAAATAACCTCATATGTCATTTTGTACATGTGCAAACATTTCTGTAGGATGAGTTCATAGAGGTAGAATTAATGAATCACAGGCTGTACATTTTTAATTTGGATAGATACTGCTGGATACTTATTTCTTCATTGGGAGAATGAATATTTAAGTGCACCCATTGCTCTCAAATATGTCAGACATTTTGAATGCCATTGCTAATTAGAAAGGTAAAAAATGACATCTCAGTGTTATTATTTCTCTCTGATTTTTTATTTTGAAAACTTTGAAACCTATAAAAATGTTGTAAACACAATATCATGAACCCCATAGACTCTTCTCTAAATTGCATGTATGTTTTGTATTTCTCTGTACGTGTACACACAAAGGAAATACACGTGTGTGTGTTTCCTCCCTCTGACCCACTTAAGGTACTTGCAGACATTATGACATTATACCCCTCAATACTTGAATGTGTATCTCCCAATATTAAGGGCCTTCTCCTACATAAGCAGAATAACATTATTATATTCAAGAAATTTAACATTGATACGGTATCATTTGTGTAATATGCAGTTTGTATTCAAATTTTCTCAAATATTTCACTAAAGTCTGTTACAGTTTTTGTTTTGTTTTTTAAATCAGGATTCAGTCAAGGATCACATGTTGCATTTAGTTACCATTCCTCTTTAAAACATTTCCTTGTTTGTTTGTTTTTTGTTTTCATGCCATTGACATTTTTGAAGAGCATGGGCAAGGTATTTTGTAGAATATCCCTTAATTTGAATCTGTCTCATTGGTTGTGATTATATTTATCTTTAGTATTTTTGGCAAAAATCCTACCCAGGTACTGTAACGTTTTAAGTGCATCACATCTGGGCACAGTATATTAGATTGCCCCACATTAGTGCTGTTATGGTTGTTCATTCAGTTGAGGTTTTTCTTTCTTGTAAACACTATTTTCTTTTTCTAATCTATGGGGCGATACTTGGACACTGTGTGAATTGACAGACTATTCTTCAAGTCTTTCACCCACTCACTTTAGCATTAATGATTCTTGCCTGGATCAGTTTTTACTATGTTAGTTGTATCAGTGTAGTTTTGATTTATATTTCTCTTAAGAGTGAAACAGAAGATTGAATTTCAGTGTGTTTGAATTGTATTTCTTTCTGTATCTATTTGTGAACATTGTTCATTTTTGTTGATTATTGATCTTTGATTTGGTTTTGGGAATATTTTTTTAATATTATGAAATCAGCCCTTTCTTATATGTATTGCAAATATTGCTCCAAAGTTTGTTTTACTATTAAGGTGGTTTTTACCAAGCAAAAATATAAATATTTGTTTATCCATTTATTTATTTGGAGTTTTTTAATAGCAATTAAGTAATTTTTCTTTTTTGATTTTTAGGTTTTATGTTATAGCTAGAAAGGCCAAACTGTGAGATTAATTTAAAAAAGAAGATTCTCTCATTACTTTTTTCTAGTTTGTTTTAACAGCATGCTTTAATATACTGGGGTCTGTCCAAAAAAAAGTGTAGCCATTATTAATATAGTGAGAATACTTTGCACAACATGGATGTAACTTGGCAGCCAAGGAGAGTGGACCAAAATGCACATGCACGTGCATGAACAGTCACAACTTCGCTGTACTAGTCAGTGGGGGTGCTAGATGCTGTTGAGCGGGCATGTATACTATGTGGCCACCACATTCAAAAGAGCAAGTAGAACAATTAATCTGCATCACATTTTGCGTTAAGCTTGGACATTCCTTTATCCAGTTAAGTGGATAGTTAAGTGGAAACTATCCAGATGATTCAGAAGGCTTTCTGGGATGATGCAGTGAGTGCAGCGCAAATAAAGGTGTGGCACAAATGCTCCAAAGTTGGTCAAGAATCTGTTGAAAGTGATCCACATTCTGGAAGGCCTGCAGCAAGCAGAACACCTGAGAATGTTGAACATGTATAGGCTGCAATCAACAAAAATTGGTGACTGACAGAACTAGAAGCTGATCTGGGGATTCCAAAATCTACTATGTCTGAGATTTTGACACAGGATCTTGGCATGAAACATGTCATAGCAAAATTCATTCTGCAGCTTCTGCTACCAGAGCAGAAGGAACATTGTGCTGCAGTTGCCAATGACTTGATTCAAATCATTACCAATAAACCTGATTTCCTCAAGAAGGTCATAGCCAGAGATGAATTGTGGGTCTGTGCCTATGATTCAGAAACGAAGGCCTAGTCATCCCAATGGAAGTCACCCGGTTCTCCAAACCCAAAGAAGGCATGGCAAAGTTGCAGCAAGATCAAGATCTTGTTAACTGTGTTTTTTGTTTGGGAAGGTGTTGTCCATCACAAGTATGCCCCTCCAGGCCAAGCAATTAATAAGGAGTACTACTTCAGTGTTTCATCAGTTGAGAGATGCAATAAGATGAAAATGGCTGCAGCTATGGGCTACTGGTGATTTGCAGCTTCATCACAACAACACACCTGCTCATGATTCACGGCTCATGCTCATGCTGAGTTTTTTTGTGAAACATCAAGTCATCCAAGTGACTCAGCCCCCTCACAGCCCAGATTTGGTACTCTATGACTTTTAAAGCTTTTCCCAAAACTACAATCACCTTTGAAAGGGAAGATATTTCAGACAATTGATGAGATTCAGGAAAATACAATGGGATAGCTGATAGCTATTCCAGCAAAGGATTTTGCAAGAGTGTTTTGAATGGTGGAAGAGACTCTGGGAGAACTCTGAGATCCCAAGGTGCCTACTTGGAAGGAGACTGAGGCATCATTGTCTTATGTAAAGTATTTCTTGTATCTTGTATCTTCTTCAATAAATGTCTCTCTCTTTCATATTACATGACTGGGTACTTTCTGGACAGACCTCATATAATCTTGCCTACAAAATCTGAGTTTTGGAGATTGGAGACAGGTCATCAGAAATTCCAAATGCCATCTTAAAAATGTATTCTTTCTTTGTCCAAGTAGAATTGAAACTTCTAAGACTTTATAATTCTGTATTTGAAGTTTATGATTTGATAGGAAATAAAATACCTTCTTGACCTTTTAAGGCATGGGGCATATGCAAAGGTAAAACAACTTTTGTGTTTTTCCTTTACTCTCACGTTATTTGCAACCTCATGACATTTATGACATCGATGTGTGGGGTTTCTCCCCACACCAAGCAGTTCTCTGTTATACCAGCTAAGTGTCCTGAAGTCACCATTAATTAAATGCTGACACTGTCTGACTGGGTAGTGTCAGGTCTCACAGGTTAAGGGCTCAGTCCCACAAGGCTGCTGTCCTCCACTCCCCGACTTCAGATGCCAAATGTAAATTCCAGCTTGTCACCTGTATTCTGAACAAACAGTTTAAAATTGGGGTTCCCATGACCCTGTCCTTGGATTTGGTAATTTGCCAGAGTGGCTCACAGAACTCAGGGAAACACATGAACCAGTTTATTATAAAAGAATAAGATAAAGAATATAAATGAACATCCATAGGGCAAGGTATGCCAGAAGGGGCACAGAGCTTTCATGCTCTTTCTGAGCTTACCACTCTCCCAGCACTGTCTTATGTTGACCAACCTGGAAATTCCCCCGAACCGCTTACTTTGGGAACTTTTTATGGAGGCGTCATCATGTAGGTGTGATTAGCCATTAACTGGATTTCCAGCCCCTCCCTGGAGAATGGAGGGTGGGTCTAAAAGTTTCAAGCTTTTCTAACCATGACTTGGTCTTGCTGGTGACCAGTTCTTATCCAGGAGCCCACCAGGAGTCACCTCATTAGAACAAAACATTCCCATCACCTAGGAAGTTCCAAGACATTTCAGAACCTGGGTCAAAGAGCCAGGTGCTCCCCACTTAAGAAGTTACAGGGGTTTGAGCAGCTCTGTGCTGGGAACCAGGAGCAGAGACCAATAGATACATATTTTCTATGATCTCACAGCATATATCTTAAAAACAGGGAAGTTTGGCAAGAATTACTACCTTTCTGGTGAAGTACATTTTATTAATTCTACTATTCCATTATTTTACTCTTATACCCTAACTTTATTTCTTCAAGTTGTCCAGGTGATGGTCACCATAGAACTTTGTTGCTTTAAATATGCTTCTTAAATAGTGAAGATAAAATTAACCCTCTCAATTCTGCCTAATTGTTTCCTTTGTGTGTGTGTGTAATATTCGACATAAACGCCATATGTATATATTTGTTATTGTTAGAACTTTTGTAACATTTGTTAGGATGTCTTGTGTCATCTAAGTAAACACCTAGCTATTAAATACTCTGATGCAGGAATTTTATCAGCTTTTTTTCCCCACTCAAGATACAGATTTTAAGTGCTGACTTTTATCTTCTAGGTAGAACTGAAGTTTCCTGCACCAGGCAAGCCTGGAAATTATCAGTATACAGTGTTTTTGAGATCAGACTCCTATATGGGTTTGGATCAGATAAAACCTTTGAAGGTAAGAATAGTGACTGTTCATTAAATATGGTTGTCTATTTGATAAGTGCTTAATATATCAGGGAAGCATTTCTAGTTTTAAAATGTAGAGTAACAGAGGGAAAAAGTTTGTATATGATGTATTCAAAGGACTAGTGTTTCAGTAATAAACTGAAGTTGTTGTGCTAAAGGAGTGTTAACTATTTAGGACCTTAAATATAAATTACTATAATGATGTAGAACCTGGATTATAAATTACTTAAGTGATACCTTTTAATGTGCTGTGATATACTGTAACTTTTCAGGGGTTCTGTTTTCTTCACAAAGGGACATGTGTTTTCCCACAGATTCTGTTGGAATGTTCCTTACTTATTTTAAGGAGACGATTTTATTTAGGTTATTGTAATAGGGAGAAGTTTCATTTTATTGAAAGGAAGGGGGTCTGAGTAAACAGGTGTCATCCTCAAGCTTTCTGGGTGTCACAAGGAAAGGGGGAGACGGGTCCCCCCCCTTTCCATTTGGGAGGGCAGGTCATCCTTTACACTGAGCCGTTACCCAGAGCACCAAAGTGTGGGAAATTCCTCAACTGCTGCTGCCCAGAGATCACCATCGTCAGAATGGAGTATATAAAGCAATTAGCACAGAGAATAAGAGCTCATAGTAGGCACTTCTAAGTGACAATTGTTTAGAATTAACAGAAGAGTAAAAGCGATAATTTAAAGGACCCTTTCACTAGGAGTTTCCTTATTGACATCTGTTCCCAAAATGCTTGAGGTCCTTGGTCGCTTCTCACTTTAGGCTGCCTGCCAGGCTTCTGGTAATTTACAGGGCCCTTGAAGGTCTCCTCCCATCACTCCCACTGCTTGCTTATCAAGCCATTTCCCTTGGAGATCTGCCCCTATTCAGCACACTGCCCAACATGACTCACACAGTAGGTGCTATAAATACATCAATTAAATGAATGCATGGCCAAGAGCTTGAGTGTCAGTAACTCTAATGCCATATTTATAATAATTGTTTGTTTTCCCTCTTTTATTTATTTTTATTGAATCTGTTGGGGTGACATTGGTTAATAAAATTGTATAGATTTCAGGTGTACACTTCTATAAAACATCATCTGTATATTGTGTGTTCACCACCCCAAGTCAAGTCTCCTTCCATCACCATTTATGCCCCCCACGTCCTCCTACCTTCCTTTCCCTCTGGTGATTACCATTCTGTTGTCTGTGTCTATGAGGTTTGTTTTATTTTGTTTTGTTTTGCTTAATCACTTCACCTTTTTCACCCAGCCCACAAGCTCCTTCCCCTTTGACAGTTGTCAGCTGTCAGTCTGTTCTCCATCTGTGAGTCTGCTTCTGTTTTGTTTGTTAGTTTATTTTCATTAGATTGCACGTAAGTGAGATCATATGGTATTTGCCTTTCTCTGATTGGCTTATTATACTTAGCAGAATGCCTTCCAGGTCCATCCATGCTGTTGCAAAAGAGTAAGATTTCCATTTTTTTAAACAGCTAAGTAGTATTCCATTGTATAAATGTACCACAGCTTTTTTACTCACTTATCTAATGATGAGCACTTGGGCTGCTTCCACATCTTGGCAATTGTAAGTAATGCTGCAGTGAACATAGGGGTGCATATATTCTTTCCAGTTAGTGTTTTGGGTTTCTTTAGATATATTCCCATAAGTGGAATCACTTCTTTGTTTTTTAATTTTTTGAGGTAACTCCAGACTGCTTTCCACAGTGGCTGCACCAATCTTCATTCCCACCAACAGTGCATGAGGGTTCCCTTTTCTGTACATCCTCACCAACACTCGTTGATTCCGAAGTGATGATTCTTGTGGTTTTAAATTGCGTTTCTCTGATGATTAGCGATGTCTGTTGGCTCATATGTCTGTTGGCCATCTGTCTTCTTTGGAGAAGTTTCTGTTCAGGTCCCTTGCCCATTTTTAAACTGGCTTGGTTTTTTTTTTTCGGTGTTGGGTTTTTAAAGTTTTTTTCTCTAAATTTTGGATATTAACTCCTTATCAGTGGTATCATTGGCGAACATGTTCTCCCATCCAGTGGGTTGTCTTTTCATTTCATTGATGGTTTTCTTTACTGTGTGAAAACTTTTTAGTTTATGTAGTCCTGTTTGTTTATCTTTTCTTGTTTCCCTTGCCCAAGAAGATATATTAGAAAAAATATTGCTACAAGAAAAGTCTGAGATTTTTTTTGCCTATATTTTCTTCTAGGATTTTTATGATTTCTGCTAACATTTAGGTCTTTATATTGAGTTTATTCTTGTGGATGGTGTAAGTCAGTGGTCTGGTTTCATTTTTTTTGCATGTATCTGTTCAGTTTTCCCAGCACCCTTTATTGAATAAACAATCTACCCCATTGTCTGTCCGTTACCTCCTCTGTTGAATATTAAGTACCCATAAAGGTGTGGGTTTATTTCTGGGCTCCCTATTCTGATCAGTTGATCTACGTGTCTGTTTTTATGCCCGTACTACGGTGTTTTGATTACTATGGCATTGTAATATAGTTTGATATCATGTAGCATGGTTCCTTTAACTTTTTTCTTTTTTCTCAAGATTACTGTGACTTTTTGGGGTCTTTGTGGTTCCATATAAATTTTTGGACTATTTGTTCTAGTTCTATGAAATACGTCATTGGTACCGTGATAGGAATTGCATTGAATCTGTAGATTGCTTTGGGTAGTATGGACATTTAATAACGTCGGGTCTTCCTATCCTTGAGCACAGCACGTGCTTCCACTTACTCGTATCTTCAGTTTCTTTTTTCAGTATCTTATAATTTTCCTAGTAAAGGTCTTTTACATCTTTGCTTAAATGTATCCCTAGGTATATTTTTTTCTGATACAATTGGAAATGGAATTGTTTTCTTCATTTCCTTTTCTGATAGTTTATTGTGAGTGTATAAAAATACTGTTCATTAATTTTTAAAACTGAGTTATTCTTTAGCATTTTACAGTATATACTTTTCGTAAGTATCATTTGCTCCACACTCCATTAGTGTGTACTATTTTGCTTCAGGTTTTTATAAAAAGGCATTCTGTTGGCATAGGAGGCTTGTGCTGCAGTATTACTCTGCTGTGCACTGGATCCCAGAGCGGAGGGAGCCAGTAAAGGCGAGCCTCTTTTCCCGCAGGGGCACCACGCTTCTCTCCCTCGGCTGTGGAATTTACTTCCTAAGGTTGGAAGCCACAAAATATCTCTTAGAAAGTCACAGCTAAGATTTTCTTCCCTCAGCAGAAGACTTATTAAGACATCACACTTTTCTTGCTCAAGAATCACAATTATTAATCTTTCATGGCACAGAATAAATAGTAGAGGTCCTATAAAATCAAAATACTAGTTAGAAATTTACACTTACATATTAGTAGATTTACCTCCTTATTTCTGGGGTGAGTGTCTATTCTAAATGAATGTTTGAAATTTAAAGTTACAACTATGAAATCTTTTTTTTTTATAATTGCTTTGGTCAAAGAAAACCTTTTTTTTTAATCAGGTACTTCTTCCAATATACATCCCCAAATTTCTGATATCTACATTTAATTCTTTTTTATAGTTGGAAGTTCATGAGGCTAAGCCCATGCCAGAAAATCACCCACAGTGGGATACGGCGATAGAGGGGGATGAAGACCAGGAGGACAGCGAGGGCTTCGAAGATAGCTTTGAGGAAGAGGAAGAAGAAGAGGAAGATGATGACTAAGCAGGACTGGAAATGGACCATAATATTTGCACATATTTGCAAATTTTTGCTGTTTTGGAAGTGTATAATAAACCAGAAACGATGCAGAACTGATGTTGAGGGAGGTGTTGGTTCTTTCCTAGAAGTGGGTGCATAATATAACTTAGTGCTGGTGCCTTGGTACAGGCTGAAAAATGTTTAAGGCTTGTCGAAGCCTTCCAAGTATCAGTGGCATTTATTTCATCTGCAAATGATAATAAACCCTTGTATAACTGTCCAGAAGTATGGGCTATGTATTATCTGATCAATTTATGGTCCCGGTAAAAGAAAAAGTACATGAAAAACGATCTATAAAAGAGCAACTTATTTGTTCAGCTTTAGTTTTAGCAACCGTTAAAGTATGATAAATATCACAGGTCTGTTTTAAATAACATCTGCTCATTTTAATCTGGATAAGCTCCATCATTCATTTATTGACATTTTACAGTGATACAAGATTATTTATGATAGCTCCATTTATTGCTTTAAACCTTTTATTTTTACCTATCATGGTCGTAAGTTGGCACTCTCTCACATTCCACATAATATAGAGGGCTACATTTTGGGATTTTCTTTAATTTCCCAGAGTTAATTGGACAGATTATAAAAATGGCTTTTAATGGTATAAAACATTTTTAAGCCTCTATTTGAGCAGATCAGTGCAGGATCTAATTCGTTTTATAAAGCTGTAGATCTAAAAATGATTGTGGGACCATATGTTCTCTGATGTTGGTGACTTGTTATTAAACCTTTTTTAAAAGGTTCACTATAAAAGCTGAAACACATCCTTAGCTTTTAACCTACCTGACTCTATCAAAAGCCTTTTAAGGTAAAAATATATACATGCGAAGGAGGCATTTTTTGTATTCATTTTGGACTCCTGTCAATAAAATAGAAGTTTGACTCGTTTTATGTTTGTAGTGGTGTGTGTCTTTTTACTCCCAGAGAAAGGATATAATTCTTTAATTTTTCAACTACAAATTTAATATTGTACATTACTGCTGAAGTGACTGCTATTTCTGTATACTAAAGAAAATCCCATGAGTGGGAGGAATTTCCCCCTCATCAAGTGCATCCCAGGAGAGTGCTTATAAAGACTAGAAATGATACGTGATGAATCACTGAGGTAAGATGAGTATGTATGACTAGGTATGGAGGAAGCATAGTCTGCAGTATTATAGGACTCACTGTAATAATCCTCTGCTATCAAAATCCTCATAAGCCAAAATACTATTGGAATACTAATTTGTGACCTTTATTTTATTTAAAATAAATAAAGGTTTATTTATTTAAAAGGTTGCCACTTTTCCATGCAGAATTACCACTGGTATTTTATTACTACAGTAGTTGGAAGTAAAATTTGAAAATTACCAGGAACATGAATGGGTTTTGGGGTTCTAAATTGAGGATGTAGTATTTCCTATAATATGGTTAAAGTAGTTTCTTCATTGGAACTTCTGTCACCTGTTTTTCTTTTTAAAGGCATGAGACAGGGTTTATTTCATTTTGCAAGTAGGAAGTAGGTTTACTTTTTTTTAACATTTTTTTTATTGATTATGCCATTACAGTTGTTCTATTCCCCCCTCCGTTCCCCTCCACCCTGCATACCCCTCCCCCACCATTCCCCTCTTTAGTTCATGAACAAGTGTCTCAAGTTCTTTAGATTCTGTATTTCCCCTACTATTCTTACCCTCCCCCCTATTTTCTATTTACTGTCTGTGCTACTTATTTTCTGTACCTTCTCCCCCCTTCTCCTCCTCCCACTCCCCTGTTGCTGACCCTCCACGTGATCTTCATTTCTATGGTTCTGCTCCTGATCTAGCTGTCCTCTTAGTTTGCTTTTGTTTTAGGTGTGGTTCTTAATAACTGTGAGTTTGCTGTCCTTTCACTGTTCATCTTTTTTATCTTCTTTTTCTTAGATAAGTCCCTTTAACATTTCATATAATAAGGGCTTGGTGATGATGAACTCCTTGAATTTGGTCTTATCTGAGAAGCACTTTATCTGCCCTTCCATTCTAAATGAAAACTTTGCTGGATGGAGCAATCTTGGTTGTAGGTCTTTGGATTTCATGACTTGGAATATTTCTTCCCAGCCCCTTCTTGCCTGTAAGGTCTCTTTTGAGAAATCCGCTGACAGTCTGATGGGAACTCCTTTGTAGGTGACTGTCCCCTTATCTCTTGTTGCTTCTAGGTTTACTTTTTGAGTCTGGTTTTACTGGGAAGCTCCAGTGTCAGAGTAAGCAGCCGCTGCTCACTGCGGGGTGGAAGGGAGTGGGCCGGCCGTAGCCTCGGATGAGCGGGGAGAAACGCGTGGCGCGAAGGCCAGGCAGGGAGCAACGAAGCGCTGTGTGGTATGCACGTGACCTGGTTTTCTTGACCGATACTTTTTGAGAAAGGATTTCTATTCTAGTGGCCATTTTATCTTA
Organism: Artibeus jamaicensis; assembly: GCF_021234435.1. Taxonomy (NCBI): domain Eukaryota; kingdom Metazoa; phylum Chordata; class Mammalia; order Chiroptera; family Phyllostomidae; genus Artibeus; species Artibeus jamaicensis. Next base: position 23,464,210 of record NW_026521812.1, read on the forward strand.
AAGAGGCTTTGTAAGTTCATTAGAATAACTAGCTTCTTTCTGTTTGACTCGGGTAGGGACGATTTCACAACCCAGTAACTCACCATGGCACATAAAAAAATGTCACCTCCACCCAATGTCTTGTTTTTCTTTCTCCTCAGTGTGGCATACAGGGTGGGACAAAAGTAGGTTTACAGTTGTTTGTGTGGAAAATAATACAATAATAAACTCTTTCACGTACTCACAACTGTAAGCCTACTTTTGCCCCACTCTGTATACGTACTTCCCAATAAAATAAGTACATTTTCCTCTCATGAATACTTTAGGTACACTCTCCGCACTGCAGTAGTGAACGAATTGAGCCTTCAGTTTATAGTTCTCATCTCTCCAGTAAGTCCGAGGACTCTACATCCCATTTTTTCTTTTGATTGAGATTTAAGAACGAACTTAAACTTAACCGTGGTTTGCATAAATATGATGGAAACCTGTATTGAGTGTAGCTGCTTACTTTCCATCAAGAAACTGACATTTTGTCAACAGATGAACACAAACAAATTAGAGCCCTCAGTGTGTATATACAAAGTGAAACATTATGAAATTAAGTTACTTAAATTGTGTAGTAGTTTTTATCTCTGTGCATTGGTGAAGTACCTATTAAAAGATAACTCTCCCGAAAGGAGGCCGCAGGTGGGAGTCTAGCAGTTGTCATTTTAGTGTCATGAAACTTGACTGAGGCCCCACCTCGTCTTCTCTGTGCATATTTCAACCTCAAAGTCAGATTTTCACGTTTTTTTAAATCGCCAATTTTTAAAAGTTAAGGAGCACATTGAATGCGGTTGTATAGAACAAATACTCTGTTGTATTTCTCCCGGCTTGCACTGGGGGCTGGAGAAGGACTAGCGGGACGTCGGTCTATACCACTGCACTGAGCTCTGGAGGCTTTAGTGCCCTGGGTGGAAGCAAAGTGGGCGGAGAGTGGAAAGGGGAGGGCGTGTGTCAACTGTAATGAGGCTCCCTGAGCGTATTATTCTTAACCATGATCTTTGTCCAGCTACTTGTTTCAGCCAATGAGAACCAGATACTGCAGTGTTCTTTGGCAACAATTCTTATTTCAAATGTAGTCCATTGCTTCACATATTTGTTGAGGGGTTTTTCATCATCCATTACACATTTACTGAGTTTCTTTGTGCCTGTGTCTGTGATTGGATACTGGGGCTCTAAAAATAAAAATTCATGTTCTTAAGGACTCACTGGTATTAGGGCAGGCAGACATGGGGCACTCTATTTTAACCATTTTGCATTGGCTAGTTGCCATTATTTGGAATTCCTCACCCCCCTTTTTTTAAGTCTTTACACTAGGCAGAGGGATTATTTAGGTGCTAGCTATTTGTTGGCTTTTTAAAAAGGTAGGCAAACCCTCATCCTTTATTTTTGTGTTTCTTGAACGCATTTTTCTGCCCAAATATTCTCACTCAGCCCCATGAAATCCCATTACAGTCTGCCTTACAGTGAAGCTGCTTATCAGTGAGCCCTGATGTGACATTTCACCAATTGTGTAGTGATTAGTCCAAATATGTCTTAAGAAGTTAGCGTCAAGCACCTTCTCATATTTAAACTTGATGCTAGGGCTATTTTGCAAAACTTAAAAAAAAAAAAAGCTGTGGTCTTACACATTTTCTTGTAACCTGAGCTAACAATCCAAACACAGCAACCACTGGCCTACTTGAAGGCTGTAGCATCGGGTGGGGCATGTCCATCCTGGCGGTATGACCAGTGCCCTGGAACAATGTCAGAATGGTTGTTTGTATTTAACCTCATCCTTTTAAATTTCTATTTTTGTGTGTTTTATAATGTACATAATATATTGTACAATTGTACACTTCTATAATTTATAAATAAATACATTTATTGGTGCACTATATATTCCTTTTGATTTCAATGCATAATAAAAAACATTTGGATACACTGTTTTTGAAGTCCCGGTAGGGTGACATTTAAGCTGAAATTAAGGCTGGACCTGAGGCACTCACCATTTGAGGTCACAAGTTGATGTGACTCTGTTGGAGTCGAGGGCTTGGCATTCAGAGTCCTGCCCTACAGTAGCCCCCAGAAGCAAAGTGTGGTACTTTTGGAGATGAAGCTGAGTGGGTTTGCTGATGGAGGTTATAGACGAGGGGAGGGGTCTGAGCAGCTACTCTCCATGGAATGGGAGTGGGGCAGGTCGGGGCAGAAGGGCTGCGCTTTCTCTCAGCAAAGGCTACAGCTTTGTTTCTTGTCCCTGCAGTCAGTGGCTGCTATGAAGTACAGGTGAGCGTGGTAAGGACTATCGACGCTCTTTTCAGCACTGAGTGATTCAGTATGAACCCGTCAGGCTGAGTATGCAAAGGGAGTTGTATTCCTTTTACCTTTCTGAACACCTGAGGTTCAGAAATCTGGATAGATAAGGTCAAAATCAAGATAATGGCAGCAATGGGTACCACATGGGAGTGCAGACTCCACCAGGAGCAACTTGAGGCTGTATCACCCTGTAGTTTTCCGTCTGGTTCCAGTAGAGGGCGACGTGGCTATCATTTTCTGAAGCATAGACTGATTTGGCTTGTGGAACTAAGAACCAAGATCTAAAGACATGCTTTGTAATTAATTTATGTTTCCACATTGTAGGATTACTTCCTTTCCCTTTATTTTTGTTATTCCCATCCAACCATTTTCTTTCCTATGGTTTTTTTTTTAATACCTTCAATTTACTTCTTGATTTTCTGGCTGGAAACATCAAGTCCCTTTTCAACAAATGACAGAAGACAATCCATATTCATTAAGTCAGAACCATACACTATTAGACTGTTTGTTTGAGGGAAGTCAGATAGGACAAAGAAATCCTTTCAATTTTTTTGAATGTCGTCAGGAGCTGTGAAGAGTCTGAGATTTGTACTAGATGTGCAAGCCAACAAGTTAACCCATCACAGGGTCGTATGCACGGGCAGCAGACGGGACTCTGAGGTCACAGGTGCCGCAGGCCGCGTGAGCTTCCCGTTCCCCACCTGCTCCTCTTGTCCCCCAGGTTCCTTGCGGGTGTGTGGAGTAGGCCAGGCGGATGGATGATGCACATGCAATGTGTTTGTCACAGCGGAAGAATTTAGAGCTCAGGAAACCTAATCTTTTTAAAGGTCTGCAAGCAAAGCTGTCCAAGAAGGAGATACTCTCTCTTCCAAGGCTGTTCCTCATGCAGCCATAAAAGGGCCGTCTGGAAGAAAGGCTGTGTGCAGAAGCGTGAGTTACCCATGGAAAACGCTCAAAAGTTGGTATTCAAAATATATAGCATCTCTATTTACAAAGAGGCACAGAGCACTTACTTTCAAAGGGAATGAGTTCTGTTTAGTAAAAACTAGGACCAGCGAGGTCATCTTCCTCGGGAATAAAGTGCATTTAAACCTCTTGCAAATGTTTATCTTATTGTCAAATACAGTTTTATTTTACTTGTACAAATGAAGATAGTCCCCCAACTAAAAAAATATCCAGTGTTTTCCAAGTTGAATCTGGTCCAGCATGACAAGGCAGAACGGTGTCTAAAAAGTGAACACTATATCTATTGTTTAGTGTGACCATAACAGATTTTGATTATTGCTCTCTGCACCCCTCCCCAAAACCACAACCCCAAACCTGTCCTTCCCCACAAGAATAACGACATCAAAAAACCTCCACACTCTTCCCAACAAACAGTTTGCCTCCAGGCGAGTCTGGGTCCGCGGAGGAGAGCCGCCCTTCAGTGAGGCCCCTTTTTCCTGGGATGCTGCCCAAGCCCGGGGCATGTGTGGGACCTCGGTTGAAATAATTGGGGAACCTATGAAATATTCTTCTGAACAGCCGTGCTGGTACATGATCATCCTTTGAAGAATTTTTTTAAATCTTCACCCAAGGATATGTTTATTGACTTTAGAGAGAGAGGAAGGCGGGGGGAGAGAGAGAGAGAGGGAAAAATCCTTGTGAGAGACAGACATTGATCAGTTGCCTCCCACATGTGCCCTGACCCAGGATGGAACCTGCCCTGACCAGGGATCGAACCTGCAACCTTTTGGTGTACAAGAGACGCTTCAATCAATTGAGCTACCTGGCCAATTGATTTAAAAAATCATGATCTTTAAACCATATTGTAATTCCCAAGGCAATATCCAATAATATTTCTGGAATAACTATAACCTCCCTCATTTCTATTTTAGCCAGCACCTGTATCTTTACAAAATTAGTCTGGTTCCTTTGTAAACACATCCTAAGTTTCTCCAACCTGGTTTTTTTCCCCCTGCCATATTCTTGGGACTCCAGTCACTGGCTGTGCTGTAACATCACTTTCCCAATTTCTCCCAGAACCTACAGTTCGTCTTCCTGACACAACAGAGGAGAGAGAGAGAGAAGGGGGAGCAGCAGGACGGGGCCCCAAGCTAAAGGAGGCCGGGTGCCCTTCCATGTGTCTTGGAGTTGCAGCGCTCCCACGGCCACCTCCTGGTTCAGAGCGCGGCACTTACGCTTCTTCTCGGGGTCCCCAGGAGGTCCTGCCCCATCTACCCCAGCGCTGTTCAGCACACACTGATCTGGTTGCGAAGTGCAGTATGGGAAGTGGAGGAGCCAAAGAACTTACGTGTATGACCCAAGGACACGAACAATGGTGGAGGGATTGCCTGAGGGAGTGGGAAGCGTGGGCGGAGGGGGGACAAAGGGGAGAAAATCAGAACAACTGTAATAGCGTAATCAGTAAAGCATAATTTAAACACACACGCACCGATCTGGGCTCATTCTCATGGAAATGATAAGGATCGATGTGATTTTCAGCAAAGTGCTTTTGAGAATTGGCAGTGAAGCCGTGGTGTTATGACTCACGGCGCTGCTTCTTTACACACGAACCCCCCACATCTTTCAAGTGTCCGCCTTAATGACAGGGCGGCGCCCGCAATGCCAGCAGTGACGCGGCGCGAGCACCGCGTTTCACTCGGGAGTTTAGGTTTGGTAATAATACTACGGCTGAATTTTGAGTAGAATTGTGAATGTTTCAGTGTGTTCAAAGGAATCATTTTCGGAGTGGAAAAAAAATCTTGAGAAAAGAAAGCTTTCTTCCATCTCAGTAGGATCTGTAAAGTTGTTTTTTTTTTTTTGCATTTGGTAGTAAAGTGCTTGTAGTCTGGTTAAAGCAAGTGCCTGCCCACCCGCCCCCCCGCCCCCCGCAGCCTAATACAAGCAGAGCTGGAGTGTGGGGATAGAAGGCGGATGCCCAGGCCTCGGTCCGGGAGCTGCCCCGCAGGGTGGGGCGGGATGACGGCATGTTCTCAAGCCTGGAGAACTCGCGGGGCGCCCCCTCTGCAGCCCGATGCGAGGTACATTGCGCTCACAGTCGCGCCCGCAGCGGAACCCCCAGACTGCGGTGTTCCGGAGGCACCGGTGCCCACCGCTGCTGAGAAGGCGAGCGCGCCGAGGGCGCAACTGACCGCTGGGCTTGCCCCAGGCGGCGTTGCTGCTAACCTGCACAGGAGCAGTTTTCAGCAGAGACAAAAACCCAGCCCAAGGGGGCTGCAAAGGGCATGGGGATCGGGACAGCGTGGCGTTGGGACAAGAGCCGAAACAGACCCACCCACGTGGACAGACTCACGCGCTCGGTCTGCGTGGCAGGGAGCTGCCGCAGAACAGTGGGGTCAGGGCTGCGTCTTCAAAACGTGGAGCTGGGGCCATGGGCACGGCCCCCGTATCCGCCTTTACAACGTTAGTTCCGGGGGCTCGTGAGTCTGAATCTGAATGGCAACACAACGGTAACTGTTAGAGTGTAATGCAGGAGAACCTGTTCATGGCCAAAGGGCGGGTCCAAAGAGCACGTCTAAAAAGGGGGAAAAAAAACTGTGAGAAATTGAATTACTTCAAATGAAAGACTTCTGTTTTTTCGAAGACACAACAAGAATGAAACTGGCATTGCCCCAGAGCGAGAGAAGGTGCGCGCCACACATGTAATTAACAAGGGACCTGAAACCACACTGAGCAAAGCCTCCTAGAAACTGGCAAGGCAGGAAAGTAAGGCAACTCAATAGGAAAATGAACAGTAGGCTTAAAAAAGTGTGACACTGTGTCAGCCTGGGTTCTGCAGAAGCAGACCCTGAGAGGGAGTTCGAGGTGCAAGGTGTTTGTTCTGAACGGAGGGGTGGGAAGCAGGCTTGGGCAGGGGAAGGAGCTGTACTTCGCAGAGACCCAGCAAAGTCTGGGCCAACCTGCTGGGGGCTCAGGAGTGAACACTGCTTGTTAGTGTGTCCTGTGTCAGGATGAAAGGGCCTTGCTCAATCAGAGCATGGGCTCCCAAGGACAAGTGTGACCTTGGACAAGGTAATTCTCTGCAGTCAAAGTTGCTGCTGGCTGGAGGCTGTCTGCTGACCACCTCCTGGAAGGACAAACTGACTGTTGTGTCTCCATGTCTACTGCATCACAGAACACTATATCTCAAGGGCCTCAAAATACATAAAAAGCTATTCAAGCCCTGGCTGGTGTGGCCCAGTGGATTGAGCACTGGACTTCGAAGCAAAGGGTTTGCTGGTTTGATTTCCAGTGGGGCAGATGCCTGGGTTGAGGGCCAGGTCCCCAGTTGGGGGCGCATGAGAGGCAACCACACGTTGATGTTTCTTTCCCTCTCTTTCTCCCTCCCTTTACCTCTCTCTAAAAATAAACAAATAAACTCTTTTTTAAAAGAAAGCTATGCAATCTCTTTATCCATCAGGGAAATGCATATTGAAACCACAATGAATTATCAAAGCATGTTCTCAGAATGGCAGATTGAAGAGTCGACATACCAAGTGGTACTGAGGATAGAGAGAAACTGGAAGTCTCGTCTACCCCAGGTGGGGGTGTAAATTGGTGCATCAGCGTGTCACACAGTTTGCCATTAGCTACTAAAGTTCACATCATGCACAGGCAGTGACCTGGCAATGACACTCCCGGGTGTTCACTCAACAGAAACTGATGCACATATGCACCCATAGACTGTTCACAGAAGCCCTGTCCCTGACAGTCACAAACTGGAAACAACCAAACGTGGACTGATAACAGAATGGATAAATAAATGTTTCTGAGTTTAAACAAAGGTCATGGTTGGCAACCCCCAAAATGGTCCCCATGAACCTTCTCCTTGGTGCTCATGTCCTGGGGGCCCCTCCTCCACTGAGCAGGACGGTCTTGTCACACAGCAGCAGCAATGGCATGTCACTTCTAGGATTCAGTGACAATATAAAATATAAAAGACACTGCAGCCTCCATCTGGGGAATTCACTCACTCACATGTTTGTCCAAGAAAATCTTGGACTATTTGCTCTGGGGAATCTACGTCAACAGCAGCCCATGGAGTGGCCCACATGTGGGGAACCAGTCTCTTTGTCAACAGCTGTGCCAGTGAGTCTGGAAGGAGACCCTCCAGCCTTGGAAGTCCCCAGAGATGGTGGCCTCAGGTGGCAGCTGGATGGCAGCTGCATGAGAGACCCTAAACCAGAACACCCAGCGAGGCCACAAATGATTCTTGACTCTCAGAATATAGGTGATATCATAAATGCAAGATTTAAGCTGCTAAATATTGGGGCAATTTATTACACAGAAATAGATAACTGAAACAATGGGATCCTATCAAGTACCAAATAAAAAGGAAATGCGGTTACATATGTCAACATGAGTGAATTTTACCAACACAATATTGAGTGAAAGAAGCCAGACACAGGAGACATTTTTTATCTTTCCATTATTTAAAGTTAAGGAACAGTTTAAACTAAAGCACAGTGTTCAGAGAGGCATGCCTAGAGAGTGAAACAATACAATAAATCAAGTGATTTCTATAAAAGTCAGGATGGCAGTCGCCTCAGGGCAGACAGGGGTAGGGAGTGGGAGGGGCCCAGGGGAAGGCTGTGCTCCTGCTAAGGGGCAGTTCCAGACCTGGCTAGGGGCAGCAAGGGCATTTGGGGCAAATCAGGACGCTGTCTGCTTCTGTTTTTATGTATCCAGGGAGATAGATATTGGTTTATTCTAAGGAACTGGCTCACACAATTGTAGAGGCTGGCAGGTTCAAAGTCTCCGGAGTGCACTGGCAGGCTGGGAGACGCAAGGAAAAGTCGATGCAGTCCTGAGTTAAGAGGCGGATGTTCTCTTCCTTGGGGGAAGTCAGTCCTTTTCCTCTTGAGGCCTTCAACTGATCGATGAGACCCACCCACATTATGAAGAGAGATCCGCTTGAAGTTTACCCATTTAAATGTTAATCTCATCTAACAAATACAGCAACATCCAGACCAGTGTTTGACCAAATATCAGAGTGTCTTGGCCCAGCCAAATTGACACATAAAATTAACCATTGTGAATTGAAGAGTTTGACAGTCTGATAACTTGCTTGGGACAGAGAAGGAGGGCAAAAAATGAATTGAAAGTTAGCATATCTCTTGCCCTTGGTTTTCACTCAGATCGTCTGCCTTTAGATTCTTCCGTCTGCCTAGAGAATGTTCCCACATCATTGTGGGAAGGGGAGAGGGGATGAAATTACTGTGTGAATAATGTAGAACAAGACCCAAGACCTTGATCTTTACATTTTGAGTTAGCAGCAAGAGCCTAAGACTATTATTAATTCTGAGTGAGGAATATGTGCACCTGTAATTTTCTTACAGTTTGTCAATCCTCATATTTGAAAAGATGGGATTCCCTTACCACAGTGTTCAAGGTGGTCTAACTTGGGGGCCGGCAAAGCATTAGCTGGCCACCTAGTGCCTTCAGGAGAGATGGGCAAAGATGCTCTGGGGAGGCAGTGGGGATCTTCTGTGGGGCTCAGTTCTGCCACCAGAAGTGGGTGACCAGGTAGGTGCTTTGGGGGACGCACAGCTGTGATTCCACTGTCCGTGAAGACACTGAATGAGGTGTCTTAGGTGGAAATAGCCACTCTCTTCTCTGCCCTAGGTAACACTAACTCTCTCAGGACTCTCATCCTCAGTCCTGGCGCTGAGTCCTAGGTATCCAGATTCAAGCCGGAGCAAAATGAATGAGCGGTGTCTCCAGTTGTGGCCGCCAGGGGGCGGGAGATGACCGTGGAGAGCCCGGTCCTAGCAGGCCAGAGGCTGGGGACGGAGACCACCAGCAGCCTGCGCAGGTGTGGCTGGAGCGCCCTGGCCAGTCGCCCGGTCCGAGCACCGCTACTTCACCGACGCCGAGACCTAACCAGGCCTCCACTCCCAGGACCGAGCTCCTTCTGCCTGGATCCCTAGACGCAAAGGGAGACGTTGCCATTTCCGTTTGTGGTTTCTCCGATGGATGGAGCCGGCGCTCTGCCCCTTGAGGAGGTCCGCTGACTGTCCAGGCACCAGCCTCTTCACCCCTGCCTCAGCCTGGAGCAGGAGCCAGCCCACTGCCGCAGAGGGGTTACGGAGGGAGTTCTCCGTTTCTCCCCAGAGCAGGGGGAGTACAGAGACCTTCACAATAAATTCGATCCTCATTAGGACGGGCCACCACACATCCCACCTGAGCTGTCTGGGGACTTGCTTTGGGGCCAGGAATGGGGCTGCCAGATTTAGCACACAAACAAGGTTGCCGGGGAAAATCTGAATTTCAGATAGACAACATTATTTTTTAGTATAAGTGCGACCCATGCAATATTTATATTAACTATATATTTGGGAAACACTTATATTACATATATATTCCTTGCGTATCTGAAATTCAAATTTTACTTAGTGCTCTGTATTTTTCTGGCAACTCTAGTCAGGAATGAGTATATGTGGGGGGGGGAGTTTGCCTGGGGGGAGAATGAAGAATGCGGGAAACTCTCACCACCAGAGGATCATTTCTGTGGGGCCTTTTGACTGTCTTCCTATCTATAAAGTATTTCAAATTCCATTTATAAACACCTAGCTAGTTAACAAAAACTCCAGCCTCTCCGTTTTGTTTCAGTTAAACTCAAGTACAACCTTGTCCAGGGGTTTCCCCTACCAAGCCATCAGTTTTCTTAATAGATTTTAAAAAGAAGCAATGGATCATCTTAATCACAGCATTCAGTCCAAGGCTAGTGTCCTTTATGTCTGTGGAAACTTTCGTGGAGGTTTTTTTTTTAATTTGGGGGAGTTTATTTGAGCCAAACTTACAACATATGCCAGGCAGCAACATCTCCAATTTCCTGAGAATAACAGTTTTACAGCTTCTTTTGTGCATTTGAAAGTTAGGGGGGAATATTTTTATATTAATTTGTTTTTATGGGCAGATCAGTATTTTGATGCTTTGGCAGAGAGGTTTACTTTCTGATTGGAATCCAAGCTAAGTGGGAAAACTGTTCTGTGGGGCAGAGATACGGAAATGGTGGCTCTGCCTGTGCGCCACCTTGAACAAGGCCTTGTAGGTACGTCCTGGCGACCTCATTTCTGGGTATCCACTTCACACCCTACATGTATCCTATGGGGCACACAGGCACACATACTGTGTGTCCATTCCATTTAGATTTTGGGTCAAGGGACTCAGTTCCCTGTAAGGGAACAAGTCCTTTATAACCGTAATAACACTGGTTGGCCCTTGCCGAGTTCGTTTCCCTCATTCACTGTGGAATGCCATCCAGAATCAGGCTGGCTCGGATCTACATCTTCCCCTTGGTCCAGACCTGCCTGGTCTTGAAGGGGAGAAAGCCAAGTGCATTGGCTTCCTAGGGCTGCTGTAACAAAGCACCACGAGCTGGGCGGTTTAAATAGGAGAAATGTACTGGCCCGCAGTTCTGGCGTCTAGACGTCTGAAACCGAAGTGTCAGCAGCGAAGTGTCAGCAGGGCTGCTTCCCTCCGAGGGCCACGAGGAAGGGTCTGTTCCAGGGACCCCTCCTCGGCTTGCAGATGGCTGTGCTCTCCCTGGGTCTCTTTACACTGTCTTCCCTCTGTGCATGCCTGCCCCTGTGTCCAAATTTCCCCTTTTCATCAGAACACCAGTAATGTGGGATTGGAGCTTACCCTAATGACCCCACTTTACCCCGATTACCTCTAGAAAGACCCTATCTCAGATGAGGTCCTGTTCTGACGTACTGGGGTCAGAGAACATCAAGCACACCCTGACAGTGGAGGTGCAATTCACAGGTGCCTGAAAGGTGACTCTCTGAGGGGTCCCATCAGCACCTCGGAACACAGGCCTTGGCTGCCAGGAGGTGCTGGATTCAAGCAGGAAGGCGCTGTTCCTGCTGGACAGCTGCACCTGGTCGGAGGGGCCAGCTGAGGTCCCAGCAGGAACCAGGAGCGGGCTTTCCTTTCCTCAGAAAAGGGGGCCCTTTGCCTCCCCTCAGGCAGGGGTCCTTCTCTGTCCCCAGCCGGGGGCTCCAAGTCTTCTCACACCGTAGGTGGGAGCAGGGCCTTGAGCAGAGCATTCTCCACATTTCGTCCAATGAGGGTGGCACCTGAGCTCAGTGGTGAGCGGGGAACAGTTCCAGGAAAGGAAAGCAAGGCAGGCATTTGAAGGATTTGAGGAAAAAAACAACATGTGTAATAAATGTTCACAGTAATTTGGATCTCATAAGACCCTGTCTTGGGATCACAGTCCTTGTCAGCAGGAAGCAGTCACTAAGGACACACTGTTCCCCTGCATCACCCCCCAAAAATGATGTCAGGGATGGAAGTCTCTGAGGGGAGATGAGACAGGCTAGTTAGCCAGAACAGGTGCAACAGGGAAACTGAGACGGACAGTGGAAGAGCCATCTACTAAATCGCAAAATCCTATCTAATCAAGGGCACTTAAGAGTAAAAGTTTACACTGCTCCTCCCCAACCAGAGGGTAAATAGCTCGAATCGCCCTACTCAGGGAGATGAATAGCAGAAATCCAGCTCGTACCATTTATGCAAACCACACCCAAGGACACATAAGTTAAGGGAATAAATCTCATTTTTGGAGCGTCAGCATAAAGCTAATGAATACTCTACTAAGGTCCTCCCCTAAACCCCCAGCTTCTAAAACCCTCCATACAAAGCACCCAGCTCATGCTCTCTCTCCCAGGAGCACACCAGTGCCTTTCCCTTCACCCTCTTCCCTCTCGGGCCTGTATCTCCTAAAGTCTAAGGGACCCACAAGACTCGCCACCAGGGGAGCAACGGGCAGAGGCAGCTCGTCCCAGGCTGACCCCTGAACCCGTCTCTAAGGCTCCTGTTCTCTGACTTCTCAGTGAGCCAAACAGCCCTCCCTGGTCTCTCTCCTGTTGTTGCTTCTACCCTAAGCCCTTCCTTATTTCACTGTCCCCAGCTTTAACAAATATACCCTCAAAATCAAAAAACAAAACAAAAGTGCCTCCACACAGTCTTCCTTTACTCAGATGAGAAAGCTCTAGTGCAGCTCCGTGTTCTGTCACACACAGTTGAGATCTGGGGATTCAAAATGATACAGAGAGATTTGATCAGATCGCTGGGGAGGAGGAGTAGGGCAGGACTGCAGGAGGAGGCGACGGGAAACGGCCTGGGATGGGATTGGCTGAGAAGCCGAAGGCCTCCAGAGCACATGGAATTGTGGGCGAGAAGATTTAAACTAAAAGGAGCACTCAGGCTCTCAGAGGGGCACCGGCTTGCGGCTCCCAAGGCTCACTCACTGGCTCCCTCTTCTCCTCCTGGAGGACGCCTGGCTGATTGTGCTGCAGCTGCCTGTGTTTCTCCGCAGCCGGTATTGTGAGTGGGAAGGAACTCCAGGTGCAGCCCAGGATCGGGAGGGCCGGGCAGAGGGTGGCAGGGTTCTCCTTCTTTGGGAGTAGTAGAAGGAAGTCCTCTGAGGCAGAAGCCTGCCATTCTTTCAAAATTGTGATGCAGGGAATGTTAGGGGAACTCAGGTGTTAAAGAGTTAGATTAGCCTTAATTGATAGGCGTAAGTGATTAAAGCTGTAACTAAAGAGTTAAGGAGTTTAACCTTCATTGATAGGCTTAAAGTGACCAATGCACATGGAAACCTGCTATTCCAACATTGTGCTGCTTTCGAATAAAGACTCCTGTCCTTTATCACCAAATCTCTGCCTCCAGAATTCTGCCAGGAGGGTGGTGGCGGGCAGCGGGACCCCCCCCTGCTGTTTGGTGACAAAAATAATACCTTGCTTGTTTCTTTCTAAGGGAGCATAGTCACTGAAGAGTTTCAACCTCTGACTTTAGTCACCTTATCATCCTCAAAAGATATAAACTAATTAGTAACAGGGAATCATGCAAGCAAGTGAGAAAATCCCAGTTCTTCTGGTGGTTCATGGAGAAAAGAATCTGGCCAATTATTCTGTGATTATAATAAAGGTGGATGTGGCCCCACCTTTCAGCAGTGGCCACATCCACCTTGAAAACCGCCTAACAGCGCCAGGCCACTGCCGGTCCCCCTGGGAGGTTCTGAGACTGTGGGAATGCTACCTGGGTGGTCAGGGCTGTCCTGTCCTGCAGGTTAGTTCAGCTTTTTCTGGACTCCCAAGCCTAATTCCAGATGGTCCTTTTTACCAAAGCAAGATCTTTTGCATCAGTATGTTGGGGATATGATTTTTCAGTCTCCCTAGAATTTGTAGTGTGTCGGAGAGGTGCAAAACCTGGCACGTGAGCGAATGGGGTGGAGAACTGACTGCAGGGAGGGAGACCCCCTGCTGTCACTGCCAGTGCAGTGTGGGGCTTCAGAGGTAATAGTTTGGAAAAGGAATTGGATTCTGTTCTTAGAAAATAAAGCTATTTGGTAGGTGAGGGAGCCTTGATCCGGTGGGGCAGCTGGGGGGCGACACCATTCTGTACACCTTTAAGGACATTTGAGGCTTGTGGCTGCTAGCCAGTACCTGCAAGTCATTTTAGGCAACAGCTTCTTATACATTGTGAGCACATTAATAATTTTTCTTGATGTGTAAGGTAAAAAGATTATGGTAGAGGATTCTTTACTTGCTTGCCTCCTTGTGCCCACTTCCTGAACATACTGTATTTTGCCGTGTATAACACACACTCTTTTGCACATTATTTTGAGAGAAAAATAAGGATGTGTATTATACATGGGTAGTACTAATTCCATATCTATATAAATGTTTTAAATTCTTTTATTTATGCTCACGCTTTAAAAGCATAACTCTAGAAAGCAGTTATGATATCAGGATGCAAAATAATACCTTGAAATATGCTAATCGATTTTATTTCTAAAAAATACATACATATATACATACATAACTGAATTAACAAATTCAAATGAAAGATTTTTTTCCCTGAAAGTTTGGGCCAAAAATGTGGATGTGTGTTACACATGACAAAATACAGCATGTCTTACGCTTTCGTGAGTCAGCCCTGCTCCAGAAACCCACTCACTCACCCTCGGAACTCGTGCTTCCTTTCTGTCGGTCTCTGTTTTCTTTCTCCTCCTTATAACAGAAACATTCGTGCTCCCCATCACTGAACTGTTCTGTGTCATGATTTACATTTTATTTTTTCATTCTTCTCTCTCTACCATCTTATATGTAGCTTAGTAAACACTCATTTCATTCTGATACTGTGTCCTTAATATTGGCCAAAAACTTTGTTTGATTTTTTTCCATAAGCTGGCTCTAATAATACTTAGTTGTCTTTAACTTCATTCAACACAATTTTGTTAGATTGTATTGTGACAGCTGTCCTATCAGCATGCATTTTTAGAAAGTTTATCAAAATTGATGAATTTTCATATAGTCATTTCAATATTGAAGATGGAGGAAAATATGCAACTTTTCCTGCATCTTATACTTTATTATGTCAAGAGAGGTAAAAATGTAACTGAAACACCAAAAAAGATTTGTGCGGTGTATGAAGGAGGTGCTTCGACTGATCAAATGTGTCCGAAGTCGTTCGTGAGGTCTTGGTGCTGGGGATTTCTCCCTGCAGACGCCCACGGGTGGGTGGACCAGTTGAAGTTGATAGCAATCAAATCGAGACACTGAGAGCAATTGATATTGCACCATGCGGATACTAAAAATATCCAGATCGATAAGGTTATTGTTAAAAACAAAAAATGTGGTTTTCATTTTATGAAAAAAGATGAACGGACGTTTTGGCCACCCCAATGGTTTTCCCTACTTGGTTTGCACCGCCTCCCTGCCCTGTGCCCACCCTGTGACTTTGTTTGTTTGTTTGTTTGTTCTCCCTCTCTCAGGGGTAGGGACACTGGTGCAGGTGCCAAAGTTGGTCAACAGGACATCGCCAGCAGCCCTGGCGCCGCACCTGCCCATCTCCTCCTTGGTGGTCTCTCTAGCTCTCGTGAGGGCCCGGTGTGGCAAGGTCCCATTCCCATCACCTTCAACCTTTTCAGGACAGGACCTTTGGGTGGACAGAAGTCTTCTACTTCCCCAAGCTGAACGTGCCTGTGGGGACACTGCTCGTCCCAGCTCCTCCGCAGGGCCTGTGGAGACAGCAGCACAGCAGTCACCAGCAGGGGCTGGAGCAGTGCAGGCAGGTGGATGAGGAAGGTGGAGAGTGACAGAAGTGTACTTGGGTGTGGCTCCCTGGGCTACTCTGAATAAGGCACTTCTCTGTGCTCTGGAATACCTGGGGGTCGAAGGGCATGTGATGGACTATTTTAGGGTTTCTGCAGAAGAGGTTGTAAATTTGGTGAGGTCAATTCTATGTCATTGTTTTTTTAAATTGGACAAGTGACCTTCTCGGGGGCACCAAAGCAGCGTTTCCGACCACTCTCTGAGAGTCGGCTGCCTCCCTGGGGAATGTGACGTGCCTTTCCTCTCTGGCTGCCTTCAAGATTTCCCTTCCCTCTTTTATTTTCAGCAGTTTGAAAATTGTGTACTTAGGTGCAATGTTTTATTTGTTTTCAGCTTGATGTTTCTGAGCTTCTTGGATTTGTGGTTTAGTGCCTATCATGAATTTTGGAAAATTCTCAGCCAATAGTTCATCCAATATGTAGGTTTTTTCACCCAATCTTTCTCCTTTCTCCTTTTGGTATTCCAATGGCCTATGTATTATACCATGGGCTAATGTGTCACTTTTCATATAAAAACATGGATACATCATGAGTAAAAGTATAAGAATAAATACTATGCAAACACTATAGAAAACTGAAGTAGCTATGTTATGTTAATATCTAAAAAAGTAGATTTTAGAATAAGGAATATTATCAGTGGTAAATGGTGATGCTACATAATGATAAAGGGCTGAATGCTCCAAGAAGGCATAACAATGCTAAGTGTGTCCATGCTTAACAACAGCGCAAAGACTGCTGGAAGTAACAGGTGAAGGAAGCAGTCTGCAGTTATAGATGGAGCCTGCTTGGAAGAGCAGAGTATCAGTAAGTATGGAAGATCTGAGTACTCTCATTAGCCTCCTGGACCTACTGTAATTTTTATTTATAGAAGGTCTCTACTCATCAACAGCAGATACATATTCTTTTCAATTGCACAGAGAATAGTCACCAAGATAGACCATATATTGGCCCATACAGAAAACCTTAACATGCGTTTTAAAGTCAAAACCTCTTCTTGGCTCCTTCTGGAGCAGCAGCCCCTGGGAAAGAGGGTGATGTCATGTGGGGAGTTCCAGGGGCCCCCTGCCGGGCCAGGGGCAGTAGGCAGGCCAAAGGATTAGAAAAGGGAAAACACCACACAGTGTGTTCTTGGAGCATAAAGGAATGACACTCGACATCAGCAACGAGGCATCTGGAAAATCCCCAAATACTTCGAAATGAAACAACATACTTATATATAACCCACTGGCTCAAAACGGAAGTCTTGAGGCCAATTTAAAAATACTTTGAACAAAACAAAAATGAAAATTTATTATTTCTAATTTGTAGTGCTTAGAGGAAAATTTGTAGCATTCAAAAGCTTGTAGTAGAAGAGAAGCAATATCTCCAACGAATAATCTAAGCTCCTATTCTAAGAAATGAGGAAAAAAATCAATTGACACCAAAGCAAGCAGAAGGAAGGAAATAATAAAGAGTCTCAGTCGGTGACACTGAACAAACATAAACCTTCCTGCCCACCCCCCACCCCCAGCAGAGTCCTAAGTCCCTGTGTACCTCAGTGGGCGCAAGTGGACACATGTGAAGGAGGAGGAATTTGTCAATCGCAGGGGTCACATGTGTCACGTCGGTGAGCTCCCCTCCCCCAGGACCTCTGTGAACACTGGGTGTTATAAATGCTTTAAAAAATAGCATAAAAAACATTATAGGGCTATGTTTGTCATTTTTCAAGCTAACATATGTTGAGAGGTTATGACGTGCTAGGTATTGTTACAAGCACTTTTACTGTATTAGTTCATGTAATCTTTATAAGTAACCTATATCTACCCTCGTTTTACAGAATTAAAAAGTGAATCGCATAGAAATTTAATAATCTGCCCAAAGCTACTCACCCAGTAAGTGACAAAATGAAGATCTGAATCCAGGCAGCCTGGTCCCAGGGCTCAGATGAAAAGGAATGTTTTCGCTCTGCGACTGTAGGGTTCGTGATGGACAAGGCTGTTTGTCACCTCTGTGCCCAGCACAGTGTCTGCCATACTCGGGATGGGTGTCAGTTGGTTGATTTACAACTTGAGATTATTTGGGGGAAAAAAATGAAAAGAATCTTGGCCTATTAGAAAGGCGGAAATCTTTTTTGATTTCAAAGTTGCTAAGAGCCCTGGGTGGTGTGCCTCGGTTGGTTGGAGCATTGTGCCTCGGACCAAAAGGTCATTGGTTCAGTTCCTGGCCAGGACACACACTCGCTGTGGGTTCAGTCACCAGTCAGGGTGTGTACAAGAAGGCGGCCGATTGATGTCTCTCTCTCACATCAGTGTTCTTTCTTTCTCCCTTCCTGTCTCTCTAAAAACATTAAAAAAATTGTCTTTAGGTGGGGATTAAAAAAAATCAAAGTTGCTAAGAGACTAGATCTTAAATGTTCTTATCACACACTTACGGAAATGATAATTATGGGATGGGACACTGGTGTAAGCTAAGTCTACAATGGTAATCATTTTGCAACATATAAACATAGCAAATCAACGTGTTGCATGACTTAAACTTACACAATGTTGTAACTTACATGATTAGATCACAAAAAAGGTGATGACTATGTGTCTACATTTCGAACTACTTACGAGTTGCTGATGGAGGGTGATTCAGACAGCCCTTCACTTTATATTGTATGTTGGGACACAGTGAGTGACAGAAGGGAGAGGATATCTTTGGGGACCGAGCAGAGAAGGTGGGAGGGAGGTTTCTCTGGTAACATCACCGAAGTCGTAGGAGAGAGCGAAGAATTCAGTCTCTAGAGTCTTCACACCCAGTCTGTGAGTGGACTGTCATTGCCCTCAGTTCGAGGGGCCCAGAGAGGGGCTGGTAACTGTCCGAGGCTGCCCTGCCGGGGGCAGTGGGTGCGGGGCAGCCAGAGCGGGCTGTTCACGGATCTGCCCGACCCTCTTCCTCCAGCGCATCCCCTGGAGGGGCTGAGGCTCCCATGGCTCCCCACTCGTGCCTTCCAGTCTTAAAGTGCCTTTGCCTCCGGGAGACTTTCCTGCTACTCCAACACTTCATGGCCTTCGATCATATTCCACTGAAAAGGGAGAATCACGCGGCATCGTTGGGAGGAGTGCGGCGTGTATATCCCAAATACCCACATATCTAGGATTCAGCAAGACACACCCACAAGGGCAGAGCTGAGCGTAGGCAGGGTCTAAGTGCGCCCTGGGATATGGTGGGCCGGACTTTTTTTTTTTTTTTTTTTTGAGAAAGGGGGAGTTTATGCTATACAATGTGAATTATGCTTGTTCTGTACGAACTGGTTATACTAAAATACTGACTACAGAGGTCACCCCCTGTTTGAGGGGTCACCCCACCTATCTGGGCAACCAAATGTTATTAGTGGGAGTGCTATTCCCATTCTTGACCAAAGAGATGGGTGATGATGTATATGTGGCGGCCGGGGCCCTGCCGGGGCAGTGCTTGGGCGGCGGGGAATGGGGCGGCGCGCGGCCAGAGACAGCAAGGGCGCCCCTTGCATCGGTGAGCCCTGGGTTGGAAAGCTCCTAGGTCTTGTGATGTGGTTAGAGGTTCGGTGTCTGGAAACGGCACCTTACTTAAAGTGGTGCCTAAAGCGTAGTTCGATCAGTTACGATGTTGCCAAAGTGGCCCCTGGGTGGGTGAGACACAGCCTGGAGCATAAGGGGACGGTGCCCCTCTGCCCTGCAGACTCACGCCCAGGTCGGCTCCGAGCCCATCTGTCCGACGCCTTCGGGGTGCTTCCCCTGAGAAAGAATTTGCAAACAGTGGCGCGGCAACATTCCCACTGACAAGGCGCCTGACCCAAACACCGTGGTTTCTTAACAGTCTGTATAAACTGGCTTCAAGAAATTTATTCTGTGCTTCTAAAATACTTCTTAAAGTACAGGAGCAAAATCGCTGCAATCAAAATTACTTAAGATTATTCATATCAGCAAAATGGACTAGGAAGCTCCAAGTCCCTTATTCCTTCAAGATGTCTAAATATGGCCAGAACCTGGCTGGAGCAAGTGTGCAGGTGCTGGGAGCCAGCAGGGCCACGGGCCTCACTTCTGTGAACCCCAGCAGGGCCAGCAGAGCCACAGGTCTTCTGTGAACCCCAAAAAGGTTGCCTGCCGTGCATCTTTCACCCTGATCCCGTAATTTCTTCTATTTCCCTTCCTTCAGCCTTTTTCTCTATTATCTTGGAAATTTCCTTGACAATATCTTCTGATCTTTCTATTGAATTTTCTATTTCTACTCCCATATTTTTAATTCCAAGAGCATGCTTTTATCCCTTTAACTTTTTTAAATAGCAACCCAGTCTCAAATTATTGATGCCATATATTATATTATGTCTTCTAGAACATTAATCAATTTTTAAAATTTATTTTTCTCCTGGGGTCTCGCCTGTTTTGATCAGATTCTTTTTCTTTCTGTTTCTTGGTTTTGGTCTCTGTCTTCTGTGCCAGGAGCTTAAGTGTAGGGAGGCACTTAGAATGTGATTGTGCACAGGCAGGCTTGTCACCCGTGGGCTTCACTGAAGGGGGCTGGGATTTTGCTGGGCCAACCCCTGAGACTCCCTCCTGTCAGTGTGTGCAGGTCCTTTTTCCAGGCTGGTCAGTTTCCCCAAAGGGACCCTCTGATGCTGCCCGGGGTGCCTCGCTACAGACAAGTGTGGGTGGTGCTGTGGGTCTCACCGTTAAGGAGGATTTTCTGCAAATGTTGTTTTCGATGCAGGACCTCTGCCCTCGACTGTGCCTCTGTCCTCGAGAACAGAGCAAGGCTTGTTAGGTCAAGGCTGAGAGGCTGTCACTCACAGCACAGGGGTCTGGTCTTCCGGTTCTTCCCTCCCTCCTCACTTTCACTTTTGGAGATTCCAGGAGCTTCCAGTTTCAGTGTCTTTTATGATGTAAAGTGTGTGTTTGTTTGGCCCCCCCACTTCAGACTGAAGGGTCAGACTTCTCGGGCACCCAGGTCAGTTCCCCCTTGCATCCATCTGCTTTGCAGCTTCTGCACTTTTGTTGCTTTCATCAGCCCTTCTTCTGTTCTCATCATGTACGGGGTGGGGGGGGGTGATGTGGGTTGACAGTTGTGAGTATGCGAAACACAGACTTTGTTCCTGTATTTTATTAATTAATTATGGTTATAATTATGGTTATTTTCCATACGAGCAGCTGTCAGCCCACTTTCCCCACACCCCGTATTTATGCCAGTCAGGTTTCCTTTTCCTTATTGTACCACCTAATAGATGTATGTGTACGTATGTATTTACCAGGCACTGTTCTAACAGCTTAACGTTTTATCTGTTCTAACTCATTTAATCGTCACAGTGGTATTTCTATCACATTTACATAATGATAAAGAAACCAGTGCACAGAGGGTTATCCAGAATCCCTACTCTGAGCCTCTGAGGCTCACATAAAACTTGCACATCCCTTGTTAAATTTTCTTTTCGTTTTAGTTTTTGCTGTTCCCATCACCTTTAGTATTTCTATGAATATAACTCGTCTCCTTCCCACAAACCAAAAGAAGTCAGGCATTCGTCTTTGGAGAATCCTCCCAACTCTCTGGGTTTTGCACCTAACCCAGAGAGGTCATTCCTGGTTCAGGTCTCGGGAAGGTCAGTAAAGGACCATTCCCAGAGGGCTCTGCCAGAGAGCACATAGTCCCTGAGTCCCCACAGTGTCCCTGAGCCCCAAACCAGTGTCCCTGAGCCCCGAACTAGTTCTTTCAGTCCCTACCCGGCCATCTCCCTAAGACCTGCCTGCAGCCCTCACACAGTTCAAGGGGACAGAACTGACGCTCCACCAAACCCCTTTGTGCAGGGCCCGGCTTTAACTCCCACCCAACAAGACACATGCAGCCGAGGACAAGCTGCACGGCCTGATTAAGGTGATCCCAGGGCTCCACGACACTTCTCCCAAAGTGTAAATTATTTAATCTTAAGTAACTCATCTGGAGAGTACTAGCTCCAGTTGTCTTCCTCTCCAGAAGATCCCTCTCCTTTATTAAAAGATGCAGTGCAGCTAAACAGAAACCCAACTTAGACGATGGCTGCCTGTCTGCCGCTTAAATTCCCAGTTTCCACATCCCAGGGAAGTCCTCCTGGGTGGCTGCCTATGTCCCCAGGCCCAGCAGTTTCTGAGTCCCTTTGGTCATGGCCCCTGGCTTCTCATCCGCTATCTTGGTTTCACCTGCACGAACCCAGGATGCAAAACTCAGCCTCTTCACCAGCTTCTACGAGAAATTCAACCACATCAAGCACTGCACACTTTCTGTGGTCTTTCCTGAAGTTCATGTCTGAGAGCACAGCAGAGGTGGGGGTCATGCACACCCAGCTCCTGGCCTCCTTCCATCTCCCCACCCCCCTGCAATCTGGTCTTCTCCCAGATCTCACAGCCCTGCCTTCTGCTAGTTAGTCACTTCTTCATCACTTTGCTCCTTTAGCACTCATTCCTCTTCCTTTTTGCCAAGAGTACTGATTCAGGTATCCACTCCTTTTCAGGCAACTCCTCTGTGGGGTGGGTGGGTGGAAGGGGAAGTTCTGTTTCTGGGGGGAAGCAGAACTTCCCCCTTCCCCACCTCTTCAAAGGTGGATCATGTCAATCAGCATATCCTGGTGACAGTAACTGGTACAGGAATGAGCGTGGCCTAATTTTGGCCAATAAGATGAGAAATGTTGGCAGGTGGCTCTAGGAAAGAAGTTTCTTAGCCCTTACATGCCAGATACCTGGAACAGCTCTCCATGTGGTGGATGCAAATGGGTAAGTATGCTGCCCAGAAGCAACTGGCAGCCTTGTTGTGATCATGAGGGAAGCCAGGCATAGGATGCTTCAGGTCAGGTCTTTGCTGACACCACTGAGTGGTGAGGTCAGCCTCACCTAAAGCTCACTGGACTTCTTGACAATGTATGCTCTTTATTTTTAAGCCGATTTGAATAGTTTATGCAGTTACTTGAAACTATACTTTCTTTTTTTATGTTGGCCCCAGACCCAGTTTTCTGGGTTAAATTTCTGCTCCAAGTGGGCTTATCAATGGCAAGGTCCACCCTTAAATTGTTTATCCTTAAGGGGAACTCATCATTCAGATCCAGATGCAAGTTTTGGTTAAAGGACAAAAGTTGTATTCTAACCTTTTGGTAACTAAAGGGCCCATGTTTGAGAGCTTTCTTCAGATGAAGGGAGATGAAATTCCCAGGCAATTGATGAATTTATTCTAGAAACTAAAATTGCAGGTACCCCCCAACAAGCTATTTTCTACATGAACTTTTTTAAAGTGTAGAATTTCTCTTAGCTGGGTCCCCTGTTACGGCGCTGTATTCTTCCTACTACTGCTACACACACACACACACACACACACACACACACACACTCCTTTCTATAAAAAATTGAAGCAGTAACTGTTGTCAGCTGAATTTGCATACACTCTTCACTTCCACTGAAGTCTCCTTCTCTGTCCCTTTGGATCGTACACACAGGTCTGGCTGAGGTTCACTCTCTCTAGTTCCAGGAGCTTCTCAGCACTCTAAGACTGATCTTTGGTATTGAACTTTGGGAGGAAAAGGGAGACATAGCAAAGGGCCAAAACTGCTTGGAGATTACCTGCATGGATTTTGAATAAAAGTTTATCAGTTTCACACCAACAGGGCGCAAAGCAGAGGCGATCCTAAGGAGATAACGTTTTTAAGAACATAACGGAGGAGGGAAATAGGAAACAGAAGTCATCCTTTCAATTTTTACAAACTGTTATATGAAATGTTTAAGGGATTTATTTAGTAAATAGAAGGAGATCAAGAACTATGAATGGTAAAATGATAGCAAACACAACTATCAACAACTGAGCCTAAAAAATAAAAACAAAAACTAAGCGAACAACTAGAACAGGAACAGAATCACAGAAATGGAGGTCACATGGAGGGTTATCAGCAGGGAGGGGGAGGGGGAAGAGTTGGGGGAGAGGTACAGGGAATTAGAAGCATAAATGGTACGTACAAAATAGACAGGGGGAGGTTAAGAATAGTATAGGAAATGGAGAAGCCAAAGAACGTACATGTGTCACCCAAGGACATGAACTACGTGTGGGAAGAATGCTGGTGGGAGGGGGTACAAGGAGGAAGGAGGAAGGGAGATAAAGGGAAGAAAAAAATTGGGGCAACTGTAATATAAAAAAATGAAGATTTTTTTCCCTGGTAACAAACATCCAAAGACTACCCTTTTTTTGGTATGGGGGAAGGACTCAAATCTAAAAAGCCTATACGATATTGATTAGGTCACCTTCTTTAACCTCTAGGATTAAAGATTTCATTCATTCAGCAATAATTATTTGTTGATTTCATTCTACAGAGCAGACACTGAGTTACATGCTGGGGACACAGTGGAGACCAAGGCTGGTTTCCTGCCATCTCGGAGTTTACAGCCAATTGACCAAAGAAAGAGTCCCTCCTGTTGTACCCCTTGGCTGTCTGGGCTGTCAGCACTGGCCCTCACCAGCCCTGTTACTAGATGCTGCCCATTGGACGAGGGTCTCTGGGCTTGCGGCCACCCAGACAGCTAGGCCATGAGACAAATATTCCCACTACGTCAATCCCTGATGTCCGCTGGGGCCACAGGCCCAGAGGCTCAGACAGAGGAGGCCCTGTCTGAGAGGAGCCATGGTTACGGCCCCAGAGAACTTGGATGGGAGCGGTTTTCACTGCGTTCAGTCACCTTACCCCCTCCCTAGCAACCTGTCTTTAGCACCTGTCTGTACTAAAGCAAGTCTGAGAATTACCCACCCTGAGAGGACCTGGCAGACTGCAGGAAGCGCAGGGAGTCTGCGCTGACTCTGCACTGGCTCTGCGGAGCACCCAGCGTCGGCTCAAAGGCCTGGGGTGTTGGAGGAGCCCAGGCTGGGGGACAGCAGGATGACTTGAGTGGGCTGGGGACAGTCTTCAAGCTTGAAGCATCAGCTAAGGCCATGGCTGAATGAAGCCTACAACCACCAGGCAAAGGTTTTATTTTTATTTCATTGATGACAAATACATTTAAGACTTAAGATTTATGAAAT
This sequence comes from Artibeus jamaicensis, assembly GCF_021234435.1. NCBI lineage: Eukaryota > Metazoa > Chordata > Mammalia > Chiroptera > Phyllostomidae > Artibeus > Artibeus jamaicensis. The sequence continues at coordinate 23,488,652 of NW_026521812.1, forward strand.
TATAAGAAAATATGTTTGCAGATGTTATAAGAGAAAGTTCTGTTACTAACCAATTCATATAATTTGAAATTATCATAAAAATATAAATCTTCCTTTGTTTAAAACATAAAAAAGAAAGATTAAGAAAATAAAAATTACTCATAATCCTATCACCAATGGGTCATATGTCTAATATTTTGTAGCTCATTGTATTCTTTCAAAATAAGATTCTAACCTGTAATTTTTAGCACGTATATACTGAGAATATGTTTTCCTGTCATTCCTTAGCCTTCTATGACATTCTTTTTGGTAGACACATTGCATATTCTATGGCGTGGACACAAGATACACTTAGTAACCTCTTTTTATTGGATGTTGAGGTTGTTTCCTGTTCATCTTTACTACAAAGAACATCAGTCTTGGTTTTGTTTTAGAAAGATCTCTGCTCGCATAGTTTACGCAGCTCTGGCCCCACGGCAGGCAAGACTTTGAGCTGAAGAAATGGCAGCTTAGGGCAGCCCAGGGGTCTGTCCTGCCTCCTGTCTGACAGATGAAGTTCACCTTTGGCAAAATAGTGATTATAAATGTCACACTTCCCAGAACCCAGAAACTTCTCCAACTTTCAGGAACATTTAAGGAAAAGTCTGTGTTGAATGATGTGGAAGCAAAGTCAGGGGCCAGGTACGTGAATGTGAGAGACCGGTCTCCTTTGCCTCATTAGGAATGGGATCCTGGCTTTTAAAACTTCCCTGTTCTTTCCCCGTGCTCTGTCCCCCCGGGGTCCACCCCAGCTTGGCTGTCCAAGGCACCAGTTTGCCAGCTCTTATTCTATTGGCAGAGAGGGTGCTTTTTGGCTGTGAGCAGTCATGGCTGTAGCCACAGCTACAGCTGGGTTCTCCTCCAACACGAAGCACTGGTCTGTTCCTGCCCAGCAAGTGAAGCAATTCATCAGACTGTAGAATGTCAGAACCATAAGGGACTACAAAGGTGATGTAGTCCCCTATCCCCCTCCCCCATGTTCTAAAAGAGCCGTGATGTCACCAGTGCCATTGGGTTACTGGCAGAGGGGGAACAGGAGGCAGTGCCAGGGGGCCCTGTGGCCACATGATTAATTACTGTGTGTTTGGGGACAGACTGGCTGGGTCAATTCTGTACCTGACACTTCTGAGCTGTGTGACCTCGGGCAACTTAATATTCCTGAGTCTCGGTTTCCTTATCTATAAAGGGGAATGGTAAGTATCATACTTACATCATAGGGCTGTTCTGAGGTGATAAATGACTAGGATGTGTACGTGGTCTTTCCCTGTAAAAGGTAGCTGGGATTACAGTAACGAGGGCTGTTTGCGCCGTGGCACCGACTCCCCTGTCCAGGACACAGCCCTCTCCACTGGGTGCTTGGGTTAGAACCGCAGCTCACTGCCAGCAGTTGACAGAAGAATGACTCTTCCAACGGAGACTCCTCTAAGTAGGTTTGCGGTTTGGACGCCCCCGCATGAGCCTGCTTGCTCCCACTGGCCACCTTCCTTTGCGAACCACCAACCCAGCAGGCATTTGTGTCGCTGCCTGTGGTCTGCGACAGGAGTGTAACCACAGGGCCAAGAAACGGAAAAACCTCGTCGGAGCCCAGGGATGCGCACAGACATGAACACATTAGCTCGGAAGGGCTCCTTTTCTTCCTAACAGACCCCTTAGGTTGTATACAGCCATCCTAGCACATTTCTTCTCTCTGGCATGTTTAACTTAAAATTTTTCTTGAAATTAAAAATATTTAGGTTTTTTTTTAAAAAGATTTTTTTCTTAAGGCCTATAGTCCTACTTGCATAAGGAAAGAAATCCAGTAAGCCTGTCTATCTATGTATCCCTGTATCTGTCTATTTACCTACCATGTGTCTATTTTTTAAAGCAAACCAGCTTTAGTTGATGTCTATTTAAGCCTCATTTCGTGGCTGACTCGTGATGCCGACGCCTGCATCGCTCCTCGCCCAGCCTCAGGACAGGCCACAAGGGCAGGACATCTGGGAGGAGGTGAGGAAGTGCAGATGCTGAGGATTGGAATCACAAATTCTCAAAAAGCTGGGAAGAAAAACCCAAAACTCCTTTCTTTCAGACAGATTCTGTCAAGTCTTCTTTGATAAGATTTGGGAAATATTTTGATTACTTAGGAAGATTTTTTTAATCTGAGGAAACATTTTCAAGTGCAGACTGGTTTAGCATCTCAGCCTGTGCGGGCCTGTGCCTGTGGCCACTGCTACACGGCGAGCGCTGTGGCCGAGACAGAGGTGCTGCCGGATGGAAATCCTCTGCCGGGTCCTGTTTTCCTTTACTCGTCCTCTTCCTCCCCCTTCCTTCCCTCTGACTCCTTCAATGGAATTAACTTATATTCGATGACCAAAATGAAAAATGACTAAACTTGCCTTTCCCCACACGAAACAAAACGATAAAATTAGATGATTAAATAAATAGCTAATTTACTTTTTGCTCAATAAATACAATGCTTTGACTTTAAAAATATTTAATTTTTCCCCCTCTGGTCATAATTTAAGCAGAGATTTTTTTTATTCTTTCTAATATGATTCTGCCTATATATTCAGAAAACCCTCAAGTTGTAATTTTATTTTTTTTCACTCCTGGTAACTGTTCAAGTTGCGGCTGAAGCCTTAATTAGCCCTACTTGGTGTTTACTCCTGGCCGAATTGGCTTTCTGCTCAGCCCCAGGAATAAGTCTGCAGGTGGCCAAGTATTTGTTGAATGAATATTTCTTCTTGTGGGAAATACGTGGGAGTAATACTCCAGAATGGGGTAAATGAAATGGGCAATGGGGGGCCTTGCTCCACTTTACAAAAAAAGGAGAAAAACGTCCCTTTTCCAGTGTGAATTGGTTTGCCACCAAGAACACCGGAGCGTGCAGAGGAGGAAGAGTAGCCCTTTCCTGGGGAAGGACTGCGCCACCCCAGGCAGCCCGGACACGTTCCTGGGCACAGAAGCTCTTCTGCACTTACACACACAGCTCTGGAGCCCAAGTCATAAAGTGAACTGACCACATGTGTTGTGCGCAGCTGTGGAGTTCCTACGGGTGATCGCAGCGTGTCCATCCGTGCGGGCACTCCCCTCTGGCAGGCGCACAGTCTCTCCCGAACAACGACGATATTAGAATATCCCTGTTTTGTCTTATTTGTTCAAGTCAAACATTTACTCCTTCAGCTCACCAGTTATCTTGTAAGCCTGGTGCTGGCCCACACTGCTGCAGGGCTGGGACAAAGAGATGATGTTACAGTCTGGTTTCTATGGCAACAGAGGAGGGGTAATGAAAACTGAAATGTGGGAAACACCCCTATCTGACAATTGTGACATAATTCAGTTTATTACAAGAACGTAACTACCAAAGCAGCAGAAGTGTCATTACCTGGCAGCTCATGTTAACGAAAAGCTACACTGCACATTTCTCTTAGTCGGGCTGCTAAGAGGAAGGAAACATGAAACACACACACACGCCTCGTTTTCTGCATGTAAAATGTGTGTGTTCTTTAAAAGCCAGTGGTTGGCTGGTTTTCCGGACATGATGTGGTTGAAGCTGTCACCGTAATGGAAATTCATTGCTGTAGCTATGGTAAATCGAGTTTTCTGCCTGTGCTGAATGCATTAGTCTAATGAGATGTTTGCAGCCGGGGAGCAGGGCTGCTGGAGACTAACTGTGAGCTACTAACACACGGGTGGAAGATTAGCCTTTGCAGTACTCGGTTTGCAGGTACCGAAAGTCTTCTGTCTTCTGAGTCAACACTCCTGGCCTGGTAAAGAACCTGATCAGGGCTCTGGTGAACAAGCCGTAGGTAAGGGAGAGACACAATCGGAGGGTGTGCCGCGGACACGGGATCCTTCTCTTTCTGCTGTCAGCATGACAGGTTACCTGGTTCAGTTTTTCTGGGTTGCATGCCTACTCTGTGCCATTGCATGAATGGGCTGCACTGAAGCCACTGAGGGCGGCGGGGAAACTTTAGTTCCTTCTACTCAAAAGAAACATTCAATTTCTGCATCAGATCTCAGAGGGGAAAGATGTAGTATAGAATTATACAGTTTATAAATTTTGGATATATACATGTGACTACTCTTTAACTCTGCATTTAAATATGTAGAAAGTTGTTTTTTTTTCCCCTCAAATGTGAACTCAAATAACTGATTAGCTTTTTTTTTTTATGGTGCTGATTTTGTTTTGCTTGGTTTTTTAATTAAAAAAATTTTAATATATTTTGGGATAAAATATTTACTTAAAATTTAATTTTTAAAATCAGTGTGTGGTGAACAGGCAAGTGTGGTTTTTTGAATTGAATTTTGTTTTTTGTATACCAGATGGAATATTTTACCTGTCTTTGTGCTGGTGTTTCTGAACTGACCAGGATGGATGAGAATGTTTATTGCTGGTTGCTGGTGCTGGTTAGTTTCAGGGAAAAGGGAAAACAAACAGGTGAATATGGAGTGTCAGGAGCAGTCTTACCAAATTCAAGTACACAGTCACTACCTTCCCAGGTGGGGTGGTGTGTGACTTGAACCCATTTGCACGTGTCCCTCTTAGTGGCACAAGGCTCTCTCCCCAGGTGTTAGCTGAGCAGGAGAGGACCTCGGATGAGGGTGAGGTGCTGATGTCGGTCATTTTACTGATAGTTGAGGTACTGAGTCAAAATCCTCTCCTCCACCTGTCACAGTAAGGGACAGGTGGCTTGTGGTGGTGTTTCCATGCTCCATGACAGTCCTTAGGAGGGCCAGCCCACCAGCAGCCTTCTGAGGAAATGGCTCTTTAGTTGGTGTCAGACACTGTGGCTTGGGAAAGAAATCCAGGAGCTACGGAACTGAGGTGTTGATCGTGAGCTCCGTGTTTCTTTCTTTTCAACCAGAAGACCCATGTTGAGAGAGTGAGAGATGCAGCTGCTTCCCCACTACCCCCCACCCCGCCCCAAGACTTTTTTCTTTTTAAATAAAACAATATTTGGAGTGAAAGCATATACTGTGATGGAATTTACAGTGCGGGTAGTTTACACGCCTGTGTGGGGTTTGCTGTTGTTGTGCTTGGTAGAGCCAGTCTGAAAAAATAAGGTGGGGATTTGAGCAAAACCACCAGGCAAAGATTGTCTAGGAAAACAATAGTGATCGTGTAAACTCAAATAAAATATTAATGGAGCACTGTCAGTTTTAGGGGAAGTTGTTTGGTCGCCTCGAAATCTTTATCTTTTAAACATATTTATTACAGATAGTTTTAAAAATTTGAAAATGTTTTCTTTAGCTCTTTAAATTGTATATGTGGAGAGACTCTAATATTTTGGTAAATTTAATGTGTCTGCTTGATTTGTGGAATTATAAGAAAAGAGAATATCCCACAAAAATCCAGTTCTCATATGTTTAACATATTTACATTTCTTCCCCATGCCACAAAAATTCCTTTTATTTTGCTTCAACAAGGCGGGGGGGGGGGGAGTAAGTGAACGTTAATGGATAGAAAATAAAACAATGAGGGAAATCAGGATAAATTGCTTTCTGTCATTTATTTGTTTTTGGTGGTGCATTTTCAGGCAAGTGAAACCAGCAGAAACAGTTTCACTTTCTGGTGCTTGGCTCTCAGGGCTGGGGTCCGGGCTGTCCCCCCTCAGCCCCAGCTGCAGGGGAGATAGAAGGACTGATGGCTGGAAATCAAGCTGACTCAAGGACTGTCACCCTGCTTTTAAGGACTGCTTTCACTGAAAATTTGAAAAAGTCATGACTTTTAAAAATGTTAAATAATATGTTTATAATAAAAATTCAAGTAGTCCCTCAACATACAAGGATAGAAATTTTTAAACTTTAAGTGATCTAAAAATCAGATTGTATTCAAACTCTCAGAAAGTGGTGGCTTTTTTTTTTTAATCTCAGTTTTGGATCTCAAATACTTCAAGTTCAAGGAACACATGACTAAAGTTCCTTTAAAACAAGAAACGCTCAGAGAGAAATCAGCTTTCTGAACATTTGGGGAGTTAGATTGTAGAATGTTTTGCTGGTCTGCTTCCAGTTGGCGCGTGGGGAGGACACATCCCACCCCCATAGTTTCACCTGGTGAGGCAGGGTAGACCCAGCTTTGGGTCCCGGCAGAGCGCGGAGCTGCAACTGGGAACTCGCTCCCTGGGGCCGGGGCAGAGCTCAGCGGGACACCGGTCCTCCCCAGCCCCCTAGAAGCTTCAGGGAGGCACGGACTCCAGGCGGCCCTGGTGCTCTTGCCTCAATCCACTGTCCTGAAGAAAGGCGGTGACTTGCTCCCTTGCGGGGCTGGGGGCTTCAGTTCCACCTGCCCTCCGTTTTTCTCCCTCGCACTCCTCGTCCCCACCCTCTGTTTTCATTCCGAACGCTGTGGGAGAGAAGGGAAAAGAGGAGGAAAAACCCTCTTGCCACCTAATTATCAAAGAGCATAACATTTGGTCTCAGCTTTTGGAGATGAAGTGTGTGAAACCTTCCCATTTGCTGTGATTACACAGGTTTCTTCATTTTGGTGGGTAAACTTGACATTTCTAGGAATGAGTTTTGATTAAGTGCCTCCTTGGACCTCTTCCCAATCCTGCAGTTTCCCAAAAGGCTAGTTTGAGCTTTAAACGTTTTTAATGTTTTTGTTGCCTTCAAGGGCAAGTTAGGTGAGGAAAGACCCGGGGACTAAAAACAGCCCCTGGGAGAAAACTCTGATGGTTGAGTTCCTATATAGTGTGACAGAAGCCACTACTGTGTCTAGTCAATTACTCTAAATTTTAATTAATGAGTCACAAAAGCCACACCAGGAGCTTTAAAAAATTACCCCTTTATCAATAAGGTGATAATTAACTTGCTCTGGAATTAACAATTCTCTCAGCCCCGGGCAGTATGTAACCTAGTAAGTCACCTGGAATGCTGCCAATTTTAAACAATTGGTCTCTTGGCAAACTTGCTGGATTTTAATTCAAACATCTATTGTGACATTTTCAAACATGGGTTCAAAGACCATTAGCATCACCCAAATCTTGGTGGAATTTCTGAGGTTGAAAGAGTGGCTGAAATGTTTAGATTGCATTTAAATCCGTTGCTTCTCTTTCTTTATTTTCCGTTTCTAACCCCCGCCCCAAACCCCTGCATTTTCAAGAGTGCCGCACTCCGGTCTCCGCTATAAATCTCTGCTATAAGTTGCTGCGGCGAATCCTGCATTTCTTCGTTGTCATTGCATTTATTTGTTGAACCAAGTTCCAGTGCTTTGGCTGCAAGTCCACGAGGTCCTAAGTGTCTTTGATTGTTGTTGCCTTCATCTCGGTTTTAGTTCTGGCAAAGGTTCATTCCTTAATATTTCTGCAAACTCTCACCATGGTTTGTCAGATGCCGAGATCTAGATTGAGACTTGAAGCAGGGGAGCTGGGGCAGAAGGGCCATTTCGATCAGGTTTAGGACTGTTTGAAATTTGGCTTATTCTGACCAGCACATACTAATGTCTAAAGAGGCATAGGAGCATTGGGCATTTCAGAGCATCCTGCTCCAAGGTGAACCCCCTCCGACTCTCTTTTCTCTCTCTCCCCCCTCTCATTCTCTCTCCGACTGTCACCGGTGGGCGGCACTCAGGGGCAGCCTGATGAGGGACGCTGCTCTTGGGCCCCAGTGCACAGTGTCTGGAAGGCAAATGGTGACGGGTGCAAACCACCACTGACTTCAGCAGTCAGACCTCTCTCCCCTCCCTCTGGATTTTCAGTGTTAGCGTTGGTGGGCTCCTGCTTCTCTTGGCTAAGAGACTGGCTCGGGGACACTGGTGACAAAGCTTCCTGCTGGGCAAAGCTGGCAGTTCTGACAGTCAGGAACATCCCTGCCTTTAGAAGGGTGGGACAGAGATGAGCGGTGAGCAGAAGTTGTGCATTATGGAATAAATACAAAATTTTCAGTCAGAAGAGGCACTTTGCCGCCACTGAGGAGATAAAATACCTCTTGCTTCTTGCAATGATTACTTTGTGGACTACTGTTTTAGACAGTAAGAAATTTATTACCCTGTGGCTGTTCTCACTTTGTATCAAGCTAAAAAGTCATTCCACGGAGCCTATGAGGCACCCTGGCGTGACAGGAATATATTCGGAGGTGCACATTGCGAGCTTCCCAGGGGTTGCTGTTGTTACTGTTTGGCCATTTGTGTTTTGCAGAGAATCTGGTGGCGCAAAACCTTATGAACTCCGCTCTCCCCTCCCACCAGCTCAGGCACATTCTACCTAAAGTTTTGTTTGTGGGAAGTCAGATGTGCCTTTCCCTTTGGGTAGCTGCCTTTCTTGATCAGACAAATGGACCTTGGTCCCAGTGTTGCTGACTTTCAAAAGCGACGGCCCTCTTCTGTGGCCAGGCTCTGCCAGCCCTTTCCTCGCATGGCATCTGATACAGAGGCACGGGAGTGGGGTTGGCTGATAGGGGAAAACTGCGGTGCCAGGAAAAGGGTGTCGGCACTGCGCTTTGAAAGGTGGTGATGTCCCGGCAGCCCTGTGATGGCAACTCAACTTTTGAGAGCTGAATATTTGGTAAAATTTTGCCTTTCTGGGCTGATCATTATAGAGCAAAAGCCCTCATCCTTTCAAAACAAAACAAAACAAAACAAAACAAAATATGGCTTGAAAGGAACCCTAAAGAAATATGGAGGCTTTTATAAAAGTGGAAACTAAATTTGGAAACAAATGCTGAGCTGGGCAGAGCCAAGAATGACCCAGGTTGGGTCCCAGTCCAACCAAGGGGAAATGGCACCAAACACAGAGTTTTAGCTGGGCTAAAACTCAGAAGAGAGAGTTCCATTCCCCCTTCCAAATGAGGACTTGACCGTGACTCTCCTCCCCTATCCTGGTGCAGTTCAGGAGGGATATAGTGAGAGCCAGCAGCCGCATATGGCTGTCAGCTTTCAGCCTATATGGCTCATTTTCTTTTGGTTTGAAGGAAAGATTTTTTTACCCCTTTCCCACTTGTCCACCAGTCACCTGGGATGTCATTGTTCTGATGAGGACACCAGGGTTGGACACCAAGGTATGTGTCGGACACCAAGGTAATTTTTCCCAGGTGTCCGGAGCCCACCCTCTCGCCAGGCAGACATGAACACTCCATGGCCATGTTTGAGGGTCTGTGTTGGATGCAGCCCTCCAGCCACTTGGGGTCTGGCCTCAGGGTTTAATACTGTTCTGTCAGGCAACTGCGGCCTCACTGAGTGAGGAAAGGAAGAACTGAAGAGGAAAATACAGTTGAACGCCAATGCCGGGGCTTTAGCCTTTTTGTTTTGGAGGCAGGATCTGGAGGTTGTGGAATGTAAACACTTCCTTTGGGCCCAAACATTTAGAAATGATTATGATCCAACAGGAATTAGTAAGGAACTCTGCTGTGGGAATAGAGTTCTGGTGCAGGCTGCAGCCGTTGTTGTCTGTGCTGGGGAGCTTGTCATCAGATTTGGGGGTGAAGCCAATCATCTGTGTGGTTCCCCTTACATTAGGAGCTCTCCCTTTCAGATGCCAAAAGATGTTCAAGTATATTTAATTATGTCACTTTAACAGCTCATTTGCAAAAGCACTTCAAGTGGAACGGTGTAGATAGCTTTGCATGTTAGTGCACGAATTACAAACCAAGCATTAAAGAAAACCACAAAAAAAAACAACTTGTTCTAATGTCTGCAGTCACCACTCATGGCATGAAAATAGAGCTCTTGTTTTGAGTGTCTGTTACATAATTAATATTAAGTACTTAACATAAATAGTGAGGGCCAGCTGTCTGGTGGGGTTATTGTGGTGCCCATGTGGAAATGGTTAATTGGTCCCCCAGTGAGAGACTGTATAACTGTGTGTTGCCTTAATGAGACCAGGTGAGTATAAACTCTCTCCAGGGAACTGAGTTAGAAACTCAGGTTGATGTGTGACATATGTGACAATGTGTAGGGGCCAGTGATATGTGCTGGTATAGAGGACTGGTCCTTTCTGTTGCCCCCCTTTCAGTTGGAATTTGTTTAGCAAGAGCTGAGTAAAAAAAAAATAACAGAACTAAAAGTTCTTTGAAAACAGATTATAGGAAAAACACATTTAGAAAAACTCATCTTGTACATGTTTTCTTGGAATCTGTCCAAATCCCTATTAAGGTCAAATGCTGAGAAATTTGATTCTTACTAATTGTCTTGAGACCAGAGCAGCATAGAATAAACTGGAAGTATAATCATTTAAAAATATATATATTTCTGGGCACAGGTTAGGTCACTGTTTTTTTGGCTATATTTGATATTTTCATGACTGAAGAAAAAAATTCCATGCAACCAAAGACCAAGCTCATCCTTTAGATTTCAAACGGTGGACAGTGTGGATCACATGACTTCCTGGACAAAGTTAAGGAAACCCAGGACACACTTTGGCCATGATTTTCTGTATTCTGCTTGTGTACTTGGCATGGATAGATTGACTACCAGTGCCCAGGAGTGTGCACCTCATCCCTGACACGAGGATTCAGGACAGGGTAGGAAGGTTTACACCTGAACCACGGGACCATTTTCCAGCAGACCATCCCTCTGTAGAAGCTGAAAGCTTAAAATTCTGGCTAAAATAATGAGCTCGAAGCAAAAATGTTTGACATTTGAAGGGAAGAGTTAAAAGCAAAAACCTATACTCTGAGAAATGTCTCTAAGTGGGTCCCAGGTTCTTGGACTGAATGGGTTTTGAAGGCTCTCTCTGAGGGCAAGGTGCCCGCTTCTCCCCAGGGTCTTCAGGGATGCAGACTGTACAGCCCTTATCCTCAAGAGGCTGCCCCTTCCACTGTTGAGTCTTTCCATCCAGAACTTCCCCCAGCTTCCTCCTCCAGGAATTTCTTCCTCCCCTGAGGGTACACTTTTGTCCTTGGAGCTGCACAGAATAAATGGAAAAGCCTGGATTTCAAGTGGCAGAAGCCAGTTCAAAGGCCGCTAGTGTGACTGGGCAAGTGTGGTAGCCACACTGGGCCTCAGCTCCCTGGAGACGGTACTCCTGGGAGAGGAGAGGTACTCCTCCCCACGGCTGAGGCCCAGGGCCATGAGTGTGGCCAGTGTCCAGTAAGTACTTGTTGAGTGAATGAATGAATGAATGAATGGGGATAATGCCAGCATGGCTGGAGACAGCATGGTGCTGTGGAATGAGCAGGTACGCTTTTCGTTGTTATCCCCACTTTATTAGATCTTGGGATGAAATATTTCGGAAGTTGTTGGGAAGGTTCCTTGGATGATGTATACAGAGCTTAAAGGAGACAGTCTCTGGGAAAGGGCTTTGTAAACTGTAAAGTGCTGTGCAATGATAAAATATCTGCTCCCCTTCGTGGGGCCTAATACACTCCGGGAGGCTGAAGGAAGCACTAAATAGGCTTTATCTTATTTATCTGATTTAATCCACAAAGGAAGTCAGTATGGGAGGGGCTATTTTTATCTTCATTACACAGTGAGGGAAACTGAGGCTCCCTTTGCAATTGTCAAGGGTCACGTGGCTCTGTGAAGTTGGCTGTGTCTTCAGTTTTAAAAAGCACACGGGGCTTCCACTCCTTCCACCTGTGAGGGCCACAGAGCAAGAGCTCTTCATGCCTCCGAGCCCTGCTCGCGCCCCTGCTCAGCCGGGCCAGGCCGTTCCCAGGCCCAGCAGGTTCCAGAAAGGAAACGATTCCCTGCTGTTTCTACTGGGAAAGAGCTTCGATCCACAGCAAACTTCTTTTAAAACAGGAGATTTATGGTCCTGTCAGACTCCTTTTCATGACAAATGTTTTCTAACTCCCTGTTTGCAATCCTGAAGTGAAATTCCCAGATAATATAACCCAGTCACACCCATCATGTAAGAAAAATCAGTGTAATGTCATAACTGAACCATAAAGATGGCATGAGGTCCAGCCACGTCAGGGAGGGAGCTCTGCTTTACTTAAGTCTGCGGATTCGAATGTTAGTGTCACCCCGAAACGCCCTGGCACATGTACTCAGAGTAACGTTCGACACATATCTGGGCTCTCCTCGCCGCCTGGTCCAGGTCCAGTCAAGTGGACACGTGAAATCCACCCTCACAGGCGGCGTCCAAACAAAATTACAAAGCCTGTACCCCAGGATCTGAAGTTTGGGAAGCACTCCTCTGACCCCGTCTCTGTTCCAAGGGTTTGGAGCTGACTTCCTGGGTGGTGTTGCTTAGTTCACAGGGACTGTGGTCCTCTGAGCCCTTCCCATCACTTCTGAGAAAATTATCCTGTAGCTTTCAGAGAATGTTACTGTTGGGGACACTCATTCTGGAGAGGTTGGAGCCACCTTCCGGTGGGCTGCCCACAGCTCCGCAGCCGCAGCTCAGGCTCCCTGCTGGCCCCCACCGGGACCCTGTGTCACAGCCAGCTCGGTCCTCTGAGGACAAAACGTCTACCCTGGAAGTCAGGGTCCTTAGACAGCCTGTCTCGATAATGGTAAGTCTGGCTTGGTGGTGACAAGGAGCACAGCTGTGATGTATGCAATATGACATCACCAGAGCTAGGATAGGGCCGTGCCTCATGGCCGTGAAGGCAGCTGGACATCATCATGACCCCTCTGGGCCCTGCTTGTTTAGAGGATGTTGCGCAGTGCCATCAATTTCACTAACCCACTGTCCACCCGGTGAATTTGTGTCCAAACCGCTCTCAGAAGCAGGATAAAACTCTTTTGAACAAGAGTTTTATCTGTTTGGCCTCTTAGACCTGAAGTGCCATTGCAGAAGAGAAAAGCAGTGACAGGCGCCTCAGTGGGATTGAAGAAGACACATCTTTTTCTTGGGCCGATGGCTTCCGAGTGGGGCAGTTTATACAAAGCGCCGCAAGTCGGCGCAGCTGGTTAGGCCCGCACCCCCCACCCGCACCCCGCTGCCTGAGAGGGTGGGGGCCGCCACCCTGGGACAGGGCCAGTCCGGCAGGACCACGGGGGAGTGGGGGAGGTTGATTCAGAAGTAATACCAGGCACAAAAAGAAGCACAGGATGCAAAAAAGTGATAGGATGAAAGCCGCAGGGACCTGTCCCCCGGGATGGAGGGAGGATGTGCCCTAGCGCCTGCATTCGTCTGCCCGGCAACCACAGAAACGGATTTTCGGACAGTTCTGGAGGCTGGGAGGGCCAAGCTGTCTGGTTTTCCCTGAGACCTCTCCCCTTGGCTTCGCAGTGAGTGGTCACCCTGCTGCGTCCTCAACATGGCCTTTCCTCCGAGTGCCCGCATCCCTGGTCTCTCCCTCTTCTTATAAGGACACCTATTGGGTCAGAGCCACACCCCCACAACCTCACTTAACCTTCGTTGCCTCCACAAAGAACCCATCTCCAAATGCAGTCGCATTGGGGGTTGAGCACCCAACATGTGAATTTGGTGGATATATAATTTAGTGCATAACAGTGCTTGTCTTCAGTTTTATCTGGCAGCTTTCGCTTATTTCCCTTAAACTATCAATAGTAAATGTGCCTCGTAATGGTCTCTTATGACTTAATAAACACCCATATTTCTTTGAACTTTAGGTCAGCCACATCTCTGCCGTACCCACTCCAGGGGTGTGCTTCACAAAGGTGCCAGTTCTGCCCTCGGGGCAGAGGATGTCTCCAAATTGCCCCCACCCTGCCCAGTTTTAAAAAGATTTTATTTAGTTACTTATTTTTAGAGAGAGGGGAAGGGAAGGAGAGAGAGAGGGAGAGAGACATTGCTATGTGAAAGAAACATCGATCTGTTGCTTCTCACATATCCCAACTGAGGACCTGGCCTGCAACCCAGGCATGTGCTCTGACTGGGAATTGAACTGGTGACCTTTCAGTTTGCAGGCTGGTGCTCAGTCTGCTGAGCTTCACCTACCAGGGCTCTAAATCTCGTTCAAGTGGCAACTGAAATCTCCCTCTCTCCCCTCATCCCTGAGCCTTGCAAGTTCACCAAGTCTGTTGAATGGGGAAAACAAGGAGGACTGTTCTGGTCGAGTTAGTCTGACCCCAGAGCTCACGCTTGCTGACGGTGCTCCCTCTGTGTATTCTACCCCCACCCCTGGGGGTTGGGGATGCCCTGAAATGCTTTGGGCACCAATTGGGTGGGGGAGTCTTGAAGATACAGATTCTATCGGAGTGAAATTTCTTAAATCTTCTTTTCATCCTTTAACTAGATTTTCTTAAATTTTTCAATCTGGAATTTTCCTGTAATTCTTGAGAGATTAACCTATTGAAAATGCACAATAATTATTGTGGCCTGAAATTTAAAACTGACATTCAGATGCATTGTATAGCTTCTGCATGAGGTGGTTAACACACCTCATTGCAAGGAGACTGAGCTACTGTAAGTTAAACCCCTGGCTTCAGGATCAGAAGCAGAGTCAGGACAAAACCCCTGATTTCTTGAACCTTGGGCCAAAGCCACTCGCAACTGGCCCATAAAGCTTTCCGAGAATCCCCGATCTGAGGATGGGCAGTATGAGATGCTTGAACGTGGAGAAGTTTGCAAACACGTTGCTTTGAACATGTAACTCCAACCGTCTCCTTACTTGTATTTGATGGTGTGACTGGGGTTTGACTCTGGCCTGTCATAGTTTTGGCTGACATCCCAGGCACTGAGAGAAAACACCAGTGTTTTTTGGAAGGGGCTCTGTTGGTGGCTTTCTTTATCCACATATCATCCAATGCACTCTGACTGAAGACCTCCTGTGGATTCTTGGACCCAAAGTGGCAGCCAGTGTAGAGATGGCCCTGGTGAGACGTGTGAGAGCGCATGCCCTTGGCTTTGGGTTCCTCACTGAGAGCGGTGGCAGCAGGATCGCTGTGAGAGGCCCCAGGGCAGAGGCCGTCGCCCGAGTGTCCAGTACTAGGGCTCCGCCTCGTCAGTCCAGGAACAGCCTCTGCTTGTTAACTGCCCCACTGCCCACCATGTGAGCCTGGGGCCTGCCATACAGAGGAGTTCCCCAGGTTTTCTGGATAGATTAAGTATATATGGACAGGAAAAGGAATGAGTGATTATAAGGGGAGATTATGTACCCAAACACTAACTCAGCTAGCTGCCCAAGTGCCAGGTTGCAATTTCAACTCTTTTAATGGATATCTCCACTCACAAGTTCCACAGGTGCCCTGAACTCAATATTTTCAAAATCCGACTCATCGCTTGCATCCTTCCCCAATCATCTTCTCCTTTAATCTGTCTTCATGAAAATGGCTTTCTCATCTCCAAAACAATAGTTTCAGAATCCCAAACTCCCCTCACACCCTGCCTTGGAACTGAAAACCAAGTCCTAACTGATGCTCCTTCAGAGAGTTCCCTGCCCCTCACTTGTCTCTCCCTCCACCCCTCTGTTGCTCTGCCCAGGCCTTCCTTAGCGCCCTGCACCTGGACAGTGGCCATGGCCCTCAGCCCCGCCTGTCTGCAGTTCCCCCTCCATTCGCCCACCTCGTGCATTGCACCAGCGTGACTTTGTAAGACACGGATCCCCTGCACTCACTCAACAGCCTACATATCTCAGAAAGGTTCCGTTGCTTATATTAATGGTTGGCAAATGTTTGGATGCTGTTCTTCATAATAAATAATTCTTAAAGGCATACCTCCAATATATGTATATTCATAATTATATATACAACTATATTAATGCATTATATATGTCATAAAACATATGCAAAAATCAAAACGAAAAAGGCCACATGAGCCTATGGGCATTCCCCATACATCCTCAAAGCCTCTGTATTTTTTCACTTCCTATTTTCATGTCCTAGAAATCTCTTCCCTCACTTCTCCAGATGATGAAACTCTGTGTCTTTCAAAACACTGCTTATTCATCACTCCCCTGACCGTGATTATTCACACAGATTTCCTCTGTGCGCCCCCTTTAAATGGTATGTAGATCCTTAACCTTCTCTTGTTGAGAATATTTTTAGGCAAGAAGAAGAAGGAACATATCAGGATGTAGGTCCATGTGGTTGCCAAGAACAAAATTGTAACACTAACATATCTTTCCTTTCCTGTCAAACATTCCCAAAAGGTGTTTTTTTCCCTCTCCCTTCATTGAACTTTCTTGTTGCTCCGGGTGAACTGCTTCCCCTTCAGATGAGCGTAGAAGCATGCAGCAGACGGACACCAAGTGGGAGGGGAGCAACTGAGGGAGACCGCCCGAGGAAATACTTCTGATATCGAGCAAGCAGGCTAACGGGATTTATACCAACACCAGGGTGAAGTTGGTATTTGTTTTCTCCCAGACCTGTAATTAATTCATGGAAATGCTGTAGGTTAACT
Source organism: Artibeus jamaicensis (assembly GCF_021234435.1). Taxonomy (NCBI): domain Eukaryota; kingdom Metazoa; phylum Chordata; class Mammalia; order Chiroptera; family Phyllostomidae; genus Artibeus; species Artibeus jamaicensis. The sequence goes on from NW_026521812.1 coordinate 23,504,842, forward strand.
TTTTTTGTTGTTAGTAAACTAGGATAATAGAACTGTTTTTTGAAATGAAAGCAGTGGCAACAACCTAGTCATTTCACAGTAGCGTGAACGGAAGATAATTACAGTTTGAGAGAGCGTCTCCATCCAGGGTGAGAATGAACATCGATGGCTGGTCCTGCCTTGGGATGGGGCAGGGGCAGTGGTGAGCGCAAACTGCAGAGTCTCTGTGGACCGCAGGGAGAGGGCAAGCATCCACTCCCCGGCCCCCGGCCAAGGAGAGGGCTTAACTCACTTCGTAGCTATTCCAACCAGTGTCCTACAGGGAATTGTGCAAATATGACAGTAACATTGTGACGGGACAAGAAAGGCCGATGCAGCGCTTCATTAATTTGTGTTCAGCTTCAGCAGAGAGCCTCGCAACCCCTGGGCAGTGGAGCAGGAGCACATTGGTCGACTGTAGGTGTTTTAATTACAGGTCCTGGGCATAGCTCCATGCTGTGGCAGCGGAGTGAGACCTGGGCTCACAAGGTTTAACCAAGCCAAGCTGTCCTCCTTGCCCTCGGCAGCCATGAAAAGGCCTTACTTGGAGGCCAGGGGCTGGGGGAGGGGAGGGAAATGTTTCCTTGAAGAGGAGGACTCCTGGTGGGCTGGCGTCCAACAGCAATTAGCTGCTTGGCTGTCAGCGCCTGTTTTAACAGAGTGGGGGCAGAGATGGGCAGAAATGGCTTGACCCCATAATGGATCTCAAAGCATTTTAAAAAGGCTCTTTTTCCTTTTGTTCCCTTTTCATAATTTGGCTTAAATACAGTGCAAAAATAAAGACATCATAAATCAAAAGCTGTTAGCACACATGACCCCTGAAATTTATGGGCATTAAGCAGAAAATGCTTAGAAACACTTCGCCAAATAATTCTCCAGTCCCCTAAGACTCATTTAAAGGTCCCTGCCTTCCCTCCTGTGGATTATGAATATTCACTGACTGCCAGCTACTTATTGCACAAGGGCACCTGAGCCCCAGGGTGGGGGCACCAACTCTTTCTTTGCCGTCGGACAGGCTGGTTGATCCTTATGGGGTGAAGCCTGCCTACCAACATCACATGGATGAAGAGCCAGGGACCAAGAGAAGGACGTGGCCACTGCCCTCAGATCAGTGAGGAGTCTGTTGGCACCAAGCTTCTGTCCCCATTTCCTCCACCTTGAGCCTGGGGTTGGAGGGCGGGAAGCTTCAGTGGGAGATGGTGGGATTAACTGGTAAGGGACCCACTGCCGGGCCAGGATGGGGACTTACTACTCAAAGCCAGCCACTTCTACGATGCTTCAGGGAGGTGAGTGCTGGCTTTGTAGCCCCAGGGCTAAGTCCTGGAGCACCAGGTGCAGATCAGCGAGCCCTCCAGGAGCCAGCGCTGTGGGGCAGAACTTCCCAGTTTACGCCCTGGATGGTGGTTATTGGGTCTCACTTCGTTAGTGAAGAAGTAGAAACCAGTTAGGGGTTTCTACTTACCCCTACACTTACATTTGTTGTCAAACCCGACATAATTATTGAGCACTCCTACAGGTGCGGCACATGGAATAACCTACTCAGCCATGCAGACAGACGGAGCCAGGCGAGAATGTGCCCGGGGTCTGAGGAGGACCACCTCCGGTAAACCTCCCTGCCCTCCTCCTGCCATGGCTTCCTCTCAGGGGCCACGCAGGGCGGCACCTCAACCCTCTGCTCCCTTAGGTTGGGGTTAACTCTTTTGTGTGTGTGTGTGTGATTGTGTCTTCTCCTCACTTAGGGCAAACTCTGTGGTGCAGTGTCGGGGTCTGGGCAGCCCAGGGTTTGGATTCCAGCCCTGCCACTGCCGAGGTGGCAAAGTCACCTCTTTCCATCTCTCTGAGCCTCACTCTCCCACTCCAAACACACACAGTGATACCTGTGTCACAGGTTGCTCTGAGGAGTGAATAAACTAATGTGTGTCTGTTGCCTGGCCCACAGGGGCTGTGCAATACTTGGAAGCTGTTCATGTCATCTCGTTTAGCACAGGGATTGTCACCTGAGCCCCTGCTCACTGTCCATGGGAACAGAATTTTTTCAGGACTGTTCCTGAGTTGAGGAGGGGCCCTCTGCATTGAAAGCTAATCTGGGAAAACATGGGAAGGCAACACGCAGAGGGCTGCTGGATGAATCTCATTTTATGCAGCAGGGAAAGAGAAGAGGGGACATCTCTTCAGACAGGCTTCGGAAGCTGGCGGGGACACAGATCCAGACCCCTAGCTGTGGCCTTCTCCACGGGAAGGCCAGGCTCGCCTGCTCTGACCCTGCACTGGTCCTGGCTCTCTCAGGAGACAATGCCTGTCACTTTCGGTGCCCTCGTTCTTATTTTAATCGGGAGTGTTGTATTTCAGAACCAGGCTCATTTCTCATCAGGTCTCATTGCCAGTATTATAGCTGCCATGAGCTGTCAGATCCAAGGACCCATAAACTAACCCATCACGGGTAACTCATCATACCCACAAACTTTCAGTTTATACCACTGTTCACCGAACTAAGTTGGAAAACTTATAGTTCCGAACGGCACAATCAAATTGACAGTGTGGCACTGGCTGGCGGTCTGGGCATCCTGAGGGTTTCAGGTACAGTTTGGCAGCTTTCACCCGACAGAGGCATCAGGGCCTGTAAAATCAGTCCAGGGTCAGAGGTTAAAGGTGTTGTATTAAATATTCCTGCAGTGGGACCCACCCCTCTCCTTTTGAAAACAAGGGCCTAAAACTTGTAAGGCGAGCTGCCGGATAAGGCCACAATCCCAGCTGTCCTCTCAGTCAGCACGGTGCGCTGTTGCGGACGGTGGTAGCTGGTGTTTCTCATTCATGTTTTTTTTCCTACTATCTATTGACATCCCTATATTTTAGGCACAGTCCTGAAATTTAAAAAATTTTTTAAAAATTCAGATGGGGTCCTAGTCTTTACAAAACTGATGGTACATTAGAGGGGCTGGCAAACATTTTCTGTAAAGGGCCAGATATGAAAATTTTAGGTTTCGGTGGTCACATGGGTTTGAGTGCAGCGCCCTCAGCAATGGTTCCATGCCTTCTCCACACCCCCCAATCTCCAGTCCTCACTCCCTCCCTCTAGACTATACCCTGCCTTCTCTCCCTGGGCCCATTCTCTCTTCACGTGTAAGAGGGCTAGTAATACCCACAGCACAGGTCACTGTGAGGATAAACTCCATTTAAACTCCATGTGTGAAGCCCTCACGCAGGCTCAGCTGCCACTTAAAAGTGTTGGTCTGCCTCCCTGCTATCCTTTCAGGTGAGTCTGAGAAAGTGGCCCCTCCTCCCCCAGGCCAACCCAACTACCTGCACTGCCACTTCCACCCAACGTCCTCTCCCAGACCTGTATCCGCTCAGCACTTCCTCTCCAACATTCAGCCTTCCCTCCTCCTTGCTACTCATCGCCTATACACACACTTAGGTCTCCTTTAAAAGAGGGATTTAAAGAAGAACATGATGGCCCTGGCTGGTGCAGCTCAGCGGATTGAGCGCGGGCCTGCTCACCAAACAACCATGGTTTGATTCCCAGTCAGGGCACATGCCAGGGTTGCAGGCCAGTTCCCAGCAGGGGACGCATGAGAAGCAACCACACATTGATGTTTCTCTCCCTCCTTCCCTTCCCCTCTAAAGATAAATTAAAAAAAGAAGAAAAAAGAAAAGAAAAGAACATGATGAGGGAGGAGGAGGAGGAACCTCAGTTTGACCTTACACCCTGCCCCAGCCACCATTCTTTTCCTCTTTCATCCAATCAGCCTCCACTGCCTTCATTTTCCCATTGTCTCTCTTTGTTAATTTATATTTAAAAATATTTTATTTAGTTTTAGAGAGACAGGAAGGGAGGGAGAAAGAGAGGGAGAGAAACATCGATTGGCTGCCTCTTACACACGCTCGACTGGGGCCCTGGCCCACAACCCAGTCATGTGCCCTGATGAGGAATCAAATGTGTGACTTTTTGGTTTTTATGGGACAACGCTCAACCCATTGAGCCACGCCAGCCAGGGCTGTGAATTTCTTTCTTCCTTGTGTTTTTTCCTTCTTGGAGGCATACTGTGTCTTAGAAAAGGAGGGTTTAGGGTCAGACACACAGCTCCGCTGTCTGACTTACGCAGCACCAGTGTTCTCGTCTATGGAATGGGAGCAACGAGGCCGCCCTCCTGAGGGGTTATGAGAATTCACCCAGGTGGACAATCAAAGGCACCGTGACAGAGCTTGGCAGGTGCCACTCAGTATATCTCTGTTCTTTTTCTCCCCCACAAGCTGCTTAAGGAAGGTCGGGGGCCTCTGTCCTCAGGAAGAGTGGGGAGAGGGTAGACAGGGGCTGTTTATTGTCCCAAAGCCCCCAACACCATCTGGTGAGGTGGGAAAATACACCCAGACTGTTCTCCCATCTTTGTTAAAACTTGGAAAAAAGGAATGTGAGATTCTAGTCATGACAAACTGAATAGGTGCCCAGTTAATTTCATGAACTAATTAATTAATCTACTCAACATACACTTGTTCAGCATCAGCTATAAGTTCACCCCTGTGAAAGGCCTGGGGAATATCAAGGTAGTTTCTGCTTAAGAGAGGCTCTCAGTCTGGTTGCGCATGCAGAGTTGGCCAGTCCCTGGATTCCTGTCACTGAGAATGAGCTGCCGGGGTGAGCACCCACCAAGTGCTGGTAAATGCAAAACGGGAATGGCCCTCTGCTGGATGAGGTGGGGAGGGCAGCTTGTCGAGGAAAAGCCCTGTAAGCCACCTGGAGGGATGACTTTGAGTCAGGCCGGAGGGAGGCGGGAAGGGGTTCTGCTCAGGGGGTTGCTGTCATGCATCAGTGGAGCACTCCCGGGGTCCGACTGCAGAGACATAAGGCGAGAAAGGCAGGCTGAAGGGGCAAGTCGCACCCGATCCTCCTCTAGAAACATCAAGGCTTATCCTTCCATGTGGAGGGGAAAGTGGACTGTCCCACGTAAATCCAGAGGACAGAGGTAAGGCCGGAAGAGAGACATTTCTGGGAGGCAGAGCTCAGCTCAGGATTAGGAAGGGGTGAGTCACAGTTGGTCAGGTCTAGCCATGGAGCAGGCCTCGACCGCCCGTGTGTGCGAGCAGGGACCGGGGCACGGGCCTCCTCTGCCAAGTACAGAAGGAATTCTATATTTGTGGGGGGAGAGATGCACTTGATTCCCAGCCCATTCCCACCCCCGGGCCTCCTCCCCCCGCGCCGCTGGCCTGTGCTGGCTCTCACCCCTCAACTGGGGAGCCAGTGGGGCTTACACACAGATGAGGCCTGGTGTCCATCTCAGCTCTGGGAACCCCAGAGAACCCCAGTTGTGCTACATTTTTGTTTTTCCTTTCGAGGAATAGAAAAAAAACAGGACAACTGGATAATATCCTCTGCTAGAAGTTTAGATGCGTGCGTGTGTGTACATACACATACACACATATATATAGGGATAAAAGATTGTGTTTTGATTCCAAATATGAGGTCTGTTTAGAATGCATAAACAACATACTGCAGTTCGAACCCGGCCCACGCCCTCTCCTGACCCCCCGGGACTCCCCTTTGGACAACCTGCCTCTGAAAGGCTGACACTGAAGCCTCCAAGCCAAGCCCCAGGCCACCGTCGTGCCCCACAGGGCCTGGCCTCCAAAAAATGGGCATTCTGCCAGGACTTCATTTTGTAGCAAGCTGTTGAGGATTATTTATTTATTTTAATTACTTTTTTGAGTTATACAAGTCGTACACACACAGGGCCATGTTTAGCATGAAAATTAGTCAATTAGTGCAGAACCCGTGCAGCTGAGCTCACGGCCGAGACACTAGAGCGAGCCGTCAGAACGTGAGGCGCTGCGCTCCTGTGCTCGGCACCGCAACCTCCGGCGGCTCTGCAGCTTGTCGGAAAGAGGATGGTGCTGGTCAGCGACCTGTAGGGCACTAAATGCTCTGGCCCCACTTGCTCTCTCACCTCGTCTCCTCTCCCACCCCTGCCACTCCCCATATCCCTGTGCTCGAGCACATCAAGGGTACCTCCACCACAGGGCTCTTGCACTTGCTGTTTTCTCCACCTGGGACCCTCCTCACTCACAGAGCTCCATCTCTCACTCTCCAAGTTCCTTGGGGTCTCTGCTCAGGTATCGTTCAGAGAGAGGCCTTCCCGGACCACCAATGTAAAATAACACGTCCACCGCCATCGGCGATCCCCCTCTCCTGGCGTGTTGCCCGTGTGTTGTCTGTCTCTCCCCCTTGGAATTAAGTTCATGAGACCAGTGACCTTTTGTTTTTGTTCCTAGTATATTCTTTGCGTCCAGAACACTGACATATGGTAGGTACTTGAGCACCTAATATTTGTTGATTAAAGGAATGAATGAGTGAAGATTATAATAAAATGTAAGAATTTCTTTTTCCAGACTTTAATGTGCTACTCACTCCCATTCCACGTTTCTCAGTTCTTAGCAATGTAACAGCGCATCCTTCTAAAATTTCCCTTTGCATCTGCAAGACTACCTAGAGGCTTCTGCTTCCAGGTAGGATGTAGGAGGGTGTGAAAGACTTTTGGTTATGGGAAGCAATAAGAATGACCTGGAAAAATGAAACCATTCTTTTTAATGGGACTGGTGAAAAGTGACGGATACAAAGAAATCTTTGTGAACTATATTGCAGAGAAAAACGAGCCCTTCCTAGGTGTGGCAGAGAACTTGAGCCTTCACACCTGGGGAGTGGGCAGGTGCAGCCCTCTGGAAGGCTGACTCTGAGTGCCCCAGGCCAGGGAGGGCGGAGGAGTGGGGCCTGCAGGAGTGGGGAACGGTGTGAGCAACGCCACCACTGTCTGGGGACAGTGAGAGTGAGACCAGGTTTGGGACGGAGGAGAGGACCTGCATAGGAGAGGGGATTTACAGGAGATCAATCTGGCCTTCTCTAATGGTGCAGGCTGCTGGGGGGTGGGGACTGGAATCTGAAACTCCCTTGGGCTCAGTCAGAAGACTGTATCAGGAATTCGAACAGGGAAGATTTCACATAAAGAATTGGTAACTGCACGAAAGGTGGCTAACGACTGAAAGAGGGAAAGGAGGACTCTGGAGCAGTCACTGCAGAGAGCAGCGACTGTCCCTAAAGCTGAAGGGGGAGGAAGTCGTGAGGAAACTTAGCAGCTCAGAGGAGGGGCTCCTGCAAAGCTGAGACCCAGACCTCTGTGGCGGTGGCATAGACAAGGTGCAGGCACCTGCTGCCAGGCCAGAGACCCGCAGTCCTCTCTAAGAAAAGCTGCCCAGACCCCTGCAGACTGACCCACTCGCCACCTAGTAGCAAAACAAAACACTAGAAGAGGGAAAAGTCCCCTCTTTCTCTTTCAGCTTGCAGTATTCTCCAACACCCTCCTTTGACAGGGCCTCACATTCAGCCAACTGGCCAGGGGGATGTGTGGTCTGTAGAACCGAGGCCCAGGACCACAGAGCAGAGCAAAGGAAGGTGTTCTGATGCTGACAAGTGATAAATAAATAAGTGGCACAAAAATATATACATGAAAACCCCAATAAAGTCATCTCCCCCTTTCCGAATCTTACTGAAACGGCATCAGTGTGGGGAGGGGCAGCTAAGCAGAGAAAAATCATGTAGTTTCAGGCATTCTAGCTTGTTGATTCTGGGGCCTTGTAACAGTTGAATTCAAAAGTAAACAAAAAATTGAGGAACCTAGTTGGGAGCTGGGCAAACCACAGGCAAACTCAGTCTGAATGAATAACACTGCAGCTCAAAGTCCAGGTGAAACCCAATAGCCACCCGACAGAGGAACGGGCTTGCAACCCCAGGAAAGGAACAAAACCGAGAAAAAAATCATGTTTCATTCTCCACAATTTTTCTACACATAGTTAGTTCCTGGAGTACAATATTTAAAAATAGATATGCAAAGAAGGAGAAAAATGTCACTCATGAGAGAGAAAATGTAGACAATAGGAACATATCCACAGATGGCCCAGATATTGGAATTGTCAGATAAATACTTTAAAATAACTATTAAAATTTTTTAAAAACAAAAAAAAATTTTATATTTCAGGAGAGAAATGGAAACTCTAAAAATAAATAAAAGGAAATGAACATTTTAGAACTAAAAATAAAACATAAGACAAAATGCTTTGGAGGAAGACTAAAGAAGCCATAAGTAAATGGAGAACTATACCTCGTGTGCAGATTATAAGACTTAGTATTGGTCAAATTTCAGTTCTCCCTAAATTGATTTGTGGATTCAACCCATTCCCTATCAAAATGCCAGCAGGTTTATTACACTTACATGGAAATTTAAATGTAAATTATGAAATAACCTTCAAAATTGAGAATAAAGTTGGAGAACTCACATTACCAGATTTTAAGACTTACTGTAGAGTAAATCAAAGAGTTTGGTATTGGCGTGTGTATAGATAAGTATGTCAATGAAATTAAGTAAACGGTCCAGAAACATTCAAATTCTTATGGCTAATTGATTTTGACAAAGGTGCCAAAGCAATTCAATGGGGAAAAAAAAAGTCTTTTCTAGAAATTGTTTTGAGATGACTGGATATCTGTTATGTGGGAAGAATGAATCTTGAACCTTATCTCACATCACACCCAATAATTAATTTGAGATGACTCACATACCTTAAACTATAGTAAGTTAAACCACAAAGCTTTTTAAATTAGAAGAAAACAAGAATATCTTCATGACCTTGGGGTAGGAAAAAGTTCTAGGAGAGGACATGAAAACTACTGACCATAAAACAAGAGGTTACTATTTTGGACTTCATCAACATTTTTATAATGTGCTTATTAAAAGACACTATTTAAAGAGTAGTAAACAGGCAAACCACAGCCTGGGACAGGAGTCTTGCAGTTACTGTACATTAGACAAAGGACTTGCATCCAAAATATATTATGAACTTGTACAGCTCAATAATAAAAAGGCAAGCAACCCAATAATTATTTGGGCAAAACTTGAACATGCAGTTCAAACAGAAGACATGAAAATGGCTAATGCGCACACAGAAAGGTGCTCATCACTACATCTGCTCATCTGGGCAATGCAAACTCACTTCCAGCCACCAGACCAGCGGCACTGGTGTTGGTTGAAGACATGGAGCCCGTGGCCAGTAGAGTGAGACGGTGGGACCGCTGAAGAACTGTTCAGCAGTCCTTATAAAGTTCACCATACACCTGTCCTGTGACCCAACAATCCCACTCTTGAGTATTTACTGAAGAAAATGAAAACGTATGTCCACAGGAAAAAAAAGACGGTACGTGAGTGTTTCCAGCTGATTTATTAAAAAATCTTAAAAATGGAAACAATCTAAATGTCAACAGGTGAATGGATTAACAGGTTGTGGTGTGCTCTGTCTGCAGGGTGGCTGGCCGCCAGCCACCAGAAGCTAGAAAGAGGTGCAACACAGATTCGTAGATTATCGCTCAGGGACCCCAGAAGGAACCAGCCCTGCAGGAAGCCTTGATTTCAGACTTCTGGCCTCCTGAGCTGCAAGACAACACGTTTCTCTAATTCCAAGCCACCAAGTTTGTGGCAATTAATCAGGACAGTGCCAGGAAACTCATACACTCCTCAACCAGGTTACCAAAGAATGCAGTTTTAAGTGCTCACCCATCTGGCATGCTCAGGTAGATTTTAATAAAAAAAACTAAACAAAATGTACTTTAAAAATGCATGCCTTTTCTTATATACAGTTGGGCAACACACAAAAGGAGGAAGCATACACACTCTTTGGCTGTTTCTCATCATTGTTTCCTAATGAAACAATAAATTCTGGAGACAATTCTCCATGAGCACACGGAGAAGCTGGGCTGTGCCCGCTGGGCTGCTCCAGGAGCAGGGATTAGTTTTTCTAAAGACTGCACCATATTCCAGGTTATGGATTTACCATGATTTATTTTGCCAGTCCAGTTCAATTAGATGGAGGTTTATTAAATGCCTCATCCTGAGCACTTCAGTTTAAATCCGTTCAATCCAATCCAGTGCAGACCAATTCGGTAAGCGTCCACTGAGTGCCTTCTTTGTGCCAGTCACTCCGCTGCAATCACATTGGTTTCATCTTAACTGGCTACCTCTGCCCCTCAGGTCTCATCACAAAGATACTTCTTGAAAATCTATTATGCAATATGACAAGAGACTGATAATAAGACCATAGTAAAAGAGATTGATAATGGAATGGCTCTGATGTCCTTACTAAATTGGGCTGCTTAGAATTTGGGATTTTCCCCAGGTAGGCAGGAGTAACTAACTCATCCTGAAAGAAGTGACAGCGCAGATGAGACAGAGAATGGATCGCATCTGGTTCACAGTAAGAAAGCTGCCGAGAAGCAGGCAGGGGGCACCCAAATGGCGTGGCCTGCAGTGGTTCGGCTTGTGTTAAGTACTAGATCGTCATCTTGTATGTTTCCCGATTATTGGTTCTGTGTGTCGTATGCATGCAGGGGCTTCCTGTCCTGTGGAATAAATAGCCACTGGCTATAATGCATGGCATCTCATTCAGTTCTTCTTGCTGCCGATGTGAGAAAGCACATTAAACTGCTGCTCTTCTGCTTTCGAGTTAGACTGAATCTTAGATAATGAGAATTCCGAGTAATCATCTCTGTGATTAACTGGACGCAGTGTGAGAGTGGACCACACAGGAGATGGGAGTCATTGGGAACCACCTCGGACGCTGCCAGATACCTCCTGGCTCTGCCTTGCGGTGCCACACCGCAGGGGAATAATCTGTCCCTTCTCCAGGCTAAGTTCCCTCAGTTGTTTCACATGTTCCACAAAGGAGAGTTCCCATATGTCTTTGTCCCCTCATTTTGGATTCAATATTGACTTTCATTCTTATCCCCGGAAACAAGTGTAAAACTCCAGATGTTCCGTGAACAAGGGCACTATGCAACCTATATTCCCAAGAGCTTTTAGGTGACATGGCCCACGTCATAGCCTCAAGGAGACTTGTCATTAACTACAGTTCCTAGATCTTTACACCCAGGAAGCCCTTCCTGTAAGTCTCCTATACATCTGGACAAGACATTTCAGCTATTCTGTCTTTTTAAACTTCCATTCGATTGGGTCCATCTGGCTAAAACATTTTGAATTTTACTTCTATCATCTGCAGCATCAGCTGCCCCTCCCAGACTTGTCTCGTCTGCACATTTGATAGGCCTGCCTTCTAACTCTTCATACGTGTCCCCAGGGAGAACACACCGAGAACTGGAGACGAGGGGCATGCCACTGGAGACAGCCTGCAGATCGCTGCTGTCGTTTGAGTCATGCAACTTGGACCTGGGTGGTGTCTCTGTAGTTACGATTCTACCCCAAAGTAGTATCCTCTGCTCGCATGTGCCGTCTGATCTACAAAATTATCTTGGGAAATTTTGTCACATACTTTGCAGTAATCAAGGTGGTCCAAAGTTATAGCAGTCGTCTGATTTCCAAGCAAACTCCTGTTGCCCCGCCCCCCTGCCCAGGAAATCTAGTCAGGCTAAGCCTTACACTGCAGGGACTAGGTCTGGGGGCCGGTGTTCCAACCTCAGTGGCTGCCACGTTGTTTTACAAGAACTTACCGACTTAACAATCAGTTCTGTGACTTGTTATTCAGGATCAGAATCTGACCTGTTTTGAAAATTGGGATTAAAACATACCCTTCTCTTCTTCTGGCACTTCTTTCTTTTGTGCAGTGTCTCAGAAATTTCGAACCGCAGCTCAGAGACCCTCTCCGTAAACCCCAGCTCTGGCAGCAGCAGCCTGTGCTGTTGTCGAGCCCGGAGAGGTTTAAGCTCACCGAAGTGAGCAGCAGCTGTCGAAACCTCGGCCGCCACCTGGGGCTGCCGTTCTGCCATCCCACTGCCACCTGTGCGTGCCCTCCGTCTACTTTAGGCAGTGGGCTAATGCTGGCCTTGTCCTTGATCTGAAAAATAAAACCCCGCCCAACGACACACCCCCGTCGTTTAGTGCTCTTTGGCTCCTGCAGCTCCTCTGCACTTTGATGGCTGCAGAGACTTTTCTGGCTGGCTCCTGCGGGCTGTGAGAATGCAGGGTTTGTCCCAGACCAGGCCCACCAGCCGCTGCAGGCGCTTTTCTGCTGGTGCTTGTCCTGACGCCCCTTGGTGTCTCCAGGGTCTGGTGCAAATGCCTCGCGCCTGGTGAAGCGTTCGATAAATATTCATATGGCTATAGATTTTTAAAAGGTAAACTTGGAAAGCTAATTAAGAATTGATTTAACTGCTGTTGCCCAGCCTCGGGAGAACTTTGAGAAGGGGGAAGATCTGGAGAATCATCCAGGAAGCCCGTGCTGGCTGATGGCTGACCCACTGGAGAGGGAGCAAGAGTCATTATTTTTTCCTTTTTTGACCTTTCCTTTAGCAACCAAAATGTGGAAGGCCACAAGTGCATCGTTGTATCATTCCCCTCCCCTCTTTCTCTCTGTGAGTCAATCACATTGTGCTTGCTGAGCGCTCCCTGTCTGCCAGGCGCTGGGAAGTCACGGACATTTTCACGCAGCCCAGATCCGGCCGCAGTAATGATATCACTGTCTCATCAGGATGTGCGTGTGAGGCTTCTAGGCTTTTTGTCTTCAGGGGTCCACTTTAAAAATGTAACATCTCCAGCCAGAAACAAAAGCCCTGGGAGATGCTGCCCCTTGAATCTCGCAGTTAACGTTGCGTTAACCGGGTGCAGGTGGAGGGAGGCTGGGCTGGGCGTGGGCCGTGCACCCTCTGGCAGGACACAGAGCCCTTCTGAGCTGGGAGCACATGATAATACTTGCCTCAGAGGCTTGTAGTGAGAGTTCACGAAGGCATGTATGTGTGTCTGTACGCTTCATTCGTTTGGTTAGTATTCACCCACTGTTTGCTGCCTCATCGGCCCTGTGAGCTGTGTCCTGTGTGTAGCTGTCTATTGGGGGCTGTGCCCGAAGCAGGAGAATGCAAGTGTGAGGGGACTTGCTGACCAGGGCTGGAAGGATTGGGAATCCGGCCTCGCGGACAGTTCAGGGATGGGGCTGCTCGGCTGTGGGCTGGTGGGCCTGGCCCACAGAGACTCTGTGTCTGTGGTTGTTGGCCAGCCCTCCCTGTTACACTGAGTGTGTGGTTTGACTGCTTCTCCTCCTCAGGTGACTTGCCAGGGTCATCAAGCTCAGAGCCATCTGGGAGACTGAGACTGAGAAGCTGTGTGTTGACAACATGGACGTGTACAACGTACCAGTGTGTGTGTGTGTGTGTGTGTGTGTGTGCGTGCCCGGTGGGGGCACTCGAGCCGCTGACCTGTAGATGGTCTGCTGCCCTTCCCTCCTCCCGACAGTGCCTGGGTTCATCTTCAGGCCCCCAGTGGGCCCTGCACACGGATTGGCACACAGCAGGCGCCCAGAAACTATTCGCTGAATGATGGGAGCGGTGAGTAAGGGGAGAAAATCTGCTGCTGGCCAGCACATCTCTCTTGAGGCTCAGAAGTTGCTTTTTGGCCCTGGTCTTGTAGTGTTGTGAAGGCTACAGGGCCACCACACTGTGTGGCCTTTGGGATCACTGGTCAGAGAAATAGTGACCTGCCTCCCCCCACCCCGTCCATGTCCTTGGTGGGCTGATGCTATGACGACAGTTAACAGGACAGTGAGAAGCCTTTGTGGTCCTCAGTGATCAAAAGCAAATTAGGACTGCATTTGGTTTTCCTTCCTTTCAGTTAGGAAAGAATGACCGGGGAGAGTTTTCCTGTACTCCTTGTTCCAACCCCCCTTCCCTTCACCCATTCTCTTCCCTGACCCAGTAATAGTTTGCCATCCTCATATTTGAAGGCCCAGGAGTTTTTCTTTATAAAAAGGGGAGAATGGCCCTTTGCCTAGTGACCACATGTATGGATGATGGATGGGGACAGTGCCAGGCACCAAGCCCCCCACCTTTTCTCCCAGCCTCACAGATTCCTCGAGGCCTCTGAAGCCTCCCCAAGCCAGGGCGGGGGCAGTGCCCCCCACCCCCTCCATGAGGCAGGTGTGGTCTGGCTGGGAGATAGGCCTATGCAGGGAGCTGCTCTGCAGGAAGGGTGTGGGGCGTGGTTTTCTCTGGATGCATTTGTGTATATTTCCTTAGCTTGGTTAATAAAAAACACATGTTTTTGTATTGTGTTGTTTTTTGGGGCCCTGCAAACAAGTTGGTTGCGAAATAGGGTTCTTATCAACTCTGTCCTTTGCAGAGAGAACAAAAGATAAGAATCATTTGTTTGGGAATAGCAGCAATTTAGATCAGACAGAGCTTGACAGATTACAATGGGCTCTCATGGGCATTTTCTCACTGGGTCTTCAAGGCAGACTGGGGATGGGACCCTGGCAAGTCCTGGCATCTCATCTGGTAGGTCAGGACACTGGTGCCCAAGGGTCACATTGCTACTCCTCGCTGCTACTCCAAGCCGGATCTCCTGATCCTTGCTTGCCGGCTCCTGACCACTTTCTCCTCCCACTGGCCCCTTGATCACAGAAACATGGTTCTTAGCTATCGGGGAGGCAAAGATTTCAGCTACTAAACATGGAGAGACAAAATCAGTTTCAAGATAACCGTGCACTTGCTCTTGACTTTCACCTCTAAAACCCATCTCTCCTTAACTAGCCTGTGAAGGGAAGGCGTTGATTCCTGGGTGGTTCACATTTGTTTTCTGCTGACGGCTGTATTGTGTGCATGTGGGTTCAAGGTGGTGCATTTTTCTTAGGCAGTGAGACTGTGAGTTCTTCGAGGGCAAACATTGAGTTGCTAGTCTCTTTACATAGTGCTAGTGAGGCGCCTTAGATACTTCAAGGTTTTACGAAGAGTATCATAATGAAGATATCATAGTTACACATTTCTCTACTTCAGTCTGAATAGATTTGTGTGAAAAGGTTTGCATTGGAAACATTGCTGCCCAAAGAAGCCCCGTGCGAAGTCCTTGAGGAATTCACACATCCCCAGGGCTGGTGAATGGAGCTGTACTGTGTAAGGCACCAACTTAAAGGGCTACGCCCGGTGTTATTAGAATCTCGTGGTTTTAATGTTCAAGCTTTAAGAAGGTTTCTTGGCAAAGTATTTTATAGAAATCTAGGTGTACAATTGGTTTATAGTATAAAAAATTATCTTGAAAAGGGGTTTTCTTTGTAGATAAAGATTGAGTCAGAAACAACCAAAACACCAAACCACCAGTGCTTTCTCAAAACTAAATGTGAAGTATAAATAGAGAACAAAACAGGAAGCAGTGGTTTGCAAAAAAAAGAGAAATACTTGAAGCTGCTCGAAAAGGTGCCTGTCCTTACAGTGTAGCATGTGCCTTCGGAGCCTGCTGAGCACAGTCTCCTCCCCGCGGGGACTCGCACCTGCCAGCAAACGTTGCTTCACTGCTACCTGCAAAACTTTTCACTAATCTTTTAAAATTTTATGGACCAGTCTGTGTGCCGGAGGCACTGACTAAAGAAGTGTGTTCTCCTACCTATCCAGGTATCACGTGCTGCGCGAATTGATTGGGTGGCCTCAAACCGCCGAAGCATTCACTGTCAGGATCCTCTCTTTATATCCTTCAGGGACTTGGGAGAGTGTGGGAGATGTGGTTCGAAGGGTTAGGTTTCCCTCCCATCCCTTCTGACCAGCTCCATTTCCAGCTCCCCCCATGCACCCCAGGGCTGACCCTGGGAGGCAGCTGCAGGATTTGTGCCAAGAGCCCTGTGGCAGAATCTGACACCTGCCCGCTAATGAGTGACCTCACGAAAGCTCTTTGGGCCTCGGCTCTGCTGTGAATCCAAGGACACTCATCTCCCAGTGTCATGAAAATTAATGGAGATGAGGTAGTTGGAGATCCATTTGGAGCATGTGGTGCCTTGTGTCTTGTTGGGGAGGACTTCCATGTGGAAAGTGGCTGGCAGGGGACAGAGTTCTGGGCCTGATGGTGACCAGTGCCTTGGACTGGATCTTGTTGCCTCAGTGCTGGGGATGGCGAGCAGTCCTGGAAGAGGGCATGGGTTGCGGATCACTCATGCATTCATTCTCTCGTTCATTATGCATTATCTGTTTGCTAAACATTTGGTAAGTCCCTAAGATGTGCCAGATGCTGAATTAGGTGGGATACAGTGACCAAGACATAGTTCGTGCCTCCTTCAAGAAGCTCATGTGTATTAGCAGAGACAGGAAAGGATGCAAATAAATAGAATGGCTGGAGATACTCTGATCAGAACTGTTCTATCACAGCTGCAGAGAAGGATGCTGAGTATAAACATTTCATCCAGGCAGAGCTGTGCTGGAGGAGTCCCTGGCAAGCCACCTCCTTGAGAAATACGTCTTTGAAGGTGGCTCCTTTTCATCTAACTGTTTCAGGCAGAAGCTGCTGCCTTTGGGGGGAGCAGATAGAGCTTTCTCTTGAAGAGCTGAGCAGATCCAGCAATGCCGGCCGACTGCCTCCACCTTAGAGGAAACCTTGAGTGGGGCACTTACCTTGCGTTCTACCTCCACCTTCTGTTCAGATTGCAAGTAGGTCAGTTCCATGGTTATGGCCTAGCCCAGGAGAACCTCCTGGAATGAGAGAAGAATAGGTGAAGGGGGTAAACCCCAGGGTCTACATATGGGGTGGGGGCCCTTCAGTGTGGCTGTCCTCTGGGATCTGTAGTAAAGGGGGAGGGTGCAAAGACTCCCTCAGGGAGCGCCAGGTGGCAGGGACCTGGTGAGGAAGAGGGGCAGAGGAGCTGGTGGCCCCACGCTCTGACTTGCCTTCCGTTGTCCTGTGGCCCCCGAGAATCTCAGCCCCACAGGACCTCTTCTCTCTGAGTGTCCTGGGCTCTTCGGGCCTCACCCTCGAGGTGCTGGTTGCCTCAGACCTGTCCCCGCACCACATCCTCTCTCTCCTCCTCTGCAAAGGCAGGAGGGAAGGCAGGGGCCGGGCTCTCTGCTGTGGCACCAGCCACCTTGCAGGCTCCCCATAGGCTGCACAGACGGGGCCGGCCTGCAGCTCACCTGTCTTCGCAGAATCCCTGTGACCCTCCCAGAACAAGAGAGCATGGGAGGCCTGGGAGGAGCTGCTGCCAGGCCATTTGCTGCTTGCTCCGTTTGTCCCCCGAGGCTGCTCTAGGACAATTTCTCATTTCTTCTTGGTGCCGATGAGCCCTGGGGCCTTGCCAGGCTCTCCCTTAGGGGGCGGCCGTGGGCTATGAAATTGCTTTGCCACAGCGTGATAGCTCCTCAGCCACAGGGCGCCACACCTCTTGGATAGCTGTCACCTGGCCCCTTTTGTTTCTGTGTCATCTTGTGGGACAAGAGTAGGTCTCTTCTTGCTTTTGCTCTCTATGTGAGTAAGAAACTATCTAAATCTGAGAAGGGTTTCTTGCCATTTTATCTACAAATTTTAGGGCTTCACTGGACAGGGAGTTTAGAGATCCCATCCTGTAGAGACCACAGCGCTGAGTCCCAGAGACATTAGGTGGCTGGTCTTCATCTCTCGGCTGATTAGGAGTGGAGCCAGGACTGAGTCACTTTCACCGGCACCTAAGAAGGTGCCTCAGGTGCCACGAACGCCCACTGCAGTGGCCACTGGTCCGCTCAGTCAGGTCTTTGGGGTTCTTGGGCATCCTGGTCGGGGCCAGTGCCCCCAACTGTGGTGCATGAGGAATGTGGCACCCACTCCTGTCGGGGTGCAGAGCACCTGGCCCTCCTGCCTCCCACAGGCCAGTGCAGCTGGCAGAGCCGCCCACCCACTCATCTCTGGAGTAACAGGTGGCAGATTAGGTTTATTGATTTGTTTCTCTATATTTTTTGAATACACGAAAAATACAAAAGGTAGGAGACAGCATGCAGAGAAAAGTCCTTTCCCCTTCCAGCCTCTAGAATGCCAGTCCCCACTGCCTTCCTCCAAGATGATTGCCACTGTTGTAAACACTTCCAGAGATACCGTATGGATGCATATGTGTGTGTGTGTGTACCTGCAGCATGTATCTTCCTCACCTACTCTGTGGCAGCGTGCCATAGATGCCACAATGTGAACTTCAACCTTGATCTTGAAGATCACTCGCTCTCATTTTTCTTAGCTCTGATTCTGCTGACTGCAGCCACAGCCGGTTCCTCCTCACAGCCTGTAGATTGGCATGTAGGCTTGTCCCCAGGTGTGGCCGCAGACAGGCAGGTTCCATCTTTTGAGACAGCAGGAAAGATAGGAAATTTCCGAAGGGGGCTTTCTTACAGGCTTCCCATTCTGCTGGGTCATTAGCTGACCTGCCTAAAGGGCAGGCAGATGCCAACCTTTTCCATGTCTGTCTGCCTGTCTGGCCCTAACTAGGAAATCTCTTTAGCATTTAGGACACTAGTTTTTAATGCTGGAAATGGCTGCATGGTGATGGAGGAGCACAAACAGGAGACTGCAAACTAGCCACAGGCCAGCAGTTGCCACAGCCCCTCAGCTAGAGGGGCAGAGGGAGGAGGCGGGGTAGCAGAGAGCAGGGCCAGGTCACCCAACAGGGTGTGGAGTGCGTGGCTCTCCAGTGGGAGCTAGCAAAGCAAAGAGGGAGGGCGATTGCTTCCCTTGCTTTACCCATGCCAACCCCACCCTCCAAACTCAGATGAACACCTCCCTTTGGGCAAACTCTAGCAGCCGGCTGTCACAGAAACCTTGGAAAACAGCTTGGGGGCGGGGGAGGCTGGTCCTTTCACACAGGGAATTGCAGGGACAGCGTGAAGGACGGAGATGAGAGAGACAGACCCAGGGCCAGCCCATAGGAGTCTCTGAGGGCTGTCTTCTGCAAGGATGTCACCTCCTTGGGAAAGGCCCGTCAGTATGGGGGACACGATTCAAAGGGAAGGGGTGGATGCCTGGAACAGGAAGGCGGCAGCTAGATCCTCCAGGGTCTAGAATAGAATAACTGGCATTTTATTCTGTTTACCGTTGCTCTCCGAGGCTGGCGGGCCCAGGTGTGGTGCTGGAATAAGAAGCAGCTTCTCTCTTTTTCCTGTGCTGGCTGAGGGGACAGGCAGGCCCCAGCAAATAGGTATCAGCGTACAGCTCAGTGGGGGCCAGCCAGTGAGTTAGTCATACTTCTGATGTGCCTGTGTCTCATGCTTTCAGATGCTGTAACGTTTTCCCAAATCCCACAGGTTGCAATGGGTGTTTCCCGCACGTCACTATGTCTCTGCTCTTGGTTCAAGTATCTCTCCTCCTTCCCCTCAAATATGAGTCTTGGCTTTCTGTCACTCTGGCTGCTATGCCCTGACTGGGTGCAGGAAAGGTTTCAGTACTGGGAAGGGACTTTCATATGTTCGGCTAAGGGTAGAATGGGTTTGACAGGCTTTTAGCATCTCCTTCACAGCAGATGGCCCATTTGAGGGAGGCGCCCCCACACTCTATTGAACAACAGAGTTCAGAGTTCTCCCTGTGACAGAGGAGGCACCTGTGTCTGGACATCTCTGTGGACTTACTGGGCACGTCGGGGACCTCATCTCCTAGGGATTGAGAGAACAAGTTTGTTCATTGCAACTCCTCTGAAGACGTGTGGAAGACTCATCACCCTTGAATATTCTGTTGATCCTACTTTTTACCTGGTTATTATTTGGGACACCTGGGGCTTTTCGATCCTAAGTCAGTTCCTATTTTTCCATGACAAGTTGGGTAATTTACAGTTTCTTTGTACTCACCCATGCCAATGCAGACAGGTAGAGACAAGAGCATGTCAGTACTTAATAGAACAAAATAATTACAGATAAGCTTTCCCTACTTATTCAAATCAGCAAAATTAAATGACATTTTATTTTATTTACCCCTTTTTTGTATTAAAATGATTACAACTACAATCTGGTGCACCTTATGTCTCAAAGAACTCAAAATCTTCCACAAACAATTGTTTCAACTCATTATATTACCAACGTTGTTGTTAATAGTTCACAAATTGTTGCAACTCACTTCTTTGTCCTCTTAGCACTAACACCGATGTTCTTAAATCTTCTTTGTTCTGGGAAGGATAAGACATTGCGGGCCAGCCCTGATCTTTCTCTCTCCCCAAGATACGAACACAATCACCTCTTTGGAGTCCTGGTGCTGTTTGGGGAGAGAACAGTATCAGAGGGCAAAATGTGAGTGCTAGGTCGGCGTGAGTACAGAGGGGTGTTGGCTTTGGCTTCTGTTGGCCCGATTTTAGTGTCAGAATTGGGGGAAAATGTATATAAAGGGCTGCATTTTCTCCATTTAGCAGAATATATTGCTGTCCCTCTTCTTATGGGATGACAGTTTCATTGACCATCCTAGTGTTCTTTTGTATTGATATATTTATATCCAAAATTTAAAAATATGGAGGTGCACCTCTGGCCTCAGCTGTGGGCTGCTTCCTAGATGAGACGGGCGGACTCCCTGGTGAACAGCATTGCCACAGGTGCCAGGTGCACTCTGCGGTCACAGCACTGCACCAGGTGCTGTGAAGAGCAGAGTCATGTATGAAATATGGCCCCCAGCTTCCACGAATGTACAGAAATCACTTATGTGTGTGAATCAGTGAGAATGTGATGCAGACCATTCATTTAATCAGCACTTGCTGAACCTGGTGGTGCAGGCAATAGATGGTGAAGGAGTTGAAAGAAGCAAGTGATCCGTGTGTGGAGAAGCAGGAGGGCGTGGGCCACCTTGAAGAATGGTTGAATTTTAGATAGATGCCAAGGTGCATTCTTATCACTAGGAGCTACCTCGCTTACAGACATAAGCATCCCATGGAGATGGGTATTAGGGTGCATACAAGGCTGCAGACAAAATAATCACAACAGAGACACTGGCTGACGGTGAATTCAACATGGCACCCAAGAATGAGAGAAAATAGGGTTCCCTCGTGCTTAGGAAATGGCAGTGAGAAAGAGCATTATAGCAAGGTCAGGAGCCCATACCAGGCAGTCCACAGAAGGAAATAACTTAGAGTCCATTAACGACTCTAGAGATCCTTGTAACTATCACTTCTTAGTGCTTTTAGAAACAATAGAAAACCATTGATCCTTCTTCCAGTTGAGCTGACCCACCCCTTCTCCCTATACCACCAAACCTCTCTGCATGTACCTGTCCTACTGCCAGCTCTTGTGCATTTACCTTGCTTTGCTTTGCCAGGGAAAACCTTGCCTCTGACATCACCTTCTTGTGCTTTCCTGTCCCCACTGTTCCAAACCCTGGTAAGAGAACTAATTTCTTCTCTCCACGGTACTCTCATATCATTTCACATGAAACCTCTGTTATAACATCTAGTTCCCATATTATTATTGCCTCTATAATTGTCTGCTTCTCCAAAGTTGTTGACTATGTTAGCTGTGTCTTATTTATTCTCATCTGTAATCCAAGTGTCTAACCACAGTATTTGACACTGAATGCATGATCAACAAATGTCTGTCGGACGAATTAATAAGAGAATGAGTAAATGAACAAGTAGATACATAAATACATGTCTCAGGATAATTTCTCCGTGACTCAGTGGCATTGGTGTGTGTTTTTTGGATTTGGTAATTCTTTGTTCTTTATTTTGATAGAGCACCATTAATTTACATGCATTAAATTTGCAAGACCAACAGGTGAAATGTTATCCCTAAATTCATAGACCAGATCTTAGGTTCTCTTGGTTTTAGTTGTAATATTTGCCTTGTTTTGATAAGAAAAGGGAGACTTAGGAAACCAGCTGCAAATCACTTGATTTAATATGTCAGGCCAACATTCGATGACAACATAGAAGTGAAACTTGGAGATGCAGAGACTTGATGACTAGGCTGTTCTAGGGACAGAATCTCTTAATGTTTACTGAAATTCTTTGCTTTAAGTTGGCTTCCAAACCTGACGTGCACTGAGGCAGCCCATATTCACAGAAGTATACAATTGAAAACAGAGAAATTCAGAGATATCATGTATACCTCCAGGGCTTTGACAGTTCTGAAACAATTTACTTATTTGGTTGTATCACATTGTGTATCCATGGCTAGGATGTCTTGGGCAGCTTTTGAGGTCTTTGGAGATGATGGGGGAAAGGTAATAACCCAGCTGCCATCTGGCCCTGCCTGGAGGGTGGTTGGTATCAAGGAGGATGAGGGTCGTGAGTGGGTTCTCTCTGGGGTCCAGCAAGGCACCCCTGTTCACCACCTGTTTATAGACATTCTTTTTAGCTCTGAAGCAATCTTCTCTGATATTTTTGGTGATAAAGTCTTTTTTGCCTTTTTGTTGAAAGTTGTTTGGGATATTAAAGCAGGGGCCAGTGAAGTTCTGCAGATGAGGAGCTAAAACCATTAGAAAACAAGGGGGAAAAAAAGCCGTATAAGAAGCACATGTTTTCAATAGAAGATTCCAGAGAATAAGAATTATTCACTCATTGTTAATTTTTCTTTTTATACTATTTTTCTACCTATGGCTTAAAATTTTTAAACAGTGAAAAATGGTACAAAGAAGAAAGCAAAAACATCTTTTTAATATTTTACTGCCCAGAGACAACCTCCACCAGCCTTTTGATGATTATCTTTTCCAGACTTCTTCCTATGCCTAAACACATGCAGACTTATGTATAACTACATA
Source organism: Artibeus jamaicensis (assembly GCF_021234435.1). Lineage (NCBI taxonomy): Eukaryota > Metazoa > Chordata > Mammalia > Chiroptera > Phyllostomidae > Artibeus > Artibeus jamaicensis. The sequence goes on from NW_026521812.1 coordinate 23,527,329, forward strand.
TAAAAACATATGACTACAATCATACTACATGTTATTTGTAATCTTATATGCATGCATGTATGTATATATATACATACATATACACTTAAAATTACTAGTATTCCATTAATAGTATACTTAAAAGTATTCCATTTTATGAATGCAAAAGAGCTTACTAACTTGAGGCTGTTTTGAGAAATATTTTGATTGCTTCCAGTATTTCACTATTATAATTAATATGCAAAGAATACCCTTGGCCATATATCTTTGTGTTTTTCTCAGATTATCTTTTCAGGAGAAGTCCTTAGGAATAATGAGCTGGATCAGGACGTGTGCACGCGTACGGTTTTTAAGTGATTTTCAGATTGCCCTCCGGGAGGGTTAGTGAATTCCTAGCCTTCCCAGCGGCGGGGAGGAGCACCCAGCAGCAGAAGGTGGTCAAGGTCATTCACACTGGTCAGTCCGAGAGGTTCGGGAGGTTACCAGCAAAGATTAGAACCCTTTCCTGTGATGATTGACCATTTGTTTCAGTTTCTTCTCTCTCATTTTTGTAAATTGTGTCCGTGCCCATATTTTTACAGAGCTTATTTTTATTTTAATAATTTGAAGAAGTTCTTTGTATCAACCCCCTTTTTTTTTTTTCTCCATATGTAGCAAATAGTTTCCTCAGGTTTTCGTTTATTTTCAACCTCTTTCAGGATTTTACTTTTACTATACAGAATCATTTGAGTTTTATATAGTCATGTTTATCAGTCTTTCCATGTAAATACTTAGGTTTCCTGAGTTTTCCATTAGAATTAGAAAGTCTGTCGCCATCTCAAGAGTATGGAATGCTGATCTGTACTGTCTTCAGTGTTTCATGTTTTTAATTTAAAAAATATTTTAGTCCTAGATGTCTCTAAAATTAATTTTGCTGAAAAATAATTAAAATTTTAATTTTTTCCTAAGTGCCAGTTGTCCACAAATCACTTATTCACTTTTCCTGTATTGATATAAAATGATCCTACAATTCAAACAAATGGAAACTTAATATCCGTTTAATTTCTGGACTTATTTTATTGGTTATATTACTTATTTCTGCACCGTGCCTTGCCATTGTTATAGTTTTATAATAATATATGTTAGGGACCAAGAGGGTGAGTCTCCCCTGCTGGCTTTGTTTTGTTTCTTTAAGTGACTTGGGCTTTTTTATGTGATTGCATTTAATTTAGAGAATAATTTATAGGTAAAAATGACATTTTAAAATACATCTGTCCAATAATAGAATACGTTTTTATTTATTCAAGTCTTCTTTTTAAAAAATATTATTTTTTCTTTCTGCTTACTAAATCTATATGGAGCACTGCAAAGGGTCTGAGGTTTTAACCTCTGCAAGCTAACAAGTTAACCTGCCACAATGTCATGGTGCTGGCAGAATACAATCAATTTTTAGGTCAGGGGCACAGCAGGTGCTGTAATCTTCATGTCCCCATCTGCTGCCCTTGTCTGAGCTCCACGGTGGGGGCCACACATGCAGTGGTTTGAGTCACAGCTGGGGAACTCTAAGCTTCGGAAACAGCAATGAGAGGAGAGGCCGAGCTTCCCTGAGCTAACTGTTGGAGAATGAGGGGAGTAAACGAGAGGGGAAGACAGAGCATTCCGGGCAAAGGGAACCACCCGGGCAAAGGCCCTATGTTGAGAGTCTATAAAGATCTGGGAAAAAAAAAACCCCGACATCATGGCGACCCCATTATCTTCTGGCTAATGATGCTGAAGAGAATTAGCCTGTTTATTTTTCCCATTGTAAATGATCTATTTGTTCTGCCTAAATTCTTATAGATTTTATCTTGTTGCTTTGCAGTATGTTATTTTATTAGGATTTATTGCTATTCATATTTAAACAAATTTTCTTAACACACAGAGAGCCTCTTCATTCTGGAAGATGGTTCCTTAATACATCTTTGAGTATTTCCCTTTCCTATTGTTTTGACCTTTTCTTTAAACATTTGATAATTTTTCCATGATTTTCAGAATTGTGTCCTCTATTTTTCATAATCGTGTTCTCCCTAAACATGTCTCATCTGCCTTGTTTCCACTGTATCCCGAATCCGAGAATAAGGGCACTTCCTGATTTTCAGGATTTGTCTTTGCTACTTTCACTGTTCGTTGCTCATGTCATCCTTTTGGAAAGGGAGGTTTAGGGAGACCCTGAACTTCTGCAACCATCTTTTCCAAAGTCCATTATTGAAACACCACTTTGTAAGTGCTTTTCCCCAACTTTAAAATTATTCCAAAATGACACTGAAAGAATTCCCATGGTTAAAATAACCTCTTCAGTTTTTAAGTCTTCTGTCTCGTTACTTAGAAGTGTGACAAGGAACTGGAACGTAGTGTCTTCCTGATTAATGGTGGAGCAAGGCGACCATCCAGGTGTTGTGAGTTAGGAGAGACTATGGGAAGACTTCCTACCTCCAAGTACTCCCCTATTGCTGAGATACCTCATATGCTACCAGTAGTGGTTCGTTGTTTCTCCATTGTATAAAATTGGTTGAGCAGATTTAATTATCTGGAAAGGTCCTTTGTACTCCTAAGATGGATGTCTTCTACAGAAGCAAATGCAAAGTAGCCCAAGTCCTGGTATTTCCTCCCAGTAGTGAGGGGAAAGTAGGACAACAGAAAAACCCAGTTTAAAAGATGCCATTTTCCCAAGGAAATATTTTTCAGACATATTGAGAAATTTGGGGATAGTTAAGTGTCTTTTTGAATGATAAAAAACGTATAGGATAATAAGCGAATTCATCTGTTACCCTTCCTTTACTGTTCAAAACCTATTCAACAAGAAGAGTTTTGCAAGGGATGAATCTCAGGACAGTGTCCCAGCTCACCAGTGAGAGAAGGCAGCAATGAGGCTTCAAGAGGACCTGAGACTCAGTGCTTCTCTCATCGTGGGTTTGTTGGCTTTTGATCTCCATGTTAGTTGATACATTGCTGACCTCCTTACTAGAGGTAAAGTAGAACCATAGAGAAACATGCCCTAGGCTAGGAAAAAATCTGTTTCCAAAGTCTATACACAATGATGGAAAAACTGATCATGATAGTTCAAAGTGGGACTCAGACCAAATTTGATGCAGCAAAAATCTTATTGGGTAAATGTTGGTGGTTCCTCAATGTTCTTGGATGCATCTTTTTTTGAAAATAAATATTTTGGATGTTTGTTAGTATTGTGGAGTACAGACATGAAGTCTAGAAATGTAATAATGTTGGTGGGTTTATCTTCATTGACATAATCCCTTGACTCTAAAATGTCTTTCATTGTATCATATGTCACTATTCCATGTACCACCAAGGAAGAAAAAAGGCTCCATGCAGGATTCTGATGTGCATACACTGTACCCTAATTTCGGAGATGTTCATGTGTGGAAAGCACACATCTTAGAAACAATGAGATATGGTATTTCTCCTACACTGACGAAAGCAGGGAAAATTGATATTCTCAACTGCATGTTCATCCATCTAAACTATTTAACAATGTAATTAATCGATAAATTTGTGCTTTAAAGCTATGTTTACTAGGGGTGATATTTTCAAGAACAATCAAAGTTGTTGATAGAATATGGTTAGTGTTCAGAGAACTAATGAAGTGAACTTACATGCAGAAAGAATGCCCAAAATTCCTCGTGTCGAGTTCTTAAGACTTTCTACTATTTGATCTTTTCCTCCTTGAGCAAAGCAGCCGGGTTGCTGCAGCACTGCCCAGACAGGTAGCACCCTGGGTAGGAGGGACTGCTTCTTCCATCTTTCCCAACTCTTCCTGCTGCCTTTTGAACAAGAGCTTGTCATTTCCACTGTTAGGTACCACTCATTCTCAGAAATTGACTTTATTACCTAACAGGACCCCTGAGTTAAAGTCAAAAGCTCTGTATCATTTGTCACATCCCTGAGCAGTCCAGGAAATCTGACCCCTGAGCTCCTGGTACCAGCTATGCTCTCTGGGTCGGGGACGATCAACTAGGTCTTGCTGAAATATTTGGCCAACTCTACTTGAGAAGCTTATTATTAGTATCTTTAATGCTGAGAATATTATAGTATATGAGGTATCCACCTGGAGGAAAGGATTTGAACATGGTAAACATTTCCCCAGAGTCCTACTCTCTTTGCCACTTCCTTCTACATTTTCACCAAATACATTTTTACGCAATAGAGACCATGTTTATGTATAATCTGTGTGATGCTTTGTCACTCGACCTCATGTTAATAAGATGGGTTTTAAAGGCTTTTAACTAGTTGATTGTCTTATTCCGTAGATAAATCAACTACTTCCCTCTTGCTTGTTATTTGGGCTATATCCATTTTATGTTTGCAGTTCTAAATCATGTTCAAATAAACATTCCTATGTGTAAATCTCTCCCCACAATATGACCGAGGGACACAGTTGACTCTAATACAATTGATTTATACTGTTAAATTTCATGGAAAAAAGTTCATAAGAATTTGTAACCAAACCAAAGGAATAGAAGTAAGTATGAGAGAATGGTTGTGTTTATTTAATACTATTATTGTATTGGTTCAAAGTTGAACTAACTGAGGAAACTGAGACATAGATAAAGTTGGCGTGTTGCAGGTGACACTATCATTGGTGTTTGGAGCTGGGAATCTATTGTCCTCTCCACCAGCCAGTATCTTTCCTACTTCACTGAAGTCCTGTGGAAATTTGCTGCCCTTGAAATTACCAGGAGCTCAGCTTGGCAGCACCATGAAAGGTCCTGCTGGTGCCTGACCCTCTCCTATGTGGTCTTCCCCTGCACTAAGGGGTGGTACAAACCAGAATCGCCAAACCAGACCCATGTTTCCCTTGCACACCAGACAAACACTTTTGTTTTTGTTTTGCTTTGTGTCTGGACTAATTCTTAGCGCCTCTTCTGCCGGCAGACGATCTGTCACTTCCTTCTGTAAGACTGGCACCAGCAGAAATGCAGTCTCAGAGGATCCCTGGGAGAAAGCGAGGCCGACCCCCACTTCACTCAACGCCTGTGAAGATGGCAGTTCATAACCTTTATTCTGCTTCAGCTGGTTCTTTACCAGCGGTGAAGATCCCAAAGAAAAGAGGGCGGAAACCCGGGTACAAGGTACGGCTCCATGATCTTTCTTCGGTGTTATTGGGCTGGGGCATAGGCGCTTGGGCAGAACTCCAACCGCTGAACGTGAGGAAAGACTGGGAGCTGGGCGGACACGGGACCTGTAAGATTCTGTCGCTGGAGCTCGTGCCCGATGTGGCCTCATTGTTACCGCGTGGCACATGATGCATGCTGTTGCCGTCTCCTGCATTTTCACAAGCAGAGAAAGTGAATTACACCAGGTGAGGAGAGTTGTAAGGTGATCAGATTTTAGGGTCAGAGCTACACACACATTACTCAGCCTCGCATCTAAATTAGTGTTTCAGACACTGAGCTTCCCCCTGACTGTGCCTTTCGGGGCGGCTCTCAAAACCGCTTTCCGGAACTCATTCGTCATTCATTTTAGTAGAAGCAGATGATGTTCCCGAGACATTTAAATTAATAACACGAGCAGGCTGGTGTCAAAGGACACAGAAGAGTTTTCCCAGATAGAGCCTCAACAAGGAAGGGGACTCATCCTGAAAACACTGGGCATTAATTCATAGTTTCCTGCTTATTAAAAGGTGCTGACGTCAAGCCTGGCTCCAAGGAGGCATATCAGGCAAAATTAAAATCCCATGACCCTTTTAAGAATGAATGATTTGGAGAGGCTGGGGGTGGAGAATAGATTCTCCAGTGTAACTGCAGTCACATGAAGCAGCCCAGCCCTCAGGACTAGCTTCTCCTCTGAGATGTTTTTGAAGAGGCTCCTGGAGAGGAAAGACTGAGTTTTTCTCCACAAGCCTTTTAGGCATTAGAAAATGAGCCACAGAAGTTTTCCTTCATTTACTTGTCTTGAAATAAAGAGCTTATGTTTCCATTTTGAGATCCGAATGCTCCGACCAAAATGCAAATTGGCAATTAACTCCCATAGATTTAGGGAACGTATGGAAATTATTTCAGGTCAGCAGAACGACAAGGCTTATGAATTCAGCCTGTGTCCTTTGGTTCTCTGCAGTTCTTCCAGCTGTGGGAAAAGAAAAACAGTAGGTGGGGGGAAGTGACTCAAAGTTCTTTGGGGGTCATGGGTTTTACTGAAAGGTTTTGGGTGAAGTCTTTTGTCACTGGTGATTATTCTAACAGAGAGGGCCTCATTTTCCTCACGGGCACAGACGCTTTGGAATTGTGTCTCTGAAGCTGGCACAGGGCGGGTCTCTCTGCTCACCTACCTGTGCAGTTGCCAGGGTCTGGGAATTGTATCTGGAAGGCAGGAGCTGGGCAGCCTCTCTGTTTGTAGAGCCAGGGAGCAAATCCAGGAGCTAAAGAAACACACTGCAAACTTTTTTCTTCTGTTTGGCCTTTCTCCTACTCCCCTGGGAGCCATGACCCAAGAATGAAAATTACTGACAGACACAGCATTTCTGGGGCCAAGAAAAATGAAAATTCACTCCATGGAATGAATTCAACTTTGCAGTTTTCCTGCCTCCTACAAAGGGCAGTTTTCAGTGCTCCTAACACTCAGAGACGCTGCAGGGCAGGAAGGAAGCTTTGGGGATGCTTAGCAGACGTGCAGGCCCTGCACAGAGCAGGCAGGGAGTGCCACAGCTCTTCTCTGAGTCCATCACCTGTGTATTTGGGGGAATTATTCCAAGCCTGCAGCTCCCAGACAGCTCCCCAAGCATTTGAGAAGAATGGCTCCAACCCAGGTGCCAGTCTGCAAGTTCCTACCCACCTGTGACATAAGAAAAATGACAACCACTTAACCATCTTCATAAAGCTAAACGAAGGATTATTCTTTTTCGAACATAGTTCCTCTATTTTGTGAAATTCATTATATCTTAAAAGTTCATATATTGTCAATTTGCAATAAAAAGTCCTATTTGGCACAATAAAATGAAAACTTAACTCCCAGTAGATTTTAAATAACCCTCACCCTTAACAAAAGGGGTTGAATTGTGGAGAAGCCAGCAAGGACACTGTACGGTTTCCTTCCATTTACCAAATGACCGCTCATTTGGCAATTTCAACACTCTGGGGTATAGCTGGGGAGCCAGACGTTGTTAAAAATGCTGAGCAAGCAAAATAAGATTTACTTGGTCTACTCTTAAAGGTCTCATATTAAAAAAAAATGCTGTTGAGCCCTTCCTCAAAGTTTGGTTACCTGTACTATAAATACACTTCTTACAAACTCAATTATAGACATTTATTAACAGCTGTAGGTTTGAAGGGGAAAACATTTTGGTGGAGAAGACTATGTGCTCACCTGGCCACTGAAGGGATAATAATAATTATTGCATAATTCTATGGCAATATATTAATAATATAGAACAATAAAATATGTAATATGAGTATTATAAAATAATAAAAACAAAATTTTCATAATAATAACATTATGATATATTTATACTAACGATATTATTATAATAAAATAAGTGTTTGAGTCTTTGGCAGTCTCATCCCTGGGAGAGTCCAAGAACCTCTGGTCGTGCCAACCACCCCTCATCATGGGTCTAGGCTGGTCGATATTTGTCACTCCTTGCCTGGTGCTGCCCCAAGCTGCTCTGTCAATCACTGTGCTCCTGCACGTGTGGAGACTCTCTGTTCCCTTAAGTAGGGAACAAGCTTCTCCTTTAAGACTGCTAACCCAGCTGGCGACATTTAACCCTTCTCTGGGCCTTGAGAGTAACATGACTGAATTATGGGCAGAAAAGGGAAAGTTCAACTGGCAGCCAGATGGCAGTGCTCTGTAGTTCATAGGTCATGCCTCCTCCCAAGGCCCATCTGGCATCTCTCTCTTGGCCCCAGACCACAGCCACATTGTGGCACATGCTCACTGCTGTGACAGTGTCATCTGATGGCCTTGCCGCCATTTCTCCTGCAAGTCAAAGGAAGCAAACACCTCTTATCATTGCATTTTTTTCTGCAGAGCTGTACTCTGACTGCCATGGAAAGAGTCTTCTTTATTATCAAATAGAATCTTTCCACGTTGTTTGCAGCATCTGCTACTGATTTAGGTTCTTCATTCAGAGACTTTCCAAGGTCAATAGGTAGATTCCACGACAGCAAATAAGACCATGGAAGTCGTTTTTATTTTTTAAATGATTTTATTTATTTTTAGAGAGAGGAAAAGGGAGGGAGAAAGAAAGGGAAAGAAACATTGATTGTATCAGTTGCTTTCCACACAGCCCTAGCTGAGGAACTGGCCCAGAATCAAACTGGGGACCTTTTGGTTCACAGGCTGGTGCTCAATCCACTGAGCCACACCAGCCAGGACTACTGAAGTCTTTTTAAAGAGGTAAAGAGAGAGCGTCTACACCAAGGAGAAACTAGCTTCCATTTGTAGACACAGATGACTCAATGTCTCCATGTAGTAGGATTTCCAGTTTCTGTGTCTTTATAATTAGAACTCTGATTTAAGCAAAAATTAAAAGTACTGGACTTTTGAAATGGCCATTTGCCCCCAATACATAATAATAATTAATACTAATACCAACAATGTGTAACATTTATTGAACACCACCTCTATGTCTGGGGCTCTAGGCGAATGTGACCCGTGATAGTTTGATTATGAGGGGAGTCGGAAAATTGCAGGAATTAGGCATGAATCAACCAAGCCCGAAGCCTCGAGGCCATGTACCGTGGGGCCAGCAGCCCTCTACACGTCCTCATCTCTTCGTATTATGTTCAGAAGAGTAATTATGCTTCCTAATTCCAAAGAGAGTAAATTATATTGTCTGTGTATTGAGTTAAGAAAAGTATAACATGTTCTAGAAAGAATTCCATTTCTGAAATGTTAAAATCAAATGGTTAAAATGTTCTAAAATGTTGGTAATATTCAGGATTCAAATTCAGCTGCTATCGTGGTGGCTTAAAGAACATAGAAGTTAATAATATCTCTCTCATATTAAAGGCCGGAAGACCATCTGGTGCTGTTCAAAGCTTGATGGTGATGGGGACCCAGGCTCTTTCTATATTGTTACTCTGCTATTTAACACAAAGTCTCTACCTCATGCTCTAAAACAGTTTCTCTAGTTCCCACTACCCCACTGGTCCAGCCAGCAGAATGGGGACAGAGCTAGTAAAGGCACGTCTTTCCCCTTTAAGGGCCCAGCCCTCGAAGTTGCACATACCCCTACACTTGCATCCCACTGGCCCACTCAGTCACTTGACCACACCTACGTCTAAGGGAGATGGGAGAATGTAGGGCTGAAGACCAGGTGATGAGCTAAAATTCAGGGGTTCTATTATTAGCACTACAGGCATCATGGGTATTTGGGAGTAACCAGCAGCCTTGGCTAAGTACTCAAAGGACAGTCTGTGTTTACTGGAAATTTTAACTTTAAAGAAAGTAATTGTATAATGAACATGGGTAAACACAACATTTTGTTTTGTTCCCCTTTCCTTATTGTCATCTCCCCTCCCCCCACCCAAAGTATGTGCTCTTGGCATTGTGTAATGATAAGTCAGGTTCACAAAAATCTCAATTAAGAGAGTGTTCAAACTTAAGATAAAAGGGTTTTGTTTCTTTCAATGCTTATTTAAAGCTTCTTTCTAAAATGCATTTTCATTAGAAATGTTGAATTGGCTTTAATGCTTCTTTGATTACCCAGATCTTATGTTGCCTTAGAATCATATATAGGAACACTACATGTAGCTTCCTAGTAGGCCAGGGGAGAATGGATATTTAATAACTTCCTGTGTCTATTTTTAAGGCCCCCCTCTTCCTGAGGGCAGGTGCGGAGTGCCGCCTGTGGTCCACGGTGGACATGATCACACAGGCACAAGGCAGGAGCCATTCCCTCTGGCTGAATGGTATGCAGCTCTGAGGGCAAGCACTGTCTCTCCTTCGGACTTCTGTTGCCCCGCAACCCCCAGTCCCTACCCCAGGGCTGCAGCAGGGTCAGGGTCATGGCCCAGGCTCAGCAGTAGGTCGGGGCAGTGGTGTGCCGGTAAATGTCTCCAGCATTCTGAGTAGAGCTCCCAGGTGAATGCTAGTTGATGTTTTGACTGACATTAAGGAATAAGACAAATGTAAACAGTGAAGTTGTATGTTGGAATTTCTTTCCTTTGTCAAGGATGTAAGTGACATCTTTGCTGAATTGAATAATAGTTTTGCACTAAAAAATATATGTCATTTTGTACTATTTCCAGTATAATGGCTACAGACAAGACATACTTTTGTTTAATGTGCATTTTAAACATTTTCTTAAATCCATAAATTAATAAAATAATAAATCCAACCCTAATTTGTAGCATTTGCAACTTCCAAAGCCTAAATACTCCCAATATGGCCAATTTCAAGTAACCAATGTGATGTTTCTGGACATGATTTTGGGAAAAGATGTACAGCAACACACCATTTGACTTTGTGTTTCCATGATTCCACACAGATGCAATGGTGGAATAACTAGAAAATGATGCATTTTAAATATTTATTACCTTCATTTTTAATATACTTTAATTAATACTCTAAGTAGACATGCATTTGTTTTTAGTAATGGCTGTGCTTAACAATTAACTCGTGGTATTCCTGACAGCCTGACAATCGTCCCAGTGAACCCATACAGGCTGGTCCAGCTCCCTCTGCCCTGAGTTCTGCAGAGCATGGATGCCTGTAACCAGAGTCCCACGTCCCCTCTTCACCTGCAGACTGCCTGCCTTGACCCTGTGCCTGCTGATACATAGGACATGGCCCCTTACACCGGGCCTGTAAGAAACTCAGTCAAGCAGCATTGAAGTGTGTGGTCTTTACCAAAGATCACTGTGGTCACCAGATACAGAGGACAAGATTCCATTAAATAATTGTCACAGTTAGATCTGGTTTTTTATTCTACTTTCTCTAGTGATAGAGATTTTGTTTTTCTTTTTTCCTGTCTCTGAATACCCATGGAATAGTCACCGCCTCCTTTTTTGTCTTCCCCTCTGTCAGGAGGAATTCAGAACTTAGGGGGGAATTTCATCTCTTCCCCCAAAGGCAGGGAGGAAAAAGTACGCTCAGACCCAGGAACAGGATGACTCTTAGCAATGGAATTAACTCCATGGCTACAAACTTCTTGTTGGAGCTGATTCGTATTTCCAACAGGCAGGGTTTGAGACTAAACTCTGAGGTTAAACACTGTGAGGTGCCCAGATTTCCCTGACTCTGCCCCCCTCAGCATCCCCCTCAGAACCCTGAGGGAGTTCGATGTGAAGAGAAAGGAAATCTGAAGGAGGAACATGCCCCCAAGGAAAGCTACAGGCAGGGACACAGACAAAGCCGCCCTTCCCTGTGTGGGGCGAAGAAGGAAGGGAGGGAGAACATAATAAAAAAAATCTGGCATATTAGTTTCCCAGGGCCGCCTTAACAAGAAAAGAACAAATTGGGTGGCTTGAAAATAGGAATTTATTGTTTCACAGTTCTGGAGGCTAGAAGTCTGAGATCAAGTTCGTTGGCTGGGGTCATTCCCGCCAAGGGCTATGAGGGAGGATCTGTCCCAGGCCTCTCCTAGCTTCTGGAGGCCTCCGGCACTCCATGGCTCCATAGTTGGTGTTCTCCCTGCTTCTTCCCAATTGTCCTTCCTCTGTTGGTGTCTGTTTTTGTGTCTAAATTCCCCCTTTTTTGTAAGAACTAGAGTCCTATGGGATTAGGGACCACTTTAATGACCTCAGCTTCACTTGGTCATCTGCAAACACCCTGTTTCCAAAGATCACACTCACAGGTACTGGCATTAGGACTTCAGCATCTTTTGGGGAACACATTTCAACCCACAGCATCCAGTAGACTAATAGTCTTTGTCTTTTAATCAGGCATTTAGTCCATTAATGTTTAAAGAAAGGACTGGCAGGTTTGGGTTTAAATCTGTGTCTTATCTTGTGTATTTTATTTGCCTCACTCATTCTATGTTCTTTTTCCGGTTTTTCTGACTTCTTTTATATCTTTTAACTTAATGTTTCCCTCCTCTTCGAAAGTCAAGCACTCGTTTTCTATTGCGTTATTGATTGCCCTAGAAAGCACAGCACATGTACTTACTAAAGTTTTATAGAGTTAACCTTACTGTTTCATCTTCCTAGATAATACAAAGACCCTAGGACATTGTAATTCTCTTTTGCTTTTTTAATTCCTCAAGACATAATTATTTTTACATAGTCATTTTCACTTAGATTCACTTGTGTATTTACCACTTAACAATTTTTTTTATTCTTTTTTGCCCACCAGACCTTCCACCTGGGATCAATTTCCATTTCATTTACTGAAAGTACATCTTTTATAAATCTCTTTATTATAGTTCTTCTAGTGATGAATTCTCTAGATTTAGTCCTCTGTAGTATCTTTGTTTTGTTTTCACTTTTGGAAAAAAAAGTTTTCTGGGTGTAGAATCATAGTTTGTCAGTTTATTTGCAGCACGTGGAAGATATTCCATTTGTTAAAACTTCTTGTTTTTGCCATGTCTTTTAACCTCTCTGCCATAGTTTGTGTGTGTGTGTCTCTCTGATACTTCCTGGATAATTTTCTGGACATATCTTCCAACTCACCAATTCTCCCCTTAGCTATGTTTTATGCCCATTAAATCTGTCCATTTAGTTTTTAATTTTAGCTATTATATTTTTCATCTATAGAAATTAAATTTGGTTCTTTAAAAAATTTGCAATGCTATTTTTTATAGTTTTCTGATTTCCAGACATATTTTCAAGCTTGTTCTTTATATCTTTACACACAATATCACAGTTCTTTTTATCATCTAAATCTGATATTTAAATTTTTTAAGTCTTTGTGGGTTTCTTTCCCCTGTATTTTTTTATTGCTCAATCTTGCTTTGGTCTCTTACTTTCTTGTGTGCTTTGATTTTTGAACTCTGTTATTCATTGAATTTAAAAAATTATTTTAGGAACTTTTTTGAGACCTTTTTTCAGAGATGATTTGTGTTTACTTTTCCAGGTACCTGGGAACACTGCCAGATTGGGTAATGTTTTAACTAAATTCACTGTCTGAGGTTTTCTTTATTGCCCAAGTTCTGTGAATTTGGGCTGCAAATCTGTATCAGAGCTGGCTGTGGTAATACCATCTCGGGAATTTTGCACACCCCTTTGCCAGTTTCAAGCCAACTTTTCTCATAGCTAGGTATGGGTGGGGGTAGGCAGGACAAGTTCATTACCGGCTCACCCTTACTCTGAGGCTACAGCCCTTGGGGTGAACCCTGGGCTCCTCAGAAATTCCCAAGGCCTGGATTTCCTCTACATTTTGGCCTGATTATTCTTCATATACTGTCAGCTCCTCTCTATTTTTATTAATCTTAATTTCACTCATTATTGGCAGCATGTTTTCAAATGATCTATATAACCTAGTTTTCTACATAAAAGTGAGTGAGTAGATCAGAGTTCTGTGTGAGCTGGTTGGTAACAGAACCAGGGTTAGAACCCCAGTCCTGTCTCAGAGCCCTGTGTTCTCGCTGCTCCCTGCACCGGGCCAGGTGGTGTGAGAGGGTGACTGTGCTCAGTGCCCATCTCCCAGATGAGCAAACGGGGAAGCGCTCCTTCTCTGCACGTCCTCACCTGCAAGTTCTGCAGAGAAACCCATTCTCAAGTTTACTGCTTGAGTATTGAAACTTAGAAATATGCCAGGATTATTGCTCTCCCAAGGTTAACTAAATCAGCAACTAGTAAAATGCCAATATTTTAAAACTAACATAATAAAAATATACTATCAAAGCAAAGTTTATGTGAATGAATCTAGAAAATACCCTTGATTTTGTGCTTTCTCTCACTATCACCTTAATCCCACCTCCAAAGTACATTCTGAATCCAACTAATTCTTTCTGCCGCCTCTGCTTCTGCCCTAAATCAGTCACCTGGACCATGCGACAACCTTCTTACTAGTGTTCCTTCTCCACTTGCCTGCCCCCACCCATCCTCTTATCCTGATAAAACAAAACTGGGATTGTATCTTTCCTCACTTAGAACTCTCAAATTGTTTCTATAATAACTCTTACACTAAAATTCAAACTCCTTAATCTGACTGTATTTATTTACTAGTGTAACAAAGTACCACAAACCAGGAGGCTTAAAACAACAGCTCTCGAGGCTAAAAGCTTGAAATCAGGTTGTTGGCAGGGCTGTGCCCCTTCTGAAGGCCACAGGGGAGGACCCTTCCTCATTTTCCCTGGGTTCTAGTGGGTGCCAACAGTCCCTGGTGCCCCTCGGCTGTAGGAGCTACTCCCATCTCTGTCTTCATTGTCACAAGGCATTCTCCCTTTTGTGTCTGATTTTTGTGCCCCATTTTTCCTCCTCTGATAAGGATACCAGTCATTGGCATTAGGGCCCATCCTAATTCTGTGTGACCCCATCTTAACCTGATTACTCCTGCCCAGATTCTATTTCCAAATCAAGTCACATTCCCAGGTACTGAGGTTTAGGGCTTGATCATATCTTTTTTGGGGGACACAATTCAATCTACAACACTGACTTAGAAACCCCTCATGATCATGCCTGACCACCTATAAACCTCATTTTGCATTATTCTACCTCTTGTCTATGATTCCATCCCACCTGACCTTATTTTCTTGAAGAAGCCAAGCTTTAGGAAGTTTACCCTGGTCACTCTGTATTCTGGAAAGTTCTTTCCTTGGTCACCGCAGGCTTCTTCTTGACATTCATATCCTGATGTAAATGTCACCTCCTTATAGGCCCACCCTGATCATGTGGTCCCTTTTCATCACTCCACCATATCTTACCATTGAGAGTAGTACTTACTACAACTTGATGTTTTAGTGTGTGTTATTTTTATTTGTCTCCTCCTACTACACTATTAGTCCATTGAGAACAGGGACTTTATCTTCTCATTCACGGCAGCATCCTCAATACCTAGAACAGTTCCCGGCACATAGTAGATGCTCGATATTTATTTTTTGAATAAGCAACTGCCTCATGGAAGGAAAATTTTTTTCTCTTTCTTAGATTTAGCTTAAATGATGAGACTTGGAAAGGACAGCCACTGCTTAAGAAATAATTAGGAACCATCGCGATATGTACTCGGAGCATGTTTCTCAGAGGGGATCATCTGCAAAGAGTGAGGGGCATGGGTTTGCAAAGAGTTGTGAAGATGTGATCCCGAGTAACAAGTGCAGAAACAGCAGACAGGTCCTAGGAAAGGTGAGCAATTTTCCCCTCCTGCCATGGCTGCAGAAACAAGAAACTTGCAACTCATTGCATTTCTGGAATTTCTAATAATGGCAATAATACTAGTGACAATAATGATAACAAACATTTATTGAGTTCTCACTTTGTTTCATTACCCCTGTGCTTCATGTTCACATTTAATTCTTGCCACCTCCCTGTGAGGGGCATTTATTATCTTTCCCTTACAGAGTAGGAAAAGGCTGACTCCAAAAGCCAAAGTAATAAGAGTGAGGAGGGTCAGCAAGCACCGAGCTGGACTTCGACCCAGATCCCAAAACTATTGTGCCACTGCATGTGTCCACTGTCACCCCAAATTTCTTTTTAAATTTTGTTTTGTTGGTTCATCTCCTGCTGCTGAGCAGGCAGCTTCTAATGTCCTCACGCTCCCCCCACCAGAACCTCCATCCTCTGACTTCCAGCTCCTTGTCAACCTCTCAAATACTGCTGGTGGTACTTCTGTTTCTGCCACAGTATTCCTAGATACACACTTGAGCTTCACATCAACTGACTCGTTCTCCTTTAGGGTCCTCTGGCCACACATCTCAGTTGGCAACCAGATCCCCTCCCAAGTCTTTCCAGTGATTCTCTAGAAAATGTCTTAGAGAAGGTCTTCCCCTGAAAGACAGCTGGAGCAAGAAACTCTCTGGGCCCTTAATTTGGATCTGTGAACAGAAAAGCAAGCTGAGCGGATCCCAGACTCCCAGCCCCCACCGGTGGAGACTCCCGTTGGCAGGGCCGATGCCACTCCTCTGTTCTTCCCACCACAGTACTTCAACCAGGCGAAGCACAGGCCCCCAGCCACTGGTGACCATGTCATGGGTGAAGAGTCACAGACTCATTCGATTGAGGTTTTGAATTGCAGGTAAAGGTGCCAACTTTGCCAGCTTCTGTACAGAGTTGCTGGCTTTGCATGCCAAGGCCTAGCACCCATATGTGAAAGCAAGGTGTCCCAGGCAGCGAATCTCCTCCTGATCTTATGCTGCCAAGAAAGAGGCCTCTGCTGCCTCCTTCCTCTCCGTTTTACTGCCAGATCTCATTGTTTAATACTTTCAAAACAAATCATATTTTAGAATCATTTTACTTCTGCAGAAGAGTTGCAAAGATAGAGAATTCTTACACACCCACCCCTAGTATCTTCTATTGTTAACATTGTACATTACTGTGGTAACTTTGTCACAACCATCAATAATACATTATTATTAAATAACATCCATATTTTGTTCAGAGTCATTAGTTTTTTCCTATTTCCTTCCAGGACCCATCCAGGGCACCACAGCACATTTAGTCATCATGTCTCCTTAGGGTCCTCTGGGCTGTGAAAGTTTCTTAGACTTCCCTTGGTTTTGATGAGGTTGACAATTTTGAGGAGTACTGGTCAAGTGTTTTGTAAAATGTTCTGCAATTTAGGTTGACTGAGGTTTTTCTCATTAGACTGGGGTTATGAATTTCGGGGAAGACTGTTCCCATTGTGTCACATCAAGGGTATGTACTATCGATACGGCTTATTACTGTGGACAGTGACCTTGACCCCCAGCTGAGGTAATGTCTGACTGGTTTCTCTACTGTAAAGTTACTTGCCCATCCCATTTCCATATTGTCCTTTTTGGAAGGAAAGGACACATGTCAGGAGTGGGGTGTTATGCTTTAAAATTAAATTATTTAGATTTTTTATGCATGGGAGATTGGAGTCATGGATATTTATTGTCCACTTTGAATTATAATCTATTACTACATTCTTTAACTGTAGACTTGGCCATTGGAAGTTCTGTGTCCCTATGACCTCCCCCATCATTGTTGTGCGTGTTTAGTACTTTCTTACTTTTTGGCACAACAAGGTACTCCAGACTCATCTTAGGTACTCCCTGCCCCAGCCTGGAATCAGCCATTGCTTCAAAAAGCCCTGGTTCTCTTTATTAAAGAATAGCATTACAAACTAAGATAGAAACAGTTTATTTTGTCCATTTAAAAGAAAAACAAAGCAAATAAACAATTTTTAAAATATTTTATTTATTTATTTTTAGACATAGAGGAAGGGAGGGAGGAAGAGAGGGAGAGAAACATCAGTACATGGTTGCCTCTTGTGTGCCCCCTACTGGGGACCTGGCCCACAACCCAGGCATGTGCCCTGACTGGGAATTGAACTGGTGACCCTTTGGTTCACAGGCCAGTGCTCAATCCACTGAGCCACATCAGTCAGGGCAAATAAACAAGTTTTGTTTTTAAAACCCAATCAATGACAAAGACACATTCCTTGCCAGAGCATAGCGTGGATGGGTTGGGGCTCACAGGAGCTCCATTTCACGCACACGAGAGGCACCGGCATTGGTGCCCACATCCCACCAAAAGATGCTCCTAGCAGTGGGGTCATAGCTGTTTTAGGACCTTTCTGAAATTGTGGGGACTCTCTATTCTAGCTAGGTTTTTTTTTATTCTTTGTATTATGCAATGAGGTAGAAATTTTAGAATGCTAAGTCAAAGGGTATTCCTACTTATGATTATTCTCTTACTAAAAGAATATTTTTAAAAAGTGACATACCACCTATGTTTGCATGAGATTTTTTTTTTTGGTCCAAAAGCCCCAGAAGTGGTTTTAGAAGTTGGATGAATAGAGACAGTTTTCCTTGCAACCCGTTGAATTAGTCCAATCCCTTTAATTGTTTCACTTGGGCAGAAATGGTGGGCAGAGATAAGAGGTATAATTATAATTATAATTGGCTGTTACCTCATTGGAGGTAAGGATCTTCATAGGAGGTGAGTCCAATGGGCAGATCTCTCTCTAATAAATATTAAAATGGTGAGGAAGAATTATATGTTAGGGTTGGTATGAAGTTTACAGGAATGGTAAATGGCATTTGGCTATCTAAGTTTTCCCCGCCATCATCATCATCGTCATTGTCATTATCATCAATCTTTCTAGGGAAGTTGGATCAGAAGGATATTGGTGTGATCTACTTAAAGGCCATAGCAGGGAAGGTGACAACTTGCTAGTCCTGTTTTTCCCCCACCAGCATTGTTGTCTGTGTGATGGGCACTCTGAGGGCTTTAAGCCTAAGTAAGAGGGGTTTAGCCAAGGCTCATCCAGAGGGCACTGCCCACAGTCCCCAGGGACTGTCACCACTGGCTTTCCCATCACAAGTAGTGTAGAGCGGGCTATCAGTCCTGCAAAGACTATCAGGGGACCCCTGGTGCATGACCTGGGAGAACATCCGTGTGGCCGCAGCCCTGGCACACTCAGCAGGTGGGGAAATCACACCAAAGTCACAGTGACGGAGTCACAGCAGGTTTTGGATTCACTCCTACTTCCAGGGTTTCTTTTACATTATTTTTATAATATTTAGGCAGATATTGCTACCTGACAGGTCCTCTAACATTTCAAATTCTAACCTCAGAATAAGATGAACATCTCTGAACAGAATAAAATCTCTGTTGTTAATTGTAGCTTTCAATGACTAGAGTCTCCTGGGGGAGCTGCAGACGGCGTGCCCACACAGCCTGTGCAGCCAGGGCGCTCTGTTTAAATTCATTCTAATTTCCACCCATTCCACTGTGCCTTCCATGCTGCTTAGCAACCGCTCCCCATCCCCCACTTCTCCCACCCCCTGGTTCATTAACACGTCCTCCCCTGTTCACACACCCAGCTCCCAGCAGCACTGAGACATTAGAAGCCATTGGAAGAGGCCTTCTGTAAGCTCCCGCCACCACATCCACCCGGCCCAGATCCCGACCTTCATATTCCGCCTTCCTTCCCATTGGGGTAGGATGAAGGGTCCATAGTTCTCTTGAAGGCCATAGTCCACCCCCCTTATTCACTAAATCTCATCGCCTCTCACTTACTCACAGTGCTGATGTCTCCATGCTCTCCCCCGTACCATGAATTTCTCCTCTCTACTGGATTATTTCCATTAGCATTTAAACATGTTTCCCATCTTAAAAGCAAAAACAAAAGAAAAACTTCAAACATTTTAAAATTGTGGAAAAAAACACATGGCATAAAATTTGCCATCATAACCATTTCAGTGTATGCAGTTCAGTAGAGTTAAGTACCCTCACATTGGTAGTGGTGAAGAGGTGAAGTGATTGACTTATTTTGGGATGGAAAGTGAAGACTAGAAACTTATCTGTGGAACCTTGACATACAGTGTGACTTGTTGGTATTGACATTATTAGCCAGTCATCTCCTCCTTAATCTATAACAGCATATTTCAGCTCCTCATCTGTGATTTCAGGTGAGATCTTCAAGGTGGTTGCTTCTCACTAGCGGAGAATTCATTCCTCTCCACACCCAGGATGCTGTCGACAATCGCTGCTGAGGGAAAGAAACCCTGAACAGTATTTGCCTCTTGGAGAAATAGCTACTGCTCTCTTTTGCAGAAGGATCCAGTCATCTCTGTTAGCAGAAAACTCAGCAGAGTGAGATGAGCTGCAGGGTCAGTCTCTGGGTGGCTGTTGGGAAAGCACCATCTACAGGACTCCAGCGAGCACAGGGGCTCAGGCAGGAAACTGTCCCCTGGCCTGCATCCTGCTCTCAGAGGGTTTACAGGCTCCCACCACTCATTCTGCTATGTGCTCCCACCAGCTGACACGGCCATTTCTTGGGTGGCTCCACTGTAAGGGTGGGTAAGAAGCTGACCTATGAGTGTGACCTTGAACATGAATCTTGAATGTGAACTTGAATCTGAAGTTCAGCCCCCAAAGCTGCACAGTAGAAAGGTGTGGAAACATGCTAGAGTAGCCATGGCTAACTGCCATCTAGGAAATACTCTCTCAGGGTGCAGAGAGTATTCCCAGATTTTCACTGACCAAATGGGCTCTCTCTTACAGCTCAAATCTCGGGTACTCATGACCCCTTTGGCCCTCTCACCTCCACGGAGTACGCCGGAGCCCGACCTCAGCTCCATCCCTCAGGACGCAGCCACCATCCCCAGCCTGGCAGTCCCCCAGGCTCTCACAGGTAGGTCAGGCGGATGAACGCCAAGGCTGTGATGGCCTGCCTGTCATCTAACAGCTACTCTGTGAATTAGAGAGCTGCCGCCCAGACAGCTCAAATGCAGGAGTGAGAGAGTGTCATCCAGATGGCAGCCAGGACAACCACATTCTCTGAGAACACAAGTTCCAGTGTCTCACAGCTTGGATTATTTAAAACTTGGTTTTCAATGCAGCCTGAGTTCAGCTGGTTGCCTTCAGCTGGGACTAGAAAGAGTAGTTGGTGGCCCAGTTTTTTCTTTCTAGAGTCAGGTTATCTTTGTACCAGTGGTGAGCCTGCTCACCTCGAAGAGTTTCCATCCCTGTGTTTGTACTTCCAGGTCTCTTAAGGATCCTAATCTGCCTTAATCCCACCCGGCACCCTGCAGTCCCGTCAGGGCAGCATGCAGCCCAGTGTCTCTCATGCATGAAACAACCTCCAACCAACAGTTCCACTGCAAGAATAAGAGCAATCAGATTTTCTTCCACACGCACAAGGTCCCCCCTCATCACAACCCCACTGCCCTCTCCCACCACACCCGAATTTCTTCATTCTCTCCCCATTGCTCTTAGGTAAAGACCAAGCTTGATAAGTGGCCAACGAGGACCCGGACGTTCCCTCCTTCTGTGAGGCAGCCCACTGCTCTCCGTAGTCCCTGGGGTCCATCACAGCACCTCAGCAGTCTCACCCTCCATCTGGAATGGTCTTTTCTCTGGTCACCCAATTTCCCCCCTTGATCCTTGGCTCAGGCATTACCTGCCTCCTTCATCGGCTTCTTGCCAGGGTCTTCGGAGAGTCTCTCTGAGGAAGATAGCAGCCATTCTCAGACCTGGGGGCAGTGGTTGTGGCCAGGGTCTACCCTCCATCTGTCAGGATCCAGGGCCCTTCCCCAGCCTGTGTGCTGAGGGCCTCTCCTAGGGCTTTCCTAGCACCAATAAGTGTTTCCCGGCCATGGTCTCACATCATTCCCTGGGACTCTCTGAGTAGGTCTGCTTCCCCCACTGGGCCCTAAGATACGTGAAGCCAGGATCTTGTCAGTTCGGTTCACTATTTTCTCCATGAGGCCTAACACAGTATCTGACATGAAGGCCTTATTACTCATGTCTCCTTAATCATCGTTGATGAGTAGAAGAGAAGGCAGCCTGGCAGAACTGAGAAGAGCGTAGGCCTTGACGTCAGAAAGGCTTGCATCCACACCCCTGCTGCACCGGCAATGACAGGCTTTGTGAGCAGCCATCTAACCACCTAGTAAAGAAGGAATAATGCCTAATTCCCAGGCTTGTCTTCAGAATGAAATAAAATAAAGTATATGAAGTGCCTGGGGTCTAATAGGTGGCCAATGAAAACGAATTTTCTTCACCATTGTTATTACTGTTTTATAGCCCTATTGGTCTCCTCGTAAAGTCCCTCCTTTGTGCTGGTGGCCTCCAGGGTGAGATGCTCATACTCTGGGGAGGGGTGAGGGGAAGGGGGGCAGACGGAAGAGGAGAGTCAGGTGTAGAAGAAAATATGATACCTACTATTAATATATATTTTTACATCAACCTTTAAAAATTTCTTTTTCTTACACTGGCTGGTATGGCTCAATTGGTTGAGCATCGCCCTGCAAACTGAAAGGTTGCAGGTTTGATACCTGATCAGGGTACATGCCTAGGCTGTGGGTTTGGTCCAGTCAGTCAGGGCATATGCAAAATGCAACCAGTTGATGTTTCTCTCTCATGTAGATTTTTTCCCTTTCTCTCTCTCCCTCCTTTCCCCTCTCTCTAAAATCGATAAGCATGTTCTTGGGTAAGGATTTAAATTTTTTTCCTTTTCCTGGTTATGTTTTAAAATGCATATGATACATCAACACAGTTGAGAATGTATATAGCCTATAAATAAATAAACACATTTTGGGGTATGCTATTTTTTACTGATGGGATATATCACTTTACAAGTGTGGAAAACCATTGATTGGGCTCATCTAAATAGGTGGCTGAGTGTTTACTTCCTCTGAAATTGTAAATAGCACTCTCTTTAGAAGTTGAATACATGGTTTTTGGAGCAATCAACATTATCTTCATGTTTTTATTCATCACAAGTTAACAAAAAAGCCGCAGACATTCTGTGTAGCTTGACAGCTTCCTAGGAGAGCAGGGAAGATTGTGCATGTGTACCTGCTTAGCATGGAAATGGGTTCTGCACGCAGTCCCGGGCCTCCACAGCTGTCTACCATTCAGCTCTCAGTGCACCACAGGGGGCCCGCCTGTCCTATCCCCAACCCGGAGACCATCTTGAGAACAAGCCCCAGCAGTTGGAGTGACTGGCCTCTTTGCCTCTTTTATTACTAAGTAGGAAGAGTCAGTCCCACTTCTGCCTTTTTTTTTTTACAGCTTTCCAAGGTCAGGGCCAAGGGGGCACTGACACTGGGCTCTGTGGGTCTTTGTTTCCACAGTCTGCCTCTACATCAACAAGCAAGCCAACGCAGGGCCCTACCTGGAGAGGAGGAAGGTGCAGCAGCTGCCCGAGCACTTTGGGCCCGAGCGGCCGTCGGCGGTCCTGCAGCAGGCGGTGCAGGCGTGCATCGACTGTGCCCACCAGCAGAAGCTGGTCTTCTCCCTGGTCAAGCAGGGCTACGGTGGTGACATGGTCTCTGGTAAGGCCCTGGGGCAGGTTTCGGAGGAGGGCCACAGCATCTCTGAAAAGAAAAGCAGTCATTCTCAGGCTAGAGGGACAGTGGTTATGACCAAGGTCTGGTCTCTATCTGTTGGGCTCTGGGGCTCTCCCTGAGCCTGTGTGCAGAGGGCCTCCCTCAGGGATCACAGAGAAGGTGCTTCCACACCCAGACAAGCAGACTGGGCATCTGGAACCTCACTCTCGACTCCTCTCTTTCTCCTACCCTCCACTCCTCACCACCAGTAAATGCTATTGCTCTCACTTAAAAAATACCCAGAATCCAGCCACCTTTCACCACCCACAGCAGCCTCTCTGGTTCTTTAAAAAATAAGCCAGACCATGACCGTCCTCTGCCCTAAACCCTCAATGACTCCCATGTCGCTTTGAAAAAAAAAAAAAAAAAAAAAAGCCTACATCCTCACAAGGGACAACAGGCCCTGGATGACCTGGCCCTGGCTACCTCTTTGATCTCCTGGTCACCTCTCTTCTGTCCCCTACCTGCTCAGGCCAGAGCTTCTTCCTTGCTGTTTTTCCTGCATCCTCAAGTCAGGCTTGTGCCCCAGGGTTTTTGCCCCCCCCATTCTCTTTCTGAAAGGTTCTTCCCCAGCTGTCCATGTGATTTGCTCCTGAACTCCCTTCAGATGTTTACTCAAATGCCTCCTTATTGAAGACCCCTTTCCTGACCTCCTTGTCTAAAATATCAGCCCTTGTCCCTCTCTGTTCCCCTTTGCTCTGCTCCACTCCTTTCTCATGGCAGTAACCACCATGCAGGGAAGTGGGGATGTTCACAGTCTCAACTCCACCTCACAGGGCAGGTTTTTTTTTTAAACAAGAGCCTTCAAAGTCAAACCCTTCTCACATTACCATTGCCCATCTCCAGTTTCAGCCCCCACCCAACAGCTGCCGGAGGGAGTGGAAGTTGCCTTACAGTGAGAGGCGGAGTCAGGAGCCCTACACAGTGGTTGTCACCACCTGCCCTCAAACCCTGGAGATGTCCCAAAGGGACAGCTTAATGTTTTCTTGGGTTCAGCATCATGGACACAGCCTCCATATCACCAAGGAAAAGGGAGAAACTTCCCCAGAAATGGGGCTATGCAGGTGACCCTGCTGGATGGCTAAGAATGGGGAGACAGGTCTCCAATGGGGCTGTGTCCTGAAAAACCAAAGCAGAGCATTTGATTTAACTCCAGATCCCCAGGGCTTGGGGCCTGGAGGGGTATCCAGCCCAGCTTCTGCAGCTCTGATTGATTTGGCCCACCTTCTAGAGCTCCTCTGAGCAGGAAGTTGTGTCTGCTTGCTGGTAATTGATGAAAATAGAACTTGGCTAGTCTGGGTGCATTTGTCTGATCCAGGATGACTTTAAAGAGATTTTAGCAGATGTGAGCAGAGATAGAAGTGCTGCACCAGGAGAGGCCAGGAGGAGAGACCTCTTGTTGGGCCTTCCAAGAGCCCCTTGGCTGCTCTTCTGGTTTCTGTCTGGCAGCCAGGTTCTCAGCCTGGGCTGCAACCTGAGATCAAACCTGTCCTTTTCCTTGCTGAATAGCAGGGCTCAAGACACAGACCTGGTACTAAGAGAAAGCCCCTCTTATACTGTGTGCCCACCCTTGTAAGTGAATCCCACCTGACTGATTCTTTATGCGCCCTGCCCCACAAAGCTGGGAAAGTGACCCCATTTGCCCTGCTTTCCTGCTTAGTCTTCCTGTGGCCTCAGGGGCCCTGGTGCTGGGAAGGAGCTTCTGCAGGGGCTGGCACCGTGAGTGTGGGCTGAGCCTTGCCAAGTTTCCCTTGGCTGAAGGATTCCCAGTGAGGCCCACGCTGAGCACTTGGTCTTAGTGTCTTAGATAATTCAGTAACACTGAGGGGCTCTGAGGTGGTTTAGGGAAGGACTCAAGGAGAAATAGCCAGACTCTCCCATTCTCCACCCAGAACCTGATCCTTGGGCCACTGCTTTCCAAACATTTCCATGGCAGAATACATAAAGAACGGTGACCCTGGTGCTGCCACAATGGACTAAAGGAACCGAACTGCCATGGCTGGGTCTCAGGCCACCCCTAGGGCTTCGAAGAGCAGCCCTGCAGTGCCCCACACCCATTCCTGGCACACCAGAGCCACCCTCTCCCCCAGGGGTAGACTTTCTGGTCTCACAAGTCCCATGCCCTCCTCCAGGACATAGACTGTTCCCATGTATCTGATCTCCCAGGCAACTCCAGGAATGTATGTGCACTGCTTTATGGGACAGACCTGGTGGCCCAGACCCTCTTGCTGTGGATTCAGTTTCTAACGCACCCACTTTTTTAATGTATTGGAGGCCAGTAGCAGTACCCACACTAAGAAGGAATTTCTAGAGCATCTGAATGGCCAGTATGGCACTCTTGGTGAGCATCTTGGGAGCTCATTGGCTGTCTCTCCTCTCAGGGTCACCTGGAGTATTAAAATGACAGGCAAGTCCACTTAGAGTCCACATGAGCTGGAGAGACCAGGCCTTCTCTACAGTTTCCTCATCTGTAACATGGGTCAACCTTGTGTCCAACTCTCCTCCCAGGACAGCAGGAGGCCTAAGTGACATGATGGATATGAAAGCTCTCGCCAAGCTCTAAAGAGTGACACAAAAGAAATGGATTATTTTGATTTCTAATTAAAATGAGTATTTTTCTCATTTGTTTTCATTTTGAAATCAAAACTAGCTTTGATGGCCTCTGCCCCACCCCGCTCGCCATTGGCCAGCCTTTGGGAAATAAAACGTGAAAAACCAGGCTGCGTTCCAGGTGCTGATGCTGAGTGGTGGAGGCCCAGGTGGGAGCAGAACGTCCTGTCTGGGAGCTTCTTGCTCCTCACACTGGGGCTGGCACGCAGGCTTCTTGGGGTGAGAGAGGGCTGTGGGGAGAATCACAGAACAGAACATGCTGCGGGCTGCAAGGAACCAGCATTTCTTCTAAATTCTGGTAACTCCAAAGAAATCAAGTTTAATCTAGCATTCCTGTGGGGAGATTATTGTTCTTTTATAAAGATTATTCCCCAGAGTGCTAGAATGAACCCTGAACTCTGTGGGGCTGAATGAAAGACTTCAGTACAAACCCAGGTTTTTAAAATATACTTCTATATCTAGATCTATCTGATCTATTTATTATTTATATATCTATCTATCCTTATCTATGTCTAGATAGAGAAATAATAATAATGAATAGCATATACCATACATTTCTTAGCTCTCTTCAGAAAGGCCCCAGAACTACTGACACCCCAGTAGCAATGAGCACCTCTAGTGCCTAAATCTTGGTTTCTAAGTACTACTCTTCAATAAATGGAACCAGGACTGCTGCATAAATGGCTGGTTTTAAGGCTTGGACAGGGAAAACACAAGATAAACCTGGAACATATTAGAGTGTCAGTAACCAAAGGGTTGCTAAAAAAAAAAAAAAGTGGCATGTCCTATGGACACAGGAGTCGACCTGAAAGCTCTCAGAGACAAAAGCTTCAACAATTTGAGCAATAAAATAAATAACGTATTATTGGATAACCACAGTACAGAGTAAATATACTGAGTCTGTACTGATACTAATCAACGACTGAACAAATAGAGGAGAAGAGACAGTTCTTCCTTTTGGAAGAATTTCAAATGATACAGAGACTCTCCCCTCTCCAGAAGGCAGAGCTTAATCCTCCCACCCTTGAGTGTGGGCAGGACCTTGTGACTTATTTGTAAGGCAGCGAGAAACTGGAGAGTACAGTGAAGAGTGGCAAACACCGTCTTGGCCAGGTGATGATAACACCCCAGTGATGTCATGTAGGTGTCATGTGTACCTGATCCGATGCAATGGGGAAGGCACTTCCCCTCTGTGGTCTTCCTCCCCCCAAAACTTATCATCCAAGTCAGATTATGAGAAAAACATCAGACAAACCCAAATTGAGGGACATTTACACAATGCTTGATCGGTATTCTTAAAAACTACCAAGGCCATGGTAAACAAGGAAAAGCTGAGGCACAGTCCCAAATCTGAGGAGACCAAGGAGACATGACGACGTCACCCACTGTGGTCCCCTCGATGAGATCTTGGAACAGAAACGGGGCATTCGTGAAGAAACAGGTGAAATCCAAAAATCAAAAACAAAACAAACTGAACAAACGAAAGCCCCTTGCCCAGGGCTGACGGACTTGCGCTCCGCTCTGAGTTGCTGTCTCTGTGGTTTTCCAGTCTCGGCGTCCTTTGACGGGAGACAGCACCTGCGGAGTCTGCCGGTGGTCAACAGCGTCGGGTACGTCCTCCGCTTCCTCGCCAAGCTGTGCCGAAGCCTCCTGTGTGATGACCTCTTCAGCCACCAGCCCTTCCCCCGGGGCTCCAGTGCCTCGGAGGAGGCCCAGGAGAACCAGGACGGCAGGATGGAGTCAGGTAGGCTTTGTCCATCTGTCCTCCCCTTACCTGCAAGTGATCTCTGGTGTACCTGCCCTCCCAGGGCAGGTGAGGCTGCTGCTTAGTGAGCCCTACTTTGCAGAGCTCTCCTGCTGGAGGCCCATGGGCTGTCTCTCGGAAGCCCTGGGAGTAGTGAGGGCCAGCTAGGACCAAGGTTACTTAGATGGACCCCAAGGTTACTGGATGGGGTCCATCTAAGTAACCTTGGTCCTAGCTGGCCCTCACTACTCCCAGCAGTGGGAAAGGACCACTCCATTACAGCTTTTAGGTTTCTGTTACTAGAATTTAGATGAGACCATATTGCACATGAGTAATTTTCTTCACACTCCTCTAATTAAGACTGTAATTAAGGCATTTACTCACAGTTGTTGAGTAGTTGAAAGACTAAGGAACTAAGAAATTCTGAAAAAAACTAGGGCTAAGAATGGATTACATTGGTCCTGCCTCAGGCACACTCAGACGCCTACCCATGTGGATAGAAGGTGTACTGGTATCTATTACTGCAGGAGTTTTCCCAGGCCATAAATCACATATGTCTTTCAGTGAGAATTAGTGTTTCTTTCTCATCACAGGATGGAAAGGGACCCAGGGGAGGAGTGCCTCTGATACCACCAGCCCCAGCACAGCTCAGCATGGGAGAATGGCCAGTGGGAAGGGCACCAAGGCCACATGGACACACTTACCATGATGTGTCTGCCCAAGGGGCTAGATGCTGACAGGAAGTACCCCTTCTCCACTTTGCAACCCTGAGTTACCAATCTGCAAAGAATTAGATATGGCTCCCAAGGTTCCCAAGGATAGATAGGAATGTTGCCTTTTTTCTTTTTTCAGAAGCAGTGCTGTTGATAAATAAAGAACACATAGGCAGTGAAACTGGAATCTAGTCATTAGGTCATTCTGCAAACATTGGCTGAACTCCCTTCTGTTCCAAGCCCTGGGAGACCTTCTCTTGGGACAAGACAAACACATGAGCTTGGGAAAGTTTCTGTGGTATTGAGTGACCGTTATGAATAATGGAAAACAGGTGCATCTGTAGGCATGCACTCACAGCCTGAGAACATTCAACAGAATGATCATAAGAGCTGTATCTTAAGCCTAGGAAGATAGCAGAAAACAATAAATTTAGGGAAGAATAACTATTGTTTTTTAAATTTAATTTTCAATTTTAGTTGACATACAATATTCTATTAGTTTCAGATGTACAACGTGATTAGATGTGTATATTCCTGATGAAATGATCAACCTGTGTGACTCCATGCAGAGTGATTACAGTGTTACTGACTATTCCCTTGCTGTACTGTACATCCCAGTGACTGTCCTTGAAACTGGCAATTTGTACTTTTCAATCCTTTTCACCTTTTTTTACTCATCTCCCCAAACCTCCTCTCATCTGGTGACCATCAATTTATTCTCTGTATCTATGAGTTTGTTTCTGTTTTGTTTGTTCATTTATTTTGTTTTTTGTTTTTTGTTTTTGTATTTCACATATAAGTGAAATCATATGGCATTTGTCTTTTTCTATCTGATGTATTTCACTTAGTATAATACCTTCTGGGTCTATCCATGTTGTCCCAAATGGCAAAATTTCATTCTTTTTTATGGCTGAATAATATTCCATTGTATGCATGTACCACATCTTTATTTATTCATCTACTGATGGACACTTAGGTTGCTTCCATATCTTGGCTACTATAAATAATGCTGCAATGAACATAGGGGTG
This sequence comes from Artibeus jamaicensis, assembly GCF_021234435.1. Lineage (NCBI taxonomy): Eukaryota > Metazoa > Chordata > Mammalia > Chiroptera > Phyllostomidae > Artibeus > Artibeus jamaicensis. The sequence continues at coordinate 23,556,280 of NW_026521812.1, forward strand.
CATATATATTTCTGAATCAGTGTTGTGGATGTCTTCAGATAAGTGGAAGTGCTGGGTCGTATAGTAGTTCTACTTTTAATTTTTGAAGAACTTCTATGCTGTTTTTCCATAGTGGCTGCCTGTGTCTACATTTCCACCAACACTTCACAAGTGTTCCCATTTCTCCACATCCATGCCAGCACTTGTTGATTTATTGAAAATAGCCATGCTGACAGGTGTGAGGTAGTATCTCATTGAGGTTTTAATTTGCATTTCCCCGATGCTCAGTGATGTTGAGCATATTTTCATATGTTCATTGGCTATCTGTATGTTCTGTTTATAGAAATGTCTATTCAGGTCCTCTGCCCATTTTTAATTGGATTTTTTAGGGTGGTGGTTAAGTCATATGAGCTCCTATGTATTTTGGATATTTACCCCTTATTGGATTTATGATTGGCAAATATTTTCTCCTATTCAGTAGGATGTCCTTATGTTCTGTTGATGGTTTCCTTTGATGTGCAAAAACTTTCAATTTGATGTAGCCTCACTTGTTTATTTTTTCTTTTGTTGCCCTTGTCTCAGGAGACATACCCCCCCAAAATCCCAAAACATTGCTAAGAGCAATGTCGAAGAGTTTACCGTCTGTGTTTTCTTCTAGTAGTTATATGGTTTCAGGTCTTACATTTAAGTCTTTAATCTACTTTGAGTTTATTTTTGTACATGGTACATGATAGTGGTCTAGTTTCAATTTTTTTCATGTATCTGTCCAGTTTTTTCAATTCCACTTATTGAAGAGACTGTCTTTACCCCATTGTATATTCTTGCCTTCTATGTCATAGATTAATTGACCATAAAGGTATGGGTTTATTTCTGGGCTCTCTCTTCTTTTCCATTGATCTATATCTCTGTTTTAATGCCAGTACAATGCCGTTTTGATTACTGTAAACTTGTAGTATAGTTTGATATCAGGTAGTATGATACCTCCAAATTTGTTCTTTTTTCCCAGATAATTGTTTTTTTTATTTTTTAAATATATTTTACTGATTATGCTATTACAGTTGTCCCATTTCCCCCCTTCACTCCCCTCCACCCCACACACACCCTCCCACCCACATTCCCCCCCTTTAGTTCATGCCCATGGGTCGTACATATAAGTTCTTTGGCTTCTCCATTTCCCATATTATTCTCAACCTCCCCCTGTCTATTTTCTACCTACCATTTATGCTTCTTATTCCCTGTATCTTTTCCCTCATTCTCCCCCTGCCCCCTCTCTGCTGATCTCTATTTATGTGAATCCATTCCTCTTCTAGTTGTTTGCCTAGTTCATTTTTGGTTTTGTTTTCTTAGGTTCAGTTGTTGATAGTTGTGAGTTTGTTGTCATTTTACTGTGTGTATTTTTGATCTTCTTCTTTTTCTTAGATAAGTCCCTTTAACATTTCATATAATAAGGGCTTGATGATGATGAACTCCTTTAATTTACTCTATCTGGGAAGGACTTTATTTGCACTTCCATTTTAAAGGATAGCTTTGCTGGATAGAGTCATTTTGGATATAGGCCCTTGCCATTCATGACTTGGAATACTTCTTTCCAGCCCCTTCTTGCCTGCAAGGTTTCTTCTGAGAAATCAGCTGGTAGTCTTCTGGGAACTCCTTTGTAGGTAACTGTCTCTTTTTCTCTTGCTGTTTTTAAGATTCTCTCCTTATCCTTCATCTTGGGTAATTTAATTATGATGTGCCTTCATGTGTGTTTCCTTGGGTCCAACTTCTTCAGGAACTTCCTGGACTTGCTGGAAATCTATTCCCTTTGCCATATTAGGGGAGTTCTCCTTCATTATTTTTTCAAATAAGTTTTCAGTTTCTTGCTCTTCCTCCTCTCCTTCTAGCACCACTATGGTTTGGATGTTGGAACATTTAAAGTTGTCCTACAGGTTCCTAAGGCTCTCCTCATTTTTTTTTGAATTCTTATTTCTTCATTCTTTTCTGGTTGGATGTTTCTTCCTTTCTTCTGGTCCACTCCATCGATTTGAGTCCCAGTTTCCTTCCCATCACTGTTGGTTCCTTATACATTTTCCTTTATTTCACTTAGCATAGCCTTTATTGTTTCATCTAATTTGCAACCAAATTCAACCAATTCTGTGAGCATCCTGATTACCAGTGTTTTGAATTGTGCATCTGATGGGCTGGCTACCTCTTCATCACTTAGTTGTATTTTTTTCTGGAGCTTTGATCTGTTCTTTCATTGGGGCCATATTTCTTTGTCTTGGTATACCTATTACATTGCAAGGGGTGGAGCTTTAGGCATTTGCTAGGGTGGGGTAACCCACGTTCATGCGTTGTGTCACAATATGTGGTGAAGGGTTCGAGAGGGAACAGTGCTGCTTGCTTAGCTCTCAGCAGTCACTTCCTCTGTTACCCACAAGCAAATTGGGCCCTTCTGGTGCTGATTCTCAGGTGAGTGGTTTTGTGTATGCCCTAGGACCCTGTGGGTCTCTCCAATGAACTCTCCTGTGAGGCTGGGAGTTTCTCCTGCTGCCGCAATCCCCCACAGGTTTTTTCAGTCAGAGGTTTTGAAGCTTTATTTCCCTGTATTAGAACCCTGGGTTGTGCAATCTGTCTCACTCCCTAGTTGTTTCTCCCAGTTTATCTGAATGCAACTGTGGGACTGTCTGGTCCTCTAGCCACCGCCTTGCCACCAGTCCTCTCTGCCCCTCCTACCAGTCTGGATGGATTTATTCTTTGACTCCTCGATTGTTAGACTTCCACACAGTTAAATTTTCCGGCAGTTCCAGTTATTTTTTGTTTTTAAATTTGTTTTTATCCTTCTTTTGGTTATGCGAGAAGGCAAAGTGTATCTTCTTATGCCTCCATCTTAGCTGGAAGTCTGTTCTTCTTTGTCAATATTGCTTTGGCTACTTGGGGTCAGCTTAGAGTCTTAGCATAGATTTTATCAGATACTGTCAAGAACCTTGTCTACACTTTTACTTTAATCTCTCTGACACCTGGGAAACAGGAAGAAATTTGGCCTTGACAAAGAAGGGTGCTTAACCAAACATGGGCTTTGTCACTAGATGCTGTATACTCCGTTTTTCTTGATGTCTCTATATGTACGATATGAGTTAGGAAAAGTCTTCTAATCGCTCAGCTTCCTAAATGAGGGGTTGGAGTGGCTCATATATAATGTTCCTTCCAGTCCTGACAGGATGAATCTGGCCTCTCCTATAAGATTTAGTTGAGTCAGACACAACTTTTGCTATTCTAAAGCAAATGTATCTTGTAGTGTATCTTGCAATGAGAGTAGCAGAATTGTCTGATATTATCTCTCAAACTCTTGAACCCTTGTTTCATTGAACAACCAGTGACTCATGGGACATAATCATAAAGCCATATATATAATCCATGTCTTCCATTCTCCTTTCAATATGTCCTGTGGGACCACTTCTTCCCTGTCCATGAATAAATTTTAGACAAATCTTGTGACTTTTCTGACTCCCCTCAGGTAACAAAACATTCTCTAGTCAATCAATAATTAATATGTCTAGGTCAGTGTGATAATCAAACCTTAAATTTCACTCAAAACTATGACTATTCCCTGTCTCCAGCTCTCAGTCCTGTCTTGGCCAGTTGTGTGCAGCAGTAAAGGAGGGTATGATTGGCTTCTCTCCACCCCCTGCTCAGTCTTGTGTTTTTCCCCCTCTCATACCTAGCTAATAATGATTTCAAATCCATCATGATCTGAGTGGTACAGGGAAGAGAGGCAAGAGGTAGGGGAGTCTTTTTTACCTTACTAATCCTCCTGTGCATTGACATCATGCTCCCTAGTTCTGGCAGCTGTTTCAAGCTGACTCTTCATTCTGTGGGCTCGTATGTGCATATTTTGATGATTCTACCATCTGTCACTGACACTTTCCTTGACGTGGAAAAACGCAACTCCCCTCTGGCTGCCCACTTATAATTCCTTCCACAGGCTGAGGTGCCTGTGAACCTTTCAGCTGAGGCCCACTTGTGCCTCCAGGCCATCTTGTGGGAAGGATCTAAGATCTCACTTCGGATCTCTCTTCTGATGGTCTGCACCCAGGATTCAGGAACACTCACACACTCTTTACCTAAACAAACCAGGGACATGCAGGCCGATCCCGAGGGCACCTCTCCTTTGCTCTGCCATCAGAGCAGCCAGACTTCTAGATTTTTCTTGGGAACCAATAATCCATTGTGTCTCCCAAGTTCCAGGGACAGACAGCAAGCTATTCACATGGCCACACCGAAGCCCTTGGGAATCTACTGGACAGTTCTCTCCATAATTCATCTTCTATTCAACTTGCTTCTCAACCTCCATGATTTCTTTTGTAGGCTAGATGTGGGTGGTCATCTATAGGTGTAGATGACCATCATCTCTGTCTGCAAGAACTGCACACTTCACTCTGGTATGGGGTGTCTTTTGCAGCCTCAGCCAAAACAGAAACTAAGATAGTTTCATTTTAACATCCTGTCCCAGGAGCCCCTGGTCAGCTACCTTTAAGTGATCGTTGAGAAAATTCTTGTCTTGGTTTCCACCTTATTCTTTGCCCTTCTAAGCTCACCAGGTCTTCCCCAAATCATCCACTTTTCAACAACAAACATCAGTTTCTTTGATCGTTCCTTATGCACCATGTCTCTGCATTTTCTTATTGTCTGATTAACTGTCTACTGGAAGTGCCCTAATGAACGCTGACAAACCCTCTACTGAGTGTCAGAAGGCCTGGGCTACTCCAGTTTTGACTGAACAACCTCAGAGCTGAGCAAGACCTGAATAAAGTTCTAATCTTTTCCCTGGTGTAGCATAGCTGCCTCACTGTTTCCCTTTCTACCTGAGTGTTAGTTTCATTTGTAGTTGGCTTGGCTTTAGAAGTAATACTTCCAGTTGTTTTCATGAGACTTTCCCTAGCCCGTGGCTGCTTTGCAAAACTTAATTCTCCAAATCAACCAACTTCATGGAAATTTCTCCTCATGCCCTGGGTGTTGCAGAACAGAATGCTTTGTGTCTGGGAGCCTCAGAGAGGGTAGAGGAAGCCGCTGTGGTGCAGTAGGCTCTGAGCGGCCCTCTCGTCACACATCTTTCCCATCAGTCTGCTATGGGGCCTAAAATGACACCATTTAGGAGTTTGCCTTCGGATTATGACATTGCCTGTTTAGGCTTGCCTTGTCAAAATTCCATTAAAGGCTAACATATCAAATTATTACTTTATGCCCTGGCCAAGTATCTCAGTTGGTTAGAGCACCATCCCAATATGCTAAAGTGGCAGTTCGATCCTTAGTCAGGGCACATATCAATACAAGAGTCAACCAATGAATGCATAAATAAGTGGAACAACCAATTGATGTTGCCCTCCCTCCCTCCCTCCCTCCCTCTCTATTTACAAAGGGGAAGGATTGAGGTCTTGCTTGATTTTAGGCTTCACATCTGTCCATAGGACCATGTTGTTCCTAAACAAGATTGTACAGCCTTGAGCTCATTTGAACCAGACCTTGCTCTGCCCTGAGGTGGTTCAGTCAAAACTAGAGTGGTCCAGGCTCGCCGACACACCACTAGAGGGTTCGTCAGCGCTCATCCGAGCACTTCCAGAAGAGTTAGTCAGACAATAAAAATGCAAAACCATGAGAAACTATGATGTTTGTGGTAAAAAAAATGGGCGATTGGAGGAAGACATGGTTTCTGTTCCAGTTAAAAAAACCAGCAGGTCACATGGATTTGTTCTCTGTGGTCCTGAAGCTAGGTTAACGTACTCTTGCCACTGACACTTGTGTCAGGAGCCTTGTCCCCACCTGAGAAAGGCAAAAGCTCAGCCCCGTGCCCCCCCCCAAAAACACTCTTCAACCACACAGCCCAGGTGTTTTGAAGACACAGCAAAGTTTTAGAAGCATGGGCTTAAGGAATGCTCTTTACATAGAAAACTTGGCAGCTGAACAATGAGGTAGAACTCTCAGAAGATTCCTCCCTCAGAAGTCAAGTGGAGTTGACATTGTAAAGACCTTTCTGAAGTCAAAGCCATTCAGAAGGGGCTGCTTGGGTGGTAGTGATCTCCCCATTACTAGTGACAAGGGCAGTTGTCCGCCTGTTATAACCAAAGGGGAAGCTCTGGCAACCCAGAGAAGTAGGAGCAAGATGTTCTCGCTGGTCCTTTCCAGGCTGAGAGTGGCATCTGCAGTAGCAGAAGATAGCCCTGGACAGCAGGAGGTCAGGGTGCCCAGAAGCCCCACTGAGGGGGCCTCCGACGGTGAAGGTGAGGACATAAAGGCAGAGGAACCCACATTAAAGCGGAGAAAGGGCTTCTTCCAAATTCCTTCCTCAGACCTTTGAAATAACCCTCTCACCAAATGATCTTTCTTCTGTGGCCAGGGAGAACCAGGCTTCCAACCAACTCAGCTGCCTGAATTCAGCCTGGAAGGCAGGGTCCTTGGCTTGAGACCAGGAACTTCAGCCATTTTTCTCCAGTTCTATTAACTGACAGCCATAGGTGGTTTGTGTGTTAGGAAATAGAACAGTTCTCTGAGTGCTGTAGGAGAATGGAGGCAGAAGCACAGATTTGATGACACTTGTGCTTCTGGTGAAAGTCATGAGATGGTTCCGGGGAAATTTTTACCTTACCTTTGAATGTTGAAAAAAGATCTCAATTATAAATCAACTTTAGCCAATGCTTCTGAAACTAGTGTGCTTGGGAACCACTTGGACATCTTATTAAAAAGTGAGATCTGGCTCAGCAGAGCTACAGTGGGGCCTGAGAGCCTGCATTTCCAGCAGGCGCCCAGGGGATGTGGCGCTGCTGCTGGCGGGGGACCGCACTCAGAGCAGTAAGTGTGGGCTGACCAAGTCCTGCTCACGTGGGAAAATGTAGTTCGGGTTTTCAGTAAAATAAGTTTACCTCGGCTAGCCTGATGCCCCCTGTGCAAGTGTGGCCACAAAAGATAATACAGTGTCTGGTGGAGGTGACTGTGGGCTGGAGAGAAGAGTGGTGTTTGTATGTAGGGGGGAGATGGAATGTATGCAAATCCAGGTGAGAAAGAGGAGGTTTGCAGGGCAGAAAGGAGGGTGAAAGAAAGGAACGAATGACAGCAGGCAAATTTCTCAGTGTGGTCTGGCCACCTGCAGCAGGGTCTCTGTTCCCCAAACCCTTGCTGACACACTTACAAGGGCACTTGATGCTACCTGTATTGCTGGAGTCTGGGCCCAGATCTCATCTCCCTGCTAGATAGGCCTGGGGAGAGGGCCATGTCGTCCCCAGCAGAGCCTGAGACATAATGAAGCACAGTAAATATTTACTGACTTCAATTCTGTGCAACACAACAGAACATATCGTCTGCTCACCAAGAGTAGGGAGGTCTGGAAACCACAGATGTGAGAGCTGAACCCTTCTGCAAGATCTAATGTAGACATTGGTTTCCTGCCTTTTGAAGGTTTAACACGATGGGAACAAATTGTTTACTTTTTGTTGAGCAGCTCTTTTGATACACAGATGGTAGGGGTGGGAGCTCAGAGAGGACATTCGTTATTGAGGCTTGATGTTTTTGTCCCTTGGCTGGTGGTCATCGAGCCAGGCACCAGAAAATGCCTGGAGTAGCAGACACTCCCAGTGTGTTTCATTATGGGGGACTCGTACACCCAGCATTTAGAAATCAAATCTGCTTCCGTGTGCCACTACAAATTTGTCTACTCTCATAGCTCTACAGAGAATGACTACAGAAAATGTGTTATGCCAAGGAGGAAAGAGAGTTTACCCAGTGGCATGAGTTCCTTGATATAGAAACATCCACTGAGTCAGTTGGCAAATGTTTATTGGGATCCCCCTCTTTGTGATGCACTTAGGCCAGCAGAGCTGAGGCCACAGGACAGGCAGCAGCAGGGAGGACAGTGAACCCACGTCTTCTCCTCTTCAGCCCTTTACTCTTCCTCCCGAGCCTGCCCGTCTGTAGGGCCCTAACCGCCTGCTGGGTGCGGTATGTGTTTTGTTTCCCAGCTCAGAAGCCTGATGGCACAAAATGGATGTTCACAAGTGGCTTGTGGTACACCTGTGTCACTTCTTCTAGCAAAGATGTAAAAGAACAAAACCACCCCCAACTCCCATGTAGCAAGGTCTAGGCAGAAAAGGCGCTCCAAGTAGGTCAATTCTCTGTTCTCCTTCTGGGTTTCCTACCTTGGTCCCAAGGAGTGTTTTGTCCTTGTCCTTGTGCCCCAGCTCTATCCTGGCTGGATGACATCCATGGGCGTGCAGAGCCACCACACTAGACACTGGGAGGATTTTTTCTACCAAACCCACACGAGGTGGCCTACTCCAGATTCTACTGCAGCCGCTGGCCTCCCGGCGCTGGCTGTCGGGAACACTGCAGAGCTGTACTTGTGCTCTCATAGCCTTGGGCCACGTGAATGAGTGACCCATCTGGTTCTCAGGCCAACAGTTGGGAAGGGGTCGCTGGGCAGGAGAACAAAGTATCAGTGTCAAGTTCAGGAGTTAAGAATCCTCACAGAATGTTTTGATGGAAAGGTTTAAAACAAGTGTGTCCACAAGTTCCGCAGCAGATACTAAGGCCTCATATATCTTCAGACAGACAGGTCCAGAAGCAGCCCGCTGCGCCCCTAGCACGGATGAGGGAGCGTGTGCCGGTGTAGGATTGCTGATCAGAGCACTGCCTGTGTGCCAATAGGATTCGCTTAGGAAAAGCTATTATTATATTTTCAATAATATTATTCATTCCACTGTAATGTCGGTACCTACTTAAAGACATTGAGCTAAAGGGAAAGAGACAAAGTCTAGAGAAAAGCCTGGCATTTGTAGAATTTAAAACAGAGTTTTACAATGTTCACTAATTTATTGGATCCCTTTGCATTGTAAGGCTTAGGCTCTCTTTTGAGTCCTGTAGATACTGAGGAAGCACAAGAGAAGTATTCAATAATGATTGGTTAAATGAATGAATGTTCCAATTAAGTTGTTGGAGCCTCCCAAGGTACTTTAAATGTGGGACAAAGAACATGATATTTAATTATGTTGACTAATTTGATAATACTGTAATAGAAAGTGTCTTTATTAAAATGCAACAAAAAGAAATTAAGATAGCACTTTTCCAAGATCACCCATAAAATCATTTGGTGGATTAAAGATGCCAACACCCAAGACTTGAGGCACAGAACGACGGTGATGGCCAGTGGCCATTAGGCTCTGGGCCGTGTGGGAGAGCTTCTTCCATGGGGCGGGTGGAGGAAAAGAAGAGCCGGTAGAAAGCGGCCACAGGGACTCTTCCTTCCCTCAGGGCTGGTGTCAGGAACTCTGAGAGACATCCTGCCCCTGCCCCAGGCGCTCTTGTCAGATAAAAAACCTACAATCTGCTCCTTTGTCTGAGAGGCCAACTGTGCCTTCTGTGACACCCCCGCCCATTAGTCTCCCATCAGCTTCCCAATGGCCAGATGACGCTGGGGACTCCTGACTTGGCTGCAGGAGGCTTTTGGGTCTCTGGCCAAAGAGTACCCTGCCTGTGATGGAAGAGGATATATATGGATGGGCCAGGCCTCTAAGGAGATCCAAGAAGATGGCAACCAAGTTGTCTGCTTTATGCATCAGACACAGAAAGCACAAGGACTGATGGGAACAAAGGACTGAGTCTACGAGATACAGGCATTCCCAAAGCTCTGGGGCCCACAGTAGCTGTAATTGGAGATTCTCTCCACCCCTCCGGGCCGTTCCCCTAGATTGATACCCCGAGCCCCCGTGGTGAACCCTAAAGTATCTATCACTTTCCCACACCAGTATCTGCTGGCCCTGCATCAGAAGGAGGGTAAAATGGCAAACCATGCCAAGTGAACTGAAGCCACTTAGGAACCCAGTAGGCCTCTAAGATAAACTTCATGTACTCTCTCTTATTAGTGGGTGAGTTCTAGGTTCATACCTAAACTGTAAACAATCCCATCAATATCCTGGCAGAGAATTAGACAGCTATCGAGCAGATACATCCTAGCTGCTATTGAATTAATCATTACAGCTTCTATTGTGGATATGCAGAGTCAAGAGGAATAAAACAAATCTCCTCTCCGCATCTGTATTAGTTATCTATTGCTCTGTGACAAATTACTCCAAAACTTGGTGGCTTAAAATAGCATTTATTATCTCACAGCTGCTGTGAGTTAGGGACTGAGGTGCAGCTTACCTGAGTCCCACTGGCCCTGGGTCTCCCACAAGGTTGCAATGACCTCAAAGCTCAACACGGGAAGAATCTGCTTCCTGGCTCATTCATGGGGCTGTTGGCAGGATTCCGTGTCCCACAGGCTGTTGGTGCCCTGCAGTGCAGACCTCTGCACAGAGCACCCCAGAACGTGGCAGCTTGCTCCTCCAGTGTGAGGATTACCAGGAAGTGCCGTGAGCCTGCCCCAAAGTCGGGGCGTCTGGTTAGAAACGTACAAGGTGTCCTCTAGTCCAGGGAGTCCAACATTTCAGTGATTAAAAACCACTTTTAGTTTCCCCAGATTTCTATGAAAGACCCCAAAATGTGGGGGCTATTAAGAAAGCAGAACATGACTGTGGAAGCCTCCTCTTCCCCCTCCCCCACCTCTTGGGAGTTCCCATGAACCTTGGGGTAGAGACTTGGCAAAGCCGTGAGTAGAGGGTGATTATGAAACCTGTTCTCCTCTTGAGAATGAAAGGCCATCATTCATTATTCCAAATGGCTGACTTTGGGCAAAATTGCCTTTGGGCAACATTTCCACAGGAAGAAACCCACCCATAGGCTTAGGGAGAGTCTTAGGCAAACCAGGAATATTGGGCAGGTAAACCAGAAAGATCCAGGAGGACTAAAGAAGTTGAGGTGTCAGGCATGTAAATTATAGTTGGTGTCTGTGCATCTCATTAGGGGATAAAGGGTAGAAATGTACTGAAATGGGCCAGAGAGGTCATAAGGTTGATTCTGAGGGCAGAGGGAGCTGAATTTAGTGACAAGCTGAAAGAAAAAAATCTATACTGGCCAGAGACCAAGTTAAGAGAAAATTTAATTGAAGTGGGTGAAATGCTAAGCGTCATAGGTGGTGTGACCTGGTGCCCTTTGAACCGGGAAGGCTGGGACGGGAGGCCCTCAGGGAAAGCAGAACAGGGCTTATCTGAGCGAGAACAAGGGGCGGGACCGCCTGAGAAAAGGAAATCTGCAGACCTCCCCAGAGCCTCAGTGAGAGGCGGCTCGAGGGCAGAGAGGAAGCCTGCTGGTTTCTGCCACCAAGAAGTCCTTTAGAGGTCTCTCTGTCTCCCAGGGCACCGAGCAGGTGTGAGGCACCGCTGGTGCTGGACCAGAGTGAGTGTGAGGCTGCTGGTGACAGAGACACAGCCACTCACGGTAGGAAACAATGCCCTGTGTGTCCCTGGCTCCGAGAGGGGAGGCACGGCTCTGTGGGGGACTGGCTGTTTGTTGTTGCCTGCGGCCGCCCCGCCTGCCCCCTTGCTCTTTCTGCTTCTCTCCTAGAAGGTCTCTTTCTTTGCTTCCATTCTTTCTCTCCACTCCAGGTTGTGCTCCTCGGTGGTGGCAGCAGGTAAAGCCCAGGTAATAGTCACTCCACAGCTATTCCAGAGGCAGTGCTATCAGGCTGATAACCTTCCTTCTTTTCTAATCTGGGTTTCCAGGCTACAGGCGTATGGTGCTGCTGTCTCTTTAAGCAGCCCAGCCAAGCTGGTCACACATGGAGCCCTGTGGACACTGACCCAAGGGTTTGACCTTCTTGCCAGCCTGGTGGGCTGGGGTGGGGGGGGCGGGTTGTGTGGCCTGTGGGCTCAGCAGACCTGCTGGCAACAGAAAGGCCCAGGCTCCCAGCCTGGGGGAAGGCAGCAGTGATGGCGGTAGGAAGGTTTTACCCTGCACTGTTGCTCCTGCAGTTAGGAGGTTATGGCCCACACGAGGAGATACAGTGGGGAGTGGAGGGTGAGTGTGTATGTGCATGTGTGCATGTATGTGTGTGAGGTAGAGGCAGAGAGAGAGAAAATGGGGAAAGGACAGTGTTCAAAGCTCTGGAATTGGGGGGTGACTAGTGCATGAACAGGTATGATTTGAGAATAGTTTTGCTGATGGAGTTATTGTTGCTTTACAGGGCTTCATTTGATTAGAGAATCCAAGTAAAGTGCCAGTTTAATTTTTTAAGTAAAATATATAGTCCAAGTTTACTTAACTGTGAGAAGTTAGGTCTTGTGTCCTAGATGACATGGGGTCAACACCAGCTGTGGTTTTATACACGTGGGCCCCTTCCCCCTCTCTGTGACCCTCCTGCCGCTTTGAGACTTTCTCTTTCTCTCTCCGGCTCCTGGCTTTCTTCTTCTCCACCGTCTGCCTCTTCCTGCTTTTCTCTGGAGGTCCTCTGGGCGCTCGTGCCTGCCTCTCCAGACCTATAGCGGGAATGGGTTGCAGCAGGCACCCTGGAAGCGTCTGCAGAGGCCTCTGTAGGGGTGAGGGAAGAGGGGAGTCCACACACACTGGACCCTGGAGCTTGTTCCCCAAACAGAGAGGCTTAGACACGATTCAAGTTCAGAAGCAAGTTGGTCTCCCTTGAGGCTTGAGTGGGTCTGAACTCTTCCAGAGGGTTCTGTGGCCTCACTAATGGGCAGGCTGGGGGAAATCATCGTCCACAGATTAGCAATGGGAAAAAGGAGCATCGGACTCTCCGGAAAGTTTCCATGACACGAACCCTGAAGAGGTGGCAGGCTTCCTTGAATGTGCCGTTTTGCACTTGCCTTCCTATGTAAGCATGCTCGTGTGACCATAGAAAAGCAGATTATTTTTTTTCTGGGGGAAAAGTTTAATGATTTTTAAGTGGCATCCTTAGTCTGTAAGATAGAGGCAGGAGGTTATAGAAGGGAAGTGCATAAAATACGTTTTGTTTACCCCGCTTTGCTGAGCCGGTGGACTCCACAGTGGTTAAGTGGCCTTAAATAGCGGCTGGGTTGGATGCTCTGGTTTAGTGAGAGGTGCTGGGGTAACAAGACAGCTCATTTCAGATGAGAAGGGATAAGAACCCAGGAGAAAAGGACCATAAATGGGATTTGCACGTGTGTGTGTGTGCGGAGGTCGGATCCACGCTGGGCACTCACGCTGGGCGATCCCAGGTCCGCTGGCCCCATCTGGTGTTCGCTCACCAGTCAGGCACAGAACTGCTTGAAAAGTATAGTTCTCTCTCCAAGTACAGGTTGGGTCCTTCCTTTTTCCAACTCCACATAGTAGTTTTCAGTAACAAACATCCTGCTCACTTGTAGTTCATCTACCTGCATGCTGCACACCTTAATAGTTTTAAATGGGATGAAGTTTTAAATGGGATGAAGTTTTAAATAGTATCTGGTTGTCATTCTGGCCGACTCGAGAGGAACAGGCCTTAGAGGTAAGAAAGCACTGTCAGGCAGTGAGCTGTGTGGCACAGTGACCAAAACTGTGAGGGAGGTTATCAACTGTCTTCGACTCAGTTATTTACCTTGTCCTCCTTTCTAGATACCGTCTGCCTGACAAGAGGGGTGAGGGGTAGCTCGATGCCTCCCAGGGTTAACACACCACCTTCACAATTTTTGTGTTTGAATAACACTTATAAAAGTGTTTACTCCAGATATTCCTTTAAATGAGTGCATTTCTTTTAACTTGAGACTTCAATCATCTTAAGCAATGATCCCACATCAGTGGCATCATAGTTTGAGGGTTAATTCTATTTCATTGATGCATACTAAATTATATGTAGGATGATAAAAAATAATGTTCACCTGCTGTTGTGTCTTCTGAAAAGATATATGTTCAAGCCCTAACTCCCATAACTGTGAATAAGACCTTTGGTAACAGGGTTTTTGCAGATGTAGTTAAATTAAGATGAGATTATGTTGGATTATAGGCCCTAATCCAATGACTAGTGTCCTTATATGAAGCAGGAAATTTGGACACAGTCAGAGACACCCAGGGAGAGCACCAGGTGACAGTGGAGGCAGAGATTGGAGGGATGTGTTGCTGGCAACCCCCGGGAGCTAGAGGAGGCAAGGAAGGGCCCTCCCCTGGAGCGTTTGGAGGCAGCGCGGGCCTGCCCCGACACCTTGATTTCAGAATTCCAGACTCCCGAACTGTGAGAGAACACGTTTCTGTCACTTTAAACCACCAAGTCAGTAGTAATTTCTGCAGCCTTGGGAAACTAATACACCAGAGTACTAAAATCATCCCCTGTCCCACCAGGGGGACGCATATAACCCTGAGGCACACATGGGGCTGGGTGTTCCATGATGGCCCTTTTCAGCGCTGTGGTGATTAGGCGATGAAAGCATCAGCACCCCTATTTGTAAAGGTGAGGGAGGGCTGTTTTCATCTGGTTTAAGCAGATGCACTCCACCTGTTCTGAACGGCATCCTGGTGTGTGCACCTGACCCTGATGTTCACTCCCAGGCTTCCAGGGAACTACCGGTCGTGCAGGACCATGGCTGGGGCTTGGTGGTCTCCCTGGCTGGCACGTCCTTTGCTGAGTAGAGGGCTAATGCTTCATGCTCTCTTAAAGAGGTTTTATTTTCTAATGAATTCATTTGGATCATAGCCCAGAAGCTGGCTTTTATTACCTTTGATCTCATCTGTGGTCATCTTTTAAAGCCATCACGTCCATGTTCCCCTGTTCCCGTTGCCGTCCATTGTCAGAGGAGAACCGCCTTCCGGCTGCATCTGTACTTCCCAGCTGTGGTGCCCACTGACAAACCGTCCGCACTCTCTACCTTAGACTCTCAGAATTCCATAAGCATATTTAGTTCGGATTTAAAATATTTAACAAACAGAATAAATGTTTAAATTCAATCTTTTTTTCATTGTTTATCATGCATCTAACATGAAGAATTTATACTTAATCCTTTATAATATGACATTTTAATTAATTAATTAATTTAAGATTTATTTATTTATTTCTAGAGAGAAGAGAAAAAAGGGAGAAAGAGAGGGAGAGAAACAACAATGTGAGAGAGAAACATCTATTGGTTGCCTCTCATATGTGCCCTGACAGGGGACTGAACTTGCAACCCAGACATGTGCCCTGACTGGAAATTGAACTGGCAGCCTATACCTTGTAGAACAGCGCTCAGCCCACTGAGCCACACCGTTCAGGGCTATAATCTGAATTTTAATGCATATTCTGCCTCCCTGCTATATTGGCCCAAATGTCTACTCAATAAATATGTATTGAGTGCCTTCTGCATGCCATACCCTGTGAGCTGCTTCCTCACGTATCCCAAAGCATCTGCCACTGGGAATATGAAGTGGATTGGTGTCCCACACTATGAGAACTTTCCAATAAAGGGAATGTAATAACAGTCTCACCACTTACTGGCTTAGAATGAGGCTGGCCCATCACCTATATGCTCAATAAATGTTAGTTTTCCTCTTCCTCACTCCATTCAAGAAGAAGCCAAGTACATATCCCTGTAGCCTGCTCCATTTTAGAATCTTACCACTGATGTCCTCTGACCAGAGGGGAGAGAGACACAGTAAAGCCCTTCAAGGTGAACATGCAGAGTTCCAGGTTTTTGAAGATACCTTGCAGCCCCTCATTAGCCACAAAGCATGAGGCACAGAGTGTATGCACCCTTAGGCTGCTCAGTTTGCTCACGTCCTAGTGGCCAAAGCAGTGTTTGTCAGACTTGACTGCATAATGTTCTCAGGAATGTATTCGCACCTAACACTAGGCTTCTGCGATGACTTTCTTAAAGTGTATTTTATTGATTATGCTATTACAGTTGTCCCATTTTTTCTCTCCTTTACTCCCTTCTGCTCTGTCCCTCCCCTTCCACCAGCATTCCCCTCTTTAGTTCATGTCCATGGTTCATACATATAAGTTCTTTGGCTTCTTCATTTCCTATACTATTTTTAACCTCCTCTGTCTATTTTGTATCTACCATTTATGCTTCTTATTCCCTGTACCTTTTCCTCTACCTTTCTCCCTCCCCATCACTGCTGATAACCCTCCATTCCTGTGATTCTGTTCCTGTTCTAGTTTTTTGCGTAGTTTGTTTTTGTTTTTGTTTTTGAGGTTCAGTTGTTGGTAGTTGTGAGTTTGTTGTCATTTTACTGTTCCTAGTTTTGATCTTCTTTTTCTTAGATAAGTCCCTTTAACATTTCATATAAAAAGGGCTTGGTAATGATGACGTCTTTGACTTGACCTCATCTGGGAAGCACTTTATCTGCCCTTCCCTTCTAAATGAAAGCTTTGCTGGAGAGAGTCATCTTGGATGTAGGTCCTTGCCTTGCATGACTTCCAATACTTCTTGCCTGTAAGGTTTCTTTTGAGAAATCAGCTGACAGCCTTATGGAAACTCCTTTGTAGGTAACTGTCTCCTTTTTCCTTGCTGCTTTTAAGATTCTCTCCTTATCTTTCACCTTGGGTAATGTAATGATGATGTGCCTTGGTATGTGTTTCCTTGGGTCCAACTTCTTTGGGAATCTCTGTGCTTCCTGGACTTCCAGGAGCATATTTTCTTTCACAGATTGGGGAAGTTTTCCTTCATTATTTTTTCAAATAAGTTCCCACTTCTTGCTCTTCCCCTTCTCCTTCTGGCACCCCTATGATTTGGATGTTGGAACATTTAAAATTGTGTTGGAGATTCCTAAGCCTCTCCTCATTTTTTTTTTTTTGAATTCTTGTTTCTTCATTGTGTTCTGGTTGAATGATTCAATGTGTTCCTTCAGTTCCAAATCATTGATTTGAGTCCTGGTTTCTTTCCCTTCATTGTTGGTTCTCTTTATATTTTGCTTTATTTAACTTTGCATAGTCTTTACTTTTTCCTCTATTTTGTGACCATACTCAACCATTTCTTTGAGGATCCTTATTACCAGTATTTTGAACTGTGCATCTGATAAGTGGGCTATCTCTTCATTGCTTAGTTCTATTTCTGGAGCTTTGATCTGTTCTTTCATTTGGGCCATATATATTTTTTTTGCCTTGGTGCACCTGTTTTGTTGCAAGGGGTGGAGCCTTAGGTATTCACTAGGGAGGGGCAACCCACATTGCTGCATTGTGTCCCTGTATGTGGGGGAGGGGTCTGACAGGGAACAATGATGCTTGCTCAGCTCTCAGCTGGCTTTCAGTCACTTTCTCCCCTACCCATAAGCAAACTGGGCCATTCTGGTGCTGATTCCCGGTGGGTGGGTTCGTGTATGTTCTAGGACCCTGTGAGTCTCTTCAGTGAACTCTCCTGTGAGGCTGGGAATTTCTCCCACCACCACAACACCCACAGGTTTTTACAGCCAGAGGTTTTGAGGCTTTCTTTTCCCGCACTGGAACCCTGGGTTGCTTGTTCTCTCTCTCTCCCCAGTTGTTCCTCCTGGTTTATCCCCATGCAGATCTGGGACCACCAGCTGCCACCTCACCCTCCTGGTCCTCTAGCTGCCACCTTGTCATGTGTCCTACCTGCCTTGGCTTCCATCTCCACCCCTCCTACCAGTCTGGGTGAATGTTTCTTCTTTAATTCCTTGGCTGTCAGACTTTCATACAGTTAGATTTTCTGGCAGTTCTGGTTAATTTTTGTTTTTAAATTGTTTTTGTTCTTCTTTTGGTTGTCTGAGGAGGAACACTGTGTTTACCTATACCTCCCTCTTGGCCAGAAGTCTCCTGTGATGACTTTTTTTTTAAGATTTTATTTTTATTTATATTTAGAGAGAGAGGAAGGGAAGGAGAGAAACATCAATGTGTGGTTGCCTATTTTGTGCCCCCAAGTGGGACCTGGCCTGCAGCCCAGGCATGTGCCCTGACTGGTAGTCAAACCAGTGACACTTTGGATCGCAGCCTGTGCTCAATCCACTGAGCTACGCCAGCCAGGGCTTTGTGATGACTTTTTAAAACAGCTTTATTGAGATAAAATTCATGTATCATACAACTCACACATTTTGGTGGTTTTTAGTATAGTAACAAATAGGCGCACCTATCACCTGTTGTAGGACATTTTTAACACCCTTTAGCTAGCATCCTCTATCCCCCAACCCCCATGCCCTAGACAACCACTAATCTACATTTTGTCCCTGTAAATTTGTGCCTGTCCTGGACATTTCATATAAGTAGAATCACTTAGTATGTAGTCTTCTAAGCCTGGCATTTTTCACTTAGCATAATGTTTCAAGGCTCAGCCACTGTAGCAGTATCAGCTGTTCATTTCTTTTTATGACTGAATAATATTCCATTGTATGGGTATACTACATTTTGTTTAACCATTTATCAGTTGATAACCGTTTGGATTGTTTTGGCCATTATGAGTAGTTTTTCTATAAACATCCATGTACAAATTTATGTGTGAATATGTGTTTTCATTTTTCTTGAGTATTTACTTAGGAATGGAATTGCTGGGTCATATGATAGCTCCATTTTTAACTATGTGAGAAAGAGCAAGACTGTTTTCCAAAGAGGCTGCAGTATTTTACATTCCCACCGGCAATACATGAGGATTCCAGTTTCTCTGCAGTATTGCCAGGTGAGGGATGGTGGGTAAGAGAAGAGAGTGCAGGGAGATTCGGACAAATAGGGAGAGGCAAGAGGGGCAGAGACATGAAGGGGGGAAGACGTTTGCTCAAATTTTACTTCCAAGTCATTAATCACCAAGATAATGACTTTTCCTCTTCACATGAAGGGACACATTTCCCAGTCCCTATGAAAATATGCTTTGTGGTGAAGCAGGGGTCTCTATCTGCTGAGAGGTGGGCTATCTGGGATTAGGCCATGGGGTCCACTCTTCCTCGTCTCCTGTCCTCACAGAGAGCAGAGCATCTGCTGCTGGGGAAGGTTTGCCAAGACCGAGTACCTGGTGGCCCCTCGAACAGCTCCCTGATCTCTGCTTCTCTGCTCTGCTTTCTTGCTCAGCAAAAACAGTCACCACTGAGGAGTGCCTGGTGAAAACAGCAGGCATGAACCGCTACGGCGTGGACCCCTCCGCCTCCGCCTTCAGCCACAGGGGCTCCTTGCCCACCTCCTCCTCGCTGTACTTCAAGAGGCAGAACTCTGGAGATAGCCATCTTGGGGGAGGCCCAGCCACCACCACCGGTGGTCCTCGCACCAGCTCCATGTCCTCTGGAGGCCCCTCAACGCCTGGGCTGAGGCCCCCAGGCTCCAGCCCCAAGAGAAATGGGACCTCTCTTGAAGGAAACAGATGTGGTAATGTAATACATGCCCTGGCTTCTTCCCTGTGACTTGACCTCCTCTGCCCATGCCCTGGGGCAAATGCATGGAGGGAAAGAGGGGACTGAGGCTCTTTGAACGTGGGAACACTAGGAAATCAGAAGTTTCCACAAGACTTCTCATGAATTGTTGCTCTTGAAGACAGCTGACATCGGCCTTTGACGATAAGCAAAGAAAATGGTGTATTCGTGTAAGCTAGGCTGTAGGAGTAAGTAGATTCCAAAAACGTACAGTGACTCAAGTACAATACAAGTTTGTTTTTGTTCAAGAGACCAAGGTGGGCCCTGGCCAGGTGGCTCAGTAGGTAGGAGTGTTGTCCCATGCACCAGAAGGTTGTGGGTTTAATCTCCTGTCAGGGCGTATACAGGAGGTGACTGATGGATGTATCTCTCTCACATTGATGCTTCTCTCTCTCTTTCTCTTCCTCTCTCTCTAAAATCAATAAACATATTCTCAGGTGAGGATTTAAAGGAGAATGAAAAAGAGAGACCAAAGTGGCTGTTCCTAGTCTGTGAGTGCATTCCAGCTCAGGAACACAGACTCTGCTCCTTTTGCAGTTCTGCTCACCCCCCAGACTTCCATGCCCCAAGCACCTAGTGGGTGGAAAGGGAAAGAGTGAGTGGAGAGGCACACATACTTCCCTAGAGCCCGGAAGTGGTCAAATCCTTCCACCCATGTCTTGGCAAGAGCAGGCCATTTTGCCACACTTCACTCTAAGGGGGTCTGAGAGGCATAGACTAGCTCTGTGCCAGGAACAAAAAGAAGCAGTTGTTAGTAAAGAGTTTTCTCCTGCATAGTGGGCAATATTGCAGGATGCAAACCCGTGGGCAGAAGCAGAGTCGAGCAAAATTGGCACAGTACTGGTTGCGGCGCCACTTCTGTCTCACCCACTGTAGAGCGCTCATTGGGGCTTAGTGTGTGAAAGTGGTGTCATTGCAGGGATAGCTCCGCGTCCTTCCTGATTTTTTAAAAACTATTTTTAGGCTTCAGTATTTTGTTAATGAGTAGAGGCTATACAGCATAGAGATAATCACGTGGGCTGTGGAGCCAGGTGACCCGGGCTGGAGCCCTGGGTCTGCCACTTCCTGGTAGACCTTTTGCAAGTCTGAGTTTCTCCATGCCTCAGTTTCCTCACCGGAAAAATTGGAATAATAATAATAATAGCACCCACCCCATAGGTTTGTTGGGATGACTAAATAAGTTCTTATGTATATTTAGTACAAAGTCTAGGACAAAGTAAGAGCTCAATAAATTCTAGTAGTCACAGATCATGTGAACACACCCCTGAGCAGAGCACAGCTCACAAACTCAGCCACTGGGAACTGCTGCAGAAAGAAGGCCAGGCCAAGGAGGCAGAGAGTCTTCATCTGTCCCCTCCAGAGCCTCCCAGTGAGTCAGCTGTCCTCTTGGGCCAGCCATGTTTCTGCCCTGAGCCTCTCATCTCTCCAGAAGCAGCCCTGAGAAGCCACAGCATTTAGCTGCTTTGTATGACCCAAGGTCCTCCACGCACTCCCCTCCAAGAGCCTCACCCATCCCGGATGAGCCGCTGCTGGCTGAGGATGAGAGGGAAGCAGGGGCCCCTTGAAGGGGAGGCAGTGCTGAGGGGCACAGCATAGGCTCCTTCAGCTGGGGGGGGGGGCTGTTACCAAGTGGAGGGCACCCTGTAGACCAGTCCCCAATGCTGTCACACAGGGCCATCGGCCGGGCAGAAGATATGAGTAGGCAGAGTGAACTTTTCAAAAGGGAGAGCTACTGTTCATCGGATCTCTAAGAACAGGAAAAGGGAATAAGATCTGGCACAAACCCAAGTCTTAAAGTACATGAGGATGCAGCATTTATTTCCCAGGTTTATCCCCAGAGTGAGAGGTGACATCTGGCATACATACAGTAGGTGCTCAATAAACATTCATTATCTCTGTGCCTGCCCCCTGCCCTTGGTCATCACAGTGTCCTGTACTGTCCTGTTGTCTCTGGTTGTCACATCCTGGTGTCTCTCCTCCCCGTACATGTCTCTTTCTCTCAACCCCTTCTCCGCAACCCAGTTCCCATTTGCTCAGGGTGATGATCACAGGACATTGCCCTGAATGAATTGACTTATCATCCTAAGAGTGTGGTGTCTTTTTAAAAAGGAGATGTTTACTGTCTCCACCATTCAAATTGGTAAAATCTCAGGCCCTCCCTATGTCTTAAGTATAGTATTTCAAGCAATAGGAGGAAGACACGATTTGGATGAAGTGAACCATCACTTACTGTAGAATTGTCTGCCCCATCTCAGTCCATCTGGTCTCCCTGAATGAGGGGACTCCAGGACCTGCCAAAGAGTTCTCAAGGGAGCTCCCCAAGTCCCTTGCTGCCTCCTTCAGTGGAGCCCTGGGATGTCCTCCCATCACAGTTTCAGCCACCCTCTTGGCCTTTTTTTTTAATCTCTACCCCAGCCCTTCATTCTCCAGGAATTAAACCCAGATCAGCTGTCTGAGTAATCCACCAGAGGGGAGGCCCAGACCCTCCCTCGCAGCCAGCTCTGAGATGGCCCTCTCTGTCAGAGCCCTAGTCACACCCCCGGGAGAGCCCACTAGCTCAGGACTTGTGTGTCTCAGGATCTTGGGTGAGATCAGAGGAACGGAGGCCTCCAGCACCTGCTGCCGTCCACTCCGAGCAAACCAGTAACTATATCCTGAATGTCGATGGTCTCTTTTACAACCTAGAAATATTAGTGAGAACCTGGCCTGATACCCTGAAAATTAGAGTTGTTCACAGTCAGCAGGACCCTGTAGGGCTTATAGGATGTTCAGAATCACACAGCCACCCAGCTTCTGTAGAGTACAGCTACTGCAGGACGCAACAGTTGAAATGCATTGTTGAGCCTTTGTGAAGCACTGAAGAAAAGTGAGATGATTTGCCCGTTGTAGGTGCACTAACTTTTTAATGCTCCAAAGATTCCTCTTAAGCGGTGCCATCTTTGGGGTGCTATACGGAACCACAGATCCTAGAAAGAGCCAGCTATCCACATACATTCTCAGCATGGAGATGAAGGAAGGGGGTGGGGAGAGTAAGTGGACAGAGGGCAGTGCTGGCATCTCTGAAAGAGGTTTCCCTACTCTGCTTACATCTCATTGGCCGGAATTTAGTCACGTGGCCACAGGCTGCAAGGGAAGCTGGTAAATTCTTAGTTACTTAATTCTTAGTAACCACGGTCCCACTGGAAATCCAGGATTCTATTACAAAGGAAGAAGGGGAAGAAAGACGCTGGGTGGGCCACTGGCCGTCTTGGCCACACCTCACAATCAGACATGTTCGTTCTCTTCTGCTTCCTCCCCTGACACTTTGTTTCCTCAACTCCAGCACTTCCTCTCTCCAGCCCCATGGCAGGAACAAGACTCTCAGCTTTGTGGGATTTTTGCTCATATTTGTATCCTCTGCAGCCCCAGAAAAGAGGCCTGCTTGTTCAAGGCATATGCAAATCCTAAATAGGTATTTACTGAGCACCTGACCCTTGGAGGTCTAGAGGATAGAGAAGAGGGGATGTAGCAGACAGGACTCCAACACCCTGCCCTCATTGCCCAGGCAGGGCCTCTCTGCATTTGCAGAATGGAGTTCTATGTGTGCTTTGCTTGAACAGAACTTGCACAGCTAAACACATGTGGAAACTGTGGAAATAAACCGTGCTGAGTGGAGTGGCAGTGTGCTAACGTAGGGGGAAAAAGACATTGGCCCCCTCACCCGTTTGTCACCTAGCTGCCTGCCGCGGGCCCTCTGGAGAGCTATTACATTTTCCCTCTGCCCAAGGAGCTGCTCAGCATTGCCCTGAAATTGCATCCCAAGTGAAAGCCATGGGTACTAGGGAACCATACCTCTTTAAGAGGGTTTGACCCACATCATAAAGCCTGGAAGGAACCTAGAAATGGATTTTCCCCCATGGTGCTAATCAAAATGGATTAAAACCACAGAAGCCAGAAAATAGCATGAGGCTGCAGGCAGAAGAGCAGATATCGACGACATGACAAACTCGAATACTTGGCCTGGCCTCCTGCTGTCTTGATATATCACAGCTATCTCCTCTGCCGGCGGCCTCGGAAGGAGTGCACTCACAGGACATATTGCCCTGTTTTATTTTGCTGATACTCTGGTGAAGATTCGAGAGCTCTCTCCTGTCTCTCATCCAAGACATAATCACTAAGCGCTATAAAGAGGTTTCAGATAACAAAAGCATCCTGACTCTTGCTTTTAATAGGACATGCTGTAGAATTCCCGAACACAACTGGGTCCAAGCTTCAGAATCAAGAAACAAAGTAAATCTGCCACTGTTATTACCTCCTGGATGCTTCCCGTGGGCTGGAGTTTGCTTCCATGGGGTATGGCACTGGGTGATGGATAGAGACGATTCAGGCAGAAGAAGAAGGGGACAGCACTGTGTGCGATGCAGGCAGAATATCTGAAGGTATGGAGAGGTCTCTTCTTCCTTTAGGAGAAGGAGAGTTGTGAGAACTATGACTCTGGTTGGTCCTGGCCAGAGGCTACTTACTGAGCACAATGTGCCAGAGGATCTTTTCAGGTCCGAGGATGGAGCTGCGTGCATGATAGACATGCACCCTGTTCCAGAGAGACAAACATTAACAAGTGCACACATTTCATTATGACCAGGACTATTGCTCCTACAGAAAAGGATGGACGCTATGCCAGAATCAGACTGGGAGGGGTCGCTGAGCCTACTGTGGGAGTCAGGAAAGGCTTCCCAGAGCAGGGAAGAGCAGGACAGTGGAGCCAGCTGCACGGGGAGGGAGCTGGCCTGGGAGGGGCCGAGGGGAGGAGGGGTGGCTGGAGGCTTCCTGGCGGAGATCAAATTGCTTGCCCAGAGGTCACAGTGTCTGTGGTGGCAGAGAAGGAATCCGGCCCTCACTTTTAGCCTGTGGTTTCTCCTTGTCCCTAGAAGTGTTCTCTCTTCTCATACAAGCAAGTCAGCTGGTCTTGAAGAAATAAAAGAAATACCCGATGAAAATCTTTTAAAATTAAAATTATTATAATAGAAATAGTGAAAAACAACACTGTTTCAAACTGCCTGATGTTGCCCAGATTGTGGACTGACTCGGGCGCCTTCTGCAGTCTGAGTGGACTTGTTTCTAGGAAGGGCACGCTCTATGGCGACCAGATAATCAGGACGAGCTGAGAACAGGTGTACCCTCCCCACTGCCTTCACCCCTGAATCCTCCCAAACCAGCTCCGCTGCCCAGAGAGTCTGAGGAGGCTGAGGAGGCTCACAGGCAGCCCAAGGAGGGGCACCAAGGGGCCCCTTTCAGACACTGACTGGCTCTTCTTCAGATGCCTCTTGTCGGTCTTCAGCCCGAAGCTATTGTACACATTCACGTGATTCTTACAATACTCTTGAGGAACCAGTTGAAGAAATAAGGCCCCCGGAGAATGGTCAGGGCCAGGACAGGGACCAGAAGCCTGGCCGATGACTCTTCATTCCATGGATTTGCACAGGACACGATGGAGCCCTCAGAGGTGTGAGAAGTACAAGGGCACTCACACGGCTGGTGGGGGCAGGGATTTCTGACTCCTGGCTCCCTGCTCACCCCATTCTTCTTGTGACTCTGCCATTAGCTAAAAAGTTTTCTCTGCACTTTGAATGCACAGAAGGAAATCATGCATGTGCTCGTGGGGATGTGTGAGACCGAGAGAGACCCAGAGACGGCGGCCCAGGTGCCGTGCTGCGAAGAAGTTGGGGACTGCTTTAAACCTGGATTCGTAGTCGCTCTGCTCCTGGGGGATGCGAGTTGAGCTTTAGAAATGACATCAACCATCTTCAATCTCACATCCATTCATAACTGGATCTCACTTTGCACATGTCTTGGGCAGCCCCCAGTAAGTGGACACGACCACACACAAAGTGCTCTGCACCAGAGAGTGCTGCCTTCTTAAACTCACTGGGTGAGCGTTTGCATGCTCTGTTCTTTGAGGAGCAAGATCTCTTCATATCCGTCACATCTTACCAACATCCAATCATATCTGCCTGGCCTGGCCGTGACAGGCTGTACCCATCTGTCTTCCTGACACCTCACAGCAGCTGGGTTGGGGGGCCACTGGTGTATTTATTGTCTCTGTGAGCTGAGACCACTGCAGAGGCCTTGCAAACCTGCCCCTGGGCAGTTCCATTCCTCCTCCTTCGAGAGCCAGTGCACATGCTTTGGAACTTGAGCAACTCCCGAGGTGTGATGGGCTTCCTGCTGCTCTCTGTCTTGTATGACTACAAGGCCCACCAGGAAGGTGCCTCATCTGGGCCTGCCTGCTGCCCTTCCAGCCTGGACAAATGAAAAATGCCCACAGAGGGCACCAGGCCCCGGGGAGGGAGCCACTTTCGTTCCACGGCCATCACCCGAGCACCTCCTCTGTAAAGACAACACGCTAACCCTTGCTCAAGCCCCCGCGCCCTGACCTTGCTCAGGGGAACTTGGGCTCCCGTGGATGAGGCTGTGAATCGGTTTGGTATCTTTCCTTTCTGTCAAGTACAGGAATTTAGATTTGACCTTGGCTCTGATCCTGCTGAAATCATTCTTGGCACTGTAGACTTCCAGCCTTTGTAATCAGAGCATCTATTATCACCCTGATTAATGCCAGAGCTCTGACGGGGTGGGATCCAGAGGCAAATGCCACTTCGGCGACCCCATGTTGAGTGCAGGTGTCTTTAAAGGCAGTGGTATCATCTCTGATACATACACATCAGCACACATCCAGGGGGCGTTAACACTTTCCCGGCAAAACTTCGGTGCTAGGCCACCTGTGGGACCCCCTTCCAGGTCCAACAGGGAAGGGCAGGGGAAATCTCGAAGTAAATCCAATTCTCAACCAAACCGTATGTGTTGAGGACAAACTCGGAAATGTGATGCTGTGCTTTTCTCAGCACTGATGGAGAACCCTGCCCTTCTCAAGCACCTTTACAGAGAGGAAGGAGGAAGAGACAGTGGGAAACCACTACACCAGAGACTGAGAAGGGCCGCAGGCACTCGAAGCCTTCTCCACTTCCAGGAGAGCGTTATTCAGCAGGAAAGCAGCTTCATTGTTCAGGCCTACACTTCTTCTCTGGCCTGCAAGTAGGATTAAGTATTACCCACACAGCCTCTTGTATAAGTTATTTATACTTGTTCTACAAAGTACACTGAATCATTTTACATGGAATAACCCGGTTTTTACAACTATATGTGCTTAGAGCCATGGAGGAGCCAAAGATGATAGATCCTACAACGAGTGGATAGTGTGTTCACCACTTTGCCCAGGGCAGCACAGAAGGGATGCTCAGTTGATGTTTGTGGCGTGAATGGGGAAAGATGAAAGAGATCGTCCTCAAGAGATTAAAACCTAACTGGACGTTACAGACAAGGATACGGTAGTGGTGATGCAAGGCAGACTGGAGAGCGTCTTAAGAGGAGAACAAACAAAGAGTCGGGGTTAAAGGTGAAGGGAGGTGACATTCAGATGGCTGACGCAGGACTGCTGCCCAGGAAGGGGTCTCCCTGGGCTCTGGGGGCAGGTGGAACTTCTGTGGGAAGGAGGGAGGGTGAATGTCTCATAGACACACAAGCACCAGCTAAAGGTAGAGAAGGGGAGCTAGAGGAACCCTGGGTCACAACTAGTGTGCAGACACGTACAGCCTTTCTCCCTCAAAGGAGGTCACTTGGGCCACCACCTTGGACTCCAGGGCCGGGTGGGAGCAGGCAGCACAGGGAGTAGTGAGGCCCTGGTCCAGGTGTCTAATGGTCTCGCTCCCCTTGCTCACCCATCCAGCCTCGAGCCCTTCTCCAGACGGGCAGGACATCAGGCGGCCGCGGAGCAGGAACCCGTCCACCTGGACCGTGGAGGATGTGGTCTGGTTTGTGAAAGACGCTGACCCGCAGGCCCTGGGGCCTCACGTGGAGCTCTTCAGAAAGCACGTATGTGTGCGGTGGGCCTGGCGGGGGGGGGGCAGGCACGGGAGAAGGGTGAGGTTCAGGAACTTAGGGCTGGGGAGGAGGTGCCGAACCAAGCCCCGGGGGACACTCAGGGAGGCCAGTTGGAACCACAGGCTTCTCAGAGCACAGCAAGCACTTAGTTTGTTCTAAGGGCTATGAATCCCATCTGTTCCATCGTTTGGGCCTTTAACAGGAGTGCTTGTCTTCCTGCCCATCCATCCGTCCATCTGCGCATTCACCAAATATTTATAGCCCATCTACGACATGTCAGGAGAACTGTATTGGGGTCTAGTCCCAGACTGTTTGTGGATTAAATAAGGTGCACACGCAGAGTGTAAGCGTGGTGCCTGGCTTGAGAGAGCCTCCGGTAACCAGCCATTCTCATCGTTGTCTAGGAGATTCTGAAATACATAACAATGGTAAATGAAAAAAGAAAAAGTAAGAATTAATACATTACCTGCCAAGTTTACTATGTCAGTTTTCCACTTCTGCTATAATGAGTTACCACAAATGTAGCAGCTTAAAACAACACATTAAAATTTTTTAAGTTAAATTCACTGGGATGACACTGGTTAATAAGATTAAATAAGTTTCAACTGTATAATTCTATACGCATCATCTGTATACTGCATTGTGTGTTCACCTCCCGAAGTCAAGTCTCCTTTTGTTACCATATATTTGACCCCCTTTACCCTCTTCTGCCTCCCCCGACCCCAAACAACGCAACTTCGTTAATTTACAGCGCGGTGGGTCGGAAGTCTGACCAGTCTCATGGTCTGAGGGTGCCGGCCGGGCTGACCATTCTTTCCAGAGACTTTTGGGAGAACCCGTTTTCTCGTCTTTTCCAGCATCTAGACCCACCCTCATTTCCTGGTTCAGACCCCCTCACCCTCATCCTCAGAGCCACAGCCGTGAGCAGGGTCCTTCTCTGGCCACTGACTCTGTGGTTCCTCCTCCCACGGTCCCTGGGGTCGCATAGCCGCCTCTACCCCAGTCATCCAAGCGTTCTCCCTGTGATGAAGGCAGTGACTGGCGGCCTTAATTCCACCTGCAAACACAGTTTCCTTTGCCAGGTGACCTAACAGATTCACAGGTTTCAGGGATTAGGGTATAGACACCTTGGGGTAGAAAGGAAAGGGAACATTCCTCTGCCTGCTGCAGTTACTGTTAATTTTTTCCTGCCTGTCTCTCATTTTATTTGGTGATTGTATCGTAGAAATAATACTCTCAGATCTGGGGATGGTCATATCTAACACAACACTCACATTTTATTAGGGATGTGTTTGACCTCACCTAACAGTGGGGCCATGAGAGCAAAGATGCAGGGTGGGTTACGTTTAGAAGGCGCTGGGTGGGAGGAGCCTGGCTGTGTGTCTTCCAGAGTGACAGACACAGTGACCGTCTAGGGGGTGGGGTAAAGGGAAATATCAGGCAACGAGGCCTCTGGGAGGGCTCGCAGATGAGATCTGTGCACTCTGACACTTTGCCGAGGACACGGAGAGTGTGACAAAGTCAGCACCTCATCAGTAACTGGAGGGCTGGTGAGGGCAATGAGAGGGAACCGCAACCCAAAATGTCCATCTTCAGTGACCTGAAAATAACACTAGGTTAGTGAGGAAGCCCAGCCCTACCAGGTCCCTGAGTTCAACAGGACGAATGGGAGCAATGCAGGGACCTCACAGGACTGGCATTCCTTTAGTAGTTCTCTGTGCTAAACCCTGGGGTTCAGTATGGGCATCGTCTAACTGTCTGCCACCCAGCATTCCTGACAGGGCCAAAGACACCTGAACTCCCTCACAGAGTGTAATTAGCAATCTAGTAATCAGCTAAAAGCAGGTCAGCTTAGAGACAAGAGATTGGGGTGATGGATGGAAGCCAGGCCCTTACACCAGCACCCGGAACAGAAAGGGAACCATTAGTTTCAGGGTCCGATGGATGACCCTTCGTCTAAGTTCAGGCCGTTAGAACAGTGTACCACAGACCGGCTGGCTTCTGAACCATACCAACTCACTTCTCAGTTCTGGAGGCTGGAAGCCCATCAGACTGGTCTGCTTCTGGTGAGAGCCCTCTTCCAGGCTGCAGATCACCATCTTCTTGTTCAAGGACACTACTCCCAGTCACAAGGGTGGACCATCATGGCCTAATTACCCTCCAAAGTCTCCGCCTATTGGGGGTTAGAATTTCAACACATGAATGGGGGAGGGGCGTATATTCCGTCCATCACACGCATCTTGCTCATTTAGCCCTGGTTTCGATGGGGAGATGAACATCATATGTGGGGTATTAGGACCATGTGGGAATATGCTTGAGTCCTTCAACCAGGATAAAGCGGGAACATGAAAGGCCCAGTGTGTTAAAGTACCCCAAGGATTTGATGAGAAGAGGAGCACGCAGTATTTTTGCTTTATCTTCTGAAGAAGGTCTGGTCTTGGGGCTAAGAGAATGTGCACCCAAGGAGATCCATATTCCCTTCCCTCACCCCCGGCCACCCCTGAGCTGCAGCCACGGTTTAATTTCTCTGACCATCTTCTGCTTTCCCTTTGTTCTGACCCTGTCTCACCAGGAGATTGACGGCAATGCCCTCTTGCTGCTGAAGAGTGACATGGTTATGAAGTACTTGGGCCTGAAGCTGGGGCCTGCGCTGAAGCTCTGCCACCATATCGACAGACTGAAGCAGGCCAAGTTCTGAAGGTTTTTAAAAGACGGAAGCCAAATCCAGACAGCGCATCTCAAGATTATCTTCTGCCTTACCAACATCCCGCCACCATCACAAAATAGGTCCTCGTCTTACAAACAACAGCCCCAGAGACGTAGTCTTTTTACAAAACTCGTGCACCTCTGCCTTTTCAAATATTCAGCCTGGTCCTTTTGAAAGGCTCCTTGGTGTTAATGGTTTGCCAAAAAATGACAACAATTCCTATTATTTGTAACATTCCTGATAGGCTGGTTGCCGTAAGAGTGGGTCCTATTCTTACAAAGGAAGATGGGGAACCGAGTGCTCTCACCCAAGGAGAAGAACCCTGGGGGGTTCCAAGGATGTGAGCAGAACCTGTGTCTCCGCAGGCCTGGCGGGGATGCCCACCACAGCGCCCCCTGTCTTTGACTTGGACCCACAGACCTCTCATTGTGAGCCTTGCCTGATTCAGCTCTTGAAGCTGTCTTCTAAGGATAAACGCCTCACCTTGCACTATCTGGAAAACTTGAATTCTTTTGCTCTCTGAAAGAGAAGGAAAAAAAAAATCTTTTCTATTCCTAGTTATCTGAAGTACTGTGTTATCCCACTAGAGGGCAGACTGCTAATGAAATTCTAGGTCTCTCACTGCTGTAGCCTGAGGATTCAGGACTGGATAGATGGGCTAGGGTTTCTGTGAACAACATCTAGCCCACACAGACGTCGGGAGTTTATTTCAAGGTCAGCACCACAGATTGTAACTGGGGAAGACCCACTTACCTCCCAAAGGTAACTGGAGAGAAATTGTCTCCTAGAAGGTTCTAGTTCATATCCAATCCTCATTACTGACTGAGATGTACAAGCAGCAAAGGCAAAAATTGGGAAGTACAGTCTCCCCAGATGGGGCTTTGGAGTTTCTTCCTTCCCAGAATCCTCGCTGAGGTGTCAGTGTGTTGGCATGCTGCAGAGGCTTAGTGACATTTAGCCATGGGTGTTTCTTTAAAAAGAAGAAAAATGTCTCAACTAAGCTTCGAAATGGGAAAGTGTTGATTTCTAGATCTTTGCTGGATTATGTAGTTGTACGTATGGTTAATTTTTCTAGTCCTCAACAAATACACAGACGTGCTGTTTTGGGGTTTAATTAAATGTACAAGTAGGTTTTCCTTCCTCACCATGAACTAATAGGAAAAAAAGATTCTCTACCCCTTTGCAGCTGTGTCCAGGGAAGGACAATACGTCCACAATTTCCTAGGCAGACAAACAACTTCGTCTTCATTCTTCCTTTTATCCCTCTCCTTCCTCTCTTTCCCTCTCTCTTTTTTTTCTTCCTCTGTCACTGAACAGAAAACACACCTTCCAAATGAATTCACCTATGTCATGGGCTTATTCTCTTCCTTAAACATCTGTGGTGCTGGCAGTGAGGAGATAAAGACCAGACTTTGCCATCTGGAGAGTGAGCAACAAAAAGAAGCTCAGCGCTTTTCTTGGCCCAAACGCAAATTAGAAAAGGCACCGCTACCTCTGGGATGCAGTCTGCGCCAGGGTCTCAGCTGGAGAGTGGACCAGGGTGGGGTTGCAGCCCCCTAGTGCCCATCACCAGGTGCCCGTGTACAGGGCATGGCCTCTGCAAACGAGGGCGGCCCTGGGTGGATGTGCAGGTTGGTCCTCTATAGAGAAGTTAGGACTTAGATGACGACCGTAGAAATGCTTCAAACCACGCTGTGTGAGGTCTGGATACCCCTCGACAACCCCTGTTTCTCACCCCTCTCTTTCTGTTTGACCCTCTGAAACTCATGGTGCCTCTTCCGCCAACACATACCTCATTTAGAGACTTTCAGAGTTGCCTACCCACCCTCACAGGAGCACCTCCCTCGTTACACAAACACGAACATCACGTCCCCAAATTAAAATCGCCCCCAAACAATGTCAAAGAGACACGTTGAGTAGGTTTCAGGGGAGAGAGATGTTCCATCTCTCTCTCTCCATCTCGGAGAAAACTGGACCTTGTTCATGTGTGACTGCTCTCACGGAGGTGCCCTCTCACTTCGCATTACACTTTAGGTGGGACAGATTGCCGAAGCCACGATATTTAAGGCTTGACTTTTCAAAAATCTTTTGACTCTTAAAACAAATGCTGCTGTATTGGACCGTAGCCCAGGGAGGAAATACTTTCTTGCCTGCTTTGCACTGGAATGCAATTAGCCAACCAAATTATTGTAGCAATACTGCAACGATAATGAATTTTCACCCCTTTCAAAAATCTTGTCAAACCAGGCAGCTAAGGAGCTTAGCAAATGCAAAACTTGCCAGGCCATTTCCTCTCAACAGCCTTCTGAGAGCCAGGCCATGTGTGTCGCTCCTGCCTAAACGTGAGCTGATTCGGGGGCCTCCCACGTGTACAGTTAGGGGAGACGTCATTCCACTGTGGTAGCTTCGCTTCGCATTGTGACGGATAATGCTATTTGTTTTGTGTAATTCCAAAACAGAGATAGAGTGTGTGTGTGTGTGTGTGTGTGTGTGTGTTCATGTTCCAAACCTTTTCAATTATACTTTTCTGTTAAACACTCAAAAAATCTAGAGACAATTCTATTGCCTAGTAAGTTTTAAATATTTTCTGAAGCACATTATTCCTTTGGTGAAGACTTCAGGTAAAAGATGTGGGCAGTGTGTGTGTGTGTTTCCTGACACTGTAGTTGAAGAGCCTTAGGAAGTGGCTGGGAGTATATCAGCTATTATATTTGCTTGGTTCTTTAAATATGCCTCCCCAGCTTTGTAGCACAGAGACAGAACCTGCTCCAGGCTGTTCCTACTAGGTATACCCTCTAACGCCAGCAGGGTGCGCTCTGGAGGCAGCTGGGGGCTTCTGGGTCGACCCAACTCAGGGGAAGACAGGCCCGCAGTGACTGAGGGGAGAGGCCCAGCCAGGGAGACCTGCGTGCAGGGAGCCCCTGTCTTCACACCTGTTCACTGCCCGCCAGTGGATACACTGGGCTCCTATTGTTTCCCGTCAGCAGGGGTGCTGACCTTTTTTCCTTTCAGTAGGTAAAAGGAATGAAAAGTTCCTCAGGAGAACCTACTATGACACTGAAATCCATTGCAAAGGAGTTCCTGGCTCAGGTTGGTTTGCTTGGGAAGGAAATCAGTGAGGGAGGGAAGACAAAACTATAAATTTCTTAGGAAAAGAGCTCCTCTTCTAACAGTCCCAACCCTTTAAGCTGCAATAACCTATTTTTATATTTACATCCTGTATGAAATATTTCTTACTTTTAAAAAATGAACATCATTTTAAAATTAATTTTTGAAATTGTTTTAGGAGAATTTTGTCATATCTCTGAAGACAATTGGAAATGCCCAGAGGTGGCTATGGACTTGAATGTAGGCACCGTCAGAAGGTCTTGAGCAATGAAGCTGTCTCGCCTTCCTTCTGAAGACACAGCCAGGCCTTCCTGTGTGGGGGCCGAAGACGGGCTCCGAGGCGCTTTTCCAATTCTTCGCAACCGAGTTAGATGAGAAGGAAATTTGACCCTTTTTTAAAAAATCTCAGATAGCAAGACATGGGATTGTGCTGGAGTAGAACATTTTTTAAAAGGCAACATTTTGTTAAGGAGAAGAGTGAAAACCTGTCTGTGGGTTTGGTTTATTTTTTTGTCATAAACACACTGCAAGACCTGCACAGGGTTGTCCTGCCCTGTGTGTGCTCCCTGCAGCAGGAGGGGACCGTGCTGAGAGGCACGGAGGTGGATCCAGAGGGTGGTCAGACAGGTAGAGGCAGTGATGTCAGTCTGGCAGCAACGCCCCGCTTCCACACGCAACACCTGGCACCTGAGCCAGAGCACCGGGACCTCAGCCTCCAGGGTGTCCTCTCTCCTCATCAAAGATGATTCCTTCACTGGCGATTGGATGCTGGATTTTTGGAAACGTAGCATTTATTTGAAAGAAAATCACTCTTATTTATCACCACCAGTTCAATATGACGGAAACATGTCTGCTAACAATTTGCTTTGTGTAATTTGTTCTAATGCTAATAGGCAACAGCTGGGACACTTCCTGTGGTAAATTCCTGTGTGGTTACAGTGGTATGATCACACATGGACTTCACCAAAATGCTGTACTTGAGAAGAAAGCTCACACCGGCTCTCCCAGGCTTCAGACAATTCCCGAGTCGCAAAAGCACATTTTTACAGGAGGATTTGCTTCTCTTCACTCTCTGCTTTCCCAAGCAAGGCCCTGGATCTTAAAGTACTACAGAAAGAGCCCGGGGGTTCCCCTCACACTTAGCATTGAATTTGATTTCTCTCCAAAGGAAAAGGCAGCACACGGAGCTGAAAGAAGACACCTTCCTCCAGGTCAGCGTGCTGTACCAGCGTCCCCGTTGAGAGGATGGGGCTCGAGATGAGCGGAGACACGCTCAAGAGCCAGGAACTGGCTTGGTAGCTGATTATATAATGATGTCAGACTGTGTGGGGACAAAGCATCTTTCTGCCCACAGGGTCTAAATATACACTGACTTGCTCTGTGCTGCCAGCCCACCATGTTCTGCTCTGTAGTTTGACCCTGTGACCTGAGCCTTAGAGGTGGTCCCATGTCCTAGGGGCTTACTGAAAAGACCAACACGAGTCTTTAGTTGGAGCCTACTCTGAAACACAGCCAAAGCCTTGCTTCTCCAACACCCCTCTACGAAATCGAAGACCCTCCCTGGGTGTCGTTTCACAGCAAGAGTGTGTGACCGGTAGGCACCTCCATCATCTGTGTAGCCTCCTCCCGTCTCGGGAAGGCTCTGCCTCCCCATCGAGGTGCCGGATGCCTTCCCACAGCCCTGAGAAGTGGCTCGGCCTGACCACGTCCCACCAGGAGGCATTCACTCCCAGAGGAAGTGGTTTATTTCTTTGTTGGACAGCTCTGGTTGTGAAAAAGTTTTTTCTCAGGGAGACACAGATGTCTGTGAATCAGACACAGACGTTTGAGATGAAGCCAACTCTGCAATCTTTCTCTTTTTAACAGAGCTTGTCCGGGCAGCAACCACACCTACAATACAAACCGACACTGGGAAGTAGATCCCAGCTCTGCTGCATTAGGGCGGAGGAGCAGACACTCGATACAAATGTGGCCACTAGCAGATGTTTGGTGGCCTTGTACACACACAAAAAGGGTGGCCTGGAGAATTTTCAGTGCAGTTGTAAATCTGGCTGTGTTCACATACACGTGTGATCAAGTTACATCAGTTTACGTGAGTGAATGTCTAAGGCCGTGCGCCTTCCAGTTGTTAAACTGTGTGAACAAGGTGCCGTGACCCGCTGGAGCCCTGTCTCTTCATTGTACTCACTGGTGAGATCATGATGGGAGGAAGTTTAGTTTAGACAATAGCAGGTTATGAGTGATGCTAGGCGAGTAAACATGGTCTTTTGTGAATTTATGAAAGTTACACAGTCGATGACCCCCGGGCCCAAGTTAGATGTCGTGCTTGTGTGTGTGTGTGTGTGACTGAGCACAAACCAGAGTGAATGCAGCAAGGAGTGGGAACTGGGGAAGGTTCGGAAGGGGTTGCAAAAGGAGGTTTTGCTTTCCAGAACATTCTGTTTTATTCAGAAGAACTACCTAGAAATCAGACCCCAAAGTACACCAAGTGTGTAGTATATGTAGCTTACTTAGATCAATTTCTGGAGCAGAGTCTCTATGAAAATACTAAAATCTTGGTACTTGGAACAAGTAGATACTGCCCAGCACCTTGGCTAACACCTGCCATATAAAAGGCATCTCATTAATATTCACTGGCTGACTGATTAAACAAATGCTTGACCAGTTTGCATATTTTCTCCAAAAAGCCACTAGTCCTTCTTTGAACCCCAGTATCTTTACTGAAAGGAAATTGCCAACAGACCAAGAGGGGGCACGAGGCCTTACCTTCCCTGGCTCTCCAGGCTCTCGAACCTCCAGAGTCACTGACCGGCATTTCACTCCTGTCTCTTTGTCTTAAAATCTCACGTTCCAATTGGCCTAATGCTCTACTGCAAGCATTAGAGAGTAACGATGGATTGTTTACAGCTTTAATTTCAAAACTTCTTTTCCTTTTCCTTTCAACCCATGATGCCTCTCAGAAATGAGCGATTTCCATCAGCTGGTTATCTGCAGGAGGACACGTGGTTCCCGGGGGGGGGGCAGAGAGCGCTTTTCGTGAACCCTGCACTCGGGTATCTTGTCCCCCTTTGAGGGTCAGGGCAGGCCAGCCCAGGTGGGCTTCCCCGCAAGCTGCCCTCTCTCACACCTGCTCCCGGTGGGATGACGGAGCATGCGCAGCCCACAGGAGATGGGTGGATGAGCACTGTCCCCAGTCCTTTCCCTTTCTTTACTCAGCTCCTCCCTGGAAAGCAGATTTGAAAATATCAGGGGCTTCGGTTTTTTCCCTAAATAGTTACATAGAAATTTCGAGCATAGAATCATATGACCAATTTTTTTTTCATAAGCACACCAAAACTTAGAGTGTTTTACCTGCAAAGAAATCATCCTAAAAGCCCGAGGGTGTGCTCCAAGGACATGGTCATTGCTCCGAATATTTTTGGTGCAGGTCTTTCGGGGTCATCTTTAGAAGCGAGGACACATTCTTTTCTGAGGGCTGTTGGAATCCCTTGTGCTCATGTGAGGGTGCGTTTTTTCTCTTTGGAGCAGGTATGGGCCACTGGGCGGCGTCTGGAGGACAACACAGGTGTAAGTGGTGTGTCTCCATACTCATTTGCTGGTCTTTTCCTCGTGTGTTTCCTTACTCGGTTCAAATGGTTTGAGCAACGACAGCTGCAATTAATTTGTTGATTTAAATCTCTGAGGCAGATATCATTATAAAGAGCTGCAATGTATGGACTACTTTGAAGGACAGTATCGTCTGGATACGTAACATTAACTGAGTCCGTTTTGAAGTAATCTCATTCTGTATCCTTAGGCATGGTAAGCGGAGGATACTGTGATGTTTGAAATACCCAGAGGTAGCCCTCATACCTAGAATTCTAGAATCCCAGGGGAATTGGGAGGAGGAGCCCTTGAAGGGCATCTGGAGAGCTCACCTCCTTGTACGACCCCCTGCACCCCATCTCCCACGGGTCCCTCACTACATGGTAAGGGCGGATTGTGGTGCAGTGCAAAAGAAGCAAGCCCTCTAAGTTACCAGACGCCCATCTCCTCACCAGGAAAACGAGGGGCATCCAGATGACGCTTAAAGGCATTTCCAGCTCAGTTGCTTTCAGCAAAGGCCACGAAACTGCTCCTCTGTTTCATGACTTCTGGGTTCTGCTCCTCCTCCTGTCTGACCTCACCAGACGTTTCGCCCTCTCCTCGCGCAGGCCCGCAACTGCAACTCCTCCTCCGAGCAATACAAGCAGCACCTTGCTAGCTCTTCTCATTATTTTTTACTTTCCATTTCTTTCTTTCGTCCTGTTTTTTTGTTCCTCTTTTCTGTTTTTCTCCGTTATCCTAACTCCGATGCCTTTTGGGAAGAGATAGGAAGAGAACAAAAGAAGTAGCGGCTGCCTCCTCTCTCCCCGGCCTGGCAGTCCTGACCCCGCCTGCCTTCCACCATCTCGCTGTCACCTGCCCACAGCTTCTCTCTTGGCTCTGTCAGACTTCCAGCCCAAGCTCCATTTGTTCTTTCCAGTTTCAAGGTCTAGTGCTCACAGTCTGTCCTTGAGTTTGGGAACAAGAGTCTTCTCCCTTTTAAATGCTTCGTCTGTGACTCGCCCTGACAGTTCACTAATACCCCTCATCAACCTTCCCCAAGCACAAGCCCAAATGCCCATCCCACTAGGTGTCCCTCCTCCTTTAGCCCTGAAGGTCAAGAGTCCAGTGACCTGGAGCCAACCTGACATGCCTCTTGAGAAGCATGAGCTGTTTTTCCCAGCTGCTGCCTCCTGTGACCTGAGTGGAGGAGGAGGCCACATCCAGTGGCCACTCTGGCTGCTCTGCCGTTCTTTATAGAACATGCAGCTTTGTCCAAAACCACTTAGGACTGACTGCACCCACCAGTGACCAAGGCCAGGCCAGTGCCTCATATCTTCACGAGCAGGGTCCAGCCAGGATCAAAGATGAAGGCCAATGACACCATGTGAGAAGCATTTCCGGGGTAAGGTTTTGTTCTCAGACTTCACAATTCTGCTGAGAAATGTGCAGTATTAAGTGTCTTGTGACTGAGCAAGGGGAGGAGATGATGTATTTCCCCAAAGAAAATGTGGTTTAGAGGAGAGAAAAAGGCAGCAAACTTTTGGAAAGAGGATTCTCTATTCCTGGCCGTTATCCAGCACAATCACACCCCCTCAAGGTCTTTCTAGAAGTCAAACTTGTTTCCGTCTCAGGGACAGAAAATGTTTTTGCCCAAGTGTGAGGGAATTTGGAATACCTTGATTTCTTTCATTATCCATTGTGTTATAAACCACAATATTGAATTTGCTGTCATTTTTCAGCTGTATCTTTGATCACTTGAGGATTTTTTTAAATGAGCTTCTTTCATCCAGAAATTTTGAGGTATCAGTTACTTCATATAGCAGATATTCCTATCTTACAAACATGGTTGATTAGATTGTTTCTCTTCCGTAAATGCCTAGAAGTGACTTTATTAATATAAAGATTTTATACTTTAAGTGCATTTGCAAATAAATTATACTTTTTATTCCATACATACAAGAAAACAAAATAAATGGTGTTATAGAAACATTCTATCATAATTGTCTTCTGTTGCTATTTTCTCCTTACATTAACAGTAGAGTCTTTTTGTTAATTAAGTGCCACTGTAACATCATGAAGTGTCGTGAAGCCGAAAGGTTTCTGTGTTATGAGCCATGCTAGGCTACAATCATCTGACAAGGCTCTTGCTAAATAATGAGGGCATCGCAGTAAGTGAAAATCCATGTTCCCCAAGTTTCTGAGGTTGAAGGCTGATTGATGATTGAGATGTTCTGCCTTTTGTTTGGAAGCTAAGGGGTTTACTTTCAGGTTCTTCTTTTACCACCGCCTTAGTTAATCTCATGATTCCACCTCTTTATTCCACCTCTCTCCCCGATACGCCCAGGCAGGAGGCTTGCCGGTCTCTCTCCGCCTGGGAAGGGGGCAGCGGCAGCCTTTCCCAAGGATCTTCTGTCTTTAGTGGGCACTGCGTGGAAGAGCCGGGAACCCAGGGTGCAAATAGGCCGCCTCCTCATCTCGGGGAGAGAACCACAGGGTTGGCCACATTTTCTTTCTCTGCCTAGATGGTCTCCCCTGGCTTCTAATGAAAGGTTTTTAAGGAATGCGTGTGTGTGTGTGTGTGTGTGTGTGTGTGGATGGCTCTGGGAATCTGAGACCAGGGTCACCCAGTGAAAGGTTGCGCATCATTTGCTCGTCCAAGGCCAGTTGAACGACGGACCCGGTGCATGTGCTGCTGGTGTTCTCGCTACTTGAAAACCCATT
The DNA here is from genome assembly GCF_021234435.1 of Artibeus jamaicensis. NCBI lineage: Eukaryota > Metazoa > Chordata > Mammalia > Chiroptera > Phyllostomidae > Artibeus > Artibeus jamaicensis. The sequence continues at coordinate 23,595,446 of NW_026521812.1, forward strand.
GTGCTTTCACTTTTTATGGATGTAACGTAATTCGGGAACATGACTTTAACTCCACGCTTTGTTTAGAAGTGCCGTGGGAGTGTGGGGCTCTGCGCTTAGGGAATGGTGCAGTGTTAGGGCCTAGTTTTCAGTTTTTGGGGTGTTATTTTTGTAAGTAGCAATGGATCTAATTTTGCAGACCAGAAATCAGTGAATAGAACTCATTGTAATGGGGAACAGCATTTCGGTGGGAGAGAGAGAACCATAAACTTTGTCACCTGGGGGAAGAGCCTCTCCTTCATTTTTGCTCTTTGTGAGCATGATGTAATCAGTGCTCCCTAGTCTGGGACAATCCTCTCCCGTCCAAGTGTTCCTGGGTAATTGTGTCACATGTGGGAAATTATAGTAGGCAATTTGGTTCTGTAATCCCGTTTGCAAAGCATGCAAACATAAGATAACTAGGTTAAACGCAAATAGGCATTACACTAAGGTACAGAAACTGGGGGGAGAGAAGATGCTGTGTCCATAACTTAGAAACAACATGAATTTTATTCCTCATGTGCCTCAAAACGTAGAGTTTATTAAAGTGTTTATCCTCCCGTTGGACTTCATCACAGACGGTTTATTCGGACGCATCATCTGTGTGTGAACATACACGCATTTCTACTGCGCACGTCTACAATCTCTCATTTGCAATATGTAGGCTCCGTGTGAAGTATGTTCTTTAGGAATTGATGTGCTCATTTTCTTTTATCATGTGCAGTGTTTTAACAAATGGACTACTATATATAAGACACCATATCAAAATGTGCTCTTAATTTTTCAAAGCCTTTTTGTTATTGTTTGTAACTGTTCCCTTTGGGTCAATTCTTTCATTATTTAGAGGCCTGTTTTTAATGTACTCCTTTAAACAGTGACTGCTAGGTACACCACAGTCAGAGGTGTCCAGCTTCATGAAATGCACACTACTGGCCTTAATTGTTTTAATATTTTGGTGTGTTGGTTTTTAATTTTTGATGCAGGTTTTTTTTCCCCTAGTACAGTAGATCCCAGGCCTGAGAATAATTTGTTAAAATGTCTAAATCTTAAGATTCCAAGACAGTGCAGTATTTTCTGTTCATGCCGTGGACAGTATTTCTGTATTTTTAATAAAGAATGGAATTTATATGAGCCTGTGTATGTTTTACCTGATCAACTTTTAGTGTTCATTATTTCCCTAGACTAGTTCTCTCAAGTAGAGAGCAAGAAAAAGCCCTTCAAAGGTAATCCTTTGAGGCCTCCAAGGCCAGTTCACAGCTGCCTGGGCGGCCCTCAGGGTGGCCAGGCCAATAGGCTGGCTCAGGCGTGACCCGTGACGGGGGCCCAGGGCTCTCTGTGCACAGACCGCACTTCCTGTCTCCCTGACCTCCCCACTCGGGCCTCTGACTGCACAGAGGCAGCCTGGGCAGGGCAGGAGCCCCCAGGTGAGCAGCGGCCCAGGATCATCATCTTGGATCAGTGTCTCCTCTGGAATCTCCTTCCCGGTCGGCCATCAGGGATAAGGGCCATCTCCTGTGGTCGTCGGGATGATTAAAATAGAGTACAGTGCTTGGAAAAGCCCCTCAAATCGTGTCTTGTTGAATCTGGAATCCTGTTTCGGGCTGTTTATTCCCGGCAGCTGACTGGGACAGTAGCAGAAACCACAATTGCTCCTGGTTTCTGACGCTGCTCCCAGCCTGACCGGTTACCCGCTCAGAGGCCTCCACCCTAACCCCAGGGATGCACTGTGATCCTCGACAAAGGCAGTGGGTTCTCAATGAAGCCACTGGGGGTAAAGGTGTGGAACCCTCATGAGCCAGTGCCCACTGAGCCAAGGCAAGCGAGGAATGCTCGGGACGGCCCAGAGAGAGTTGGGTGCAGGCCTCCAGCGCCTTCTCTCACTACCTGCCCTTGGTTTGCTTGAAACTTAATAGACCTGGAAATATTGACCTTGCTACTTGCCCTGCCCTGGACAAAACCATTTCCAAGCTCATCCTTCCCTTCTTTCCTCCAGCACAGGTCCAAACCAGGTGGCCTTTCTCACATGTCCATGAAGTCTCTGAGCTACCTGGGACACCCACCTGCAAGTGCCCTTGAGTACCCAAGTCCTGGGATCACTGCTCCGAGCCTCGTCTCCTCCAACAGTTAACAGAAGCTCGGCAAACTCAGCTTCAATGACCTACCTTGTCCTTGTTGTTGTACTAATTACATAAGGTCCAGGGGGGAAGAAAAGTCAAAGTCAGTGTTATATATACTACTGTCTTTTTTCCTTTAAAATCTGGACATGGATTTGGCCACCTGAACACTTGCAGACCTGGAGAGAAAGGGGGGCCTTGCAATGTGGGGGGGGATCTGGCCCCAGACGAAAGCAATCGTGTGGTGTGACGCAGGCAACACTGGAGGGCAGGAACAGCACAGCTGGTGTGCACGGTCAGGTGTGAAGCTGGTGTGAAGGCACGCACACACCTAAATGTATGTATGTACATGTGCTGCCCCCGCCTCGTTTCCTGTTTCTTAGGCCCAGGAGATAGATTGCACCAGAAGCCACAGACCTGGGTTTTAGTCCCAGTTTTCCCACTGAGCGGCTGAGGGTGTTATACCCAGCTAGGAAAATTACAGCTAGGGCATTACCCAACCCTAAATCTGCAGTTCCTGGAAGAGGGTAATGAACAAACATCAGGGAACAATTGGGTTTAAAATTCTAGCCAAATAAGGTAACTAACCCAGGACCGCCAGAAAGTGCTCGCCAGCAGCAGCACCCACCAATCAGGGACCCTCGCCGTTTTTAAATAAGCCAATAGCTAACCGCCACCTCTGCTTCTGTATGCCTTTGCTTGCTTGCTAGAAAATATAAATACCCAGTAGTCTGTAAGCCAGGCGCAACTTCCATTTTGTAGCTCTGAGTAGCTACGTGACCCCGGTCACAGTTGGGGAAGCTCACCCCTGCACAGGAAAATCTTTGGCCATTAAAATTTTTATCAATTCAGTTCCGGACTCCGAGAGTGTGTGTTTACCCGCCGATCGTCTACAACAAGGGCAGTGGGCCAGTCAATGACCTGTCCGGACCCTGGGGAGTTGGATAAGTAGAGGTCCATGCTCACCCATGCCCCCACCCTGGCCTCCAACAGCCTATGGATCTGTGGCTTAGCAGTAGAACAGACCATTCATGGCTGGACTCTATTTTCCACAATCTTGAAGCCCCAGGCTGGTACGACCCATTAGGGGCCCATGGGGAAGAGAGGAGATTATTTAGCTGAGATCAACGTGACAACCTACGTCAGGGATCTCTCTCCTAAGAATCTACAAGGGAAAGTAGTTCTTACGAATGGAGTTGATTTTCGCAGGCAAGTTACCAGGAAGGAGAATTTCCTACATCCTATGTGAACTCCTGTTGAAGATACATTGCTCCATTCTAGGAATCTGAAGCACCGTCACACGCTGGGCACCGACAGATCTTGCCTTCTGATCTCTGGCGAAGAACTTCCATTCATTTCAGTGCTCAATGAACTTGCATATTTTCCCATTACCCTTTCCATAAAAAAGTCATTTTTTTCAAGTGGAATTGCTTTTTCTCCTTGAACTCTTTGCCAAGGTTGATTCGATATCCATCTAGGAGTGGCTCCTAATTTATCATTAACCTATTAGTGGAAGCAATAAAAAACACTGAAAGGCAAAGGCTATTGAAAGGAGAAGTGTTTCCGTAAAACCCCTGGGGCTGGGAGGTGGGGACTCGTGGATCTGACAGAAGCTCTGCTGCTCTTTTCAGACTAACAGGTTTGGCAAGAGGTTTTTGTTAGCAGCAGTTAATCAGCGAATCCCATTACTTAATGAGGTTATCACTCTTAGCAAAGCTGCAAATTACACTTTCTTTTTCTCCAGGCTGAAGATAACATCCTTAAAATCTTGCATTTACAAGTAGTATCTTCTTAGCAGAAAATGGAGTAAACAGAAGCACGTTGAAAATGCCGTTGGTGTGCAGCTCAGGCTGATGTTTTCCATTCTCCGGATCTGCAGCCCTCTGAGCCTGAGCCTCACTCCCCGCCCCAGGGTGTGGTGCTGGCGGGGAGCGTGAACAGGGAGAGGTGGGAAACCGCTCCTTTGTTCGCCACCAGCTGCAGTGGACACGCACACCCTTGTGCCTCGCTATGTCATCCCCCACCCCAGGTGCATCTCCCGTCAACCTGGAAGGAGACTTTCCCCTGATTTAGTGACTCAGGAGAGTCACTTTCTGTCAACAAAACCACCTCCTTTAACCCAGGGACTCCCCCCCCCCAGCATCTCATCAGGGGGCTCTCAGAGTAGCCTATGAAATGTGCCTCCCTGACTTCTCCCTTCTTCGCCCCTTTGCTCTTGCTGGTATTTAAATCCCATAGCCTCCTCATTTGCCAAATGTTCTCTTCGTGAGTTCATACATGTTTGCCCACCCCTTTCCCAGTGGGGCCAAGAACCTCAGAGAAGGCCTGGGTGGTGCTAAACATGTTGGTGTCAGCCTTGATCTCCTACCAAGGGGGCGTCATGTCCCCTGCGGAGGATGGGTAGCATAAGGGTGAGCGAGTGATGCAGCGGCCAGCAACTGCTGTGAGAGCCCCTGAGAAATGGGCAAGGGAAGCTGCTCCCTCTGTGCAAAATACAGGCCCAGAGGTGCTCGGGAGAAAGGCAGCACCTCCAGAGGGGCAGGTCTGGGTCCGAGCTATCACCCCCCACTGTCGCAGGCATAGACCCGGCAGACCAGCGCTCCATTCGCTCTCCAGTTCAGCTGCTTTGTTTTGCTTGTTTGTTTTTCCTTTTGGCTCAAAGAGCTCCAGAGGGGATGAAACCGAGAGTTTTTCTGCTGTGCAGCATCGTGTGTATGCACTGCGTCCCCCTACCTACCTCGTTTGGCTGTCCAGAACGGTTCCCCTCCCGCCCTTTCCCTCTCTCCCCTCCTCCCCCATACACCCTCCCATCCCTAGCATTTATTCAAGCTGCATAGAATTTCCCCCAGGAGGGACTCTGTGTTTTCTGGCTGAATTACCCCTCATACATTTCCAGTCAAACACTCCCCTTTCGGTTGCACCTCTGCATCCTTCCTCCACTTGGCTCTGGAAGCATTTCTTCTCGTTGTTTTATTTCCTCCTCCTGCCTCCTCCACCTCCACCCCCAGTGAGAACATCTCTGTGCATGTCTCGAAGCCTTACATTTTCCACCAGCAAACACACTTCCAGGGCCTTAGTGACTTGTGAAAATTCCTTCCAAACTTGTCTCTTGGAAACAGGATGGCAGATGAAAGATTGCTTCATTAAAATTAGGCACTTTAAAGAGGCATTCCGTAAAAGCCCTGAGAATCCCCAGTGGGCCCCTGTCTGCTTGGGGCTGGGGGAGGGGGCCAGATGGAGGCCTGGGCTTCTGGGGAGGGGAGGACCCAGCACTTCGGGGTTCAGCCCCTCTTGCTGACACTGAATCCCTCCCCTGGGCAGGGAGGTTTTGCACCTGATGGGTTGTTGCCTTACTTCCTACCCATTGCTCGCACTGTGACTACTGCTAGAAGCAGCTTGTGTGCGAGGTGGCCAGAGTTCTTCTCGGCCACTGTTCTCAGAGGACAGAATATGATTTATGACTTGAGAGGCTGGTCAAGGCTCTGGATGTGATTCCAAGCTGTGATTTCTCATTTGAGCTCCTAATGTTTGGTTATGCAACTGGGCGGCGTCCCCTCTAAAAGGCAGCTTTCGAGACATGAGCCAGTCCCCCGCTGGGGGTTTTCACTGGACCAGCATAGTGCAATTGGAGCTGAGAGGGAACTCCCGGGCAGGGGCTTAGGAAACTCAGGGCCTGGGAAAGGGGTGGTCTAACCCTGCCTGAAGGCAGGCAGGAAAGAGGCACCAAACTCACTCCTCTTCTGGGCCAGGCTCATGCTGGGTGCTTCATGCACAGCAAACATCTCACCGATTCCTCAAATGCCCCTGCTCTGCGGGTACCCATAGGGCAAGGCGACCACAGGGAGGACGGGCTCAGGCATGTGACTGGGGCAAAGAGGGCCCCTGAGGGGCTGGCGAGAGCGCCTGTCTCTCTGTCCAGCCTGCGGTCCCTCCATGGGCACAAAGGCCTGTGATCTGGTCTGGTCACTAGACCTCTGTCCTTGGTAAGAACCAGCTCTCCCAGGCCCTGTCCTCAGCCTGGGTGGCCCTTTCTACTTCTTCCAGGGACTTGGCATATAAGCCTCTAAAAAGCTAATGAGATGCAAAGTACAAGACTAGACAGAGATTTTCTATTTTGCCATCTGGCCCACCTGACGGAAATCAAAGATGAAACACCTGCTGGGCCCGCGCACACACACACAGCACTCGCAGCGGATCTGCCTCATCCTTTACTGTGCAGACCATTATTGTATCTAACTGTCCAGCAAACTGTGAGGACCAGCATCCTTGCCAGCATATCGAACGCCAGGGCGTCGGTGGGCGACCCGTGCCAGAGACACACAGCCTGCAGCCCTCCCTCCTCGGCCCACCCTGTCCAGACTCACGTTCACGCGCGCACACACTGTTTCTGCCAGCAGACCTCAGCCACGTCCTGCGATGTCTTGGTGTGTGAGCACTTCCTCCAGAAGTGGGGACTGTGTGTCCACATTTAGCTGTGCTGAGACCCTGCTCCCCAGCTATTGACCTGGAAGCAACAAGGGGTTGGGGTGGAGGACCGGGACAGATCTTGAAGAGTGTGTGTACCATCTCCTGAGGCTTCAGAGGAAGCCTTTGCATTGTCTCCAAGCAAAGGGAACTATTTTCCCAAGTCAGGAGTTTGACATGGGAGACCTGAGGCTGCACATTCAGTGCCCATTGCAGCCCTGCTACTACCATGATCAGACCTGGGGGCTGAGTTTTGTTCAGTTTGTCCTGTGCGTGTTGCAGTGCCATCAAAAAAAGCAGCCACATTGACCACAACCCTTACAGTTGGAATTACCCCATTCTACTAATGAAGAGCCATAGCCAATGTGTATCCAGTAATTCCCAAATTTTGCTTCATATAGAATCATCTGGTGATCTTTAAAAAATACTGACACCTGGCTCCCACTCATAGCAATCTGATTTAATTGGTACGGGCTGGGACCTAAGCATGGTGTTATTTTAAAGCTCCCCACGTGATTTAATGTGCAGCAGTTTGGAAGCTGCTAGCACATCCCAGTGCCTCGCCTCCTACCCCCACTTCATCACTGATGACAGCTTCAGTGAGGCCACTGCACGCTGGGGGTAGTTACCAGCCCACTTGCCTCCAGCATTGGTGGGGCTGGGGGGGCGGGTCCAGCAATTCAGAACAGTGGCAATTCAATGCCACACTTCCATCCTAAGGGTCTGCTGTCTAGAACTACTCTTGGAACTGTCTCTGCCAAGATTCCCTAGAAAATAGAGCCCAACAAAAAAACTGCTATGCCAAGACTTCATTGGGGAATGGAATTCCAGGGGAGCAGAGTGAAGGGAGGGGGAGTTACAGAAAGAGAGAACGTACAGAGGAGCGTGTCCAAGCTGGCCACGGCTCCACGAGAAACTGACTGCTGAGTTGTGCAGGATGTCTCTGGAGAGACCGTATGACCCTATCCATCCTGCAACAGGCCTTCCCAGGGGAGAAGGGAGGAGGATTTATACTCCATCTCCCACTGGTCCTGGTTTGCTGGTTGCCACTGCTGCATTGTGTATGTATGGCACTGGTGAGTCTCCCAGTTTTTTCCTTTCCACAGCCAAAGGAAAGCCCCACACAGAAAAGAGGCGGAGCTGTGCGGCTTGTGAGGAGAGGCTTGGCATCGCGTGTCTATTTCCTTGGACCAAGCCCCACTTGACTCAATGAGTTAAAACAACAACCATTTCATTTGCTCCTAATCCTAATTATAGGCAATGTGGGCTGGGTTCAGTGGAGTGGGAGTGATTCTTGGTTGGTCTCACCTGGGGTTACTCACAGAGCTGCAGTCACCTGGGGCTCACCCGGGGCTGAATGGTCACGATGGCCACACTCACCTGTCAGGCAGTCATTGCTTGCCGAGGGCAGGGCCTCTCTGCTCACATGGTCCTTCGCCCCCAAGGAGGCCAGCCTGGGCTTCCTGGAGTGTTCCAAAAGGGAAAGACAAGAGTCGGCAAGGTCTCTGGAGGCTGAGCCTCAGGAGTCAAACGAGGTCATTCCTTGACATTCCATTGGTCACAGAAGTCACAAGGCCAGCTCAGATCCGAAGAGGGGGAAATAGGCCTTAATGGGAGGAGGAGGACAGGCAGACTGCTGTGGGCGTGTGTCCAGCGGTGGTGGGGACCACTGCGGCTGTCTGCACGGTCTGCCTCAGGCACTGCCACTTTGTGCGGCAAGCAGGCCCGTCCGTGCCGTGGTGGAGGCGGCAGCAGCCACCGGTCCAGACCGACGGAACAGCATGAACTGTGGTTAGAGCCACTGCAGCCAAAATTCAAGGAGATTGTGTGGTTCAGGGTGGCTGGTACCCAAATTCAGTCCAGGGTGCATAGCTACTTTAGAGAACAGTGTGATAATACTTAATAAAGTTGGAGATGTGCCCATACCGCAACATCAAATTTCTACTTCTAGAAAGTCTCACAGGTGTCCACAAGGGAGTGAGGACAAACACACTCATGGTAGCGTTGTCTTAAATAGGGAACATGTCGGAACAGCCTAAAGGACTATCAGTGAGAAAGTGGACAAATGAACCTTCATACTTATTCTGCAGATACTGTATAGTAAAATGATATAGATGTATCTTCATGAATAAATGCCAGAAATGTAATGGGGAGTTCAAAAAAGAAAGTTGAAAGAGAAATTTATATTGATATGATTTGTGCAAATTTTAAAAAACACAGAATGATACCTTAGATAAGGGTTTAAGTATGCAAACATACATAGAAAAATTTAAAAACCTGCGGAGGAAAGATACTCTCAACTTCAGGAAAGTGCTTCTCTCCAGGAGAGAGAAAAGGGACGCGGGTAATGTCAAAAATCTACAACATTGTGTTTTCTAAAACAAAAGCTTTCTGAGTAAATATAAAAATGCTAACTTTTGTTATACGGAAACCTTAGATTCATGGATCTTTGTGCCATTATTTTCTATACTTATTTTTCTGAAGTGTCATAACAAATAAAAAGAAATCTTTTAAAAAGGCCCCGAGGGGCCTCGGTTCTGGTCCACACTTGGCTTCAGAGGCTGCTCTGGGGGAGAACTGGGCCTGGGGCACACACACCATTCACCGACACATGAATAGCATTTACCTCTGGGACGTCATCTTCGTTTCCTTGATTCTTATTGCATTTTTTGTAGTATTTTTAATATCATAAAAAATTAAGATAGTTTTGGAAAAACTAGCTCTTTGCCCTAGACAAATCACTCAACTGCCAGTGAGGGAGTGAACAAGTGAAACCTCATCTTCATTCTGTGGATGAGTGTGCATCACGGGAAAAAACAAACAGAAATCACCATTTTGCTCATTGAACATCTGGCTTGGCCTTTGTTATTTCACATTTCCCCTGCACGTGACACGTATGATTGGACATTAAATCCAGCTGTGCAGCCGCACGCCTGGACTTAAGATAGGTGGGGGAAGCAGGGGCATTGCGTGGCAGACAAGTCTCTCCCTGGATGCAAAGTGGGTCTTGCATTCCCTCCTTTATTAAATAACTCTTGGCATTGGTGGCCACCTGAAGGAGGACCCCCTTTAAGACACCATCCTGAGTCACCAATCCAACTTGGATTGCTGAGCACAACCCAAGTGTGCAGAGTCCACACGTGTGCTGATTTATTTCCAGGCCACTTCCCCTCATTTGACCTGGTCATTACCCCCATGGCACGGGACCCTGATGTTTGTAATAACCAGAATCGGGTCTCCATCAAGGGGATCCACCCACTTCCTGCTTCCAGTGAATGACGACATCTTGTTTGAACCATCACTACTAATTGCCACAGGCTACATGGGCTGTGAGTGAGATTCGTAAACTGAGAACACTAAGGCTGCACGAATACCCTCAGTCCTGACTTCATTCAGCTGATTTCTCCATGAAAGAGTCAGGAGATACAATTCAAAATAGCTTAAGCAAAAACAGGGGCTTCCTGGAGCAGCTTATCCAACTGGAATGGACAGGGGTGGATCCAGGGACTCCAAGGGCATCCTCAGGACCACTTTTCCATGTGTCATCACAGCATCTTTCTTTGTATTGCTCTCACTCTGATTTTCTTCAAGAAGGTCCATCCAGTGGGTAGAACGGAGGAAAGGGAAGTGGATAGTAGGCAATTTCAGGCTTGTATCTTTCCAGCTCAGGAACCAAGAAAAAAGACAGGGAGATTCACTAACACGCCAGCCCATTCAGTCTCAGAGGTATTCTAATGAGACCAGTGTGAGTCTACCATGTGGACCAACCATTAAGGCCAAAGAGCAGGCTAAGCTTGGGCACACGCCCATCTTTGTGGTGAGACAAAGGCATGAGACAGAGGATAGGGACTGCTCACCTCCTCAGAGCCAGTGACACAGGTGTGGAGGAGTGATTCTCTGATCTACCCCTGGTGGATCAGAGAAGGGATCTGAGGAAGGGAAGAAGGAGCCCAAAACACAAAAATAAAGATTCCAGTGGGGACAGAATGCCAAGCTCTTGTTTTGTAGCCAAGTCTCCTAGACAGTGTGGAGGCATCTCACTGTGAAGTTTGTCCCCCTTTCCCTTGTTCTCAGGGGTGTGTAGGAATAGTATGTGAAGTGTGGGGAAGACCTCAATAGAAAAACACTAGAAGTTCTTGCAGATGTTTGGTCGGCTGGGGTGGGGTCATCTTGAATTAGCCCAAACTCCTCCTCTTCCTCTCTAGCACAGTCACCACTCCTTCTCCTTACTATTCTGTCCTCTTACTGGCCTCCTTTCTTTTTAAAGGCAATAACCTTCAGGTTTGTAACCTTCCCTAATTATAATTAAGAGGTATTCCTGGCTTCTTAGAAGAGAGCCCGTATTTCAGGAGCAGAGGGCACAGCGAGTAAAACAAAAATTGCAAGCTAGTCTTACCTATGAACTTATACACAAAAATCCTACACAAATCATTAGCAAACAGAATCCAGCAGTGCATTGAGTTTCTGGTGTACAATGGGTTTTGGCCTACAAAAACAGCAATTTCATGTGCTTTAACCTAATTTTTAAAAACTCTACATCTAGACTTCCGGCCAAGATGGAGGCATAGGTAGATATACTGTGCCTCCTTGCACAACCAAAAGAAGGACAACAGCAAATTTAAAAACAAAAAAGAACCAGAACTGCTAGAAAATTGAACTGTATAGAAGTCAGACAACCAAGGAGTTAAAGAAGAAACATTCACCCAGACTGGTAGGAGGGGCGGAGATGGGCAGCCGGGGCACAGAGGGTGTGCAACGAGGCAGCAGCTGGAAGTCCCAGATTTGTGTGCAGATAAACCAGGAAGAACAACTGGGGAGTGAGACAGACTGAACAACCCAAGTTTCCAGCATGAAGAAATAAAGCCTCAAAACCCCTGACTGAAAAAAACCTGTGGGGGTTGAGGAAGAAGGAGAAACTCCTGGCCTCACAGGAAAATTCAATGAAGAGACCCATAGGGTCCTAGAATGTACACAAACCCGCCCACCTGGGAATCAGCACCAGGAGGACCCAATTTGCTTGTGGGTAGTGGAGGAAGTGACTGAAAGCCAGCCAAGAGCTGAGTAAGTGGTATTGTTCCCTCTTGGACCCCTCTCCCACAGCACCACAATGCAGCCATGCGGGTTGCCCTGCCCTGGTGAATACCTAAGGTCCCCTCCTTACTAAGTAACAGATGTGGGAGACAAAAACGTATGGCCTGAATGAGAGAACAGATCAAAGCTCCAGAAAAAATGGAAGTAAGCAATGAAGAGAGAGTCAACCTATCAGATGCAGAGTTTGACACTGGTAATCAGGATGCTCAAACAAATGATTGAGTATGATCACATAATAGAGGAAAAAGTGAAGACTATGCAAAGTGATATAAAGGTAACCAAAAGTGAAGGGAAGGAAACTGGTAGTCAAATCAAGGGGTTGACCAGAACAGAATGAAGAAATGAGAATTCAAAAAAATGAGGAGAAGCTTAGGAACTTCTGGGACAAATTTAAATGCTCCACCATCCAAATCATAGAGGTGCCAGAAGGAGAAGAGGAAGAGCAAGAAATAGAAAACTTATTTGGAAAAATAATGAAGGAAAACTTCCTCAATCAGGCAAAGGAAATAGACTTCCAGGAAATCCAGGAAGCTCAGGGAGTCCCCAAAAATTTGAACCCAAGGAAGTACACACCAAGGCACATCATAATTACAATGGCCAAGATTAAAGATAAGGAGAGAATCTTAAAAGCAGCAAGGGAAAAGGAGACAGTTACCTGCAAAGGAGTTCCCATAAGACTATCAGTTGTTTCTCAAACAAACAAACAAACAAACAAAAAACCTTACAGGCAAGAAGGGGCTGGAAAAAAGTATTCCAAGTCATGAAAGGCAAGGGCCTACATCCAAGACTACTCTATCCAGCAAAGCTATCATTTAGAATGGAAGGGCAGATAAAGTGCTTCCCAGATAAAGTCAAGTTAAAGGAGTTCATCATCACCAAGCCCTTATTATATGAAATATTAAAGGAACTTATCTAAGAAAAAGAAGAAGATCAAAAATACGAACAGTAAAATGACAACAAACTTAAAACTATCAACGACCGAACCTACAAAAACAAAACAAACTAAGCAAACAACTAGAAGAGGAACAGATTCACATAAGTAGAGAACACACGGAGGGTTATCAGAGGGGAGGGGGCGGGGGGAGAATTGGAGAAAAGGTGCAGGGGAGGAAAGAACAGATTACCCGTGGTCGGGTGACCGAGGTGAAGCCCACCAGCGTAAGTCACGTTCACAGGGTGTACCCTGACATGAGATCATGAGAAGGATACTTCTCCTCTCTGGTTTTATCCCCAAAGAGACATACAAGCCCAGTCTAATCAGGAGAAAATTATCAGCAAGCCCAAAACTGAGGGACAGACCACGGAACACCAAAAAAGTGTCGAGGACATGAAAACGAGAAACTGTCACTGACCAGGGGACACTGAGGAGACATAGTGACCAAACACAATGTGGTCTCCTGGATTGGATCCCGGGACAGGAAAAGGACATTAGTGGAAGAACTAGTGAAATCTGAATAAAGTCTGGAATTCAGTTAATATTGTCGTACCAGTATTGGTGTCTTAGTGTTGATATGGGTGCCATCGTTTTGTAAAATGTCAACAGTGGGAGAAACTGGATGAAGAGCAGGATTTGTGTAGTGCCTTTGCGACTTTCCTGTAAATCTAAAACTATTACAAAATGAAACATTTATGCAAATAATTATTTCTCTTAAAGTCAGGATGAGTAGCAGGATGACCTCAGAATGCTAATCAGCACAGCAAGAAAACAAAACAAACAAAAAAAACAAAACACACAGGATCAAAAAGAAAAAACTAGACCTGGCATTATTTGATATTATTGTTTACACAGAAAATCTAAAAGAAAAGCTATTAGAACTAACAAGAATCCAGTCAATTGCCATCAGTATACACACACACACACACACACACACACTCACACACACATTTGCCTATGTGCAGGCAACAATGAGAAAATGTAGGTATTCTTAAAGATAACCATTACAAAAGTAATAAAAAGCTATAAGTTGTCCAGGGACAAATCTAACATAAGATGTGCACAATATTAACAAAGAAAAAGTTTTTTATTAAGAGATATAAAACAGAAATTGAACAAATGAAAAGATGCACCACATTCATGGAAGGAAAAACTCTATACCATAAAGATGTCACTTTTCCACAAATTAGCATTTAACCTAGCAAAAGAACAGCCAAAGCCCCATTGGAGGTTTTGGATATTTCATGGGATATTTTTGTTGAGAAATGGGCCACAGGAAAAACCCCACAGAGCACTGACCAGTGCTCTGAGTGCAACTGCCACCCCCCCCCCCCACAGTGTGGCAGGGTCTGGGCCTCAGCCCCATTTACCCCAGTGAGGTGATGAGGGGAGGAGCCTGGAGTCAGGCCTGTCTATGACTGGGATGCATTTCTACATCTGCTGCATTCTGTGTTTTTGAAAAAGGAGCAATGGAGAAAATTGGTTCTTGCTATTTCTATTGCTCAGGAACCAAAGCCTCTTCCACCCTGGGCTCTGGCCAGCTAGGCCATAATAAATAATCCCACCAGTGGAAAAAACACCTCATTTCATTCCATGATTTATGAATCAGTATGTTACTCAGTTATCCCCTGACTTCATCTAATATTTTCTCTCTCCCCCTCCACCATGGGGGATAGTGTCCTGAAGAAAAACAAAACAAAACACCTCACAATCTAAAGTGTGCATTTATTTCATCTTCCGGTATGGAAAAGCCGGCTCAGTGAAGAGGGAAGAGCGTGCAGCCACTGCCAGCTTTCCGCTTGGACACCAGCCCTGGAAAGGCATCCAGGAAGGACCTCGTTGGAAGATGACTTTATCAGGCCAGATCAGGAGCTCACGGCCGGCCAGCAGCTCCGGCAGGAGTTGGCTCCTTCTCCTGCTTCACTGTCTGCTCCTCTCATCTCGGGGAAGCTCTGAGACACAGCTCCGGTCAAAAGGTGAGCCTCAACAACCACACCCTTGTGCGCATAGTGCCTCAGACTTTGCAAATCATTTGTCTCTCATTTAATGCGCATACAATTGTATGACTATTGCCATTTGAAAAATAAAGAATACGGCATGTTACAAATAAGGAAACACACCCAGACTTCCAATTCACAGCTAGTAAGCAAACAAGCCAGAACTATGTCCGAACTGTTGAAAATGACAGTCCTGCGCTCCACTATCTCCACACTCCATACTCCATTGCTGTCCACGGCACTAACCCTCAGTGCCCGCCCGCACTGACCTCTTCAAGATGCCGTCAGGCTTGTTCGACGCCAGTGGAGGCTAGGGGTTAGTTCATAAAAAAGACAGAGAGGCCGTCTTTTAGTAGTTAATCACCGCGCCCCCACTAATAAGAAAGACAATTTTTCCAAATAAGCAATTTCAAAGAACAACCCGCAACACCCTCTGTGCGCTCCGGCCTCCCCCTTCGGCTCGCTCGGAGCCCGCACCTTGCCAGCCCACTGCTGACACCTTGTGGCCGAGAAAGAGTTCCTGCCCATTTCCTATCAGCATCGCCCCAAGAAAGGAAGCTGAATCTCCTTTTCAGCCTCCCTTTTTGACCCTCCCCGGGGCCCCTGCTGTACCCTTCCCTGACCCCGCAGTTCCAGGGCCGCTGGGAGGCTGGTGGAACCCTCAGCGGACCGCTGCAGGGATTCCTCAGGGCCTGGGTCGCCCAGCTCCTGCCAAGCCAAGGTGGTGGTCACAGGGCCCTCTAGATGGCACCTGCTGCCCGAGGCAGTAACGGGCACTCACAGCACTCGCCAAACAGCTGACAGATGAAACAAGGATTTGCTCATAAAAATAGCCATGAACCAGACACCTGGACACTGGGCCTGCTGCTGTAAGCACCAGAAGGCGGAGCGGAGGACACCCGCTGGAAATAGAGCTGTGGCGATCGGTCTCTTGTGACAGCCTTTGAGGCGAATTACAGTTTAGAGTCAGAAATCATCAAGGGATTAGTCCTGATGTCAGCGGGAAGACACGTGAAGCTCTAAGGAGACACTGCTATTAATAGGAGAGGGGCGCCCTGTCCTCTCCACTCGGACCCTTTTAGGAGAGGCATCGGAATATGGGGAGTCTAGTTCCTGCGTTAACACGTGGTGTGCAATGATTTTAGTTCAAGATATATTGTTTTAAATCCCCACCAGTGGGTAGTTTTGTCGATTTTAGAGACAGAGGAAGGGGGAGAGAGAGAAACATCAACATGAGAGAGAGGCCTGTGACCAGGGATTGAAACCGCAGCCGAGGTATGTGTCCTGACTGAGGATCGAACCCACAACCTTTTGGTGTATCAGATGGTGTTCCAACTCACTGAGCCACCCGGCCAGGTCTAGTTCAAGATATTTTTACTATTCCTAACAGTAATCATCAGTGTGACTATAATTCACTTAGCAAGAATTTAAGAGGATTCTATCTCCAAGCACCATGATGTCCCATTACATTAAGTAGCTAAGGTCCTGAAGCAGGTCATTTAATCTCTAGCCCTCTGTTTCCCCCACGTAAAATAAAAGAATTGAACAAATCTGTAGTTCTTCAAGTGTGGCTTGTGAACACACGTGCACCAGAACCACATGGTCTTATTAAAGAGGCAGATTTCAAAACCTGTGGTCTGAGGTCTGAGAATCCACATTCTAATTTGCTCTTCAGGTGATGCTTATAGGCACATTTGACAGCCACTGAACAAGGTGACAGGGGTCTGAGCTTTACGGAGACCTGTCATGAGCCCTGCACTGGCGGGAGCCCACAGACCGTTAGGAGACATAGACAAGTGAACGAAAGATCCAGCACATGACCACGGAGGCTGTGGGAGGAAGCAGGAGAGAGTGGGGAACTGCCGGGGGGCATCCTCCCTGAAGGCTGCACAGGGGAGGAGACACTGGAGCTGGCTGGAGAGATGGGTGCACCAGGTGCTGGAAGAGGGCTGCTGACTCAAGGAGTGCTGGAGGTCAGGAGGGGGCCGCAGACCTCAGGGAGCAGCATGTGACTTCCCGTCGCTGCTGCCCTGGGGCGGCACTGTGAGAGCTCAGAAGCCCCACCCCTACTGTGAGGTCAGCATCTGTAAGAGGAGAGGAATATGTTAAGGATTAGCCTGCCGTGTTCATTTGATCCAAAAATGGATCCAAAGCTCTGGTAATGTCATCCTGTCCTTCCAAAGCAGTAAGAGGTCAGGCCCTCACGGAGGGAATCCCCAAGGGCAGGGCCGGGTGCTGCTATGTCCAGCATGCAGGTGGCTCGTGGAGGGAGGGAGGGAGTGAGTGCCCACGAAAGCAGGCCTGAGATATCCTGTCAGCAAATTACTTTCTTAATAAAGGACATTAAAAAATAATAGTTCTCCTTTTATATCTCTTTTCCCACCCCCAGCCCCAAATGTCCTTGAATAATACTTAAGACTATTTACTTTCTGCAGCTTTGGAAAGCTGTACCCAAAAACCCCAACCTTTTAGTTACCTACTACATGGTCTTAAATGCACCCTCTGTCTCTCAGCCTGAGTTATGCCTAGGCCTTCTTACCCAGATGGTCATCGTCCTGGTCCCCTCAGCCCAGTGGCCCAGGCACACACTGAGAGGAAGCAAAGGACCCTCCCATTCTTCTTCAAGTGGTAGCTGGGGGCCACCCCCAATGGATCGTGAGCGCTGCTTCTAAGTTTTCATGAGAGCAGATTCTAAGTTTTTGGGAATTTTTCAAGCCAGTTGTTAATTATTAAAAATTACATTTATATGTTACAATGAAATAAGTTACATCAAAAACAAAGGTAATGGATGCTCAAAACCCATCGCTTCCCAGTTAGTTTACACATTATAATAATATCTACGCTTTTGGGGTTGATTCCATCTATTACAACTGAAGAGTGGAAATACTATGTAACAAGGGGCTGCCACATGGGTCTCACCAACTCCAAGTTCAATGACATTGAAATTGATCATGGTGAAAATATCTACATCGTGAAAGCAGCATATGCTAGAAATCAGGACTTGATTTCTTGTTGTGTCGATTATCTAGCCTTCAGAGAAGTAATGGGCAATGTTAATGATGAGGATTAAACTTGAAATTGTGCCCTATCCATCGCTAATACATTGCAAATAGCACAAACATTTGAGGAAGTATCTTCCCATATTTGAAAATCAAGCAAAGTCACTTGTGTTGCTGCTGAACAAGCACTGCTCCCGCCTGTCTGTGCGGCTTCACTGCCGTCCTCCAGGTTAACACACAACGAAGCACCGCGAGCTGCTGTGTCCCATGCCTGGGTTGTGCATAGTTTAACTGTGGAACATTATATTTTATATGATTATGTAAATGTTATATTTTAAATGATTACTATGTGGAACATTATATTTTATATGATTATGTAAATGTTATATTTTAAATGATTACTATGTGGGTTCAAACTCCCTTTAATGATCAAAACTTACAAAGCAGTGTTTTCTCTTTAATCAAAAAGAATTTTTTTGAACACTCATTCAGCCATTGCAACCAGGTACAGGTGCAAGAATTCAGCAAAAATTGACAAAAGCATTCTGTGGGATGCGTTCTGAGGACCAACAGGTTCTAAGCAACGTACAACAAAGAGTGTTGTATATTTTACTGTCATCTGTAAATTGTGTGCTACACATCCTTTGTTTCAGCAAAATTTATAACAAACATGTATGTATGTATATGGAGACATTTCATTTTCCAGGGAGCCCACAGGTAAACACTTCCCAGTTGACCATCAGTCTTCACATCTGTGGAACGCGGCTCCTACCCATCAAGGCAGCAAAAGCTTCAGTTGGTTGTAATTGCCATGGTGGCCCCTGGAAGGAGCCAGTCCCGAAAAGCCAGGTTCTCATCTGGGTACTGCCACAGTCAGCCTGCCTATATCTCGGTTCTCTTATGGGCAAAAATGAGGGCGTTGAACAGTATGAGCAGTGACTGTTACGATAGATGACCCTGTGAGAAAGCGGGGATTCGGAAGGTGCAGGACAGTGACCCAGGAGATTTGGGTAGAGCAGACACAGCAATCTATGGATTCCCAACTCTGTACTTTCCTGCCAGTGTCATCTATGAGGTCACGGATGTGCTTAAAATGCCCCTATGTTGTTTGGTATTATATTTTGAATAGGAATGACATGAAATCCAGCCAAAGGGAAGGAGAAAAATCCTACCCATAAAGAATGCCTTTCAAGACCTGAGTGTTTGAGAGGAAATAATGTAATTCTGCCTGTGGGGATGGGAGATACAGGTACTACATCTGCCCCCCCCCCCCCCCGGCAGCGCACTGCTGTCCTAGCTCCCTGAGCCCCTGGCCCTCTCTTCATATAGTAATTCAGGTCACTCAGTACCCAACGAGTGATGACTCCCATAATATAATAATTATATGCACAGCCCTTTACGGCTCTCACAGTGCCTTTGTAGCCTTCGCAGTACTGGGCAGGAAATGGTTAAGCAGAAACTGTCCTGTCACTGGGGCACTGATTAATAACACTACACAGGAAGTGTCGGCCTCCTTCTCTCTGCCCAATGGGGAAATCCATTTTCAATTCTGACCTCAATGAGGAAGTTCTTCTTCCTGCCAAAAGGAGTGGAGACCAGCCTTCCCCAGCTCCACAGCACAGCCGAGTCAGAAGACAGAGGCAGCCCTGGACAGCGTGGCTCAGCTGGTTGGAGCGTCATCCTGTAACCAATAGGTTGCAGGTCTGATTTCTGGTCAGGGCTCATACCTAGGTTTTGGGTTCAGTACCGGGTCCAGGCATGTATGATCTCTGGTCTGGGCATGTGCGTGGGAGGCGATCAATGGATGCTTCTCTCTCACATACATGTTTCTTTCTCTTCCTTCCCCTCTTTCTAAAGAGCAATGAATGTCTTCAGGTGAGGATGAAAAAGGAAAAGAAGACAGGACATACAGAGAGAAACAGCATGAAGGGCAGAGCAAAGCCCGGGACAGACAGAGCAGGGGGTGGTGGAGACAGCTCCCTCAGTAGCACAGTGGAGACCATTCCTGACACACACTCACTGAGATGAGAGCAAGGCCGGAAAGAAGAACATGCTCCTTTAGGAGGAACAGGAATGTAGGGAGACGTAGACAAATGTCAGCAGAGCGTAGGAGAGTCTGGACACAATAGAGCAGCAGTCCCCAACCTTTTTGACACCAGGGACTGGCTTCGTGGAAGACAATTTTTCCACAGACCGGGGGTGTGCGTGGGGGGTGTACACAAAAGGCAGAGCTCAGGCAGTAACGCAAACAAAGCTTTGCTCGCAGGCCGGCGGCTCACCTCCTGCTGTGCAGCCTGGTTCCCCACAAGCCACAGACCAGTATCAGTCCTTGGACCAGGGTGGGGACCCCTGGGCTGGGCCATATTGCCTAGACATCCCTTAGCAAAGAGCAACAGAAGGCGTCCCAGAAGTGCACTGGATATATTTAAAACTAATACAGGATAAAAAGAACATACATTTTCCTCCCATTTTTCTGTCCTTATAAAATCCTAAATTTTTATGATCTGAAACCCTTCTAGAAATTGTTTCAGATTGACAACGGGCCCGAGAGGATTCTGACCCTTTGGCTGAAGTTCAAGACCTGAAGCTCAGGGTGAGAAGAGCCCAGGGAGCGGCCGTGCCCCCTTGCGGTTCGTGGAACGAGATCCCCAGGATGTCTGTTTCCACTGAGGTGTGTGACACAGTCACACGCTCACACTCTGTCGGCAAAGTCCAACCAGGAACACAGAGAGACCTCGGACATTGACACGAGAGGGAATTCGGGGAAGGCAGCTGGCTACGAGGTGATGGCAAGCTGACGCGTTGGACAGGGGACCCCAGCTAACTCCGAGGCTGAAGGGACAAAGGGAGGCCATCATGGCAGCTGCAGTACTGAGGGCTTTCCGGAGAGAGGGGCCTGGAGACAGCGCTGCAGGGAGGGGAAAAAACCCTCTCCCACATTCCAGGGTCAGGTCCCTGCCTCTGGGGCAGATCAGAGAAAGTTACCGTCCGAGGAAACCAGCCCAGACAGAGCACACTTGCTCTCATTTGATCCCGGAAGTGACCCCAAGAGTAGGTAATATAATCTTCATCTCACTGATGGAGAAACTAAGCCTCAGAGACATTAAAAACTAGCCCAGCCGACAGCACACTGAAGAAAATGGGGGAGCTAAGAGGAAACTTAGATCTTCCATCTATACACCCCCTGTCCGTCCGTTCTCCTTAGCTGGCCCTGCAGTGGTGTGGGGGGCAGGGCTGTCCAATGAGCACCACCGCACTCCCAAGCTGCCAATGGTAGTGGTCCTTAACTGCCTGCTCATTCCCGTGCCGGGAGCCACAGGCAGGGCACCACATGGTGCTCTGGCATGAGCAGAGGCCACTGCAGACCAGTACTGCCAGCCAGTGAACTCGTGGAAGGTCTCACCCAACTGCCCTGAGCCTCTGAAATGGCCTCTATGTGCTGGGGCAAAGGCAGAGCAATGGGCCAGCTCAGCTGCTGTGCCAGCTAATTATCTAGCCCTCCTTCTGCTCCCTGGAAGCCCTGGCCCTGCTGGACGCGCGGGGCTCCATGCATCTGATGTCAGATGGCCTGGCTCCACCTCTCAGCGGGGCGGTATTTGGTTGATCCCTCGGGCTCCCATTTGGTTCATAAAACACAAACATCTGCTGGGGCTGTGGTTGGCCCGTGGCAGACTTGAGAGCTGAGTGGGATGGAGAAAGGTGAGGGACGTGAGCCTGGGGGAAGGGGTGGCTGGAGCGGGCTTTCTGGGCGAGTTAATTAGATGCCATGTGATGGGGTGGGCTCTATCACGCCAGAGCCCTGATCTGCACCCCCCCAAAGAAGAGAAGGGCAAGAGAGAAGACGAATTTTTGTGGGGCTTCCTCGGGAAGCCTGAGTGGAGTCTGTGGCTGTTTCTCCTGCATGCGCTGCTTTCTCCAACTGTTCCTTTTCTCACCAGTTGGCTATTATTTTCTAACGCATTTTGATAATTACTTTATCAATCAAGAAGGATAAACAAAAGCCTAAAAATACATCTGAGTGAATGCATTTCCAGTGCCAACTGATCTTCAGTACTGACTTTTATGGTCATTTTACAGATGTACTTAAGAAACAGGTGAAGGGCGGGACTCCTCATTCATCGGTGGTTCAGCAGAACAGACGAACCCTCCTCCGCCCTCCTGGCCTCATCTGTAGGGCCAGAGACATTCAATGAGTTAAGGAGATGCTATCCAAGCAAAATAAACACGCTAAAAAGAGTCACCTACAGTCTTAATCCTTATTAGAATGATTCTTTGCCTTTATTTGCTTATTAAATTGACAAAGTATTGGGTCAAGAGTTGAGGGAGCATATCACGAGCTACCTCTAATAAAAATAAAATGTAGGGAGTTTGTATCATTGCAACTGTGTAGGAAAAAAAACCTGCCAGTTATCCAATGAATAGAGCTCATATATCAGAAGCCAAAAGGTCACCTAGACTTGCGCTGTGAGTGACTGGACAGGAACCCAGCCCATTAGCCTCCAGTGTATCTTACCGAGTGGCCTAGCCCAGCCTGGCTAATTATGAGCTCTGGGGAGAAGCCCGGGAGCTCTACACTGGGGAAGGAAGAGGCATAACCTTCACTTCTGGTTCAGTCCTAAATCCACGGCTTTAGAATGAAAAAGTCATTGCAGCCAGTTGCCCTGGTGACCAGCTGCAGACTATCATGGTGCCCCACTCCAGCCCTCCCCCCCTCCCCAGCTTCCATTTCCCAAAGTGACAGTGTCCCCTGCTGGGAGAGGGTCTGGGTTTTTCTTTTCTTTCAAGATCAGCACAGGACTAACGTATGCAATGACTACTCCTGACAATCCATAACACGGACTACAGGGCTATCAGACCTAAAGGAAACCATCCAATTTATAGCTGCTCACGTAAAAGCCATCAGGAGAATCATGAAATGATTCTCCATATGGTGCCCTGAAGCTTCCAAAAACTATACGAGAAAGGGGCTTGGAAGGAATTCTTTCCTTTTTGGAGACAGGGAGGGTCGAAGCCAAGCATCTGTGGCAACCTGGAAAAGCCGCTCCTCCCCGAGGCCCGCCCCCACTGCGTCCCCAGGGGTGGCCTGCAGGATCTGTCCATGCAGCGGCCCAGGCACCCAGGGTCACTGACCTTGGCTCCTTAGGCTTTTCCATGAACCAAGCCTACATTTTCTAGCATAAATGAACTCCGCAGTTCCACTGTGCGGAGGCTTCGGGACATGGTTTGCCAAATGGAAAAACATTTGGAGGTTGGGAAAATATCTTGCACATAAATTACTGAAGGCACAGAGAATCTAAAAGAGGGATGAAATCAGAAGCCAAGGAAAAGCAGGGAGGGTGCCAAAGTAAAAATGGAGAGAGAGACAGCGACAGGGAAAGCGATGTAATGACTTCTCTTAATGACCTGCCTTCGGACGGAAAGGCAAGTTTCTATGCGGTGTTTGAGCCTCATAAAAGCCATGTGCTCGAGTATTGGGAAATAGCCTTTAAATGGCAAGATCAAGCTCCCATTTTTCATCTTTTCTGAGTGGAGCTCTTCACTGATTATGTTAAGTGCTGGCCACGGGTAAGAAACACAAAAAGCTCATTGTCTTTGACTGTGGCAAAGGCCAGTTACACACTTGTTAATTTCCTGATTTATGACACTGAGGAGACGGAACTGAGGGGCCGTGCTTCCTCTCTCCCTTCCCTCCTCTCGCTCTGTCTGTCTGTCTGTCTGTCTGTCTCTCACTTGCTCTGTCTCTCTCTTTGTTTCTCTCTCTCACTGCCTGTCTTTTGGTGGTTGCTGGTGGTAGTGGAAACTATTAAAACAGAGGCTGATCAGGAAGTTTGTGATAAAGAGAAGCCAGGCTCTCGTCTGACATACAATCTCTCTCTTGGCTTAAGTAAACTTGCTCCTTCAAGGCCTGCCATCAACAGAGTCGGGCTCACGTTTCACCACTAAATCTGAGTCAACAATCTCTAATCTGGACACTGGATTCGGAATCCAGGCTCAGGTTGCACTTGGAAGCTGACAGCAGGGACGAGAGCAGAGAAAAATACGGCCTTTGTTTGTGGTTTGATCGTCCCCACCGAGCGGAGCTGAGGTCATGTGTCGTTTTCTGTCATCAACAAGATAAAAGTTTGCACCTCTCTGGCCCTGAAAGGGTCCTCCTGCAATTCATATTAAGGCCAAAGAGTTCTCTGCCCCAGGATTGGAGAGCCAAGTTTGTGGAGAGCTCAGATTTGGAGCCCTTTTCATCTTTCTGACATATGATACCGTGACATAGGCGGCCCTCGCTGGGTTGCTATGCAGATATACAATTTCTGAAAAGTTACACCCGGAAAACGAAAACCCTGGGCTGGATTAGCATTTCACAAAGAACAGGGATAAAATGTGTAGCAGTTAGGCTAAAAAGCTAAAAAAAAAAAAAGTGAATTAAAGTTTCATGAAAACAAACTCTTTTTTAAAGGATCAATAAGTATAAAAGTATCTTATTGCATTCCTGCCCTTTGGTTCTGAGCTCTAATCCAGCTACTGTATGTGAAGGAGACTCTGTGAGCCAAATAGCGGAGGCTGGGGAGGAAGGTCTGGGCGCAGCTTGGGGGTTGGGGGTGCGGGGGAGTGTGAAATAAAAAGGCCTTCTGTTGAGTGATGTTGTCTTAAAAACCTCTTCTTTCTACCTATAATTGTTTTTCATTGTTTTTATTTCGTGATAATCTTTCCCTTTTGTTTAAATAAACCTAGAAAGAAGAAAAAAGTTGCCTCATAGTCCAAAGGTTCTGGCTAAATAAGCTCCAGCATCCTCCTTCCCTTTCTTAACCAAGGTCAAAGGGCATGCTTTCCAGCACTCAATCACTCACACCAGCTTTTTGTAAACAAGTCTTTCTTCAAGTGTTTCCAATACCAGGAATTATCTTATATGGAACAGCAAAGGGAAATGATTAGAACTTCCCTTGTTATCCCCAACACCAGAGCCTTCCAGCTGGGACTGTGCTTCTCCTCTGATGCCCTTCCCGAGCTGGCCTTGTCCACACAGCTGGGGAGGTCGTGGCCCCTCGCCTGCTGCTCAGACACCAGGGCTTCCCACTGGCCCCAACTGCAGAAACTCTGGGGGGAGCCTGGAGCAGGAAATGGGCAGGGGGTTTTGAAGACAGAGGGTGTAGAGGAGAATGGAGGGATGCAACTGGCCCTGCTCTTGCAGTGGGTGGGAGTCACAAGGGGCGGCACCCATGCACCAGAGAGCTCAGACCTTCGACATGGAGTGAGTGCAGTGAATGCAAGATGGCTTAGCCCTGGTCCTTGCTCACAGGCTGGAAAAGCAGACGAGTGGAAATAGCAAAGAAATTGGAGTAAATCCCATTGAGCATCCCTGTTTTTTGGATTATGTGGCTGGCAGTGTTTGCAAAGAAGAGTACTTATTCTGGACAGAAATGTATTGGAGGTCAGGCAGAGAAGATATGGGCAACTGAATTTTTCTATAACTCAAGTGAAGGGAGCCACTTCTATACTCCTGTATGTCACTTCCAAGATAAGATGACATATGTGAAAGAGACTGGTGTAAAGTTTGGCCACCATGAGGTACTCGATTAAATGCTATAGTGCATACATGCAGGCATCCATTCATCCGCAAGAGAGAAGCCAGAATGTGCATGTGCCTGTGAAGGGTAGGCTGTGTATCAGACTGCCCACATGCAGTCGCAGGCTCTGCCGCTTAGCCTGTGTGTGCTCAGTTTCCTCATCTGTAAAATGGGAAGAATAATAGTAATTATCTCATAGGGCTGTTGTGAGGCATAAGCAAATAATACAACCAAATGGCACTTAGTGCTCATCGGATAGGTGTCATGACAATGAGCAGTGGCGTTCAGTCCCTCTCAGAATGGTTCACAGTCTGTCGGTTTGGCCCAAGGCTGCATGTGAGCGATGGGTGAGGAAAAAGAACGTTATCTGTTCCCAGAGTTCTGAAAGCAGGCTGCAGGGGCATCATCAGGCATGCATCCCATTGACTGATTCCGATTCCAACTGAGTTATGCCTTAAATTGATGCTGGTGTTTCTGCAGCTGTGGTGCCATCAAAAGAACATGGCACATGGGGGCAGAGGGTTCAAATCTTGGCTCTATTACCTACCAGCTGAGTGACCTCGGCTGATGACTCACTCTTCCTGGACTGTATCTTCCTCATCCAGAAATGAGGGTTGTACTGCCTCTGGCACGTGGATTTGCATCACTTGCTCGAGATGGTCCGAGTGACCGCCTCTGTTGCAGTGTCTGGCATTTGGAGGCTGTCAACATTACATTTGTTCAGTGAGCCAGTGGACCAGGGATCCAGTGGCCCAGCCCCAAAGCGACTGTGAGGCTTGGATTCAGCCCCCTGCACTCTGGGCAAAGCGTCTCAGCCCTGTGTGGTCCTCAGAGCTCCATCACTGCCCTGGACACCCCTTCACACATCTCAACAAGTGGCATGGGAGGCAGCCCAACTGCAGCTCAAAAAGCCAGAACAACAGGAAATGGAAAACGGCCCCTGGTCCACATGCCCCCTTCCTCCCTGCCCAGGGGAATTTCATGTGGGTGGCAACAGGCCTCTCTCTTTCCTTTCTTTCTCTGAGCTGCTGGTAGCCCACCTCACCTCCCTAAAACTTTACTACAGATATATCAACAGTGGCGTTTTTGACACCTGTCAAAAACAGGTGTCAGGGGAAGTTGGCAGTAGATGTCTTTTCTCCCCAAACACAATATCAAGGTCAAAGATTTCTCACTCTCATGGTTCAGGCACCACGCGAATGACCTGAACCTGGAGCCTGGACCGCCAGACATCCTGGGCCCCAGGGAGGTAGCGCCGCAGAGAGGGAGAGTGGACGCTGGAGCTTCCTGCTGGGCTCCGCCCCTGACTATTTGTGACACTTGGACAGAAACCCTTTCATCTTCATGCCTCAGTTTCTTTGGCCGTAAAATGGGAGCGATGACAATATTAGCACCTCCCTCACAGGGCCGTGTGAGGATTAAATGGGTGAATGTGTGCAAAGCTTGTGCAAGGGGCCCTGTGCACAGAGTAAGCACCTGATGGACGTGACCCGTTCCCGCATCCCAGCGGAAAGGACGCCCTTTCTTTCTCTGGAAGAATTGCATGTGCTGGTGGCAAGTGTTCGTTCTACCCACAGTCCAGAAGACAGGGTGAAAGGCCCTTCCTGGGTACTGAAGACTAACTTTCCATCTGTAAATTTGTCTAAGGGTCCAGAAACGATATAGAATTTCTCAGGCTTTTCTAAGGAGGAAGTATACTAGTTCTATGACTGGGATCCCTGCGCAGCGCAACCGGCCCAGGGGCTGGGGCTCGGCCCCTGTGGAGGAAGCCCACACACGTGCTGACTGACCGGCTGGATGCCGGGGGAGGGACGGGGGCAGGGGCAGGGAGCACCAGCCCCTCCCTCCCTTGAGCACCAGAGTAGGAGGGAACCCTATTACGGTCTGTCTGTATCTGCTGCACAACTGTTCTGGTTTTCAGGGTATAAACTCTTCCCTTCTATCATTAAGCTAATGGGATAAAAGTGCCTCAACTCAGCCAACATTTTCCATCTCCAGGGTGGAGAAGAGCTTTTCAAGGATGTCTATTTGAAGGGCCACTGTGCCCACCTTCAAGGAGCCCCAGTGACCTGGGAAGAGCAGTGCAAATGATGGCCTCGTCCATTTGAACAAGAGCCTTTGGAACCTCTGGGAGAAGCGGCGATCACACCCCAGGGAAATCAGATGTGGCCTCACAGAGGGTTCACGTGGAAACTGAACCTCGAAGGGAGTAACTTATAAATTGTATTAACAATAATTACAAAAAAGAGGGCTTTCCACATGCTGGGCCTAGGCGATACAAGGAAGTTAAGAAGGGATCCCCATCCTCGGGGACTTTGCAGATTAGCAAAGGGCACAGACAGGTAAGCGGTGTGTGCTGTACACTGGGATGAGGTCGGCCTGCAGAGGAGCTGCCAGGCAGCGGAGGGAGGAAGTGGTGCCCACAGGCTCCCCACAGGGCATCGTCTGAACAGTCTAATGAGGCTTGGTGGGCCGCAGAAATTGCCCAGGGGAAATGAGGAAAAGACTAACAAGGCAGGGACAGCTCACTGTGCAAGGACTTAGAAGGGGGATGGGAGCAGCGGTATCAGGAAAGAGGTCCTAACTCAGCCTGGGTGCAGTGCAGGTGGGGCTGGTGGGCAGCGAGCGGGTGGGGCTGAGAGCCCAGCAGGGGCCATGGGAAAGGCTTTGCTTGCCCTTGGTTTTGCCTCCGTAGGCCACAGAAACCAACAAAGAGTTAGAAGCTGGGTTAGACATGTGCGCAGGTAGGGCCAAGTTGAAGCTGGTCAAGGAAGCCACGACTCTGGCCCCTGGGGTGGGGGGGGAGCCACATGAGTCTCGAGTGCCTTTGTGCCCGGGGCTTAGCCCTGGCCCTTGGCTGTGCCCTTGGGCAGTGCGGGCTGACACCTGTAGGCCTGCTTTCGGCTCAGGCTGCCCTCCGGGTGTCAAAGGGACACCTGCAGTGCAGAGCTGTGGAGCTGGCTCCACACAGGTGACTCCATAAAGCCTGGAACACATCCTGGGAGAGCCCCGGTGGGACCGAGTGGTCCCTCTTTTCCACAGCCCCATCTTCCCATTACGTGTAAGCCACTGTGGCGGGGGCTGTGAGACCTGTTCTTATCCAGGGTCCCCTCAGCATCAGACGTGGGCCTTGTATTCAGTGGGGGTTTGAAAACCACCCAGGAAGACAGTGCCTAACTCTTCTCAGAAAGCAGACTGATCTCAGCACTTCCCCACACCCAGTAAGCACAGTGGGCAGTGACCATTAACACCCAACCCATCTGGTTTCATGTAACATGAGGGCCACTTTAGAACAAAACTAAATCACGGCCACAAACTAACTTACAGGAAGTCAAAATGACTCTGCAGGAAGATGTCAACCGTTTTCCTCCAGGTTGGATGTGTGACCTCTGGCACCAAACCTGCTGGGTTTGAACCCCGTTCTGCATTTGCTGCCTGTGTGACCCCGGGGGGCAGTAAAGTCACTGTGCTTCTGCTTCTTCATAGGTTAACAAACAGAAAATAACAGGACCTTCCTCACAGTGTTACTGCGAATATGAAATGAGGCTAATAACGCATGCTCAGGACAGGCTGGCAGCTGTCCGCATTATTATCTCTATTTCTCTTTATACGTAGTTTTTCTAGCCCAGGAGGACTGTGTACTCAGGGAACACAGAGCCTAAGAGAGAGTAAGAGAAGGAGGAAGAGGTGCACTGATGTCTAACAAGATGCTGCAGATTCTTTTCATGTTGAAACAAAGGTGTCTTTTGTTTCCAGAAGGGTCAAAATGTTTGCTCGACAATCTTGGACTGCAGACAAAAGCAAAATCAATATCCCGGATGATTGGCTCTATGGCCAACTCCAGACGAATAAAGCTATCAGGGACCCTGCAGCAGACAGCCGCAGTGGGGTGCCCCGGCCCCTGGCACATCCTCAACTGGGCCGCAGAGTTCTGATGGGGCTGTCCTCACACACATGACCCAGGCCAGGAACCTTTGAGACTCCACAAGAGAAAGAAATGAGCTCTCCAGAACCTACTCCTAGGATGGGCTCTTAGAGGAAAATGTGCTTCGTGCCCAAGTTTTTAACCAACACTTATTTTTTGACTAAACCAAGTCAATGCGAGGCTCTGGGCAAGTCAGTTGACCTTTCTAGGCTTGTTTTTTCATAGGTACTACAAGAGGACCGTACGAGGTCTGTGTTAACTAGAACCATGTACTGACTTACTTTCCACCTCAGACACTTTCTGATGTTTAATTCAGGCATGATGGAAAAACCAGATTGGCCCACCCCATTCACATAAAGCTAAACGAAGCCCCTCCCAGCCCGCAAGGTGAGACAGTACACTGGCGGGAGGGAGGCCATGAACCAGCTTTGCATTTTAGAAGGGGGGCTTTTTCAGCCTTCGACCCGAAACCTGGGAGTGAAAGGCCAGGACTTGCAGAGCAGGTGGGAAGGCCAGCACGGGCCCAGGATCTCACTCCACACGCGGGCACTGCGGCGTGTGGTCTGCAGCCGACCCTCCAACAGACCGGAGGGCTCTTGTCTGCAGAAGGGTGACCCACGGCAGGTGGGGAAGGGCCAGCCTCACCTCTGTATCTCCACATCCTTTCCAATTTACCAGGTTTCTTTTTTAAAAAATTTCCCTGGAGGAAAGAAATGAACACATTCAGTGACAAGGACAATAACAACAAGTCATAATAATGAGAAAAGCCAAATAAGCCCATGTCAGTGCATTTTTTTCTTAGAGATTTATTTTTGTTTGATGAATCTGACACCGGTCAGGGAGAGAGGAGAATGTGGGGAGCCCCGCAGGGAAATGAGCGCCCAGAGGAAGGGCCGCTGCCTCCTGCGTGGGAGGGGTGGTGTTGGGCGGTGGTGGGTGGTTTAATCTGTTGCTGGAAGTTTTCCTTTTGTTCACTTTTATAAATCTCTCCCAGGCTTGCGAGCTTCCCCTCCCACCCACCTCCCTCCCCCTCGCCCCCCAGTTTAATTTTTAAAAAGCGAGCTCGCTCGCCAGGTGTGTCCCCCAAGCTCTCACAGCTCTAATAAATAAGGAGCACCTGTAAAACAGTAGCTTGACTTGTGAAGTGACTGTACAAAGGAGAATATAGAAATACAGTATGTACACCGCATCCACGGGCCTGTGGTGCTTCGGGGCCAGCGCGACACTGTCTCGGCCTCGCCACCCACCCGCCCGTCACCCCTCTTGTGGCCGGCTCAGCGGCCTGGTAGGCGGGGGCACCTGGACCCCTCCAGAGGGAACAATTGCTTTATTTGAGTTAGTAAACAGGTACACTGAATCACAAGGTGATTTGATTTTTTTTGTTTGTTTTCTTCTTTTTTGGATTTTTTTCTTCTTTTTTCTTTTTTTTCTGTACTCATCAGAAGGGGATACTCCACGACTGTCTCACCGACTCAGTGCCAGTACACATGCGCTAGAGGACTTCCGGACTCGCAGCTACGACTGTACAAGTGCACACAAGAAAATCTACCCTGTTATCCTCCACCCACTGATTGAGGATCGAATTGCACATTTCTCTTAACCATGACAGGAGAAAGCAAACAGTGAAACAGAATCATGGGTGATCTTTCTCACTCTCCCTCTTGTTTTCATTGGTTCGTCCATACCATTCTAATTATCAGGAAAGGGCTCTGCGTATGGAGAGATTGCTTCATTGACTTCCTGGATCACCGAAAACCATCAGGGCTGAAATTTCATCCAAGTCTTTCGTGACGCCCAGCAAATATTCCCCCTCGGATTATTTTACACCTTGAGGGCATTTTGGTCTTCAGTTCAACACTCTTGCTCTGTTCCCAAATGGGGTGCTATTTAGGGGAATTTAAAGAGAAAGCTGAGAAGAATAAACATTTACCGAGTTCTCTTGGCATTCGGTCTCTGAAAAACCACATTATAAACTATTCATGCTGCTTCTTACATCTGTCAAATCGAAAATTAAAAGCCATAAAAGTGTAACACTGAAAATATGGCATTAAAAAGGATAAAGGTGGCCTTTGTAAAAATAACAAGAAAAGTATATCAGCCAATAAAATATTCTAACTCTTCATTTAAAAGTGCATCCTGGGCAGGACAGAGACGAACCTGAAGTGCCGGGACTCCGGTGCGACCCCTTTCCGCCGTCAAAACGTGAACAGTAAAGGTCCGAAACCGTACAATGCAAATCACAATTCTTCGTGTAGCAGCAAAACCACAGCAGTTTTTAAAAAGTGTAAAAAAAGATTTTTGTTTTCAAATCCGTATCATCTTCCAGCCTCACCCTCTGAGCCTGGAGGATGGAGCAGGGAGAATACCTACATTGGTCCTTGTGGCTTGTTGGTGCTTTGTGTTTTTTTAAAACCAAGGGTGAAATCCCTAAGTTCCTCTGGGGAGAAGCAGAGATGGAGGCAGCAGGAAGGCTGGACCTGCTTGCTGGGTCCAAGACGTGCTGGCTTCTCTGGGCTAGAGGCCACCGAGGGAGGGCTGCTTCCTCGGAGATGCTTAATGACAGGAAGCAGCTTTATTTGCTTGAGTTTTAGCCAGAGGGGGTGGTGAGCTGACCAGCTGGTGTCATTGGATGTCGTGACATGGCTTGCTCTGCGCCCTTTCTCCATGCAAGGTACCCTGTGAGTGTGTGTTCCTGGAAAAGAGGAGAAGGGGCCTGTCAGAATCCACCGGACCAAACCTCCCCTCCCCCTCACCCCGGGGCTGGGGAGACCCCAGGAGCCAGTCAGAGAAGCGCTCTCTCCAGCCGGCAGGTCAGGCCTGCAATGACACCCCAGAATTAAGGCAGCACAGCGTGACTTCGGCATGACTTCCATTCACATTTCTGCTCAGGGTCAGCTGCCAGCTTTGTGTGAGCAAATGAAACTCGAATCACTTTATGAAATAACACATCGAGCATGGTGCACCACGGCCTGCCCTGCAGACCACAACAGCGGCCTCTGCCACTGGGCAACGGTCACCCTCCACCTCACAGTTCCCCACTGGCAGGAGGTCTTTTGAGTTGCCGAGGTCACCTAAAAGCCAGCGGAGGTCACCACGAGACCCTGAAGCTCCAGATCGCACCCCTGCACTCCAAGCAACAGTCCTGGTGTTTGCCGCAGAGGAGGAAAGCCAAGATTCACTTCTCAGCCCAGGAAACAGTTCTGTGGATGCAGCGACTTCTCTTCAGAGATTTCTTACTGAGGCAGCCGAGCTGGAAAACATGCCCCCTCTGTGGGTCTCGCCTGACAAAGGTGAGCCATTCAGATCTCTTCACATCAAAACCAAACAGCAGCTTGGGACTGGAAGGCTGGAAGGCCTCGGGGGCCTGGAGCAGAGAGAGGGTCTCAACAGCCTTGGTCACCAGCAAAGTAAGTTTCTGGGAAATGCCCACCCCAACTTTCACCACAGATGTTAGGCTCTGCCTCACTGTTTCTACTGGTTTATTCCATTTGCTGCCAGTCCCTTGGTTTAAAATGTACCTTCCTAAGGACACTTGGTCACTCCCAATAAGCAGGCATTTAGAAGTCTGCCAACCCAAATATGAAGACCCTGAAGTCTGGGACTGTGTCTATTTTGCTCACATCTCTACAGACCCCAGTTCAGCTGAACACGCATTTGTCAGATGAATGAGGGTCAAGCAGCTCTTGTCCCCCATACCCCCCAAAAGGACCTTTTTCTTCCTGCCAGTCAATGGGAATGTCAGAAATGTGCATGTAAAGTTTGACTAACTGACGTGGTGAGAAAGGGCTCAGAAACATCTTTAGAGCTACTGAGGTTATTCCTAGAACAATGAACAAATAATATCAGACAGGCGAGACTTTAGAACTTGAAGGGGCCCCAGAGATAACATGTTACAATTTCCTCATTGTATAGGTGAACAGGTGGAGGCCACAGCGGGACCTGGAAACCTGCTCAGAGCGTCTGCGGCAGGAACTGAGCACAGGTGTGAGGAGGCGCAAGTGTCCGCCGGGAGGGCTAAGTGCAAGCTTGTCCTTTAACCCTGCTTTCCAGACCCTGGTGTTAATGGTAATGATAATAATGATCAACCAAAAACAAGGTCTGAAAGTCTAAGTGTACACGACAGGAAATGCCTGCGTTCCCCAAATCACACTAAATCACCAGATCTGTGCGCACTTACCATGCACATTAAATAACCAAAGCGAACATGCAACACCCCACAAATATGCAGTGGGGGCGGAATTACAAGGCCATGGAAACCTTTT
This sequence comes from Artibeus jamaicensis, assembly GCF_021234435.1. Lineage (NCBI taxonomy): Eukaryota > Metazoa > Chordata > Mammalia > Chiroptera > Phyllostomidae > Artibeus > Artibeus jamaicensis. Next base: position 23,628,809 of record NW_026521812.1, read on the forward strand.
TATTTGGCATGGTCCAATTTGGAAATGTGGATGTTTATCTCTGAATAAAGAGCTCACTTTGACTTTCTTTCCTTCCTCCCTTCCTTCTTTTAGAATGAGACGACAGCAAGAAAGGATACAAAAACAAAAACACCAAGAGCCACCCCCGAACGTGAGACCGCAAAGCGTTGGAAAGGAGCCTCAGACACGACAAGGATCCATAGACGCGAGTGCAGCTTCTTCTGGGGACAACTCTTCTTCACGTGGGCAGCACAGCCTGCAACTTGCAGGGGAAGAAGGGAAGCCACCCCCACCTCTGAGCCGGGGACCAAAAGGGATCAGATTGTATAGTCAGAGGGGGCCTCCGAATCCTTTCTTTAGAAAAGGAAAAGGAAAAAAAATGTTTACCACTTTCTTCCAGTGACTCGGAAACGCCACCATTTTGAATTACTCAAGATTGCTGCCACTGCTTTTTCAAGGATGTAGCTCTTTCTCTTTAATGTAATCGTGACCCCCCGATGGAGGATTACTTCTCAAATAAGTTTCTTTATATTCAAATCACCTTTGGACAAGGGCCAAACATGGGCAGCATCGGCCCACTCGGAGAAAATTTCAAGGCTTTCATAAGGGACTGGGAAAACGGGATTATAATGAGAGCCATTCTGGACCCTTAACTACAGCATTTGCCATCCCAAACACTATAATAATCGTTATTATTCTCTGGTATCTATTATTGTCTGGTAAATAATACGTGTTTTCCCCAAAGTTCTGAAGGCTGCAGCTGCACCACACTCTATTTTCTGCAGCCCCGCTCCCGCTGCTTTGAAAGCCTCCCCGCACCAAGCGGATTTTCTGGAATGGCAGAGCAGACAATTTGTGCCGCTCCCTTCCCTCTCGCCCTCTCTGTGAAGTGTCTGGGACACCCACAAAGGCCAGACGGTGGCAGTACAAGTCCCTTTCTGCTGAAAACTTTTGAGGAGGGGGTTCACTTGTTCCTCTGGCTAGGGTTCAAAGCAGTCCCCTTGTCGGCGGCACAGGCGCAGACTCTGGAGAACCAAGTGTGGGCTTCACCTTCCTGACAGTCGTTGGTGGGCAAGTCAGGGGTGGGGAGCAGGCAAGCCTGGGGCTTTAAAATGTGATCATGGTGGGAAGTTCCAGAGCCTGAGCGGGTTCCAACTTTGCCTTGGCCAAGCAGAGGGATCGTAGGGAAAATCTGTCCTCTGCTGAAATTTCTTGGTGGGAGCGAAGGGTAAAATAGCACAGTAAGACAGAAACTCAAGTTACAATCTTGAGCAGTGTGACCTCAGACCTATTCCTTAACTGCCCCCCCCCCCCACCACCAAGCCCTGATTCCTTCTCTGTGAAATGGGGGCCTGGGTGACATTTCCTATTATATCTTCCGTCTCTCGTATTCTGTGATTGTAGGATGTTTGCACCAAAGCCAGGACCAAGTGTGGAAGATTATAAACTTGAGCAGTTGGATATTAACCTATTATCAGTGTGTAAGGAAGACTTAATTTCTGGACTCCAAAGTCCAAAGTTTCAGAGAGTCTCTATTAACCTCTCTCTCTCTCACTTCTGGTAGAGATTTATGGAACACTCCTCAAGGCAAGGGGTTCTTCAGAAGGGGCTACAGTTGCACCTTACGCTTGGGTTTTCCTTGGCACTGGGGTTTGTCTGAAGGCAGAACAACCCAGGGCCCTGTTACATGGAACATCACCGCACATCCTTCGTCCCTTATACCATGTATGTGCTGTGTGTGCAGACGGCTCCGCCACGAGTGGTCTCCAGCGAGGTGCCTTCAGAATTCCGGGCCCACTTGCCCCCTCGGGCCAGAGGAACAAAGCGCCTCCCTCGTGGAATTGCACCTGCATGCCGAATGCAGAGGGCCCCCCTCTGCCCACCTGGCGCTTTTCCTCCTCGGCAGGAAAGCACCGCCAAGAATGTGATCGCGTTACTCACCCTCCTTGATCACATAAGGATGTTCGGAGCATTACGGAGAACGGAATTGTGCTGAGTGCTAATACATTCTTGCAGCTGACACTGCCAAAATACGGCCATTGTTTCCTTTTCTCCTTTGGCCTTTACTGCCTCAGACTCACGCGGGCTACACGTCAAAGGAATCTTCCAAGTAACCACTCACCGAAATAAATCCTGAGGAAAACGCCTCTTATTCTCTGTCCCTAATCAGTTCCTCTGTGGCGTGGCGGAGCACCTCTCCAGAAAACCTGCTTCGATGAATCTTATCCATTTCCCAAACATTTACTCTCCTTCCCTTCCTCAAATACCTTTGTAATTAGCACAATGAAAATCCAGCAGACTGTCCTGTCTTACCTGCTCAGCAGGCAAGCTCCCCCTGTCTGTTCATAGTTACTCCCAGCAGTCCAAAACCCCATGGCATAAACTCTGTGACGTGCAAGAAATGCCTGTTGCCAAGCCGACCTGCCTTTGTCCAATTAGCCGGGCCCGATCAGTGACGCCACTCACTCAGGCACGCTGACCCATCACTTATCACGGTTAAATACAGCCATTAAGTGCTGGCTTCAGCTGTGCTGTTTATCTGGACAATAACTAGTCCCCGAGGACAAGACGGTTCTCAGGTACCTGCAGCTATTCTGGGACACTCAAAAGGGTAGAGCCCTGAGGTTGGTGAACAGAGCCACCTGCGTCAGCTGATAAACCCAGGTGTGATGCTAGGTAGTGGTCTCCAACCAGGCCCATCCCAGAAAGAGCCACGACTTGGCGAGGTTTTGCCAGAAAAATTGTTCTCCCTCTCTCCCTGTCAACCCTGGTTTCCTGAAGAGCTGTGAAATGGCTTTTATCAAAATGGAAAGCATTTTCACTTATAAAATGAGTGGCATCTCTTTCCTTATAGTTCAATAATTGACACCAGTCATTAAATAAAAATCCCTTCTTCTGATAGTGTGACTGTTATGGAAAATGACCCAGAGTGAGGAATGGGGTGCAGGGACCACGGTCAGCTGCAGCTCAGCTCGGTGCCGGCTCTGGTCCGAACCACAGCTTCGTCCCCCGTGCTGCTCACATCATGGCTCTGACAGGCTAAAGCTCATGTATATTTTTTTGAAGAAATTTAACCACAGGCTTTTCTTTTTCAAAAATAATTTTCTTCTTTAGCAATATCTCTTATTTTTCTTTTTTAAAAAAGATTTTATCTATTTTTAGAGAGAGGGGAAGGGAGAAAGAGAGGGAGAGAAACATCAATGTGTGGTTGCCTCTCGCATGCCCTCTACCAGGGACCTGGCCTGCAACCCAGGCATGTGCCTTGACTGGGAATCAAAAAAGGGCTTTCATAAGGGACTGGAGACCCTTTGGTTTGCAGGCTGGCACTCAATCCACTGAGCCATACCAGCCAGGGCTCTTATTTTATTAATCAATAAAAATCACAAACATACAAGACCTACTACTGGAATAACTCCATCTTTCTTTGTTTTATAAGAATTTTATTAAAATTTTGGCTCTCTTTGCTTAGCTGATTCTACAAGTTAAGTGGTCAGAGAGGTCTGTTTATTCCTACAAGTCATCACTGCTCTTTCTTGCTGACCTCTGGAAGTTTCTGGCAGACAAAGAATCCTGAGCCATGGAGTCCCCACTTGGGCACTCACAAAAGTACCTTCACTGGGACAGTGGATCAACTGACCTTCTTTAACTCCCGCAAATCCTTTCTCGAATCTGGGAGTTCAAGCAAACCCAGTGATCCTGTCTCTGGCTCTTTCTCAAAAGCATGGAGGGATTTATGACTAGCGGTGTGCATTTTTACAAAGGCACTGGAGCAGATGGTTAATTCATTCACAAGGGAAAAATAAAATAAAGAATGACATGATGTAGCTGATGGTCTGCATGAAATTTTGAGGACTAGCCTACAGAGCCTGATGCCCCTTGGCATTCAGCACCACGCACGTCCTCTGACGGTGCGGCGACTTGCGGCGTCCTCCAAGGAAGGAGCCAGACCGTTCTGAACACCTATGTCATGTCAAATACTATGCTGGGCACTTCTAGCTACTTATTTCACTTACACATTTATTTCACTGAAACAACAGCATTACTGAAGCAAGACACTGAAGTATCCTCCCCATTTTATAGATGAGGAAACTTTCCCAGGAAAGTTAAGGAAATGACTTGTTTAGGGCCACCGCTAGAAAGGGGCAAAGCTGGGCTGGAGTCAGCCGCTATGACCCCGACGTCCACACTCCCCTCCAAGGCCACTGCCCCCTAGTCCAGGTTTCCTCTCTCCCCTTGACCTGACAAGAGGGTCCGAACACCAGAGCTGTAGGGGACACCAGAGACTACACAGCTCAACTTCCCTTGTTTTGCAAAAGAGAACTCCGAGAAGTTATTTAATTAAAAGAAATAATTATGTTTTCATTCAAGTCCCATCGATACACAAACTAGCTGATGCTGGTTCATGTGCATTCCAAAATTCTGCCTGGAACAAAAAAAAAAAAAAGAAAAGAAAAAAAGCCAACGTTCATTGTGTTAAGACTGAGTTTGTTATTTCTCTGTCTTACATGGACACAGGCATTCTGAGTTTAAACAAAGAAAAACAAAGAACTCAGAAAAGCAGCATTATGTGGCAAGTGGCTGCGGGATACCGATCGATAACAGGTCGTGAGGTGTTAGATGAGGCCTGGAAGTGTGGTCTTCCTGACACGGCTTATTCTTTACAGCCAGCCCGTTAGCAGGGAGAGAGGGGTGGCTGCCTATTCCTGCAAACTGCACTATAAAGAATAAGAACAAGTATCCCGGTTCCCCGCTGTGCCCCACCCCCAACAGCCCAGAAGATGGAGGGTGTGGTTAATAATTGCTTTTCTGCAACCCTTCCACCCCAGACGTTCCGGTACAACCAATCTTCTCTCTGAAATCAGCCGCCCGATGTGAGGAAGTGATGCCATGGGAGGCAAAAAATATGACTCTGGCCCTTGGCACAGGGTGTGTAACTCAAGCAGCTTCGGTCGCATCCAGTGTCCCACTGAGAGGAAAGGCCGGTGGCGGCTCAGGTTCTAATCCTGGCTGCACCATGCTGTGACCTTGAGCATTTGCTCTGTCCTGGTATCTATTTGTTAAAGTGGAACCAGACATCTTATGAGAATTTCTGGAATGGTTTCCCTAAACTCCAAAGCGGACAGGGTGGAAGTGTAATGACACATCTGAGAGAAAAAGTTCTGGGCTGCAGGAGCCACCAGGACAATTCTTATCAAGTACCTACCATGTGCCAGGTACTTCCTGGGCATTTAAACTTACGCTATTTACTTGGAGCCTAATAACTCTGCGAAGTAGTGATTATCTTCATTTGTGCGTGTGTGAATAGGCCATCCTCAGAGGTTCTGCATGGAGATGCTGGAGCCAGGCCACCAGTCAGACCCCAGTGCTGCTGCTTACTAGCCAATGACACTGGGTAGGGGAGAGCTTCTCTGTGCCTCAGTTTCTCCATCTGTACAATGGGTTTAATAATGGTATCCCCATAGGGTTGTTGTGGGTATGCAACATTTGGGATACTGCATAGATACAGAAAATGCTCACTAAATATTAGCTGTTATAATGATTAATTAAAAATGCAGGCACAAAGAGGTTATAAAACTTGTCCAAACGCTCACAGCTGGTAAGCGACACAGCTGGTTTTTGAACCTCAGCAGGTCTCCCTTCATCCCCCTGCCTCCTCCCAGGAGCTGCAGCCCTCCCAACAGGACAGCAAGTGCCATCGCTAGGACACCTGCGATGGGCCGCTCTCTCGCATTTTCTTACCTGTCCCTCACAGCACTGCCACCGTCACTCATGACTTGGGCAGTAAAGCTCGGAGAGGCTCAATCACACTTTCCCGCACCTAGCTAGCTGCTCGGCCAGGGTCTGAGCCCAGGTGAGCCCAATGCCAAGGCCAACGCTCTGATCCTCAAAACCACACTGCTGCCTTCCCTCATACAGGGGCCGCTGCTGCCACATGTAGCAGGTTCAGAGGGTCTACAGCCCGGGAAGTCCAGAAGGACAAATGGACAGCTCCAACAGATAGAAAATTTCCTTCAAAGGACCTGCAGGCCTGGGCAGGGTCTGATTCAGATTCTGTGCAGCTCTCTGAAGGTCTCTGAGGTAGAATGCACCAGCCAAGCTTTACAGTGGCTCTTTGGTCCCAGGTCAGGGCTCTGGGCATTGCTGTGGCCACTGTCCAGTCTCTGTGTCCACTAGCAGGGAAGTCTTCTAGGTGGCCAGGACAGTTGCCAGCTGCCTCTGTGCACCGCACCACAGTCCCCACCTAGCCATCCCTTCCCAGCTGGCCCAAGGCTCAAGGCAGCTGGTGGGTAAGAGGGTGGAGCCTGTTTCTATGGCAATTGGGGCCCAGCCAGCATGTCCTGAGTGGACTTTGGAATGCTCATTGTGAGGTTTCCTTCCATGGTGCGCTATGAAGCCTCCTAGGTCCCACTCGGGGCACACAGAAGGGAGTTCTTCCTCCCACCACATTCCCACAATGTCTTTACACACCTGTAACATAGTTGTGGCTGCCCCCACCCCTCACACTGTAGGGGTAACAGTCCACAATGAGGAGAATGGCCCGCTGGTAACTGGCCTGTCCTCAGAATGCAACCACTGGGTTTAGTAATGCCAGTGTCTCTGCTTCCTTTCAGTCTACGAGCAGCTGCTAACGTAATTGTCCTCAAACACAGACTCCATCCTGTCACTCCTCTGCTCCAGGTCACAGTGCTGTCGCCTAAGTTGCGGAGTGCAAATTCCACAACCTCCTGCTCCTCTACCTACCTGCTCTCCTCCAGCCTCCTGTTCCTCCCCCTGCCCCTCCCCGCCCGCAGTCCCAGACAAAGGAAGGGAACAGTCAACCCTGAGATGATGAGCTCTTCTCAGCATCCCTGGCTTTTGACATCCCAAGGCATCCCTTATTCCTGCACCCCCGACTGCTGGTCCATGTCCCTCCCTGGTGCTAGAACCTAATTCCAAATCACCTGCTTTATGGTGAGTCAGTGTTCGATACCATTAGTTAAACATGGGTGTGTTTTATTCTCTAGGGAAATGAGTGAAGACCATCTCTGAACCACAGATAAGTGAAAGGCACTGACTCCCTGTGTTCGGAGTTTATTCAGGACTTTAGGAGTTTATTTAGTTTTGTGCACTGTAATAGGTGAGTTAAGTATAACTTAAGAGCTCAAAATATAGGATTTTTAAAAGACATATTCCTGTGCATAGGCCACACACACACACAGGACAGAGGACAAGGCGATCGGATTGTTGGACCGTGAAGGGTGCTGTTAAAACCAGGACTAGAACCCTAAACTGGTGGCCCCTCATCTTCACTTGCAAAGTCATGGTTTTTTCTCAAAATATTTTTCATAGTTTTCCAACTAGTATTTGGGATTCACGCCACTCAAACCTCGGTGGATAGGAAAATAGATATCAAATGCCATATTTATGATGCCATCCTATTTAATGAGAGGAATAGAGGGACCTGGATGTATTTTTGGTTTGGCAAATTGTAGAACCATTTTTTTCAAACATTTGGGGTTTGTCTAAAACCAAAACTTATTTTGCCAAGCACTTTGGCCCTAATTTTTCAACCCATGTGTATTTTAAAAGAAATTTAATCTATATGTTTCTGACTCATTTACACTTAACTCATGAAAATTCTGTTTGGTAAGAGTTATTCAATGTCCAAGCAAGTTTACGAGCTTTTTAAAGCCATCTTTCCCCTGGTCCTTACAAGACAGTTGTACTTTGCCAGCTATAAAAGAGTGTGAGCTCCAGAGGCCTGTGGTCAGTTTGAAATTTATAACCTTCTAAGCTTACATGAATTCTGAGTTTGGAAAAAAAAAGTTTCCTCTCTTCTTTTTCATACTAAGTGCTCAAATAAGTGATCTATGATAAAGACAGTATCCTATGTCTTAGTTTTTAAAGCGAATGGTAGAGAATTCAATCTAACTGCCACCAAACTGTCCCTCAGATATTTAGGAGAAACAGTGTGACACTTTAAATTCACAGGGACATGGATGCAGACCCAACACGCTGATGGAAAGTTCTGCTAATTCCTCTTAGGGTAAGAAAAAGAAGTGGATGCCACACAACTTCAAGTTGAAGGTTTTACCTTTGGAGAACTGGGGAATTTTTTTTTAAGTCGAAGACAACCCCCTCTGTTTCTAACTTTTCATACATTTAAAAAATGAGCTGAATCTACTAAAAACAGCATTTGAATTAAAACCAGAAAAGCAGAGAATGTGCATGCATGCTGCAGTGACCTCACCCCGCGTCTTCCGCACAGATGCCACTCCATGAGAGCCTGCTGGGGGGGGCGCTTTTGGATAAAGTACTGAAATATGGCTTATAAATATTTAAAGTATAAGCATCTAACAAATCATAATGACAAAGTTTTACATTTAACCACATGTGCTCCAAATATCTTGAAATTACTCTAAATATGGGTTTAAAATATCAAAAGGGCTTATTGATGGGATGCAGAACTCCACAGAGCAACTTAAACCTGATCGTTCTTGCTCCCACATCGCCCAATCCGCACCGCTCTTCAGGCGTGCGTGTGTGGATTTCTTTGGAAGAAGGTCAGGTTACAGTCTGAATTTCCAAAACAAGAGTTGAAGAATGAAATATAGGGTTTCCCCTTCTCTCACCAAATGCAGCTTAGCCACTTTGCTTCTAGATAATTTGTTATTGTAGGTCGGCTCAAATGTAAGACAGTAACATTTTAGAAACACTCGGAGAACTGAGCCAGCTGCGAGGAGGGTAGCATTACAAATTGAGACACATGTTGTGCGGGAATGCCATTCATTTTCAATACCAGAAACACGTCTGGGGAAGTAAGCCATGCAAATGAGGGACAGATATACTTTTTAATTGCAGTTTTTGGATGTTGGGTCAATGTTTTATATCATTTGAGTCCATAAAGTATGTCTTCCCTTCTGTTTTTTAAGTGCTATCAGTCACATTCTTACTTCCCTCTCCTCCCAACACAAAACACAGCTCACTGGCAAAGGAAGCCAAGGAAGCCAGAGGTTCAAGGGGGAAATGATGAGACAACTAGTGGGACAGCCAAATGTCTGGATGGGGTGAGGCTGAGAAGTGGGGGGCTTTGGTTAGTCACAGCCCTGACCCCACAGGTGCGTGGTGCGTGGAAAGGCGGCCCTGCTCCTGTGTACCCTCTATCCCGAGGTGGGCACGCGGGCAACATGGTGAGACTGCACAAGTGTGTGGTGGCTCAGAGCCACAGCTCTCGGGCCCAGTGGCACAGAGTGAAGGGCTCTCCAAGGTGACTTGACTGGTTTCCAACATAAGAATGTTTAGTACACTTGGGAGCTATTTTAAAGCAGGAGAAACTCCAAGTTTTTGTTGTTACTGCGTTTGCTCCAGTGATTTTCACTAGAATCTTTTAAATGGCCCTCGAAATAATTTGTGTGCATTTCCCATCCTTGTTCATGGCCTCACGTTTTCAATCCTGACCCCGCCCTATTTTTTCCGCAAGCAGAATCCTGTGGAAACTCACAAATCTGGTGAACTCTCTGTGGTCAGTGTTTAGAGCTGGCATCTGAGATGGCATTTATTCCTCCTCCTTGATGCCAGCTGGTACACTGTTTATCTTTTAAAGCTAATTTATTTGTTTCTCTGAAATAAATTCTGATGCTCCTGAGGCATCACAAAAAGGTTGGCACATGCAAAAGGCGGGGCCTTTATACACACACCCCCAAAAGTGTCACCCATTTAAAATGACAACAAAAGCACTCAGGCCAGGGGCAAGGAAAGGAGAGCGCTAGCCTCTGCCCCTTTGGCACAATCTCTTTGACAAGAGAGCCTGGCAAAGGCAGTGGTGGAGGCGGAGGTAAGTGTTCTACTACATGAGGTAAGTGTTCCATGCCACAGTGTATTTTGGTCTTCAAACACCTCTGCCCCTCCGCATTGCTTGTCTGCACGAAGGTAGGTGTAAGTGATTGAACCAGGATGCCTAGGCAGCTGCTCAGGCTGGTGAGGGAGTGATTCATTGGAAACCAGATGGGGAGCTTATTTACAATGCCCTTCTGGTCAATGGTTTGTTAATGGACAGTCGAATGCTTTCCCCATTCCAAACACACTCTCTTCGGATGAAGGAGCATGCTAGGGAGCTGGGGAGAATGGGGCGCGCGCCCAGACAGGGCCACACGAACACCCTGGTGTTTACTGAGCCGCCCACTTGTAGGACTCTTGCCATTCCACTCCCTTGGCCTCTGCAGCAGAGTCGAAGTTTTTCCACGGAAGGACTACGTCTCACTACACAGTATGAACTTTGAAAGTCCAAGTGCAGGGGATGTATCTCTCATGTTACTTTCCTTGCTTCCCTTTTCTCCTTTTGTCACAGGCACTCACAGGACATGGTGACTTGAAGAATGGTCTACACAACCTTTAGCACTTTGTTACTAAGGCAATCTTATGGAGGCTAGTGCCACATTACATAACTTCCGCGATATTAGGTGCACAGCCAGCAAAAACTGCTAAAAATAAATCCTAAGTCTTAAAGAAAACTTACAATGAACTCGGCTTCCTCAGAGTAAAAGAAAACTCCCACTTCGATACTGCTTGGTGGTAATACAAGATAATCCTTCAGAGATGGAAGGCGTACTTTGTTCTGGAGCCAAAACCACCCAATCTGCCCAGTTTTTGAATTCTGCCTGATCCCGTAGAAGGAACTGCTAAAGGCCACCCATGGACCAGTCCACGGAGCCAGGAGACTGGCCTCAGGGAGCGGCCACGTGGACCAGAAGGTCTGTGATCAGGCCAGGACGAGGGCTGCCCTGGCGCGCCCTGGTGAGGGAGTTGCCCTTTCAAGTCTGGGTACTAAGCACTTCACTTCTCTTGCCCAACCTTGGTCCCTGCTCTGCTGAAGATGGAGGGGCGTGCCTACATCTGAAAGGAATAAATACCCGGTCACACATGTCATTTCCTACTCTGTCATAATCGCATTGGAATAATATCCAAAAGCCAGATGCTGGCACATAAAAGCCCTCCTTCAATCCCCTTGTCATAAGGTTTAAAATAGTCCCAGCAGCACTGGACAAGATGCATCTAAGGCTGATCTTGACACTGTTTACTCCGGAAATCTCTCCTCTGTGAGTCTGAAATGAGCACGGCCAGCACCCCTCGGGTCCTTGCCACTCATGCCTGTGCACGTTGCAGACCCGGGGGTTTCTTGTGGCCTCTCGGGATGACCTATACCTAGAACCGCACAGCCACCTGCATCCCGACAGCAAGAATTTTAACATCAAGGATCATGACAGCATTAACATTCCCAATAATCAAGTACCCGAACGTTAAAAATCTGAACTCTGGCATAGGATTCGTACACCCCATTTGTACTGATTTCCTCTCCTCATTCTGTCTTTCTTCTTTATCTTGCTTTAAAAGTGACACCCATAGTAAAATGTGTGGACCTGACTTCCCAGGAAGCCTACCTACTACTCTCTCAAACTTCTCAGCCAGAGAAATTGAACTGGACAAAGTTACATGTGATTTCCACCCTTTTGCCTCTCCTAATGAGGCAACCCCCTGCCCCTGTCTTGAAATAGACTTTTCTGGGATTGTGGCTCCATGACCAGACTAACAATTAAACTCTAAACTCCAGCTGCCTCCTTCAGCTCTTGTGAAGAAAACCTAAAGAGGGAGGTGGCCCTGCTGCTGAGGCCGGGGGAGCCCCCTGGAACTGGGGTCAGGAAAAGAATCTCTTAGTTTCTTTCTGGTTTTAGGAACATAAGAACACTGGGGGCCACAAAAGTGGGACGTTGTATGGACTTGTTGCTTCTCAGGAATGGAAAAAGTGAGGGTAAAAGGGTTATTCATGTTATACATTTTTTCCATTGATTGTTTTACTTAAAAAGAATATGTCATTTCCCTGGAAAACTGAGGAGGGGGGATATTTTCTTTAAATATTTTCAGACATTTGCAAACGGTTACTCTGAACTCCCCAATGTACCATAAACAAGTGTAAACTGTAGAAATTCAGAAAATGTGCAAATACAAACAGTTATCCCCAAGCTCCAAGGCAAAGACAGAGAAGGGTGTATTCCATTTATAAATGGAATTCTTTGTGGATAGAATAGTTTGGGAAATGTTTATACATTGTTCTCCTTATTATTTTGGGGGATATTTTTTCCCAGCTTAACAGAAGCTGCAGAACTGGTATTTGGAGTCTAAAAAGTTGAAGATTAAAGAAGTTTACAACCTTTTAGAATCTTCGCCTAAAAACTTAATTAGTTCTGCAGGTGGGAAAATATTTGCCTATTAAAATAATTTGTTCTTGAATCAACAAAGAAGAATGCATAAAGTCAGGTTACCAGGAACAGAATAATTTCAACATGGAAAAAAAACTATATACACTGACAAGAATTTGTAAATATGATTATTTCTTTGAAGATAACTATAGCTACCTGGATTATTGATTCAAGATACAGTCTTCCCTGACTCTATTTAACATGGAAAAAAAAGTTACCAGTATGAGAGTGGCAGCAGAGTGACAAGAAGAAGGAACCCTGATTGAAGTTACTCACAGACTTTCCTACGAGAAATAGTAAGATGAGTCAGCAGCAAGCAGGTGGAAAAATTGTTCACCTGCATCTCACCCACCAAACTGAGGTTTGGATTTGGTTTCTAACGCTTTCCACTTTGGCTTTAACTCATCAGCAAGCAGTGCTCACTGTCAGGGCACGAAAGGCATCCAGCCTTTTATTTAACAGATGCATTTCCAATTCCACAACCATACAAACTGGCTGGGTTTTTGAAGGCACAGAAGAAGAAGAGCACCATGTGGGCACAGAAACCAGGAAGGGCCCGAGCAGGTGAGTGAGTTACGGCAGGCTGAGACTGTGCTGCAGACTCCGCGAACTACAGAGGGCAAGAGCACATGTGATTTACTGGAGGAGAGGCGGTCCTTCCCCGTCTTAAATCACCTTCCTTGTCACCCCGCGGTAGCTGGCAAAGCCTGAGTGTCTCTGACTTTAGAGAAAAGCTGTAATTTCTTGGAGGGACCCATCATAAAAAAAAAAAACTCTCTAATCTCAAATGGCTATGGATAACTTCATCTTACTTCTTCTGAAACTAGCTAAAACCAGGTTAATGTTTTTAGTAACGACTCGGGTCCACGCACAAGACCCTCACCTGATTCTTTATTCAGAAACATATATCATCCATATAGCCATAATATATTTTATGCTTTTATGTTCCATGGACCTCATGCTATTTAAGGGCCAGGGGCACCATTCTCAACCTCGTCACTTCTCACTCCAGTAATAGTAGTAAAATCTTTCACCTTCCCACTCGTCCCTTTATGTCATCTGAATGAGTGATATTAGAATTTGTTTAAAGTTACAATTCCTGATGCTTTCTGGTGTTCTGAAGGCCATCACTTCCTTTGTCCCATATCTTCCCATTAATCACTGCTTTGTTAACCAGATGAAATTACTCTGGTGGAGAAATCAGGGGCATTTTCAATTTGGGCAACTCTGAGAAGGCTGAGGCCATGTGTGTTCCGACAACAGCATTTGTAGATGTAAAATCAAGAAGAAATGAACTCACTTTTAGTATTCTCCCCCTACTGGCACAACATCAATGGACAGGGAAACCTCAAATTGTGCTGGCTGAGCATCCCCTCTTGCACCATCACCCACCAAGTGCCCCCTGCTCTGACCCTGTGCTTCCCAGGCAGACTCTGGCTGTAAGGCACACAGGTGCCCATGTCAATATGCTGCACTTAGGGACGATGGTCTGGACAAACATACCACATCAACTGTTCTGGACCACACCTATATTTCCCAGTGGAGTAGAGTTGTTATTCTAGATTCTTTGTTCTTGTAAAAACAAGAATTGAACACTGTCAATTAAAAAAAGAACACTTGAACCCTATCTAAACACTTAGAGAAGTTGGTAGGTGGGCTTGTTTTGCTCTAGGAACTTTCCCCTAAGACAACTGAGGTGGATAAAAGAATTTTATCAAGCACTCTAACAAAGGGACCAATTGGCCTATTCTCTTACAGTGGCTTAAAGAAAATGTGTCTTGAGTCAGACAGGCTGAATTTGAGTCTTGAATCTGCTTACTAACTTGATGATCTTGGGCAAGTTATTTAATTTCTGTCTCAGTTTCCTCATCAGTAAAATGAAGGCAATAATAATTGTCATATGGATCCAATCTAAAAAAAATGGCACTGAAAACCACTCGGATGACATCCCGTATACACATACATGAGCCACTGCTCTTCCCGCGCACTCCACTTCCTTCCCCTCCCAGGCCTCCCCTCCCTGGGTTTACATGCCCACCGACATCTGTCAACGCCCAAGGCAGGCATTGCATCATGTCCACCTTTGTGTCTCTCCAGCTCCTGGGAACTATGCACAAGTTTTGAGAATGTTCCTTTCTCTTCCTTCCCTTTCCATAAAGTGTTAATAAACTTCAACTGGATGTTAGCATGTTTGCTGCCCTCTTGGAAAGGCAGGGAGAGCTCCAGGCTCTGGGTTGGGCAGACCTAAGTTGAGTACTGGTTTCCCTCCTCACCAGCTCTGACTTGGATGACATCTCCAAGCCTCACCTTCCTCCTTGGTAGGAGGAGGAGGATGCCAATTCCACCAGGCTTGGCGGGAGGTGCCAAACCTGGCTATCAGGGGCACACTACATACTCGAGTTCCCCTTCCCCTTACTGAAATCCTGGACTCACTATCCAAGGCTCACTTGGAACGAAGCAGGATTCCCCTGCTGGGGTCAGAAGTGTGCGCTCTCCTCCACTGCAGCAACGTGGCTCTTTTCTCTGTCAGAGCCTCCCACTGTCTCCAGAGTGGAGCCACCCACCAGCTGAGCTGCTGATTTTCTCCAAAAATTCGGAGAAAGCAAAGCTGGTCAGTGACGCTGGAAGCATGCCCTGGGGAATGCTGGTTGGTGACAAATGAAAGAAGAGATCCCATGAGCAGGAGCTGTGAGCGGCTGCTCCAACACTCTGCAGGCACAGAGGCTCACCGGCTTGGGCTCCACTGGCACAAGCCTGTAAGAAGGGTAGTTTTTGTTTTCATCTCGCAGCCGCGGTTATTGAGAAAACATGGTGAGTTGGGACATTCTGCCTACGAGTATACCAGCTCCAGGACGTTGCCCCGCTTACCTTTTACCAAAGCCCTTTAAACCTCATGACTGAATATTTACCAGCCTTGAGTACCTTGCTCCACACGTCTTCCTCTTTTTCAGTAAGGTGAATTGCAGAGGTGAGCACAACGACAAAGTGTAATTAAGGAGATAGTGGTTCAAGTTAGGTTCAGGACTGGGCTTCAGCACTAAAAAAGTGACCTTGGGCATGGCGCTTACATGCTGTGACCCACTCTCGTTAGCTGTGAAATGGGAATGATGTTGGATCAAAATGATGACAGTGACCACGCAAGGTGTATTGTAAAACGTGTAAGATTAAATCATGATTATCAATTCAATCTCTCTCACCTTCACCTTGTGGAAAAACAAAACCAACACCGAAAAGCTACGGAGAGGTGCGCTGGCTCGTGGAGAGGATGGCCTGGGTGGACATACAAACCTTTTACTTATTCTGATTTCTAATTCGGAGGCACCTCCTTTTGAGCGGAGGCTCCAGGTCCTCGGGCCCGGCGCTCAGCATGGGCGAGGAGATGACGCAGGGCGCCAGGGCAGTCTTCTCCGCGGGTTTTGGCACAGGCTGGATCACGCAGCCCGTCTTGGGCAGCATCCGCAGAGCGTAGGCGTGGTCCTCGTCCGCGGGGTTATTAAGGTTCGGGTCTGACTTGTCGCCCCCCGCCAGGGCCTCCTCCTCCATCAGCTTTTTGGCCGCCTCCCCATCCAGGTGGCAGTTGGAAGCACAGTTGTTCTCCTTGACGGACTCCAGCTCGCTCACTGCGGGCTCTTCCGGCGACAGCAGCTTCTTAGAGGGCGCGGGCGGCGGCGGGGGCTGCTCGGGCGGGGGCTCCGCGCTCTTGGAGCCCTCGGCCGCGGCGCCGCGCGTGCCGTTCACGATGACGTTGCAGGCCGCCGCGGCCTCGGGGCCGGCAGGGGCGCCCGGGCCCGGGTCGCCGGCGGCGGGGGGGCTGCAGTGGCCGTCCCTGCAGCCCCCGCAGGTCCTGCGCTCCGCGGCGCCCGGCTCGCGCTCCGCCTTGACGTGCGCGTGCAGCGCGCGGTGGATCACGTTGTGCAGCCGGGCCCGGTGGCCCACGGTCAGGTCGATGACGCCGTCCTGCGGGCCTTGCAGCACGCCGTGGAAGCCGAGCTGGTCGCCTGCTCCCGGGGGGCTGCCGGAGCGCCGCGTCAGGTCCACCACCTCGCCTCGGCCGTGCTCCGCGGGCGCGGGCGCCAGGCTCAGGGCCTGGCCGGAGCAGCCAGGCGGTGAGTCCGCGGACTTGGACGAGCCCTGCTTGGAGTCCCGGGGGGACAGGGAGTGTCCGCCTGGCTTGCCTCCTGCTGCCGAGGAATCGCCAGGGGCGCTCGGAATGAAGTTCTCCCCGTTGCTGGAAAATCCGTTGGGGGGCTTGGAATCATTGACGTGAGGGATGGGAATAGGGATGGGGATGGGCACGGGCAGGGGCACGATCACCGGGTATGGCACGAGCAAGGTGGGGGGCGGCACCAGCGGGGCAAGCGACGGCAGCCCGAAATTCATCATTTGGGGCACAGGCATTGGGCCATTTGGCATCATGCTCACTGGCGGAAACGGGAGACTTGGCAAGGGCGCGCCCGGAGGTGGCGGGGGCAGCAGGCCCGGGGGATTCCCGGGCATGGTAGGGGTGCTTGGGGGGTGGATGTGGGGTGATAGCATGGGCCGGTGCATGGGACTGGAAGTGGGGCCCAGGTTCCTGGGGCCGCCGGGCGGGGGACCGATGCCTGGAAGCATGGGGTTGGACAGTGGGCTGTTGGGGTTGGAGGCGTGGTGGGGAGGGCCGCGAATGAAGGGCGGGCGGATCTGCTGCATGATCTGTTGTTCCATAAAGATGGGCAGCGGCACCGGGCCGCGGTTGGTCATCACCATGGGAGGGCTGCGGGGCGGGACGCCGAGGGGAGGCCCGATGCTGGCAGGTGGCTGGACCGAGACCGGCGGGATGTTCGCAGTCTCGCTGATGGGCATGGACTTGGGCACTGGCGTGGGGATCTTAGTGACAGAGCAGTTGGCAGTGTCAGATGGAGAGACGGTGGTGGACGCCGATGGGCCAGGGCCCTGGCTTTGGCCAGCTGCAGCCACCGGGGAGGGGGCCTTCCTCCGAGCATCTGTTAGAGGAATATTCCAAGAGTCTGGAGTGAGCAGCTGCACCCCGGTGCCTTCTGCTTTATTTTCCATGGGAGGGTGTAATGTGCTGCACAGCCCAGCTGGAAGGTTGGCCTGTGTCTCTTTGTAGAAAATGTCCATTTTGTATTGATTGAGACATTTTGCACTGCAGAACTGAAGCCGCCTTTCCCCGTCCCCAAAATCCAGATACTCTTTTGTGTGTCTTATGTGCTTGCACCAGTCGCACACCTACAACACAGCAATGAAAGGAAACGAGTGAGACCAGCAGTTCCCTTCGGGAGGTGGCATTTCATGTTTCAGGTAAAGGTTCTCTCACATTTTATCACAATTTTTCAAACAGGCTGGAGAAGTGTTTCCCTCTAAAAGGTAAAATTCTGAAATGTTTGTCAAATGATTTCTCCTTGGACGCCAGAATTACTTTAGTAATATTAACTCTTGAGAACAGCAATTATTACCATCCGCCTATTTTCAAAAATATAAGAAATTGTGTTGTCTCCTTTAAGGTAGATCTGACCAAAAGGAATACATATAACCTGTCCACACATTTTCACTTGTCAAAGAGGCTCATCATAAGTGCAAATCTAAATGGTTTTGAAGAGAGGGATTCTCCAGAAAGTTCAATGGGCTTTGAAATATAGCCCCTTAAAATCCTCCTCGTGCAAAGTCACTTTGCATTATTGACTGCGTTCGGTAATGCAGTTGGAAAGCATGTGCCGTGCTAACCAATAACACAAAGCGCTGAACATCAGTATGTCTGCCGTCCAAGGGGAAACTTGGAATTAGTCGTGAAGTCTGTGTGAGGTTCAGCTATTCCCAACCTGTGATGTTGCGGCAAGCTACAATTATTTTTTGAGCTGTTTGCCCACTCTCTCTCAGTAGTCAGAATTTTTGGTGACATTTCTTGGCATGCAGTCTTATTTAACAACTTTTCAAACACCAGAGAACGTTTTCCAAAAGTTGTTATGGCTTCCCCCTCCCCCCGCCTTCAAATCTACTTACTCCTGGCAAAAGAAGGCATCACCAAATTTATTTTAAAGTTGGGCTGTAGAACTAATTAAAGGCTGAGAGCTTTTCCCAATTGGAAATCACTAGACATCAAAGTTCAAAAAATAGTCATTCTCGGCTTCAGAACCCATTACTTTGGAGAAATTATTGTGATTTCATTAACACATTAATTTTGCAACACCATCAGCTCTCACAGATGGTGAAGGCATGATCTACAATTCAAATATGACTCTTGTTTGCACAAATGTCTTTCCTTCATATGGCATTTTAAACAAGAATTAATATGAGTAATCTTGCCATAGCTATAAACAGATAAACAGATGTCAAAATTTTCAATAGTTCTTTCAGTGCCTTACTTTTTTGACTGAACATTACACACACAGTTTTTTTTCTTTTTCTTATCCTCCCCCCTTTTTAAAAATCATCTCCTCAGCACCCAATTCATACAGCAGCAGCGGAATTCTGAAATGCAGTGCAACAGTGAGTCCATTGAATTTGAGCGTCTCCTCACGAAAGCCCTGGTTCCAATGTTGCTCTGAATGGAACCCTGTTTTCATTGAGGAGGGTGTCTGTTGTTCTCTTGTTGGTGCATGTTGTTTCTTTTAAACTGTGATAAATTAATAGCATTAAAAGATGATACATTTTAGTAATGATTGGTCACATCAACTATGCAAAAACAAATATGCTGGGCATTTGATCGCTCATGTCCTGTAACTCTCAGCTTTCTCTGACTTCAACAGTGGTGGCAGGCTGTGTGGCTGCGCGGGCCATTCACTCTTCTCCTTCTCACTTTTTTTTTCATTGATATTTGTAGGCAATATACTTGATGGTCTGAGATTGAATAAAAAATACTTATTGGCACACATTCGTTTTTTGTTTGGTCTCACATCAAATTACTCTTTCAGTAACTTGTTGACAAAAAAAATAATTTCGATGCTAATATACTCCTGTGTTTCACTACAGTGTTTCGGTTTTCTCCAGAATGAAGGGATTTTTCAACAGAGTCATAGCTGAGATGTCTGCTTTATAAACAAGCACAGAATTGCTTCTGATGAGAAGACAAACAGAATCCATCAGGACCTCAAAATTATCATCTAGGTAGAGATTAAATAAGCTACAGTAAAAACTCGACATATGTAAGTTATTATTTTTAAGATCCAATAATTTTTATAAAGTTAATGTATAATGTTGTGACATTTAAATTCCAATATGAAATAAAGCCACCTGATCCTGTTTCAATACTAGGCATCCACAGAAAGCCTAAAATATCAACTTATAAGCTTTAAGTGAGGGATCAAATATAACTTCTTCGATCATGAACTAAAACACTTCAACAATGAATTAAACTAATTAAAATAATATACCAAAATTTCAGGCGTATTTTTTTGTGGAACTTCTTTTTTAACCATAAGGGGAAAGAGTTTTCTGAAATCCTTAATTGGTTTTTAAATTGCCAGATTGAATTATCTGCCTCCAGAGGATTCCTCTGTTTCCTCAAGCTAAATAAATATTTTCAAGTGGAGTCATAAAAGATCATCTAAAAATAACTTAAATGTTCTCCCTTCATTTTCAATAATTCATTGATGAGTAAGGAGTGCTCATAGAATTACCCCAATTATCAGATGAGAAGTCTCCACCGTATTTTATTTCCACATAACAAGAATCACAGACATCAAAGTTCCAAGCAAAGTTCTATTTCATCACACTCCCCAGTTAGAGCAAAGGCCTAATACTCAGCTGCCTGATTTTCTGCAGTGTGGCGAAGTGCTCAGGTGCTAGTGAGGCAGTTTGTGACCATCTCACTTTGGGTAATATGAGTGTGAATGTGTGTGTATCCTTGCCTTATTACTGTTCCATTCAGAATGCTATTCTAAAAATACAGAAAAGCCATCTTTCTGAGGAAGCAAAAAATTATTGGAGAAAAAAATTGTCACTTAAGAAATAATGAATCAAGTCTGTCTTACAGGACACATAATTTAAGATGAGGTCAATGAATTTACGGCACAAATGGCTATATCATGTGAGGCAGTAAAATGCAGTACCATCATTCATTCGACAGCTAACTAATGACACACTTCTAGTAATTAAAGATTTCAGCATAAGAGCCTGAGCTGATTACTTAAGATGTGGTGGTTAGGTGAAAATATATACTGTAGATCTTGCTCTTTAATAAAATAACATTTGCATATCCACAAAATACACAACATGTTTCTCATAAACTCGGGTTTTCTGAATTGTGGTGTTATGAGATATCCTTCCCTTGTTTTTCCACAGATGGCTTTAAAAAAAGCTTTGTGAGGCATTATTTTTCCTCATTATGCCAAGAAGTACCAAAATTCCTCCAGATATTTTAGGAGATAAAGATTGAGAAGTGCAGAGCGCAGCTCACTGGGCACTGGGATGATCTCCCCCAGTTCTGCCCCGGCTCCGTTTCTGTTGGAACCCAGCCCCTTCGGTTCCACTTCTCTCCCTAACAGGTCCCAGATTGGACAGAGCTGAGGCTGAGGCTGTTTAATGATGGCAATCTGGGGACCGAACAATCAGCTCTTGCAACGCCACTGAGCAAGACAGCTGAAATGCTTCGTATCACAAATACATAATGTATCACCAGGACGACAAAAAGATCACAAAGATAAACAAATGCGTACTCCATTCAACCCCATCACAAGAACAGTCCTCCAAACGATTAAATTCACCTTCCTGGGATGTGTCCAATTCTAAACAACAGAATGAACATTTCCTTTAGTCCATTTAGACTATTTATATTTTGGTGGCTGGCTGCCAGGGTAGTACTTATAAGCTCAGTGGCCTGATGGATTCACTCCTTTCCTGTGAAATAAATGTGTGGCAACCTACACCACTGAACTGCTCCAAAGACACTGCCTCGGCAGAAATATCACTTGCTCTTGATATAAGAAAACCGAAAGGCAGGACTTCTGGTTCCTATAACTCTTTCCATCTTGTATTTCCCCTGGAAAGAAAGAAAGCTATTCATGTTGGCAACTGAGCCTTTATTTTTATATAAACGTCCAAAGTCAAAGCCGAAGTATGCCATGAGGTTACCCACATGGGCACAATATATACATTCCGCTGGGCTTAAAGAGAAGATCTGGGTGATTGCAGGGGTGTGGGGGGCAGGGAACCTAATTAACACATTAATCAGCTGTTGGCTATGGGAATGAAGTTCATTCTTTAATGGAACCTGCCACACTGCCTTCTGAGTGTTAACCTGGCATCAGGCAATATTTAATTAAGAAATCCTTTTGCTGAAATCTTTCTTATCTAGGCAAAGACATTCTCAGCAATGGAACAGTAAAAAGATATTCAACAGTTTGAAAAACAAAATAAAACCTTTACGTGCTCTTGACTTTCTACAAATATAGGACCCAGGTAATAGCTCAGAAGCTGTAGCTCCTTAAGCAAAACTGTAACTTGCAATAAGATGCTGGTTTCTTAGATCTTAGCCTGTTAAATGTGGCATTGATCTTGTACACCAGGCCAGCTCAAAAAAATTATGAGCTCACCCAAGGTAAAGCAAAGGAGGACGAAGAGACGTGGGGGAGGGTGATCAGCGTTGTGCAGGGTCTGAGGTCTGCCCTATCTGCAGATGGCCACCTGACAGACAGCAGGGGTTGAGGCCTCAGACTGACCCCACCCAAACACTCACTTCCAGCCTGACCCAGCAGTCCTACGGTCCCACCATTAAACGGTTCCTTTGGGTTTAAGCACTGCTTCCGTTGGGACATGTGGGTGGAGAAGGATGCTATGGAAAACGTGTGGGATTTGGAATCAGAAGATTGGGGTTGGGGCCTGAGCGCCACTATTTACTAGCAGTGAAATCCTATGAAAAGTTCAGCTTTCATTTTCCCCATGTGGGAATGGAGCTAACGGTACTAACAAGTAATGCCGGTGTGTCAGGCACATCAGTAAGCTTGTTGCCTAGCGTGTTTTCTTCAGTCCCTAGCCTGTTTGCCTCATGTTGCTGATGTCCTAGGAACATCCCATATGTTTAAAGTTCATTTTAACTTAATGGAGGGATGTTTCTATGGCTGTGTGAGGAGGAAAAGAAAAATTTTGGTCCACAGCTTTCCTACGAGCCTGCATGGTTTTGACACAGAATGGAGCATGCTGCACCTCGCAGACACCAGCCTCCCCGCCCCCCACCCTGCTTCCTCGGAGACTGTCTGCAGGGGTGGTCTGCAGCGACGGGGAGCCGTGTCCTGCTGCCCACCGTCCTGAGAGGGCTCTGCTAACTCCTGCCGAGCTGTCTTCTTTTCCAAGGCCGGTCAATCTCTGATTTAGGCTAAACCTGATAAAGCAGCACGGCTGCCTGGAAATGAGTGTTAGAACCATTACAATGAACAATTCCTCTTAGGCTCCACTGCTGTTTGAATAGTGGAAGCCATAAACCGTGCTCTTCCTGTTTTATTAAGAAACAGAGCTGATGAACAATCTCCTTGACTCATTACATGGCAGAGCTGTCTTCCGAAGGCAGGGCTGGAGCCACTGTACCCGCCACAGGCCTTTAAGACAGGACGACCCAAGGCCTGAATGGCACAATGCCTGTGAGGAGGAGCCTCCGCGGAGGGGGGAGGGGCACGTCACAGCCTGATGGGGGGCAGTGAAGCCCAACATCCCAAGTTTCCTTGAAAAATTAAATTAGATGGTGTAGGAAGGAAAGGTGACCTAACTGTAGATGTACAAAAGCCATACAGGAATCAGGAGAGGGATTTAGAACCAGCAATGGCTATTGTTTTTTCCTGTTGTTTTTACTTTTGTTGTTGTTTTTTTTTTAAAGCAAATTCAGCCATGACTGGTGTGGCTCAGTTGGTTGGGTGTCCTCCTGCAAAGTGAAAAGTCTGGTTCAATTCTAGTCAGGGCACATGCCTGGGTCCAGGGTTCGGTCCCCGATTGGGGCAAGTAAGATAGGCAACAGATTGATGTTTCTCTCTCACATTAATGTTTCTTTTTCTCTCTCTTTTTCCCTCCTTTCCCCTCACTCTAATCTTTTAAAAAATATTTTATTTATTTATTTTCAGAGAGAGGGGAAAAGAGGGAAAAAGAGAGGAGAGAAACATTGATGTGCAGGAGGTACATCAATTGGTTATCTCTCGCAAGCCCCCTTCTGGGGACCTGGCCTGCAACCCAGGCATGTGCCCTTACTGGGAATTGAACCACAGACCTTTCGGTTTGCAGTCTGGCACTCAATCCACTGAGCAACACCAGCTAGGGCTAAAATCTTTTTTTAAAAAAGCAAATTCATGCAAAAGTTCATTTTCAAAATAAGTTTTCTGCAGGCTTAGATTCCAATATGATGATGTTTGATACACAGTTCTTCTTTCTTTAAGGGTTTTATTTGTTTTTTTGGTTTGCTTTGTAGTTTGAAAGCCTCCCTCTCCTTTACTCCCCGCTCTTCTGTCCCCTCAGATGGGAGGTGGAACTCCAGGACGGGCTAATGAGCACCTTGGTCAGAGTTTAAGATCTCATTAGAAAACTGCCCTGTAGGAACTTCATACCATGACGCAAGTTCTACTTATCTTAGAAGTTTTAAGCTGGATTTCAGACATCGTGGCCCAGGTCACCAGGGCGGATGCTTCCCTCTCTCATGGGCCATGATCTCTGTAAGGCAGAGCAGAGACGGGCTTGGTTTTCAGGATCTCAGTGAGCACTGACAAATGGCTCGTTACTGACCCAAGTCTTTGTTTCGACAGCCAAAGGGATGGGATCCCGGCCTATATCCTCACAGCCAAACACGTGATTCAGAAGAGGGTGATTTTTCCCTTTGGTTTGATTTATTAGGTTGCCTAAGAACATTAGCATCTTATCACGAAACTCTCTGCTTTAAGCTGGATCAAGGCAACTTACATGTTCCTAACACAAGTTATCCAGATGGAAAGTGAAAAATTCAAACATTGGAAAATCTGGTCTACCTCGTGCCAACTGTCAGCCTCTTTGTTTTCCACTATTTGGTCCTGAGAAAACACAGAAATAGCCCCAAACATCTTGGAGCAATGAAATTTAGTCTCGAAAGGAACCTCGGAGGTCTAGTCCACTTCTTTAGCCTCCAGCTCTGTGCTGGGCCAGGTACTTATCACTCTAAGCCTCAGGTGCTCAGCCCTAAAGTGAAGTCATCCGGGCTGAAAGCACCACCCGGCAAACACACGAGGGAGAAATAACTAGTTAGGAACTGCAGACGCAGAAAACGTGCCACAGGAGAGCACAGAGCGGCGTCCCACCCCGTATCCCATGGCTATTCCCCGTGACTCGATGTTCTTGCCTTTTTGTTTCAAAATCAACTCCAGACATTGTAACTGTGACCCTCCCTGGAAATCTGCCACCACGTGATCCACTTTATTCATGAATAAGTGGACGTTTACTGAGGGGCCACACGTGTCAGGCACTGTGCTATGACCAGGGCTACGGGTTTAAGTACGAAACATCACCTGGTCTCACACAGCTTATTTTGCTTTTGCTTTTATTTAACCATCTGCACATTTTATTTTGTTTTAATTTAATCATTGCTTCAAAGTGAAGCTTAAGGAAAAACTGACCTCTGATTTGTAATGTTTTTATTTATTCAAAAACACGGACTGAGCTGTGCTAAAAAGGCGCTGGACTGTGAACCATCGCAGGAAAGATATTTCTGTAGCTGCCCCCCAGGACCACAAGTCCATTAACTGTCACGGGAGAAGTCTGCCCACACCTCCTCCCCAAGAAGCGCAGTGCTCCATGCCTCAATCCGCAGACTTGTTCTAAAGGTTAGAATTCAACTGATAGTTTTTACCTAAAAAATAGTCGATATTTGTTCTGCTACCCCAACAACTCTTTCTTTCCAAATGTACATCTTGAATTTTTTTCTGGTTGATAGTTGCCTTGTTCATTGTAATTCTCCTTGTTTTCAAAATACAGGGGAGGGGGTAAAAAAAACCTGGAATAGTCTTCTGGAGGGTGCGCCCCTTGTAGTACAGGCGTCCCCAAGTAGGTGAGTGTTCTAGGAACCCGTGTGTATCAGTGTAGAGATGGTGTTGTCGTGAGAGGCTGAGTTCAGCTTCAGTGCAATTTTTTGCAGAGACTCAGTGCATGCGCTCGTTTCATAAAGGGCGATTTATGAGCGCACCTTCCCACACTACACTGAGTGTTCAGCAGTTTTTGATCAAAAACAGCATGACCCTTATACTCCACCCTCCCTATTCACCCAGTCTTGCCCCAAGTGACTTTTTTTTTGTTTCCCTGGATGAAAAAAGTCCTCAAAGGGAAATATTTTGCTGAAGTAGAAGAGGTGAAACAAAAAATGGCAGAAGCAGTAAAAGGCATCAGGATCAAGTTCAAAAACTGTTCTGAGCAGTGGAAAAAACTTCTCGATAGGTGTATTGCATCAAATGGAGAGTACTTTGAAGGTGACTGAAGTTTCAACATGTTAAGAATACATACACAATTTTTTATAAATAAATTCCATTTTTCAGTCCCCCCTTATATATACTTGAATCTCTTTTCAAATGTATCATCTTTGAACTCATTTATCCTTACTCTCTTTGTGTTCTAAATGCATACTGGAATATTTGAAGTTTCATCACTCGTGACTAGAAGAGCCTCTTTTCTACCTGAAAATGCTGTGGGAAAGAACCTTGGATTGTACTTGGGTATAAAGGAAAACCCATCAAACTGATGTGTTAAAAGTGCAGTGTGCTAGTTCCTTGACTTCTATCTGTAGTTATTCACCCCGCGAAGGAATTCATGCAGACTTCGTAGAAAATGGCATAAATCATATTTTAAAACTGTGGCTTTAGTTAAACACAGCTAATCATATACCAATGCTGGCAATTTTTGGAAGGATTGTAGTTATCATCTGTGATATCTGAAACAGTCGATTTTGCCCCAGGGATTTTATTTGAACCTGCCTTCTAGCCTTCTCACCTGCCTGGGCATCCGCTAATGGCTGGACCGCTGAAATGCCGTAATACTAAGGCTGTCTGCGTGCAGATGGTGCGGGTCGAGGGCACTGCTGGGCAGGATTAGCAGCCCCTCTGGCACTCCTGTACCTCAGCTCACTCTGGCTGCCTCTCGAAGGCCTGCAGCTGCTCTTGGTGACCTCTTGTTCACTTACCTACTATATACATAATGATTGCTTGGAATTTGCCAGGCACCTGGCAAAAAGGCTTTACTTGCAATGCCTCATTCACTGCTGTCTTAACAGATTCTTGCACATTTCTCTGTTCCCTGAGTGAACCAGCTCTGACCTGTGGATGGTCGGGACTGACACACTTCAGCTCATCTCTGCCCAGTCCTCAAATCTCTCCAAGACACCCCATTAAAATTATGGGTTTTATTTTAAAAATTGTTTTAATCCTCAACTGAGGACATGCTTGTTGATTTTGGAGACGGGAAGGTAGGAAGAGCAAGAGGGAGAGAAACATTTATGTGAGAAAGAAACATCCATTTTTTGCCTGCTACCTGTCGTATTCATCCTGACTGGTGACTGAACCAACAAGCGAGGCATGTGCCCTGACAAGGAATCAAACCTGTGACCT
This sequence comes from Artibeus jamaicensis, assembly GCF_021234435.1. Taxonomy (NCBI): domain Eukaryota; kingdom Metazoa; phylum Chordata; class Mammalia; order Chiroptera; family Phyllostomidae; genus Artibeus; species Artibeus jamaicensis. The sequence goes on from NW_026521812.1 coordinate 23,655,576, forward strand.
TTCGGTTTATGAGACACATCAACCAACTGAACCACTCTGGCCGGGGCAAAAATAATGGCTTTTATTTTAGTGCCCACTGGAAGCCCCAATTTGATGTAATGATAGTAGATTGTACTAGTAACAATAGCTAGCATTATTTAAGCACTAGTAACCAACCATGCTAAGTATGTTATATGAATTACCTCATTCATCTCCACAAGTACCTTATCTTACAGATAACTGGGGTTTAGATAGGTTAAATAAATAACTTGCCCAAGGTCACCCACACAGACAACAGTTGGCAGTTCCAAACTCTAACTTAGACCTGCCTGGCTTCAAACCCCATACTGCCCCCACTATCTCCAGGATTTTTTGCATTTGCCTTAAAAACTACAGGATTAAAGTATTTGACTACTATTTGATAATAACTGCCCTGACTGGTGTGGTTCAGTTGGTTGGGTGTTGTTCTGCAAAGCGAAAGGCCACCAGTTTGATTCCCAGTCAGGGCACATGCCTGGGTTGCAGGTTTAGTTCGCAACTGGGGCATGTATAAGAGGAAAATGATCAATGTTTCTCTCTCACATCGATGTGTCTCTTCTTCTCTTTCTCCCTCCCTTCCCCTCTAGCTAAAAATAAAATCAAATCTTACTAAAAAAAACAGTTAAATAATATTTGATAATAACTTTGTTTTGAGATTCCAGAACCAAAGGCATTTAGATTTCTAAGCAAGCGACGCCCAACCTGTCTCCTGCAGCAAGCCTGAGTTTCCTTTCACACACAGAGGGTCTTCCAGGTGGCACCCATTCGTCCTGTGACAGGGAGAACCATCCAGGTCCACCCACACAGCCACAGAGTGAGTCACACCATCGTGGTCTTTCTCCTTCGCACGGAGCTCTCCGGTGGCCTTCTGAAGAGAGGTGCGATGTAACTGCAAAGCCCTGTGCAGCCTATTCGGTTGTCAGACAGCTTTGATTATTAGAAAATGTAGCTACTCCATACCCCTGTCCCTTCCATCCACAGAGAGAAGTTCTGTTCACCGGAGTGTCCCAACACAGGACAGCTTTTCTAAGCCTCAGTCTTTCAAACACTTAAACAGAGCCTTTTGTAGATTCCCCAGATCGGCATTTTTAAACATCTCCAGTTCCTGGAGTCAAGTCCCCAGGGACAAGTTCCCAGAGCCCTCCTATCCTGTCTGTCTGGTGCCTTGTACCCAGGCATGTACTTCACCTTGGTAAAGGGTGGAGCCCAGAATGGAAGGCAGCCACCCGATTGGCACAGAGACCCGGGCACTCTCCTTTCCCTCACACAGAATGCTGCACCTGCATTAATGCCACCCAGGAAAGCATCTAATTTTTTAGCAGTCAACCCTGCTTTTAGGTCTTTGCTTTTTTAAAAACAAAGATTTATTGAATATCTGTTACGTACCAGGCCCAAAGCTTTCACTTAAGTTATCTCCTTTAATTCTGACAGCAAACTTGTAATTACAGGAGCTACTATTTTTCCCATTTTACTTGCAAATGATGATATGGTTTCCCTAAATGCTACAGCCTACACATAGTGGGGCCAGGTGCCAGACCCAGAACTTCCAACCCATCCTCTTCACATTCTACCATGCTGCTCGCTTCATCTGAGTTTCTGGTCAATCAAAACCTTTTTCTCCTACATGCTCATCAACCATGTCTTTAACGAAATATTCACGGACTTCTGAGAGTAAGCCATCGAGCCTACTGGTCTAGAGTTTCAGAGATCCGAAACTCCCTGTTTTGAAAATCTGTTCAACATTTGTCCATTTTTGTCTTTTTGAAATCTTTCCTATTCACCATGATAGAACCCATGGATAGAATTCAAAAGTAGATATGAAGTTACCTAGAAATCTCCTCTTAGGTCTGGGACGTCTAAATCTGCTTAACACACTATGTTCTCTCTATCTCTTTGCCCCAGTGTGGGACTCATAGCTGTCTTTATGGCATCTCTCCTACGCTTTCCAGTCTAGAGATCATTCTGTTTATGGAGACAATGGAAAGCAACCAAATAAGTACTGCCTCTCACTCTTTTTCATTAAACATCACACCACTTGTTTAAACACTGATCTATCCAACTGATCTATGCACTTGTCTCTTCCATGTGCATAGCCCTGATAGCTCCTTTTATTGCCTTAGGCAGTACCTGCGGGTTCAGTCCCTCATGCATCCTAGCCTTCCTGACACAATGTTCCTCTTTTACATTTCCCACCTCCTATGTTGCTCCCCCCACCAACTACACTGCGCCTCTGACTGTGGGACCAAATGCACCCTTCCCGGGGACTTCTCCAAATGCTAGGGAACCTGGCTGACCATCCGCAGCACTGTCTCCCTCTGCCATTGCACATGCCAAGGTGGCTGGGCCGCCTCCCTCTCCATCTGCACGCACACCAAGTAGCCCTTCTCTATATTAATAAAAATGGTTTTTGAAGTAGGACTCCTCTCATCACTCCTCTACCTTCTCAGAACGACCTCCAAGGTGTGGGCAAGAATGACCAGTCACTCTGCTTTTGGGAGAATGATATTATTAGCAGATATCTAGGTGAACTCTCCCCTATTGTGCTTCTTTGCTAATTAACCTGGGTTTTGAAAAAAGATTTTATCTATTTATTTTCATAGAGAGGGTAAGAGAAGGAGAAAAAGAGGGAGAGAAGCATCAATGTGCAACAGAAACAACAATTGGTTGCCTCTCACACGCCCCCAACTGGGGACCTGGCCTGCAACCCAAGCATGTAACCTGACAGGGAATCAAACCAGTGACCCTTCAGTTCACAGGCTGGTGTTCAATCCACTGAGCCATACCAGCCAGAGGGCTAACTAATCCGTTTTTAAAGTCTGCTTCAGATTTTTGCCCTCAATACCCCCAAATAATTAATTTGATATTTCCTATTATTTTCCCTAAAACTCCCATCTTGCATTCTCCCTCAAGTGCATGGATTGCCATGGAAGCATATATTTTCCTGAACTGTATTCACCTACTAAATACATTGGTGGGGCATGTTGTTTTATGTTTTATTTCTATATGTTAGCTCTAGTCTGTTTCGGCATAACTTCCCTTCCAAGTCTCAGCCGTATCTCTGAGATTGTTTTTATCTTTTTGTGCCCAAGATCCAGGGTAACTTGGTCCTTCTCATTCTCCACATTGGCAGAGAGGTATCAGAAGCCATTCACCCACTCCTGCTCATGATTTTGTTCACCTTTGAGAAGGACCCCCCCCCCCCCCATTTCCTCTGCCCATCTCTCCCTGTGCCGTACCCTCTGCTTTCATTGTGTCACTTTACAAGTTTATCAAGTGGCTTTGGCTTCTTTTCCCACCTCACAATTTAAAGTTTTCTTGATTAGAACCTTAATTCACGAAATACATTCTTTCCTATTGTCAGTCAATGCCCAGGCTTTTACTCTTCACTTGGGAAGCAGCATGGTCTGGGGAGGACAGTTGTGAGCTAGGAATCAGAAGACCCAGGTCCTGCCCTCGCCTACAGCTTTGACTCTTGTTTCTGTGCCCCAGGACCCTCTGCCTAACTTCAGGGCCTGTTGTGATGATCAAAACAAATAGTGAAAATGGAAGCACTCTGGAAAATATAAAAGTGTCATATAAACACAGATATTTTCATTTTATTATATAAATGTATTAAAATAACACATTTTTTTAAACCAGCCAACTGGTCTACCTACACTTTACCCATTATTCTTTCATTAAATCTCAGTTATAAAAAACAAAGAAAATCCACTAGTATGAATTTTCCTGTGATATGTACTTCCAAGTGAAAAGCATACTACAAAAATAAAACCCAGGAATGCAAACCAACAAAACACAGGATCCCCAAATTCTCCACCGTGTTTCCGATGGCTTATGGAGTGTTTGACAGCAGCGTAATTGCAATAATGAGAAGGCTTGCAGGCCAGGTTGTGGTCTTAGGCTCACTGGGTGTTTTAGCCCCAGGCTCAGCTTCAGGCCAGCACCGATCGCCCAGGCCAGAGTCACCAATGGCATCCTTTATGCTCAGGTGTGTACAAATGTAACATTTATGGCATCTGGTGCACAATGCTGCAAATTTAGAAGACCCTGAGTGCAAGGCTCACAAACTTTAGGAAATGAAGTGATTTAGGTTATCTACTGTCTTGTCTCTTCAGTCACTTAAAACCTGTTTCAGGGTGCCCACTCAGTGGTAATTCCTCAATTATCTAGGAGAGAGGTGCTGGACTGTTAGTGATTTCAGATCTACATGTTGGTTCCTTTGTTTCTGAAAAGCTTCCTGGATGTTTGTGGGCTGTTGGGTCGCCTAGTTCTCTTCCGTCTTTGCTCTATGAATTTAGCCATCCTGCTGTGATAACTACCTGGTTGAAAGCCAACAGTCCACTGATGACAGATTCTCCACAAAGCATCGGTCTTACAACTCTATCCACATGAGTGAAGCCTGGGTTAGCCCAACCCGATGTCCCCACCCAGCCTGAATGTCTAAGTGCTAAATGGCGTGAGGAAGATAACCTGTATATATTTAAACACACCTGTTATTTACATAACTCCTTTCTTCCAGTAAATTCAAATGGTTTAATAGACAGTATCACACTACCACTCACCAGAAGTCTGTAAAAAGACCAACAGCCAGATAAAATAACTTATTTTAGAGATAAGTAAATTGAGACTAGCATAACTACACATCGACTGTCAGTATTTGGGTAAAAGCCCCGTCTCATAACCCGTAAAACTAACTATGTCATTCTTTGTTGTCCTCTGAAGGACACAAAATGGAGATGATGCTTCCACTTGACTAAGCAGCACTGGGCTCTTGGCTCCTGGGGGAAAAGAGAAATAAGTGTGACGGAGTAGCCTAGTCCAAACATCCTATGCGGTGGGCTTAAGATCCAGTAAGATATAAAAGAAAGGTGTATTTGGTAGATAATCTAGATAAGTGAGGTTGGGCCTTTCTTCTAGAGTTTCATATCTCAGAGTGAAATAAAAGGCATTATTGAGTATATTCTGCTATAGCAAGGCATGCCCTTGTACAGACTGGCATGTGCAGGAGTGGGGAGGGACAGAAAAGGGAAGAAAGAGGAGGGAAGAACTGTGTACTAACTAGCATTGTATCAGCACAGAACCTGCTGGATGCTGAGTGCCTACCATGGCCACAGCTCTGCTGCTCCCCTGGCCAGAGCTGCCTGAACCCAAAGACACCTCAAGACCTGGTGTGGCTCTGCCTAACAGGGGACAGAATAATCCAATGAACCAAGCAGAATTTCTTCTTTGGGAAGTTGAGAATCAAGGCAACTCCGAGGAACCAGGTAGTGGTGGGGACAGTGGTTATGGAATAAAGCCAGAGGACCACAGAGGACAGGCAGTAAGCAGAAGCTATGGGGTGTGGTAGCACCGGTCACAAGGCAGAGTGGAGAAAAGGAGCCTAGAAGGGGCAGAGTTAGAAGTCAAGTGAGAGGAAGTCTCAAATTCTTAAAAGGCTATGTGCTAAAGCAGGAAGCAATGATGGCTGAGCCTGGGAGACAATAAGACAGTCCTGTTGCCTGGTTATTAGCACTGTGGGGCCCTCTTTGCTGCCAGAACAATCACCTGTGCCCCAAGAGGATAGGCAGCAATGACTATTCTGTCAGGCTTATTTCCTGGACTTTATAGCAAGTCTCTATAACTTTAGGGAAACCAAGAATCTAACCCAGCCTTATATACGTCCATTGATTTAATCCATGACCCTTTCAGGTATGACTCTGTAAGAGGTATCACTGAGAGGTGAGGAAAATCTAGGAAGGTACAGTGACTTCAAAGTCCTTGCATGATCCTCCCATGTGTCCTCCCTGTGGTTAAGAAGCTCCTTGGGGCACTTTATTACTGTGTACCCTGCTACGGGTGTGGGGTGCCCAGGGCAGCATCAGCCCGGGGATGGGGTGGGCCAACTCACGCCCAAGGTTAGGAGGCAGTGTCTTCTGCAGGTTCAGAAGCAGAAGCTGACACCAGGACGTGCCTCTCACTCATACCTAAATGTACCAGCCCTATTTCTGAAGGTCACCCCAGAGGGAAACGTGACCGACTTGCCGGGTCCTTGCCTGTTCCTAAACCCACTGCCCCTGCTCACTGAGCGCTCCTACCCCCAACTCTGTTGTCTACAGGGTATTCTGAAAAATAATAGTCCCATCAGTATTCTGCCCCTGAAAAAAAGGCCTCGTGGTCAAATGAATTTGGAAAATGTTGCATACCCTATGTTTTTTCTGGAGATTCTCAAGGCATGTTGCCATATTTTAGCCTCTGAGAAGTTCTGCAGAAAAGAAGCATGTTTAACTTCACTAATCCAGTTTCCTCAACTTTCCAAATATAGAACAACTTCTTCTAGCAGGGTCTTGTACAAAAACACTTTGGAAAACGCTACTTTAGTGAGTTGGGTGCATGTAAGACCGAGCCAGGTAGCCCAAGGCTGGGTCTCAGGGAGGTTTCACACCCCAGCATGCTGTCTTGCACATGGTAAGGGTTCCACATGCAACTTCTGGTTGTCGACTGACTTGTAGGGAAAGTGAGGTTGATTCCTATTTACCCTTCTGCATGTTGCCAGGCTCTGTCCTGCCAGGAATCAAGGTTATTCGTCCCCGATGGCACTTTTCTCAACCCCGCAGCTCCCTCCTCACTTCCCATCAGCTTCCTGTGCTCACCAAGCCCCAGACCCGATTACATTTCAATCTGTGGTTTCAGCTTCTGCAGTCACTACAAACTCAATTTCTGTCCTCCCAGTTCAGGTTACCCCACACAGCCGGAGAGCCCCACAGCATGTCACGAATACCGTTACCTAGCGTGTGACCTTCCAAACCTAGGGCTCCACCTGACAGCATTTTAGGTCACACCACTGCATTTTCTGCATTATGGATGGATTCATGGGCATCTCATGAGAAAGGAGCCACCACAAGTGAGGGGCAAACTCTTAAAGTACAACAAATGGCATATCGGTATTTTCATATCCATGCACAAAGGACACTCCTTATCTGTCACACTGAATGAAAATGTAAAATCAGGAAATGCTACCTCCACCAGTCTTGCTGGCACACTGGTTTTGACATAGCTTCAACTGGTCTTCCAGGGTTTGTTCTACTTCGAGTCGCACTGATAATTTTATCTCTTCCTCTGGCCATTCGCTGCCACAGGTCTCTGGGCACATTCTCCCTTATCAAGAGTGAGCGACACAGGCGCCCTACAGAGCCAGAAGAACTGTGGTCTTAAAAGGAAAATGGGTGATTATCCCGGACTAAGTAAATTCTTCTAATCAGACACCTGCATCCTGTAACACATACTTCATGGCCTTGATAAACTCGGCAGTGGCATGAATGTCCTAATGCTGTGATTTCTAACAGGTAACCTAACTCTCCCAAGTCCTACCCGTTGAAAGTAACTCAAATTCCTTTCTAAGTCCTCTTAATAATATACAGTCATTTTACCCATCAGTTCGACCCCCAAAAAGGGTTGCAACAATTATTTAGTGAGAAAGCATAATGCTACCCAGGCTGCCCATAAACGTGTTGCTAGAGGTTTTAAGAGGACACGGGCTTGGTGCCGTGAGGGTCAATACCAGCCATGGTGTGCGCAGACTCGCTGGCTCATTGAGCTTTTTGCCGTGTACCAGGGAGACGTGAGACATGAGTTTGGATTCAAATTCCATTATGGGTTTTTAATAATTAAACGTTACATGTTTGGAACCTCATTCTTCTGTATTACTTTTTAAATATTAATCTATTTACATCAGCTGGGCTTCCCGCAGCTTGATGCTCACTAAACGAGAGTCACACCAAGACCCACAACTGTGTTGTGGCTGAGACATCTCTGTCATGCTGTTAACAGGAAACGCGACCCTAACCCAATCCTGTACCAGAATCACCCCCCTTTTAGAAGGTGGCTTGTTCCATTTTTCAACACACACATTCCTCCTCATTACACTGACTTTTTAATTTAGCAAGAACCTGAATGACTCTTCGTTTGAGAGTTCTAAAAAATTTTTTAAAAATTAAAAACAAGAGTTCAGTCATGCCCCCAGAGAGCTCTGGAGTGAGGAGCACCCAGCTCTCTCTAGAACCAGGGTCAGGAAATGGATGAAGGAGGCATGTGAACACTTCCTGGGATGCTACCCCACAGTGTGATGAGACTCCAGCAAAAAAATTCAAAAGCAACAACACACATGAGACCCTCATTAAGAGCTAACCCTGCTCTACTGGTGCCCTCCGGCCAACACGGCCCCTCCTCGGGCCCCCAGCAGCCACACTCCTGGGCGAGCGCTGCTGCTTTCACTCAGGGCTCGAGGCCTCCCCTCCTCCTGTTTGATCCTCCCCCGCCCCCAGGACCCTGTCAGCAGGGAGCAGCTCCCTCTCTCTGCTGCTGGGGGCCTGGGCCTCAGGTTTTGTTGCCTGTCCGTTGTTGTCTCCCGGCTCAAACACAGAATATCCTGAGGACAGAGACAAGGCCTTCCCAAAAGCCTGAATGCAATGGGGGACAGCCGGACTCCTGTGGAATCTGGGATTCTAAGCTGAGCAGGACAAATGAGGGCCATATAAATCCCAGGACCGGGAGAACCCAGGCAGCCAGTGTCACTGCTTGGAGATGGCGGACCCTGCTGTTTCTGTGGTCGAAGTAATCATCAGACCTGCTCTGTGCTCAGCCCCTCACAGAGTGCGCCATAGAACGGTTCCCAATTTGGCTTCAATTTAAGAATTATATTCCCTGTTAAGAGCGAGCTAGCAGCACAGGCCAGCCATGGGCTGTTTTAAAGAGTGAAACACGGTTTTACTCAATAAAAAAAGATGCAGGATTCAAAGTGGAAAATTACATGGGAGCTACCTTTGTAATAGCATAAGAGCCCTCATCTGCCCACCTCTGTAACCACAGAGGAAGCAGGAAGTAATGACACTCCAGAGGGATTAAACACAAAATCTCTGCTAAATGTCAGAATATCTTTCTATTGTTTTACCTGTCAGTACTATTGAGTGACTTATGCAAAATACCTAAATGCAAGTGTCTCTAATTAGTCTCAGAAGGAAGCCGAGGGTCGCGAGAGTTCCCCGGGCAACGCACAGTGCCCAGCACAGCTGGTCCAGGAAGGCTGAACGTCCTACAGCGGGATTGGAGGCCCCCAGAAGCTGGGACCATCTTGAAACAGTCATCCGTGCTGGACTTTGGAAAGGACAAGTATTCCCTGCAAGTCGGGGGAATGCTCCGGAGGAAAGGAAAAGCTGTAGGCTCATGGAGGGGCCTGCAATGGCTGCGGCCTCCGCCTTCCTTACCAGCAGTGTTCAGTGCTCCCTGAAGCAGGCATCCCCATCTAACCCCGGGGTTCAAGACCCTTCTGCACCCACCACAGGCAAGGAAGGGTGTGGTCTCCCCTCCCTGCCCTCTAGAGGCAGGGCTGACAAGCAGGCCGAGAACTGAGCCCAGCTTCTCTCCAGGACTTTCCTCTGAGTCTCACATTCAAACTTTTCCTTTGGGAACACACCATTCTATGAAGAGCTCATGGTTTTAAGAAAAGCAGGAACTTGCTGTAGGACAGAATCATTCAGAAGGAGATCACCTGCTGAGCTTTTCATGTTTATAAGAAAAACCAGAGGAAAGCAGAGAAAGCTAAGCCTTCTCCATCTGCCTTATCCCTGGAGGCTCTGGTTTCCTCACGATTATCCAGCCTTTGTCCCTCTGATTTACAAGTGACTTGGAAAATACAGACAAGCATTCCCTAGAAAACGTCTAAAAGCTTCATAAATCTATTGCTTTAAAGTACCCCACTAATATTCTGTCTAAATCCTTCTTTGCTTAATTTGACTCCATTACTCCTACCCTAATTATACCCCTTGTCTCGAGCTAAATAAATCCCTTCCGTCCTCGGCATTTACATCCCTCAGATGTCTCAAGGCCATGATCATGCCAACCCCCCAAATCCTCAGACCTCACTAATGTGCACCGAATGCACTAGAAAGAACGATAGCAGAAAAGTCCCTGCCTGTGCCTCGGATCCAGCTGGATTTTTCCTGCTTTGTTAGCGCCCAACATCCTTCCCCGTGGAGGGGCTCCATGTGAGGTTTTTTTAAAATTAGCTTGAAAAGGGAAACGCCAATGGGTCAGAGCAGTACAGAGTTTTCAGAAGATTCGAGTGGATGCTCCCACTGAATTTGTAAACAGGAGACGAAATCCCAAAGAGTAATTAACTGTATTTCAAAAATTTCCATCAACGATGCTGAGTGATTTTTTTTAAAAAGGAGGGCCATAACTTTAACAAGTGAAAAGGACAGATCAAGATCAAATTCCCTTTTGATACTGGTTTTGCATTCAGCATATAAAATTCAGCAACTTTTGGAAGTTCAAGGTCATAATGCTTTGGCATTGAACTGGCACCAGGGAGTCATTTCATCCCACCTTCCAATCAATGCTGGGCGTCCTACAATATGCTCATTGGACTCAACTGTGATGTTTTTGCCAACAGGGGGTTCACTACTTCACAAGGGTGCTATGCTGGCTAGAAAACTCCTTCTGGTACCAAGAGGAGATCTGCCTTCCTGCAACCCCTACCCATAGCCTGGCCCTCTCCCTCACGGTCACCCAGCAGGACTGCATTCCTTCCACAGGGCCACCTTTCATATACCTGGCAATACGTATATGTGTCCCCGTGGCTCTTTCACCCTCAGCCGCTTCCCTTGTCCTTAAGACATCATGACTTCCAGACTGTCCTTGTCCAGGTGAACTCCATCTCACCTCCATTTCATTCGCAGTACATGACACAACAGAAGAACAGAACACCCTTCTGAACCCGCCCTCCAGGGATTCTGAAAGCTGAATTCACAGACTACGCAGTGTGATTTTGCAATTGTTATGAAGTTCTCCCCTTCCTCTTCCTCAAGTATAACATTCTACCTTCAGAGATTTACTTCTTTAGGTTAAAATATTACATAGGCGTTTTCTGTTAAAAATCCAAATATCTCCTAAGGGGTAATATTTTAAACCACCAGCAGCCAGTATGAATAGATTTATTCAACAACTTTGGACTGGGACGTGAATTCTAACCCTGGCTTTTTTGTTTTCTAGTGGTGTAACCACAGCAAGTTACTCAACCTCTCTGAAGAGGAAGGAGTTAGTAAGTTAAGAGTAAGGTGTCAGAGCCTGTAAATCCTTAATACAATAATTATCAAACATTATTCATTTATCTGTGAACTTAGAGAGAAAATTTTCTCTCTCTCTCTTGTGACTACCACTACAATGCCCAGGAAAAAACCCAAACAACTCTGATTTCTACAGCGAAGAGTGGTGTGGGTCTCTGTTACAACTAATACTGAGGGGGGTGTGGAGTGACAGAACACCCGTGTGAAACTCCACTCAACAATAACCAAATGGTTATACATTTTAATAAGTGTTTTTCTGTCATGCCTTTGAAATATTTTGAGGTATCATCCATGAAACAAAGTAAAAAAGAACCTTAATTCTGGAGAGGTATTTTTATTCTGAGATTAGTCTTAGAAGGACCTTTGAGAAAGTCTAAATATTGGTCTCTGCAGCACGAACAAGATGTAAGTGTCCACGCCCTTGGCCCCTGGCTGGGATGGACAAAGCTGCACACAGCCTCCACTGCGTGTTCTGAGTTCTTAGTAAAGACTGCTCTGGGGCTCTGGGCCAGGGCTTCTCCAACCCGGGCACACATCCATCTGATCACCCAGTAAGCTGCTTGAAACACCAATTCCAGATATCTGCTCACCGACGTTCACTGTAGCTTTAGTCACAATAGCTAAAGTTTGGAAACAACCCAAGGGCCCATTAACAGACAAATAGATAAACATGGCATGTCCACAAAATGGAATATTCTGCAGCCATAAAAAGGAATGAAGTACTGATACATGGTATAACACGGATGAACCCTGAAAACATGCTAAGTGAAAGAAGCCAGACACAAAAGGTCCCGTATTGTAAGATTTTACTCATATGACATATCCAAAACAGGCAAATTTACGGAGACTGGAAGTATACTGGAGATTATCAAAGACTGGGGGAGCTGGGGAGCGAGAAGATATTGCTTGATGATTATGGAGTTTCTCTTCTGGGTAATGAAACCGTTTTAGAAACAGACAGTGGTAATGGTTCCATGACACTGAGAATGCCACTGAATATACAATGAAAATGGTTAAAGTGGCAAATGTTATGTTGTGCATATTTTACCACAATATTAAAAGAGATTAACACTGTAAATTCCTGGGCTGGACCCCTAGAGTTTCTGATCTAGTAGGTCTGGGGCGAGGCCTGAGAATCTGCATTTCTAACAAGCTCCCAGGTGATGCTGAATCTGCCAGTATGGAGACCACATTTTCAAAACACAGCTCCAGTCTTGGCTGTGATGTAGCTCAGTGGATTGAGCGCGGGCCTGCGAACCAGAGTATCGCGGTTCAATTCCCAGTCAGGGCACATGCCTAGGTTGCAGGCCAGTTCCCAGCAGGGGACGCAGGAGAGGCAACCATACATGGATATTTCTCTCCCTATCTCCTTTCCTTCCCCTCTAAAGATAAATAAATAAAATCTTTAAAAAAAACACGGCTCCAAACCCTTCAGCCTCTCCTCTCATCTTGCTTTACTTTGCTGACGTCTAGAAGAGCTCCAAGTTCTATGCATACGTAGTAATGTCAACACTAGTTAGAAATAATCACAAAAGTTACATGCATGTTGACTGGAGGCTATCAGTTCTGCCCTGGTGTTTTCTTTCTTTTTCTTTCTTCTCACTCAGTTTTCAGCCTCTGCTGACCTGGGGGAATGTCAATAATTAACACCCACTTCAGCAAGGTAGAAACCCATGCCAGGCAGGATGGGCAGTTGGTGAGTGGAGAGCTCATCTTCCAGGCCTCGTCCTCAGAAATCTTGTCCCCACCCCCAAGTTCAAACTTGCTACCTTAGCAATGAATGATTTGCTAATAGAATTTAGAAAAGCGCTTGCTGCTTAAAGTTTAAAAAAGAACTTCTGTGCCAGACTTCCTGATATTGATCTGGGCAAGATGTTTACACGGGGCATAGAGGATGTAATGCATATGTCTTCTTCAGGGCCTGGCGAACTGCTGAAGAGCTCACATTTCTGGGGTTCTCTTTTTTGACATTGCTGGGTTCACTTCAAGGTCATTGGTTTTCCCAATGGTGTTACTTAACTTCTTCAAATTTAATATATTTTTTATTCCTGCTCATTTGAGTGTTATATTTCCACACATGCATGCTTAATTGAACAAAGTGCACTGAACATTTTCCCTACAGAGGTAACACTGCATAGCTTTCTCACCTGGAAAGACCAGCATCCTTGTCATCTCCATTGAATGGCCTGCCATCGACGGCTGACATGTAAATAGCCATGGCAACACAGGTGAACCCAGTGCCTGGCTGGGCTAGACAGCGTATGGAACAGGTCCTCCCACTGGGCTCCGGGAAGGTGATAGCTTTTACTCAGTAAGGAGATAAAGTGTGGGTTCTTTTCAAGTTGCAGGGCTGTCATGTTTAAATATGAAAATGTTGCACATAGCCAAATGTTAGTGACAGCAGCCCGTGGCCCCTACCACAGTGTGCACCCTCACTCCTGCTAAAAATAGGCTCGCTTTCTCTGGATTCCTTCAAATTCCACATCTGCAGGAATTTTTTGGTTGCTATTGCTGGCCCCTTCCTTTCTTTCCTGAAGAAGATTGCTGTTACTTGGCTCCTGTTCTCCGGCTCGGCCAGGGACCCCTCCTTCCTCCCCTCCCTGGGAGAGCACCGTTCCAAACAAGAACAAACAGCCCAGGCTCCAGGCTCAGACAGTCCCACGAAGGCCTCACATCAGTTCTCAGTTATCATCACAGGCCTCCACCCCTGGAGTCTTTAGAGACGAGGGAACTGGGGAAACTACACGGGGCAGAATCATTCGACCTTCAGCAGTAAAAGATGAAGCCTGATGGGACCGGCTGGGCGGGTTGGGAAGCAAAACACAAGGGCAAGTCTTCTGCACCTGGGATGCACTCGGCAATCACACCTACACCAGCCGAGCAGACAGTATGCTCCTTCCCATGCGTGGGAATAATTCGCTTTCCCGGGTATTAAATTCACACCTAGTGAATATAATAATGCGAATTAACTAGCGAGTATATCGAAGTTAATAATAATTAACTACGATAATAATGCATTTTGAACAAATATTCAACTCTTGGAGGGAGAGAGAAAGAGAGAGATGGGAACTAAGGGGTGAGAGCCAATGTCATAGATGGTTTAGGTGTTTCAGAACCAGCCAGAAAATCTTATTCGGAACAGGATCTGAACTCCTTCAGGTGCTCCAACTGCTTTGAAGCACATTAGAATCACTCAAGAAGCCTTTTCTCTGCACTGCCCCCACACCCAGGAATTCTGATTCGGCTCATCTGCAGTGAGTGGCGCCTTGCTGAGGACTGGTGTGGCAGCCACGAGGGGCCTGCTGGGGCCTCCTGGGCAGAGGCCATGAGCTGCTCGGATGTGCTATGTCCTCCTTTCCCAGGCTACTCTTCCTCACTCCCTGCCACCTTGGGGCCAGTTGCCTCCGATGTGCCCTCCCCTTCAGGAGCTACCAAGAACTCTGGCTATGAAACACTGTACAGGAGACGGTCCAGAGAGGTGCTATGGTTCCTCCCCGAGAAAGGAAGACGAGCCATCTCAGCAGGCCTGGCCCAGCTATCTTGCCCAGGGAAACCCGGATAGCTCCTGAGCAAATGAGAACTGTGGGGAGGGAAGAATCTGCCTGATTCCCCATCTGCTCCCAGCTCTTCCCAAGTGCCTGGCACTTGGTAGGTGCTTGATAGACGTCTGCTTAGAGTGGTGAGTGCTTTCTTAGAGTTTCCCCAGAGCTTACAATCTGGGTGGCAGAACAGGGGGCCTCCAACTGGGAGAGGAGATGTAAGAAGAGGTGTCTATAAATGAATTTCTATAAAGCGAGTGCTTTGTGGGCCCCAACTTGGCTTACAGAATTAGGCGGTTTACGTTTCGATGGGGATACCCTCCTAGAGCTGAGGCCCTTGGTCAGGAACAGGTCAAAGAGCACAGATGCTGGAGACCCAGCAGCATTTTAAGAGCATGACCCCAATGCCCAGTCCTAACTTAGTGTTTCCCTACCAATTCAGTCTTCCCCAGGGACAGCTGTGATCTGGGGGAACAGGGCTTCCACTGGGCCTTCCTAGAACCTCTGTCCTCATCCTTGTACCTGAGATTGCTAATGCCTAATAGAACCAGGTGGCAAGACTGCCCCTATCACTAGGGCTGCCAACACTGTGTCTGATTCCAGCCCCAAAACGCCTCCAGATCAAGCAGAGAGGTCCTGGGGAATGCATCATCTCCCTACATGTTAAATACAGATTCTGCACTACAGGTGGACTTATGACATGGAATCTCTGCATCATGCTTATAGTGTGTTCTGTAATTGCTCTCTGCCATACCTAGACACCAAGGTGCTCTTAGGATGTGCTCGGGAACAGGATATGTAGCTCAAAGTGTGCATCTTCGGGCTTTTTATCTATGAGAGCTGTTACTACAATCAACAGCCTATGCGAACTTCTCTAGAGTGATTGTCAACATGGGGTGGGGTACCCGAGAGAGCGCCAAGATGATCCACCGAAGTAATCAAAGGATAGGACGCCTAATGTGTTTACTTATGGGGTGTGTAATCAAAGCCTGCAGAGGTCAGTGACACAGTCTGGCTTTACTTTTCATGAAGCACTTATTGAAGGCGGAGGTTAGGGTATGAATACGTGGGGGTCGGAGTTGTACATGTTCCACGATACTGCCTAGCTTCCTCTCTGGGGACAGGGATGAAGGACAGATCAAAAGTGATGGACACCCTTGACCCTGTGTCAGCCTAAGGCGTTTCCTGATGCCAAATCTAACAAACCCTCCTTATTCCCCCTCCCCGGTCTGAGTCCTTCTTTGGGACTCCCCTTTGCTTTTTCTTCCCCTAGCTGAAGGCACAGGTGACTCTGTCTTCACACACACTACCCATGCCACAACCTCAGTCATCATGCCCTAGTCCCCAGATACCGCTTAGGAGTCTCTGAGGGGAAGGGAAATGACACCACAAAAAATCCAACCAAATGTCTAACAGCGTTTCGTGCTCATGGGTGGTCGAGGGAGAGACAAACCCATTTCTGAACAGAACTCTGATGTATAAGATGTAAGATGTTTGTCTCACTTTCTCCTTCATCAGTCTGTCTGTCTCCTGGTTATTTATCCTTCTTTCAGGGCCCCTGATCTAGGCTAATGAAACCCAAAATATCAATCCTTATAAGGCTTTTTATTTAGATAGCATTCCAAACACACACACAAAATAACCTCTAATAGTGGAATTTCAGGTGAACAGGTGGCCTAATTCTTCCACTTGAGTAGCCCCTCAGGTCACAGCCTGCTCACAGCTACAACCCACCTTTCTCTCTCTACAGTTAGTCCCAATGCTCCAGCAGCCAGCAGGGCCCTGGACTGACACAGGGTTTCTCACACTAGAGGTGTGAGGGGTTCACATTTTCTAGAGGGTTGCCCTGATCAGAGGGCACAGCCCTACAGAACACCAGGAAAAGCAGATAGGGGCAGTTCTATCATTTGAACTAAAGACAATGTTACACCAGAAATCGTGATTATATTGACTATACTGCATGTACACCGTCAAGAAAACCCAACCTCAAGCCACATTCTGCCCACACACACTAGAAGCTGTTGAACCGCACGGGACCAGCTCTTTCGGAGTTCTTCAGATTCATTCTTTCTGTCATTTATTTGTTTTGTCAAGTGCTGGCACACACTTGCTATGATAGGTACCAGATACCAAATGCTTCAGAAAAATGAGAAGGTAATCTCTTAAACGGATAAAAAATTGTATTTGTTAACTTCACTTTTTCTGCAACAGTGCGAGTGTTTGGCAGCAGCAGAACGTGAGGTCCAGCTGGAGGCGCGCCGGCGTTCCGGGGAGCTTATGACGACAGGCCAGAATGCTTTGCCCTGGGCCTGTCCCAGAAAGTCCAGGTGGCCGCAGACAGGACCCTTTACATTAGCTGGCTACTTCCTGTTGTGCAATAAGATATAAGAAGGACTGGAAAGCACAGCTACAGCCCTGAGTCATCTCAGTGATTTACGGTGACAACAAGCAGAACATTGGAAAGCAGGTGTTCTGGAAAATGTACAATAGCTGTACCAATACTATCACCCAGAACATGAGCCCAGGACTGAACTTACAGTCAGATGTCCACTGGCCCCAACCCCTAATCATACATACCTTCTCCCCCGTCCACTTTCTTGGTGTAGAAAATGGACTGTCCCTAGACTTTGCAAAACCATAAGGCCTCCCAGTCTGCCGTGTGCTAAGCTCCCTGGCCTGCCTGTCTATCGCACACGATGGGGAATGGTGGGTGAGATGAGGGTGCTGATCAGCCCCAAATTGGGCACCACTGCAGCTACTTTGAAGCCGTGGGGCAGGGCTGGGGTTGGCCAGGCTACCCTTCCCACAGCATAAGGTTATCTGCCTGAGCAGAGGGAGGCTAGCTGAGTCCAGCCTCCCTCGGTCCTGCAGGTAAAAGCAAAGGCTACCTACCTCCTGTAAGGTGAGCTGGGAGGGGAACCTCACTCATTTTCCAGGGATTAAACAATGCAGCCCAAATTCCAGGCACCAGAAGCAGTTTGGGATTTTGTTTTCTATTACTTTCCTCACCTTTTCTTCCTAAATTGGAGCCCTAAGATTCACACATCAAATATGCAGAGGCAGTTTGGGCTGAACTTCCCAAAGAGCTGTGTTCCTTCTTGGCTCTGTCCCCCATCACTGGTGCACACCCACCCTCACCCGCCCCCAACCTCTAGAGACTCCCAGCAAGACTCAGCTGTGAGTACGAAGCATGTGTGTTGTACATGATAATTTTCTCAATGGCTGTGAAAGAGATTCTGGGGGCGGGGAGAGGAATGGGAATATGTTGTTGGTTTGGGTCCTATAATGACTAAGAAGCCCACTGAAGCAGGCCCAAACTCACTGGGTAAAAATCTGTCATCATACCCAGAGCTCCTCAAACTTCAGTGTGTAAATGAAAGCAGGGGACCTAGTTAAAATGCAGGTTCTCATTTAGGGTGGCTGATGGGGCCTAAGAATCTGCATTCCTACCAGGGGCCTAGATGGAGTCCCCGCAGCTGGTGGGTGGGCCACACTCTGAGTACTGAGGGCTATAGGCAACTTGGGGTTGGAGGATCAGTGCACAGTCAAGTGGACCATACCAGGGCATAAGGTCTGAGGAAAGATTTGGGTTTGCCCCTTGGAGCAGAGGCAGCCTGGGAGACACACCAGGACGCTGAAGGCCAGGACTCCCTGGGACGTTCCCAGAGATTGGGGAGGCCCTTCCCAAACTCTGCTCCTGAGGACACACTGTTTGCCTGAAAGCCGGATCAGCTGGAGCTGTCACTGCAGACACTTCTGCTTTCTCCCAGACCACTGGGAGAAGTATTAATGCACTGATTTTGCAAATTGGTGGGTTTTTTCTCCTATATATTTTCCTCAGTTTTAACTAGAGGCCTTCAAGATTTAGCTATGTCAGAATAATCTGTGATAGGAGAAGGGCAACTAAATGAGCAAGAGGCAGTGACCCCTGAGGGTCGCCAGCCCTGGCTCCCCCCACTTCAGCCCTGCTGGCCCCACGTGGGTCTGTGGAAGGCAGCTGCCTGGTTTTTATTGCTCTGGCACAAGCATCGGCCCTCTTTTAACTTGCTTTATTTCCACTATGACTTCAGAAAAGATATTATAGCACACAATATATGAGAACAAAAGGAAATATATCCAGAGAATGCAGGAAGCACAAAGGCTACCTGGCTGGTAGCTGGTCTGTTCAGCTTAAAAAGTAGAGGGAAATTTGTGCATGGGGGTGAGCCAACAGACTCACTGAAAGAAGAAAGTGGGAGGAGGTAAAGATGGCCCTGAGCAGGCTGACTGATGACTGGAAGCTGCAGGGAAATGTAGCCAGGGAGAAATTCTGGGAGGCAGGTGGTCAAAGAACTTTTAGCTTTTCACAGTACTGTGACAGAAAAGCCCTCACTAACTTGAACCTTCAGGAGAAGTTATTACACACACACACACACACACACACACACACACACACACACACACACACACACACACACACACACCAGGGTCTGGCTCAAGAAACTCACAGGCCCCAAAGGGCTGGCACAATTTGCAGGCTTGTGTTCAAATACAGGACCCAACTCCAGGGCTAACTTGGAGGATGTTGTTATACCAGACATCACCAGGGGGCGCCCTCATAGGCGTCCTGAAAGCCAGGAGAGCCTGCCTGTCCCCTGCCCTAACCCTCCTTGGTTTTGGAAGGGAACTGGGAAGGGAAGATAGGTGTCAACAGGGGTGGGGGTAGTGGTTCAGAATTGAGTTTAGAAATCTGAGACAACACTCCTTTCAGGTGACACGCCGGTATCTTTATAAATGGAGTGTCCAGGTCTCAGAATGGAATGAGCCAGGAAATAAACTCACATCACAAGACAATAACTGCAGTATGCATAAACAAGAATTACCCAGACTCATTAGGAAAGGACTTGTCTCACAGACCAAGGCAGCTGTTTCTGCTAACAAACATTCAGAGATGACAAAATCAACAAGTAAGTGGCAAAGGAATACTAATGGAAACCAAAAATGGCCAGTCCCACTTAGTCAGACAGCTTGATTATATATTTGTGGACCCGTTTATGACTTTATATTTCATATGTGTATTATAGATGGCAAAGATCACTCCCAGTTCACACAACGGTGATCAAGTAGGTCAACAATTCATGGTGTTTTCAAGAGTGACACTATCTCCAAGTGCTGGGCACCAAAACCCATCTGTGGAACACTGGTTTATAAAAACAGGCAATAAATGTGAAATCAGGAAGGCTGTGCAAATCCTGGGACATGCAGGCAGCACTCTGTCTGCCTGTGACTGCGATGACGCCACAAATGGCCCTGAATCCTCAGCCTAGCAAATAAGGAAACCTCCCCGTGGCGATTCAGTTTGCTCAATCCAAACTCATTTCCTTATCTTCCAATTTTAACAAAATTATCACAGGGACTGAAGACCCTCAAAGCAGGAGAGCCGCCCGCATCCTCTGCCCCCTGGCCCTGCCTTCCCAGGAAGTCCCGACGAGACCTGACCACATCTCACATTTCCGGGCAAAGGAGACTGACTGTTTCGGACACACCAGCTTGATCCACCTCTCTGCATACAGAGCTTTTCTTCACGCTCCTGTAATGCTTTTTTCAGGCTTTTATTACGTGGTACTTAAACTGCTTTTGAGACAGTTTTCCACTGTGTTTTAAAAGCCAGCCCTGGCATGTCTGTAAACATCAGTTCATATTCCTGGAATAGATCTTTTTTGTGTTCCATCCTACTTCCCACAGGGGTACAGATGGCATGTTTTATGTGGTGGCCACTATTTACAATTCAACCCCATGGAGGCCTATGAGATGCCACAAATGGAGCCCACACAGGAAGACAGCCTCTTGGACACAGACATTTGTCCCAACAGGCCAGGAGTGGCAGGAAGGGCACACCCTGGGAATGCACAGGGTGTCTCTGCCGCTGACACACATCTGCTCAGGGCCAGCAAGGTCTTGGGTACCCCTGGGAGGTACACGGAGAGGCAGGCTTTGCCCTAGTGACAGTGGGGTGCACATGGCCAGTGGCTACAACCAGGGAAAACAGCACACAAAATGCCCAAAATTGGCTGCAGAGTTAAAAACATCAACAAAGCAAATCCTTCCCTTCCAAGGCTCACCACATTCATTTACATGTTCATGAGCATCTGCTGAGTATCAAAGTATTCTTCTTTCTATTCTGATGGACAGCCATTAATCACAATAGATTTGACCTTGTCAGTGCCTCAGTGTGCGGATAACAGGAGCAGGATTTTTTGGTTGTGCATGTGTGTTTTTTTTCTGGTGGAGGAGGAGGGTGTGAAGGGAAGAAGAATCACTTTACTCTGAAGAAGCCACTGCTGCCTCTGTCTCAGACTAAGATAGCATTTGCCGAAAATGTCAACAGATTGCTTCTTGAGTTGGAGTTGTGCAGACATCAAAAGCTTATTTTAACGGGGCATTTTGCTTAAACTTCCTTGGTTGGTTTAGGCATTTAGAATGTCTCTGACTATATAATTTGGCTTTAGAGGTTCTTGTTGAGTTTTACTGATTTAGTATAAATCATAAGGACACACTGGAATAGATCCCTTCACATAACCAGAGCCTTTAGGCCATTAATGTAGTAAAATTTGCTCTTTTGCATTGCATTTTTGTGGGTTCTTTTTCTTTCTTTCCTTTTAATTTTTCTTTTTTACACAGCTTAGTTGCTATGCAGAGGCTTAGCACTCCTGCATGGGGATCAGTTCCAGACTTTGGTTTGATTTGAAACAAGCCAAGCAAATTTGTCTGAATGTGATTTCAAAAGGTTTTCCTGTATCTCGCATCAGGAGACTGAAGGAGGCTGAAAAGCAAGTCACTGCTCAGGCTCAAATAATGCCTGCCTCTTCTCCTCAAGTTTTTAGTATGATTCAGTGGACACCGTTCCGATGGGAGGCCACGGGTCCTCCGGAACAATGCAATAGTTCTGAGTCTCAAGAAGCTAATTTCAGAAAGCAGATAACTTATACTTGCAGATAACGTCTTTTCTTCCATTTTTACTTTTATTTCAATGTTTCTCACTTTCTCCCTCCATATCCCATTGACTAGATGTGACTCTAAAAGTTAATGGTAATTGCTCTCATCTTAATTTAGCAAAGAGAAAGAGATGAGTGTCATTTTCAGATGTGAGTACAGGTCATTACAGGTGTGTTATATTAGTGAATTCATGAGCCCCCCGGGACAGGCATGCTGAGCTAATACAATAACTTTCCTAATGTGTAATTACACACCGTCAGACTGTAATTGATTAATTGAAAAGAGAATGTAGGCAGATGTGAGGGCAAGACTTCTGTTGCTCATTAAATGAATATGTCCTTGCTTCTCTTTAATAAGTTAAGTGGAACTACTCAAAAGCAATTAAATCAATAGTAAAGTTCATTAAATTTTAAGTAATTATTGATATTAAATTCTGCAATAAAATGCAAGACTTTGCATAGTTCTATTTTAAAAAGAAGTACGACACTAATTCTATGGGGCAAATTCATCAGCATGAAGGTGCCAGAGAAAACTGTAGCTTGGGCCCATAACATTTATGGGAAAATCACCTGAGAGAAGGCAATGGAAAGGGGTGGAGGGTATTCTAGAAGCTCTGCTGGCCGTACTAGACCAGCCAGAGTGACTGTCTCGCTTAAACCTAGGGATGTAGTAATGCTTCCAAAGTAATTATTTCACTTAAAATCTAAATCTTTTTTTTACACAATGCAATTAAAAAATGGGCAACGGAGCTGAATAGACATTTCTCCAAAGAGGACATACGGATGGCCAATAGACATATGAAAAGATACTCAATGTCACTAATCATCAGAGAGATGCAAATTAAAATCACAATGAGATCCCATCTCACACCTGTCAGAATGGCCATCATCCAAAACATCAACAACAAACAAGTACTGGTGAGGGTGTGGAGAAGGGGAGCCCTTCTGCACTGTTGGTGGGAATGCAGGCTGGCACAGCCACTGTGGAAAGCACTATAGAGATATCTCAAAAAATTAAAAATGGGTCTGCCTTTTGACCCAGCTATCCCACTTCTGGGAATGTATCCGAAGGAAACCAAAACACTAATTCGAAAAAACATAAGCACCCCTGTGTTCATTGCAGCATTATTTACAACTGCCAAGATATGGAAGCAGTCCAAGTGCCCATCAGTAGATGAGTGGATAAAATACCTATGGGATATTTATACAATGGAATACTACCTGGCCATGAAAAAGAAAACTTTGCCCTTAGCAACAGCATGAATGGACCCAGAGAACATTGCGCTAAGTGAAATACATCAGTCAGAGAAAGATAAATGCCATGTGATTTCACTCATGTGGAATCTAATGAGAAAACTGAA
The DNA here is from genome assembly GCF_021234435.1 of Artibeus jamaicensis. Taxonomy (NCBI): domain Eukaryota; kingdom Metazoa; phylum Chordata; class Mammalia; order Chiroptera; family Phyllostomidae; genus Artibeus; species Artibeus jamaicensis. The sequence goes on from NW_026521812.1 coordinate 23,678,567, forward strand.
GTAACAAGCAAAATAGAGACAGACTCACAGGTGGAGAGCAGGATGACAGCAATTGGGGGAGAGAAAGTTAGAGGGTAGAGGGATTGGGCAAAAAGTAAAAAGGACTCATGGACATGGACAACAGTGTGGAGAAAATAAATCTGAATCTAAATAGTTCAACAATGATGTAAAAACAAATTTAAATCTAATTCCTTGAATACTACATTTGATACCTTCTCTGGTACCTAAGTTTAAATATAAACAGAGTTGAATGCAATTTGCAGAAAAATTTTTCCAGGCCCTACTCTCTCATTTGGGAAACTGGGCTGTTGGGTTGGGGAGAGGATGAGATATGCCACAGTTCAGGGAGGAAGTCACATATTGTTCTGAGTCCATAGGTGGCTTTCCCATCTTCTGCCACTATTCATTCTGCCCAAGAAACTGGCCAACTCAGAAATGTGTCAGAGAGGAACTGCACTCGCCAATGCCACCACATTCCAGACATTCCTGACACTCCCCAGACACCGAAGAAACCCTGGAGTCTGAGCAGGCTGTGGAAAAGCGCCAGTGGGAGCCACACTAGTGTGGATTGTTCATTTATTCCTACTTAGGTAATTATTTCTTGAGCTCCTATTCAAAGCCTTCATTAAGGTGATTTTATATCTAACTGTGTCTCTATCACAATGCACATAACATAAAGTAAATGTACAAAGGTCTGATAAAAACTAGGGCTGGCATTCTGTAAAGATGCAGTTCATTGTACCCATCCGAGATGACCTTGTGGCCTGCACACAGCAGGCCCTCAATGCTGACTGCATGATGGGAGGACGCGATGACATGGGCTCAGAAGAAAGCACGATGGTGCATGGCACTTGTGCAAAGTTCTCTATGTGGTTTATGGAAACAGTTGAGAAATGTTAACACTTGGCCCGGATAAGCCAAAGAGATGGTGATGATGCAGCTGGGAGTGAAAAACTGATTCCAGAACTTTTACCTACTCCCAGATTTCTGCACCAACCATCAGCATCCTCATCAGCCCTGTTATTTCTCCTGGTAATCGAAAACTTTAACTGGACACCCAGGTATGGTTGTCATTTTTTTAAACACTAGATTCAATCACATTTGTTTTTTTAAACTTGTACCAAATTTTAAAATAACCTTGCTTGATTACTTCCACAAACTAAAGAGAAATGACTGGACTTCCATTGTTTACTGGGGCTAACACTTTGATAACATGAGAGCCAGTCTACTAGATGTCAGACTGTGGGGCCGCTGGTTCCTGGAGGGGCCACTGCCCTCATGGGCCCTGTGAGATGTGTCCCCGCTGCAGACTGACCAGACACACAGAGATCAAGACAGATATGTGACCCTTGCCATCCCCAGTAGGAGGAGAGAAAAATTCCTATTAGAGAAAAAAAATTCCCATCTTCACATACATTGTAATTTTAGAAAGCATAACTAAAGCTAAAACTAAATTAAACTAAATAGGTATATTAGGCTCAGGGAAAAAGATAAATCTGAGTGTGCAGAAAGACATTAGGTCTTATTTTATGTCTGTATTTTTTCCCAGCTGTAATGGATCATTTATTGTCCCACAGTTCATTTTCATCTTTAACGTGGCCTTCATAATCTACATAGGTGCATACCAATTCATTCAAAGACTTCTGTCTAAAAGAGACGCTCTCCAGCTTTATCCTGTTCACTGAGCAACATTTTGCTCACATTGTTTGGGATTTTTGTTTCTTCACTTTTCATTTTTACAACTGTAACAAATCCCAAATGTATTCCAGACAGCTAAATCATACTAAGAGAAAACTGATTTATCAAATTGATAAAGTGACTAATTGATATATCCTGGCACCACCATAAGAACAAAAGAAGATGGCCAAAGAAGTGGCTGGTGGTGTTTACTTACAAAAGAAAAGTGGAATTTTAATTGGTCAGGTACTGAGAATAATCAGGGAATGTGAAGTTATAAGAACTTTAATTAGGGAAGTTAACTAGCCAATAATTTTCATGTGAGACTTTTTCCCCTCAAAAATCATCTTCTATTGATCTAATGTTCTATCTTTATTATAAACACAATAAATTCAATAAGATGTTTTTTCTTTTATGAAGATCTTGGAAATTTTTAAGGTTATTACTGGAGAAATCCTAGTCCTTTTAGAACCCTGTACGTGTGCAAGTTGTAAAGAATAAGCTAAGTCCACACAATTAAAAGCTATATTTCTTAAGCTTTTTCTCTTCATTTTTAAAAGACAAGTATTTTGAATACTCATGTGAGTTTTACTTATTAACATTTCCTTCTTTCACTTAACAGTGGAGAACAAAAAAGGGATTTTATTCCCTTTATTACCTTTGGTTGACTGCTTAGTATATGCCAAGCACTGTATAAGTATTATCTCCTTTTGCTTTTACAGGAACTTTAAGTGGCGTATACAGCTATTATTTCTGTCTTGCAGATGCAGAAACTGACGTTCCCAAGACCACAGAGCTAAGTGACCGCACAGCCGGGAAGCGTGATCCCACCGCACTGAACTGCACTACCTCCTCCGTGCAGCTTTCGGAGGGAAGGGGCCACTGCAGTCTTATTAAGGGAGACTCTATTCCTCGTTAAATTATCCACATTTAAGAACACCCCCTCCCTTCCCAGTTCATATTTTTACATTTAAATCACACCGATTCCTGAGTCATTTTGGATCATAAATATTTTAAACTTCAGTGGCATGCTTTTACCCTGATCTTGTCTTTCCCTTTGTACACAGCTAGCTACTCAATTAAGACTGTTGTCCAAAATCTAAATTTACAAACAAATTGGCTTGAGATGAAATCTTTGCCAGTTATTTATATTAGCATGGCCGTGAGAACTTGACCAATATTTCTGGACAATCATCTGCAGTCTCTTCCTTGCCTTTCCAGCTGTGAGAAGCCTTTGTCCTCATGACAGAGGGCCTGGACTGTTTTAACCGCCCTCTGAAAGGCTCCCTGCTCCCAACCTGTGAAAGCTCTGCTTTCATAATAGCGTTTCCTGGCTCAGGTACCTAACACAGATCCCCTTGGCCCAAACACCAAATGTAAAATTAACTGCTTAGTTCTCACTGTTTTTATCCACTGACCACAGCCTACCACGTTCATGCTGTTCTCACTCCTTTTAAAGCGATGCCAGTCCAGGCAGTCTCTCAACCCCCACCCCCACCATGTACTGGCTGCTCCCCTCCTGCACCATCACTCCACCCTGAGTCTTCTCTTTCTCTGGATGCCCTCCCACTCCCCACCCACCCTCCAAGGGCCCCGCCCAGGGGCGGGACCAGCCCAGGCCCCGCCTCCTCTGGGGATGTATTCCTGATGGCTCCAGCTGCCATCTCCTCCCCACTAGATGACCCTCTATTTCCTTATTGCACACATGCTGCTTTAACACATATTTCTATTCTCTGATCACCACCCCACCCACCTGGCACTTTGCTAGACACGGCAAGCTCACGTAAGCACAGCTTATTTGTAAACTCCTTATGAGGAAGACCCGCATTTTGTGCGTTGTTTGCACTGGGACACACGACTTCCCAGCACAGCACCAGGCAGGCACCCAGTCTTGTACTAATTCCCTTTCCGGAGATGTGTCCGTGACACTAAATACCCAGATTTTTAAAAAGGTTTTAAATCTTTAGAGACATTGTCTTTATGCAGTATATATAAAAGAGTAGATTAGAGATGTAAAAAACTGTTCAAACTAAATAAACCAGGGAGAAAACATCCCTCGAGAAAAGGCCTTTCTTGGTTTGAATGAACGAAACCGGCTGTCTCCATTCATGCAACTCAATTTTCAACTTGGCTGATCTGATGAAAGTCAGAACAGTGCTCACAAGTCACAATGCTAAGGAAAAATGAAAATAAACATTTCATCACAACTGTATTTTTCCATGTTATTTATTTTTATGTATTCATATGTAAACATCAAGTTATTATTAAAAAATACTGCGCCAATGACAGAGATGTAGCTGCCATAGGCTAATAAACATTTTTGTAATGCTCTAGTTTATTTTCATTTTCCTTTCCATAGCTAGCCACATTTCTAAATAAGACATATAAATTTTATGTGTGTATATATGCAATGCTAGTGCATATTTTCAAAATTTAAGCTACCTGCCAAACATATAAATATTTATTTAAGCCCACAATGGTGTTTAGTTCCCTGGGACTGCCCCTACCCACTTATGAGACAATTTAGAAGTTAAAGCACCATTCATTAAAATGTCACACAGTGGAGGCCCCCAAAGTATTTCCTATAACTTAATATCTGGATACTTTTATGTAAAGGCCTCATCCTAGCACATGCTTGGTATTTAAACACTGCCTCCCTTCCCATCTCAGGCTTTGACACTTAAATATATCATGTGGTTTTCCCCTTCCTGTTCACACAAAGAAGCATCTAACAGATCCTGCTGCAAAATCAGAATCGGATTCAAATTTTCCATTCAAGGAAAACACAACTATATTGAGAGCTGAACGCTAAAAAACAGCAGAGCATTTCACATGATTAAGCTTAGGGTGTGACTGTCCCCACACAAGTTGGCATTCTGAACAGGGGTCATCAAAGTTAAGGGTAGGAAGTGCACCCATGTGTACTTGTCTCTTCCACAGGGAGGGAACCTGAGCTGAGGGTAATGCATCCTAACTTATTAAAGCACATACTTCATCCTGATTAAATCTACAGTTTGTCCTACTGAGAGAAAGGAATCATCTCTCTACCCATGTATTCATATTCTACCCATGAATTTTCAAGAGAAATATTCATAGATAGGCAGTCCAAAGTAGAAAATTAAGCAATTTTCCTGATAATAAAGACAAAAATACTGCTTATTACTTTTAAATGGCTTATTGGTGGTACGTCTTAACTGGTTCAACATTTTAGTTTGAAAGAATGGGCAAAGCCACCTCTCAGTGGTGTCCACACCACAGTAAGTTGCTCAACCAAGACACCCAGAGGCCAGCCTTCCACACCACCCTGTCAGCGGCCAGCGCACAATCCAGAACTAACTTTAAGCATTTCATTTTCACCTGAACTAGAATAGGGGGATGTGTGATCCTATACACTCCTTCAACAAATTGTAATTGAGCACCCGCATCCATAGTTCATTAAATCTGTATCGCCATTGATTGCTGAGATGCCATTATTTTATACCTCAAGGGGACAACACAGGCAATTAAAAATGTTTTTACCATCTGTAATATGCAATCAATGGTAATACACAACCCCATTCTTCAGATGTTAAAAGTTCGAGGGGAAGAGCGTGTCGCAGAATCCCTGAAATACTGTGTGGACAAGCATGGGTGTCAGGGGCGTAGGGAGGAACAAAGCAAAGCTCCTGCCTGGCAGAGTGCTCAGCCAAAGGGGCCTCATCCAGGATTAAGAGATGCCCCAGCTCCTGGCTCTATGTGGCCACACAGTAGGGAGAACAGCTAGGAAAAAGGCCCTCAGGAAAGCTTGACACCTCAGACCAGAGCAGTAAGAAATGTACAAAAAACACGATTATTAAATACACTTCAAGCCGAATGCAGTGAAAAGATACATTATCTTAAAGACTCCTGTTTGCCTGAGTCTGCTCATTTGCAGCTTAATCATAGGCTTCTATCTTCCTTCTTCCTTGTTAAAATTCCTTCTCACTAGTCCTCCATCGCCCCCACTTCCCCATCTCCAATTTCTTGCCTCCTTTATTACTCACATATGTCATTCATCTCAACTCCAAATATTTTTTATGCCCTTTCCTTTTCTCTCCCAAGGGACTTCCGTTAGCTTGTTCTTCTAGCCATAAACCAAGCACATGACTGAATGTGATTAATATTAGTTCTGGCTGGTTACTTGCACAATTTTATATTGATAATTGATATCCTATCTGATTTTCTGGTTTTTGTTTGATATACAACCTAGCATTTCCATGAAGCCATCAGAGGAGAATTCTCTTTGGTATTTTAGGGAATTGTTCAGTGCTAGCAATTAAAACAGTGAGAGAAAACATGACTGACACCTGGCTCCAGTGTGCTGACAGCCAGAATTCTCAACAATCATAAATCAGTTCACTCTGATGAACACCACTGTACCAAATCAAAAGAGTCCAGGCCTTTTTCAGATGGCCTTTCTGATCGTAAAAAGAATCAAACCAAAAGAAGAACTAGGATCTATCATACATAAGCTGTTGCCGTCAGACAAAAAATAATATACTCAAAAGCTCCTATCACATTGAAAAGTATATTTTCTATTGTTTACCAAATTAAAATACATATATTTTGGTTCCATTCCCTACAATTTATTATGCATGGAGAATTCTCAAACACTGACATGGCTTTCTGAATAAATTCCCCTTTCTAATATTCACAGATGTTCTTGCTGGCTTCAGAATTCTACCAATGAATTGTTACTATGAAGAAGCTAAAAGAGTGACTCTGAATTAACTTCTTACTTCCCTCATCCCTAACACATAGACTGAATCCCCCCGGCCCTGGGATGGGAGGCTGTACTGGCCCTGGTGCCTGCCCTGAGAACATGGCAGTGTGTCTCGGTGTGAGCACAGGTCAGAGATGGACGTCAAAACTTAACTCTCTGCTGCTCACTAGGTCCCTTCCTCTCCCCCAGGGCAAAGAATGTAACATTTCTGAATTTTAGTTTCCCCATCTGTAAAATGGAAGTAACACTATCTATCTACTTAGCAAGTGATGGAGAATAAAGAATCTAAAAAGGGTCTGTGAGGGCTTAGCACAGTGCTGGCATGTTGGGAGCACCCCATAGGATGCCCTCCTGTCTCCTCGCCTTCACAGGCTTATCAGAGGCACATCCCTCTGCTATTGTAGATATTTCCACGCGTAAATTACATTTTATCCTTTGCTTTGCATTTGTTTTTCTTAGTTACATATTGCTAAGATTCACAGTTTTACTATTAAATGGTAGGGCAAGATGAAGAGATCTTAGATCGTGCAGAGAGTCTTCCTGAAGAGTTATACAGACGGAGAGCAGGATGACAGCTGGGGGCGTGGAAGTTAGGGGATGGAGGGATCGAGCAAAAAGAAAAAAGGACTCATGGACACGGACAGCAGTGTGGAGATTGCCGGAGGGAGAGGGGTTAAGGGGACTAAATGGCAATGGGAAAACCACAATAAAAGTAAATAAAAAATAAAATTTAAAGAGAAAAAGACTTTCAAATAATCTGTTGCTAGAAAATTTGGCCAGGCAGTATTCTATGATGTGCTTGAAAGTAAGCAACCTTAGTTAGAAGAAATCATTATAATCATAATTACAACATCAGTTGAGTGCCAACTGTTTGCCAGCTGTTTTACCATTCTAAGCATCTATGGGTAGTCATTCATTTAGACCTCACACCAATAGGGAAAACTGTCCTCATTTTATAGATAAGGACATAGACAGAGAGATTCGGTGACTTGCCCAAGGTCACACAGCCAGTGGGTGGAGTGGTAGAGATTCCTGTCCAAGCTCTTCACTATAATACCATACTGATATTTTTTTGAGATTTTTGTATTCTTCTTGGAAAACTATTCCAACATCGCAGTACTTCACAAATCGGCAACATCTGCTATGCTGCCAACAGCATCTCTAGTGCCCTCAGCATAAATAGGCAACTGGGTGGATGTTCAAGGGTTTCTCTGAAGTTCTTTGTTCTAAATTAAAATACTACGTATGGGCTTCTATCCAAACCAGTTAGGAAGAGACTCTAGTTACAAAATAAAGGCAAGTACTCCCAACACCTGCCTTAAAGTTTTGTATACACTAATGCCACCTCCAGCTCTATTTTCCTGGCAATAAGACTACTGCATATTTAAAAGTTCACTGCATGGCAGGCATTCTAAGTGCTTCATGTACATGATCTTGTTTACTCCTCCATATGATCCTAGGAGGTAGGTACTGCATTTATCCTCATTTTATTGCTGAAGGCGCTGAGCTCAGGGCAGGTAAGAAACTTTCCCAGGTTGCAAAGCTGGCATGTCTGCTGAGCTACTATCAGGCACCCACTCTTACCCACCGCACCACAGAGTCTCCCTTGGAAAACTCATGGTCCTCCGTACCTCTCTCTGCCTCTGTGAACCACTCTAGTGTATTGTGGGGGAAGCCAGCATGAAAACCAAAGCATTATGCCTCTGACTTTTTTGTGCAATGGCTCTGAAACTACAAAGGCAAAGATCCCCACGCCTTGGGACGGACAGCTCGCCGGGGACCAAGCACATCCAATTAAGTAAAGTCTTTTTTTCAGGACAGAGGCTGGGGAACTCTAGCCTTCCCCCAGATGGCTTCTCCCCCAAATACACCAAAAATAATGAGTTAAAGTAGGGTTTGCATGGGTGGGAAGTGAAGGGAGATGGTCTATGGGGGTACAGAGGGCCTTTGTACGGGACAAAAAGGCTCTGAACCACAAGACCACAGCCATGGTGGGAGCCAAGAGGCTGAAAAGAGAGAGAAGCAGCAGCCCCAGCTGGGGAGACAGGTGAACCAGGGCGGAGATGGAAGGAGAGGAATGAGCAGGTGACATGGGATGGCTAAGTAGAACCCACGCCTTCTGCCTGTGTCAAGCCCAGATGGTCTTGCTGGGGAGCATAACTGAGCCATCTTTAGTGGGCGTGCCTTGCTCAGTCTCCTATTGGTCCATGTTTTTCTAAAAAGTTTTATTTTACTAAAATATAGTTAAAAAAACTGCAGGTACTCAGGAAAAGCCACAGACGAAAGGGGTCTGGAAGGTGGGTGGAAAAAATGGTGGGTTAGGCCAACTCTCTTTAGATGACAACCAGTCCCTGGGGTTTTCTTGGGGGGCTTTTACAATTATTCTTCCAGGAAACTGGTGCACAGAGCACTATACACACATATGTCATATGATATTTTACTTGATGTGACGGGAGCCCGAGTGTGTCACCGAGAATTTGAATTCTCGGAGCCCATGCTGCTCAGCAGTAACATCAAAGAAACTGTAATTTCGAATTGAGCTGGGACATGAATCTGGCTTTCTATAAGGGGAGGATTGCTGGTTAATTATACCTACTTTGAAGAGCTTATCAAGTTTCAAGTGAAACATGGCAGTTTCTATCACCTTTTGGGGGTTCTCCTTATGTCTCCATGATCTAGCAAGAAAGTCCTAGAAATAGCTACCATGTGACAGAGATCCCGGATTTCGCCTCATCGCTGTGATAAGCCAACAAGTGCTGATGAGCTGGGCTGGCGTGCGAAGAGACCTGATCTTCTTTTTAAATATGTATACACAGAACCAGGGACCGAGAGCGAAGAATACTCAAGTCATCGCGGGCCCTGTGGTAGGCTTTTTTAACTGGGTCTGGCTGCGCAAGCCCGACAGGGCTGCGCTGAGCAGGGAGGGAAGAGCACTGTGACTACCCAAGAGACATTTGTTTTATGTGTACATCGTCCCAAAGCTCCAATTCCAATTTAAACAGCATCCATGGATTCTTTCCAGCCAGAGAAGTAAGGTGCTAAAGTTTTTTTTTTTTTTTACAAAAGAACAAGCTAATATATTTGCTTCACAATATTCCAGCAGAATTAAAGGGGGTGGGGTGGGTGGGTGGAGAGTAAAGGGAGAGATGAAGCAAGATAAAGAAGTGATCAATGTTTAAGCTGATTGACAGTACGTGGGGTTCACTATACGACTCTTTCTGCTTTTGTGTATGTTAAACATTTTCTGTAGTAATTTTTTTAATCCACAAAAGTACTAGGAATTTCCATGAAGTACAGCTCCTTAAACCCAGGCTTAAAAGGATGGTGTCAGTTACTGACACCTCTGCAAAGGGGCCGGCCTGCCAGCTCACCCCTCATCCTTCAGGTACTCTACCCTCCAGCCAACTGGGATGCCAACTGAGGTGTGGGTCACCTGACCTGGACTTTCCTGCCTCCTTGCCTTTGCCTGTGCTATTTCTCTCTGCCTGGATGCCCCCTTTCCTTCCACCCCCACTCCGACGATCAAAATCCAACCCATGTAAGGCCTAGATCAAAGGTATCCCCCTTTGTTAAGTCTCTAATTACCGCATATGGAAGTAATCTCTTCCTCCTTTGTACTCCAGAACTTTGCTGGTGCTCTCTTGGGGCACAGCTCACTGAGTGATGATAACAATCATGAGAACAAGAAGAATCATAATAATAGCAGCTAATGGGTACTGAATGTTACTATGTATCAGGCACTTTAAATATGTCATCACATTCAATCCTTACAATATCCTCAGAGGTTATTACCATTTATTAGCACATTTAACAGATGAAGAGCTGAAGCTCAGAGCGGTCCATGGGGTGACACAGAGATCCCATGTGATGTGATGGCAGTTGTGTCACCATAAATTTTAAGCCTCTGTGCCCACGATCCGTAAGTCATATGACCAGAGTGAGGAGATGTAAATTAAAGTCTAGCTGGGGCAAAATTCTAACTTTCAGAAAGACCCGAAATTCTGCGTTCCTGATACTCTAATTCTGTCTTTCTACTGAACTGTAAATTCCTTCAGGGAAGAGGCTCTTTTTGTATTTTGTGTGCCCCACAAGCACTGTCTGGTTTAGTGCCTTATACATAAAAGATGCTCAGTAACACCTTGCTAACCGAACATGGTATTACTACAGAGCAGTTCCGATGAAGGACTATGCCCGGTTCTTTTAATTTACCTATCTGACTGCCCAAGGAAATGAAATGGGCAAATCCGCCCACAGAGCTGCTGAAGCATGTCTCCTCCCCACCATCTCCGTTCAGAAGGCCACAAAACTAAAATAGTTTTCATCTTCTCTCTACACTGGCACTGTAAATGGCCAGAAAGAATTCTTCTCCAATGCTATTTTTATTTTGTCTTCCAGCTGTGGGCTCCCTCGCCCTCCCTCTGCAAGACCCTGATCCCTAACAGCCTCAGGAAAAACCAAAGGGAGTGGGACTTTATCTAGATAATGACCTTGGAATCTGGAGCTGAGGGAGACAGGCTGATTTCCTTTCCCACCCCCAAGTTTCCTTTCCCTTATTTCCCCTTTCAGACTTCTAACCCTGCGTTCTTTCCAACCAAATTACACTGCATCGTTGCTGCTCTTCTTTAACTATATTTTGACCTTCTTCTTGAATGCAGCGATGTTCTCTGGATTGGCCCTGAGAACATACGGGGAATAGGCTCAGTTGCCTTCAGTTCCTTCCCCAAAACCCTTTCAACATTCCTCTTCCAGCTACAGGTCTTCTCCTTCCAAGGACCCCGCTGATGCCCTGCTTCTGCAATGTCTTACTCCCAGCTGGCTTTCAAGAACTGAGAAGGTACTGGCTGATGAGAAGGTGTGAGCTCATAATATGATTAAAGTCATCCTGTCCAACTTCCACTATCAATATGAGCATTTTAATAGAGGAAATGAGGAGGCCCAACAGGCCCAAAATAATGAGGCAATAATGGTAAAGGGACCAGCAATGGAGTTGAAATTTGGGGCAAAGGTTAGTCACCATGGCTGGCTCTAAATCTTCCCTGTCTGGGCTCCCACATGTCATGTTGTTGTGGTGTTAATGTGAGGTGACTTTCCTACAGTTTCTTGTATTGAGAGTTATGTGCCTTGGTCATAAATTTAGATATGTCAGAAAAATACCCTGGTGTGTGTGGGTGTGTGTGTGTGCGCGCACATGTGTGTAAACACCTATCTATGAAGAGGTAGACGGGGTCACACTGAATTGTGACATATCATACAACATACATAGTAATCAAGCTTTATCTAATGTCATTCATCTTGACAGCCTTGCATTTTCAAAATTAATAAAGAGCATAAGGGAGCTGCTGCACAATCACCGACCGTGGAATCTTGGCCACCGAACTACAGAGTCATCTGTGTTGTGCATTAAGTGTGAAGGCACACATCACAGTTTGGGATTTAAATGGAAAAATCAATACCCTACAGGAAATCTACAGTTGCATAGCAGGTTTTTCTATCAGCCAATGCTTTCTTTGTTCAGTGCCTTCTGATGACAAATACTTGTGTATTCCAGGCATCGATTTTACTTTGCTTTTGTTTAAGCTCCTTAATATTCCTACCTCTTCCGAGAAGCAGAGGCTGGGGGTGTGGGGGGAAGACAGAGACAATCAATGGTCAATAACAGAGTCCGAGGCTACCTGGCCAGGGCACCTTCTGTCAGCACCTGTGGCCCAGGGGGTTAGCCTTCCAGCCATGAGCTCCTCATCGCCTAGGATGTGACCTGGAAAGTGACCTGTGCCCTCCATGCTTTCTTCCAAGAGCCACTGGTCCCCTCCCCCCAGGGCCCCCACCCCCAGGGCTCCCTCACTGCTCTTGCTGCCGTGAACTACGTAAGATGGCAGAACCGCCCCTAAGCTAAGAAAGCAGTCTGGAGAGAGCGTGCAATCTTTTCTCATGGATTCCTTAAAAATCTGCTCCAAGCTGCACTAAGAAAACTCCAAGGACTTCCCATTTCTCTCTCAATAATGAACAGGTCTCTTTCACAGACAAGCAGAACTTCTCAGGGCTTCGTAACCAGCCAAGCACCACTGCTGTTCTTGCAGCTGAAAAAAATTAAGTTTCTGCTTGAAGAAATAAGCTCACATTTTTTCTCTTTATTCTCCTTTTTCTTTTATCGTTTGCTGACCAAAAATAAAACGTTTCTAACAGTGGCTTAGAAGAACTAAATTTGTACCAATCTTTCAAAACTACTGCCAACACAATTTGGTGTTTAAACACAGCAAGGACTAAATATATATTTTCTCTAAAGATAGCTGGAGAAGACGTTCAATATATGGTTTATTTCCTCTAGTAGAAACTGACCACAGCCAAGACTCAAGCACATTCATTTTTCTAGTAAATAGAAAAAATAAAATATTGCATATTATGTTTAACAATTTCTCCAAAAAGTAGTAAGCAACTCCCCAAAGCATTTTGATACAAAAACAAAGCCCAAATGGCCCCTCTGGTCTTCTGCCGGATAACCATAGTTATGGGGTGAAACGTTAGAACAGAACCAAATGAAAAGGGTTTCTCCCCAGGAGGCAATGCTCACAGACCTGGAAGCTTAGGAGCCCTGAGATAAAAACGTAAGGTGAGTTACATTTTCAGGGGAAAAAACTGCATCTCCGAGCCAGGAACGGCCTGCGGATTGGCTGGTCACGGACTCCACACCCAGAAGGAGTGGAGCTGTTGCAACCACGCAGGCAGTGGAGCTACGAGGGCAGGCTCCTGCTGTCCACCAGCATCTAACTGCGCAGCTAGAATGAGTAAAAAATGTATTTTTCTCCCTTCTTTGGACACTTTGTTTTTAATGAATACTTCATATCAGAGCTAAGTCCAAACACCGGTGCATGTGGGATTTCCTAACGCTGAGACCTGGCAGGGCTGCTCGGTCTTCCGCCAAAAACTAAACAGAAATGAGACTACCTCAAAACGTTAACAACCAAGCATCCTCATTCTCTTTCAGTGTTCGCATTTAGTTGGAGCAAACGTTTTTGCTTTAATGCAACTGAAAAGAAAAGAACATTTAGGGACAACATAGCTAGATCCCTCATAAAGCTTCATTTTCCAAAGCACTGTTTGAATCTCTAAATACATGACAATTCATTCTCTGTTTACTTTAGGTAAACAGAAAATGCATTGCGGAGCACTCATTTTCAAAAGCTAATCAAGAACATTAGGTCCCAGCAGATTCATTTAATAGAAATATAATAGGCATTCCTGCTTGCTTTTCATCTTGTCTCGCTGTAAATGCTAAAATGAACAGCAAATTAACCCTGCGCTGGAACAGAGTCCCTGTCACAGCTGATACCCTCCCTCTCACGACTTGTAAACATCCCCGCATCCTGTCGCTGCTTTGACTTCTCCTTAGGAGAGACGCAAGTGCCTGATTGAGTTTGGCAAGACAGCGTAGGAATACTTGAATTCTAAAGGGAGTACTGCGTGTCAGCTCTGCTATCTTTCCTAGCAGAACAAAACATTACCATGTTGTGTCCTAAAACAGTGCACAATTAGGAGGGTGGGGGCGGGATTGTTTTTTTTTTTTCCAAGCTACACGTATCAACTGTATTTCTCTGTATTTTTAACTTTATTAGCCATTCTCCAAGTGGCTGCTTATAAACTACTATACAAAACAAGCTAATCAAGACAGGCCATCCAAGCTCTATAATCAGATATAAAAGATTTGCAAACAATTTGAGATCTTATCATTAATATTCAGTGATACCAGAATTAGCATTTAGAACTCTATACAGATAAACTATAATACTTCATAAATTATGTAATAATGAACAAACCCTTTCAAAAACTCTTTTCACTGTGCTAAAGTAACATTCTAGACTTGTTGTAAGTATATTATTCTTACAAGTAGTTCGCAGTTATTCTTGAAGGCAAGCCTTGGAGTTTCCTTAGCATAGTGCTGCTGGGGGAAATTTTCAGCATGTCCATCTTCATCTCTAGCCTGAAGGGAAATATAATGGCCTATTTAGGGACTTACAAATAATGGAAGAAAAAAAAAGCTAAAAGCATAACAGCTCAGATCATTAAACAAACGGGAATCCAGAAATAACAACATTATTAAGAAGTTTGTTTAAATACGCAGTACGCCTTTTAGATATCAAAATTTGGGATTTATTTTTCTTTACATAGTTTAGTTTGACCATGCAAATTCATTGTGGTGTAATATTTAACGTCTTAAATATTCAGCAAACCAAAATAAAATAACTTTTGTTGGAAATTACCACCACTTTAGTCTTCCAGCCACTTTGGTTGTACATTTAGGATTCTATGACATACATACGTGTTTAAACTTTTTGGCATGCTTAAGCAGTTTCTAGATAATGCACTGTTTAAAAATTCTAATAGCAAGGCCATAAGAAAAGCAATTTGCATAGTTATATTTTGCATTGTAATACTATCAGAGATCAGCTGATTCCCCTCGATTTTAAAATAAAAATGTGAAAGGAGCAATAGTCTAGTAAGAACAGTGATTCTTCAATGAAATGCAGTAAGGAAAAAATAGATTTAATTAAGAAGCTGCATTAAAAGTTACTGGTTGTTTTGATCTACACTGTTAATTAAGAAAACTGAAATTTAAATGGAGACATTAACAGAACCCAACGGCAATACCGCTTGCATATAGTCTTCTCTCATCTCCACGGGTGTCGGGTGTGGAGTTGGAGAGAAGGAGAGGTAGGTGAAAGGAGGCGTGTCTGCAGCGCACTCATTAAATCATTCATTTGGGCGACACTTGCACTCCGCTCTGCTCTCATCTCATCTCAGCCCTCACTGCACTCTCCTTCCTGGCCTCCTGAAATTCACAGCTGAGCTGTCTCCCTCGCATATGGCTTGCATGTAATTATGCATATTCCATTTTGCACTGCATTAAAATGATGAGCTCCTGGCTCCCTGCCAGCTGATTTTAAAAAGCCTGAGTGAAGTAGGAAAAAGGAGAGAAACACAGGGAGAGCCGCACAGGAAGCAGCAGGTAGTTCTGTCTGCTGTCTCTTTAGATAAAATGTATGTCTGGCACCCAGGGAACAGCTGAGAACTACCTGTTGTGATGTATGGATCGAGGCGGAGGACACAATGAGCACGCGCGTCGGTGGCACAGCGATGACAGCGCTGATGTATTGTTTCTCCTCTAATGGGGTGAGATCTGCCCGCTGACAAGCATCACTCAGAGCTCCTCGGCCGGACTGGGGATTGTCATGTTAGAGAGGGATCCATGTTGGGCATATTCTAGAACGTACAGCTTGTTTTTAATAAAGGCTTCTGCTACTTACTGCAGGGAGGGAACTGGATTCAATTTGGAAGTGGAATGTCACAGGCAGTCATATTTGGGTTTCAAGAAGTTGGTGGGAGGGGAGAAGAGATTGCTTTGTTTTGGTCTTTGAGATTTATCAATATCTCTGGGATTTAGCGTGTTTTTTTTTTTTTACTGTACCCTCTACCACCACCAAATCAGTGTAAAACAAAAACACAGTTGTAAGATTGGACTATGTGTGACAGAAAAGAGTGTAAGCGTTGTTCGTGTCCAGTGGTTGTCTAGGCATTGAAGGCAGTGATGTTTCTTCTCACTGCATCTGTCCTAGTCTGCAGCCCCACTGGGGTCTCAGTTAGTCTAGTCTTGCGTGGACCTGTTTTAAAGTGGAGTGTACAAATAAAAGGGCAGCTGAGAAGGCAGTGAGATGCCAATGGGCAGGGGTGATGGTAGACTCTTCGTAACGATCCTAAGCCACTCTGTGAGGTATAGGTCTTTCGAAGGCTGGGACAGTACCTACTTTATCTCTCTGCCTCTGCCATTCCCAAGGGCCTTATTTTTAGTTGGTACTTAACGAACATTTAAGTGATGGAAAAAAAAACATAAAAGGATTGTAACTAGACCCTACCATAAACAACTCTGTAGAAAATGCCACCTCGAAATATGCTAAACTTGGTGGGAGGTTTATTATATTCCTGATGCACTATGATACATATGCTTGAAAACACACTCTGCATATAGTTTACAAGGGCTACTATTTACATATGTATGTCTATATTCAATATATATGTATCTTGTGTATAAATATTCATAAGGTGGAATATGTTTATTATGCATGTACTATCTACACACATTCATACACACCAGATGCCTGGGGATATTTTCAACATTAGTGGAAAAATACATTCATTCCATTTACATGTAAGGTGCTCACAGTGCTTTTTATGTTTTTAAAGGACAAAACAAGTCTACGACTTGAATGTGCTTCCTCAAACAGGCTACAGATTTCATATAAAGCCTCATAACTTATGCGGCTAAATAAAGCAGCAGTGTGAGAGAAACCAGAGGGGAACTGGGGTGAATGCAAGTGGAGAGAGAAAGTCAGAAACTTGACTCTTTCCTGAGGCATATGTTAGCCTCTGCAGCAAACTCCCATGGCCCTGGGCACGGTCCACCTCTGACAATCACCCTGATTCCAGAGTGGAAGGAACTCCACCCTCCAACCATTTGCTGCGTTTCGGCCACCTGCCTGGGAGGCGATCCCCCTCCCCTGTGGGTGCGCACACACGCACTCACGCACCTGTCACCAAAGCGATCCCCTTTGCATTCTGAAGTTTTTTAAGGAAACATTTTCAATTATTCTTACCAGACTAAATTAAAAGAATTGCATTCATCTAAGGCAGTAGTTCTTTATTCTGGCTGCATTTTAGAATCATCTCGGGTGATTTTTTTTCTAACACATTGGTGCCTGACCTCCCTTCTCCCTCACCTTCCCAAGATCCTGATTTAATTGGTCCAGGGTGAGGCTTGAAAATGAATGGGGGTTTTTTGTTTTGTTTTGTTTTGTTTTGTTTTGTTTTGTTTTGTTTTTTAAAAAGCTCTCAGGTGATCATAACGTTCAGGTAGTGCTGAGAACCACTGATCTAGGAAGCCTGCCTACTGGTACCAAGAGGAGGCTCCTGGCAGAGCTGGCAGAACAGGCTCTAACCACATCCCCGGAATGAACTGCAGCGGTGGGAGGACAAAGGCTCCGGCCCCTGGGGTGGATCTCACCCTAAAGATTCAAGAGAGTACTTGACTGGCTACTTGTGGGCAAAAAATTCTCTCCATTTCCTTTTCAGTTTCTGATGTATTAAATAATCTTCGAAGAACTACTAGACACTTCTTAAAAGGCCTTCCTAAACCTCTCTAACCAAGTCGAATACCTCCACTCTGCCCTCTCTCCGACCACACCCAGCTGCACCCTTCCACTGGCTGGCGTGACATCTGCCTCCTCCGCCAGACTAGGAGCTTCCTGGGGCAGGATGGTGTCTGGGGCTGGGCCACCTCCTGATGCACGGCAAGTGCTCTGCAGGCAGGGGCTCCATTATCATCCCACAGCAGCTTGGCCACAGTGTTAGACAAAATCCACACACTCCCTTACCCTACGTGTCCATTCACTTTAGAACATTTTATAACCTGATACACTGAAGCTAGTGTATCAGGTTATAAAATTCCACATCTGCCCAATTTGGGGAGGCAGACAATAGCATATCAAGGTGTGGGCAGGACAGAAGGAGCTGACAACCTCTGCAGGGAGGAGTGTTTGAACCCTAAAGATGTTCAGGATCACTGGTCGTGGTAATAATATAAAGCAGACCGACGTTCAACTGGTTTTATTATTGTTCTTAAACTCTCAACAGACACTGCTTCTCTAATTGCCCATCTCAGGCCAACCACCCCACTGCCAGCTCTTGGTACCCACAGGGGCCCAGAGACCTGTGTTGATGTCTGACTTTGTTCTGGAATGACCAGTTCTGACAGAAGGAATGTCAAGACACATCATAATGAACTAACTCTCTCCATGTGTCTTATTCTTAACAGCTTTATTCTGACTGATACATTAGACATTTAGGACAACCATGGGAAAAAGCAAATGGGAAACTACCGTTTTGCATTTGACTACAAATGTGATTGTTGGACCAAAGGTGCCTTTGTGATCTTACTTCTGTCATAAAATAGAAGTAAAAAATAAAATCTTTCAATTAAATTGCAAGGGCCTTTCCCTGTCTTGCTGATAGTCATGTGTCCATTCTCACGGCGTGCCTGGCATTTGAATAACATTAGATTATGTGGGAAACTTAGACTGATTGTCTCTCTACTTTAAAAATCTCTGGCTTAACCAGACTTTGTGTTCACCTCTCTTTCCCTACAAATCATCACTAATCCACTTTTCTTTTTTTATTCTTACCTACACCAAACTTACATACAGCGAGATCAATATTCTTCTCTGGGAGACTCTTAGAAAATGTGGAATCTTCTAATGATGGCTCCACTGACCTACCCAGGAAAAGTGAGTTGTTTCTGACCCAGTGAAAGAGGCTACCACTGCCGCCATTTAAATACAAAGGTAGTTATGTTCATAGTTAACGCCTCCCTGCAATGAATGGGAGTCGAGCCCTCTGTGTCACTGCGATTCCAGGATTTCTTTTGGAAACAAGAAGAGGTTCTGCCTGGAACCAGAGCTGGGGAGAGCTCTGCAGAGCTTCCGGACTTAGCTCTCCAAGGCTGCAGCAGATGCAGCACATGCCAGCTCACACATGCGGTGTCGTTACCAGACTCGGGAACGTCCAAATAGTGCATCTCAACATTGTAGGAATAAGTTTAGCGATGACTAGTTGTAGGGAAAATATTATATTTTATAAATAATTTTTGAACCGAAAGTAATAGGATTTCTTCTCCAAATTTCAAGATAAAAGCAGAAGACACTGCTTCCAAAAACTCTTAGCAATTCATTTTACCACGTCCCATTTCTGGTCTGTCCTTCCTCTGTCAAATGCCTGCGCCATTCTCTCAAGGAAGCACAGAGAGGACTAAATGGCAGCTGTCAGGTGCAGCCTTTCGGTGTGTGGTGAACTTGACGTGAGGTCAGCCCACTTTCTCCGCCCCTCAGTGAAGTTCCCTGGGCTGCAGTCACACACCCTACAGAGTAGATCCCGTGTCTGCTTGAGTTACTGCCCAGTCATTCTCATCTTCGCAACCCAACTCCTCAGGACTAAGGTCCCAGTTCACTTCAACTGAGTTCCTGTCCTTCACCTCAATTTCTCAGGGTAAAACCAGATTCCGCCTCTCTTCCCCACTTCTGGCAGAGTCTTATTCGCCCTCTAAGCCTTAGGTCAGACTGCAGCTCCTCTAGGAAGCCATTCAAGACCTCTCCCTCCTGGTCCTACCCTGGGCTCTGTGCCCTCTGTCCTCGTCTATATCCACTCCATCCATTGCACTGTATCGTGACCT
Organism: Artibeus jamaicensis; assembly: GCF_021234435.1. Taxonomy (NCBI): domain Eukaryota; kingdom Metazoa; phylum Chordata; class Mammalia; order Chiroptera; family Phyllostomidae; genus Artibeus; species Artibeus jamaicensis. The sequence goes on from NW_026521812.1 coordinate 23,698,255, forward strand.
TCTAGGTCCACCTTCCCCATCAGTCTGTGAGTGCAGAAACTGTGTTCTATTCAGCTGTAAATCTCTGGAGCCTCCTCTAGTTCCTTTCAAAGTGTAAAGGCTCCATTAAATGGTGAGGGAATGAATGAATGGGTTCCTATCCTTTAACCCTAGCAACTGGACCTTCTGGCTTGCACTCCAGTCCCAAAGGTACGTGCTCTGCCCCTGAACCGTAGGAGTTGTCTCCATATGGGAGTCTTAGCAGGCCTCTGCCAGAGCTGTCTAATCACACCTGCCTCACACCTGGACCTTCGCTGCGCTTCTGCCCAACACCTGTCCTTCCCACTTGGCTAGACAAAAGGGTCTTAGCCTCATTGCCGACCTTGTACTCAATAATTGGCCAATGACCCTTTTGTCCCAAATATTTCTCTCCTCTGCCTTCCACTTAAACTGACATTGGCTAACAAAGGTTAGTCTAACTTTTGGTTATGGTCTCATCTCTGAAAATCCATTCCCAGATGAACAAACCTGGTGCCTTGCTCCCCGCATGTCATCTAGTTATAGTGCCCAGGTCAGTCTGGGTCAGTCTTTTTCCTGGACAGAGGACTCCCACCTGGTATCGGGCTCCCTATTCTGGAGATACCCCAAGCACCCCGAAACACGAACCTGTGGACCCAGGCATCCGCTCAATTCACGTTACTACTAATCTTAGTGCCAGGATCCCTTGTTCACCCTTCCATTAGCCCCTCACAGAAGACTGACTATGGACTCTGGCAGTGGTGCTGTTTTACTCTGTTCTTTCAACAGAGTGTATCTGAACGTCCATTTTGCATGTGGGCAAGGGGAAGCTGTTTTCCCAGGGCCGTTCTTCATTCATCCTCCTCAACTAGCAGGCGAGGGGCTCTCCCTGCCTCTTCAGGCTGCTCCGACAGCTCACACCTGCCTGGCGGATGAGACGGACTGAGCGGCTGCCGCTGTTTTTTTCTCCCCCTGGAAACCTTTATATATATGTACACACACATACACACACGTCATAAATTTTTAATATCCAATTTGGAATCTTCAAAGAATAACAGTAACAAATATGCAACGTGAAGATAATGGGAATCGAGTCATGTTTATGGCTTCCATGAGCATCTCCTTAAATGATGTCGGGTCAGAGGCACGGAGCGCTGCGAGCAGGGGAGGCTCCAGGCTGATCTGACGGCTGATTCATGGCTGCCCTTACTCAGGGGCCCAAATGCACTGCGTGACAGTTACAGCAACGGATTCCACATTGGCCTGAAATACGGCTACCTCGCAAACTAAAATACATCATGCTCATCCCAGCACACTCCAGCTGTGTCTGGAATAATCAGAGCAGTTGCTGAGTAGTTCTGAAAAATTCTTGTTTTTGCTTTTCATTTTTTCTAATCTATTTTTCCTTTATTAGACTGGCGACCCTTACAGATTTATCTTGCACTGCTCTTTGTCAGGTCAACCTGAGGATCTTTGTTTGGAAAGAACTGTTTTTTCAAAGGGTCCGCAGGTAAGGTCTGGCAGCTGGAGCACACAGCCCAGTTCTTTCTCTGCTCTTCTCTGCTCAAGCCACACACACAGCCATCCCATGCCGGGCAGCTTCTGATTATTGCAGGACCCTTGATCCACTGTGGATTATCCAGGCTACTCGGCTGCTCCCCCTCCCCCACCTCCTGCCTCCGCCCACCGCTTGCCTTTTAGTTTTTTTACTACTCATTTGCATCTATTACCCAGGGACCCGTGAGGGGAAACAAAAGGCAGGGAAACACAGATGATTCCACTTTGCCACTGGTTGGCGCCTGTAAAATGCTCAAATAATTGGCCTAATCTAGGCATTTCAGGTGGTCCTTTTATTCCTGTTCTGTGAAATCACGAGGCAGAAGGGACCGGATTCGTGTCTTTATGTACAGACCTCCTGATGGACCTGAGAAATGAGACATAGTATGAAACAGGCAAAAGATGCAGGGGACTCCTGGGCCCCATCGGTGAGGCCAGGAAAGGGTCTGGGCACCGTGGAGGAGATTTCATATCCACAGGAAGTCTCCCCGGAAAAACCTGCCCTCAAATGGGATTAGGAAACAGCAGAACCAGATGAAAATACTGCTCTGGATACAATCAGGAATTCGTAGCAACGGCTAACATTCCTACAGCTCGTAGGTACACACCAGACACCGCTCAAAATGCTTTGCATGTGTTAGCCCATTTGACATACACACCCATATATACACCATGCAAAAACAAAACCTTATGAGGTAGGTACTAGCCTCCACTTTTATATGAGGAAATCGGAGCACAGAGGAGAGGTTATGGAGTTTACACAAAGTCACATAGGTAACGCGCGGCAGAACCAGGATTCAAACCCCGGTAGTCTGCGTCCAGAGTCCCCACTCCACACCTGGGTGACCTACTACCTCCCTGCTAGCAGTAAGAAAAATAAGTGAAATAAAGTAAAATAAATATGGAATAACTTAAAAACACTGATGTCATTTGTTTAAAAATGCATGTTATTAATTAAGGAAGTTTTTCATAATTCTTTGGTTTCAGAATTTTAAGATTTAGGAAAGTTAAGAGGGTGTCTGTAATGAACACAACTTAAGGGGTTGGTGCGGTCTGCAAAGGGCCTAGGAAAAGAGAGGCCAGGGCAGGCCTAGGTCAGCAGGCCTCTGGCGCAGCCTAAGGGAGATGGTACTTCAAAATTCATAAAATTAACTCATAAAGCAAACCAACTTCTTTGGCCTGATTCTTATTAAATTACCCTGCGATCATTGATTATATACATAACAAAGCTCATCAATTCCAGAAGGACCTGTCTCACAGAGCTCATTCAACTCTTCAGATCCTTTATCACAATTTCCTCTGTGAATTTCTAAAAGTATTATCAATAGTATCATATTATTTTTATTGACCCTACAGATGATGCTGTACAGGCTATAAAGGACATTTGTGTGTCTAATATCATTTGGTTCTGGAACTCCAGTATATAAATGCAGACGAGTTAATGAGGCAGCCAATCAAAGCAGTGGAGACCCTGAGGCAAACTGGTCGGAGCCCGTGGGCTTGCCTAGCTGAGGATCAGGCCTGTGCAGCGGTGATTTTTTAAGAGTCAGGGTGTGGGGACCCAAAGCCAGTTCCCCAGACTCTGCTCAATACCACAACACCCTCCACTACCAGGAATAACTGAGACAGAGCAACAGTGACGCAGCCCTGGTCAGGTCCATGGTCCATTAACTCAGTGGGTGAGAAGATGATGTAAGAGGCTTGGGTCATGGTCCTCCTGGGAAAGTCCTCCTTGCTCTGTGTCCCAGTCACTCTTCATCATGACCTGTCACATCATACACATACAGGTCTTGGCAAAGGGGAGATGGTCCCCGGAAAACAGGTGAGAGGATGTGGATGAACCTGTGCACATGTCGCCCTGCTCACAGAAGAAATAACTCGAAGGGTGTGCCCCAGGGGTGATGGGCATGGATGCGTGTGAGTCACAGATTAAAAGGCCATGATGTCACAACTGTTATCTGTAATAAAGGTTCGCCACTCCACCCAATCTAACTTTTCTTTCTCCCACCAGCAACTACGGCTGTGTCATACACACAGTCTGAATACAACAGGGTTGCCTACATCCTCTCTGGCTGGATCATATGCTAAGCCTCTGACCCCCTCCCGCCATTCCCTAGGTGCCCATCAACCTGCAAAGCAGGCTTGTAGATGCCTCACCGTGCTCTCAGTAATCACCCTGCACGCTTGTAACTGGCTCCCCACCTGTTCTGGCTTGAGCCCTCTTCCATACCACTCCCAGCTCTGAATCCTCACCCTTGACTCTTGCCCTGCCTTGGGCCCTTGGATCTGTACACTTGGCCTAACTGGAGCTTACTGTCCCTCATTGACATAGCCTTGGACTGGCCACTCTGGTCCTCCACTCTGGACACCACAGGAGGGTCACTGCTCTGGCCTGGAACAGTTTCATAATCAACATCCTATAATGGTGCCCCATATACAATTTATCTTAAAGATAGATTTCTTTTGTAAGGAACAGAAGTGAGAATTATGCAATGTTTGTAAAGATCTAAATTGGCCTGAACATGCAGAAGAAAGACCAGGATCAGGAGTGCTGTTACTGTGCACTCTCCGCACAGGTGTCCTGACCAGCATGGAGTGATGCTGTGATTTATGCCAGTGGAAGTGATACAGAGAGATCAGATCAGATCACTGGAGACTAGTAGGGTGGGGTCATGGGAGGAGGCGACGGTAAACAGCCTAGGATGGGATTGGCTGAGAAGCTGAGTGCCTCCAGAGCACATGGAATTATGGGCAAGGAGATCTGAAATATAAGAAGGGGCTCTACTGCAGCTGCCTATATTTCCCAACGGATAGTATTTTTGAATGGGAAGGAACTCCAGGCACAGCCTAGGATCGGGCTGGCCTGGCAGAGGGTGGCAGGTGGATGTTCTAGAAGGGACAACCTCTGAGGCAGAAACCTGCCATTCTTTCAAAATTGTGTAGCTTTTGTATTTTATGCTGTTTTGGGTTGTAAAGCAACCCTACAGAAGCGAGATCATTAAACACTAACGGGGAATGATCAAACTCAGGTGTTAAAGGGTTTAGCCTTCATTGATAGGCTTAAGTGATTCAAGTTATAACTAAAGAGTTAAAGTGTTTAGCCTTGGTTGATTTGCTAAAGTGACTAATGCTTGTGAGAATCTGTTATTACAAAATTGTGCTGCTTTTGAATAAAGACTCCTTTCCTTTATCCCCAAACCTCTGCCTCCGGAATTTTGCCTGGAGGGCGGTGGTGGGCAGTGGGACCAACTGCTGTGAACAGAGGCAGGCAGAGGGAAAGGCAGGGAGACGCACTCATCCACTCTGCTCCTGGGTCTCTCAGAGGGCGCAGTGGGCATTCGACTCTGACAGGACGGTCTCCCTGACCACTTCGATTAGGATCCCAGTGCGCCCAACCTGTTAACAGAGACTTCAGGGAATAAAGTCTAAATTGCCTTGTTTCCAAACCCAGGCCTCTCTGAGGAGCCAAATGCAAAGGTAGCAGCAAAGGGGTGTTAGAAATAACAACCTCTGCTCAAACGACCCTCTCTGGAGTCTTAATTTTAAATCACAGCCATTCTGCAGATAATGAATGGAGGTAATAAAAGGTGGGACTGTGCTATGATCAAATCAGGGATAATCGTTTGAGCAGAATTGGGTGTGGGGGGAAGGGTCTGCCGAAGCCAACAGCTGAGTGTCGGGTTAAGGTCCAGTTTTAGATGACAACTTCATCTAAAAGTTGCTCCTCTGTCACATTATTGTCATTATTATTATTATATGTTCAGGAGGTATACAGGGGTAGGCAAAGGTAGGCTGACAGTTGTTTGTAATAAATAATACAATAATCAGTAAATGATAATACAAGCATAAACTGTTTTGCATACTCACAACTGTAAACCTCCTTTTGCCCACCCCCTGTATTTTGGAATTGAGGCCCTGTATTTTGGAACTGAAACCCTGTATTTTGGAAATAACAAAACACAAAAAGCGACCGGAGTTTCCATATCATCTCCCTTTCCAGTATAATTGGCAGCAAGAAGATGTGGTTCTTCCCTGTGCAGTGAGCAGGAGCACCGCCCCTCCCGTCCGCTCCATTCTCTCCCTCGTCCAGTCTTCCTCGACACCATTTCCGAACTACTCCAGTTCCTCGGCACCCTGCCACCTTGCCTGCCTCGTGTAGTTCTGGATGTGAGATAACTGGGAGCCATGTTGGAAGAAGGTTTTCAGACCACAGACTGGACTGAGTGGAGAGACTATCACTACTTCCAGAAACTTCCAACTCAGTGACGGCTTCACAGAGCTGTCACCATGAAGAAAGAAAACTCAATATAGAAATCCCTTGACGGTAACATTGCGATTAAAGTTTGTGCTATGCCAGACACTGTGCTAGGCATTTTGCAGACTCCGGCTCATTAAAGTTCCCCAAATCCTTATGGGCCTCTATTGCCATTACCACCTCCATTTTGCCAGCAAGGAATCTGAAGTGTAGAGAAGTTAAGTAACTTGTCCAAGGCTAAACAGCTTAAAATGGCAAAGCTGGGCTCTGAACGCAGGTGTCGAGACACCGGGCACAGGCTCAGCCCCCACACCACATTGGCTCTTCCCCCTCAGCATGGTCAGCAGAGGAAGCTTGGCTGACAACGAGCAACAGAAACTGTAGATAGTACGAGAAGACAGAAAAGTCATGGCTCGTGGTCCCATGGGTCCTTGCAGGAGAGAAGGAAACCTAGCCGCTGGTCTCCCCTCTTCACAGTGAAGCACTAATACCCAACGCAACTCCAGTGGCAGTGAGCACCTCCCTGAGGGCAAAGGTCAGTCTACTGGGACAAAGGCAACAGTGGCAACAAGAATACAGGGAAAGCTGATCAGATCCAAACCCTAAGCCGGGAGATGGAAGGCAATGGTCTTTCCAAGTACTGTGCACTGGAGGTATGGGGCAGAGAAGGGGGAAGGACAGGAGGAGAGGGAGGGTGGGCGGTACACAAGGGGGCAGTGCACAAGGAGAGTGTGCTGGGGGGGCCCTGACACAGGGGAAACTCTGTATGGAGCTGGGGAAGGAAGCATCTCTGAGACTGACGGACTCCTCACCAGGGAGCCTGCTCATCTTGAAATCTCTCTTATACTTCAGTTTCATCTGCACATCCTACAAATGAAAAATGACGAGATTTCAAGGTGAGAGCAAGAGCCTGGATGTCTTCTGCAGTATCAAGATAAACTGAGACATGTTTTCAAGAACAAAGGATTCTAAATTCACAGAACTCCTCTTGTGGTTCTCGCCTAATTATAGGGCAGAAAACTCTTATGGTTTGATGTGGAAAATAGTAAAAGGGGGAGTAAGAATGATCACTTAATAAGCATTACTAATATTAGCCTTCCCTTATTTACAAAAACAACCAGTGTTTACATGCAGTCTAGTGTGATTAAAAAAATTTCATTCATTTCTTTGCCTTAAGGAATGACAGAACTTTGCCTTTGAATTATAAAAATATTTTGCCCACTTCCATAAATTGTAGGTTGCACTACTCTATATGTTTACCAAACCACTATACGTGCAATGATGTGCAATGACAAGGGCACTTATATGACATTTTCCTTAGATCTCATTCATTCATTTATTCATTCATCATTTATTGAGCATCTACTGCGTGCCCGACAATTGTAGGCAATCAAAAACTAGCATCTAAAATGAATGGCATTCGGCTCACAAGTTCAACACATTTTAATTTTTTAAGTTCCGTGATAACAATAGAGCAAATGATCCCTTGCCAACATCTAACCATACACAATTTGGAGCATCAAATATCATACCCTACTTAAAATTTAAAGTTTAAATAATTATAATTTTAAAAGATAAATAAAAGTAAACCACAAAAGGCAAGACACAGAAAATATTCTTGTAAGCAAAGAATTTGCCCTGGCTGGTGTGACTCAGTGGATTGAGTACGGGCTGAGAACCTAGGGGTCACCAATTGGATTACCAGTTGGGGTGCATGCCTGGGTTGTGAGCCAGGTCCCCAGCTGGGGGCATGCAAGAGGCAACCAATCAATGTAGCTCTTGCCCACATCAATGTTTCTTTCCCTCTTTGTCTCCCTTCTTTCCCCTCTCTCTAAAAATAAATAACTAAAATCTTAAAAGAAATAATTATGAGAAAGTAAAAAGCAAGTGAGAGCAAATTCTCAAAGGCCAAGAACCCCATGTGCCATTTGGCTAAGAATATTAGTAGAGAAAGGGGTGAGGAGGGCCGTTTGGTGCCAATACTGAGCTGAGTTTGATTTCTGGTGCCCCAGTAAAAGGGGAGCTGGGGGAGAGAATGCACAACATCCAGCTCAGAAATTCGCTGAAAGGATTAAATGAGATAATCCATCAAGTCCCATACAATGCCCCCGACAGAGTAAGTACTCAATATTTACATTTCACAAACTTACTTTTTCTTTCTTTCCCTGGAGAGAAAAACAATGCTGACAGGAAGTCAATAGAGACCCACTATCTCTCCTCATCATTACGGTCTTGATTAAAATTGGGTTGTGTGCAACTATAGAGCATGCTCATCACCCAGAGAAAGGCAAATGCCCATCAGAAGACACTGATGAAGGCTTGAGGATTTTCAGAAATGCAGAAACATACCCACTAATCAGGATCCTGACTCTACACAGCCACATCAATACTTAATGACCACTTCTATCTCTCTTTGGCCATCTACTACCTATTTTACTCTCTGCAAATAAGGCATCGCTTTGTTTCCTTTTTATCTCTTCATCTCTCCCTATGTTTCATGAGTGACATCTCTGTCACGAAACCGTCCACACTCGCTGAGCTGCTCCCCCTATGTTAAACAGCCCAGCATTGGTGGAGACTGCCTGCTCCGTGTTAGATTCTGTGGCCCACCCCACACTTCTGCCACACACAGTTGTCCCTCAGCACCCACGGGGGACTGGCTCCAAAACACCCTGTAGACACAAAACCTGCAGATGCTCCAGTCCCCTACATAAAATGGTATTGTATTGACATACAAACTCTGCACATTCTCCCGTACACTTTAAATCAGCAGTCCCCAATCTTTTTGGCTGGTCTAGGGACCCGTTGCATGGAAGACAATTTTTCCACGGACTGGTACCAGTCTGTGGCCTGGGGATTAGAGCCTGCTTTAAATTATCTCTAGATTATTTATAATACCTAATACAATGTAAATGTTATATAAATAGTTGTTATACTGTATTGTTTAAGCAATGACAAGAAAAAAGTCGGGACACATTCAGTACAGATGTAACCAGTCATAGGCTAGGCCTAAATATACAGTACAAATTAACAACTACAGAACTTTTATCCTCCCGGTTTTCCATTCTTGGTTGAATTCTCCGATATGCAAAGCATGGACATGGAGGGCCTACCGTAACTTGGCCAAGGTTTTATGGTTGATTTCCTTCATTACCACTCATATCACCTCCCTTTACTCTTTATTTCCAGCTACCAACTTCACTGGGTATCGGCTTTGTTTCTTGTGCAGTAGCAGAGGACGCCTGTATCATTTGCTGATTTCAGCGCTCAGCAAGGCCTAGGCACACACGAATTGTAACCCCACACTCCTTCCGAGCCGAATGGCAGAACCGGACAGGTGCAGACAAGACAAAGGAGAGGGAGTTTCTGAACAGTCCAATACTTGGTTCACCATTTTCAGCAAATGTGCAAATGAGTTATGTTTTTTATTCAAAAGGCTAGGGCTTTTAAAAAACAACTAAATGTTGTAGCATCTATTAGGTCCTTATTATAGAACACAGCTCAAAACTATTGCCTTTGAGGGTTTTTTTAAAGTGTGTTCATCCCCATGTTTCTGACACATCACGTCTCCTTCACAGACCTTAGAATTCAGTTACCTGACAATCTCTTCTCCATAAATGAGAATCCCTCCTTCAGTCACCTGTGCACACACAGACAGCTTTCTTTTACTTTATAGGCTTATTTCATCTTAAATTGTGCTCTTTGCATGAAACGGCCTCATCTCTATTTCCTCTTTCCCACACTTGCTCTGCCACAGGAAGCTGCTCCACAGGTACCACACAGTTTATGCTCATTTGTTTCTTCATGTCATGTCCTGCCCACCTGTGCTCTAGGATCTGATGTCTACGAAGATATAATCAAAATAAATTGTATTAGCTTAGATTAGCATCTGTGGCAGCAATTCCTATAAATGATACAGACAAGGCCATAGTTATAATGTCTGTCTTGTTTCGAGGTGAAAATGAAAAATGACATCTTTGATGGAGAAGACTCCATGGAGACCCGGATAAAAACCCGGCCGCTCTTCCGCTCGCAGACGGCTCTCTTTCCCATCACAGGGCTGACAGGTGTGTAATCACGTTCCTTCGTCACAGTTTGTGCTGTCAGCACCACTGCAAAGTGACGATGTGCATCCAAGGCATGGGTTTGAAGGGAGGCTCAGTGGGCTCCTCCCAGCCCAGGCTGCTCTCCGAGGCTCAGAAGCCACTCCTGCTCTACAGTGAATCTGCTGAGACACAGTTTTCTCCTCAGGCACCAGCCCTTAGGAGTAAAGACTACACCAGGGCCAGCACGGATAGTCGGCCAGACTTCCCGGGCAACTCAGTGTTCCTACCATCTCCTGTCCTTGATCCTTCCAGAACACACCACTCTCGCCTCTCTCTGAGCACCCACAAGCACAGCTGTCTCCCTTCCCACCCAGCTCTCCATGTGAATAAGGCAGTAACTACCTCCCGCCTGCTCTTTCCCCTGTGGTGTACATCGCCCTCCACCAGATCCCACAGTGACAAAGGACAACGATGAAAGCCAAGAGCCCTGCCATTCCAAGTGTATCCTCGCAGGCAAGGAATTCCCCAGATCTACTGGGCGGGAAAGGTGGCGCAGCTCAGAGGCAGCCCACAGCCCCCCGACCGCGCTAGGTTGTGAACATAGTCAAAGCAGCAAATCCGTTAGCAGTCACGAAAAATGTAAGCACACATAATAATCACACCTTCTATTGGCCCAAATGTTATTTCTTAACATGCTGGGGGAGAATGCCTGCAAATGATGCAAACGAAGTCCATGGAAAGAGCTGAGATAATGACTTACTGGCAACAGATGGATTATAATAGTGCCGTTATTACACTCAGGTGACCTTCACTGAAAACAGACCAACCCCCCGACTGCTGGACCTACCCTACCCTGTTGCAGGACCCGTGGTGGAGACCAGCAGCTGAAAAGTTGAAGGACAAGTGAAAGGAAGTTCCTACTACCCTGAGACGTCGTTTCCCATCTGCGAAGCGGGGCTACTGCTTGTTACCCACATTTGGTCGAATGAGAGAGTGGTTCTAACCACCATGGAACATCCCTGCTACAGCTCAAGAGTCAGAGTTGTGTGTCCACTGGTACCTTCTGGTCAGAGACACTGCATGCTTTCAAGTAAATATTAAGTTTTCAGTAAAAGCCAAATGAGGTTCTGATCCAAATTTAAGGCAGCAAATGTCCAAGTGAAAAACAATGAATGAACCAAAACAAATCTCTGAGGGGTTATTCACGCTAAAGAATATGAGGAGATTCAAGACATTCAAAGAGGTGAGTGAAGAAAATACAATTCCTCTGTATCACTAACTTTCTTTTTCTTATCATGAAAGATTCACCTTTACAGAGACCAGACCACTGTTACTTTCTTGTATAAAGGCTCGGCACGCCATGCTTTGCATGAGGCGAAAGACAATAAACATTTAAGGGGAAGAAAAAAACATCAGCTGGTTTCCCTGGTGTCATTAACGTAACTGATGAGTTTTTAACCACAGTCTTGTCCTCATTAGCATAAATGCTAATATCCCCCTCTCCTCCTCTACTGCAAGGGCAACCTGGACTCCATGCTGCCCTCAGCCCTGGCTGGCGCCCCAGGGCAGGGCTGAGGGAGAAGGGTGAGGTCAGGGCTGTGTAAAGGAGCGTGGAAAACGTGGTGACAGATGAGCAAAAAGGACGGCAAAAGTGCAGGTGGCTGTGAAAGCAAGGGTCTCCTTCTAAAAAGGGGCGAGGCCTGGCGTTGGGTAGGAGGTTCCCCCGCTCATGCACATGCTCCTAGCAGTTTTGGCAGTGGCGCCCCGAGTGAAAAGCACACTGCTCTGCACATATGGTGGAAAGAATCTCGTGCGTCAGTTGAATGCATACTGTACTACACACACATTCTGTTTTATCTCCAGCCCCAGCCGTGCTGCAAATGCTTGCAAGTTGGGAAACCTTCTGTGCAGTAAAAATACGGACAGGAGAAGCTAGACTGTGACTTCTAAGATGCAACACTAGCCAAAAAAAGCCAAAGTAACTAAAAGTTAAAGCATGTGCTTCACACTCATTGCAACAAAGGCAGCTCGGCGAGGTGGAGACTCACGGCCAGCATTTCTTTCACTCCCCTTCCTTCATCCTGTGCCTTCCCACCCAGCAAATGGGCTTCCCTTCCACACACACAGCGCTTTTCCAGAACCTCTGCTGGTATCCGTTGCTGCTTTATTTTTTGGCATGTTAAAATGTGCATGGAAAAAGATTTTGGTGAAATTCCTCAGAGTCCCCTTGGTGGGGGATAGGGATGAAACTGCTGGTTTTGCCTGCCATGTTGTCCTGAGGTCTTCAGCCCCCTACCCCTCAGGGAGGTGCCAGCAAGTGCCCTCAGGGAGTCCCTGGTGCCGCTTTGACTTCCTGAGCGATTCTAAAAGCAAAATCTGATACTGCGCAGGACTCAGAACTCCCTGTATATTTGGGACACAAAGGGGGCAAAGTGGTGGATTGTTCTGACCTTCCTTTCTTCCCATCTTCCATTACCTGACCCCCCAAAAAGCAATGATTTTCAAAACAACTGGCCCCGAATGAAGGAGATGGGTAGAAAACTCTCTCACTTTAGATGACCCCTCTTCCTTTCTTTTCTACTAGCCTTGTGTATGAGTAGGAACTAAAGCGGGAGAATGTAAAAATTTCTTTAATAAATGAGGACAATTTGAAATAGGGGTCAATGCATTATGGTTTCTTATCACTTTGTTTCCAGCCTGCTGAGAATGAGACTCTCTCCTTGTTTCACAATGAAGGGACCGAGATAGAGCCAGGTGATCCAACCAAATGTACAGGAAAATTATAATACAGGGTTACAGGATGGCAGGGTGATGACCACTCAGAGTCCAAAAGGAAAAGAGCAGAGGGAGCCCAGAGCAATGCCCAGTATGGTCCCCACCACCAGCTGGCGGCTCCTTCTTATTCAAGGCCACGGCTCTGCCCTCCCGGGCCTTTCGTTTGTGCAGCAGCAGAGGTGGGGAAGGAGCAGCGGGCTTAATAATGCTGGAGTGTGTGTGGCCCCTCCCCTAATTTATTCTGCATGTGGAATTCATGGCTTCGTTTCCATGTTATTTAGAATCACCCTCTCAGAACTGCTGGGAGTGATGGAAGTTAACCCCAAACTGGTGGAAGCTCTGAGTCGCCCGAGGCATGCTTTGGCTCATTTCAGCCAGTTGTTCATTTTCAATATGGTTTTAGTTTGTCAAGTTTTTAGGAACAATAAAATACATATTTACAGGATTGTGTTTTATAAGAACTCCATAGCCAAACTTGCTGCACTTTCCACTGTTCAGTACTTGGTCCAGCTTTATTCTTTGGTTTTTGTGGCTGCCTTTTCTTTTTAATGAGTTGGAGTGCACAGAAACTATACTAAAGTCAATACCTGGAAATGAGTCTTGCCCGTTAACTCTATCTATTAACAATAATGTGTTATAATTAGTATTGACATACCCGAATTCTTAAATGGAGATTTCTGAACTGTACACATAAACCAAAGGGAAAAAAACTAATACACATTTGGATAAAGCCCAAGTTCTTAAAATGGGCCTTTTAACAAGGTCATTAGGGAACCAGCCAGTGGAATGTACGTACTGCCCCTGCTTCCACGTGCCCAGTCCGGAGCCGAGTTGGTGGCACCCAGGAGTTTCTCTGCGCTGCTCGCAGAGTCTTTCCTGCAAGTTCTTCCCAGGAGCTCCCTGGTGTGCCAGGCGCCCTGGGCAGCAATGCCGCCTGCCCATCCGTGAGCGGCTACTTTCTACCCCACGTCTGTCCTCAGTCAAGAAGCGAGCCCCTCGAAGTCTGTATTCCTGGGCTTTCCTAGTGCTGCTACTGTGTTTTGTATCATCAAAATGCCCACATATTTTACTAACCAAGTTCTGGGATTGGATTGCATTTTCATACATAGTGTATTATTCCATCATTAACCAAGGCTCCTCCTAGGGGAACTCACTCCAGTCTTCTGAATTCCTTTCCTTCGACTCACAGAATGTCAACTATGGGAATTATGGGGAAGAGGCACCTAAGATCTGGTCCCTTCTTTCAAGGAGTTTTCTGCCTAGTTGAGAAGGTTAGATATGTACACACTAAACTGGGGGGGTGGGGATGGCAGACTCTTATTTAAATGTGGGCCCTGCTGGGCAAGGCAGTGGGAAGGAGGCATCTTCTCGGACTGGAGTAGTCAGGAGGAGATGGGATTTTATCTGAGTCCTGGACGTAGGCTTCCAATAGGTGTTTCACTCGTGTTTAAGGGCCCATCTTTCACTTTCACACTCAAGGAACAAGACCAAAGAGGAAGAAAAGTGGGTTCTGGGTTTTGGCACCTTCCCACGTGCTCCCTGCTGTTTCTGATCTGCTTCTAGTTGTGGTTCTTGTGTCCTTTCCTCTTTACTTCATAAATAGGAAGTGAATGAAAGACTTCCGATCACCCTTGATACCTAACAGTACTTGACCCAGGCGAATACTCAATGAACGTTCAGCAGTGGACCTGAGATGGCAATCAAGGCATCTGCCTACCACATCCCCTGCTAAGGGATCGTGTACGGGATTTTGTACCACATGACACAGCCTTAACTGACTGCACCGAAAATACGTACATGACCCAAGGGCAGCCACCAGATCAGGTGTCCAGCAACCCCTGTTGTGGCTGGCTGCAAAAAGATAAACTGATTAATTCACACTTCCTCCCTCAGGAACAAGAACTAGAATATACCGGCAGACCGAGGAAGGTAATGGCCAGAACTGAACTGAAATTTGGTCACGGGATTGAGAGGCACTGGAAAGGCCATGATGGAGGCACACATGCCAAAGTGATGAGGACCAGGAACTATGAGAAGCAAAGAAATCTGGTTGACACAGACAGAAACATGGAGCAAACAGCCAGAGGAAATCAGAGATACCATGAGAGAGGAGGTGGAGAGAAGCCAAGTCCCACAGCTTCCTTAGTTCTCACTGCTTTCTGGTTCCAATTCCTTCCCCCTTTTCCTAAAAAGCCAGGCTAAAATAGACAGTAGCATCTTCTGTCTTCAATTTAACTCTGTTCTCCTCCCTTTCAAAACTCTTGATGCTTGTTTTCTTTCTCCTCCATGTTGGAGAGGGGAAGTGCCTACTGCAGATGAAAGGCACCGCAAAGGGCAAACAAACGTGGTTTCAGAACCATGGAGGATCTCATCAGAAACCTCCACTGCCTGCTGGAGTGGAGGACCGCATCAAACCTCGGAAAGGGAAGGCGCGAGCACAAATGGTCTTTGTTTGGTTTTGCAGGAGGAGACAGCAGTGTGAACAAGCAGAACCAGGTTGTGCATTTTCCTTCATTACTTGAAATGGCCACTAAATGTGCAGATTAGACCACCCTGTCTGTTTGGCGAGCACTGGAGTCAGAGTGGATTCAGCCATGGCCTCTCACCCTTCAGGGCATCTGTCATTTCTAATTTCTGAGAGTGGCAGATGTCAGGTCCCTTAGTAAGAGACGATTTTTAAAAATCTGTTTGTACAAATACGCTGACACAAACTGAGCTGAAACCCACTGGGGGGGAAGTACAAGAGTTCCCTCGGAGCAACTAGAGAACTTCCCCTGCCTTCCCCGCACAGCATGGGTGGCTACGCCAAGATGCCTTCCAGCTCGGTTCCCTTTACTTCCATTTCACTATTCCAGGTTACGGTTTGGGAAAGTGTGGAGACGGTCAATAATCCTGCATACGCAGACTAGGTTCACTTTGATTTTTCAGTTTCTAGTTCTGTACTAATGCCCAGAGATTAGGGGTACATTCTGCAATTTAACAGAACCTCATTTTTGTTTTTGAGTTAATATTATTGATTCATTTCACCTTTCTCCAGATATGTCTAGTGTATAGCCAAAGTCCGAGAAAGTGCTAAGGAGTAAGGAGTTCCTCCCTGAGCTCCACCTATCCCATCTCACACCTGCCTGGTCCCATTCTTGACCCATGAGCCCTGGGAATCTAGAATGGGCCAAGTCACCTCCTACCCAGATGACTATATGAAAACCGAGTCCGTTTTAGGTCTCTCTCTCACTCTTGTGTGAGTGCGTGCTCTCTCTCTCTCTCTCTCTCTCACACATACACACACACACAGTCCTTCTAGTAATCACGCAATCTGAGTCAGACTTTACACATGCTTTGTACTGGATTTGGAGAACCTGGCATGAGAAAGTGGGGGTGACAAGTATAGGCAGAACTCCTTCCGTGGTGGAGACTCTCAGGCAACCTGGCCTCAACCAGAATGAACCTGAGGAAGGCCTTGAGCAGAGAGTCTACAGCAGATCGAGACAGACAGCAGTTCAATGGGACCTAACAGAGACTCCAGAACCCGCAGACAGCTAGGTGCTATTTCTGATTATCTTTGTCCTTTGCTTATGAAGTATCATTGAGTCCTGAACAGAAGACTTTTTTGGGTCTCTTGACCCTTCAATGACAAGGAGACTTCACTCCTCCATCACACAAGAGTTGAAATACCACAGGCTGATCTAGCCATACAATTCAAACCAAAGAAAAAACACGAACAATCTCAGGGTTCGTACTGCAGTCATCCGAACTTTAGCTTTTGGTTACCATCTCTTCTCTCTCTCTTGCCCTCTTTATTTTGATCGGGCGCCCTTTCAGGCAGTGATGCTGTTTTCTTTAGCAGACCAAAGGCAGTTTGTTTCTGAGTTAAATGTCACTTCAATATTTTCCCCAAGTGAGATGTTTGGGCCAGTTTATGAGTTTCCTAAGCAACAGAGAAATGCTGGAAAAATATTTGGTATCTCAGGTCTGAGAGTTGCGTTAAACTTTGGCTCCCCGATGCAAACAAAACAGATAGATTGAATATTCCGGTCTCACTAAAGTTACAAGTTGAAAAATAAAGTACTGGCCTGAAAACACAGAGCTCTAAAAGCCAGCCTCCTAGAGCTAGGTCACTCGGGTTTGGGCCCCTGAACAATTTTAATACCAAAGTTTCTAGTGGCAGTAAGAGAAACAATCACGGCACCAACCCAGAATTATGAAGCCATGGTCAACAACTAATGTGTGAGGAGGGAAGTAAGCTTCCCTAGCCAAACACAGAATTCTGCAGGAAAATTCCTGTGGGAACCTAGATTATGCCCTGAAGGCTGAGATTTGATTAACCTTCTTGTAGCATGTGTAACGACAAATGTTATTGGTCATAAAATTATCCAGTCCTTATTAAAACACAGCTGCAGCTCGGGGCTCAGTGACCTCCTGGGGGAGAGGTTTCTGTAAGACAGAGATAGACTCTATGGAAGAGAGCGCCTTCCTAGCGTCGGCACGACGGGAGAGTGTTTTATACTTTAATGAGGAGTTCTTGAGAGAGACCAGGCTCCTTCGTATTAAAAGCTTTAAGAAATGGAGGGGCCAGATTACATGCAGTCTGCTCCTTGGTGGGCAGCCAGCCCACAGCTCACGCAATATGGCCACGTCTTCCTTCACGGGGAGCGTGCGGAGTCGCACACAGGCACACCTGTTCCGCACCCAACTGTTACCACTGAGGATTTTTTTTCATTTCTCTTTGTCTTATATAATCACAGAATCTCGGAATTTGAAGGAAACTTAGAGACACCCTGGTCCAACTCCACAGCCAACTCCATCACGAAGGGGAACTACTCATTTGTGAAAAGGGAAACTGGTCTTTGGGAGTACCCCAGAGCAACCCTATGGGGTGTAATCAAGGGCTCCCCCAGCCAAAGGGCCTGGTTCTTCCCCAGAGCTGGGGCTGCTGGACTCTCCCTCTCAGGTTGTGTTGGCTCCCTGCACTTTCCTGAACCTCTGCACTCATGAGGAGGGTGGCTTTTCTGAGCTCACTGGTACATCCTTGAGCAATGCCCTTTTGTCTATTATAAGTTTTTTAAATAGCTAGAGATAAAATAAGAACAATGAAAATGCTTATTCTTTTCTGTAGATTGTTCCTCACTATTTATATCTTATTTCTTTTCCTCCACATGAGCCACTAAACTTTTTACTAGTGGTGCTTCCTTTATGAAATTTAAATCTGCTCCTAGAAATTCCAAAATAGAGTACTTCCCCAGCTTAATTTCTCCTAAATTAATAATACATCTGCTGGGGAAAAAGTCAGAACCTGAAGAATTCCATAGTTGTGTCTCATTAATTGTTTTCTCAATGTTGTTATTTTTTTCTCAAATGACATAAAGCTTTCCTTGTGAAATTATTTTGGTCCATCAAATGCCACAATCCTATTACCCATCATGCTTCTACAAGGGCCCCCCCAAAAGGGAATTATCTTCTGGATGGTGGGGGTTCCCCCACCAGGCGAGTGTTCTAGGAACCCACCTGTATCAGTGTGCCACATTGTCGCGAGAGGCTGCGTTTGGCTTCAGTGAATTTGTTTGAAGACTGTTTCAATGCCTTTCCCATTTCAGGAGGGTGATTTCATGCTGAGTTCAACAGTTTTTTACCAAAACAGCATGGCCCCCATGCCTCACTCTTCCTATTCACCTAGTCTCACCCCAAGTGACTTTTTTATTTTCCTAAGTGAAAAAGTCCTCCAAGAGAAAAGGTTTGCCAATGTGGAAGAGGTGAAACAAAGAATGGCAGAAGCACTAACGGGCACCAAAATCGATGCATTCAAAACTGTTGTGAGCAGTGGAAAAAAGCCTTGATAGGAGTATTGCATCAAATGGAAAGAATTTTGAAAGTGGCCGAAATTTAAACATCTTAGAATATAACATTTTTTACAAATAAATTCCATGGGTTTTGGGGTCCCCCTTCATATTAACATTTTATCATTTTTATTATATAAAAATTTAAGGTATACACTAAAATAAAGATAATCGAATAGTGAATCTCGAAATTCCCATTGCTCAGCTTCCACAAATTTTTACCTCGATAACTTCATCCATCCCTTCCTCTCATATTTCCTCACAAAAGTATTTATAGTAATTCTGGCTCATTTCATCAGCACATACAGCAGTATAAATTTCACTCTATCAGATTTTAATTTTGATATTATTTCTTTTTTTGCTATTGCAGCATCTCAACATGTCACATTCACTGTCTCTCCTTGGGGGGCGGGTAGTTTGACTCACCAATAAGAACACTGAATCACAAAACATGAAATTCTGGCCATGAATGTGAGGTCTCACTTATCACACCACATCACCATAAAAAATTATTTGGGGAAGACAGTATACATAACTGTACTCACTCAGTAACCATTAGGTAAGGTATACTGCTGCCCATATTCTCATTAAGACAGCGTGACACCCAATGACCTGCCAGTGCCTAATGACAACCTTTCTTCTAAATTTCTCTGGCTAACCTCTAAAAGGCTTCCTTTTACTGTTCCATCACTTAGTGAAGTTCAGTATTTAAGAACCAGGGAGCCATTGAGCAGCAAACGTGTAATGATTTAGTAATATTTTAGTTCAAACAATACATGATTCTAATGATCTCCTGTGAACCCCATGGACTCGCAGGCACTAGAAAGAAATAGAAACACGTAACACGTTTCTCTTTGTTGTTCTCATTTCTTCTTACACTATCGAGCTGTAATAATTATCCAGTCTGAGAGCCCCCTGTAAATGAAACAGACCTTAGACAGCTGTCAAGGCTCAGTCTTCTGGAAGCTTTGATTTCAATGAAACTCATTAAGGAAAGAAATTAAGAGAAAATATCATAATTTGTCTTGTTTCAGAAAACTAAACAGAAACAAAGGGCTTCTTAACCTGACAGGGAACCCGACCGGCCAAACTCCTCTATTATATTCAGAACTCCCACCAGGCAGCTCTGTCTGTGAACTGGAGGACTCAGTTAGGAAAAGCGCCTCCCCTCAGAGGAACGGCCCAGCCAAGCCGGTGACCTGTCCCAGCCTCCCGGAGAAAGCTTCCTCGTCCAGGGCAGGGCGGGCTGGAGCCATGCTCTGTGAGCACAGACTATTCAAGGAAATGAAAGGCTATGGAAAATTTAATTCCCATGAAAGAGCTACAGTTGGAGAAATTGATCACACATCTGGCTGCAAACACTAAGTCCAACTTCCCTCTTGACTATGATGAAATTTTAGCTTAAATTTTTCTTTTCCCCTTCCCTCCCCTCCCATCCTCTCCCCTCGTTTCCCTTCTTTTCCCTTCCCTTTCCTTTCCTTTCCAGAAGCCCCAAGAAATATATGTTACTTTTTTTATTTTTCATAATGTCTTCCAGCTCAAATTAAGCTGGAATGTTTCGAGGAAGAAACATTCACCTAACCTTCTATTGACTAGCTGGCACGTTCTAGGGGAAGACTGAGCATGCCCACAGTCCTTATGGCTGACAGGTTAGGGGCAGCTGAGGTCAGGAACTACTGAGACAGACCTTTTCCAGAAAGAGGGCATCAGAAGTGTTTATGAAACTGAAAGCAAGTATATTATGGGCAGTGGTCTCACTGTTACAAGTGCACATTTCTAAGACCTTCAGAAAAAGCCTGAAAAGGTGGTTGGGCTTTTCCAGGGATTTAGGTTGTGTTGGTAGGAGCCAAGATATGGAGCAGAGCAGAGGGACTATGTAGGAGCACTGCTGCACCCCTGGCCATGTGCAGCCTGATTCTGGGAGAGTTGAAGCACCGTCTGATGGGGAAATAGAGGGGAGTCCACTCCCAGCCCGGTCACTTACGGGCCCCCTGACTGGGTAAGTTATTGAGCTTCTCTGAGTCTCAGTTACCTCGTGTGTAAGATGGGGACAAATTACTTTTTATCGTCAGGTGGTCGTAAACAGAAGTGCTTAGCCCAGTGTCTGATGTAATAGGAACTGTAAAAACAGGAAGACTGTGAGTATCCGCAGGTGAAGGAAGAGGGTGCTAATGACCTAACCCTTGTGGGTCAAGAAGGCTCTTGGGGCCGGGATTACGGGCAGGTAAAAGGGTGGATCTTGGGAGCCAAGGCCTAGAAGGAGAAGAACCAGAGAGGAAGGAACCGCTTGTGGGTGAACAGAGGTGAGACCCAGAGTGAGGAAGAGGTGGAGTTCCTGTGCTTCGCTGACCTCCCTTCTGGCATTACACTGTCCCACCGACAGGTCTCCAGGAAAACTCTCCAGTCCTCCCTGGGCTAGTCCTGTCCTTGCCATGAGGATCTACCCAGGGGACCCAGGAAAGAGTGAGCTACATAAAGCTTATCTGAACATTACTTGGGATGGGGAAGGCTTGGGTTGGGTTCCCTCCCCAAATTATTATTATTTTTTTTTACAAGCTGATTGGTAAGATGAAGGCAGGAAGCAGCTGAGAAAGTAGAAACCACCAGACAGGCACCTGTTGAAAAAGTCACTTTGGATTAGTTATTTTCTACCTTTCTGGGTTCCACTTGAAATAGACTGGGGCATCAGAATCCCCCCAAAATGTGCCCCCCAAAAGTTACAAGTCAGTTCTATGCAATGCATTGAACACCATGCCTTTTCAAAGAAGAAATTGACATGTATACTGCAGGCCAGTGAGTGACTGATGACTGAGATTTTTACTTTAGATTACTAGAGTGTGTTTGCTTGGAGGTACAAACTGCACGTGGATGGTATTGAGGGAAAATAATCAGAGCTATGTGTCAACCCAATCCATATTCTCTTAAACAATACAATGTAAAAAGTTTCATATGGTGATGCCATTGAATGGCTGAAAATAAGATAATTATTCCTACTACTATTAACCTAGGAAGATGGATAGTTAATTTGCAAAGGTTTTATACAACCTAATGACTTAGGGACAAAGCTCTGTGGATGGGTAACCAGGAGATGAAGTACCTCTGACTCTGGGTGCATTTACCCCAGAAAGGATTATGCACACATTGTAATTTTCAGTCTTTTTTCAATATCTCCCTTTTTTCTTATTTTATCCCTGTTTCTACTATTTTCTTACTTAAAATAGATTCCATGAGTTTTTATCTCTAATCCATTTAGATTCTTTGTGCTAAAGGACTTGCATATTGAAGAAATAAAAAATAGGGACGATCAACTGGTGTATGCTTTATGATTGCAGCCTCCACATCCCCTGTCCGGATGGATTCCCAGTTTCAAAAAATGTACCCAACACTGGATGCACCCAAACTAGCTCTTTTTAGTGTTTAATCAATCTCATTCTATAAACAAATTAACATTCCTTTCAAAGCTCCTTATTTCCAAAAGGCAGGCCTAATTTATTTAGTTCAAACCTTTTTATTCATTCATTCAATGAATATTTATCAAGACTCTTTCACATGGCTGACATGGTTTTAAACACTGGGCATACACCAGTAAATAAAATACACAAAAGCTGCTGTCTTCATGGGGTTTTATTATAATGGGAAGTATGGACAATAGACAAGCATTTATAAAAATATATGATATCCAGGATTATAATATATTTTGAAAAGAGAAGCAGTTGTAAGAAGTTATAGAGTAATAGTGGCTACTGACCGAAATGGGTATTTGTTGAATAAATTAACAAGTGCTTGATTTTTAATATCACTAAGATAACTTTTAATTTTTTCTTATCTCCTGAGTGTGAATTCACATGTTATATCAAACACGATAGCCATGGAATTCTGCAGTTTTACTTACTCAATTTTTCCTTATGAATTTACTTTCAAAAAGGAGTTATAGCAGAGCTACCATGCAGTTGCACAAATTATGCTGCCCCTTTGCTATTAAAGAACAAGATCATTATGAAAATAACAGAGACAAAACCTCGTTTCTAAACTTTCATTTTCTTTCATCTGAAGTTGATTTCCTTGACAATTTAAGTATGTCAGTAAGTACTCATGACCAAGATTTTCCAGGAATATCAAATGAAAAGGCCAGAAATCAATACAAGCAACTACTTCTTATAATCACCATTTTCACAGAAATTGAACTGATTTTTTTCATAACGTATCAGTTTCAGAAGCACATCAGAATTGATTCTAACTCTAAAATGTTCAAATGTTGCATTCTAACAGTATAAAATGAACGTTGCTATAACAGGGCAGGGAAGAGGCCTAATGAAGGGAGAAAAGATTCATAAATCATGCAGAGTCACCTTTTGCTGATCCTCATGGGTAGAATGGGAGATGTATGCATGACACAAGACAAAGGATAACCTACAAATTGCAATGGGACATGCACAACTAACACTCCCTCCACAACCAATCTCAGCCCCTCAAAGTTCCTCGCAGCAGCCAGATTCAAAATGATGACAGGCAACCCCTTGTGTTGCTATGAAAACTCAGTTCAGGAATAACCGAGTGTGGCCTCCACCAAATGTGAGCAAATAAAGTCAAATCTCTGTTTCAAATCCACTGCTTGGCATGCAGTGTCCATCTACTGAAACATTTTATAACTTGCCACACACTTAACATATTTTGACACAGCCCGATATACAGCTAAAGGATATGATACCCTTTGATTTGTGGTTCATGTTGCCTTTCCCAAAAGAGTAGCCCTTAATGGTTTTCAAATGGCTGGATCTTCCGTAATTTTCAATAGGCTGAGAAAAATTTTGTATAGTGATAGCAGAGACAGGTATCTGCTTGTGAAAGCAAGTCTAGTGCACAGAAATACTAATATTTATTTAATAGGAACTTATTAATGTTTAATAACAAAGTTTGAAATACATTTTATTTTTCAAATCACTTGTAGCAGAGGTATTCATTAATTACTTATGCAAATAAAGTTTGTTTTCATTTTTCTGTTGATTTCAAAGGGAGACTCTAGTAAAATATATTTTTAACTATTTAACTCTAGTAAAATATATTTTCTATATCATAGTTTTGGCTCTGCTTTCCATTCAGATCATGTTTAAAAATAAAATAAAAATTCACAAATAGTCACTCGAATGGATTACAACACAAATGTACCAAGTGCACACACAGTAAATACACATTACATAAAAGAATTAGTAAGGATCAGAGAAAAGAGATTAAGCTGAACTCTGGAAATATGTAAATGCTTTATATGTTATAAAATGTAATATAAATGTATATTCTTTCCATTATCACTATTGTTGATATCCTATCAATTAATTTCCTTTGAAACTAGTTATATAATATGTCAGGCCACAGTTTTTTGAATTACCACATGACTCTTTTTAACAGCCACCTGATTTTCAGAATTGTCAGTCAAATGCATCAGTTCTGCGGTCTGACTAGACTCTGATCCACCCAGGAAGAAGTAGGGTTCAAACAGGACCAATGCTTACAGCTGCTGAAAGATCTATCCCTGCTGATTATTCACATGCGACCTCTTCTTCATCTGTAACCGTGATTCTCCTGCTCACAGTCAAGGTTTGTAGACAAGATTGGGCCACTTGCTTTGTTAGGCACAAATTAATGTGCTTGAACTGTGTAATTCAGCCATCTTGTCAAGCCAACTCACAGAGGAAGAGCGGTGGGAAACCACACCGTTACCTCCTCCAGCATTTCCCAATTGTGTGCAGTCATTTGCCCTCAGGTTCAATGGATCAGAAGGACCTCCAGAAAGAGCCCCAGATGAGGGAGGTCACACTGCTGTGAGCCCTGTGAGCCCCCAGATAAGCTGATGAGTGAGTGTGTGTGTGTGTGTGTGTGTGTGTGTGTGTGTGCAGAAGAAACATGGCAGTGGTGTAACAGAAAACCTTTGACTACATGGAGATTTTGGAGAGGCCATTACTAGGTCACTCGGCATACAAGAACAAAGCACTGATTTACTGCATTAGCTTCCGAGTGTGCATTTCTGCCTTTTACAAACGACAAGCCCCTGAATAGGATCATTAGACACCACCCTTGACTCAGGACCATCTTAGAACACAGGCAGCCTGTGCCCTGTTATAACACCTCTATTATTTTAACAAGCAGAGCTATGGTCTGGTTTCTCTGACTTGCCACAGAATTCTCAGGTCAAGTATAAATGAGTATTACGGAGCACCCTCTGGCATGTATTGTTAAAGCCCTCATTAAAAAAAAACCCTCCAAAAGTTTTCAACTGTGCAATTGAAAATGTTTCCAAATCCTCTTATCCCCAACATAACAAATCCCATTGTTTATTAATTCTGATGTTTTGTAAATTTGATACTGCCTGGCTTATAGGGGAGGAATACCTTCCAAAACAACCCAAGAGAGTTCTTAGGGAAAGAGAAGCAAATCAGGAGAACCCCCTTTTGCGGTAAGAAGACAATTCCAGGACGAGGAGACACAACAGCGTTGCTAACCAATTACGGTTCTGTCTGGGTCATGCGCTATCTGCGGCAGAAAGAGGCAAGATGGCAGATGCCCTGGGTTATTTTAATTAATTTAATCATGTGACTAATTGGTCTCTGCTGGGTTTCTGTGGTAACTGCTTCCTAAGTGCTGATGGGCAATTGTGTTAAATGTAGCTTGGAATCCACACGTAGGGCGCAGTGCCTTGGAGAGCCTGCGAGGAGGGCTGTGCAGCTGCGTTTGTTCGGAAGGTGCCCTGCTGGGCCTCTGATTGTCTGACTGCAGAGCGCCTACAGCTGCAGAGTCCTCTGCAAACAGGCGCTGCCTCCCTGTTCAAAAAGATCATTGCTAACCTACCTATGTGAGCGAGAACTCATCATGGACACAGGAAAATGATCTGTGATCAACGAACACTCAGGTTCGGCATGGGTTTGGGAATTAGATGGAAAAAAAGGTATCTGTAACAAAGGCACATTGGAATGGCAACGAGGAGAGAGGGAAAATTAAGGCTACTCTTCTGTGAATAATATACAGCCCCAGAAGCTATCATGTGTTATTCATAGCTGTCCAAATGATACTAATAAGCCATCCTTTTTAATGCCTTGCAGGGTTTATCTCTTTTTTTTTTCATTCTCTTACGATGCCATCTCCTCCCTGTCACCGAGAAGGTGCGTGGGAGAATGGGTGGGTGGATGGCCAGTTTTAGAGCACAGTTTACTTCAGACAGATGGAAGGAAAATGACTTCCAAATTTTCTCATGAAGTGGGGATATGTTTGTATTTGTGCAACACATTCCAGCACCTGTGCAGAGAAAAAAAATGTAATCACAGATTTCCCTCAGAGGGGAATTTTTTAGAAGAGTAAAACCACTAACTGCAGCTCAAAGATGCCACTGCACTTGATGAAGCCCTTCCATCTGCACTTCCAGGCAGGCTCTCGGGACAATAGTGCCTCCCAACCTCACTCCCACCCTGAGGGGAAAATGCTTGAACCACTTTCGAGACTGGAGAGAAACTTGCTTTCTGAGATCATTCACATTCTATCGGAATGGTGGCATGAATGACACTTTTTTCATGGCAGGAATGAGGGACAACATCAGGGTGCCATTGCTTTCCCTTCAGAAAGGCCACAGCGACCCACTGTGACCCATTCTGCGTCCTGGGCACCTCAGGCTTCTGCAAAAGGGCAGCTCCAGTGGACTGCAGCCCTGCTTTCTCCCCTAGATATGAAGCGATAGCTTGATAAATTAAGCTAAATTGGCTTCATCCAAAAGATTTCACACTAGAGATGAACATTAAATGGGCTGACTGTTTAAATTCCTTGAAGAGGTGGCAGGGAGTTCTGTTAAGTATTCCAACGTGTCTGACAGGACATTCAGGCAGCAAACATTATTTAAGCCAACATCTTGCTCCGAGAAGCCTGGGAGCTCCCACATCTGTTTGCCTCTAATGGAAGCAAATGGAAGAATTGTGTCCATAACATCACCAGTTTTGTGACTATAATGACATCCATTTAGAGAAGTATCTGTCTGTTCTGAGTATGGGGCAAACTGCTGAAAACTGTGCCACTTGCTTCAGAGGTCCCTGTCGTGGGAGGAGGGTCAGCTCCAGCACTGAGGTAGAACTGCCCTCTCTCCTGAAGCTGCAAAGTATAGTACTGGATGCTCATTCTAGACCTCTGCCTGGGGACGCCAGGCAGCACTAGTCAACCCCCGCCCTGTCTGCTTCTACTGTCCCTCAGGCTGACAGATTCACAGCTCATCCCCACCTGCTCTGAACCTCCATTCCAGGCTGCATAGGTCAAAAACCCTCCCTCCTTTATTTCTAATTTAAGAGAACTCTAGTGTCTAGAAGAGCAGATGGGGAGTTGAATTCTTTTTATTTTTTAACTTTTTTCCATTAAATTCTTTGAAATTATATTTTATTATTTATGCAATTACAGTTGTCCCCACTTTTTCTCCCTTCACCCACCTTCGCCCAGCTCCCCTGCACTCCCTCGAGCAACTCCCGCGCCGTTGTCTGTGTCCGTGGGTCACGCATACATGTTCTCTGGCTACTCCCTTCACCCTCTTTCATCCGGTCCCTACCCCCTCGTGCCCTCCTACTGGGGAGCTGAATTCTCCCACATCCAGTAACCCTTGGGACTCTAAATCTGGATTCGAGAGGCCTATGAATAAATTTCAGTTCAGAAAGCCCATGAACCCATGAAATTACCTGTAAAGTTCTGTATGTATGACCAGTTCCTGGAGAAGGGGTCTACTGGAAGTTTTCTTTGGGTTATTCCAGAAAGCCATGATCCAAACTGTTTTCTATGCTGGTTTATGCCTCACTCCACCTCCACACTGCCTGTAATCTGGCTGTATCAAATTATTTAAATGAGGAAGGCTTAACTATTATTTCTTTATTACCCCCCCTTTAAAATAAATTCACCCACTCTTTCTCCCAAGTAGCCAAGCTGTCCTCCCAGCAGCTCCCCCGATGCAGGCCAGTCCTGGCAGAGAGGGAAGCCCAGACGCAGCTCTGAGCAGCTCTGAGCCCTGGGCACGTCTCTCTGACTGTGGCGTGAAGAAGACCAGTCCAAACATGGCGAGAGTCTATCCCTCCATTTCACTCCTGGTTACCTTTGGCCCAAGGGTCAGAACCACAGCGGGAAGTTCTGTGGGAGGCTCCCCCTCCTCCTCCCCTTCACTTCCTATCTAGTCTTCCTCCACCCTGCTGGCTATCTGACCCTTGTCCCTTCCCCACATGTCACCTCTGCCTTCCTTTACTTCATTTTCACCTGGTACAAGACACATTTTTACCTGGTACAAGACCCCTGGCCACAGCACATTTTAAAATTTGAGCAACTCCTTTTACTGTCTGATTAATATATCACCACCCTGAGTTTTCCATCAAGACAGATGCATACTTGAAAACAAATTACAAAAAGGCCATTTTAAGGGATAAATATGACTCCATTAAGAGAGCCCACAATGAAAGGTTAGAATAACTGACAGAAATACCTCAGATTAACTTGCAGCATTAAAGTCAAGAAGAATCAAATGGCGAGGGCTTGAAGGCCTGCTGTTCTGCCATAGAGATTACATTTAATACAAATTGATCTATCCATCTAATATTTTCAAGCTGAGTTCTCAATTTAGTCATGAGTCCCAATCAGAAATTTTTAAATGAAATAGAACAAAGCAGAAAATAACAGAGGGCATCACACAGAAATAGAAGTATTTTTTCATGAAACTTTGTTTTAGTTTTAAACAGATATGCCCTATTTTGTCTACTCTAAACATTTTTCATACTGTAATAGTTCTGAAATCATGATGCATTTTACAATTGTTGTCAGCCAGGTTGCAACTGTGACATAACTGGGTGAAAACCTTCTGTTGACACTTCCTGGTAAAATCAAGAAAACCCAGCCCTGGCCGGGTGGCTCAGTTTGTTGGAGCTTGTGCCATACACTGCAAGTCTGCAGGTTTGATCCCTGGTCTCAGCACGTACAGATGGCAACTGGTCCATGTTCTCTCTCACATCGATGTTTCTCTCTCACACTCTTCCCCCTCCTCCCCTCCTGCTTCCTTTCTCTCTAAAATCAATGCAAATATTCCTGGTTGAGGATTTCAAAAAGAAGAAAATGCCAGGATCCGAGTAACACAGAGACTATGAAAAGGGTACAAGTGTGTGTGTGTGTGTGTTCGTAGATACTACATTACAAGGCAAAATGTATTCCTTACTATAGGCTCATGGTAAGTAAAAATTTAAAAATGGCACCCTCAGTCCTTTCATAGAGTTTACGTATACACTTACTAAATATAGATCTAGTCAGAAGATGGGCATTTTCTCTTGCCCTTCAGGCAACTGCTGTTACAGTTCTCCCTGCACTGAGTCAGAGGCCACACCCCCACTGCGGCATCTGTGCTCTCTGCTCTCCACGAACTGTGCGACCCCTGCATGTCCCTTCTGTTTTCTGGGCCATGGTTTTCTCATCCGTAGGAGGAAGATACTAAGCTTTCCAGTAGTGCTTCCAGTGTGAAGGAAGTGTGCGTGTCTGCCATGAGTCCCGACTGTGTATTCTCTACTTCTCTGCCTCTTTTATCTCTTGTAGGCTTCTTCATGATACAAGCCAATGACAAAATGACGTCAAAAATCAATTTTAAGCCATATAATATGGTTTTAAGTATTCCTACCAAATTCGTAATATTTTTGAATGTGGGAATTGCAGTAAGGGTTAGACACTTTTGTTTTATAACGTGTGGCATGGGGAGCTCTCATTCCCGACTCAGACCCTTTCCTCTCTCTCCCTGTCCTTAGCAGTGCTCCTACTGTCCCATTTCCTGAATTTATACTTTAGTCCCCAGCCTAGTGCATGCTTTCTCATGCAGAAAGCCTGGCCCCTGCGATGGGGAAGTCACTCTGTGGTCCCCAGTTTTTACCCTCATCTGTTTCAGCATGCCTCATACTGTATGTATACTTTGTTTACTTGGTCTCCTTCATTCAACTGTGAGAGCCTTGGAGGCAAAGACCTCTCCTTATTTATCTTTGTATTCCCTGCCGCAGAACAATGCCCAGCATGCTGTGGACTCTGAATGAATAAGTGAATAAATGTGCAGCATGGGGTCAATTTCCATACAAGCACAGGAAAACTCACACCCACGGGCAGACATTCCTCTGAGCATAAACCGAGTCTCAGATTTCTGTGTTCTGCAGCATCCAGCCCTGAGATACATAGATCCCAGATTCTGAGAATTTAATTGAGTTTCTGGTCCATTCACTGGCTTCACAGACACTGATCAGAACCCAAATATGCATTCCTGTGCTTCTCCCCAGCCTTTCATGTCCCCAAGCTATTCTGGTATCTCAGCCTAAGCCACCTGTCCCCGGCCCTGCTAGCAGCAGCGCCTCACAAGGGGCTGAGTGACTGACAGAGTGATTTCAGCCATGGGACCCAAAATCAAGATGGAAGAAACCAGTCTCTTTCCTATCCCCACTAGGAAAAAGCTTGGTCTTCCAGGTGTGGACAGGAGGGGCCCCACAGATACTGGGTTGTCCAAGAGTGAGTGAGGCCCATCGTTCCACATTTCTTTCCATGCAGAGCTGGTTTAGCACAACATGGCAGTGGCTACCACTTGCTGGGCCCCTGGATGTCCCTGCAGAGTACAGGTGATGGGGCAAACTGTAACAATCAGTTTGATACAGGTTTTATTCAATACGTCACCTCATATCCCTATACACATTGGGAGAAAGACACTGAGGCCCACATAACCGTTACCAACCCTCAATAAATACAGAGCCAAATATGTAGGCCCTGGGGGTGTCACAGATCTTTTTGGCCAAAGCTGAATCCGTGGTCATGAGGAATTAAATTTAACTGATATTTAGTAAGTGCTAAATGGTTGCTCTAGAAATGTAAAGGAAGTGAGCAAAAGGGCTGGACTGAGGAGGGGAGTTCCACGTGTGGAGGGATGGAAATGTTAACTTAAGCTCTACCTCTGTTCACTTTTGTGCACTTAAATTATCTTCTCTCATCATGTTTCATATGAAACCATGCCGAAATAAAACACTGTAAGGCATCTAAACATTTCACCAAACTCTTCCTGAATTTTTATTTTATTCTGGTTGTCTTGATTAAGCCTCAATAAATACAAATAATTTCTATGAGCTCCATCCCTGGTAGAAGGCTTGGGAGTATGTCTCCTCATAATCAATTCTCTGGGTTTTATCTGTTTTTCATTCACTCTTTAAGTCAAGTTTAATTCTCTAGAATTTGGGAAGCCAATGTTTTTTTTTCTACTAATTCAACAAGTCAGAATAAAGAAAAGTGAAAAAGATATCATTGGTACAAGGCTTTCTCTGGTGCCAACAGACCCTCCGATAGGGGCTGCTTCTTTTTTTAGTCGTTATAAAGTATCAGGTTTGAAGTTCCATTAGACATACAGCAGTTGTGTCTGCTGCCTTCACATTTGATTCACAAATTCCTCATACTTGATATACTCTCTACGGTAGCACTTTAACCAGAAGTGAGCAGTCGGCCAACTAAATCATGCCCCTGGGGTGCTGGTCCACCTTCTCTGTGTTCCGGTCACCTAAAATGGTCTAACACACCCCTTCGCTGGAGCGTGCCTCATCAGCTGCACAGTGCAACACGAAGAGGTAAACATTTTCCCGATCCAGAAGCTCATCGACTGGAACCTGAAGCATGCCATCTGAATACCTTACTGCAAGAGTGGGAGCCGCTCACACGGCTATCCATGGTCATTAACAACCTGCTTGCATTTCCAGGGCTGCCTCGGTGGGTTAATATATGCACTACATATTAAACCATCTGCCATGAGGTTGGGCCCAGTCTTTCTCCATGGTGGCCAATTGCAAAAGTTACTTACCCCTGAGTGTTAAGAGGCATGGTACACTTCCTTTCCATTTACATTTATCAGCTCTCCAGTTTTATTAGTGGTTCTTTCATTCTCAACAGTATACCTTTTCAGGCTCTGATATCCCATATTCGTAAAGCCTAGAGTCTAATGAAAATACATTTAATCCTCTATCTCAATTCTTCTGAAGTTCAGCCATAGCCTTTAGTATAAATCCGGTTAAAGACAGACAAACTACACATTCCCTGTGAAGACGGGACAAAGCCTGATGGTCAGACTGTTGCTTGATGTGCTTTTGTTCACTTGAAAAAACTGTCTCTAATGCAAACATTTAAAAGGTTTATTGTTATTGTTGTTGTTTTTCCTGCAGTCGGGGGCACAGCGGAGGCCCCTGCACACTGGACCAAGCTCGGCTCGCTGGGGAGGCTGGCAGGCGGCCTGCGTCAGGAAGCAGGAGGTCTGAACTTCTTGTTCCTGTGAGCTGGCTGACAGCTCAGTGGATGGAACTGCATCTAATGTCACGTTACCTCATCATATTTATGTATTTGTAGAGCAGGGTTTGTTTTGGGGGGATGGGAGGAAGAGGTAATCCTCTGTGGCTTTTGAAATGAAAGCAACTGAGAAAAAGTGGCAAACTTCCCCTCCTTCCTGTCATCTCTTCCAAATAAGCAATCAGTATATTAAATGTCACTATTCCTAATGTAAATAAATCCCTGGGATGGTACGCTGTTAATTCACCTGTATTCTGTGGAATATCATCCACTCCTTACCCAGGTTCTTAATACCAGGCAATACTCTATTCCTTGCCTTGGGTTATTTATTTTCCTCAAGGGTCTTTTTGAAGAGAGTAGGTCAAACTTTAAGTGAATAATTTGGATTTTGAAAAGCTAAACAGCTTACCTTACTTTTTGCACAGCTATATTTGGTCATTTTTATTTAGGTTTACATTAAATGCTAACTCAAGACACAAGTACTGTTTTTCTTTCCTCAGAGAAGGCTTCTCAGATGGCAACCCTGCAAACTGTGAACTGTTCTGTTATTCACCAGAGTTGGACTTTTCTCACAATTATAATGGCAGCTCACCAGTTTCAAATCCAGAGACTGTCTGTGTACATGTATGTGCGTGTGCCCTGGCATGGGCACAGGAACACATGAACACACTTGGAGGACTGCAACCATAAGCCCTCAGGGGCACCCTTGCAAGAGGCTGGAGGCCCTCCTACGCCAGTGATTTCCCCATTCTCAGGCATGCCTGAAATTTTTTAAAAATTTTATTTATTTATCTTTAGAGAGGAAGGGATGGAGAGAGGGAGAGAAATATCAATGTATGGTTGCTTCTGGTGCACCCCCTGCTGGGAACTGTCCCCTCCTGGGAACTGGCCTGCAACTCACGAATGTGCCCTGACTGGGAATCGAACTTATATTGTCTGGTTCGCAGGCCTGCGCTCAATCCACTGAGCTACACCAGCTAGGGCTTGCGATTTTTAATAATACCACCCGCAACACTATACTTTATTTCCTTCCTATGCTTTGAACCTTCTGACTTATGGCACTTAAGCTCCTCAAATTTGCTCCAGCTGATTTTGCTCAGAGACTTAGTGGCATCAAATCCCTATAAAAACTGCCCTACATCAAGGATACAGGACAGGGAGCCACACCCACCTCTCCACAAACAGCACCTTTCTCTTACACTGCTTTCTCTCTTTTTTTTATTTATTGTCTCCACATTGTGTTTGTGGAAATGTAAATTGATAGACTTTTTGGCTGACGATGACATTCATAACAAAATGCTTTAAAATATTGTATATCCATTGATCCAGCAATGCCATTTCTATACATTTATTTAGTCTACACATGTACTCCATATAGTTATTTCTATATATTCATCCTATATGTATTTATTCAACAGAATTATGAATATGTTCAAATATTTAGCCACAAATATGTACTGTCATGTTATTTCCGACCAAGCATTTTTACTGTGATGAGTCATTCTTTCCTAATATGAATGCCTAAATCTTTGGAACAGATTACATTAAGACAGGAGTAGACATTCAGTCAGTTTTACACATACATGTATATGTTTATATGTCATTAAATATTTTTACATGAGATTATTTTTAAACAAATACACAGTATTTCATGGTAAAAAGGGCCACAATTTAATAACTCTGCTATTATTAGGTATTTAAATTTTTATAATTATTTGGTGAGGACAGACATTGCTTTCAGATCTGCTAAGGGTGCACCTTCTGGTGTCCAACGTAGGTAAGCCCGCTGGGATTTTCCTCTATCTTTGGTTGCTTTTTGAAGTGTACACTGTCTGCCCTCTCCATTTCCCATTAGTTTTTTAACATGTCTTCCAAGTTTCCTGAGACAGACTTGTCACTTTTCTAAAGGATGCCTTTTTAGTACTAATAAAACTTTCGTATTTGTCTGCTTAATCACGCCAGCTTCACTGTCCCCTTTTTACTTTTTCGTTTTTGGCTCCGAGGTATATGAACCATCTGTGCCTCTAAAACAGTTTGCTTAAATAGCCTCCAGGCAGATTTTATGGTTTTTAAGTTTTTTACTTTAACCTTCAGCCTGCTGTTAGCCATTTTCATCACAGTTTTAAAATCAGCCTCTTTTGGAAACCACCACCACTAGATGAGGTTTTCAGAAGTTACTGGAACTGGAGAGGGGGCTGCAGACTCCAGCTGAACTGCACTGCGGTGCCCAGGCAGTCATCCGAGGCAGGTGCAGGTACGGTCAGCCTTGGAAAGGGTCAGCTCCTCTCTCTGGCCACATGAAGAGCGATGCAGAGATCTTTCATTGGAAATATCCATCCCCACATCACCCAGTTAAGGCTCAGGATGGTAATCTCTGAATTACTTACCTGCCTATTCACCTACCACTACGTTTCTGGGGAGCTGTCATCACGATCCTGGGCACTGAATGAGATACCAAGCTGAAACACAGAATACCAAGACGGGGAGGAGGACTCCTTCTTTCCCGCCACACCACTGTGCCAGGAGAATCACTCTCTGTTCCTGTGCCAGCAGACATGCTGTTCTGAGTCCGTGTTACCAGTTGTCTAGTCTGGGGACCTGAGTGTCAATAAGCATGCCTCTGTCCTGGAATGTATCATTACCCAAACTTCCTGTGTGCCTCTGCATTAATGTTAACATTGCTCTATAGTTCTTTCTCTCTGTAACAGAACTGCATCTCTTTCCACACCTGGCGGGAGGTAGAGTGGGATCTGCCCTTTCTGTGGCTCTTTCCATCAAAAAGTAACTTCCCCCGTTTATTTTCAATCATCCGCCCATACTGGTCAGACAGTAATTACATGACCTTTCTTTCTCAAACCAGTGCATTTTCACCCACTCTTTTCTCTGTTGTCGTTGCTGCTTTTCTGATACATTTGACAATTAAAAGCACTCAGGCTGTTAGAGTTATCATTATTTTTATTATTAGTTATTTATAAAATGCTTCTACCTTCAGGAGTTACAAGGTGTCACTATACTCCCTGAAATGAATTAGTGATAATATGCCAACGACAGCTGAGTGAAAAGTTACGGAAGGCAGAAGCCAGCGAATCCCCGATGATTGATGGGATGAATGAATGAATGAATGAATGTTCAAACAAATGGATAAATGGGATTATTGTTCCAGGGAATATTTGTTTGTTTCCTTGTTTGTGGGTAATGTTTTGTTCCTTCACAGAGAATGTGAATTAGCAAAGAAGTGGCACCTTGGGGCCAGAATTAGATATCCTGCTGCTGTGTCCTCAGCCCAGTAGCTCTTCCTTCCTCTCCTCACCTAGTTAACATCTCTTCAGAGAAGCTTCCAGATCTCCTGACTGGTCAAATCTCCCTGCCAGTGGCTCTCTTAGCACTGTGCCCACGCCATCACAGCCCTCATCACAGTGGCAATTTCACATCTTTTTTAAAAATTTAAATAAATGCCTGTCTCCCACTGGACTGAAAGCTTTATGAGGGCAAGAACCAGTTTTTTGTTGTCCACTGTGGCTCCAATATGACTAGCACAGGTCCTGGCACATAGTAGTTGTTCAACAAACGTTTGTTGGATTAATTAATTAACTGTGAAAGTTGCAGCCTTCAGGGTTTCTGCTCCACTGGCCATCCGACCTTAATGCATTCGGCCTCAGACTAAATCACAATTGGCCAGAACACTCCCCTTTCCCTTCTGTTGAGCACATGGAGTTCAGCCGCAGAGGAAGTAGCTTAAATGTGTGGGAGAGCAGCCTAACTCTTGATGGGTAACAGCAGCCTCATCGCATCGCACATCCCATCCCGGGTATTTGCCTCCCCACATTCAGTATGGCCCTTGGCCAACTCCTCCCAGGCCACTTAAACTGATGAAACTACAGAAGTGGGGGAGTAAGTCTACAGCTGTGAGTATGCAAAACAGTATACTCTTTTATTATTTATTAATTACTGCATCATATGAACAAACCTGCAAACCTACTTTTGCCCCACTCTGTATATACTGGGACTGCTGTTCCAACTGCACCATTGTTCCTCTTCATAAATGAGCATATCTAATAGCTCATTTGCCTTAATTCTGAATAATCTCATGTTACAAGGAGTACAAAAAATACAGAAAAAGTCACCACTTCGATCCTGGTACTAAAGCCAACATTCTAATCAAGTTTTCAGAGCAGCTGTCCCTGGATAGAAGTTCATCTAAGTGCCCTATGATGAATGTTAACCACGTTTCTTATCTTTCAACCCACACTTGGACTCCAGTTTCCTTCTTACACATGACAAAAGTACATGGGCATGAGACACACATTGTGGAAAGTATTCACCTCATGAGATAACCTTAGAGGATCACCTCTCCTTCTCTCTCATCGACATCTGCTGGTGCCTGGCATCAGCTATCATTCTGACCCCTCCCCTCTTTTAATAGTTTCCAGATTTTCATTCTGGGCACTTCCCTTCCCCATACAGGCTTTAGAGGAAAATGAGTCCAAAGCCAACATCAGAGGGAAATCCCGATTGGCTTAGGCTAATCGGAATAGCCAGTTCAGGCATGAGCTTTTCACCTGGAATGCTAGTCACTCTGTCTTCTATTAGATGTGAACAAGGAGGCAGATGGCCCTATGGATGCTAGTGGTCATCCCAGGACCTCTGAGGAGCTTGCCTTGGAAGGCAGCCAACACTCTATACAGAAGAATACAGAGATGGGAAGACATGACACCATGCTGAGACCACTGCACTGCAGGATCAACCTGCCTGAAGTCAACCCTAACTTGGTACTTCTCAGTTCCATCAAATAAAAGATGCCTTAAATAGTATTTAAACCAGTTGGAGTTGGGTCCTCTGTTACTTACATCTTATAAGTAATCACCAAATCAGGTAGACTCTTAAAATAAAATAAACTTCAGAATAATTCCTTTACCCAAAGTTGTTCCCTTCAAAGTACCATCTTTCTTTCACCACACTGCTTCTAGGGGCAGAGCCCGTGAAGACCTGTGGGTGCTCAGGACTGGGGTTCTGTGTTGAGCTTGCCTTCTGAGGCCTTAACCTCTGCACTAGGTCGGGGGCAAGCTCCACGGACTGTACAGAAGTAAAATCACTGTGTCAGAGCATTAACCCACAACGTCCATCCCTGGTTCATTTCCTCCAACACTTTCAAAGGAAAAAAAACTAACTAAATTGGTTCAACACACTTTTGCTACTGGGAAACGTTTCATAACCACTAGTGAATAATTCAGTGAATACAATATTTTTAGTTTTCTATTGCCAGACCCACTCAACTTTGATGAGAATGCTGTTGCCTTTATTGCTCCTCAAATCCCCCTTTGATCCAGGATCTTACATTTTAAATGCAATACTTCCTTAACAGAGATCCAGTCAACAGTGAAAATCAGATCATGTCATAATTTTGCTCAATACTTCCCAATAGCTGCCAGCACATTTGGAATAAAATCTTATTTTACCTCTCTTGTCTAAGTCACCTGGCCTTTAACCACCTGGATTGTTCAACTCCAGTCTGAACTCCTGGACAAAAATGTCAAGCCTGTTCCTGCCTGAGGACCTCCACTTTTCACCTGCACCCCCTCCTCTCTCAAATTCTCTGCTACGAGCTCTTCAGATGACAGGCTCCATCACTTCATTCTGTCCCTACTCCCGCGTCAGCTCCTCAAACATAACCTCTGTGACCCCCAGACGTAAAACAGCGCCTGTCGGTATCCAGCCCCTCGTGCCCCTTCTTCTTCATCACAATTACCACTGCAGTTATTTGTAATCCTGAAGTTGTGTTACCTAGTTATATATTTTTAACTTATAAATTATCTATCTCCCTTAGAGAATAGAATTTAACTCCCATCAAGGCAGGGAGTTAAACTTTCCTCTTGTTTAAAATAATCTACCAAACCTAAAACAGTGCACAGCATTATAGGGGCTCAATATATCATTTTATTTTATTGTTTAAAGAATTGATGGCTGAATAAATCACAAGAATTTTTTTTTTAAATCTTAGCTACAAAACAAACAAAACAGCATCACAGGGGAACCTATCTCCTGTTGGGCAAACCACGCTTGTCTTCAACTATTTGCCCAGCTTTCTCTCTCCTACCCCCGGGGTGCTGCATCCCTAAATCCTTGGACACGGATAACTTAAATTGCTCCAACTTGTGAAACACACCATCCTACAGATGGTCACAGAAAGTGCCAGAGCTTCAGTCTTAAAGTGTTGGCTGTGCAGTCATAGAACTGCTTACCGTTTTTTAAAAATATGAGATCATTGTATCACGACAGATTATAAGACAAGTCACTACTTTATTATGGAATGTTTGGCAAAAGACCTGTGAAGCAGATAAACAGTTATCAGACCTTAATATTCCCATCATCCACTGAACCTGCCCAAATACATTTACTGAGGTAGGACCCAGCTCCCTTAATGCTAATTAGCTAATCAAGAACATGAAACACTAAGAAAGTCAGGCGACAAAAATTATGTATAAAAATCTGATTTATGTCATAAATTCTAACTTTGTGGGAAAAAGATTCATTTCGAAGTCAAGGCACTAGTTTTTCCACAATCAAAAGTGGTTTAAATACTTTTAAGTACATTTCAACATATTTATGAAGAAATTCTCGTACATGGCTCCAAATGTCTTTCATAAATCAGTATAATGTTTCCAAAGCACATTGGGAAGTAAAAAAAATTCGTATCTACCAACTATATTTTCCTCTATTAGAACCAGAATTAAGCAGAAAATATATTAATGTCTGAATTTATGATAGGAGTGGTTAACTCTTAGCCACAGCAAACCAATGAGGAATATTTTATCAGGGAATGATTAATCAGGGCTCTCCAACACGATGCAATTTGACTTTTGAAGACTTCGTCGTGAACAGATTTTATTCCCTTATTTACTTTTCATCATGGGGATGCCTTACAAAGACATTACATGTTAGAATAAACATCATTCTTCTGCTTAATCGTGTTGTTTAAAGAAATGTTACTTAGAGAATATTCCATAGCTTTTAAAAATAGTCCTCACAGAAGCAGCGCTGTGATTATATCATCTCGGACATGGAGCCTGGGTCCAAGTAACCCTCTGTCAGCAGCAAGATGACACATGAAGCCTGGGAGCTTGTGATTCCTGGACATGGGCTTCCCTTCCCAGCCACTGATTATCTCCATCTTTGTTAAAGACTGCAGGAGTTTCATTTAACTAGAGTGCTCAGTAAATCACAGCAGAGTTCAAGCACCTTTTTCAGATTCATTAAACCATTGATCTGCCTTCTAGTGCTTGCAGTGGTGCCCTGGCCCATAGCCTGTGTTTACAGAGAGTGCGGCAGACTGACGTTTGTAATCTCCGAGGGCAGCCTGTCAGTAGCCATTAGTTTCCACTGCGTGCGTGGCCACCAAAGGGTGGACTGTAACGTGGGGAATTTCCTACTCTCGGTCTGAACTGTTGGGGCAGAAATAAAGAAATCTGCAGCAAGACTTTCTTTGTTCCATTCTACTTTGTGATAAGATCAACAAACACCAAAGACTCCAAGAAACAAAGAATTACACGTAGCTTGCCCAGTGCCCACTTCTGCTTATGTGAACAAAAGCAATCCAGAGATGGGGGAAAAATAAAAATAACCACAGGTGTGCCTACAGTGTGCATCTCCTGCATATGGCACTCTCAAGTGTTTCAGGGTTTGTGACCAGACACTGCAAGTGTATGAGAGAAGTTCTGGACTCAAACTACTACCTTAAAATATCTCAAGGCAAGCCACCTGGCTGGCCTGTCTTATGTATGCACTTATTTAGACAGTTAACATTTTAACAACACATTTGCATTAACAGAGCATAAACTACAATCCTAGGAAAATGCACAATCATTCCCTCATGGCTTCTCTGGAAAGTGCACCAAGTCCTCTTATAAACTTCTTCTCCCTCTGGTCTTTATTAATATAATAATGAGATCTCATGACACCTTCCTTTTAAGGTCAGGCACAAAGAGTAACTCTGTGCTTGAGGTAGCTTATGGTGGGGGAAGTGCATCAAACCAACCCATTAGATAATTATTTAAATGCTCATTCTTCAGATAAAGCTGAACACTGTTAGCAGCAAGGTGAGAAAGTTGGCAATGCAAGTGACTGGATCAATAAGGAGAATACATGTCCCAAATAACTAGATCCACTCCTGATCATTTGTTTCGCTGAGCTGCCCACTGCCCAAACAGGCAGCCAGGCTGAACTCAAAGCACGCACATTCATCATTCTGCAGCCGCAGTCACCAGAACACAATGTAGCTGATGCAATCTGACACTGTGGTTAATGTTAAAAGGGACCGTGCCTTTGAGATGGATTGGATAATTACTGGCAGTTCAGATGAGAAAAACTTGATTTAAGTGTATAGCATTAGCTACCACCAGAAGGACGGCCAGAGATTGACTGTGTCTGAAAATTAACATTCAAGCATATATGTCAATAGCCCTGTGTATTGATTTCTGGGGGTCCAATTCAGATCTTTAAAAAAATCCCCCTCTTGCTTTCGCTTTGAAAAAAAAATGTTGATCAAAGACTCAGATTTGGAATTATCTGGACTTTTATCATCTCTAGATTTTTAATTTAAGATGTCTAATATGGTTCAGAAGTTGACATCCATTCTGGGAAACTGATTAGAATTATTTCTCTGCTGACACAACCTCCCAAAACATGACCCGTGTAAATCTGGATGTGGTTGCTATTCCTTTCATTCAGTCCAGACCCCCTTGCCCCACTGTGCCTGTGTTCCGGGCAGCCCTTAGACCGGTATTTCCCGAGTGGTATTCATGTGCTCTGGTAAACAGAAAGATCACGTGCCTCTCCCCGAAAGCTTCAGATGGCTTCCGAGCATAGTGTCCCCCTCAGCATGGAACTCTTTCTGGCTTTTTGAAAAGAGCTTAGGCATCGCTTTAACCTGACCTACATCATACTTCACTGGCCAGAATTCCCCTGCTTTAACCACAGCCTAACACCTTTCCCTTCCTCTACTCTTGCTTTTTTCATAGGTTCTCATTTTCAGTAGCTCTTCAATGTTCCATTCCACACTTCCAAATACCAGAAAAAAGGAAAACCACTCGGTTTGTTGTTTTCTCCCCAAAGCCTCCCTGTTTTTGTGTTCCCAAAAGGGAACGCAGCCACTGATCTAAAGCTAAAGCATGGGAGGTGGAGGCCACCCTCCAGGCAGGCTTTAGTGGGCTTGCAGCACAGTTCCAAGGGACACTGCAGAACCAAAGCAATCATCTTGCAGGTGGACAGACCCCAAAGGCTCCTTGGTGCCCGTAAAAACAAGGTAAACTCATGGGAAGAACTCTGTTGCTCTGAGGGCACATTTACTTGTCAATCAAGAATATTTGCAACCCACTGGCAGAAGCATGTCTGTGGACTGAGCTGCAGGCAGTCAGGGGATGTTAATTACAAGTAATTTCTTAATGTCCTTTCCCAAACCTTCATGAATGACAGCCATTTTGCAAATTAAACCTTGCAGGTGTTTAAAGGAAAGAAAGTAGACAGGTTAATCACTAGATTAACAGGGCAATTGTTACACATTTCTTCTGCACTACTAGATTCTATAATTAAGTCTAAAACTGAGAATCTTTCCCGGGATATATCCAAATTTAATAAAAAAAGACCACCAGTCTA
The DNA here is from genome assembly GCF_021234435.1 of Artibeus jamaicensis. Classification (NCBI taxonomy): domain Eukaryota; kingdom Metazoa; phylum Chordata; class Mammalia; order Chiroptera; family Phyllostomidae; genus Artibeus; species Artibeus jamaicensis. The sequence continues at coordinate 23,739,696 of NW_026521812.1, forward strand.
AATAAAAGGAAACTGCAAATAATATGATGATATGTGCTAATTAGCAATGAGTTCTCCCAAAAGAGATCTCTTCTAAGAAGAGATCACTGTGTACCCAGGGATATAGTTTGAAAGTAAAAGAAATGCTTATTGTACAATATTCTCCTCATTGAATATTTGTTATTATTATCATGATTGTTAGAAGATCTTAATGATATCATCTGCAAATGTTTGTTTATATAACCTTTTAATTTTTAATTCTTCTTTATCCTTATCTCTTATCTGCATAGGTTTCTCCCCACTCTGGTTTTCAGGGGAACAGCAACTTTATGATATTGAAGAAGTGTTTCTATTTATTCTTGTCTCAAATTATATAAAAACTATAACAGGGAAACAAACCTTTGGTGTTCTTGGGAATTTATGTTTATTACTAAAGTTCAATGCCACTAATCCATAAAGAATGCTATAACTCTGTGACCTGAACCAGGCAAGAAAACCATCATCCTTTACATTCCTGCACAGCCATCTGTCTTGAGTGCTGATTTCCTGCTTGATTTGTGGACATAGGATAGTTCCCATGCAGAAGGAAAAAAATGAACACAGGATATTTGGAAATGACTACTATGTGTAGTCTTGTTTGTTACTCTCACTCTTAAAGGGATAATGGTTATATGGTGTTACACACTTCAGTAAAGAATTTTTTTAAGTGTCTGTCATTGTGTAAAGTAAAACTGGCACTAGTTGGACTAAACACTTCAGCATCTTCTGCAAAACCGCTAAGGAGTCTCTACAACTTTCTGGCTCCTAGGTAGATCACTAGGCTAGAAATGTTCTCAAGTCCTTCTCTACTTGTGGCCTCAAAAAGAGGCTGGGAAAAGAGTTATCACTTCCCTGACAAGTCTCTAGTGCCTCTAGAAATGACACTGACATCCCATTGTGTGGCTAATGCCCATAGATTACAAAAGGATATTTCTAACCTGCTGTTCAAAAACTTTTGAGGCATAAATTGAGCCTGTTGGGGACAAGGATCCAGAAATCTGTAATTATTCATTCATACTATGCACTTCTTGGAGCCTACACCCTGAAATGTGTGAGCTAGTAGTGAGGGTCATTAAAGGGACACAGCTGTGATTCGCCATCCTGTCCCGGCAAAGGCATTTTGAATAACGCCTATGTACTTGTGGCAATCCAAACAACTCTTCAAATAAAATTTTAAATTTGGTTGGTTTAAACTATAACCTACATGCCATAAAGGGTTAAGTTGACCTCAGCTCATCCAACCTCACTTCCTGGTGCCAAGGTTTGTAAGAGACACAGATATGACATCCTTCCTCTACTCCATCATGTGAACCAAAGACAAAGAAGGTTCAAGAAGCAAGTGAAATGTAGAGTCGGTTTTTAGTGGGTCTTCAATTTGAGAGTTGGGCTATTTTTGTCCTTGTTTTTACATAAAATCAGTCCCCGCTTCTCTACTCAAGCACTTGTGAAAAGGAGAGCAGGGGAACCATGGCCACAGCTGTCCAATTTCCATTCACAAATGCAGGTGTTGCTCAGACACAAAACAGAGGTCAGCTGAGTACTGCTCCTAATTAGCTACCTTTTTTACTAGGATTTTTCTTTGTGAAGTTATGCATGCAATTTGGGTTCAACTTAGAGACCATTTTTAGATCCCAGCATGCTATCCACCAAGAAACGGGCTGTCATTATGAAGCATAATTTAAAGCATAGTTAATTTCACATGGTTTTTTAAATCTACATCATACCTAAGGCAAAATTCTGTTCTGCATACACATTATTTATGCTTTTCCATTCACTTCTCAGTATTTAAAAGTGTAGCATTTAGCCAGATAATCTTTTATGTAGGAGTGAGAAAAATCTTGCCCTTTTTCTAGGACTAAGAAAGTCCACAATTTTAATAATGAGGACTAAAGACTTTGTCAAATGACACAAGAGAAGTAGCTATCTGCTATTGTGTTCAGTGGGGAACACCCTGGGGCTGATTTACAGCAGTTCTTAGAAATGGCAGGATGGAGACTGGTATCTAATACAATCCATTAGGAAACCCAAGCCCTAAATGAAATGACCACAAAATCCTATCAGTTAACAGAAATGCAGCAGCTGTACATGTTTATTGTAATACAATAGGATATTGTTACAGAGATAACACTCTTAAAATTTCGGGGGGGAAAAAAGATCCAGCAAGTGATGCGACCAGTTTATTTCTCTATTTGAAAAATGAGAATGTCTATAGTGTGGCAGAGCTTTGGAATACATAAATAAGCATGAAGACTGCAGAGAAGACAGGTCTTGCGTGGACACTAATGGGCTGCTGGGGTCAGCCGTCAAGCTTCAAGCCACTGTGACTCCCAGGTTTCTCAGGATGTTCAAAGAACTACCCCAATGACCTCTTGCAAGAAGTGAAAGAGAATGCTCCTCCTCTTCCAGCTGCTTTTACCTACTATAAGTATCCCATATGCCAATTCTTATCTTGTCTCCCTGTTACCCGTTTTTCAAAACCGTATGCTATGGAAGTTTAAATTCTGTTTGACCTCAGACTTTATAATGATGTAATATTACATATGATATATAATTATGTAAATTTATATGGTATTATATATATAATTCTAGGCTGTTTTCCAATTGAATCAGGTGACTCTCTTCAAAGGCTTACTAAAGTAAAACCACTTTGCAAAGCATAGCATGTATCACAAGGACTGTGACAAATTCATCTTGCTGGATTTTATTCACTACAGACAGTCTACCAAGATTCAGACCCAAAACCCTTCAGAATCAGAGACAAAACCCCCTGTTTGTCTCTAATCATCTTCTAGGATGGAATGCAAAGTATTTTGTTGTGGTAAGTAGAGCTTTAAAGACAAGAGCGCTGAGTCCATTCTTGTGATTGTTACCTCAGTGTTCAGCAGTCAAAAGTGGAGCCCCAGGGTCTTAGAGATCATTTTAATCCTCGTATTTTACAGTGAACTATGCTCTGCTCTTACCACCCTCCTCTGAAGCCTCACGGGCCCCTCCCAAGGGACTGTGAACTTGACTGGTGACTGTCCCAGAAGAGTTGCAATTCCCTTACTTGCCTTCCTGTTTCAGTGAAGATTATGAACCTAATTCTTAAAGACTGCTACTAAAATTCCACCCTACTGAATCCTAATTCTTTCAGCATTCTATTTTTTTTGGCAGAATGATGTGACCCAAATTTGCAGGAAATAATTTGCTGCAACAGTGCTTCTTGTAATGCAATGAGCCAGAGATTAGCATTTCAGGATTGCAAATATCAGACTTAAAAATAATAACTGTTTGCTTCAAGAAAGGACAGATTTTGATCTTGTGTTATGGAAATGGCAATGCTCAGCAAAGTGTGGACAGTTTTATGAATTGAGGAAGCTTTACAGATCAATGGAAAATAATCAAGAACTAGCAATTTACTTCAGTAATTGGTGGCAAAATGCTGTGTGTGTACGTGTGTGGGAGTGTAAAAACATCATGCATTCCATTTTCCATAAGTGGTGGCTAATATTATTCTAAAAAGACATTTTCAAATCTGAGATGTCTTAAAACAAACAAACAAAAAAAGAACCAAAAAAAGCTATGACTATGGCTGTTCCTGTGTTCACCCACCATGCCTCTCGCAAACACTTGGCTATGTGCGCAATGCCGGTTCTTGAATCCATTCTTTCACCTTCCTCAATATCAAGCAACTTTAATGTAAGGTGGCAAGAGAGACTTGACGTGTTTCTTGATTAGAATTTGTGGATCAGATTTTGGAAAGAGCCAGAGCATTATTCCCCTTGGGAACAAGTATTAAATTGAGTCGACTAAAGCTTCCTGCCATGGGCCTGTGGCTAGTTTCTCAGCTTGTGTAAGAAATCGCTACCACTTATCTTTCAGGATTCTAGTCTAAGCATTCTGCTGCTGGAGCGTCCCTGTCACTTAGGATACCAGCTGCGATCACCATGACCTCATCCGATTCATTCACCCTCTCAGAATTCAAACACCAAGACAAGAAACTGAAGAACAGGTTATTTTATACATTAGAAGGGGATTCCTTATTCCAAAAGGTGAAGTATGACAGAGAAAGAGAACAGAAAAAAACAGAAAGAATAAAAGGTGCGCAGTGTTTTCAGCTAGAGGCTAAGAGGCACATGCGCACGTGGTCTGGTGAGGCCTGCGTGGCTGCCTCCCTCTACTGTGGTCTTACCTTATTTCTCTTGAAGTAGGCTCGTCGGCAGGCCGCAAAGCACTTCTCGCTGCAGAAGCTTTTCACCTCACTTCCCATACTCAGGGAATAGCGCTTGATTCCCACTTTCTGGCACCAGGCACACATTATTTGTACATTTGACACATCATCTTCTATAATAAAAGTATAAGAAAAATGTTCACATCAGAAGCAAACATCCCTTCAAACTTAGACACACCCTGAACCTGAAAGAGCTACTCAAGGTCTGATTTTAATCTCCGCACCTCACCACTTTCAGACCTAGCAGAATAGCCAGCTCTCGGCGGGAAGACTCAGGGCTTTTTTTTTTCTTTTTCTTTTCTTTTCTTTTTTTTTTCCCTTGGTGGCTGCACCATTTTACATTCCCACTAGAACACTAGACATTCTATTAAGGATTTGATTCTATGAAGGAGTTGATTCTATGAGGAATCAACAAGGATTCAAATTTCTCCACATCCTCACCAAAGCTTGCTATTTTAAGGGTTTTTATTTTTTATTTTTTATAATAAATTTTATTTAGTTACTTTTCAAGTACATTTTTTTAATCTATTTCTCCCATCCCACCCCCCTCTTTTTTTTTTTTAAGGTGGCTTTTAAACTTCCAAAAGACATCATTTACTTAAAAACCAGAGCATGACTACAGAGTCATGAAAGTTCCTGGGGCTTCTTGGCAAAGGTGAAAATGCTTATTCTGCCTGGTTCATCCAGGCTCAGTACTTGCTCAGAAGCTTGTCAAAAATGACCCATTTCTTCAAAGGTGCTGCTGAAAGCCTATGAGATCTTCTACCTTGGGTGGGGTGCCACACCCACACCTGTGATGTCCTAATGTGAACCTTGACAGTCAGGAGCCAGGATCAATCTCGGCATGTTCCCTATTCCTGTTATGTGGTATGGGGTGTTATTCCCTCTTGCAATAGAATGATTCCCAAATGATGTGGCTAGTCAAAAAAAAAAAAGATGAGTGGCCAGATTCTGCCAACAGAAAGGCCATGGTCGGGCTCACCCAGGGGTCTCCTAGGATGCAGCCTCCCCACGTGGCATCCCCAGGAAGGTGTAGGCCTGATTTTAATTCTTCTCCATGTGATGTGTGTGGTTCGTGGTCCCTGGATGGAGACATAGCATGGGAGGTGTCAACCTTGAGACCTGCCTAGAGCATTCTCAGCCAAACTGGTGGTCTTCATGTCTTCTGTGGGACCTGTCACCATGTCGTGGGTGCTCAAAATGATGTTAGGTGGTGTGCAAATATTTTCAATATTTAAAATACTGTATTTCTTTTTCTTTGTAAGAAAACAAATTTAAGTAGTACAAGTGCATCATATCACATGCTTAAAACCAATAAAGGCTTTCCAAGTGAGTCACTTAATAAAATGTGATAGTAAATTATAATGCAGGTAGTAAGAAGTTATGACAAATAGATGATGGTGATATTGAGATGACTGAAGTCTGTGAAACACTGGTGGGGGACTAAAAGGAGACTTTTAAGTAGAGGTCTAAGAAATAGTTAGACCTCTTGTGGTCTCCTACAGGGTTTTGCTATATCTTGAGTTTTCTTGATTCTCCCAATTGACAAAGTACATGTGTCCAACTGATTGCCACTATCAACTACAACTCTTTGTCCTTTATGATTTTTTTTTTGTTTTGGTTTGTTTTTTTTTTACTAACCCAGACTTATGCTCCAGACATGAATGGTAATCACAAAATCCCCAACAAGCTCTGGTATAGTGTCTGATTTCTGAATAAAAGCCCCCAAAGACTAATTGCTAAGCAAGGCCTGGTCCATGAGCTGTTGACATATTCATGGTTCATAGAGTCTGTCAGGCACTCATTCCACTTCCAGGGGAAAGATTTGGTTTGAGGCAGTGTGGTCATCGGCCTGAAAAATTAGAAGCAAACTAATTGGAAGAGCAGTGATATGGCTTTTTTCCCCCTGAGCACCATCACTCAGAACTATGTGCAACATGTTATTTACTTTAGTGGAATAAATATTATCGCTGTAATCACCATTTTCTTTACAATTACATATTGTAATTTATTATTAATTATAATACATGAGACCATGTAAAAATGACCTTTGATGTTAATTAAACATTTTTGATAACATACGTTTTTAAAAATGGAGTCAACATGAGTTTAAATATCATACAATTATTGGATTTAATCATTTGTTCTATTTAAAGAAAGCTTTATTTGTATTTTATATGATCTCTAAGTGTCATCTATCTATAGACATTTTACATGATATAAAGAATTGACAAAACTCTGTCATTTACCTTAGAGTACAGAGGAGTTTTTTTTAATTAGCTTAAAAATGGAATGCTCTTACAATAATCATCTGTTATTAGTAAACTAACTAGCACTAATAGTTTCTGTTTTTCCCAATCCATTAGCTGCTTCGAAATCTTAAATTCCTGAAAAAGATGATGATGCAGCGGAACTCTCATAAATGATCCACTGGCAATAAACTTGACTGTGGTGAAATCTGTAAGGAAAAAAATTTTTATGGGGGAAATTATTTGGCCTCAGAGTTCAAGGAGAAGAACCTACTTCCCAAGAAATAACTTTAAGCCATGCATTAAGGTTCCTGTCGTTGTTTCTTCCCGAATAGGCTGGTTTGAGAAAGAATACATAGACTTTTAGTGCCAGGGCTCGCACCGTAATGGGTGAAAACCAAGAGGACAAAGAGCAGAGAGCAAGGCTGTGACTGGGCCAGGCTCCGTCTGCGCTGGGCCTGCGCAGAGGAATGATGCCCGGGGCACGAAGGCCCCTCTGGGTCTCCCTTATGCTTCGCTCCACCACCGCTAGTCAGACCCATGCGTTATTTTTCAGGGGAAGGCAAGGATACTTTATCGCAAACAAGAAACCTTAATTTTAAAGCAGATTATTCTCATAAATCATTTGTATTACAAAGTAACACTATGGGAAGACAAAACAAAAGAAATTGTGCATTTTTGTGTTTGGAAATCAGAAAACTCTTAGAATGGTGGTTAGCATCTGTCTTGCTAAATAATTCAGTATTCCCATCCGTTTTTCATAAAACTGTGTTTCATAAAGGCAAACGCTTGGGGAAACTTCCATCAGATTTCCCTTTTTGTCATCAAACTGTTCCATAGCTAATGCTCCAAAGAAGTCTGTGAAAAGCAGCTTATTCGAAAAGTTTAAGAAAACATTTTTAGATATCTCAGGTATTCTAGTCTTATAAAACACATTTTAATTCATAGTACATTTCAAAAACTAAAAAAGATCTGTGGTTATATCAATTAATTCTGTCAGCTAAAACATAGCTCAAAATTCTGCAACCAGACATGAGGTGGTACCCCATCTTAAGCAGAATGACTGCACCCCTAGAAAAGTAAGATTTTCTTAAGTGATTAAAGCCAAAGAGATTGGTTCATTGCAACAAGCACATTTTCTTTTTACCTGAAACCTGGGAATTAGGTGAATGCTTTATGTTGGCACAAGAGAATAGGCCCCAGTGCTTTACCTTTTCTAACTTGATCTGCTTTAAATTTTTTTACTTAAAAATATTCATTCAAACTAGAGAAAACCTGATTTCCTTATAGTTAGACTCAAGGTCTGTGCCATTAGAGACTTGAGATTACCTCACAGAAGACTCATGTAACAGATTTTTTCCTTACAGCCATTAGCCTATGTATTTTTCATAATGAAAAGTGCAACAATAAATGCAAAATAAGTATAGCATCAAATCACATTCTCAAAGTGAATAGTCGGTACAATATGATAAAATTTCCATGTGATAGTACCATATAAATATGCATCAGTCAAAATGTGCATGTTTCAATTAATTATGAAGTTTGAACCACCTCTTTAAGGATTTAATTAAGCAAAATGTTTAGGGCATTTCATTCCAATCTAATGTTCAAAGAACTATAGAAAATTGTTCTGTTTTACATCCTAGATTAATTACTCGAAGATGAAATCAAAATTGTATTTATTTATCATAGTGCAGAGAAGTATCAAATCAAGCATTTCTGGAATGCCTTGCTGAAGTTGTTTGAGAAATTGCAGTATCTGGTGACTTTTAAAAATAAGAATAGCCATTGGTCAGTGCCATTGTAGGGGTGTTTGAATTGGCCATGAACATGCATACTAGCTGACCTGACTAGAGCCCAAAGACAATCAGGAGGGCCTTAATGGACCCCAGGTGATTAAACTGTAGATTCACCATCTCTTTGTAGCTTTTGTGGGAGTCCCAGACTGAGGAAAAATCTGAAAATATTTGCTAGTGATGTTTCTTTCTTCCAATAGCCCCTAGAATGTGCACATCCAAATAATCATTTCAAGACTTGAATTATATTTGAGGCAAGTTACAAGATAGTCTGAAGTGGCTCCTGTGTATTCTCTACACCATGAAATAAAAATATAGCACAGGCAGTAATCTGCCAATCTATTTGTAGGAGCAGCTCTATTTAAGAACAGAATGAAGACAGGGCCTGGAAGGTGGGCAAGAAACCAGGGTTAAAGTTGGCTTTCTTTCCTGTTTTTCGGAATAATTCAAGTTAATAGTCCAATTTAAAAGTTTCAACAGAGTCCTATAGAAGCTTTTGTACAATTTCCTGTGTTCTAGAAGAGAACATTTAAGAATACCCAGAGAAAATTTGGACCTTTGAGCCAAAAGGGAATAATCATACCTAGCCTTATTTAGTATTTAGTAGGTGTCAGGCACAGTGCAAAATTCTTTAAATCCATCATTTAATCTTAATCACAGCCACCACCCTCAGGCAGATACTAACATTATCCACATCGGGCAGATGGGGAAAGTGAAGTTTAGAAGTTAAGTCATTTGCTCCAAATCATGCAGCCGATACATACGGAAGCCTGGATGAGGCCAGGCTGTCTGCCTCCAGAGCACAAGCTCTTGACCACTACACCTTAAAGATCACAGCTTTTCTCAGCATGGAGGGCGACTCACCATCCACACAGACTCGCCTCTACAAAAAGGACAAAAAGCTGTCATGGGTTCTGCTACCTACACAAGACACTGTTCCATGACAGACTAATAGACAAAGAAAATGGAGTCAGAAAGGTCAAAATGTCTTTGAGAAGACAGCTGAAGTGTTACTCAATATTTGTTGGTGGATTAAAAAAAAAAAAGTTAAAGGCCTGCAGTGTGAACCTTTACTTTATGATTGAATATAGGACTTGGATTTGGGGCAAACATTCTGTCTAGACTTTTACAGCAAGTTCCACTTAAACATTCAATGAGAAAGAACCAGTAACACCTGTGTCTCAGAATGCAGTCATCCCACCCACAGGCAAGTGATACTCTTCCCAAGTTTTCTTTTACAAGGAGGGGGATCAACAGGAGGAGGGTAAGACTGACTTTCCACGTGGGTCAAGTGGGGAACCACTTAACAGCTGTAATTTCAAGGATCCAAATAAGTCTATCCTAGCTTCAAAATTTATCCCTCAACTGCTCACTCAAATCAAATTCTACCATTAGACAGTACTTTCTTTGACTATTTCTTATATCCCATTAAAACGCAAATTCTCTGAAAGCAAGAAAATTCAAAACATATTTGTCAACAATGACGTGTGCTTTAAAATGAATTATTCTTTGTAAAAGTTTTCACGGAAAATGGGGAGAAGTGCTGAGGCTCAAGTTCTGATGAGGAAAATGGAGGGCAGAGGTGGGACAGATAAGGTACAAGGCACCTCTGGCCATTACTCTGCTCTGTGTAGCCCGGGGCCGACTGTCTGATCACACTATGGCACAACGTAGAATATTTTCAGAGTCCTTTGCAGATGTGAATATAAAGCATAGTACTAGCTGAAGGAGGTGGAAGGAATAGCACATAGCTAGGGATGACCAGAAGAGAAAAGCAACAGGCAGATCCACTTGCTATAGCCTCAAGGGGTGACTTTTTATAAGGAAGTGAGGTGACAGATATACACTGCATTGCAATCTAAGTTACTATCATTTGAACGATAATGTGGAGGAGTGCAGATACAGAGACAGAGGACGTTGGTCAAGTATTAATATTGTCCCTTCTAGTCCTATGATGTGGACAAGTCACTTAAGGGAGAGCATGCTCACCCTCAGTATAGCTGTGGTGAGGATCAAGTGAGAGAAAGTAGGAACGTTCCGCATGTAAATGAGCCCTCCCTGGAACTGCTGGCAGTTTGAGACATAGGAAAGGAAAGGGTGGGTGTCAGCTTCCTGTGGTCCGGACAGGCCCAGGAGACACAGCACCAGCCACCTCAGTCACACGCCCCCTGTAGACCTCTAGACCCACTATCTGAATACAAAGAACAACTCAGTAATTGATTAAATTTCACTAACTCAGACTATTTAAGAGTGAAGTTATTAGACTTAATAAAAGCTTCCCTTACACTTATTCTTTCTAAAATTATTTAATTTGAATTAATAGTTGACAAGGTGTTGCCAAATATATCACAGTACTGCCAGATATTCTGAAATTAATAGATGGCAATTCTTCATAATTATTACATCAACCATCTACACGGGTGGATCTTCCCAAGTGCCTGAGAAGTTTGTTCTTTTAAAAAGTATCACAGTAACAAAAATGAAAATGTCTGCCACCTTGGAAATGTATCAAAAATTGCCCAATAATAATAAGAATAATCAAATTGCCCAATAATAGAGTCTGAATTGATAGAATGTTATTGCACTTATTTCTAATTAAAAGGACAGATGCAATTAAACAGTAGAGGTTCACACGACTATGACTCTTTGTACTACCTAAAACTATCCCTATTTTTCTTTTGGAAGTAGAATTATTTAAAGTGATTTCACAAATTTAAATAGTCTGAATCCCTCTATCTAGAGTAGTACTTAACACCAAAATAAAATCTAAATCTCTGTAAGAAAACTAAAATTGGTTCCAGTAAGTTAAAGAAATGAGCACATATAACACAAAATGACAGATAATGAAAAAATTGAAATTAACTTTCAATTTTTAACAGAATTTTTAACCATTTAAAATTACTGATATATGTATTACATATATATGTAAAAGATATGACTGCAGAATGAATTAAACATTTACATGCTGGGCCCTGCACTAGGTGACTGGTCAAGAATGTTGACTTGAGTAGGGCATGGCTCTGCTCCCAAGAAAACAGTCAGAAAAGTGTGACTCGTTACATGACAGGCAGAAGGTGGTAAAACAGAGGTCCGGCAACCTGTCAGAGCCTGCAGAGCACAGCATCTGAGTTCGGTACTAAAGGATTTGAAGGCAGAGAAAGTTCAAGGGAAAACAGGACAGCAGGAGCCATGGAGTGGCCAGCAGGGCTGAGGATGGGGAGGACTCCTGACGTTGTGCAGCTGACCAGGACTGTGAGAAGGCAAAAGCAAGAGTTCAGACTAGGGATGGTGGGGCCTGAAGCAGGAGTCCCTTGAGTGTCATTCTGCTAGGGGGCAGAAGGGGCTCCTCTTTATTCCACAGGTAACATGGAGCTCCAGAGTATTTCTCAGCAGGGCAGGACAGGATCAGAGATGTTTTGAGAAATGTTACTCCAGTAGGGAGTATCAGAATTTGGAAAGACTGGAGTCTCATTCCACACCTAGAAACAGCATGAGAAGCCCTGGTAACCACCTCTTGTTTGCCTTTGTGCGTTCAGTGCCTGCCACAGAGCAGTGCTTCAACTATGTTGAGTGAATGAATAAATGCACCAATGAATGGGTGGATGGGTGATGGATGGATAGATGAATGGTTGAGAGGGAAGGAGAAATTCCAAACCTATAAAGAGTGGAAATGAAAAGAAGAAAAACAAAAGAAGAAATTCCATAAAGTCACAAAGCAGTAACTCTCTCTTGAACATCATACTGACTTGGATTCTTTGACGAGACAGTAAGCTTACGCGCCTGCAGACCCTCGGTGTTAACCTGACTATCTCCCCACAGTTACACTGACTTGCCAATGAAGAGATGTCTTCTTGTAAACCTCATTCCCAACCTCACCTCCACTTCTCAATACTCACTGCAGGAAGTTTGTCTTTTCTATGTACTCACCCTAAGGAACTGCAATAAGAATAGAAGAGGAGAGAACTTAAAAGTGAAGAAAACCCAGACGCCTCTATGCAACAGTTCCTAAAGCACATGCCACGGAGCACTAACCTGTGAGATACTTACATGGGTGTTATTTTTAAAAAGACTTCCATGGCCAAATATATATGGAAAATACTGGTAAACAAAGTTAAATAACAGGCTCTTTAATATAAGACTTTTTGGTATGTATAATGTATGTATGATCTTCAAGAGGGAGATAGAGTGTGCAGTGTTTCACCAATTTGATCATGGCCATGTCTTTCACAGAGAATCCGCAAGACCGGACTTCTGCAGAAGTCTCCCTGGGACATGCTGCTCCACCGCCCTATCTCAGCATTGAAGCGTGAGCACTTCCATGTGGGCCATTAATTATCAGGAAGGTTTCTTCTCTTCTGCCCAAAATTGGATCTTTCACTGCCAGGAGCCTCCTTTGTCTGCACTGGGCAGAGAGACAAGGTCTGCAGCTGTGTGGCTGGGTAGGCTGACCAATGCTCACAAGCCCTCGATAAACACCCCAGACTGCACTAAGACATCCATGGAACACAAAATCCTGTGGTGTCAGCTACATGCGTCAAATACAGAGAAGACACCCCCTTCCTATTCTGCAGAGAAAGCAGCAGAAATGGATCACAAACCAACAAAAGAGTAACACTGCTCTTGACACAGTAATTCATGTTCACTGGGTGGCTGCCATGAACAAGGAGGTCAAGTGAAATCTTGCCCCCCAGCTCTAAGCCCTGGATCTGACTCTGTGACCAATCTAAGAGACCCTGGGACAGTGATGCTGCAATCATATGTTTGCTCTCCACTGGACTTCTCTGTCCTACATGGATGAAGACCACTCACTGAGTCCCAGCAGCTGGGTGACAAATGCACATGATTAGGGACAGGGCGCAAGGTCAAAGACTGTGCACCAGCAAATCCATCACTGCTGGAAAAGTAATTCCAAGCACCTGCCCTGCAAACAGGGACATCATCTCCAAAGAAACACAATAGCAGCATAACAGAACTAAAGAGCCAAGCTGCTTTATATAGGATGTCAGAAAAAAAAAAAAAAGGATTCCCAACACCTACTATTTATCTGAAGGGCTCATTTCCCCTTCTGAAATCTGGCCATCCCATTAATTACACTTAATGGGCCCCACAGTGGTTGACAAATCTCTCCAGAGGGGAAACCTTAATTTTAGACAAAGGATTCACTTATTTACTCAACTTTGTGCCAGGCACTGCACTAGGAGCTGGAAATACACTGCAAACAAAACAGACATGACCACAGCCTGCAGGAGCTGCCTATGGCTGCCCAAAGTGTAAAATGCCAACGTGCAGTAGAAAAGGACCATGAAAAAGTCATGCCTGCTCTGTCACCACAGGGGGTCATAGTAGCCAGATGTTCTGGGTCACCACAGAGGGGGCTATAAGCAGCCCCATCAGGACTGATCTGCAGATCAACTCCCAGCTCTCAGCATTCCGGCCAGTCCCGCCAAGCAGCACAACCTGCTGGAGCTACCATCCCAGAGGAGGTGAACTGACAGGCTAGAGACTCAGATCAGAGGGAGACCTGCGAGGGTTAAAGCACCCACATAAAGCGCTAGTTCTGCTCCTCTTCAGCTCCTCTTCTCTCTCTGCCCAGAACTGTGAGTTCAGAAGATGGAAGAGTAAGAACTTCACTGTACTAATTTGTTACAAGAACCAAGGTAAGCCTGCTGGAACATTGTCAACAAGCTCATTTATTTCCTTCTTCATTCTTTCAATGTTGAAATATTTATTTAGATTTCCTGAATGAGAATAATTAGTGGTTGAGGGACTTTCTTAAGGGCTCCATGCCAATCCCTTCTCAGGAATATGATGAGACATAACACACCAAAACAGCCCAGCTCTGAGCGAAGTGGAGGTCCACACCAATGGGAAATCCTTCAGAGTCCTTCTCTCTTCCCTTCATGTTCTCCCTGGGTCACATCATCTATGTACCCCTGTGACTCCAGTTATCATCCACAGGATGAAAATTTCCAAATCAACAGTCATCTCTCATGAGATATTATTTCCAACTGCCCCAAGACATCTTAACTCACAGTGTCCAAAGCTGTACACATGCCTCTCCCCATACTCTGCCCCTCCACTGTGTTTCCCATCTCACTTCCTGGCCGTACCATCCTTGCAGTTACCTGCTAGCAGAAATCTGGCACGTTTTCTGCCTCCTCCTTCCCTCTTACCTCCCACATTCTGAATAAGCACCAGGTCCTCCTAAATATTTTCACTATATTCCCACTCCATTCATTCACCCATTCAATAAATACTTATTCAGTCTGCTTACATCCCAAGCACTGTTCTCGGTGCCCTGTCCTCATGGAGTTCACTGCTGTCTAACACCTCTTGCCCATACTACATGTGGGCTCCTATCTCACTCCCGTCCCAGCCAGTTCATTCCCTCCACTCTGGATGTAGGCAATTCTATTGATACACAAGTCTTGCCACTGCTGTTACCTGCTCAGAACCCCTCAGTGTCATCTACTGCCCTGAAGAAGGTAGAACTCCTCAGCATGGCCTCCATGGCTCCCATGACCAGGCCAGCCTCTCAGCTTGTCTACTCTCTGGACTCTATATTCTTTCACTTTCCCTGAGCCTCTCTCTCCACCCTGAGCCTTTCTGTGTGCTGCTTCCTTACCCAGAACCTCAAAATCCTCGAATGATTAAGCATCACTACTCCTTCATATCCTATCTTAAATATCATCTTAGGGAGGTCTTTCCTGATCCCAAACATGGTCAGACCCCATAGCACTCTGGACTTTGTCATCTTCAGACTTGATTGAGATTTCTTTTCAGCATGTCTCCTCCACCAGACTGTAAAGCAGTTAAGACAGGGACCATGTCTGTCTTGTTCACTAGAATGTAATGTCTCCTTTAGGCCTCGGCATAAGAAGGAGAAAAACAGAATCCCTACTAGCTGCACCTTGGATGGTTAAATGCCTGGTGCACAGGGCATCTAACCCCAGGGAAGCAGGAGGAGCCAACGGCACCAGCTTTAGTAATTACTCAGAACAAAGCTGCCTTAGAGGGAAACACCACTTAAAAGCCCCAGAACAGAATGCAATCGTTATTTCCACTCTCCTTGGCCAAGTCCATGAACTAAGTCTTCTCAATTTAATAGAAACTTTAAACAGTCAAAATTGGGAATGTCCCTAGAATAACAAGAGTTACCAACTTCATCATCATTTCTCTCTCTTAGCCAAACTTTATTTATACCTTCAAAAAATTAACAGCAAACAGTTCAGTAGAGTCCAGGTTAATTCCAGAAACTGCCACCCTCTACAAGCAAAGGAAAGCATAGCTGACATTTCCTTTTCTCTCCTGTTAGCATCTTAGCTCCTTGGTGACTTGAGGCAGAATGTTCAGGAAGTGCTATTCTGGCTAGGTCATACCTTCCAACAGAGTTTAGGCAATGCCAAGAGAAGTTCTAGACTGCCTCAGGGACCACAGATGTGTGTGATTTAGAATCCACGTTTAAATAGTGTCCCCACTGCAGAAGTGAATTTTGGCCTTGATTCTGCTGTTAACCCAAATGAATGACCTTGAGAAGGTCATTAAGCCTCTCCAGGCCTTATTTTCTTCATCTATAAAAAAGGGGAGTTAGTTAAATGATCTCTTAGGTCCGTTCTAATTAAAACTCTAGAATTCTAAATCTCTCAAAATAACAAGATCCATTTAAAAGAGTTGAGGCACAGGATATTCTTCTTTTTTTGTTTTTCTTGAACCCCTGACTTAATATTTCTTTTTCTCCTTCTGTATTGCCACCAGTGCTGTTCCCTGACCTTATCATAAGAGGCTCAGAAAATTCTTTGGCTAATAGGACAATTTTAGAAGTAGCCCTTTCTGAACGCAATATTTGCACCACCAAGAATCTGGTACCCTTTTTAAACTCCTTTATCATATTTTATGCTTGACTTTAAAGGGAAAAACATGAATGTTCACGAAATTCTAATTTTTTATATTCTTTTTCATTAATTTCTGATCTCCCCTGTGTACTTCCCCACATGGTATTTTATCCCGAGTTCCCAGACGACCAAATCTGAGACGAAGACTCACATGCAGGCGGTCTATTGGCATGTGATTCCAGGAAGTAGGAGCAAGGGACAAGGAGGGTGAACCTGGGGAGGAGGAAAAGCCAACCGAACAATGTGTTATTGAGTTGGCCACCACTAAGAGAGAGGGGTATTCAACCACAAAGAACATTTTTCTGGAGTTTATGAACTACATTTCATAACCAATCACCCAGGAGACAAAAGGAAAAAGTATTTATCCATGAACTCTCATGTCCCGTTGGTCTGGTGTGTTAGCTTTCCCACACTCTGGTTTGCACAGGTGTGAGTGATGAAAGGATTTATGTGATGTCCATGCCGTCATATAAGAGAAGTCCCAGAGCAAGGCTAGAGGCAGGCGTGAGGAAAGGCCCTTTCAGAATGCACGTGCTCACGCCGTCAGAGCGCTACAGCAATCACCACAGTAAGATGTGCACCCGAGAGATTGGGAGTGGTGCACAGGAGGCGTCCCGTGCATGGAGCTGTCATCACTAGAAGCCTGGTTTCTCAGCCTCTGCACTGCCAACATTCCCAGTCAGATAATTCCTTGTTGTGAGGGGTGTTCTGTGGACTCTAGGATGTTTAGCAGCATTCCTGGCCTCTACTCACTGTATCTAGTAGCGCTCCCTCTCCAAGTTGCGAAAACCACTAACACTGCAGATACTGGCAAATGGCTCCTGAGGAGTGAAGCCTGATAAGAACTACTGACGTGTCGTGTATCCTGTGTTTGTCCCTCCCCAGTTCCCTCCGTTTCCCTCCACATCATACCAGATCAAGCAGCTTTCAAACAGACAGACCACTGGGAGGGACACTTCTGTCCTATGCCTATAACTTAATATATAGGCTTTACTGTGATGTGGTTCATTTAAATAGATAATACCTCAATAATAAGGAATGATAAGATTTTAAAATTCAGAAAGCTATGAGCATACTAGATAGAAAATAAATGTTAAAATTACATTCTAGGGTTTAGCTGCTTAAATCAGGAGAAGAAAAGTTACAACAAATTGTGCTGAAATCTAGATCTCTAAGTCAAGGACTCAATATTTTTGAGACAAGGATCTTTTCCCCTGAATTATACATACAGGATACACCTGCTATTTCACATTCAACTTCAAGGCCCACACTCACTCACCTAAGCCCATACAAGGAACCCTTGGGGGACCATGTTAACTCTTGTTGGTGAACATTTGGACTGTTTACTACGTTTAGCTATTAATAAATGCTACTATGAAGGTTCTTCTATATGTCTTTGGCTCACAAACATACACATTTGTGTTGAGTGCATATCTAGAATAGAATTATCGAATAATAAGATTACGTGCCTGTTCAGCATTAACAGATATTGGCAATCAGCTTTCAAGAGTGGTTATACTGATTTCGACTTTCACCAACAATGAAGAGAGTTTCGGCTGCTCCATATCCTCTTCAACACTTGTTATTGTCAGTCTTACTCATTTTAGCCATTCTAATGGTTGTGTACTGGTACCCTACTATGATTTTAAATTGTATTTCCTTGCTGACTGAGATTAAATAGCTTTTAATATGTTTATGGGCCACTAGTTTTTGCCAATTTTTCTTATCAGGACTTTTTCTACTTATAAGAATTCTTCATATATTGTAAATATTTGTCTTTTGCAGGACATACATTATGAGCATCATTTCCCACTCAGTAGTTTGTCTTTTCATAATTTTGAAAGATGTCTTTTAATCAACAGAATTTCTTAACTTTAGTAGAGCCTATTGAATCAACATTTTCCTTTATGGTCAGTGCTTTCAGTGTATATTTAAGAAACACTGACCTACCCATGATCATAAACATATTCTCCTAGGCTTTCTTCTACAAGATTTATTGTTCTACATGTCACATTTAGATCAATAATCCATCTAGAACTGACTTTTTGAATGGTTTGAAGAATCCACATTCATTTTTCTCCATAAGCACATTATTGAAGACTATTCTTCCCCACTGCTCTACATTGTCATCTTTGTTGTTATGAACTCAGGAACAACAGCTTGTATCCCTCCAAATTTCATGTTGAAGCTCTATGTCCCAATGTGATAATATTTGGAGACGAGGCCTTTGAGAGTTAATTAGGGTTAGACAAGAACATGAAGATAGAGCTCTGGTCCAGTAAGACTAGAGCCCCTTTAAGAAGAAACATCAGAGGACTTGCACTCTCTTGCTCTCTCTCTGTCACATGAGGACATGGAGAAGGTGGCCATCTGGAACCCACCTTCACCAACACCAACCCCAATGACCTTGATCTTGGACTTACATTCTTCAGAATTGTGAGAAAATTAATTTTGGTTCTTTAAGCTATCTAGGCTATGGTATTTTGTTCATAACCCAAGCAAATACATTTGTCATAAATCAAATATCTGTTTAGATTTGTTTCCAAAGTCTACTGCAATGATTTGTATGTATATCCTTGTATCATTATTTCACTGTCTCTTTTTAATGCAATATAAATCATTTATAATTATTGCTCATAATTCCTGTAGGAGAGGTATTTGGGAGTGGTTTGGAGCAATTCTGGCTAAGGGTTGCTCATGAGTTTACAGCTAAATGTCTTTTGGGGCTGCAGTCACCCCAAGGCTTGTCTTGGGCTGGGTGATCCATTTCTGAAGTGACTCAATCACAAGACTGGCAAGTTGGTGCTGTCAGTAGGAGGCCTCAGTTCCAGTCCACAGGGGCCTCTTCACAGGACTGTTTGAGTTTCCTCACGCTCTCCCCAGAGTGAACCATCTGAGAGAACTAGGCAGAATCTGCAATAACTTTTTATTGTGGTCTTGGAAGTTCATTACACAGACCATCCCTGATTCAATGGAGATAGAGACCACCAGGAAGTTAGTATCACTGGGGGCTGCTACCTTGGAAGTTGGCTACCATGATTTCATTTACATCAAGTCCAAAATTAGGCAAAATAAACTATATTTCTTAGTGGGGGCATACTTAGGTGTTAAAACTATATAAAAAAAAGAAGGCAATGATTACCACAAAAGTGGTATCTCTTGGAGGGAAGCAGCTGTGAGTCAACAAGGATCATTATTTGTAAACAAATCCACGTATGTTTTATGTACTTTTCCAACATGTAATATTTCATAATTGTAGTTTCTTTCAAAAAATTAAAACAAAAGAGAACTAACACGAGAAACAGAAAGTATTCATTTCTCTTTTATGCCTCAGATATATACATCAGTGGATTCTTAAAGGCTAATTTAAAGTGTGATCAAAATAAGAGTAACAACAGTAGCAACAATTAACACTGATAATAAAAAAGTATTTAATTATTAATTAATCATTATAGCCTTATAATAATTGTTGAGATCCGGTAGTATAAATCTTCCAATTTTGTTTTTCTTTTTCTTAAATTTGTCTTGGCTATTCTTGCTCCTTTGCATCTCCATGCATATTTTTAAAATAGCATTTTAATTTCCACAAAATTTTAAGCAGGGATTTTTATAGCATTGAATTAAATGTATGGATCAATTTAGGAAGAATCTGCCTTTTTAGAATACTTTTTAAAGATTTTATTTATTTATCTTTAGAGGGGAAGGGAAGGAGACAGGGAGAGAAATATCAATGTATGGTTGCCTCTCATGCATCCCCTGCTGGGAACTGACCTGCAACCCAGACATGTGCCCTGACTGGGAATCAAACCACGATCCTTTGGTTTGCAGGCCCACGCTCAATCCACTGAGCTACACCAGCCAGGGCTTCCTTTTTAGAATATTTCATCTCCAATCCATGAACTTGGAGTGTCTCTCCAATGATTCAGGTCTTCTTTTATTCCTGTCAACAATATTTATGGTTCTTTGTGTAACAGCCTTCCATATATTTTTGCTAGATTGTTTCCCCTGAGTATTTGATGATTTGATGCTATTTTAAATGAAATTCGTAGATATTTTTAAGTTTTGTTTTTAACTTTTTGTGGTTGGTGTGTAGAAATATAATAGATTTGTGGGTACCAACTGTATTAGAGACCTTGATTAATGAACTCATTAAATATAAGAGGCCTGCCTCATGTTGGTGTGCTTCATTTTATTGCACTTTGTAGATATTACATTTTCATCAATATCCAGGCAAGACTCTCCACCAGCAATAAAGTATTTTTTAATTAAGATATGACTTTGCCCTGACTGGTATGGCTCAGTTGGTTAGAGCATTGTCTAGTAAACCAAAAGGTCATGGGTTTGAGTCCTAGTCAAGATACATGCCTAGGTTGTAGGTTCAGTCCCCAGTCAGGGCACATGAGAGAGGCAACCAACTGATGTTTCTCTTTCACATTGATGTTTCTCTCCCTCTCTCTCCCTTTTTCTCTAGTAAAACAATGAAAATATGTCTCTGGGTGAGGGAAAAAAGATATAGACTTTTTTTGGACATACTGCTATTGCACACAAAAGATTACAGCATAGAATAAATATAACTTGTATATGTGCTGGAAAACCCAGAAATTCACCTGGTTCGCTTTACTGCAGTATTTGCTTTAGCGTGGTAGTCTGGGATTAAGCCCACAATACCCTCCATGTTTCCCTATACACTGTTCGGTGAGACATTTTCTTCTAAACAAAATGGAATTTCTACTTTTCAAATCTTACTTTTTTTTGTTTTTTTTTTCTTGCCTTATTACGTAACCTATGTAATTAGACAAAATTAAATATCAGTGGTGATAGTGGTCATCTTCATTTCATTCTTGATCTCAAGAGAAAAGCTTTCACTATTTACCATTAAGTAAATGAAAAGCTCGAGAGAAAAGCTTTCAACATTTCACTATAAAAGATGATGTTTGCTGTAGTTTTTGTGGCTATTTTTTGTCATATTGGGGAAGTTCCATTCTATTCCTACTTTGCCAAAAGTTGTTATATTTTATTGTGTTAAATTTTATTAAATTTTGTTTCTGCATCTATTTAGAATATTGTATGAGGTTTTATTTTATTCTGTTAGTGTAGTTAATTATAGTGACTTATTTTTTACATTTTAAATCAACCCTGCATTCCTAAAAAAAAATTCTAATTAATCATGCTGTATTTATCTTTTCGTATCTATGTATCACTGGCTTTGGTTTGCTATAATTATGTTCAGAATTTTTGAATCAGTGTCCACGATGAATAGAAGTTTTCCATTTAAAGCATCCCTATTATATTAAATTATTATTTTCCTCATTTGTAATGCCCTTGTCACATGATAGGATCAAGGTCATGCTGGGATCATGAAATTAGTATAAGTGTTTCTTATTTGTCTGTTTTCTAGGAGAGTTTCTCTAAGTTGTCTTTATTTTTTTCTTCACTGTTTGGTAGAATTTAACACTAAAGCTATCTGGGTCTAAAACATTCTTTGTAAAAAAGAAATTTAATTATTTCATTTCTTTAACAGATGTAGGACAATTTAGTTTTTCTGTTTCTTCCTGACCTTGTTTTGGCAAATTAAATTAGATATAATGTGACTTCTCCTTTGCAGAAATTTTTGCTTACAGTGATCACTACTTATATGTAATATCAAATAATTAGGTCTAATAACATGTGTAATATAATCTTTTTATTCACTCACATTTCACATTTTTGGCACTTTTTATAAATTCTAAATCTATTGTTTTGAGTTACTCACTCTTGCAGAGTAAAAATTAACAATCACTGAAAGTTGCCCTAAGCAGCATGAATCTTTCATCACTCTTGGCTGCCATAAACTACACTCAGTTCAATTTGCTTTAAGTATGTTCAATTGATTAACAAATACATATTATGGCTTATTAAAACAGAGTCCTTCAAATAGTGAAATCAGGTGGGAAATTCACTATAAAAGTCATAAATCAGAATTTAATAAATGCAGGAAAATTAAAGATTACCTAAACTGAATACAACATTTTTCAGACAAAAAAACTGAGGCTCAGAGAGGCTAAGTGACTTCCCCAAAAGTAAACGGCCAGTAAATGGTGAGCTGGCATTGACTTCCCAGGTCTCCTGGTTCTTGCTCCGGTCTTATTTCCATTCGAACTGCACATTCCATTTGGCATTAAGAATGAGTGAACAGCAACAAAAAAAAATGATTGAACATATTGAAATTTGACCTACACTTTTTGAAGAATCTCAATTATATAAAGAAGGATAAAACAGGAGCCATATCACAGTAAAAAACATTTTTTGACTTTTGTATCTTTTTTAATCACTCTGAATTTTGAACGACTACCTTCTCACCTACATTGTGTTTCAGAACCCATTTCTCAACTGTCAGACAGCAGGACTTTCTGCCACTCCCTTTAACCGGCCTCCTACCCACACCACGCATGGTCTAAACGCTGCTAAAATCAGATGATATTTTCCAAAGTCAAACTAGAATGGTGTTTTTATTATATTTCAACTACACTCCAAGTTCTTGGTGGTCAGGGATGATGATATCTACCTATCTATCTATCTATCTATCTATCCATCTATTTAGATATATAGATATATTTGTAGTACCTGGTACAACATGAAAAACATTCAGTAAACATGTAAGTGGCTGAAATACTGACAAGCATTATGGATAATCCAGTGGTTATGAATATGGGTTAAGAGGATATCATGCCTAGGTTCAAACATCAGCTCTGTCTCATATTACCTGTGGCAGGCAAGTAGCTTAGTTTTTCCAGGTGTCAGTTTCCTCAGGTGTAAAACAAGGTTAATCATAGCACCCATACACAGCTGTTTGGAAAATTAAATGAGATAATCTATTTAAATAATGCCTACCCATAGTAAGTGCTCAAAAAAGACCAATATTAGGTGTGATGAGGTTATATCATGACTGCTACTGCCTACTCCTCTCCTGCCATTCACCATAACTCCTCCTGTCCTTGTCTTGAGTGATTTGGAAAATGCTCCAAATCTGAGGGTTCAGTGAACCTCTTCATTTTTTTTTCAGAAATGTGTCTGCTAAGTAAATAGTAAGTCATCCAAATCCCATTAACTCTAGGTAATTTTATTTAGTAATATTTTTAAAGACACATAAATAAGCAGTAAAGCAAATTTGATTAAGTCCTGTTTTCTCAATGGCTATTTGGAATACGGCATTCACATGCAAGGCCCAAGAACACTGAATAACAGATAAAATAAATAATGATCATAATGCAAACCACATTCTGATTCTGTCTTCCCTGCAAGTATAACTCTGTATAAGAATTATAAGAGCCAAAAAGTAACATGCTTATTAACTGTGGGTTACTCAGCTTTATACATAGAGCTTAGCAGATCATGTGAATGTTTCCACATTCTCAGTTAAGCTAATGGTTCCTTAGAGCCCAGTTCTTATAACCTCTTAAGAATTTCAAGATTTGCTTGAAAAAATATATCATATTTCCATGACTATGACTGAACACAAATTTGGAAAGCTCTCTGAAAGTAAACTGTCCTGGAAGACAGGAAACAGTCACTGTTTTCAAAGAAAGGCAAGACACTCCTGCACATGGGAAATCCGGCCACTCCCAGGGCCTGACCTCATCCCCCTCCACGCAAACCTGCCTGTCCTGTGTGGATGGACCCCACCCTTCACCTCACACCAGGGAACATGGTCAGGGAGAAGAACATGATCACTTACCATTTAAGGTAAGAGGCATTTTATTCTAAATTGCCACATAAAACACACAGAGCAGTGTATTCCCTCCTTTTTTCACATTTCATTTCATTTAAAAGTATTCAGGGACTTGGAGGGATTCTGGACTTACAACAGACAAGTTGTAAGCTTCTGGGAAAACCTGTTAAAATACATCTAAAATGTCGTTTCCTAGATACACAGTGTTTTCTGCAGCAGAGCTCAGTAAAACTTTCATTTAAAAAGTTGCTGCATTTCCTCTTTTCCCTCATGAACAAAAATAACTACTCTAACAGTTTCATTAATTTTTTTTTTAATTCTTGGAAGCAAAGTGTTGTCATAGGGCAAGTCTAAGGCTGAGATATAAAAATCCCGATTGGAGTCCCCACTGGTTACTTTGACCGGATGCAGGCAGGATGGGGAGACCCAAGCCTGCCCGACCACTGCGGGGCTGAGGGCCGATCAGTGGGGCTGAGTGCTGTTGCACTTGTAAAGCAGTAAAGATGGATAGGAGGTCTTTGTTTAAAAATTATACATAAAATCCACTTTGAACGTTTTTACTTCAACAGTCGAACTTGCAGGGGAGTCGGGTACATGTAGTATTTCGACAGAGACTCACTATAACATGGTTCTTATACTCCATGCCAACTGAAGTCCTTCACTGGCACAATCCTCTTTCAATGAAGTCCCAGAGGGTTGAACTCATATTAAAATGTCTAATATGAGAAGAATTACAGCAAGGTTACAATATAATTAACCTGAGTTATCTTTCAAGACTGTTGCTGATAGATATTCTGCCACTCCAGACTATGCTCATGCTGTGATTCTTAAAATTAGCAAAGGTTTTCATACTCGTTAAAACTGCAAGGATAAAGGAGTCTTTGCACAAAAAGAGTTGGTTAATATTTTCAATTATTTCTAACGTTATTCTTGTAACAGTGTTTTGGATTTGTTTGTTCAGTGGTTTTTTTTTTTTTGATGGCTACTCTGTATGGCAAAGCCTTATTTTGTCCACTTCCTAGAGTCTCCAAAAAGTCTGTGATTCTTATTTAAGGATCATGGTAATTCCCTTCACTGCTTGAAAAGGGGGGGGACAGCAAAATCAGGGCTATTATCCTGTGTTTATAACAAGTCTATTACCATAGTAACAACTGTGATGTCACAAACCCAACACCAAGGGCCAAAGTCTATCTCTGAGTGGGGAAGGGTGGCTTAGCTTCGGAAATCGGATGAAATCAGGTGCACACGTGAGGCCAAAAGAGGGTCAATGCTTCCGGTAATCACCAAAGCCCAGGGAGTTCCCCTTCTCTGAGGAAGAGGGGGGCAGGAACGAAAAAAGCAGCTTCCCCAGGCACAGAAGTAAGCTACGCCCACACTTCTGTGTGCAGCTGTGCAGAGGGAGAGTGGAAATCCAAGAGCGTGTGGTATCACCATGTTCCCAATCACGAGTATTCCACTGGGCCCACTGCCTGCCAGACATGGATGGGGTCCAGTGGTGAGCCCGCCTGAGCACATGAAACACACTCTAAAACCAGGGCCTGGCCAGACAGAGCCCTCCAGTTCCTCCGAGAAGCAGCAGCTTGCCCCATGACGGCACTCACTGTCACACCGAATCAGGGTTTGGCCCCTACTGGGTCATCCCACCAGTTCACGGAACCACAGCTGTTCGGGGTTAGAAAGTCTGAGTCTTCCAAAAGATGTGGGCTTTTAAAAATAGGCTTTTGTGGGAACAAATTGCATCCCCTGTCATTGGGGAATCTGAAGTAGCAGATTAATAAGTATTCTTATTCTGAGACAGTCTAGGGAACTTTTGTATAAATATGCTGAAAGTCCAGCTTTATATTAAAAAAGAGTATTAGATTAGGAGTCAGAAAACCTTAGTACTATTCTTGGCTTGAGTATTTAGAAACCACATGACCTTGAGAAAGCTATTCAACCTATTTGAGCTTCAATTTTTAATTGAATAATATCTAACACACTATTTCCCAGGGTAATTGTGAAGATCAAATTAAATAAAATTGTAAGTATGAATGAGTTTCATAAACTGTAAAGGATTTAATACAAACATAGGTACTATTATTAACATCTTCATATAGCCTGCTTACACTACAACAACGATCATTTGAACAGTGAGAGTTATTTTCTTTCCAGAAATCCAAAGCATATGTATAATTCTCACCTTCCCTACCCTGAAAGGTGGACGCCTGCATGATACAGTCAACCGTAAATTGTTCAGGGGCTGATTACAGAGGGACCTTTTGCTTCTAGCCACTCTACCATTTATTTGTTCCCCTCAGGAAGGCCATGTTAACCTACATATGGCTACAGAACTGACAGCAAATGTGCCTCGACTCTATTACCCTGAATAACAACTCTGGTAAAAGTCTTAGCCAAAAAAAGAACTGAAATGATGAACTAGACAGAAGTTTTTAGGTAATTTGTGCACTTGACTTATCCATGGATAATGACTCACATAACTGTCTGGGAGACTGTGGTCAAGGTCAGACAGGTGGGGACTAATTCAGACAAGATACTAGTATTTTCTCAATGAACAACAAAGTAGCCTGCCCTGCAATAGGAATTTGAATAATATTCATTTATTCAACAAATGTTGGTAGAGCGAATATTCTGTGTGTCAGAGCTCACCCTGTACTCTGAAAACTCCACCATTTCCAGCCCTTGTTGCTAGTCCTCACAATATTTCACAGTGGACCTAGGCAGAGCTCAAATGACTCTTAGAAATTCTATTCCCCCTCCAGTTATTATGAGACTTTTACCAATCTTACCCTAATGCAAAGGTTAACAAACTGTGGCCTATGGGCCAAACCCTGAGCACTGCCTTTTTTTAAAAATAAAGTTTTATTGGAACACAGCAATGCCCACTTGCTTATGTATTATTATCTACGGCTGCTTTCCTGTGACTACCACAGGGTTCAGCAGTAGTAGAGATAGTACAGCTCCAAAGCCTAAAATACTATCTGGCCCTGTAGAGGAAAAGTTTGCTAATCCCTGAACTAGATAACACGACTGAGTCAAAATCCACCCCTCCTCTAAATTTATGCTTAGGAACTAATAGAGTAAGGGCCATGAAAGCAGAGAACCTTTCTGACCTTTGTCTTGTCATACAGGACCCCGGAGCAGGATCGAGTCAGATTTAGAGCAGATACAGAATATTAAACATGTCCTTCCCCACATTTTGCTTTGAACAGATGAACGCCTTGGAGTTGGGTAGAGGACAGCATGAAACCACTGGTGTTCGGTTACTCTGCCTTCTAATTCCTCAGAGTTCCTATGTCTAAGACGTCCAAGGCCCAATTTTTGGCCTCCATTCCTCTGCATATTTATTTCCTGATCTGATGTGGAATTAGAATTAAATAGGAGCTGTGTGCTTGAATTCCACGTGGCTGGCTCAGCAGGAAACTCCAGGGCAGGTTTTTTGGCATGCCAAACTCAAGTTAGCCTCAGCTATGCTAATTTCTAAAGCTGTTTGCTTTTGCTCAAATAAATCTTAGCAGGGAATTTGCATTTGGATGCACACCTTTTTATGCACAAATTATGTGCATGACAACACTAAGGCTGACTACAAACTGAAAAATAGAAAAAAACTAACTGGCTTTTATATGGCAGGCACCATGTGAGGTGGCTTGTTCACATTTTCTCCTCTCAGGGACACAGCAAATCCCCAGAGGTGAAACTATGGCCCCCAATTTACAGATGAGGAAACTGAGGAGAAGAGAGCTTATGTAACTTGTCCATATTCACAGAGCTGGTAAGTGACAAAGCTTAGATTTCAACCCAAGTGGCCTGTATCTGAAGATGGTGTTCTCTTCACTTAGTCACACTGCCTTAATGATACCTTCGCTGTTACCACCACTCACCCCAGCCACTGGATACACACTCAGATATGAACCTTACACTTTTATATTAGTCCCCCTCTTGTTTTAAGTTGGTCTATGCAAACTAGGCCTTTGGTACTTGGGAAATAAATCTGGGCCTCTCTGTTTCACAAAACAAACAAAGGAGAATGGGGTATTAAAAAAGGCAAACTTTTAAGATACACAAGTTACATTAGTAGTTAGTCGACAGACACAATTACAAGTGACTTTGACAGGTAAATGGATTTTAGTGACACATCTGGGAACCTCAGTAGGAAAGAACACTTACTGCTAAAATGTATTCAGCCAACAAGAGAATGTGCCCACACCACAAGAGAAAATGTTAGTAGCACTTAGAGTATGGTGCAAATATGTCTACACCATAAGCCCAGCAATTTTCACCTACAAATATCTTCACTGTTATGGGAACATAACCAAACACCTACCTTCCCTAAAAAAAATACAACCATTAGCTTCAGGAAATTATAATAAATACTGCTATCAAAACTCAGTATCACTATTCAATTCAATGTACAAAAAAAAAACCGGTGTAGCAATTAAATTTTCTAGCATAATTCTAACATTTTACAGCAACCCAGATACAATAGTGCTGGACTTCTTTCTGTGTACAGAACATATCTGAAACCTAACTTGCAGTATCACATCATGGTCTGTCTGCTCACTGGCATTGAATTGTCTGGAAATATAAAAGAACTGATTATATTTTCACAGGAGTGAAATGCAGATCTCCATTTTTTTTAAAGCTCTCCAAGAGCTCTTTAAGAATTAGAAAGAACTCTATGGCACAGGTAGGTAACCTAGGTTGTTTCTTAAGTGGACTGAGAAGCAGCCTACAGCACACCCTTTACAGAACTGCCCCTCCCTGGAGAAGCTCACAGAGAACACCTGGCCCTCGAGACTCCACCAGCCACGTTCACTGTTTTTCTTGCTAACCAGTAAGTACAGATCTTATTTTTAAAATTATTTCATCTTTTTTAAATTTTAAACAGATAATTCCAAAGAAGGAAAATAACTTTTTGCAGCCAATGCTAGAAGTTTATTGGTAGGTTGAAATTTACACCCTAAGCAACCACTTGGGGAATTTGCTTAGCATAGCAATACTACTTTAAAGAATACATGCACGAACACTACTCATCTACAAAGTTTCTAAAACAGTCTTTTCCAAAATTAATTTTTGCTTGATGTTATTTATAAGATAATTAAAACAACTTTCTCTAAGGCGTTAATGTTGGACACCCCAGTAATGACTTACCTGCTGGTGGTTTTATGAAAGGAGGCGGAATTAAAGGTACAATAATGGGCACATTGCCATGATCCTTTGACCCTGCAGGTGAGTCACTGAGTCCATTTCCGGTGGCAAGCCCTGAATAGCCTGTGCTTATATTGTATGGTGAAATAACACTGTCCTCAGGTAATTTTGGTTTTGGCAAAGAATTTTCTGTAAAAGAAAAAAATCACCTTCAATATGACAAAAGACCTCATTTTCCTTATGACCACATTTTTTCTCAAGTAAAATAGCTGTGGAACAAAACAAATTTTCCTTGCAAACCTTTAAACATTTTCCCAGAACCCTACAGACCATCCAGGACCTTTTCAGGCTTGTTACCATCAATTTTCAGAGGGCTTCCGTATAATTTGCCCCACTATGATAGCTAACATCCCAACTGTATCATGATGATGAATTTTAGCACAGTAAAAGCCCATTGAAGATTGAGAGGCAATTAACCTTTTCCACATACAAAGTGATATATAGCAGGTATTGCTCTCTGTCTGCCAGGGGAGGAGCTTAAAAAGTGCCCTGCCCCCACCCAGCACTGTAATTAGGTTCCAGTGTATTATAAATTTGGTTCATAGTATAATCAAAAGAACCAATGTGAAAGAAACAAATGATTAGAAACAAAACTACTGTTGCACAGGGTAGATCCGTTAAACTGGCCCATTAATATCAAATTAAAATTAGCAAAAATTAAACTAAAGAAAACTTACAATGATATGAACTTTGTGAATTTTATCTTTGCATGACAACCATTTAAAAAATTCAACCATAGAAAATAACTTTTTCACTCTAGACACATCTCCTGGCATTTCTATCCCCCAGAGGCAAAGATTACTACCTAAACTGAGTATTTTATGAGCTATTAATTTATAGAATGTAAACTCACAATTTGTGTTTTTCATTCACAATGATATTGATACTATTGCTGTTAACATGGTATGTACAATTTCATAGCAAGCTTCATATAAAATTTGTCACGTACGTTCAATTCCACATGCCTGCAGACAGCTCATTTACATTTCCAGGCTTGGTATACAAGAAGGAAAAGCGCTATCTTAGAGACTGGAAACAAAATGCATGAACAGGTAGTTTATGCCAATAGACTTTGAATGCAATGCGTAAATAATGATCAAATTAGCAGTGATGGCACACAATTAGTTTTATCCACATTTTATTGAAGTTCCCTAAATGGGTTGCTTCTTCATACTCCTCTTCTTTTCTTGGGCAAACATTCATTCCAAATTCAGGTCCCCAAGTCCAGTATCCATACAAACACCCAGCAATAGTTCCACGCTTCGCTCATGAGATATCTGGCACTGTTACAACTGGTAGAATCAGTGTTGATTCGACTCTGTCAAGCCTCTAATTTCCACTCTCTAGCAAGGCTTTAAGTAACTTGTTATAGAATAATACAGGATCCAATCATACTTTCTTACTCCTCTACTTACCCTATCCACAGATGTGGGGATGGGAGAAGGGTGAACATTTCAAACACCAAACAGAACAGGACTTTCATTTAGAATTTCCACAAAAAAAGTGGGGGAGAATTACAGAAGTAACTATGATACTCGCCTGCAGCCTGAAAATCTAAACCTAGCATTTCACTTAATGGAAAGCACCAGCCCCCAACAATGCGTATAGCAAAATACTTAGGAAACTGGGAGAAGTTAGCAAACCTTGCCCCTTTCCATGAATTTGTGGGTAGGAGGACGACAGCACTTCAGGCCCTCAGCCCCTGTCTAGCTAGTTCTCCCATTGCTGGAAGGAGATCAAGCCGTGTCTATTTTTGTTTTATGTTGTGCTCTTACATTCTGTGGAGTTCTGCTTGTGGGAAAGCACTGCTGGGGACATACATGCAAATCAACCATTGGCATAATCAACAAAATGAGTCCCAAAGCAACTCAGTTCTGACAGGTTGAGATAGTTAATCCTTCTTGGCATAACAGAGAGACCTTAAATGTCATTACCTTTGAGAACAGAAATGTGCTGCCGGCTCTCTCCATCTGTAGGGTAGCTCCTGAATTCAATATCTTCACCATCTTTCAATTCAACCTTATCATAGCCATACCAGCCAAGGAGTTCATTCATGGTGTTTTCTGCAAAGTTCTGAAAGAGAAACATAGGCTACTTACTTATATAATCAATAACTATTCAAAAACAAAGACATAAATCAAATTTGGTTGTACTACCTTTTGACTGCCAGATTCTGACCCACCTCCCCTAGAGTCCTCCTGTGCATTTTGCAAATCATGTTCAAAAGCTGTAATGCATTTACATCTCAGGATGACGCATCCAAAAGGCCTTCAGACATTTGCAATTTAAAGACAATAAGGAAGAAGGCATTTGTCAGTTTTGCTTGTGAACAGAAAGTCAATTTTAGCATATTCTTCTGCAAAGTCTATCCCACACTAATTCAGAAATATTGAAAGGTAAAGCACAAAAACAGCTAAGAAAATAATTTTGAAAATGAAAACAACTGAATTTTTGGGTCATATTAATGTAAATTAAATTGCTTTCCGATTTAGATGATTTTTTATATATGACTCTGATCTCAGAAAAGCAAAATCTCAGTTATTTGTCAACCACTACCACATAGAAAGCTAAATAGGCTACAAGAGTCTCCCTTTTTATTTTCCTCTTTCACAAGAGTATTCTTTAAAAGTCAATATATAATTTACTTTATAAATTTTGTTAGTGACAGATTCTCCATGAAATCAACAGACACTGGGATTGTCTTCTGGCACATAGTATAAAAGTACTAAGCAACTTTAAGGTTACTAGTCACCCCAAATTTTGGATAATGTATGAAAACACTTTCTAAACTACAAATCTGTATCTAAATGTAAGGTGCTGTTGTTATTATAAGTATCAAACTGTGAAAATAATGGATATACTTGGAAAGATTTAAAGCCTTAATATCAGGTGACTATGTATTATGAACTTATCAACTGCTACATCTGGAAGCAAGATGTACGACTGTGTGTGTTAACGATCTCAGTGTTTGCATGTGCCTTAAAGCATCTCTATCCGAAAAAAAATAGAGAGAAAGGTGATGGTTACCAGGGAAACAGAGAAATATTGGTTAATGGGTACTAATTTCCAGTTACAAGATTAAAAAGTTTGGGGATCTAATATACAGCATGGTGATTATAGTTAACAAGACTGTATCACATATTTAAATATTGCTCAGGAAGTCAATCTTACATGTTCTGATCACAGAAAAAAGGTAACTATGTGACAGAATGGAGAAAGTAGCTAATGCAATGGTGGTAATAATTTTGTAATATATAAATGTATTAAATTAATCCCGTGTACACTTTAAAGTTACAGAGTTATGTGTCAATTATAGCTCCATAAACCTGGAAAATTTTTTAAATAAAAAGGAAGAACTTACTTTTAAATAAAAAGGAAGAGCTCTACAAAGTTAGAGCTTAATAAATGTTTGTTGAATGAATTTTTAAAAATATCTCTATCTAGCAAGGGAGCCTGAGCCCACTAGACTGAGCTAGAAAAAATATATATATTTTAAGCCCTGGCTGGTGTAGCTCAGTGGATTGAGCTCGGGCCTGCAAACCAAAGGATTGCGGTTCGATTCCCAGTCAGGGCACATGCCTGGGTTGCTGACCAGTTCCCTGTGGGCTATTTCCCAGCAGGGGAAGTACTAGAGGCAACCATACATTGATGTTTCTCTCCCTCTCTCCTTCCCCTCTAAAGATAAATAAATAAAATATTTAATATATATGTATATATATATATATATATTTTAACTTTCTTTGTGGCTCAAAGAATCTTATCTCATTCTCCTTAGAAGCTGTCATTTCTGAATTACACTGGGATGTGTCATTTATACACCTGATACAAAGCACCCGGTTAAACCAGAGTGCTCACAGCCTCAACTCGTGAGTTCCATGTTCTCTTAAACTTCACAATTTTTAAAAAGATATTACTCTACTGACTCCACACCAAAAAACAAACCTGGCATTTCAAACCACCCACAGGATGCTAGATTTTTGGCTTTAGTGCCCACTTAAGCTTAGAGCTCCAGCTGGGTCTCTCTGTGCTGGTATAGTGCTCAAGCAATTTTTAAAAAAATCTAGCCACATTGATTCATTGTGACCATCCACAAGGCCAACGGTCATCCACAGCAAGCTCTAGTGAGGCATTATTCTGTCTGATGGCTGGTCATGTCCACATTAAATAGGCATTCTTGCCATGAATGCACAAAGATGATATGATCAATATGTATAATAAACTCAGCAACTTCCAAAATACCACTGAGGAGGACTCAGCTAAATGCTGCCCTACTCAGTCAAAAGAGGTCCCTTCAATGAAGTATTGGCCTCCCTAACACCCAATTTCTTTCACTGAGCTCAGTGCCAGGCTGGACAATGACAGTCCCTACGCACACAAACCGAGGTCCTCCATCGGTGGTCTGGCAGCAGAAATTTTCAAGGATAAGGATTACACCTTGCATCAAAAACAAACAAACAAACAAAAACCCCAATGTCAACAGTGTTAAAAGCCAAATTCAACCCCTCCTATTGTTCTGTGTGCTGTTTGCCCCAATCTCTTAGAGAGCCATACCAAGACAGAAAATCTTGTGCATAGTAACTCCTAGCCACCACATCCAATTTTCTAAGCCATTTGTATCTGGGCACCTCTCTCTCCAGTTCTGTCTAATCCCTGAAGAGACACAAAAGCTACAGATGCATAATTCATGGAGCAACCTCCCAGCCAGCATGTAGATTTGTTTGTTTTAGTCTAGCTGCAAATCCATGCAGTCTTTCAGAACCAATCCCAGGGATGGCATCCAGAAGTTTCACACATCTGGATAAAAACTGAAACATCAACTGGATTATTAACACCAAGTTCATATTATTTAGGCATCTTAACTGCCTCACTGAGTTCACAGTTTGTGCTGAAAATTTAAGATGCTTCATGGAACAATCAATATGAACTTGATCTATTCCACAATTTTTGAGTTACTCTGTCAGTGCATATAAACTCCAAAACATTCCCTTTCTTGTTATTGACAACAGAATAAACTCCTTAATGTTTTAATACATGACTGCAAAAGTAGAAACCAAAGGTTTATAAAACCACAAGCTATAAATCTCAAACCTTTCATGAAGGGAGGAACAAGATGAAAGAAAGAGAAAACAAACACCAAAGTTTCTTACAGTGTAAGTCCAAGAAATAGAGTTTTACCTCTGACTTACACACTCCTGTATTAAGAAAGCAAAGCACCCAGTCAATAAATAGCTTACATTTTTAAAATTTCTAGGTAGAGTTTGATGCCATATATCATATGGACTCATTATGGTGCTAAACCAAAGGAAATAAAATATATTTTTGCAGTCATCATCCAAGAAACAACATATCCTAAGTCCTTCTGGTAGAGAAATCCAACAGTTTTTTTTCAACATTTTTATACTGTTATCCTTTGAAAAAAATTTCTATTAAAAGAATTATTCTTCTCCTGCATAAGTTTATGTCAGTTATGTTTTTTTAAAAAGGTGAAGAAATAAAGGTGACAAGAGTTAACACAGAAAGAGATTCGGAGGTAAGGATGTTCAATAATAAAACAAGATACCATACTAGAAGAGGCTACAAAATCTGCTTCCCCCCAAATCTGCGCCCACCATTTGTCCTCGAGACTCAGACTGGGAAACTGCCGTACAGCCTGTGAAAGTCCTTCCAAGCTCTGAGATTTTGTGAAACCAAAGAATTCTACTAATATGAGAAATAAAATACCTTTTGCAAAGAAGTATTATAATTATAGTGATCACACATCATAAATTTTACTGAACAGCCACTATTTCAAATATTTTATCATTGCTCCCATAAACCTTCAAAATGTGCCAGAAACTTCAATATTCTGGCATCTGAATCACATTTTGCAGACTGCCTCTCGCCCTTGGAAGTGGCACAAAAATCTTCTCTCATACCATGTGGTCCAATTTGGGTTTGGAAAATAGGTCACTATAATTACAATGATAATGTCTAACGCTCTTATAGCACTTTATAGTATTTCCACATCCTTTAACTCGCCTGTTCCTTTCCATAACTCTATGAATTAGGTTATTTGATTTCCACAATAAACTTTTGGTGAACCTATGTAACATCCTCATTTTACAACAGAAATGAAAGCATCCAGAAGGTGAATGACAGGCATGAAAGAACATGCAGTGAAGTCAAAATGAAAATACGTGTCTCAGACCAGGCCTCTTTCTGTTCTAACTTCTGTAAGGTCCAGTGTGTCAGCACTTCCAAGGAAGCTACCTCCTTGGACCAGTTAGAGATGCGAAGAAACCATACACACCATCGGATGTCAGTATCACATGTGAAGAGCTTTCCAACAAGGGCATGTTTACCTGTGTTAAAAACTTGGCTTTCTTTCAGATTTGATCAGTGGGCTCTACTCTCCTTAATTATTTGTATTGTTGAAATGGGGATGTTCAAATGTACAATTAGACGGGATCGGGCGCGTTCGGGGTGGTATGGCCATAGACTCAAATGTACAATTAAAATTTAACCTTGTCATCTGACAATTTTTTGACATCACACCTAACTCTAATCGCTTTACATATCTAATACTTTACCCCCAGACCTCTTCCTTCCCTTCCCAATCTTCCTCCTTTACCTCCAAGGATCCTAAGGAAAGAAGTCAATCTGAACACTTAGTCTGAAATTATCATCTCTTCCTGTGGTTAAAAATAAGTCTCAGAAAGATGGTGGCAAGACAGGAAATTTTACTCTTTCCCCACTTTTTTCTGGACTGGCCAAGTTTATTTCCATCGGGGTGGAGTTCCCAGGACGCCCACCCGACGCTGCCCTTACTGAGCTGGGAGGGCCATACAAAGGTCTATGTTCAATCTCACTGTTTCTAGTTAAACATTTTACCAATGAAGCCTTGGCTTCAAGGTGCTTCTAAATAACAGTGATCACAAATTCTCAAAATACCTCTGAAACCCAAGTGTTTCAAAGTCTTCAAAAAGGATTAATGATTTTATTTTGAAAGCGACAAACATTTTAAAATATAGGCAGGTATCACTGATTTCTCTCATCCCGGGTGTGGCATAACTGAAAGGCCAATGTGTTTTCCACTTGTTTCCCACCCAAGAAAGCAGGAAGCTTTCGGTAATTAACAATAAAGCAAATTACAAAAAGAGAAAACTTTCAAAGAGCTCCCAATGACTTATTAAAATGAAGGAAAAGGCATATCCTCTTTCTCCCCATAAACATTATTTCCATTTTCACTCTCAAATACACTGCTACCTTACTTGAGGGTAGAAACTTTTAATTTCATTTTATGCCTCACCTAGCACAATGCCTAGAAATTAGAATTTACTCAAGAAATGTGCCAATCCATTTGAATGTGTTTCAAATATTGAAAACGTGTAATACAATGATCTAACAAATTTTTTAAAAAGTGATTCTAAAAATAAATATTTGCACATTAAAAACTTGTAATATCCAGTGTTAATGAGTGCTCTCCTAGTATTGAGAACTTAAGTTGATACAATGGTTTGAAAAGGTAATTTGATTCTATGCATTAAAAGCCTTAAAAATGTACATATCCCTTGATTCAGTAATATTACTTCTAGACATTATAAAAGCTAGTCTAAGGAAATAGCGCAAAAATATGCAATGTTTAAGAACATTTATCTCAGTGTTATTTTTCTTAGAAACATACTTTAATACCAAACAATAAAAATCTGGTTAAATAAATTACAGCTTAGTCATGGAATGACTAACACAGAGTACTATTTTATACTAAAATATATGCTGTAGATAAATTTTTACTGTCATAAAACCTATTAACAACATATTGAGTTTTAAAGGGAAGGTCAGTACACCCTAAAACCATTTTTTAAAACTATATCTCATACACAGAACAGGGCATGAAAAGACATACATCACAATGTCGATGTACGAAATGTCTGAGTAGAAAATTTGCGGGCTTTGTTTTACTTTTTGTTTATTTGCATTGCGGATTCTACCACTTCTGTCATGTCCATATTATTTTTGTAAAAATAAAAAATAGTTTTAATCAAAAGCTAATTCACACATAGTCTTCTCCCAGACAGCCGGGTCAGCCATATTCACAGTACAAAGGACAACAAAGAAGGTCTATCAGTTATGTTCCTTCATCCCGACACTTTGTGGAGCATGTGAGAGACACTTTCATAGGAAAAGGAAACTCCCAATCCTGAGCAATTTATAAAACAGAAAAAAATATCTTGCTAGTTAAGGTTATCGCTAATAAGATTATAGTTATTTTTAGAAAATAAGTTATCTCCCTTTTCACCTCCATTGTTCTGACTAACTTCTGAGGTAGGTTTCTATCAAGTATTATTGGGCTCGCTAAGTGAGATTTTAAAAGGAGATGGGGGAAGGTATCTGCAAAAGAGAAGTAGTCTCTTTCGTAGAAAGTAGGCACTAAACTTGATTAGAAGTCAGTTTCTAACTCTGTTCCCAAGTCTGGCTGAGGGCTGAGTCTCAATCACCTAACACAGACCAAGTAGATGGATTTTATTTTGTGGTTCTGCCAAGGAGGTGGGAGGTAAAATTTAAATAGTGTGAAAGGAGTGTCAGAAGAGCCCTTTACAGATTACACAGTACTCCATGTTCCCAACCTTGCTGGTGTAGACCTGGCCGGTGCAGACAGTATCCTAAGGCCAAGCCACTCCCACTGATGACCCTCCAGAGGGGCATCCACATGCAGGAAATAGTAAGAGCGGCCAGATTTGCATTCTTGATACAGACTTTACCCATTGAGTCCTGCTGTTTTAACCTGAACTATGACTTTTTAGCTTGCAGTCCTTTGAAGATGGTCACTGGAGTCCATCTGGGTCATTTTGCAGCATCGTTCTCAGCTACAAC
Source organism: Artibeus jamaicensis (assembly GCF_021234435.1). Lineage (NCBI taxonomy): Eukaryota > Metazoa > Chordata > Mammalia > Chiroptera > Phyllostomidae > Artibeus > Artibeus jamaicensis. The sequence continues at coordinate 23,777,627 of NW_026521812.1, forward strand.
ACAATTGTTACAATTCAACTTAAGGGCAGAGGGAGGACGCATTATAACAGTATAATCCAACTCCAGCCTGGAGCCGGCCTGAAGAGAAAGTCTTGTTATCTTATTGATACATTCTGAATTAGATGGTTGTATAATTGGCAGATAAAACCAATCATGTGCTTTTGCATATAAAATCTATATTGTTATATTATCTTATTGTGACACAGGGCAGACAATTATGTCCTCCCACTTTAATCTTTGGCCAGGACATCAAATATCGAAAAAAGTCAAACAAATGCTGTGAAATTGTGGCTACCAGCCCTCAAGCTAATATTGTGGCCGGCATGGCAGGTGTGCAGCTGTGTGCAGCTGTGTGCAGCTGTGTCCTATCCCAGCTGCAGAACTGCCCTAGAAATCGCCAAGACTTGTTACATTGTTTTCCTGTGTGTGCCAAAGCCACGGGCCTTAAAGCAGGACAGAGTTTCACAGCCCTCTGGTTATGCAACAGATGTCACCACCCCTCAGTCTACAGACCCTAAAATATGCATTCGGCAAATCCCACTCACCCCATGCTTTCATGTCTGTTTACATGTTTCAATTGGCACCTTCAAAAACAAAGTACTCCAGTTTTTTTCTCATTCTATCCTGTAATATCCCTTCTCTTTTAGGAAAATATTCCGTAATCTTATGAGCTTGAGAGTGCAAGTGTGGCTGACTTCCCATCCCACAAGAGGAAGGTTCAGACTTCAGAGATTTTTATATGACCCACCTTCTACTACTTCTAATGGTTTTTTTTTTTAAAAAAAGAAGTATAAATATTCTTAATAAGAAGGTGCTGATTCTTCCTTAGAAGATATAAAAATTCTGTTCCCTAACAAGACACTCTATTTCCCTGGAACTCTCCTTTTGCAGACGGCCACTTGCGCTCACTGATATTTACACTTTTTGAGGCCCTGTTTTTTACTTTCCTTTAAAAACTCTTGCCTCTTAGTTTCTATGAGTCTGTCTTTCACACAAGGAGAGCAGGGCTTGGCTTCCCAGAGCAGTGCTTGGCAAGCAGAGAGGCAGGAAACGCAGAAGGGAATGAGTCTGTCAGACTCATTTTCTTCTATTTCAAATGTTTATTTCAGATTCGGGAGGAAGTAGAGTGGTTCCTTTCCATTTCCTTGTCTCTGGGACCTGCGAGTTGTATAAGGCTTAGAGAATCTCACTCCACCACACGTCGTACTCACAGGTTCACAGATGGAGTCTTTTTTCAGAGAAGCTCCAGTTTGAACAGAGCAGAATTTATAGCTCTCCGTGCCCTTCCACGACCACCTATCTCTTACCGGTTTAGGACTGGAGCATTGAGCTAGACAACTGAAAGCAGAGGGCAAGGCTGGTGGGCTCAGGAACATCTTATATAGGCTCCCAAGGGGTAGGGGCCATATCTCAACTGACATTAGTCCCCAGTCCTGCCACGTGGCACACCTGAGGCCACTGCTGAGCTAGAGAGGTCCGATACGATGTATGAATACCACAGCATGCTCTGGTCCTGAGCCCACTTCTCAGACTCCCAAGACTTACCATTGTCTGACATCGGGATGAAGTTTCAACAGCAAAACTTAAAGTACACATGTTTTAGTAATGAAATAATTTCAACCCATGCCAACTTTTCTAATCTATACTCTGATTTCTCTACTTTTTTTAAAAGCCAAGCTATTTATCTCACTGCACTCACTAGCTCAGTTCTGCAACTTGTTTTATCGTCTACGCAATTGACACAGGTCATTTTTAATGTCAAATGGAGACCATCAGAAACCAAACTAGAAAATCTTGTGGTGAGTTTACTACTAAACTCTAACAGATGCGACTGATTCTTACTATAGACATCGGGACTGAAGCATAATTTTAGGTACAAATTACTTACTGAGAATATTTACAGACGGAAAACTTCTTCAGCAAAAGAGGCCCTAGACATTTAACACAGATTATCTTGTAGTTTAGCAATTGATAAAGAGGCCAAACATTGTAAATGCATTAATTATGGTTTGTTTAAGAAAGTTCCCAGGGCAGAGTGCTTGATCTAACCATTTTGGTTTTGTGAGTTTTAAAAAATAAAAATCTGACTCATTATTTTTACTCACAGTTTAGATTTTTCTAGTTGCATTACTGTTTGATAACCACTAATTATGTTACTAAGATCTTTGTGCACAAAATGCATCCTTAAGTGAACCATATTTACACTTCTGCATCTATTCACATTTATACATCCAATAGTACAAACTAGTTTTCATATTATATCCACTCTGCTCTGGATGAACTCCTGGAACAAATTAACCCTTCTATATGTCAGAATTCCCTCCTAACATTCATTTATTATGATACTTGTGACTTGACAGTATAATGAAGACACATTATATTAGAAACAATCACAATATTCATTTTAGAAACCAAAAGTAGTCAAAATATGAATCACGTTATTAAAAATTTTCTCTGTTGGTCACTAATTAAATAACAAATAGCAATTATATGTACAGTAGTGAGTCTTTTAAATCAATTTTTTAAAAAACAGGATGAAGGAAGGAAGGAGAAAAGATAAACATTGTAAAGGTCATAATGAGACAAACATTTCTACTTGAAGATATTGTCACTAAAGCACGCTATAAGCAAGCTATGCCAAGTCATGTACTTCTCACACACGGAATTATATTGTATCAAATTTAAATTTGTTACAACTGCATGTACATTAAACCAGTGATAACGAAAATGTAACTCAATATCTGATCTAGTGAAACAGCAACCAACATTAGCTCCCAGCCACATGAAGACAATCTCCGATGCCATTACTGGTGTCAGCTAAACCTCAGCCAGTTTGTCTTTTCCAGCCATTTTTAAATAAATATGTGACTGTCTCAATTAGGAAATCTTGAAGGAAGTCTCTTCGAGGAGGTAATTTTGTTGCTCGTTCTCAGTGCCCTGCATTTGCTGTACTTAAAATAGACACTTGTACCAATGTCCTTTCTATTACCCGAAGGGGAAAAAAAATCACATACACACCAGTCCTCTTTCTTTCGGCTTGCAGAGAAGCAACTTGATCCAGCCAGTGTTGAAACCTGAGTAGGTCACTGTACACCATGATAAAATTCCCTAATCCCTGAGCCAAATCTCCCTGAGGGGGGCCTCCTCCTGATCCTCCACTTCCCAGGCTGACTTTTCCATTCGCTCTCTCCTCTTTCCCCCTTTCATTTCCCCTACCTTCAAGCCTTGATATGTGATCCGAGGTGGGGGCTCAAGTTTCCGTTTTTACAGCTTAGGCCGTGCTAGCTGTATACATTCCTTTCTTTCTGCCGGGCAGTGATTACTTACCCGGGCTTAGTTTACACTGGTCCAGATGAAAGCCGCTCAGATGAAGGCAAACACAGGCAGGCAGCTCCAGCGGCACCGATATGAAGCTGCACAAGGCCACATTGTGCTCTTGGTGACATTTTGTTGCACATATTTTTTTTTAATACAGGGCAACCAACTTGTTATGTTACTCTTTAGATGGAGTGGTCATAATACCATAAGGTGTGGGGAGGGATTTTACTGATCTAGTTATCAATATTAAAAGCAGAAAATTTTTAAATAGTTCAAGAAAACCCTTCCACCTTTTGTCTTTGAGAAGTCACTTTTAAAATGAGTACTTTTAGTGCTATTAAATCAGAGGAACGCCTACTAAACAATTCCACTAGAAATGGGATTTCATGACTCACCGACACAGTGTGCTTTGGCATGACTGAAGATTTCGGCCAGGGGTTTTGGATACATTGCTCCAAACAGAAAGAAAATGCCATGCTGCAGGCCATTGAACTTGAACTATCTGCTGGCTGGAACTTCTCATTTAATGCTACCAGGTACTGAAATGATGGGGATTACAACTTCAAATAGTAGGTGGTGATTTAGAAGAAAAATAACATTTTCAGAGAGGAAACTCTGTGCTGGGAGGTTAATTCCATACTGAGTCCTGTCGCACTGACTAAAAATTGTGTAATTTTTCCCTTCACACAATGTTGTTTTTGTTTCCTCCTCGCCAGCTCAGACAAACATCTGTTATACTGGAGAAGGACAACTATCTCCCAAACCACGGCGTGCGCCCGCAGCCAAAGTCAACAACGCGAGCCCCGAGCGTCGAGCACAGTCAGCCTTTATATCCAGCCGGGATAACATTTCACATGTTTTGATTAAAATTAGCTAATTTGTAATTCTAGAACCTATGAAACTTAAAAGCTGCCATCCATATAGATCACATTAGGCAGGGGTTTAAAGGGCCAGTGCACACTGATTTCCTGATGGCTTCACCTCTCTCCTCTTCCTCCAGCCCCAAGTTAAAATAAAATGGAAAAGTAATCTGGAAATGCAGGACAAGCGGGGAGGGTACTCGAGAAAGAACGGTCACTGTACATTGTTTGAGTTCCACCCCCCACTCCAGTGGAGGACAACTCCTAGTGGTGTGTGTTTCTGTGTGTGTGTGTGTGTGTGTGTGCGCGCGCGCGCACGTGTGTGTCTCAACTGTCCATCACGGGAATCAATGGTGGTTTCCGTCCCAAAGATGGCATTGATTTCCAAGGCAGATCTTCCTTAAACTCTCCTAGGGCTGATGCTGCACCTCAGGCTTCCAAGCAGTAAGTTCCTGACCCACAAATAGAGACCCTAATCCCAAACTTAGACTGCATGGAAATTTCCTGGAGGTACATAGGATGTCCCTCTCCAAGCATGGGCTGCATACAAGCCTCTCTATTATAATATGCTTGTTCTAATCACGAAAACATCAAAGCGCAATACACCCAACTTAGCTGCAAGCCATTGTCATCGAGTTTGTGTTTTCAATACAAACTTCACCAACCTGACAAGTCAGTTGGCAGTGCTGAGGGTTCTACGCTGAAGATGGAGAACGCTAAGACAGATACAGGATGAAAACTACAGTCGTCCCCCCCGCCCCCAATCTGCTACTTGTTTGTAACTCAAAGAAAAAATAATAAATAAAATGATTTTTTTAATTAAGAGAGACTGGTGAAATCGCAGCATGTAACCCCTTGCCGGGCAAAAGCCCCAAGTTCACGGAAAAGACGGGGTTGGGGGGAGGAGACGAGGGGTCCGGGGCTGAGCGGCACTCGAGCGCAGCGGCTCCGACGCGAGCAGCTGGAGCGCCAGGTCTCTGCGCCCGCCGCCTCTGGACCACCGCTGGCCTCCGGGCTGGCCTTTCGGAACAATGGGCAGGCGCTAGGCGAAGGCCGCCCCTGGGACAGCTAGCTATCAGCAAGGCTTGCCCGGGGCTGCTTAGCTGGGAAGTGAAGCATGCAAAGGCGAGAGGGAGGCGGAGGCAGCCCCGAGAGAGGAGCGGGCCGGGGCGGGCGGGCGGACGAGGCGAGGCGAGCCGGCCGTCAAACGGTACCCAGACCCGCGCCGCCCCGGCCGAGACTCTCCCTGGCACTGACAGCCCCTTTTCACAGCCACAGCTGGCTGCTTGAGGGGACTCGGGGTCGAGTAGCGGGGAGATGAGCCCAGGAGAAGGGTGGCATCGAGCGCTCCCGGGGAGCCGCGGCCCCTCAGCTCCTAACTTTGCAGGCATCTGAGGTTTGGTTCCCAAAGAAGCGGAAAAAAACTACCCGCGGACTGGGAAAGCCTCTTCATCAAACCCACCGCCACTTGGGTTCCCGGGTCCCCTCCCCCAGCGATGCGCCCATGCCAACCTGGGCCGTATAAGGTTAAATAGTATGTGGTTCTCCGGCCGCCCTCACCCCATCAAATTGGAGGCAGGCAAATATCGGGGATGCGAACCGCGAGTTGGCCTCGGTTTTGCACCTGGAGGAGGAGCCGAGGGGTTCCGGGCATTCTACCCAAACTGACAAGCGCTCCCCTGTACCCCCCAAAGCCACACAACGGCCCGAGGGGAGCCGGCGGAAGAAAGAGCTGTGTCTCTCCGGCCCCGAAGTCCAAAAATACCTTCATTTCCTCATTGATCTCCCTTTTCACTGGGTGAGCCGGTTTCCTGCTCCTCTTATTTTCCGGAGGTCTCCCTTCTTTCTCCATTTCTGCCATGTTTTTGTGTCTGGTTTCTGTGGAGATGAAATGGCTGCTGCCGCCGGCGGCGGTGGTGGTGGTGGTGGCGGTGGTGGTGGTGGAGGTGGTGCTGATGGTGGCAACGCTGGCGGAGGTAGCGGTGCTGGAGGGGCTGGGGCTGGTGGGGGGGTGGCAGGCGGGCGCCGGAGAAGCGGGGTCTCTTCTAGCGGCAGAGAACGTCAGCAGCTGTCACAGGGAAAGGTAGCTCGCGGAGTCTCGGGGATGCCGCCGCCGCCGCTCCAGCTCCCGCTGCCGCCGCCGCCGCCGCCAACGCCGCCGCTGCCGCCGCTGCCCCTGCCGACGCTCCTTCCGCCGCTCCGGCCACCGCCGCCGCCGCCCGGCTGCATCCTCGGGGCCCCGTGGAGTCGTCAGCCATCTTCCGTCCCTCTGTCCGTCTGCATGGGCGAGGGGAGCGAGGGCCGGGCGCGGAGAGAGCTGCTCTGGGCGTGCGTGCGTGGATGTGTGTGTGTGTGCGCCCGGGAGAGCGCGCCAGCTCTGGCGCCCAGCGCCTCCCGCGAGCCGAGCCGGGGGGCGGGCCGGGCCGCGAGGGGAGGGGGCGGGGAGGGCGCCGGAGCCGGGAGGGGGCGGGCGGGAGGGGGGAGGTGGGGGGCTTAGGACGGCCCCCAGCTCCCGAGCGGGCGTGGCTTCCACCGTCACCGTGCACGCCGATGCCGCGCGGCTCCGGGGGCTGCTCACGGCCGCCTGGTTCCTACGCAGCGGACACCCGCGGGACGCGGCGTCCCTCGCGGCTGCCACCCCTGCGTGACGCCCCACTGCTCGGGCCTGCTCCGACCCCAGTCGTTCTCCTGAGCTCCGTGCTGTGGGTCGGGTGGCCAGTCCCAGAAGCTGCTAAGGAAAAATGAATGGGGGCGAAAGAAGGAGGTTGATTGGTGGGAGGGCGTGGGGGCCTGAGGTTGCTAGCGGGCCACCTTCCTACCCGGGGCACCACCGACTGAGCGCGCCACCTCCAGTTGCAGGGCAGGGGTCCGAGGGGAATGAAACCACAGTCCTGACCTCCCTTCAGCTGCCAGGATAGAGTGTGCAGCTGAGGGAGACCTCAGGGCGCCCTTGGGGCACGTGGAGGCTGGAGGTCCCGTGGAGAGGTTCCCGCACCCTTCTTGGCTGGTCCCCCACTCGGCGCAGGCTACGGCTGCGTTTGCAAGAAAGCTTTTGCCTCTCAATGAACCCTTAGAAGTAGGGCATCTGGGCATTCAGCCCCTTTTCCCTTCTTTCTTTCTTTTATTTTCCTTCTTTTCCTTCTAGTCTTTCCCCCACCTCCCTCCTCTCTCTCCCCCGCACTCCCTCTCTCTCTCTTTTTCTCTCTCTCACACACACACACTCACAGACACACACGTATCTCAGTTTTACCCTGTGACCCCGAGCGCACCCTAATCCCGATGCCCTGTGTTTAACCCCCCAAACTGGGTGATCCTGGAAGCATAGGGTCCCGCGTAGAACCTAGTATTCTCCAGTCCGGACGCCCGCACCACGCCCCGGATGCACCGCGCCCGTCGGCACGCTTTCCTCTCGACTTCTCTTGGCGCGTCTGCTCCCCCGAGCCCTGCTCTCTTTCTGCGCCTACGCGCCCCACCTTTGGACCTCTCGGTCCAAGCGTAGGGCCAAGCTTGGATTGCATTTGTCCCTCTCTGGGTTGAGGCATGGGCGTGAACCGTTTGATGGGGCTTCGGCAAGACACGCAGCCCTGAACGCACTGACACGCTTTGGAGGACACACTGACGTTCCGGCTTCGCTGTCCTCCGCCGCTGCACTTAGTAATTACCTGACACAAAGCGGTAAGGGGGTGTCCATTGTTCCACGGCTTGTTATTGTGCGGGGTTTCTTGTGAAAGTGGGGGAACTTAAAATTGCACATTTTTTTAAACTGAAAAGATAAAATGAGTTCATTGTGAAGGTTGTGTGTTAGCTTTCCATTAAAATCTTAGTTCGGCCTGTCAGAAGAGGCTCCTTCTTCGTATTACATTGCCTGGTTTGCACTTGGGCATTGTTTTGTTTCTTAAACTTCAAATTAGAGATAATTTGGAGCGTACTCGGGAGGGCTGAGCGTCTCCACTTTGGCTATTTTGCATTTTAGCATCATTTTGGTTCATAAATGCCAAATTACCGGTCCTTGGAAGGATACCCTAGAGAGCTGAGTAATTCGTCTCACTTCTTCTCTTCTCTAGCTGGAGTAAGCAAGGAGAAGCCTCACCCCGCTCTGCCAGACCTGCTGGATCCCAGGCGAGCCGGGAGGCCAGCGTGAGCAGGGTGAGCCTGGCTCTGCTCCCACAAGGGGTCGGCGCGAAGCTCTTGCCAGGAGAAATGTTTAACATCCTGGGATGGTTATCCGGGATGTCGAAAAGTCAAGAGAGTAGGATTGATGAGGTTTTAGGGAGCGCCCCGTGGCACAAGCATCCCCTATTCAAGATTTTTCCAGTAGTTTCTGGGAGCGTACCCAGGTATGCACGGGTAGTGGGGCCAAGCCTTCTGACCAGGTCTGGAAGCCTGCTGTTGCCCACAGGCACCTAGAACGTCCCACGCAGCAAGGATGCAGAGAGGAACCCAAATCTGTTGGCACTAACACTACACCCCCCCTTTCTGGACCAGTAGTACAAGGGTATGTGAGTGGGTGTATTTCACAGTGAGGAGTACCACCCTAAAGCTGTTGCGGGAGGGGAGAGAAGAAGAGGAAGTCTTTTCGGTGTTTAAGTCTGAATTTCTCCAAAACATTTGATAAATAATATGTGGGTTGGAATTATTTTGTTTTCTCTGTTTTGTCCTCTTGGTCTTTAAGGAAACGCAGGGAGAAAACTTTTTTTGGACTTTTAAATATCCTAAAATTGTAACATATGTTGTAAAGTGTACACAAAGAGAAGCCTTTTGTCTTCTGGAAACATATTTAAGTCCCTTCCATTTTTTTTGGTGCCAAAACGATTACAATTGATTCACTGTTGTTCAGCTGATATCAAATAACAAGTTATATACCCCAAATCCTAAGATACAGTTTCACGAGTTGAGAATAAAATAAACAGAAAAGGTGAACTGTAGTCCAGAGTTACATTTAGAGGCAGCTATACTTCCTTTAAAGAAAAGTACTTATGCTGCAATTGTTCAGGCATTAATAAGAATAATGATGTCAATCAGCCACCTGTTCCTTCACAGGCACATGTCCTCCAGAAAACTGTTGTGAGAACATTGTGCTAGAATCCACAGTGCCTATCTCCAGTGACAGAATGAGGTTCATTAAGCAGACACAAGGAAACTTTTAGTCTAGAATGAACTTCAGAACTAACGATTCTCATGCCTTGTTAATGACACAGTGTAGGTTTCCTCAAATGTACTATAGATGGAGACAATTGTAACAAGCATTGCTTCTTTATGAATTTGGAAGGACCACGAGGCCACTAGTGCTTCCTAGACAACTCCATACATCTGTGAGAGGGTAACACTATGTGGAGAGGAACAGTCTCATACATGTCTCAGAAGAGCTGCTCCTTTGCTACTACGACTTACCATTATGCTCCCCATACACCAGCTTGCTCACTCGTTCTCTCTCACACGCACACTGCCCCCCCCACACAATCATACCCTCTGGACATAGAATAGGTCTTCATTTTCTGTTTACCATTCTATCGCTCACCAAAATGGGTACAGGACTGACCTTTTATACACTTTCCAGGTATATTTTTGTGACTTCATTTACTTATCAAGGCTACTCTGACCTGATTCATCTGGAAAATGTATCAGGAAACACCTAACTCAGAGGCCCAGTCCTCATGCTTGGTAAGGAATTAATAAGTATTTGCTGATTGATTAGTGTGACATAGTATGTTGTTTGAAATTAATGCTGATCTTGAACAAGCTTTGTGATCTAACCAAACATGAAACTAAAATATGAGGAGTAATTACTGTGATGAGCACATTATAAGAATTCACTCACTCAAGATTCACAAAATCCTATGATGCAGCTTCTACTCTTATCCCCATTTCACATGTGAGGAAATTAAGGCTTACACAAGCTACGTTATTAAGTCACAAACTAGTAAGTATTGGGATTTGAACCCATCTTTCTGTCCAACTTTAGATTTGGAGTTTCTGACACTATGCTAATCTGTTTTAATGAATTCATTTTAACAGTCTGTTGCATTATCTAATTTAAGGTCCACATTTTTTACACTTTGACGTCTTCAAGCCTGTGATGCATCTTATAGTGAATTCTTACAATTATACATGACAGCTTCTTCTCCCTCAGTGGTATATAAAATAATAGCATACTTTGCAATCAGTGGTATAGTTTGGTTATGTTGGGTTATGCTGTAATAGCAAATCATCAGGAAATCACAGGGACTCAAAACAGCAAAGGCTCATCGCATGCACTCGGTGCTCATCCTTGCTCGCACTCAGCCTGCTGTATCACTATTGAGATCAACTGCCTTCTGCATGATGGGTTGGCGTTGCACCTGCACACTACCATGTGCTTCCGCAGTCACTACTTCAGGGGAAGAGGGAGCCCTGGAGAATCTCACACCAGCAACTAAGTGCACCAGCCTGTCTGTGAAATATCACCGACCCATTGTGTCTCTGTCCAACGGCCAGGGAAGCTGGGAAGTTTAATCCTCCTGTGTTTCCTGAAGGAGAGGAGAACTGGATGTGGGTAAGCAGTTAACATTTATACCACAAAGCCATATTCATTCAGTGAAATATGGTCGTTAGGATCAATTAATGTAAATATTGGGGATCTATTCTATTCAAAACCATTGAGCAATGCCTGGCTGTGATTTGTTATATCCCACCTAAAACATAACTTTAAACTTCATGCTCATGCTCATGTCTATTTTCAAGGAAGAATGAGAATCAGTTTCAGAAACAGCATTGTCCAACAGTACAGCTGTGGTGCAGGGGTTTTAACCAGGGGTCTCCATATGAGCTCGTAGGCTTTGGAACCTCCTGAAATTGTATACAAAATGTTCAGAGCATTTTTTCCAAGGAATGGGGTCATATCTGTCATCAGATTCTCAATTGGGATTCATGATTCATTCATTCATTTATTCCACACACATGTACTAAGGGCCCGTTATATTCCAGGAGCGGTTTTTGGCATCCAGCAGCAAACATGACACACAAGTTCCCAAATATCGCAAAGCTTATAATGTGGAGGGGACAATAATGAATAAGCTTAATGAATGCTTAATGAATAAGCAAACAAGTAACAAAGAAGCTAAATTTAGATATAGGTAGGTGACACAAAAGAACATGGTGGAAACAGGAGTGGGGTCAGGGGTCTGCTAAAATGATAACGAAAGGCCATTATATGGAGAAATTTGACCTGAAACAGGAAAGGTGAGAAGGAACTGTTCATGCAGAGATCTTGGAACCCCAGAGAAAAGTGTTGTGGTCAGAGTTTTAAAGGAGCTGAAGAGTGGATGCACTCAGCGCATTTGAGAATTTGAAAGAATCTGGAGTATAGAGAATGAGGAGGAGAGTGGTAAGAGAGGTAATGAACGAGGAACGCAGAGTCCAGGTTGTATGGGACCTGCAATCCATGGTAAGTAATCAGAATTTTATTTTAAGAGAAATATGGACAAGTGTACATTGTAGAGAACCGCCCCCCCCCCCGCCGCCGGCTGCCATGGGACAGCCTAAGTTTCTTCCTGGCTCCACTATTTGTATGTGTCATTAACTCTGCCATTAAATACCAAGTTAACCCAGACGGGCACATTCCTGAATGAGGATTTCCCTCTTGCCTTGCTGTTCAAAGAACATCCTCTCCCCCTTTGCCATGGTGTCAAAGAGAAGACCATGACCTCCTCAGAAGAATAGGGACCTTCTTTCAGTAACAGAGATATAAGAAGCTCCCCAGCTAGTAATTTCAAACAGGCTTAAGCTTCTTTGCAAGAGGATAAAAGGCTTCATCCTTTCATGAGGTCTTGAACATGTTATTTTACCTTAGTAAAATGAGAATAGGAGGTTATGGTTTGGAGTGTTAAGATCATATAATGTCCATTAAAGCGAACTAAAAATAAAACTTCACAAAAGTCCAAAAATCATTATTGTTTACAGTAACCTAACGTTTATATTGTTTACCTTAAAAATAAAACAGTTATTTAACCAGCAAACATGGGTTTATTCAGAAATAGCAGAGAATTGCAATTCAGGACACCCAAACTATGGCAAAACTATAGGCAACTTCAGAGAGCAAATGAGAAGAACATTCTTTTATAGAGGAAAGGGCAAGTTGGAAGGAGCTGTCTATCCACAAAGGGTGCATTGGAGGAAAGTGGGAGTTCGAAGTGTAGTGGCTTTTCATTGGCTAGATTGTGACAGTCTCTCATTGGCTGGGCTTTCACTAGGGGAGAAGAAAATCTTCCTCCTATTCCAGAGTTAGAGCAGAAAAAACATCCTCTCGTTGGAGATGCAAGGCACAATCTCTCCCTGTTTGGAACAACTGACAATGCGTGGTAGGGCGTGAGAGCTCCCCCTACAGGCCCTCTGGTCTCCAGTTTTGATTGATGTCTCCTTTGTTAATTTTCACAGTATGAACAGACTAAATGCCAATGTAAGGAAATCTGATACATGAGAAATAGCCACCTACATAATAAAAATGTCCTTTATTTTCAAAATAATGTACTTCAGGGTTCTTTTTTATAGTAACAGTAGAATGTAATAATTTTTATAAAAATGAAATTTTCAGGTACACTTTCAAAAACATTTCAATGGTACCCATTAAAACAAGTTTACCAGCTCCTATAAATTCAAGGAAAAGTTCAATTTGAGTTATAATGTTTATCCATTAAAACAGATATCAAATCCCAGTATTTATTTACCCCAAGTATCTCTATGCTCTAGATAGGTAGATAGGTAGGTAGATACATAAATAAAAGTTAAGCTCAACTATCCATGTGTGTGTCTGAATATAACAGCTTTAGGTATAGTAAGCCTGTGGAAATGAATGAAGATTATCCAAATGAGAGCAAACAATGGCTTGTTTAGATGAGGGAGTCACCGCTATCACTTGCATTGGCAGAGACTCAAACATAGACCTATAGGTGGGAAAACTTTAGACTGAAAAAAAAAGCCTTCACTGTGCTCTAACGGGACGTTGATGACATGGAGAAGCTGGAGAAGGGCTAACCAGAAGAGGGGGGCTACCTAGAAGCACAGCATCCTATGTGAGCATATTTGGCTTTCTCTACGTGGTCCTGAGTTGGAAGGTGGTGATGGTGGTAAGGAACTGGGAAGCTGGCATCATCATTGACCAGTCTTAATCATGGTGGGTGATTATGGCAGAAACGGTAGTTTATCCTCTCTGACTTTTTGCTGCAGGGGTCAGGGGTCAGAGTTCCATTGCATTATATGGTCTGGCCATTGTCCATTTGTATAGTTGGTCTTGGAAACCATTAACTAGATGATAATTTAGGCCAGACAGCTAACAAGAAACTAGATCAAGGTATAAGGAAACTTCCATTTGTGTTGAGATAATATTTTGATGTATTAAAGAAGTGTTGTGTTTTACTGTACCTGCTAATTTCTTTCTCTCCCAGGCAGTTGTTTATTCAAACTATACTCTGGTATCTGTTCCTTCAGGGTAAAAATGTTATACAAGAAATTCACAGAAAAACATGAGTCGTCCATGACTTTTGAGGTTTAAAAGACTTGTGAAATTCAAAGCAGGAAAAATAGTTTGAGAGAAATTTTTTTCTTTGTGTTTCAAAAGTCTAGACTTTGAGTATCAAGATTCAATGACCTGAAGGATTTAGATTATGAAGTTTACACTGTAAAAACTAGAAATGGTAAGCCAGAAAAAGAAATGGTAAGCCAAAGAAAGCTTTCCCAACCTAAAAAGAGATAATTCCATGCTGTTGGGAGAAAGGAGTAAAGGAGCTTCACTGTAGATTTCCAACCAGAACAGCCGGAACACTTGTGATGTTTAAGGAAAGCTGAAGGTAATGGGCAGAAAGCAGAGAGCAGAAGTGACTTGTACCTCTTCTGAGATGGAGCTTGGAACAGCAGCGAGCCTCCTTGAAGAGAATAGCCCAACACTGCACGGGCAGGCACAGCGGGAGTAAGCACAGTGGTGACAGTCCAGGAGTAGCCATATGTACCCTTCACTTCCCACAACATGTGAGTTTCTGTTCACTCACCATGTACACCCTTCACTCGCCATACTGTGTGTGGCTGTGTAGAGTAGGAATGGCTCTAGGAGACTGTAGTTCCACACCCAAAATATTTGATTAGAGAGTCCACAAAGACTTTCATCTCGAAGGATGCCAGCCAAAAAGGAGACTGGGTGAGAGTGAATGCCGCCCACCCACCCACCAACCCACCACATAGATGTCAGCTTGTGAGAAAAGCACAGCGGCGTGGGCACGAGAGAAGGCCAAATCAGCAGAGATTACCTGGAGGTTTCATTTCTACTGTATAGGATAGTAGTCTCGAGAAACAGCAACTGAGTTCAGTGATAAATAAACAAACACATAGCAAATATCCGATGTTTTTTATGTTGGTACTTATAGCTCACACTTATATTTCACCTAGAACTCAAATTTGCTGTGAAGCAATTAGAAAGAGCAGTTTTCTGACTTTTGAAGTAAGTTTGAGGCCTTACCTGCTAATTATTTAATATTTAAATAGTTTCTCTTAAATGAAAATAGTTCCTTTGTGTTTATGGCCTTAATATCTCAATAAGATCAAGTTAAGCACAGAACATTTTCAGTAACTAGTCAAAATTCTAGTTAATAGAACATTTAGCTTAGTATCTGACTGCTCCTGAATTGTCAGTGCCTTCCTTGATAATAGCCATTGATGAAATCAGAACACTTGGTTTGATTCATGTAGATACTCATGTAGACTTGCGATAACATCATATTTTCTTTAGAGAAATAATCAAGTGCCATTAAAATCTTTAGACCTCTGACAATTCTATGTTGAAAGATATCAACAACTATCATTATTACTATCATTATTGAATATCTGTTATAACTCGAGTATTTTGGACACAGTATGACATTTATGTCTCACAGCCATCCTTGAGAATACAGTTGTCTCCATTTCACAACTTAGAACAGTGAAGGTCACACTAGGAAGTCCAGGAAAAAAGTGCCATAGTCTTCCAACCCCCAGACAGGTAAGGTATGCTTTCACCTCTCACAGCATGCCAATAGGGTAAATTGTTTAATTTTTCTTTATTTTGACTTATGCATGGTTGTTACAGAAATTAAAACAGCCATAACAAAATGCTCAACCCTTCAAAAATTACATACTACATTTTAATATTCTCAAACCAAATATGATATTTAGTAAATAGTTACAGAGAACTGATATCTATGTTTTGACCCACCTCCTTTGAGAAACATTACATGTAGTAAGAAAAATTTTTCTCTTACAGAAAATTTGTCTCTAATGTGCTGTTGGGCCATAAGTTGTCTCTTTATTACATCCCAAAGGGAGGAAGTTGAGTGGGAAAGATTCTGCAATTTAACTGTGAAAGGACATTATACATTTCAGTGGAAGGGAAAAAAATTCATCAAAAGCTAAGTAGATAAATGAAGTATTCTATAATAAGTCTTGGGACATGGGCTGTGCATTTGTTTGTTTGTTTTTTAATCGCACTCAAGCTACTAAATCTGTATACCAGAAGCTGAGGAATACTTCAGCTCAGTGTTACCCTTTCTATCTGAAGTCAGTGGTTTTTAATGTAGCCCATCTTTTGAAGGCCTGTAGGTGAGGCAGAGCTGTCAGGGACACATGGACGAGAAGATCCAGGTACACTGACCGGAAGTGCACTCCCTGAGAAAGTCTCAGGATATATGTACAGTGTGAGAAGGCACTGAGGTCCTAAACTAGAAAACAAAGCAGCCAACCTAAAACCCAGCATGGGAAAAAGCGAAGTGCCCAACTGAACGAACACAGAGTAGATACTGAGGTCTCTTTTCTGTGGTAAGACATAGCCTTCTGTGGCTTAAACACATGGGCAATTTCATAGAATTTAGTAATACAAAAGCTACCATTTATTAATGCTTCTTCATTCACCAAGGGCCTTAAATACTTTACAGAGGTTGTTTTATTCAGTTCTCACATAGCTTACATAACTATTGGTTTTGGTCCTATTTTACAAATGAGGAAATAGAAGGTTAAAAAAATTAAGCATGTGCCCCATAAGTAGATTAGCACTCTGACTCCAGAGGCTAGAATTCTCTCTGCCACCTTGTAGTACCAGTATATTGGTGAGGGTTCTTGCTCGCAAGCAACAAAACAAATGCTAAAGAAAAAATATATTAGAGGAAAGGGGGCTCATAGATCCCAAGAGACTGAGAGTGCAGGCTTGGGAAACAGGCAGGAACCCAGGGCCTCAGGAGGCCAGGCCATCCATACAAACACTCCAGCTGAAATGCTGCCATCTCTGCTTCTGCTGCACCACTTCTTCTAGAAGCCACCACTGGGCATCTTGCTGGCCCCAGGAATGGCCCCAGATGCTCTTCCTTCATCTCAGGATGCACAGGCCTGGGTGGAAGGGTTCCCTGCCAGGTGGTGAGGCCCTTGCTCCATGTTCCAGGGTGTAGGGAGAGTAAAAGTCAAACTCTTTGGCTTCCATGGTGGAAGGTAGATGCCTCTATCCCAAGATCACACTCAGTGATCTTGTTTACATGGAAAGAATTTATTCCCCCAAATGCAAGGACAGGTGGATTTTGACAGGCAAAGGAACTTTACATGTCCTCCCAGACTACCCACTATAGCCACTTTGTAGCAAATCATTTCATTAGAAAAATAAATGTAGGTTCGTTAAAATAATTTTGAAAGGTCAGGCATGGTGGCATTGTGCAAACATTAAATCAAATGATCTTTTTGCAAATCAAAACCTGATTGACCTAGAAATTCATCCTAATAGTGTTATTTGAAATCTCTGAATGTAAACTTTGGAAAGATAAATTTGGTAACCCATATGCTAAACATCAATTAATTAGAATGTTTAGGGAATAGAATTGTTCTTGTTAACTTAAATTTCTAACTAAATGTGATTAAGTCTTTAAAAAGAACCACAGACCTTTATATTTCAGGTCTTCTCACTAGAATTCTTAATAAGATATTTGGGTTGTGAAAGTTTCACAACGCCTCAGAATTAAATATTGTGCCACCATTTGTAGCTGAAAAGTACAGTGGGTGTAGATGGTGCCAAATATGCATAGATTTCTATGGTATACATTCCATGTACATTTCATTAGCCAAACTTCTGACATAAATTTGCCTTTTGTTTTCTCCTTTGCATAAACATTGGGTGAAGAGGAGAAAATAAATTCTTTCCATGTAAACAATTTTATTTGAAACCTGCTAAGGGTGAGCACACTACTAGGCACTGTGAATATAAACATAAATAATAAAGGTGTTTTAAAAGTGAGGCAGAATTAAGAAAGGGGGATGACTAATTCTGAGTGAGGGATAGAGGCGGTGACCACAGGAGTTGGACCTTAAGGATGATGTATAGGATATTGTCAAGTGAGGATGAAAGAAAGAGGAGCATCCTAGACAGAAAGCATAAGAGAAGCAAGGTGCCAAGATGTGAAAGTACAAGTAGAATTAAGGAAGGGTAAATAATTCAGTGTGCCTGGGATGTATGAAAGAGGGCTTTGCGATTAATCCAAAGGCAGGATAGGACCAAAAGTCAATGGCTTCAAATTCCACCACAAAGGAGGGTGGACTTTCTCTGAGGGTTCCAGAAAGCCACTGAGTCTTTTTTGCTGTGAAGGTGATATGGTTATGAATATGAAGTAGGGAGATCACTTTGATGGCAGGTGAAAGGCAGAAGGAGAGACCAGAGGTAAAAAAAAAATTACATGAGGTGTTTGCAATAGTCTAATGGGTAATAAATGATGCCTTAGACTAATGCAGTATTGATTGGGAAAAAATTTTTTCTATGAGTTAGCAACCTTAGAGGCTGAATCCATAGGAACTGGTATTTGATTAAATGAGGTGGGGATGGGGGTTATGTGAAGAAATAAGTAGTTGGATAATACAACCTATGGCACAGTAACTATATTCTTTTTGTAGAAACAACAATAATAATTATACTTCTAATTGGCTCATTGAACAGTTGGATCAGTGGATTCCAGTTTTGAATGATCATTTCCCCATCCTAGACCTATTAAAGTAGATTGATTGTAAGTAAAAACTGGTGGTTCATATTTTTTAAGCACTCCAATGATTCTGATGGTAAGTCAATTTGAAAAGCACTGCAGTTGAAAATGTGAAAAAGAACCATAACTGGTAACATTAGATTTAGCAGTATCTTATCAAGTCCTGTCTGCTCTGCCTCTCAAATACTTCCTGAATCTCACCACTTCTCTCTAATTCCCCTGCACCTATTTATCAATAGCCAAAACTGAGTAATTGCCACCTACCTGGGCTCCCTGCTTCTACCCTTGCCCTTATGCAATCCATTCTCCACAAAGTAACCGACTAATTCTTTACAAATATAAAACAGACTTTGCACATTCTTGCTTAAAATGTTCCAGTAACTTTCTATAATACTGTGATAGTCTTTCAATATGACCATAAATTCTTTGATGCTTCTCCCTTGAAAAAAAATGAAGCCTTATTTCCCTTCCCTTGATTATGAGCTATACTTAGTGACCCGCACCTAAGAAATAGGATGTGGCCAAAGTGATGATGTGTGATGTCCAATAATAGAACACAAAAGGCATTGTGATTCTCTTCTTGCTCTCTTTTTTTTGGCTCACTCACTTGGGGGAAGCCAACGACTTTCAAGCAGCTCTAAGGAGATGTCTATACACGGCAAAGTACTGAAAGCCCCCTGCAGATAACTGAGGCCTTCTGCCAATAGCGATGTGAACTAGTCATCTTGTAAGTAGATCCTTCAGCCGCATTTGAGCCTTAAGATGCTGTAACCCTAGTCAATGTCTTGACTCTGGTTACCTGAAAGACCCTGAAACACCTAGCTACACAGCTTCCAAATTCTGACTCACAGAAACTCTGTAGTAATAAATGTTAGTTTTAAGCATCTATGTTTCAGGGAAATCTTTAAGGCAACAATAGCTAATACACATGTTTACAACATCATCCAAACTCCTTGTCATGGTCAGCAAGGCCCTACATACTCAGGATGCTGCCTGTATTACTAGCTTTGTCTACTACTCATTTTGCAGAAAGATTACTAGTTGTCCCTTAACAACTCTTTGTCTCCTCTTTGTTTAGAAGTAGAGTCACCAAAATTTCTCCAGTTACATACATTCAAGTTCACTTGAATGGCCACATTTTCTAGCCTCCTTCACAGGTACATATGGTCCTGTGGCAATTTCTGGCCAATGGGATGTGAGCAGAGTGATGGGTGCCACCTCCAGGTTGCCCTTTAAATAGAAGGGATGTGCCTTCTGTTTCCTGTCCTCTAGTTTTTTCTGACTTGAATACCAGTATGATGGTAAATGGGAGAAAGCTGGACTAGCTATTTCAAGCAACAGGATGGAAGTCATACAGTAAACATGGCAAAGCAACAAGATAGAAAGGGCCTAGATTTTGAATGCCATCAAACAAGAACTGTCTGTCTGGTCTTTTACATAAACAAGACAAGGTCCTGTCTTGTATTTGTCATATTTTTGGTCTCTTTATTACAACAGCCCATCCTATACCCTAACTGATACTCAGCAACTTATCCACCACATTCCAGTCACATTGGTCCTCTTCTCTTCTACTACCCCAAGGTCTTTGTACTTGTTATTCCCTCTACTTGGAATGCTTTCCCACAGATCTCTGCACGGCTAACTCCTACAAGGTTTTACTGTTTCACCTAAAATACCCTTCCCTCAGTTGCTCTCCACTGTACAATCATGAGTTCTTCATGGCACCCATCAGCATCTGAAATGTTCTCATTTACGCTTATTAAATGTCATTCTCTGCTGGACTAAAATCTTCATAAAATCAAGAACCTTGTCTGCTTCATTTCCTGCTGAATCTCCAGTGCCAAGAAAGTGCTTGTATATAGTAAGTGTTCTATTAGTGCCTGTTGTGTGAATAAATAAACAGGTAGATTAATAATAAATGATGCCAAGAACCTAGTCCTTTGGTCACTTTTCATAGTTCAGCCTCCTTTACCCAGTGAAATTAAAATAAATTCAGTAACAATAATGACAACGCAGGATTAACAAAAGAATGCCAACAAGTCTCTTTTACCCTCATTATCAAGTATTCTGATTTAATGAAGAGAAAGAAACACAAAAATAGTAAATGAATCCCTGCTTTGAGCACTTAAAACCTAACTAGGAAAAAATCATGAACATATTATCCCTAAAGAACAGTTTCTCTTACCCTGGCTGGTGTAGCTCAATGGATTGAGCATGAGCTTGCAAACCAAAGGGTCACCTTTGATTCTCAGTTTGATTCCCAGTCAGAGCACATGCCTGGATTGCAGGCCAGGTCCCCAGTAGGGGGCACAAGAGAGGCAACCACACACTGATGTTTCTCTCCCTCTATTTCTCCTTCCCTTCCCCTCTCTCTAAAAATAAATAAAATCTTTAAAATTTTTTTAAAAGAACAGATTCTCTTAAGTTCCTAATATAGATTGTTGAATTACATTGACTTCAAAATGCCAACTATTGTGAGACATATCATTGTTTTGTATCATGAAAAAAGGAAAAATGCTGCTATAATAGATTATGTTATTGTTCCCAATTTCTGTCTCCACTGCTCCTACCCAGACTCACAGACAGTGGGGTACACTTCCCTACTCTATTGTCAGGATTAGTCATATAACTTGGTTGCCCATTTGAATGTGGATGGATGTGACAAAGGTCATATACAGTCAGCTTTGTTCTTGTGAGGTTAGATTCAGCTTGTGCTCCTTCCTCAATCATGAGAAAATGAAGAATAGTCCCAGGTACTGACTCGTTATTCCACATGAATTCTAGAATGACATGTGTAGCTTTGCAGAGCTAAGCCAAGCCCAGTCAAGCCAACCACAGCAAAGGCCATTGGAGGTACAGTCAACACACAGCCCTGTAAGCCACTGAGATGTTGATAACCACCACGAAAGCCATGACAATTAAACTAAGTGCTGCCAGTTGTCAACTGCATCTTGATTTCATGGATCTTAATATTTGAACAAATGCCTGGCAGACTCAAAAATATGATATACATTATATATGTTATATATCAACCCAAGATTTATAGCAGGTACACAATAAATATTTGTTGACTTGATATTATGTATAAGATGATGTGGAGTTCATATTCTTAATGAGGCTATTCTTGACAAACACATTTTCTTTTTAGGATATTTTAGGTAACAGTATAACTTCAGGTATTAACTGTAATGGAAATGAAACTATATAGCAAGCAAAGTTCAAACCTAAAAAAAATGTAAGCCATGACTTTTCACCATGCCTCATCTGTCCCCACTCCCCTACCACTCATGCAATTTTTTGACGTATCCCAATGGACTTCCTCCTCTATCTGTCCTCTTTCATAACCCATACAGCTAGATATTAGTCTTCTGTTACTTGGGAAGGTAGGGGTCACCAGAGAACAAATGTAGCACAAATGGAGTTCGTGCAAGTAACAGCTTGCATAAACATAAGACAAAATATTTGAATGCATGACTGTGAAACAAGTTTTTCACATACATACACCCAAACTAGATAAGAGGCCGAATCAGCTGACGGAGGGAAGGGGTAGAAGCACATGAGCCACAAGCAGCATCAGAGACATATTAGCATCTGCCAGATGAAGCACCATCCATTGTCAATACCAAGAACAACGAGGAAGCCATCTCAGAATATCGCCCACACTATATGCCCCAACACTGTGTTATAAATGAATCACAATATATAACCTGGACATTTTTACAAAGAAAAAATAAAATACTAATAGTGTTAATGATAACAATAATATAATTGTAAACCTTCATTGAGCAGAGTACTGACCATATACCTAGCAATAGGCTAAATGGTTTACATAAATGATCTCTTTTGTTCCTTGCAGTAAGTAATCTTATGTGTTAGTCAGCTATTTCTGCAATAATGCTTTGTGACAAGCCACCCCAAAGCCTGGTAACTTACGGCAATGACATTTATTGTCTTTTTCATAAGTCTTCAGGCCAACTGTGATTTGGGTGTTTTGGCTAAGCTCTGCTGCATGACTCTGCTTCAGGCTGTGGGAGGAAAGACTTGGCTCCAGGTGTGTGTGTGTGTGTGTGTGTGTGTGTGTGTGTGTGTGTGTGTGTATTGGATTAAGATCTGCTCCGTATGACTCACCCTGGGAAAAACAGCTACCTGGGACACCTTCTTCTCATGGTGATGGCAAGTGAAAACACCTGGTGCCAGGCTTGGAACAGGCACAGTCACTTCTACCCACACTCCATTACCAAGACCAATACTGATATGGAGGAAAAACACTCTTCCCCAAGGGAGGTGGGGCTGAATATTGTCTTAACTATAATGAAATACACAGTAAGGTAGGTATACAGGTCTTTTACACTTGTTTTTTGGATGAATAAACCAAAACACAGAAAGGTTATGTGACTTGTCCAAAGACATGCAGCTAAGACATGATAAAGCCAGTATTTGAATCCAGCCTGATTTCAGAGCCTAGGATTTTAACTGATGCCCTATGTGGTTTTAACAAACCAGACTCTAGATGGCACTACAAAAAGAAATGTAGAGGCAGTGGTAATTTTGCACTAATAAATGGGACCTGAGGAAATGAAGTAAGCAAGATAAAAGACTCTATTTTGAGATCGTAATCAATAAAGATGATTTTTCTCATTAGCTTTCACAGTTGCAGGAGTTTATGGTGTAAAGACCCACAGAAGGATGTGGGTCCATTTATTTTCAGATTCCCTTCACACCATACAAATATGTTAACATTTTATCTATTTAAGTACTACCTTTGTTACTTATTTCCTATCTACCTACTTCGAAAGGAAAGTTGCATTTATTCTGATAATTATGAGTAACCTATAAAGGAAATTATGAGTAATATGATAAAGTGTCTCATTGTAAAAACACTTGGGAGCTTCAGTGGCAGACATATTAAATCTATATTAAAAGCAATGAAGTCCAATAAAATCATTACATTCAAACAATAAAAAACACACAAGCAATCCTGAATAGAAAGAAAAAAAAAACAGAGGCATGATTGTTAATGTGAGAACCAAGGTTTGAATGTCAGAAACACATCCTTTGGAAATGCTTTTAGGAAGAGAAGAGAGGATCCGAGGTAGATGAGAAGCAGGAGAGAGTTCTACGTCCATGGGACTTCGGATGGAGACTTTGGTTCATGCAGTTTTGGTGTCTTGGAATGGCAACAGACAGGCTGTTTTTTGAACTCCATATGCTTCCTATAGCATAAGTACTGCAGAAGAATGATTTTTCTTCCTTTTACTGCAGCAAAAGAATCTAATGTCATGAAACAGAACCCTAAATCAATGTTACAAGTAAAACCCAAACCTGCCATGAGACTCCCATTTCTCACTCTAGCCTTCTCTATTATTATAATGATTTCAATTTCAGACTGCAGCCATAGTTATTCATTTCCCTTTAGAATAAGTATAAAGCTGAAACATCTTCCAAAATATAAAACCAAATGGTTACAACTTAAACTACCCACTTCACATTGTTTGGATCTTGATTTAAACAAATCAAATGTATAAAGACATCTGGAAGCAATTTGAATATTAGGAATGTTAGGTGATTTTTGCTAGGTGCAATTGTATTGTGGTTACTTTTTAAAAAACAGTAATATTTATTTCTTATAAATAAATTCTGAAATATTTACAAGCAAAGTATTATGCTATCTGGGATTTGCTTCAAAATGCTTTGGCATTGTTGGGAAGGGGAGAGCAAAATGTCGGTAACTGCCAAAATTAGATAACTACACAGGGGGTTGTTATCTTAATTTTTTTACTTTTGTGTAAAGTTTGAAAACTATAATAAAAAATCATATAAAATACCACAAAAAACACCGTAAGAGAATCAAAAGATGTCTTGAACAGTGAATAGATTTCTCTCTAAAATAAAGGAAGTTCTAGGCCATATAACTTGAAACATCCTTAAAGCAACATCACCATCACGAGCAACACAGCATTTCAATGGTCTTTTATATGTGTACGCATGCTTACACTATGTGGGTAAATTGTATAATTTGTCCTGGAATTGAAAACAGCTGTTCTCCAAAAAAAATGTAAGAGGTGAACACACTTTATATCTGCCCTTTTTATTGATTTGAAGTTAGGAGGAGCTAAGGTTGAATTGTGATGAATGAAGGGGGCTTCATATCATAAGCTTATTGTGAGCCAGGCTCTGTTATAAGTACTTTATGAACTCATGTTAGTACACAAATTACCCATTGATATAGCTATTGTTGTTGTTTACCTATCACAATGAAGAAAACCACAGTACTGGGAAACAGTACATGATTTGCCCAATGCTTTACTCTTGGTTAATTAATAGCAAAGCTGTATTTGCATGCAGGGTGTCTGGCTTGTGTCTGATCCCTTAATCACCGTGGAAAGAGTATTTTGTAGAGTTGTTCTTTGTTTAGGCCTTGGGGATCCTGTCTCTTTTATTCTTACAAAAATAAAGCAACTCTTTGACATGAGAGTAGTTCTTTCATTTTGTCATGCATTTCAAAATTATTTCTCCCAACACAGTCATAGCAGCCCTACAATATTCAAACACATTTATTACAGATGTTTATTTATGACATGATTTCAAAGAACAGAAAACATCACAGCAAATTCTACTGATTGATTTAAACCAGGATAACTTCGAGACACAGCTCTGACACTATAGTAGTTGGCAATGACATCTCTCTTGTGTATGCACCAGCCTCTGGGAAATGACCTTACGTGATTTTTTCTTACCACCTGATGCTTTCGGATGGTCTTTTGCAAATTCTTTTCAGCCCAATAAGTTGATATCACTGCTTTCATATTACTAAAGTTAATAATGAAATCTATTTCTCTCATTTCATATACATTGTCTTTATTTAGGAAAAAAAGTCTCTTTCATGGACCACATCATAACAGCCTTTGAAGTGGAGACTTTAATATGGGAGACTTTTCATAGGTATTTTTAGAAATGAATTAGTGTGAGTCTACATGGCACTTCAAATTGACTTATTTAAGTGAATTTGTCATTGAACTTATGAAAATAATGGCTTGACTGAGTTTTTGAGTAAATTTGTGAAAAGCAACTTCTTGGAATTAACTAACCACACTGATTTGATTGCTCACCATAGATACATCCACCTCTGAATGAAACACATTTTTATTTTAGATAAAAACTGCATTTTAATACAAAAAAAACTATTTTCAGGTAATTTAGTGGTAACATTTATTACTAGAGAGCAGCAGTTACTGACAAGATGCCTTGACACCTTGTAATTTGAAGTTGCAATACTTTATAAATACAGTATATCCTGACTCCCTTATACTTTATATTGCCTGTATACGTGCATTCTCTGCAATAAAAGAAGAGTTTTTTTCTATATAGAATTCTTTCAGAATTACTCCAGAACCTTAGGGAATGAAGTCTGACCTAGATATTTCTCTTTTAAAAATAAGAAAGAAACAACAACAAAATAAATGAAAGAAGGAAAGGGGAGAGAGAACTAGCTAGAAATAATAACAACAAAAAAGACTACGTTACTATTTCTCTATAATAGTGATTCTCAACCCTGGCTTCATATGAGTGTGGTGACTTTTTAGTTTTTATGAGAAAAGTTTAAATAGCAATGGAGGACTAGTTGAACTTGTAATGGTGGAGAAAATTCTCTACTTTGGGCTTCCTGATCATATCATAAATAAAATACAACTTAAATAACTTTGAATTTGAATGGGATAGTGGAGGGAAGGTGGGAATTCATTCATTATTCTTTCAACTGACCAACAAGTATTTATGTACTATCTATTTTTTGGTAGTCACTGTATTAAGAGTAGGGATGTAGAGGGAAACAAAAGAATAAAAGAAGAAGAAGAAGGTCTGCTCTGAAATCCCTCTCGGGCCTCGAGTTTGAACCTCTGTTAATGCCAACATCAATCAGGTTGGTTGGGCGAGAGACAAGAGACAAAGAGAATAACATGATCACAAGGACTAGATTAGTGTATTATTTACTTTCATTCATGAAATAAAAAACATTTGATATTTAACTGGACCTAAGAGATCATCTACTTTGTTTTACTGATGTGTAATTTTAACCACAGAAGAGTTAATAACTAGCCTATGATCATACAAGACCGAGCTGCATAACCCAGATTGCTAACTACTTTATAATGCAGTCTGTGTTCAAGTCAAAACCTTCTCAGAAAAGGTTTGTTTTTGTTTTGCATTCCAAGTTCCTGAAAGAAAAAATTGAAAGAAAATTGTCTCTTGGTAAGAGTCTTTGTAAAATGAAAAGGACCACCTTCTAATTGAGCTAATTCTAGTGTGAAATTAACTAGCATCATTTCTAGTCAATTCCACTTTGCTGCCCTGTAGGGTGAGAAACTAGAAAAAAAAGGAACGTAGGTCTTGGTCCATTTCCTCCCTAACTACAAGTTGTTTTAAGGTCAAACACTGAGAACATTAGAGGGAGAGGGCAAGAAAGTACTATTGTGACTATGGGGAGTGAGGATCTGAGAAGAGATGACCTAAAAATTAAAACCCAAAGAAAATTACAATGAATTACAGTCATACATACTTTCCCACATCATCTTTGAGGGCTAATCTGCAAAATGGGAAGGACATATAGCAATCTTACTAGTGGTAAGGAAAATGCAGATCCATACTGTAGTAAAATTCCACTTTATACCCATTTGCTGGAAACTTTAAGAAGTCTGACAATAATATCAAGTACTAAGAGAGTGTGATCAACAGGGTCTCTTGGAAATGGCTGGTGGAAGTATAAAGCCATGTTCACACTACATAGCTATTAAAGTTGAATATTCACATACACGACAACCTAGCAATTCCAGTGCTAGATGTAAACTCTTGGATGAAACCAGAGGCATTTGTAAATCTGTTCATGGCAACATTGTTGTATTGTTGTAGTAGAAAAATATGGAAGCAATCCATTGCTTCCTGTCCACTGACAGGAGAATGGATAGATAAAGTGCAGTATATTCACTCAAAGGATGTTACACAGCAGTCAAAACAAACAAGCTGCCACTATATACATCAACAAGAATGAATCTGAGCAAATAATGTTGAGTAAATAAAAAAGGTCACAGAAAATAACATCTAGCATAGACCTCCTTTCTAAGTTAAAATAACTAAATAATATGCCCTTTAGAAATACGTATAGTATTATTAAACTATATTTTTGAAAAATCATGGCAATGATAAATACAAGAATCAGGATAAAGATAACTTTGGGTTGAGGAAATAAGGAGCATGGGAGGAAGGAAGGCCACCCCAACAGAAGTAACCTATTGTCAACATTCTAGTTCTTGTGTTGGTGGTGGGTTCACTGTATATTTTATTTTATACGCAGATTAATAGGTAATTGTATTAGTTATTTAGTGTAGCGTAACAAATCATCCTGTAACTTAGCAAGTGAAAACTATAAATAATTGTTTCACAAGTTTCTAGGGTCAGAAATCTGGGTGCAGTTTAGCTGGGTGGTTTTTGCTCAGGACCTCTCATGAAGTCACAGTCAAGCTGTGAGTCAGGGCTGCAGTCTCTAAAGGGACTGGGGGAATCCGCTTTCAATATGAATCATTCACAGGACTGTTGGCATAAGTCTCAGCTCCTCGCCACACTGGCCTTGCCATAGGAGTATTCACGACATGGCTTCTCTCAGATCAAGTAATGAGAGAGAGCAGGAAAGAGAGAGGTGGAGGGAAAGAGAGAGAAAGGTAGAGAACATAAAATGGAAGCTGCAATGTCTTTTATAAAACTACTGTCAGAAAGTGACACACCATCACCTCTGGTGGATGCTATTGATGACACAGACCAACCTTGAGACAATGGGGAAGGGAACCCATAAGGTGTGACTACCCCAGAAGGCAGGGGTCATTGGGTACCATCTTGGAGGTTGCCCACCACCATAAAACAAAAAAGAACAATGTATGCACCAGTTATGAAAATCTGTCAGAAGCATCTATGTGTGCCCGAGGTTGGAAAATAAGTGCATTCAGCTCTAAAGACAAGAAGATACAGAGGAGGGATTGAGATGAGTTGGAACTTTAATTTTAGCTCCACCACTTTCCAGCTCTATGGCTTGGGGCAAGTTATTTGACTTCCCTCCATTTGGTAAAAAAAAAAAAAAAAAGGATGAGGATATTTGCCTCTTAAAAATTTTTATTATGAAAATATTCAAACATATACAAAATAATAGAGTTTATTATATATTAATATAATAATATATACTCATGTATTAGTACTCAATATATACTCAATAATATAGTGATTATGATATATACTCATCATCCAGGATCAACAACTTTCTAGGTATTACCATATTCACTTCATCTATTTTTCTCCTCCCGAAGTGTCTAACATCGTATTATTTTATTCCTATATACTTCAGTATGCAGTGATTTAAAACTATGAATATTTTTATGGACCCACACATAAAATTAATAATGATTCCTTTGCAATAAATATATCATCAAAGCTATAATTCAAACTTCTTTTATTATCTCAGAATTTGTTTTTTACAGTTAAGTTTCTTAGAATCTGGATCCAAACAAGGTCCACACATTATACTTGGTTTGTTATGCCTCTCAAAATCTTTCAATCTTGGGAAGTCCTTCTACTCACTCCTGTTATTCCTCTTTCTTGTTGAAGAAACCCAGTTAGTGGGCCTGTAGAATACCTGTTACACTGGATCGGTCTGTTTGCTTTTTTGTGAAGCTACTTCACTTGTTCTGCTCCCTCCTATGTCTCTGTAAAATCAGAAGTTAGACCTAAAGTTCTGATGAGATTTAGATTTAGCTATTTTGGCAAAAATATTTCATAGGTGCTGCTGTGTATTTCATAATGCACATCAGGAAGCACATCTGTGTGGGCTCCCCACTCCTACTAATGTGGAGGTTGGTAAATAGTTACAGATGGTATCAGCTCAAGGCCTTCATTGCAAAGTTCCCCACCAGCCTCTTTCCAATTGATCATTGTTGCCTGAATCAAGTATTTCATAAGGAAGTGCAATATGGTGATCTCCTAATTCGATCTTTTTTCCTCTTTTATTAAATTAAATTATAGAAGAATGTTCTCTCACCAGCCTGAGCTGTTAGGGTACTCTATTAGTAGAAGCTTGTTCCCTGTTTCACATCCTCTTAGCTGCTGCACACCACAGCCACTGCTGAAGGAGCCTGCTTTATGCAGGTGTAACCTAACAGCACCTCTGCTCATGTACACTGCATATAGCCCATGTTTTGCCCAAGTTCCTCTGACTCCATGAGGGTGGAACATCTGCCCCACACTTACATGACAGCTTAGAAGTGTCAGGGCCTACAGCAGAAAGTGGGAAATTGGGACCAATGAAAGATGAAAGCTGGTAAATAACCGTTCCTCTCTTGCCTCAAGCTGACAATTGTGAAGTATATTCTATGTGGCAAGTCAAAGAGTCCCAGAAGACTCAAGGCCTTATTGCCCACAGTGATGACTAACTCGAGAACACCCTCGTATTGACTTTCCCTGTCTCACTCTCGTCATTCACTGCTGTTTCCTGAGATGGCTGTCCAAAATAAACTGCCTCAAAGTAAGCCCTTGTCTCAGGTTCAGCTTTCAAGGGTGTAAGCCTGGCTAAAACACCACTAAATATAATTCACACAGGAAAGGCAGGATAAATGCTGAGTTCTTTCATTATATTGCAAATATTCAAAATATTGCCCTAGTTATGTCTGATAGTGAACTCAAGGATTTATAGATCAGTGAATTCCAATTAGTTGTGGTTCTTACTCTATTTTCATGCACAGATTGTCCCCTATTCAGCCAGTGGGAGCTTCTTTATGCTGATCCCTTTGTCCCCTTAACCTAACCTATTAGACTTTAGACTTCCTTGATTTCTAGCATAACAGGGTGTTTCAGGCTCACCGTGCACATTTCTTGCCCCAGACCTGATGGGTGCCATTCCTCCAAAAAGCCTTGTTCCTTTTGGTAAGGAATAATGCGTTGAAATTACAATATGAATGCTAAAGATTGCAGCAAGTTTACTATTACTCCTAGGCCTTTTCAAAGGACAAAGCAAGTATATGTTTTTTTTCTTCAATAAATGTATTATTTGGGGGATATAAGAAATACTTTTTTAATAAAAAAATCACCAGTTCATATTATTTCCATTTATCTTTACTATTACCTGGATTCTACTTACTCTGAAAATCATCATTCCTATAATATACAAAAATAGTTTGAAAGTAGTAGTATCTATACTTCTACTAGTAAAATGACTACTGACTGAAGTTTAAGATTTCTTTGTAGGTCTATTTATCCTGAGAACATATTCCACTATGTACAGTGATCACACTATTTTCTAAAGTCATTAATTGTTTATTTGGTGTGGTTATCCCACTAATTTAATATATAGTTAGGACAATTGCTTCAGTTGTTTTCAAAGTTTAGAAATTATATTTTTGTTTTGAATTTAAAATTGTTTTAAATATGTAAAAAGATACACATGATTATAAAGTTAAAACTATGTAGTCAAGGGATATCCAGAGTAATATGCTTCCACGCTTGTCCCTCCAACAGTTTCCTCCCATCCCAAGATACGGGAATACATGAGATCTGTCCGGGGGGTATCCAACCACGTAATGTGAAAAATAGAGACATTTACTAAAGAAGATACAAGATACAAGAAACATAGTACATAGGACCATGACACCTCAGTCCCTTTCAGAGTAGGCATCTTGGGACCTCACACAGTTTTCCTAGTTACCATAAGCTGCCCTGTTGTATTTTCTGGAATCTCATCAACAGTCTGAAATCTCTTTCCTTTCAAAGGTGATTTTAGTTTTGGGAAAAGCCAGAAGTCACAGAGTGCCAAATCTGGGCTGTATGGACGCTGAATCACCTGGGTGGTTTGATGTTTTGCCACGAACTCCTCACAAGACATAATGCATGAGTTGGCACATTATTGTGCTGAAGCTGCCAGTCACCAGGTGCCCATAGCTGAAGCCTTCTGAATCATCCCAATAGTTTCTACAGAGGAAGGTTCAAGCTTAACACAAAATTTGATGCAGATTCATTGTTGCTCTCCTCACTCAGTCATTTTGAATGCCACGACCACATAGTACACATGCTCACTCAAAAGTGTCTACTGCCCCTACTGACTACTACAGTGAAGTTGTCATTGTTCATGCATGAGCATTCCAGTCCACTCTCCTTGGCTGCCAGGTTACATTGATGTCGTGCACAAACAGTTCTTCATGTTAACAGTGGCTGGTCTTTTTCCTGACCGACCTTGTACATTCATAGTTCACCTATGTTATAAAAAAACAGCATACTATACTGTTCTATACCTATTTTTGAGAAAAACATGTATTCTGGAGATCATTCCATGTCATTTCATTTTTTAAAATTTTTTCCACATCATTTTAAAGAGATGGTCCTCATTCTCTTTCAGAGTTTCACAGTGTGTTTCATCGTATGGCTCTGTCCTAGTTTATTCGCCAATCCTCTACTTGTGGTTATTTGGTTTATTTCCAATCTTTTGTTATTACAAATCACACTGCAATGAATAACATTGTGCATAAGCCATTTGTATTTTTGGATTTCTGGGTCAAAGGGTAACCGAATGCCATTTTCTAGGGATTATCCAATTTCTTTCCATAGGTGCTGTGCATCATTTTGCATTCTCACTGGCAATGTGTGTTCCTGCTTTCCATAGCCTGCCAAACCAGTAGGTGGTCCAACTTTTGGGTTTTTGCTAATCTGATTACTTCCCTCCTTTTATCATTCTGCCCGAAGATATACTGGAGGCTTTCATCTGCTTTTGGAAGAACTCTCTTAGTATAAACAATGGGTGATTGTGTTGAGGGTGATAGAAGGAGAGTGGCAGCAGTGTCCCTATCTATTCCACTCACTTAATCATGGAAATGCCAAAGCCCAAAGCATTCAGCATCCTTGTTAAGACCTTGTATTTCCAAAGGCTGGTTCAGGTTTCCAGCCAAGGGGGGAAGGAACATGAGGTATGACCTCACTCCTTTCTAAGGTCCACGGAAAGGACAGGAAGTGAAGTCCACTGGTACCTTACCATTTTCAGGATGCTGAGGAAGCTGGAGGAGGAACATCTCTTCTGTTTGCTCTCTTCAGAATAACCCCAATGTCAAACACATGTCCTTGTGTATGGCTAGAGGTTTCCAGATGGTGGAATGTCCACTTTTTAACTGTGGT